>NC_082350.1:23984906-25185739 GCF_027477595.1 Haemorhous mexicanus
AAATGTGAGCACAATGTAAGCCCTGTGTGTGAGAGGCAGGGACAGGGACAGGCAGGAGGTCAGGGACATCTCTCATTTAGTCTGAGGCACAGCAGGAGGTTTCTGACACTGGGTTGTTCCTGCAGAGACCCAGCAGCAGCTGAAAGGCCACAGAAAGCTGTGACAGCAGCCCTGTGTCTTGGTTTGAACAGCCAGGTGTCTGCCAAGGAAGGCAGGAGCCTCCCTTGAAATGCAAAATTCAAATCCCCTCCCTCTGGATTAATATAATTTTGAAATTTAGGGGCTCTCAGGGAAAGATATGGGAGTAGGAATAACAGCTCTTTAATAGGGAAAAAATAAATTAAAATAAAAATGCAGTAATACAAACCAACCCTGCCAGAGCCAGACCATGCCCTGCCCCCTGTGTGTCAGGGTGGTGGCACAGTCCCATCCCAGGGGGGCTCAGGGTGGTGGCACAGTCCCATCCCAGGGGGGCTCAGGGTGGTGGCACAGTCCCATCCCAGGGGGGCTCAGGGTGGTGGCACAGTCCCATCCCAGGGGGGCTCAGGGTGGTGGCACAGTCCCATCCCAGGGGGGCTCGGGGTGGTGGCACAGTCCCATCCCAGGGGGGCTCAGCCCTGCAGGGACACTCACTGGCCATGGACAGCAGATAATTAATAATTAATGGCCCATGGACAGCAGAGATCTCCTGGAGGGAGGGTTGGCTGTGGGAGAGAGAAAGAAAACTGCCCCAAGAACAGAGAGAACTGCCC
The DNA here is from genome assembly GCF_027477595.1 of Haemorhous mexicanus. Classification (NCBI taxonomy): domain Eukaryota; kingdom Metazoa; phylum Chordata; class Aves; order Passeriformes; family Fringillidae; genus Haemorhous; species Haemorhous mexicanus. The sequence continues at coordinate 23,985,659 of NC_082350.1, forward strand.
CAGCTCTGACAGGTGGGGACAGAGCACAGAGCCCAGGCACAGCTGGCATTTCCAACACAAGACACCTGGAAATGAAGAAATCAAGAATCCGTGGAGCAAGGGCACCATGGACGAGCAGCAGCACAGGTGACAGGAATGACTTAGCTAATCATCTTCCCAGCAAAAGAGGAGATATAAGCACAGGGCCCAAGAAATAATCCCATTTGTGATGAGATTTCCAACCCAGGAGGCTGCAGCTCCTGGTTGCTGCCTTGAATGGAATATTTTAATTCCCAGTAGTTTTTTTCCAACTACAACTCAGTAAGTAGCCAAACTAAATATTAAATATTTTCTTCTCCTTTCTCCTGTTTCTTGTTTAAGATCATGGAACAGTTTGGGTTGGAAGGGACATTAAAACTCATCTTTTTCTGCCCCCAGCACTTTCCCAGGGTGCTCTAAGCCCCATCCAACCTGGCCTTGCACCTTTCCAGGGATGCAACCACAGCTTCTCTGGGCACAGACATTCCCACACTTTCTTAGCTAAAAAGAACCAATTTCTCTGTATTTAACTCTGTGGTTAAATCCCCTTAACCACAAGCTAAATGCAGTGGTAGCTGCCAGTGTGTATTGATCTGGCTGCTGAGATTCGTTTTAATTAGTTTTAATTAGTTTGATGGCTGGTGCACAGCGCAGTGTTGATGGCTCTGGGTTGTTCTCTGAGCCAGCACAGCCTCCTTGGCTCAGCACTCCTTGCTCCACTCTGCCTCACTAAAAAACAAAAAGGAATTTGGGAAAACCATGAGGTTTTCAGCAGTTTAAGGCTGGAGCCCATCTAATTGTGCTCCCATATTTCAGCTGGGATTTCAGCAGCCACCAGTGGAGCTCTTGTGACAGTTCCTGCTGCTCTCACTGAGCTGCACCTCTGGTGACACCTCAGGGCTTGTGCACAGATCTGTTCTCCCCCTGGACCCCTGGACAAAGAGAAAATTCACCCTGTTACCTCTGCCTTGCCTTTTCACATGTTCTGAGCGTGTTAGAGAGCTCCTTGGAGGTTGTGGTAAATTCATTTTTAACAAATCAACAACCTCAGCTGGACATTGCTTCTAAAAGAGGTAAAAAAATAAAAAATAGAATTAAAAAAAGCTCCCCAACATCTTTTCCTTTTCGGGAATTTCAGTAACCTGTAGGAAACTCCATAGTTCATCTCAGGAGAAAATTGTTCTCTGTGTGTAAAGTGCTTTTCAAGGAATAAAAACCATTTCTCAGTGCTTGCCCACTGGTGTAATAATGCTGTAATCTGTGCTGGGTGAATTGTCCTGAACTGGAGATTTATTTCACAGTCCTTAAAGAGTGTTTGATTTAAACCCTGAGATTAGAGGGCATCATTTAAAACCTGAATTATTTATAACTGGTGATAATTGAATAAGTTAGTGATGTAATTTAGGAAGCTTTCAAAGCTGTCACTTGTGTTTTCCTTCTGCCAGTGGGGTTTCTCTGGGTCTGGATGGGCAAGAGGAATTTAGGAGGTGGAGTTCACCCTGATCATCCTCTGCTGCCTGGTGACAGTCACAGGATGTGTCCTCCTTGGATTTTAGCACCAGCACACCCCTGATCAAGGATCAGGAGCCTGAGGGAGCAGAAAAACTCTGTGGAAAAACCCTGTAACCACAAAAACATTTCCTGGTACTTCAGAAACCACTGCCTTCCAGGGATGTGATGCAGAGCACCTGCTTTACTTCCAGTCCCATTTTCTCTAATTCCATTCACACACAGGGACTGGAGCAAAAAGCTTGGAGGTGGAAATGGCAGAAAAATAAAAATTATTGCTTATACAAGGCAAACACCTCGGTGTTTTAGTAGAACTGCCCATCCAGATTAATATCTACATTTTTTTTTCCTGTTTCTGTCAAGAGCAGGAGTTTCCCTGAGCAAAAAGCACCAGTGCAGCTGATGCAAGGAGGCAAATCTGGGGGTGTGTGTCCATCTCAGCCCAGGGCACATCCCTGCCCCTCACAGTTCCAGCCATAATCAGCTCCCAAATACATAAAGTAACTGCCACTGCAGGTGACTCTGTGTGTAAAATATTCCATGGGCTTATCCACTGAATTCTTTCACATTTAGGGTCTAAAAAACAAAGGAATGAAACCAAAGCCACCAACCCAGAGGTGTCCACGTGCCCTCAGAGCAGGGAGGTGCCAGATGAAGGTGCTCATTAAATCAGCCAGGAATGATTACCTGTCACAGGGCTGGGCCACTTGGATTAGCAAGGCTTCCAGTTTAATTCATTAAGGGTTGCTTTTTGCTCTTATTAGTATTGTTTTCTTGCTTGGAATCCTCTGTAATGATTGATTTGCAATTACAGAGGGCACAGAAGATGGACTGGCAGTCAGCAGTGCCTGACTGATTCAACAGGAACAGGGAGGGGGATGAGACACCTGAGGGACCACACTGAAACAATTCTCTGGAATATTGTCTAAATTTCCTTAGGCCTTTGTTTCATTTCATAAAAGTACATTCTAGTCTCTAGAGAAAAAATTACAATGGTGCACCAAACCCCTTAATTATCCAGGTAATTAGAAAGCCTTCCATCAGTATCTGTCACACTTGAGCCCCCAAAAGGGAGTCAGTGCAATTCTCTGTGTTTGTTTGTTGAAGGACCTCTTTAGGCATAAACATTTTAGTGGTGATGAGGTGATGTAGTGATTAATATTTCTCTAATGAACAAATAATCATCTATTATATAGTTATATATTAATCATCTATTATATAATTATAGATTATAAAATTATATATTAATTATTTATTAATCTCTGTGTTTATTTGTTGAAGGACCTCTTTAGGCATAAACATTTTAGTGATGATGAGGTGATGTAGTGATTAATATTTCTGTAATGAACAAATAATCATCTATTATATAATTATATATTATATAATTATATATTAATTATTTATTAATCTCTGTGTTTATTTGTTGAAGGACCTCTTTAGGCATAAACGTTTTAGTGGTGATGAGGTGATGTAGTGATTAATATTTCTCTAATGAACAAATAATCATCTATTAAATAATTAATTATATATAATTATATATTAATTATTTATTAATCTCTGTATTTATTTGTTTAAGGGCCTCTTTATGCATAAACATTTTAGTGGTGATGAGGTGATGTAGTGATTAATATTTCTCTAATGAACAAATAATCATCTATTAAATAATTAATTATATATAATTATATATTAATTATTTATTAATCTCTCTGTTTATTTGTTGAAGAAACTCTTTAGGCATAAACATTTTAGTGGTGATGAGGTGATGTAGTGATTTATATTTCTATAATGAAGAAATAATCATCTATTATGTAATTATATATTGATAACTATCTCAGGTTGATAAGCACTCTTGAAATTAATCTCTGTTTGTGTAAAGTTGAGAAAAAGTTGTGCTGCTCTCCCTCTGTGAGTTTCATGTCTGCTAAATGTCACAAATGTCACACAAAAAGAGAGACAAACAATTCCTCTTCCAAATACAGATTATGGGAGGGGTTAAATATTTAAGCCAAGCTTAATTTCACTCTTTTTTTCCTTGGGGAAAGAGAAGCAGACTCTGGACTGGCTTGGCCAGCAAAGTTTCAGGTGTGACTCCTCCTGTGGTCCCTGATGGTGCCCAAAGGCTTCCCTGGGCATCTCCTGATGGATGGTGGGAAACATCCTCAGGGATCTTTTCCACGGGCAGGTGAGTGCCCACACCACCACCAAAATGTGCTCTTTTCTCTCATCTGTCCAAAATAATGGGATTTTCACTCTTTGTTTAGCAGTAATAAAAAATAACCCCCAAAGAAACCAACTGCACCAGAATGGTTGAACACTTTGTATTTCCTAAGCAACACCAAAGGGTCTCCCACAACCCAGACAACCAATCACAATATGACATTTCATTCCTTTTGTGGTTAGTAATGCTCCTTTTCCTCTTAGATTTTGAATATTTCTGCTTGGCAAGTGCATCAGCCTTGGAAGTGGCTTGGGTTTCCATCAGCCATCACTTTGAAAATGAAACAATCCTAAACAGGATGCAATTGTGAGTTCCAGCAGGGTTAAAGCAGGGAGCAACTGCAATGAGGCTGATCCTGAGATTTGAAGGTTATTTTCAGCTTCATGAAACCCAGAGCTCACAGGGATCTGCAGGAACCCAGCCTTGCCCTGGAAGCACAGAAACTTGCTTACTTTGAGATGCCAAAATACCTCGGTGTTGATAACCCTCACCCACAGTTTCAGAGGAATATCATTTTATCCACTCACTCAATGGAGCTCTAAGTAGAAACTCTTTTTTTTTGGCCATATTTTTGTGTGATACTTGTGACATTTAGCAGACATGATACTCACATAGGGAGAGCAGCACAACTTTTTCCCAACTTCACACAAGCAGACATTAATTTGAAGGGTGTTTGTCACTTCAGGTGCTACAACTGCAGATAGTTATTAATATATAGTTATACAACGTGTGAATATTTGTTCATTTTGGAAATGTCAATCACTACACCATCTCCATCCTTGTGCATGTTTCCCACCATCCATCAGGAGGAGATGCCCAGGGAAGCATTTTTGGCACCAGAGGAGAAGTCACACCTGGAATTCTGCTGGCCAAGACAGTCCTGAGTCTGCTTTTCTGTCACAGCTTTCCCCAGTGCTTCCCAAAGAAAAAAGGAGCAAAATTAAGCTTGGCTTAAATATTTTAATCCCCATATTCTTTATTTGGAAGAGGAATTTTTTTGTCTCTAATGAACAGGAAAGGTAAAATTACATTACCAGAAGGAATGTTATTAATGGAATTGACGTTTGCTGTGTGTTTTGCTAACAGCTGGGAAGAGGAATATTGATCTGTTCCTGTTAATTTATCTTGTACAGATAAATACTCTCATCTCTGAATCTGTTTTCAACTCCAGCTTCCCACTCCTTGAAAATTTAGCTGCTGCTTGATGCAGAATTTGCCCCTGGAGATGTGGCAGCCTTCAAATGGAATCTGCACCATGTTAAGGATCACATTGACTTAAATCTGAGCTCACCTAAGCTTGGCTTACTCCAGAGCTGGCACTCAGCCATAGTTTCTCTCCTCCTGAGGTGATGCCAGCAAAGGGCTCACACCAGGTTTTGTTCCTTTTCCCCCAAAGCTGCCCCTGATTTGCAAAGTCTGATGGAACAGATTATTTCTGGATTATCTCAGCCTGCTCAGAGCTCTGGGTAGGAGCAATCATTTGGAATTTGTGCCTCTTACCCCCAGACACATTTTCTGGGATTTTTTTCCTGAGGGGAGGTTTTACCACTGGGTTGATGTTGGGTGAGGGAGCTCCCAAGAGCTCTGGTTATATATGGAGTGAACATCATTAGCAGCTAAACTGTTAATTAATTAGGCATGAAACATGCAGGTGGACACTTCTGGGGAGCCTGGGGATTTATGGCTCTTCAAGGTGTCCCTCCTGTGTTTTGGTACCTCTTTGTCCCCCCAGAGCTGGCAAGGAGGGCTCACAGGAGAAGGTCTGTGCTGGAAGAGCAGGAATAGGATCAAAATTGCTGTGCTCAGCCTCCTCCTCTGGCAAATGGATATTCCTGGCTCTGCTGGTGGACTCTCCCCAGGGTCTGAGCCTCCTGGTTCTTGTCTAGGTCCAGCTGGAGTCAGGAAAATCGTGGTTCTAAATTAGCCCTGTGTGTGACTGCCCTAAACACACACATCCCACACAGCCCACTCCTGCTCCTCCTGTCTCCCGAGCCTTCTACCTGCGCCTTGCTTTGGTTTGTATTTTCTTTGCAAATTTGATGGCTGTGGGGGAATTCAGCTTGAGACACTAATTATGGACTGCCAGGATATAATTACTAAAGAAGGCAATGCAGAGCATGATTTGGCCCAGTGAAACATCATGAAGTTAATTTGGTTTGCAGGACTAAAACCTGAATTAGCTCACATTTTTCTCGCAATAAACAAGGTCTGTTATAGAAATAATCACATTTATTTCCTGACTTTACTAAATATTCCTCCTTTAAGCTGCTGCATCTTAACATTGAGGTTTGAAGACTTTTAAAATGCAAAGTTGAGTGCACAGCTTTACTTTGAAGCACTTCTTTTCCCAGCTCCAAGGCCAACACCATTATCTGTCCCTCTGAGTTGTCCCCAGCCTGCTTTAGATAACACCTGATCTGATGATAACAGAGCTGGCTCTTTCATTTACTGTTCAGCCACTGAGCAAGCAGCAGATTTTCTGGACAGCTCTTAACGACCTGAAAGCCCTTGGGAACTTTGATATTCCCATAAAAAGAGGAAATGTCAGGGCAGTTTGGATTTGTGAGAGGGTGCTCCACTGGCAGCGTGCCAGGGCAGCCCTGCCAGTCAAGGCAGGGGTGAAATTGCTGCCAGGACAGGAGGGAATGTGATCCCTGTGCTGTCAGCCCAGTCTGGTGGGATTTGGGCATTCCAAGTGGGAAATAATAAACCACTGAGAGGAATATTACCACCTTTGCTGCATGTGAACTGAAATGCAGTGACAAACCTCCTCCTGTTTGCAGAGGTACCCTAACAGAAATCACGGTGATAAATTACACTCCTTGAGCAGATATCCTTGCACTTAAATTTTCGAGAAAAATGTGAGTTTTAAAAGCTGTCTGTACATCAGCTCCCAAGTTATTCTTTGCTGCCAGCCGAAGAAGCACTTGTGCAAACGAAGAGAAGTTGTAATAATAATTTATTCTGGTAGTAAACCTTCCAAGCAGGAGAACCTTTTGCATGCAGAACACATAAAACCCTGTAACTGAAAAGTGAGTGTCAATATTTTATGTAACCTGGTGTCACTCCATTCCTCCATCCTTTGGGCACAGAAACCTGGGGATGTTGCCTGGATGCTGTTCTGTTGTAAAGAGGTTTTTGCATAGCCAGAGCTCTGAATGCAGGAACCTTTTGGAGGTAAATTCAAGCTTTTTAACATGAATAATTGCTTTCCATGGATATTTGGGTTCAGTGCTAGAGCAGAGAGCTGCCACCCCAACAGCAACACTCTTGAGCTGTGCTCATCCCTGAGCAATTCTACATGTGACACTTGCTGTCCTCACTTTTGGGATTTTAGCTGCCACTTCCAAGGCATTCCTGACACAGGGAAAGCAAACAGAGTCTGGAAATGTTGGATGGCATCAAACAAAGGAATAAAGCATCCTAGGAAAGTTTGTCTTGGAGGAAATAATTGTGGCACATTAGTCTGGTTTAATTGCTGTGGTAATTTAAGTGACTTGTATATCTTTGCTGTAATTATGGTGTCACTACAGCTGCAAATCCTATAGAAAAATAAGCAAAAAGTGCCTTATTGAAGCAGCAGTTTAGGCAATTATGGGGCTCTCACGTTGGAGAGCAGAGGGATTTAATCAGGGCAAGTTTCTCAGATGTTTTGTGTTTGGTTTTTGCTGGAGTGGTTCAGGGTGCAAAGGGATTGTTCCTAGGAAGTTGAGCAGAAATGCATCCACACCATTCAGAGAAAAAAGTTTGTGTCTCTGCTTGCTGGTGGAGCAACTAAGGAGCATAAACTCCCATGAATTTAATGACATATTTAATGATTTGAGAAATGGAGTTAATTGTTGAATGTGCATTATCTGTGTGACCATCAGGGCACCAAAGGGAGGGAAAATGTAAGAAATAATTTTTCCTTCTATGTGTGAGGGAGTTCAGTCTCTCTGGAATATCTTATGAGCTAATGAGTTATTACCTTCCACTGATTTACCTTGAGTCTGTACATGATTTTATTCCAACAAGATAATTTTTAAACTTTCAGATAGGAGTTGGTATCTGTGGTTTCTTCAAAGACTCAGAGTATGAGCTGTGTCTTCCCTGGATATGTTCTACCCCTATTCCAGGAATCAGAACCAGAATGGAACAAGGGTGAGTCCCAGTTATGGTTTTGTGCCCCCAGAGGAGCTGCTCTGGGATTTGGACACTTGAAGGAAGCCCCCTCTAACTTTGCTTTCACTGAATCAAACTCTACATACTTTCCCCTCTGTGCCATTAGGATTTCAATGAGCTACAGCAGGGCTAGAATGGAGATTTTATGGCAAACACACTTCAAGAAACAGAACTGACCCCGCTGCTCTCAGCCCTAATTGCCCATAATTATACAACAAATGAGAAAATGGGGCAGTGTAATGAGATGCTGGAGTGAGACTCAGGAATTTCTGTGCTCTGCATGTTTGCCACCATCAGATATTGTATTTCTGCTGAAAGGAAAGGGAAATAATTGCCTAAGTGCAGGCTGAGGAGTGGAGTGGAGAAAGCTGTAAAACAAGATAACTGGGGAAATGAAAAAAGGGAAACAGCACTTGTGTTGCAGGGAAAGCTTCAGGTCCAGCAGAGTGGAGCTATTTAGATGGCAAATATCTAATGGATTAAAGTCTGCTTTTCAAAGCCAGCTGCTTTATCTCGCAGCACACACCTTCCACGGGCCCTGAAAGCCTTCAAAATGCAGATCCAGGGTTATCGTGGGGCCTCCAGCCCTGCCCAATTTGCCAAGGTATTGTTCCCACATTTAATAAAGACTTGAGGCTCTCCTGACACCAGTCCTTGGTGCCTGGGACTCCTGCTGCGAGCAGAGGGCTGCTGGGTGATGTGCCCTGGGACGTGTCACACCTTAGGGACACTTTGCATTAAACATTTTTTCCAGGGAAATCCTGGAAATTATCCAGGATTATGGAAATTATTTATCAGCTTTTCCCCTTTTTAGTTCCCTGATTACTGTTTTTAGTGCTGCTTGCTCCATGATCAAAGAATAAATAAATGGAGGTGTTTAAATAATTTGTCAAAGAGACATTTTGGTCGTCTCAGTTTTAAATCTGGGCATGGATTTCCATCCTCGTGGTTCAAGCCTGACCAGGGCATCTCCATGATCAAGGACTCCTAAAGTCAGGTGAAATAAGATGTATAGAAGTGTGTTTATGTAAATAACTGTGTGCAAATATTGAGGAGGTGTCACTCCTGTGGAGAATCTTCCAGTGAGGAGCAGAGCTGCCAAGGTGTGATGAGCAACACCCACAGCCTTGCTGCTCCCTGGAGCTTTGTTCAAAGTCTGACACTCTTTGATGCCTTCATTCCCACTCCCACTTGAATTACAAGAGACTGTAAAAATATCATTAAAACCCCCAAACAAATACATCTTCCAGCTGTTGTGTTTGAGGGAAACCTTGGAACCAGTATGATCAGAATCCGTAAAGTTTTGTGGCATCTAATGGCATGGTTGAATGTTTTTTTCAAGGAGGATTGGGATCCTTCATCCCAGTGACACAAGAATTACCCCTGGGTGCAAGTTTAGAGGTCACTGGGTGTTGGAACCCTGAGCACTGAGAATTTCAGATTTCTGTGCTGCCAGGCACTGACCCCCAAGAGAACACTGCATTGACCTGAGGGCATGGAGAAGCTTCCAGAATGGAATGATGGCGCTGGGATTGTGGGTGTGGAGTTTGGATAGAAGTGTGTGATACCTCAGGGTGGGAAACTCAGAGTTTGAGGGGTTAGAATGTAGTAATAGATAGAAAGCAAGGTGGAGGTTTTAGGGTAGAAGCTTCTCCTTCTTCTTCTCCACCTTCTTCTTCTCCTTCTTTTCCTTCTTCTTTTCCTTCTTCTTTTCCTTCTTCTTCTCCTTCTTCTTCTCCTTCTTCTTCTCCTTCTTCTCCCTGGGTTTGGGTGGTTTTGTGTAATTGGATAAAAAGTCCCCATTGCAGCCATGGGTGGTTGGGTATTGGGTTAAAAGTGAAACTAATTGAGGTGTCATTTGTTAATTGGACAGTCTATCCTTAAAAGGCCTTGGAGAGAGAGAGATGGGGCTCCATGTTTAGTCTGTTGGAGTGAAGTGCTGCAGAGCTCAGGGTTTGTGAGACTGTGACATGGATAAGAGCTAACAAACATCTGAGTCCCAACAAGAAATACCATCTCACACATTTAATCCCAACCTTGGCAAAAAAGAAGACAACTCGGAGTTGAAATTCCATGGAGGTGACAATGAAGCAAAATGGCAATGAAGGTCAAAGCTGTGAACTTTGAGTTTTCCCACATCTTGGATGGTGCTGGGATGAGCTGCTGGGCTCTGCCTCAGCAGTGTCCCTTGCCCAGCCCTCCTGGGCAGTGCTCTCTGAATTACCACACAAAAACAGGTGTAAGGAAATCACTTTCTTGGCACTGATGTTGTGTGCATCTCTCAGTTGTTATTACAAATATCTGAATATTAAACATGCACCCGAAGCTCCTAAGCCTTTAATCCTTTTGTTTTCCTACAATAGCCACCTATTATTTTTTACTGGTAAGAAATGCAAAGCTGAATAATATCCAGCAGTATCGTGTCTAAATAAGCAAAAAGCTGGCGAGGAATCAAGAGATAATAACGGTGGCTTTGCTTTGTTTCCTGCTCAGGAGCAGCAAGGAACTCAGGAATTGGCTGTTGGACCATCTGCAGCAAGGACAGGGAAAGTCATGGGAGCAGCAGAAAAGCTCTGACAAAAAAACTGCAAAGGGTCGAAGCCCTGATTTCATTAAGCAGCTCCTTTCAGAATTATCTTTTCCTCTCTCCAAAAGCTGGGGCATAATCTGTCATTTCAGCTTTTGTTCAGTAAAGACATGAAAAACTCAATGGAATGGGGTAGGAATGGTGGATAATGAAGTTAGGACTTCATAAATGCATTTTGAGTGTTATATACTAACTGGAGGTTTTTATTCCTTTTAGGTTGGTGTCATTATTGCAGATCTGTAATTTCACCTTAAAATGTTTTATTTTAATTATTATTACTGTAATTATTAACCTAGATATTACCCTTCACTTTTTAAAAAAAACCTAAAATTTCTGGTCTTTCTGGTCATAAAAATATGCATATTAACAAGCCAAGAAATCAAAAAACCCAGTTTATTGGGTTTTTTCCTTAACTATCATTACAAAATCCATCCAAGGCTATTTTGGACCTGTCTGATGTATGACTCAAGGATCTTTGGAGCTGGCAGACTCCTGGGTGTCCTGGTGCTCTGTGCATATGTGTCTCCAAACTGGCATGAAGAGCAGTTGTGTCAGTATTTGTTTTATGTTAGTCAGTCTTTGGAGAGCCTGAATACAGAGGGATGATTTGGGCTCCTAAATCCAAGACTGCCATTGGTCCATATTTGAATTCTCAAAGAGTATCTGCTTTACTTAAGCACATCACATTTGAATTTATGCATCTCTAGAAGGCACAAAATTAATGACGTGCCTTGGGAGGTTTAAGAATTTCCCCTGTTTTTAAGGACTCAAAGGAGAAGGAAGGACTTTTTAAAAGGGATTTAAGACATGCTGCATCCTTTCTTCACCAGCTCTTCAACTTTTCACCAATTAGGTTTCATAGGAAGCAGTACCTATATTTTTTATTGAAAGTTTATTCAAATTTAACTTGAAAATTAACCTTTATATGTCCCCATGCAGAAAACATCTCTGCTGTTTCTAGGTCTGCCAGCAGGAGTGAAAATTCCTTTCTGCTGGTACATTCCAGGTAGGAAGGAACATGGGAAAAAAAAAATCACATAAAGCTGAAGAAGCTGAGAAAAGGATAATTTGAAAGTAAAACACTTTTTCCCAGCAGGACCCCAAAACCAGCACCCACAGCAGGCTTGGTCCGAAAAATCAACAAATTGTGAATTCAGATATTTGAGGAGGAAGGATAATTACTAATTTATTAAACTTCTTCCTGCTTGTTTGGGATTTTTTCCAGCTTTTCTGTGGTTGGTGTTGGATGAAAACAAATGAAGAATTCCTTTTTCTCCATTTTGCCCAAAGCAGAGCTGGGGGGATGCAGCTGAGAGTCACTTTCAGCTTGGTGCATTATCTGGAGCCAGCAATTAGCTGGAAGCAAATATTAATTGTCCTTTTCCCCTTCATTTACAGGCAGTGAGCTCTGTCCTGGAGTGAACATTGTCAGCTGCAAGTGCCTGGTTCAAATCTCTTGCTTGTAGGATATTTCCATTCTGGAATATCCCTGATGTTCTCTTATTACAGCTTAAAAAATAATAATCAAAAAGCAGATGATAGATTTTGATCAAGTAATAATGCCAGGCACATTTTGATATTTCCACATATTTATGCATGAATGGCTGAAAGAAAAAAAATTCTCTTTTTCTTTTGCAATCTTGTAATTTCTTTGTCAGTTGAGAAGGTAGATAATAAATATTGGCAATACACAAGACTTGGCTGTACTAAGAGCTACCCTTTGCTATCTTGAGCAGCAGCAGTTATTAATTTTCAGACATAATCAAGTGATTTATATTCATGATTATGGTTCAAACCATCCTGACACTTGTTCCTTCTACATCTGACGCCTTCTCGCTTCGTGCTTTCTGTGTTCAGCAGCAATTAAAATAAGAATGAGAGGGTTTGGGGTTTTTTAGGAGCATTGTTATAACATTCCTCCTCTGATTTCAGGTCTTACCCACTGAGTCATCACCTGAGCAGTGTGTTCTGCACTGACTTCCAGTAATTATTTTTGTGTTTTAGAGACTCCCAGCAAGTCATTTCCTCATTTGCACTGAGAGCTGCAGAATTTATTCCTTTTCCTATGTGCCACAGATCCACTGGAATTCTTACCTTTGTCATCATTACCATGATCACTGATCTCTAATTATCACTGGTCTCTAATTTGACCTAATAAAAATTCATAAATACCTCTGGCATTACATTTTAATGCTCATCACTTCTGCCGTATTTTGTTGGATTAAAAGTGATATTGGCATGAGAATAAAGATCCATTGTTCAGACATAAAGAAACATATTTATCCAGAAAAATCATTTCTAAAGAATGTCTATTTGCATTTCCTTGAGAAGAACTGCACATACTTCGAAAATGAACTTCAAATATGTTCTGCTTTTCCACAGCAATGAAATGACTCAGTTGATATTATTTCTCCGTCTGTTTGGTAAACAAAATCAAAATATTTTGGTTGTCAATTACTATAAAATGAAAACTGCTTTTGTCTGAGTCGGAGCTCACAGCATCTGATCTTGAATTGTGATGTGCTTTGGGAAAATGACACAACATGGGATGAATCCAAATTCGTTCTCTCCGGAGTCTCTTTGGGGGAAAATCTGTTTTCAGTGCTCTGGTGAGGCTTCACAGCTCCTTGCCTTGCTCAGCTGAATGTCTGCAGGAGATTCCAGGGCTCCAAAAACAGCTCAGCCTTTTTCCTTGCTTGGATGTGGCCAGAGCCAGCCAGAGAGCTCCCAGTTTGGGGAGGTGGGAGTGCAGGGTGGGTTCAGCCAGCAAAGGAGGAATGTGGGGATTAGAGGAGTGTGTTCCTGCTGGATCTGTGCCAGACATCCTTCCAGGATAACAGTTACAGCCCTGGCTGGACTGGAAATGTGCCAGCAGATTCTTACAGAAATTAAGGGCTGTAACTCTAATTTATATTTAATATTTGACACCAAAACAGTGAAAAAACAAATCTTATTAAACTGTAGACAAAGCAGAAGCCATTTCTATTTCCCTTATTAAACTGTAGACAAAGCATCAGCCATTTCTGTTTCCTGGCATGGTCCTGTCTCTGAAACCCCAATTTCTATCCCTGCTGACTGAAGGAATGTCAGAGAGCTCACTCTGCCCAGCTAACGAGCTTTGCAAGTTGTGTGTGATTTAATTAAAAATTGACCTGTTCAAAGCAAAGAGATAAATGTCTCTTTTTAAATTACTGCATTTTTAACAGTGCCTCGTTTCCTAGATTGCTTTCCTGTGCCATTTTCTCCAGCCCAGCCTGTACCTCTGTTTCCAACAATTCTTCTTCCCAGCTTTTTGTCAGAAAGGAATCAGCTCTGAATTCCTGGAAACCAAAGCAGGAGCCAGCAGAGACCACGCTGCTCCAGCTCTTCACTTAATGGGGTTCTCATTGTCCTTATGGCCTCTCAGTGTCCCTGCCTGGGGAGCCTTCCCCACTCCTCCCCCTTGGATCTTTGTCTCACATCTTGCCCTGGTCTCCTTCGTGGAGGAACAAAGCTGGAAAGGAAACAAAGGAAAGTGTCACCATGGTTTTTTATGAAAAATCCCTTCACCAGGATTTCAGCTTCTCCCTGTGTTGCTGCTCTGGAGTGTGATTTGGAGAATTGTTTACCCAGCATGTGAGTTGTTTTAATTTAATGACCAATCCCATCCAGCTGTGTCAGGACTCTGGTCAGTCACGGGTTTTTGTCATCATTCTTTTCTAACCTTCAGATGTCTCCTTTCTCTTTCTTTGGTATAGTTTAATATATCATTTCTTTTAATATAATAGAATAAATCAGCCTTCTGAGAACATGGAGTCAAATTCTCATCTCTCACCTTGTCCTGGGGACTCCACAACCCCAGAGGAAAGCTGCTGGGAAACCCTCCTGGAGAGCTGGTGCTCCTGGGTCTGATCTCTGGGGTGGCAGGGAAGCGTTCCCTGGTGGTGGATGCAGAGCTCTGTGGCACTGCCAGCTCAGGGAAGCACTTAAGCAAATGGATTTATTGGTGGCAGGGAGGTTGTTAAATGGAAGCCCTGGAATATGCTGTGCTGGGCTTTCCTGGAACACTCAAATGAAATAAATAAACTTTGGAGAACAAATATCCAGACAAACCCCTCCGGCTTTTCCAACCATTGTCATCCTCATAATCCACACCAAACCTTTTTGTTTTTTTCATGGACACTCACAAAGCAGCAATTTATCTGGCAATTTTTAGCAATGTTTCCTGCTTTTTCTGGGTCTTGGGGGTTGTTCCCATGGAAAGGAGGGGTGAGGTTTGTTTGGAAACTCTGCCTGTTGTTCACCTGAGTCCCTGGGAGTGGTGGCATTGATCTGAGGGGAGATGGATGGATGGATGGATGGACAGGGATGGACAGGGATGGATGGATGGATGGATGGATGGATGGATGGATGGATGGATGGATGGATGGATGGACGGACGGACGGACAGGGGAGGATGGATGGACAGGGATGATGGAGGGATGGTGATGGATGAACAGGGGAGGGAGGGAGGGAGGGAGGGAGGGAGGGAGGAAGGAAGGAAGGAAGGAAGGAAGGAAGGAAGGAAGGAAGGAAGGAAGGAAGGAAGGAAGGAAGGAAGGAAGGAAGGGCTCTGTGTGTGCCATTAATTTTCCTTCCTTTAAGTGCTGACTGAGGAAAAGGGGCTCATCCTCTCTGTGATCCTTCCAAATTTCTCATTCCTGGTGCTCCAGGGAGAGTGAGGGATGGAGGAATTGGAGTAAAAAATACAATACAAAAATACAAGTGGTTCTTCTCAGCCTTTTCTTAATTATTGAAAAATCACTTGTAAATACTTTATTAATACTAATTGAAAGCTTTCCTCTGGAAAATGCAGATTTAATCTTAGAATCCCACCTATCATTTGCAAGAAAAAGACAAAAACCAGTTAGATGTGAAGGATTCATAATAAGGTTATGATTGAAGCCTCTTTGCTATAAAATTTTAACACTTCTCTGTTAATCTTTCATCTTTTTCATCTGCTTTTGACATTTATTAGTATCCCTGAAATCTGTTTATATTGATTTAATATTAATCTTTTATAGTTAATTCATATAAAAATTTTAACGGTCATAAATTTGATTCTCCCCTGCAACATGTTCAACAGCTCTTTCCCTCGTTTGAAAATGTTTAATGACTTCTCGTGGTGAGTAAGCAGAAGTAATACAGGAGGAACATGAGGGTTCCATGAAGGTTAAAGTAACAAAGATATGGAAAAAGAAGAGATTAAAAAAACCCCAGTCATGAAACTGGATGAGCTGATTGGCATTTCATGGCTGCTTTTCACTCCTTTGCAGAACCTGATGCTTCACACTGAAGTCCAAAGAGTGTTTAGTCCAAAGAGTGTCTGTAATCTTCCTGTAATTCTGGCTGTGCCTGCCATTGGCCCAGGGCTCTGCAAACACAGCTGAGAACTGATAACAGCAGCCCATAAAGCCCCAGGTTTGATGTTGAACTTCACAGTCAGGAGCAGCAAATGAAGCAACCACACAAGCTTTAAGGTAAGGCTTTCATTTTGTTATTTAAATATATGTTATGTTGCATGTTATTTATTCCGAGGTTCTGGGGAGCTTTGCCTCGCTGATGAATGCTCATAACAGGACTTTGATTTTTAAATTAAAAGGATTTATTTTCAATGCTTTAGGGTTTGGAGGGAGACCAGGAGAAGAACAGAAATTCAATGAGATAGCTGGCTCTAATGACAAGAAGTTGAACACAATCCAACTTTTCAGAAAAATGACCATTAGGGTTTTTAAGTTTTAGGATGGTATCAGCTGGGGTAACACAGCAAAAGGGGATTTTAGTTTGTGATGAAGGGTGATGGGTTAAAAATGGCAGCAGGTGCACACAATGATTTAAACTGTTATTTCACACACAAAGTAGCTCATTCCAAAGTATTTTTCACTTCTGTGGGTCATGACTAAAACATGTGAAAGTGTTCTGATGTGCCAGTGCAATGCACACGTGCTCCCACACTTCCTTAACTGATAAGAACCAATTTCTCTGTATTTAACTCTCTTTTAGGAGGTTAAATGCCCTTAACCACAAGCTTAATGCAGTGGTAGCTGCCAGTGTGTATTGATCTTGCTGCTGAGATTCGTTTTAATTAGTTTTAATTAGTTTTAATTAGTTTGATGGCTGGTGCAGAGTTCAGTGTTGATGGCTCTGGGTTGTTCTCTGAGCCAGCACAGCCCCCTTGGCTCAGCACTCCTTTCTCACCAAAAACATAAAAATGGAATTTGGGAAAACCTCATGTTTTCCACAGCTTTTTAAGGCACTGACTCCATTGAGTTATTTCCCATGTTTCAGTTGTTGATTCCAGCAGCAACCACTGTGCCATGAGCTTGTACACAATCTGTTCTGCCACTGTACAAAAAAGCAATTTATCTCTGTCTTGCCTTCTCCACGTGTCCTGGACACACCCTCAGGGTTTATTTCAGCTTTTCTCCAGTATATTTTAACACATCAGGTTCCTCCTTTTTTAAATAATAGACTTGTGTTTGCTCTAAAGGAGGAAAGAAAGTTTAGAAAAGGAAAAAAAGGGGAAGAAGATTTTATTTGTTTTCTGTTTCAGGAAATTTAGTGACCTGTGGGAAACTTCATGCTTAATTTCAGGAGTAAATTGTTCTGTGTTCAGTGATTTGCAGGGACCAAAATACATTTCTCAGTGTGATCATTTCATAATCTGCACTGGGTGAATTATCTTGAAATGGAGACATATTGCACAGTAGAGTTTTAACTCTACTCTGCATAAAGTTTCATTTAAGCCTCAGGATTAGGTGGTGTGGCTTAAAACCAGAACAATTTCTTGAATTAGCAACATTTCTAAACTGGAAATGTATTTGAGAGCTGTTGCCTGTGTTTCACTCTGGCTGATGGGGTTTCTCTGGGTTTCCAGATGGGCAGGAAGTTCAGTGGGCTGGAGCTCACCCTGATTGCCCTCTTCACCGTGGTGACTGTCATCGCCTGTGTCCTCATTGGGCTGCTGGCCACGGGGCAACCCGGGGTCAAATCTCCAGGTGAGAGCTTCCCCTGCCTGCTGCAGGAGCCAGAACCCCACTGGCATCTGCCTCAGGGCTCCTGCTCTTGTCAGTATCCAAATGCTCTTATCATCACCTGAAGGTGAAGGTGGCCAGTCCTTGCTGGGGGTGATACAATCAGAGTTATCAGCTATGAAGGCAATAAATGGTGTGAGTCAGGCTTTATTGTCATGAAAATTCTCTTATCTCCCCCTCCACTGATTGGACTTTCTTTAGGAGCATGCAGCTCAGATAATTTCAATTTTTTGAGTATTAAAAAAAAGATAACACCAAAAAAAATCTGCCTGATCCCTATGTGGGAGCAACCAAATTGTGTGGAACATTATTATAATCCTAAAGTCTCCCAGTGTTTCTTGCTGGGGCACTGATAAATCAGTAAGCCCTTGTGTTCCAGGGATGTGATGCAGAGCACCTGCTTTACTTCCAGTCCCATTTTGTGTAATTCCATTCACACACAGGGACTGAAGTAAAAACTTGGAGGTGGAAATGGCAGAAAAATAAAAATTATTGCTTATACAAGGCAAACACTTCAGTGTTTTAGTAGAACTGCCCATCCAAACTAATATCTGTATTTTCTTTTCCTGTTTCTGTCATGAGTGGGAGATTTTTTGAGCAAAAAGCACAAGTGCAGCTGATGCAAGGAGGCAAATCTGGGGGTGTGTGTCCATCTCAGCCCAGGGCACATCCCTGCACTTCACAGTCCTTGCTCCAGACACAAACAGTTCCCAAACACATAAAGCAACCTTCAGTGCTCCCTTTAATCAGCTAAAGCTGCCCACTTTAAATTCAGCCCTACAAACCTGAAATTTAAAGGAGCATTTTAATGGAGGTGCTTTTCCCTGGTGCTCCAATTCCAGCTCCTGTGGGAAGCTCTGGCTCAGGGGAGGGAGCACCAGGACAGCCCAGTTTAAGAAGAGAAAAGTTCTTCCAATTTTAAGTTTTGCACATATTTTCAGTGAAGCAGAGCACACTGACAGGAGTCATTGAAAAGTGGACTAATGAAATAAAATCATCAAAACTACCTACGTGCTCAAAAATTTACAGTGAAGTTTTCATATCTGAAATAATTGTGTGCCATTTTCCAAGGGTAAAAATGAATCCCAGAAGCCATGGCTGATAGGGATTTGGATCTCTGTTGTTGTTAGGGAAGCAGGCAGCAGAAGCAGGTGCTGAGTTCAGAGGGAATGAAGTTATTGCTGCAGTTTAGAAATGCTGGTATTAACCCATTCCTTTATTTCCCTGACAGACTTTAACCCACAATGCCAGAATACACCAGCAGCAGAGAGAATTGACTGCATCCCAGATCAACTAGCAACACAGGTCTGGTAACCCTCTGGAAAATACCAGAAAAGAGATTTCATCCCTTAAACCTCCTGCTTATTTACAGAAATGTTATTTGTCTCTACTAGCTCAGGTGTTTCCTTAACCTGCTTAAATGTGTGATTTTCCCAGTGTTCCTCTCCTGCACAGCCATTTCAGCCTGCTGGCAGCAGCTCTGATTTCTCTGGTTTGGGGAGAGGTGGCAAAAATATTGGTCAGAAATCAAGCAGTTAAAAGAGCTGCCCTTGGTTTTTCACAACTTTTTCTGAACGGTTTTATTTGGTGTGATGGTGACAAAGTGGCATTTGCAATAATCCAGAAGTGATGGCCTTTGCTGAGATGTGCCATTTTACAAGGTGTGGTCAGAGTTTCCTTTCAGACCCACTTTGGATCCCAGTTTGGTTGGGGTGTCTGAGGGAGCAGAGTGTGGAAAAGACCTTTTGGCTTAAGAACCTTGGAGTTAAAATTCCCATGAAAAGCATCATCTCGGGCTGGATGAGCCTTGGAGCAGCCTGGGTGGTGGAAGGTTCCCTGCCCATGAAAGGAATTGGAATGAGAGGAGCTTTGAGGTCCCTTCCAACCCAAGCCCTTCCATGATTTTATGATGCCCTTTATTTTTCTTTCACATTGAGAACCTTTCTGTAATAGTTACTCTTGAATGACT
The DNA here is from genome assembly GCF_027477595.1 of Haemorhous mexicanus. Lineage (NCBI taxonomy): Eukaryota > Metazoa > Chordata > Aves > Passeriformes > Fringillidae > Haemorhous > Haemorhous mexicanus. Next base: position 24,005,173 of record NC_082350.1, read on the forward strand.
TATTATAAAATTATTATTTTTCATATTTATTATAAATTTTCTTCTTTTCTGGTGGATGCCTGGTATCTAACTTTGATCTGGGGAGGGGCAGCTTAGGAGAGAAAAAACCCCAGTGTGATGTGGGTTACTTCTGTCATTCACAGAGGTATAAAAATTGTTACCCAGCTGTTTGAACCTGGAGGAAATTCCCACCTAATTCCAGAGCTGGCTGTTGTTAAAACCTCTCCTGCCACGGGTTTTGTTATGATTTGTAGCTCAATAAAGCCCTGCAGGGGATGGATTAGGAAAGGTTCAAATCCCAGCCTGTTCCTTGCCTCTTCAGGCTGCTTCCCTGCCCCAGGAAGAGGCAGAGCACTGCAGGAGAAGCCATGCAGATCATTTAAATCTGTAATTACTGCCTCTGAACCAGTCACCTCACGTGCAGGGCTGCACTCCTCAAGCAGGGAGGGCAGCAGTGGTGCTCTGGCTGCAGCTGCAAGGCTGGTGCTAGGAGAGAATTAAAAACAATCAAATCACAGCTCCCAGCAGAAAAGTAGATGCAGATTGCAGCACTGAGGGTGCCTGATCTGGAATTAGTGGTGAAATAAATTATTTCTGATTATTAGTGAAGAGCAGGCAGCAGATTTGACAGGGTTAAAGATCTCCTTTAGTCCATGGGGAAATCCAGAATCCCATCCCAGTGATCCCATTCACTCCTGTGCTGGTGTGGCTCTGGAAGTGGTTTGGTTGTGTCAGGCTGCACTAATGCAGGAATCTGTGAAACTGCAGGTCCTGCATCCCTCCTCTGCAGTGGTTGGTGTTTGTGGTTTTCAGAGTAAACAGCAGCTGGGCAAAGTGGTCTGGCTAAGCTGATCTGCAAGGGTTAGTGTCTGCCTTGAGGTCCTTGGCCACTGAAGGTGTCCAGGGTGGAGCCAGAAAATGAGTGGGATTGCAGAAATGAGAAGTAAATAGGATGGATAAAATGAAAGGAAGGAGGAGAGAAGGAAAAGGGAAGAGGAAGGCAGGAAGAAATGAAGAAAAGAGAAGAGGAAGGCAGGAAGAAATGAAGAAAAGACAAATGAGGGAAGAAAGGAAGGAAGGAAGAAATGCATAAAAGAGAAAGGAAAAAAATAGAAAAGAAAATGAATAGATATTTTTTATTTGATCATGTGGTTGGTGAAGATAGAGATGCTGGAAGAAGGAGGATATTCAGGATCTATTCACTGCTGTGGAAAATTGCCTGGGGGTCTGATCAGACAAGCAGAACACAGCAGTAAAACAAGAATTCCACTGAGCAGAGCTGCTGTAGGCCAGGCTGACACCTCTGAAAGCTCAGGGAAGGGGGAATTGTTGGTTTGGGCTTGGTTTCTGTGCTTTTCCTCCCAAAGTGCCCTGCTGGTGGAGGCCTGTGTGGATGCACATTTAAGCTCAGCACGTGGCCAGGCTCTTGTTGGAGCCCTTGGACTCAGCTCATGCTGTTCCCCAGGGTACAACCTTCCTGGTATCCAAGGTTATTCCTAATGAAGCTTTGGGTGCTGGTATCTACTGTGCTGCTTTTACAGCCCCCAGCCTGGCATCACATCTTTATTTACAGCAGATGATTGCTTTTACAACAGGCTCCCCAGTGTCTCTGCTGAACTCTGCTCCTTCCCCTGTGCCAGGCACAGCCAATCCTCAGCTCCAGAGTTTACTTCCTTGTGCAGAAAGCTCAATATGCCACTAAAATAGAAACCTGCCAGGATAAGCTCCAGCTGGAAAAATATCCCTGGACTGTGAAGGAACTGCTGAAAATAGTTGAGGAGTATTCAGGAGAAATAGCTGGGGAAAAGAAAAAGATGCTCAGGAAGCTGGGAATGTGGATGCTTGAACTGCCAGATTTTAGAAAAATCAGTTTATTCTGCTTTTTATGGGATGGTCACTGGTCTGGGAAGGGAGAAGAGGATGGAAGTAGTAAATCTGTTCTTATATTTAGGATATTGCCCCATAAATGAAGGAAATGAGGGGACAAAGCTGAGATCTCTGCAGTCCTGGGGGGCTGTGTGCCTCCTCTCCTTCACCCTGCAGTGGTTCATAGATGGGAAATGGGGAGTTCCCAGGTGGAATCTGGGCAGGTGAGAGTGAGCCTGGGGTTTTTATAGCCTTACAAAGGGCTTTGTGTGTCAGAGGGGGAAAATGAGTCCCTACAGCTCTCCTCCAGCCCTTCCTTTTGGCTTGGAACCTGATGGAAAGGGCAGCAAATGGTTCTGATGGGGTGACTGTGACAGAGAGGAAAAACATTCACCTGTTTGGTCAATCTGGGCTTTATTTTGGGTGGTTTTGAGGGATTTCTGTGCTGTGTAAAACCACTATCAAATAAATGCCCTGAGACTTTCCAAGGCAGTGGCTTTGTGGGCTCCCTCAGAGCTCACTTCAGCACCTGCCTGATGGCTGGGCTGGAGCTGCCTTATCTTTTATCTGCCCAGAGCCTCTGAAAATAATCTGACCTGCACTGAGCAGTTTGGGCTCTCCAAGCCCAAAGCAAGGACAGCAGCAATGAAGGTTTGGGGTCATGTCCACCTATTTCAAGCTGCAGAATATTTTAACTATTTATTACAAACACCAAAAGCCTTTTTGCACGATCAGATGGAGGCAGAAAGAGCTTTTGGTAGTGCAGAGGTGAAAGTGAGGTTTGGAAGGTGCCCCTTTTGGAGCTGGGTACCTGAGATCAGGGATGGAATCACCCTTTGCCCTCAGGGAGAGTTGTTTTGCCACTGTCCTTTGCCCTGAGTAATGAATGGAGGTTTAAGGAGAGAAAATGGGTGGAAACTTTGTGATTCATTGCCCCAATCTTATCTCCAAGCATAAACTTCACACACAGAGCACATGAACAGGTTCATTTCTAGCAGCAAAGCAATCTCAGCTTTCTGGTGAATGTGTGTGTAAAGCATGGTACCACTACACTGAGACAGAGGCTTAAAAAATAGGTTTATTTAAAAAAAAAAAAATTATCTCAATTTGAAGTTATGCAGAAGCAGTCTGAATACTTCTGATACTGGAAAATTACATTAAAATGTAGATATTATACACAATGCTTAATTATGCATGTAGAGATGTTTATTAGATGTTAATCCCATGATAAATTTTACCCCCCTCTCCAGTGTGTGACTTTTGGTCAGACTCTGCTGTATCTGTCACAGAGGAGAGATGTAGATTATTGAACACAATCAATAATTCAATAACTCAATATTATATTGAATAATGTCATAATTCAATAATTATTGAATAATAATTGAACAATTCTTTTAAAACATTTATATAATTCAATAATTCTTTTAAAATATTTGTTTTACCTGTGGATCTTGTGGATCTTAAGAAAGAATGCATCTCCAATAAGCAAGTTTACTCTGAATCAATAAGAAACTCTCTTTAGTGCTGTCTGTGCCACCCCTGAGTTCCCTCCATGGGGTTTTTCAAAGGAGGGTGTTATGGTTTGATGTTGGTGCAATGCTAGTGCTTCTATGAAAATCTGTATTTTTTTAGTGTCTGTTGTGGGATGTGACTAGAAATAGAGCAAAGCAGGCTTAAGCTTAGAAAAGGAAGGAAAGAAAACTTTATTAACTTACAACTATATGTAAAAAGAAACACATACAGAACTCAGAATGAAAACGTTTTAAAAACACGCTTTTTTCTCTTTTTACTAAATTCCTAGCACAGTACAGTGAGACAAAACTTTGGATTATCAATCAAGTTACTGCTTCTTAGATAATTAACTCTCAGTTCATCACTACTCTTCAGATAATCAATTCTCAGCTCATCAAGAAGAGAGGAGTTTCTTTTGTACTAGAGGCCTCTTTTGGAAACACAGTTGAAGCTTCATGTGTTTCTATGTCACACGTGGCACTGCTCAGGGAACATTTGCTATCCTGGCATCTTTTTATTATGTACAGTGTTCAAAACCAAAAAACTTCTCTCTAAAAGTTCTCTGCTTTTAACCCCTTATATTCTCAAAAACATATCTATGTCCTCAGTAACCACACTAAATGCCAATGTTCAAATTTCAGCACTGATTAGTTTGACCACAAACTCCCAATAAACTCACTTTCTTTTCAAACCAGAACAGAGGGCTTGACCTGAGTGCAGAAATCATGGAGCTTTCGGGTGTTTGGGGTGAGATGCTCACTTGAACTGGTTTGTATGGGTGTATTTGTGTAACCCTGGCTGATCTGTGCCCCTCTGTCCTTGCTCAGAGCACCTGCTCCCGCCGTGGCTGCTGCTGGAGCCCCCAGAGTGACACCAACGTGCCCTGGTGCTTCTTCTCCCCCAACCACGGCTACCAAGTGCGGGGCTCCCAGAGGTCCACCCAGGCAGGTGAGCACCCCAGCTCCCACCCTCTCAGAACCTCTGCTGCTCACAGGGACTCTGAGATACCTACAAGCCTCTTTTCCCAGCCCAGCAGTTGAAGAAGGAGTCAGAATTCTGATCTGGTTCTCAAGGTTGTTTATTGTGTCTCATCTATAAAATTCTTTCTCCGACCCACTGAGGTGTGTCTGGCAGGTCGGGCTGAGGCACACTGCCCATCCTTGGGGTGGTGTTATCTTTTTATCCTAAAAACGACATGTACACTACTTACCATCACTTCCCAATACCTATCACCTATGTTAGACAGTGAGTCTCTACTCTAAACCAGCCTAAAAATGCCAACATCACCCAGAAGATGGAGGCTAGGAAGAAGAAGGAAAAAGGACAAGGCACGCCCAAATTCCTCCATCTTGGGACCCCCAGCCCCCATTCTAAAAACCCCAAAAATATATTTTTCACTCCATGACAAACTATTATTCTACTTAAACTTTCTTGACTTGTAATTCTTCATATAAAGGTTGGAAATTGTTTTTCCAGGGCTGAATCAAAGGCACAGGGGTCTTGGGCTCTGTGCCACGGTCTCTGAGCCCGCCCCCGGCAGGGGCTCAAGGCCTCCAGGGCAGTCAGAGGAATTTCCTGGGTTCCCACACACCCCCTGCTGTCCCATCCCACACAGCACCCCGTGTTTGTCTCCCCAGGGTTTGAGGCCACGTTGGACAGGCTGCCATCCCCTTCTCTCTTCGGGAATGACATCCAGACCGTGCTGCTCACGGCGGAGTATCAGACAAACAACCGCTTCCGCTTCAAGGTCAGGCTTCGTCCCTTCTGCTCCACGGCCTGATTGCTCTGCAAGATGTGGGGCTGCCTGTGCAGGGAGTGTGGGATTGATGCCTCTGGAGCACTCTCATGATTCCCAGTGAAGTTCTTTTGCTGTCTTCCCTGCTGCTGCAATGCCTCAGGCTAACGGGGCGTTGGCACGCTGGGAATTCTGCATGAGCAATCACTGAGACCTCTGGAAAGCTCAGCTTTCCTATTATCTACCATTTGTCCTCATCACAGGATGATCTGGGGGGATAAATGCATTCATTTACTTTTTGTTTGTGGCCCAATCACATCCCAGTCATTTTGACAGACAATGTTAGCTGTTCCAACGGTTTGTGTTTTCCATGGAGAGCTCCAGCTCTGTGCCATGGCTGTGGGGTACCAGTGGCTTGTGGGGTTGTGAACCTTCTGTGGGAGACTTTGTCCTGTGGTGGGTTCCTGGTGAGCCAGGGAAACACAGAGCCAAATATTGTGAAGAAAATGGCTGAAAATGAGTAATTAAACTTGGAAGTGAATAGCAATGAAAGCAGAAGAGGAGAAGACTGGGATAAGGGTGGAAATACCCTGAGTCAGAGCTGTGGATTATGCTGGAAAATGTCTCTATTGGGGATCAATTCTGCAAAGGCCCAACGCTTGTGCTGTGTCCATGTGTGCAGATCACTGACCCCAATGCTCAGAGGTTCGAGGTCCCTCACGAGCACGTGAAGCCCTTCCAGGGATCCATGGCCTCCAACCCCAGCTACAAGGTGGAGCTGAAGCAGAACCCCTTCGGCCTCGTGGTGACCAGAGCCAGCAATGGCAAAGTGCTGTAAGTCCTGGTGGGCCTTCCTTGCTGACACAGATGTCCCTGGGGCTCCCTGAGAGCTGGTGGTGCCACACCAGATGCCACCTGTCAGGTGTCCTCGTGGACACAGACTCTACTGCTTCCCTCTTCTTGACTGGTGGATGTCCCTCAAGGACTCTTGGGATGACCTTGGGAGCAAAGTCTGAGGTGGGAAACTCTGTCTGAAGTGTTTCAGGCGTGGCTCTCTGATCACGTTCCCAATGCTTGGGAAATCTCAACATGGGGAATTTTTATTACCTGAGGCACTCTTTGCCAGTGCTTCAAACCATGTGGGAAAACTCCTGATTGCATTTTATCTTCTTTACCTTTTAACCTTTTTTTAACCTTCCTTTACCTTTTATCTTCTTTACCTTTTAACCTTTTTTTAACCTTCCTTTACCCTTTATCTTCTTTACCTTTTAACCTTCCTTTACCACACTTGTGCTGAGGCCCTGAAGCACCAAAACCAGGCTGCCCTTTGTATCACACCAAAACCAGGCTGCCCTTTACACCTGTGATATCCAAGGACAGCTGGTTGTGTAAGGCTGTGTGTAAAACATGTAATGAACTTGAACATTGAATTGTCTCATCCCATTTATGTTCTAAAAAAGAAAGAAATTAAACCAAAGCCACCAACCCAGAGGTGTCCACGTGCCCTTAGAGCAGGGAAGTGCCAGATGAAGGTGCTCATTAAATCAGCCAGGAATGATTACCTGTCACAGGGCTGGGCCACTTGGATTAGCAAGGCTTCCAGTTTAATTCATTAAGGGTTGCTTTTTGCTCTTATTAGTATTGTTTTCTTGCTTGGAATCCTCTGTAATGATTGATTTGCAATTACAGAGGGCACAGAAGATGGACTGGCAGTCAGCAGCGCCTGAGTGATTCAACAGGAACAGGGAGGGGGATGAGACACCTGAGGGACCACACTGAAACAATTCTCTGGAATATTGTCTAAATTTCCTTAGGCCTTTGTTTCATTTCATAAAAATATTTGCATTTGGGTCTGCAAGGAAAAAATGACAGTGATGTTGGACTCTGAGTTGGAAGATCTCAAAGGAAGCTGTTGCTGCCATGGGATAAGGGCAGAGATAAATCCTTGATTAAATTTCTTTGCACAAAGTTTGCACTGATTTTCCTTGGCTCTAAAACAGAGAGGTCTTTTTATAGAAGGAGAAGATGCCATGACAGTTCATTACCAAAATTTTGATTATTCTGATCAAGCCTCTGACCTTCCACTGTCTTTTATTCCACCTGAGGTCCCAAAAGAGAGTTCTGATTCCAGCAACAGCTGGAAGAAAACCTGAAAGATCCGGGTGGAGACCTGACTCTTCCACCCAGCTCCAGCTGAGAGGAGCAGAAACAGCCCTCGCAACACCCCTTGGTAAAACCCTTCCTTTTTAACTCCTTGTTTTTGCCCTTTTCCACCAGGTTTGACACCACCATTGGGCCCCTGCAGTATGCTGACCAGTTCCTGCAGCTCTCCATCAGGCTGCCCAGCAGCAACATCTACGGCGTGGGCGAGCACGTGCACAAGCAGTACAGGCACGACGTCAACTGGAAAACCTGGCCTCTGTTCAGCAGGGATGTCGGCCCCTCTGCTGTGAGTCTGGGCTTGCTTCCCCTCAGCCCTTGCAGTTCTGTCACCCAAACCTCTCTGTGAGCTCATTCATGAATCCACTGAGCTTTTTCCCTGAAGGTTTTCCAGGTGTGTTGTTGCTAAAAGCTCCACGGTGCTGGTGGGTGTTCCCTGGTTTTTATGTTGGTGTGCAGTGGAAAACCAGTGGATAAAATTAATAGATGAGTCTTCAGCTTCTGCTAATAATCAGAATAAGTAACAGATTAGTAAATAACAATGGGCTTTGCTGAGGGCAGGGTTCAGCTCAGATGGACCAGGCTGCTTCAGCAACATCCTTGGAGCTCAAATTATGGAAAAATTCTCCTTAACAGCTGCTTCTTTCCAGATAAAATATGTCTGTCAGCTGTTATTTGTTGCTAGAGTTTTCTGGCTGTCCCTTTATGAAGCAATTTCTGTGACAGCCCTTTTGTGATAATTGTAAGATTATGTTCACCATTACCTCAGCTTCATAGAGCAACTCCCTGCTTGGAGAGAGAACTTTTGTTCTCCTGCAGTAGGAGATAAATGGACTGAAACCTGAGGGTGAGATGGCTGCATGTGGTTAATTAATAATCTGGAATTTGTACCCATTTCCTTGAGATTCCTCCTCACTCTTTGCTCTGGACTGAAGATAGTTCTCAACTGGATGGCTCCACTGAGTGTACACTCATAAAGCTAAAATGACACTGAAGAGCACCAAGTTAGGCTGATTTCAGATTGCTCAGGTTCCATTTCTTGTTCATTTGAGCTGAATTTGCTTTTTCAGGAGAAAAGGCACACCCATTGCCACAATTGTTAGTATCTCTCAGGGGTTGTGTTGCTAATAATAACAGCAGAAATAAAAAAAGAATTAGAAAGGAAATGAAAAAGCAGCTAGGCACTCTCCAATTTCCATAGATTAGGCATCAAAATTATTGCCTTGTAGGATGAATAGAAATATAGATTAGATGTAAAACCTAATCTGTGGTGCAAGGGAGGCACCTCTCAAGTTCTTGATGAGCACATTTATTCCCCAGAAATAGAGCTGCAATATCTGCCAGCTTTCCTGGAGATCCATCAGATCCGTTCTCTATTTATTGGGCAAATTCTTGTTTTAATGGAAAATAAAGGAGAATAACACCAGGAAAACCAGAACATATAAAACAGGGAAATGTCAGGATTTAAATTTCTGCTGTTTGCTGCATTTGGAGACCTTTTGAGTTCTACCTGTGATATATTTTGAAATATTCCAGAATAGATCCTCTTGTTAATCAGCTTGCCTGTTCGCTTTATTATTTTAGGCCATGGATAACTTGTATGGAACCCATACTTTCTTCCTGTGTTTGGAAGACAACACTGGAGCCTCCTTTGGTGTTTTCCTGATGAACAGCAATGCCATGGGTAGGAAACCTTTCTCTAGGGCTCTGAGCAGTGCAGTTGAATTATTTTTGAAATTATTGCAATAAAACTGATGTAAGTGTCCCTTCTTAAAAACACCCCCAAGATCTGAGGGCAGTCATTACCCCGTGTCTAGTGATATTTCGAATACAAGCACTGAGTAGTTCCCAGTTAACTGGAGGATTTTGATAGAAATCTGAGGGCCAGGAACTTATCCAAAGGCTGAACAGGTCTGCACTGGAATAAGAGACTAAATTTGGAGTGAACAACACTTGGAAGTAAATGCCCTTTAATCCCTTCAGATAAGTGTATTTATATTTATGTATACTGAGCTCTGCATATCTTTGGGCTGCAAAGTTGTACTAAAAATTCAGAGATAAAAGGTTGAGCCATTGGATTTCTTCTGATGCTCTTCTCTGTGGGATGTAAAGGAATGGAAACAGGGACATATAAAAACTTGTCTGATTTCCCCTTCTTTGCAAGTTCAATTAATGATTTAGGGCTCATTAGGCATTTTGTAGTTTTTACATGAGTAAATTCTCTAATCATCAATTAGAAAAGTTACTTTAGAATTTCCTGTCCTTCAGAACTGTTTTTGTGCACTCTTGTCTGGCAGAGTTTGTGGTGCAGCCTGCTCCAGCAGTGACCTACAGAACCATTGGAGGCATCCTGGATTTCTACATCTTCCTGGGGGACACTCCAGAACAAGTAGTCCAGGAGTACCTGCAGGTACCTTTACCTACAGGGATTATGCATTGGACAGATTTTTTCAAAGTGCTTGGGATTTATTTTATCATTTTCTCTGGGTGCTGGAGAGGAGACCATTTTCCAGGCCCAAGAGTTCCAAAATTCATAAATTTGTAATTTACACCGTGGCCATTAGGGCTGGAGATGGTGTCTAGAATAATTTATGTTTCCTTGCTCTTGTCATGAGGACAAATTGCTGTTCATATGGCAATATTATGGGATAGAGAGTGTGTTTACAGGATGTCTGGATCTTATGATCACAAGAAATCACCGAGTGTCTTTTGCACTTCTCGAGATCTGCCTTGGTTCCAGTGACACCTTAAAGAATGGGCATTGTCCCAAAATACCAGTATTTATTAAAATAAATAAAAAATAGGGAAAAAATATTGTATTTAGGAGTGGGCTGTTGGAGTAGATTTGAGAAATGTGGTGGTGCCTTCTGGGGCTCCCTAAAAGCAGAGGGCAGGCAGAGTGGAGGGAATAAGAAGCAGTTCTGTGGGTTGAAGCCCTTCAGGTCCACCCAGGGCAGCCCAAGCCCCCCAGGGCTGCACCCAAAATGCTCCACAGCTCACGGGTTTCACACTTGGATCACTTTGGGCCATTTGGGGGTTCATCCTCCAACCCCAGCCCCAGCCAATGAAGGCACTGACCCCCAGTTTGCTGCCCCAGCTCACTTTTGTTCCCATCTCTGGCCCTGAGGCAGTGAGGTGTCCTTGATTGCCAGTCCTGGAGAGGAATTGTTGTGTCTGCCCAAAATGGGACAGCAGCAGCTGAGCCTGGCTGTGGAGTTCAGAGTCACACACTGAAGAACTGCAGGGTCACAGACAGGTGGAAATGGAAAAGCTCAAATCCTGAGGCACCAGTGGGTGCAGGGGAAGGGAACGAGGTGACACAGCGTGTCCAGCAGCACGTGGGGTTTTTGTTTTCCCCTCCCAGCTTGTGGGACTGCCAGCCCTGCCTGCCTACTGGAACCTGGGATTCCAGCTCTGCCGCTATGGATACCTCTCCCTGGATGAGGTGAAGGAAATCGTGGAGAGGAACAGAGCTATTGGCCTGCCCCAAGTGAGTATGGGGCTGGGGAGCACTCTGAGATCCCACAACTGGCTCGTTTTCCATGGACTTGGGTTAGGAAATGGGTGGTGTCAAAAGTTTTTGTGCATTTTGATGTTAGAGCCATTATCAGAACGTTGGATGAGGGGTGGGACAATGAATTGTCTCATCCCATCTAACTGCAGTTAGATTTATCCAACCACTTTCTTGTAATAACTTTTCTTTTATTCTTTCCAACTCTACCCATTTTTCTTCCCTTGCAACAGTTTTTTTATTGTCCTATGGCAGTTATGGAACCATATATTATTCTTAATTGACAGTCAAAGGCAAAGCTCAATTAACTTTTAAAATTAGACTTTAGGGGACATGAACCTCGTGTCTTCAATAGAATAAAAATACCCTAATATTCAGCTCATATTTGGGAAGAAAAATAATAAAAATCACTACCTATCACTTCTCGTGGAAAAGCTGAACTCCCTTCTCTTTCAGGATATCCAAATCATTGATATTGATTACATGGAGAACAGGAAAGATTTTACTTATGACAAAGTGAAATTCAAAGACCTCCCTCAATTTGCATCTTATTTGCATGAACATGGACAAAAATACATCATCATATTGGTAAGCACTTAATTTCTCCTTTTTCCCCTTGTGAACACTTCCATGACAGTTATTTATCACTATTATTCTTTACTTATTCTATGCAATGACTTCATTTACAGCCGGTAATAATGGATGGCATATCCTGATTTCTCCTTTTCTTTGTTTTTCTGATTTCTTTAGGATCCTGCAATTAGCACCCAAACAATGGCTGATGGAAGTGCCTATGGGAGCTACATCAGGGGGACGGAGAGGCACGCCTGGGTCAATGAGTCCGATGGAACAGCACTGCTTGGGGAGGTAACTGGGGTTTTGCACACTTGAATTTCTTCTGCTGTCACTGTTGGGGTTTCCTTTAGCTCAGGGGACTTTGCTCTCACTGATGGATAAGTCTGTAAGGTCTCTTGCAGGCTATGACAATTCTCAGCCTTGCTTAGCTTTTTTTTTTTTTTAATTGTTTACATTAAAAAGGTATTTTTCATCGATTCTACATCCAAATGAATATTTTCTTTATTTTAATTTTTTTAAAGAAAAATAGAACTAAAATAGCAATTAAAATTACACTTGCTCACATTAACCCCCCCCCTTTTTTTTTTTTTACATCAACACTAACTTTTTTTTACATCAAAGGGTAGTTTGAAGGCTCAAGGGACATTTCATCAACCAGCTCCTATTTATTTCCAGTAGCAATTGAAGAGCCAGATCCCATATTATCCTTTAAATTTATGAACTTAACCTCTGTTGAGAATTTTCTCAGCTATGTACTGCTCCTTGTAGGACTCACAAGGAAAGCAATTGAAAAATTCAAAGTTAAGAAATTCAACCACTTTGTGTCCTTTGACCTCCCATCCAACTTGAGCAGGTCTGTGATCCTGTGATGGGATTTTTTAATCTCAAAATTTTATTAATTATTTTCCTTTGAACATTCCAGGTGTGGCCAGGGGAAACTGTGTTCCCAGACTACACCAGCACTGAGGCCACAGAATGGTGGGCAAACGAGTGCAAATTGTTCCATGACATGGTGCCCTATGATGGAATATGGATTGTGAGTAACTCGGGGTTTTATTTTCAAAATACAGGTGATAGCAGATGTTTATGGCACTGAATTTTTGTTGGATTGAAAGGTATTTTTGCAATCAGAAAGGAGACAAAGAACAGCTACTAATGATTCCTTAAAGAGTGACAATATTGTGGAAGACTTTTTTAGGGAAATGTACTTAAGGCAACTTTATTAAATCCTGCATCTTCCTTTCCAGGACATGAATGAAGTGAGCAACTTTGTTCAAGGCTCAAAAAAAGGTTGTGCAGACAATAGCTTAAACTACCCTCCTTACACTCCCAGTAAGTCCACCTACTTTAATCAGAATTAAAAAATATCAAATAAAATGTTAATTGCCTTCAAGGATACCACATGATTTTAGTGTAGTTCTTATGGGTGGGGTTTGGACATTCCTATTGACAGAAAACAATATTTATTGACAGAAAACAATATTTATGTGCTTGTATTGTATACTTCAGTTGTGGTTTATAGAACTGCCCCTTTTATCTCGCCAAATAAATACTGGATATTGTCATTGCCTTAATTATGTCCAATAATGCAATGATCCTCTTGCACTGTCAGTAGTTTTTCAGATATTTGCAGAACTGAAATGGAGTTCATAGTTTGTATTAAGAGTAGATTTTAAGTAACCTTTGCCAGTGTGCTGTCAGATGATGATTCAGGAATTCAGAGCACAGTTCCCGGTTCCCTGGATGGGTGCAAAGCTCAGGAGTGGAAATATCACAGAGCAAACCAACAGCCAAGAGCAGCATTTTGGTTTTGGTGTAACTAACCTGCCTGAGTGCAAGAATAAAGAGAAAAAGGGGGCTTGGATATCATAAATGTGCATTAAAGATTGGAAATACTAATGATGAAAATGTACCTCACCAGTGCTCTTTGTATTCCTTCCTTCAAGAGATCCTTGACAGACTCATGTACTCCAAGACACTTTGCCTGGATGCAGTGCAGAGCTGGGGCAAGCAATATGATGTCCACAATCTTTATGGATATTCCATGACCATATCCACTAAGAAGTAAGGAATGCATCCTGAAATCCTGCAGAAAGGTTTCGGAACAGTCCATGACCTGGGTTTTCCAAAGCACCACGAGATGTGGCTGCTAAAGGAACGAGATTCCTGGAAAATGCTGTGCTACCCTTGAGCCAGTTTAGCCCAGGCAAAATCCACAGCCTGGGGCTGGCAGGAAAAGCCAGAGCTGTGTAAAGAGAACATTGGCTGCCAGAGCTGTGTAAAGAGATTATTTCAAATTAATGTCTTGAGCTTTGCTAAAACACACCTGCAAAGGGGTCCTCATCTTCAGGATGAGTAAATGGGTGTGAACCTGCTTTGTCCAGCACTGCCAAAGTCTGAGCTGTGTTTCCCTCTGTGTAATTCCAGCCTCATTCCTTTCCAGAGCCATCGAGACGGTGTTCCCAGGAAAGAGAAGCTACCTCATCTCGAGGTCCACTTTTGCAGGATCAGGAAAGCACGGGGGACACTGGCTGGGGGACAATGCAGCCACGTGGGACCAGCTGAGATGGGCAATCCCTGGAATGCTGGATTTTAACCTCTTTGGAATTCCTTATGTAGGACATCAGTTCGTGCCACCTTTTCGAATCAGAGAACAGATTATCTTAAATAACCACCTACTCTGGCACCTCAAAATTAACCCTTTTTAGGAATCTCCTTTGAACATTTCTTTTCAATTATCGACTTTTGATTTAGGCTGTTTGATTTTTGTGGCTGTGGTGACATAAAAGTGGGTAACAAACTTATTATCTTGTACATCCTCATCTACCTCTTACTTTAGTAGTTTTTAAACATCAGTGGGGAGTGTGATACAATTCCTGGTTTTCTTATAATTTCAAATTAGAGACATCCACTTAGAAGGGAAATAGCCAGAATCCTTTTTATGATTTAAATTTGAATGGCTTTGAAACTTTTCTGCCATTCTGTGCATATGATCACCAAACAGGAAGGTAAAATTTGGAAGAAGCAGAATGATGGACAGTCTTAGTGTGGGGTCAGTTTAATGTTTTGGACAGCAGAGCTGGATTTGGGATATTACAAATATGTTGTACCTATTGAGGGGCACTGTACATCCAACACATTCTGAATTTTTATTTTTATTTTTTTTTAAAGGTTGGAGCAGATATTTGTGGTTTCACTGGAGACACCACAGAAGAACTTTGCAGGCGATGGATGCAAGTGGGAGCATTTTACCCATTTTCCAGGAACCACAACGGTGAATTTGAGATAGTAAGTTGTGCTTTCTGTTCAAAGCTGCTTTTGTTACACGACCACAATTCCTTTAATACCACTTCTAATCCTCCCTATCACTGGCCAGCTTGAAAACAGCACCTTGAGCAGTCTTTATGAAATTATAGATGGGGGAGGCTGGGTTTCACAAGGGTTAATTCAGAATGCAGTGGTTTGGCAACAGTTTTATGAGCATTGGTTGCTCCTACCACCAAGGAACGCCGAGGTCTGTGTGAGCCACCAGACCTGAATGCCAGGATGAATCCTGGAATAACCCTGGTGGACAAGGAGGGATGGGCAGTGCAAACAGCCCGGAGGGACAGGACACCAGGTCACAGCACCAGAAAGGAGAACCCAGTGCAGAGCTGCCCCACGGAACCCCAGCCCCTCTGAAACAGCTTCTGGGAAAGCTTTTCTGAAAGCCTGGCAATAAAAACAGTGGATGTTTGTTTCCAGCATCAAGATCCAGCTGTGTTTGGACCCAACTCCTTGCTGGTGAACAGCTCCAAGCATTACCTGAACATTCGCTACACCTTGCTGCCCTACCTGTACACGCTGCACTACAAAGCTCACACCCAGGGCGACACGGTTGTGAGGCCTCTGCTCCACGAGTGAGTCTGGGAATTTATAACCAAGAGGGAAATCTGACTCATTTCATCCTGCTAGGGGACTTTCTAAACCTCTGTCCTGTGAAAATGCACACTGGGGTCTCTGTAGGTGACTTCCCAGTTGGTGAAACCCCATTTTGGCCAAATCAGGAGGTGATTTTTATATGGCATCCTTTAGTCATGACTGAAAACAACCAGTACCCTGAAACCTTGGGGTTGCTGCTGATATAAATCACAAAATAACCCAATTTCTGCTCTGTCCTTCCCATTTATTCAGGTTCTACTCTGATGAAATAACATGGGACATCGACAGGCAGTTCCTGTGGGGCCCTGGGCTGCTGATTTCCCCTGCTCTTGAGCCGGTAGGTTTGGCTGGTTCGGGATCTGTCTGGTGGCCATGGGCCATGTTGAGTCCCCAGCTCCCTCTCCTTCATTCATTGATTCCAGTGAGAGAGCCCACAGCACATTTCTACCCCTGCTGAAACAGAAAATCTTGCAGTTAAATCCTACTCCTGTTTTCCAGCCTTCTATGGAGTCGGGGATATCTGGTCTGATATTCTGCTTTACCTCGTTTTTACATCATCTCTGAATTTCCTTTGGAGTCAGCTCCTCTTGCTGCATTTCAGCTTTTCTGTGGTACAACGAGAAAACAAAAAGGTTGTGGCTTATTCTGTGGCAGAATCTTGTAAATAATGATTTGTCCTGCCAGCAACACGTTTGCCGTGGAGAAACATAAAACATTTGTTAAAGACAGAAAGGGAAAGCAAGAATCTGGAGGGTGCCAGCCCCACAACAAATGGAAATAAAGAGGATAGAGATAGGATAGGATCTGGTTCACTGGGTTTGAAGCACTGTGGCTCTGGGTGGCTTTCAAGGAGCTGCCACTTTGCAGAGCAGCAGTTCAGTTACAGCCCAGCAGCTTTGCAGAAATCTGCTTGGATTGCCCTTCCCCCTGTCTGCACTCCATCCTAAACACCAGGAAACAGCAAAGTGCAGGAATGTCAGTGATTTTCTTCTCACAGTGAACTCCAGCTTTATTGGAAAATGCAGTTTATCTGACTAAGTTGAAATATGAAAGTTGTTTCTTTATTCCCTTTTAGGGCGTGGAGTCCACTCGTGTGTACTTTCCTGAGGCAGAGTGGTACGAGTATGACACGGTGAGGAAATGCAGGGATATTATGGGATGTTACATCATTTTCTAGATGGGAATGGGATGGAATAGGATTGTCAGCCCTGCTTTGGGGACAGAGACCTGACTTTGGGGTTACTTGGGAGACAAGGGATGAAGGGTGGTGGGATAAACCCGAGAACTGGCACCTCAAGACAGGGCTCAGATCGTGACATTAAATCAGAGTGATATGCAATTATTTTATTTTACATGCCCAGTAGCTCATAGATAATTACATAACTTAAGCTTTTTTAATAAGCATCAATTTGATGAAACTCAGGACTTTAAGAAAACACTCCCAGCAGTGTGTAATACAAAATTCCTGCTCTCTTTTCAATCTCTGTCCATCAGGGTGAACCAATGCAACTGAAGAAAGTGTGGCACAATATACCAACCCCAGGAGACAAAATAGGGCTGCACCTGAGAGGAGGATACATTTTCCCTACTCAGAAACCAAACACCACCACAGTGACAAGGTAGGATCCCAAATGCAACACTTTCAACATTTTTTTTTTCCCCATAACAGGGCTGGGGACTTCTAGGCTACGAATAACAGCAGCCAGTTGTATTTAGGATTTTCACCTTGAAAAGTGGGAATAGCTGTGAGCCAAACCTCGCTTCCACACCTTTAGTGATGAATTATTTGCATAGAAATTTGTAAATTCACCAGGCACTTTAATCCATTTGCATGAAAATTAAAGGAAACCAAGAATTAAACTTAATTGGGGTGGTTCTCCAAGGATTGTGACCCTGTTGGGTGTTTCACTCTTGCATGAAGATGGAGGATGCACTGAGAGTGTTCAGATGTTTGTTGCACACATAAATCTCTCTTTCCACAGCCGCACGAATCCGATGGGACTGATCATTGCCCTGGATGTCAACAGTGAAGCTTCTGGGGATTTGTTCTGGGATGATGGAGAATCTACAGGTGAGCAGCCACCAGCAGTGAAATAGATGTGGTTAACAAAGATCTGATGTGCTCAGATTTCGACGTTCCTGCTGGAAAAGAAGGCCTTGCAACACACTGCTGCTACTCGCCCACAAATCAAATGGTTTTCATCACTCTGAAGCAGAAAACTGTGGCTATTATTAATGTAAGCTTGAAGTCACGATTTAATTCGACAGAAGTACAGAAAAAAGACACAAGGCTCTATCTGAGGTCAAACCTCTGGTTTTCAGCAGAAATCTTTAGATTGTCAGGAGGGGACAGGGTGGGATTTTCCCATGGGATTTAGGCAAACCACTGCCCATCCAGGGAGGTATCTGAACACCAATATTGGAAAACTTTGTACATTCCGCTTGTACAACTCCTTTTCCTTGTGGCCTGTGCCAACTGTATCTCCCAGGAAAACTCCCCAGCCTCTGCTTTTTGGAATTTAGTGAAAGCTGGGGCTGCTTTTAAGAAATAGAGCAGTGCTTCAGCTGATTATTGCTGCCATAAATCCAGCAGGCCTTGGGTGGCTGCTGTGCAGGGGGTGACAGCTCCATGTGCTCCTCTGGCCTGAAATAACAAAGCCATCACTGCCCTCCCTGCTGCCAAACAAAGCAATAAAACATTTCATCACTTCATGGCCTGCCCAAAACTCACAGGTTGCACTTTTATAGGGGAACCATTTGCCATTTGCTTGTGGTGGCAGGATTTGTGTTTTCTTATGTAGAAAAAAAAAGTCACTTTGATCACACTTTGTATTTCTTCTTCCTGGTCATGAGTTATTTCCTCTCTTATGGTTCCATGGCATTTCTCATTATTAATATCATCATCATCACCATTATTTTTGTATGAAGAATCCTTATTTAGGTTATGTTAAAGGATTAGCTTTGACCAAAACTTTTATATTTAAGACAAACTAAGAATAACAATAGAATAAAAAAAAACCCACTACATTTTAGAAGAGCTGCTTTCAATGAATTTTTGTGGAAAAAATTAGGTCTCCTGGGAGACTGGCCAAAGGAAAAAGGGATATTTCAGTTCCTCAAAGAAACATGTGCAGCTTTGAATGCAGTCCTGATAATTAACAGTTAATTGGTCTCTAGCAGTGGCACAGCCCTACTTTAATTTTATTCTTTCCTGCACTCCAGCTGTAACTTCTTTTTTTACCTTTTAGGTACAATTGACAACAAAGCCTACATTTACTATGAGTTCAAAGTTTCCAACGTAAGTATTTGATTTTAATTTCTGATTTTTATCCAGCATCTTTTAAGAGCATTCTTTTCTCTCTTTATTCTCCTGTAAGATTTGCTGGAAAACAAAACATTTGCCAAAGCCCAGAGGAATCATGCTCAAAATACTCCATTTAACTGGGTGAAATCTGTTGTGTTTTTTCTCCTAGTTAATAGAAATATCTAAATAACTCCTATTTCCTTCCACGTAATAAACTCAGCAGCAATATTCACTGAACAAGAGAACTCTAAAGCACAAGAGGCTTTTAAAACAGAGTCAAAAAGGAGAAGCATGGAGTGCTTGTGATTCTCAAAACAGTGACAGTGTAAAAAATAGATATATTTATATTCTGTGAAAATATAGCAGAATGTGTCCAAAGAGTGAGGGAGACCCCCACCTTGCCTGAACCCCCAGAAACTGCACTGGGATTAAGTTTTATTGTGTTATTCCAAGGTGAAAGTGCCTTTGCAGGGTTCATGGAGGTCAGGGTGGAGTCCTGATAGTGTTTCTATCTAATATTGACAGGAACTATCCCCAATCAAGGATTGCCAGCAGCATGGTAACATGTTATTTGTACAGTGATAAAAATAATGACATTAATATCGGGTAAAGGTATTCCTGATGAAAGAGCACAATCTGAGAGAATGCAGAGGAACACGAGTGGAGCACAGGAATTAGTAATTTTTTTGAATCATAACTAATCAAAGAATCATTTGTAGATAAGACACCCCAGTTGCTGTTGGAGTTTGAAACCCCAGCAGCCAAGTCATGACTTGGCTGTGATGACATTTGAATTAACAATTAACCTCAGCCTTCCCAGGGAGGGCAATAAGGAAGTTCCACACACGTGTCACAGCCATGGTGCACTTCCTCTGCTTGGACTCTTCATCTAAAAAATAACTCATGGCAAGGGGTACTTTCATATCAGGAGACCTGAGCACCTTTGGATGTTGGAACCCAGCAAGTCTGGAGTTCATCTGCCCTGCCACAGACCAACCCCAGCCTTTCTTTACTTCCCAAGCAAGGAAACAAAGCTGAAACACAACTCTGAAGATTAGTTTGTACATGGCAGAAAAGCTTTTTTGTGATAACAACTAGCAGAGCAATAATTAATATGGGTGGGAAAAGATACTGGTTTATTTATGCTACAATATAAAAATCTTCATAGAAAAAAAAAAAGTTAAATCACGAGGACTTGTGGCAGGTTTTTAAAAGGAGAATGTGACCACTGTGTTATTTTTCAGAATGCTCTACAAATGACTGCTACACACAGCAATTATGTTGATCCAAACAACCTGAAATTTGAGGAAATCAAGATATTGGGATTGTCCCAGGAAATAGCATCAGTTTCTGTGTCTCAGAACAATGCTGTGCAGGGTTATACTCCTGATACCACCTATGATCCTGCCACAAAGGTAAAGCAATAACAGGGAAATGGAAAGTAAACATGTTTAAAATTGCATCAACTTTATTTTATATATTGCAAAGGACAGTACTCAGTGCCAATGTTGTTTCAGTGAAATACAATGTGAATTTTATTACAGAATAAAACCACAATTGCATTCAACTCTGCTGCATAAAAGTGCATCTAAGTTATGCTTGCAGTGCTGCAGACAGCTTATTTCATGTATTTATTCCTGTTTGCTTCCAAGGAAGCTGTGGCATTAACTCCATATTCTTAGAGTCTTAATTCTTCAGATTTTGTCTGTAAAAATACCAGTTGTGTGTCTTTGTAAAAGTGAGACTTTATCAAATCTTACAGAATCAGTTTTGTGAATTTTCAGTTTTTAACTCTATTATTCTTAAGGACCAGCACCTCCTCTGACTGAAGGAAAGCTGGATGGGATGTGCCATTTGATAACTGGTTATTGTTTCATATTTATAAGGTTGCTGTTATAAAAGGACTTCAGCTTGAACTGGGAAAATCTTACACAATCAGATGGACTCTAACTGCAAATGTTAATGAAAGATTTGATTGTCATCCCAGCCCTAACGCAACTAAAGAAAAATGTCAACAACTGGGCTGTTCCTGGGAAGTAAGTCCTTATTTCTCTAAAACAATGAAGACAAAAAGAAATAAATAATCCAGAATAAAAGGATTTCCTTTGTGGATGTAACAGAGTAAAAGTGGTTGGGGAGATTTGTCAGGTTTAAATAAAATGGGCCTCAGCTGGACTGTACTGATGGATTTTATTTACCTCAGTAGCTGACAACCACCTAAATTCTACCCCATTGTATCAGGAGTTGAGGAAAAATGAGATATTTTTTGAAAGATTAACAGAAATAATGTTAGAGTTATGAAAAAGCAGAAGAGGATATTCAGCTGCCCCTTCTGCCTCAGTGGCACCATGGCCTGCAAGGCTCAGCCCCTTTTGTGTCACTTTTGTGTCACCCAGGGACATTTTAAGTCAAATTAATTCCTCTGGATCTCAGTCTGACAGGAAATCCTTGAATTCCACAAAAATCTTGATTCATTTGTAAACTTTTTTATATCTGCATCAAGGGGCTACTTTAACATGAAGTTCTTTAACACGTGGTTTTATTTATAAATATTATTAATTATTAATAAACATGTGGGAGCAACATGGCAGAGCTGAACTTCAGAGGGTGTCTCCAGCTAAATTATTGTCTGTTCTTCTAAACCTAAAATTCCCATTTTGGGCCTTTCTATAGGAATGAAATCCAAAATTCAGTGCTGGCTGCTCCTGCACCAGCACCTGCTGGAGCAGTTGATGAGCTGCTCTGGTTTTGTTGCACTACCAAAAGGATTTTTTGTCATTTTGGACATTTGGAAATGTCAGGAGATCTCAGATGAGTAGGATGTAATTTTCACTGGATATATTAAGGATAATTTGTGTGAATAAAGGCAGTGAAAGATCTGCTCTGATGCTGCCTGAGTATGAAATGGGTTTTGGGCACATCTCCTTGAAGGTGGCCAGAGAGAAATGGGATTAAAAGGGACAAAGTTTAGGAATTCCCACAAGCCACGATTAAACCATGTTGAGGGATTGATCTGAAGATCACAGAGATGGGGAAATTAAATCCTCCTTAACTGCAGGAGGATTCAGTTTCCTGACTGCACTATTTGTACAGCCTTCACTGGATGGCTTCATCACACCTGAGCCAGCCTAGAGATTATGGTGTATTATTTCTTTTTCCAGGATTCCATTAATTTTCCCCCCAATTCCCCATTTAACACAGATCTGATAAAAACAGAATTCCAATAAAAAACCCAGCTGCTTTGCTAACCTGGAACTCCTCTCTGTTTGCACCAGGAGACATCAAACCCAGACGTTCCTGCCTGCTACTACACCTCCAGCAATCCTTACCTGGTACAGAACATTGAATATTCCTCCACTGG
Source organism: Haemorhous mexicanus (assembly GCF_027477595.1). Classification (NCBI taxonomy): domain Eukaryota; kingdom Metazoa; phylum Chordata; class Aves; order Passeriformes; family Fringillidae; genus Haemorhous; species Haemorhous mexicanus. The sequence continues at coordinate 24,027,119 of NC_082350.1, forward strand.
AATTGTGGCCACCCTTGGCTTCGATGACTCCAGGGCCAGGGCTAACGAGGCTTACACTGCCCCCATCAGCACCCTGCGCCTGGAGGTGAAATATCATCTCAACAACATGCTGCAGTTTAAGGTAAAGCCAGCCCAGAATTCCTCAAATGTTTTATTGATGGAAATTCAGAGAGCTTTTTATGGCCGGATTTATATTTCACTGACAGAAGCAGCCTTGTGTAAATTTGCTTCTCCTTCTAAGGAATTATTATTGCTCTTAGCTTGCATCTTTTTTTTTGTCCTAGAATCCTAGCACTCAATTTTACAAAGAAATTACATGAATCAAAGGTGTAATGCCAGTGTATGTGTGTCATGTCAAACAGGAACTTTGAAACTGAAAGTATTTTGTAAATCTGCAGGTAAATTTATCTGTAGGTGCTCTCATGACTCAACAGTTTATTTTTACATCCACCATTGCACTTCTATTCTAAAATTGTCCATCTAAAATTGTCCACAGTTGTTTAGCTGTAATTTATTGCCCTGTGTTTAACAGTCTTGATCTAAGCGGTCAGACATCAAAAACTAACTTATATCAGCTTTCAAAACACAGAAAACCTGAAAAAGAATCTTAAAAGTCGAGTAAAAGAAGAACTAGAAAATATTTTATCACACTTGCAAAGTATAGACACCTATGTACAAAGTATATACACCAAAGTATATACATCTATATTCTAAATATAAGTACATACTTTAAATTCATGTAGATAATTAGATGAGCCATTCATGATCCAAAACAAATCTTTAAGTTTGATTGGTTGGGATACTTTTGCCCCCAACAAAATCCTGTGAAGAAATGGCTCAAGACCGTGCATTTAAATGAAAATACCACAGCAGGTGTTTAAAAATCTAGATCAGATTCAGATTTCAAACAACTGACTTGCTTAAATAAACTGACTTTCTCTTCACAGATCTATGATTATGCAAACCCACGGTACGAGGTGCCCGTGCCCCTGAACCTGCCCAGCTCCCCCTCGAGCTCCAGCCAGGAGCGGCTCTACGACGTCTCGGTCCAGATCAATCCCTTCGGGATCCAAGTGCGCCGCCGGAGCACGGGGACGGTCATGTAAGCCACTGCCACCCTTTGGCATTCTGTGCCACACCTTTTTGGTGGCCTTTTTCATGCCAAACCCTCTCTCTGTGCACGTGCTGGAGTGAGGAGCACTGGCGGCTCTGAAGGCTGTTCCTTTGCGCTCCCCAAGTTTCCGGGAGGCAAAAGGATTCTCTGCGGTTCCTAAAATATTCCTTAGGGGACTACAGCACTCATTTAGGATTGGCCTGACCACAGCTCATTAAGGATTGGCCATTTGGGTCAGTTTTGGGGAATGGTCAGTGTGGGGGTACCAGTTGTGGGTTTTTCTGGGTCTGGACTGAAGGCACTTGAGATGTTATTTCATGTTCACACTCAAGTGTTTATTATTTCTTATCAGTAAAACAGTCTCACTGCTGTGAGTTCTGCAGCTTTTCATCAGAAGGCACAAAGTGGCCAACAATCTCTTGTTACATGGTCTTTTAAGACTAAACTATCCAATTAAGAACTGATAACTGGATTATTTCCCTTTTACCCCAATAACTGATCCCACAGAGCTGCCATGGGGACTTTTCTGCCCAATTACAAAATGCCCCCCAAAACCATGAAGAAGAAGAAGCAGCAGCATGAAGAAGAAACCCAGGATGACACCCTGTGCCCTCCATCTTGCTTCCATCCATAACATCCTAAAAATCCCAAACCCTCAATTTCTCACCCAGTGACACACCCACACTGCTCTCTATAATCTATTGCACACTTTTGTGGATTCCAGTCTCTCTTGAAGTCTGGGAAATTTTCTCCATGAATGAGGGTTAGAGTCAGAGCTGCCCTGGGGGTCAGGGCACCCCAGAGCAGACACAGAAATATTCCCAGTTTCCACAGGTTAGGGAAAAAAATAGAAGGAAGTGGTGTCCCAACTAACTCGAGATGGGTTTTGGTAACACAACAGATGAGTCTGACAGGAGCTTCATTTGTCCTTGATGAAGTCAGAGTTAGAAAACAGAGAACAGTTGAGTGTGTTCAGTTTTTTCATTCAAAAAACCAATTTTATTTAGTTTTTTAAAGTACTCAAAACTTAATTGTGAGTTGAGTTCCCTTTGCCAAGGAGAATAATAGTTCAACCTGCAATTGAAGCTCCTGGAGCAATGAAATTCTCTGCCAGAGCCCACCAGGCTGCAGTTTGATTTCTAACTGGAAAGGTGTTGATTTATGATAAATGTGACCTTCCGGTGCAATCTGCACAGAAAGCTCAGTGAGCTGTAAAAAGCACTTTGTTTACTATATTCCAAGTGGCTCCAGTGCTCTGTCTGGGAGGAAAATAGGATTGCAGTGTCCTCCTGAAATGCATTTTCTCTCTAAATTTCCAAAATACGACACAACTTGCTGTGCACGATGCCTGTGTGCTGTTCCTCTCTGAGAGATGCAGAGGATTTGGTGTCCCTAAACTCTCCAGCAGTTCTTACACACCCCCATTTCATGTCCTTTAAGGTTTTTTTTATAACCTCAACAGTTTCAGTCCACTTCTACTGAAGAGTGAGATCTCCAGAGAAAAAGAGTGGCTCAAAAGGAATTGTTTGCCAGACACACAGCCCCGAGGACGCTCTATTCTAATTCTCCCTTTCCTCTTCCCACTTCAGCTGGAATTCAGGCCTGCCCACCTTCACCTTCAGTGACATGTTCATCCAGATTTCCACCCGCCTGCCATCCCAGTACATCTACGGGTTCGGAGAGACGGAGCACCCCACCTTCCGACACAACATGAACTGGAACACCTGGGGATTGTTCACCAGGGACCAGCCTCCAACTGTAAGTGGGCAAAGAAGAAGAAAATGTGATTTCTGAGCCAAGGAGTGCAGAACTGTTCGGCATGACTGTAAAATCCAGTGGATGTCTGCTGGTGTTGGGCATTGGCTCTGAGCATATTTATCACAGTTTGCAATTTAGGTGGTGTCTGCATGGCAAAGTCATTTGTAAACCCATTATTTGGGACCTGCAGGAACAATGTGAGAAGCTCAGGCCCTCAGTCAGATGTTGGAAGATGACAGATGGCTTAGGAGTAGCAGCATGTTCCTCCTTTTTTTTATTCTTCTCTGCTTATTGTTTTGAAAATTAGACGTGAGTCAGAACAATTCCTGTTGCTTGGGGATTAATTTAGTACTTGCACAGGTAAAGCAGAAATCTTATCTCTGTTTATTTGTCTTATTTCCTACAAGATAGCAAATTTCCAATGATCAGGGAATGGCCAATGAAATAGCAACAGCTAATTATAGCTCTGACTTCCAGTTCAGTCTGGAACACATGTTGAGAAAATTAAATATAATGTCACCAGCACCTCCTGAGCACGCAGACACCTGGTTCTGTTTGCAAAGAAGGGAAGTTTTGTCCCGAGGAAGCACCTTCTCATTAGTGAAATTTAAATGCAATAATACCTTGGCTTTCCTTCCTGCCTGAGCAGTCTTGACAAGCCTGACAAATTGTGAAGCTCCACGTGACCTTCTGCAGGTCTGTTTTGTGGTTAGGTAGGGTTTAGGGGATTAAATTTAAAGTTTGCTTGCCATGTTTGGCAATTGTCTCACATTCTATTAAATTTATTACTAAATGTTAATGAACAAATGTTTGCAATGTTGGCTTCGTAGCATTGACTAAATACAGTAAAATCTATTTTGTTTTATTTGCAGTACAAGTTGAATTCCTATGGTTTTCATCCCTTTTATATGGCTCTTGAAGAAGATGGCAATGCCCATGGAGTTCTCTTGCTTAACAGCAATGCAATGGGTAAGAAAACCTTCATTTCTTCTCATAAAATCATGGAATGGTCTGGGTTGGAAGGGACATTAAAGCTCATCCTGTTCCATCCCCCTGCAGGGACACCTTCCACTGTCCCAGGTGCTCCAAGCCCTGTCCAGCCTTGCCTTGGGCACTGCCAGGGATCCAGGGGCAGCCCCAGCTGCTCTGGGCAGCCTCAGGGCCTCACCCCCCTCACAGAGAACAATTCTTCCCAGTATCCCACCTAAGCCTCCTCTCTGTCAGCTGGAAGCCATCCCCCCTTGTCTGGTCCCTCCAGACCCTTGTAAATTGTTTCTCTCCGTCCTCCTCCGCGTGCTCCATTTTTGCACTCAGCGTTTTTGCACTGGTGGCAAATCCAGGCCCCCTTTTCTCACTTCCTTCCCTCCACTTCCAGATGTGACCTTCCAGCCCACCCCTGCCCTGACCTATCGCACCATCGGAGGAATCCTCGACTTCTACATGGTTCTGGGCCCCACCCCCGAGCTCGTGGTTCAGGAATACACCGAGGTAGGAGCCCAACTGCTGCTGGGCTTTGGTGGGCCGGGTTGGTTTCTCTTCCCCCTCCTCACCACCAGCATCCTTTCCTCTTTTCAGCTGATTGGGCGCCCAGTCATGCCACCCTACTGGTCCCTGGGGTTCCAGCTGTGCCGCTACGGCTACGCCAACGACTCGGAGGTCGCCCAGCTCGTGGAGGAAATGAAGGCGGCTCAGATTCCCCACGTACGTTGGGAGCAAATAACATTTGAGCTTTTGGCTTCGTAGCACTGACTAAATCCATTTAAACACTAAAGCAGTAACCCACCAAAAACACCCCCGCTGCGGTAGAGAAGAGCAGGTTTTGTGCCACAGACTCCGGGCTGCGCTAAAAGCTGTTTAATTTTCTTAATTATTCACACCAAAGAATGCCAGGAAGGAGCAGTGATTGAGGAAAAACCAGCAGGGAGAAAAATGAAGCAGCATAATTTCATTGCCATAATGCTCTGTGTCAAGTCAGCTGTGATTTGGCCCAGGTTGTTGTTGGGGTAGTAGGAATAGCACCTAGACCTAACAAAATTATGCTATAAATTGAATGTGGATTCGTTTTAAATTTAATAATATCAATGTTTCAATAGAGAACAGCTATTCCTGCTGTCTCCTTATAGCTATGGAAATATAGGTGCAGTTTCTGTGTACATACATATGGACAAATCAATTTTTTTCTGTATTTTGTATCAATTTCTCCCCTCAATTTAGACGCAGCAGTGAAAGGTTTATTTTGCTCATAGTTTGTGTAATATTCATTAACAACTGCAGCATTAAGCTACCACTGCTGCCAATTTTACACATCAAAAGTTCCATATTTTACTTATTTTGGCCAATTTTCAATATTTGGAAAAAAAGAGGAGAAAATAATTTAAAACTAATTGTTTGTTTTTTTAATTTCAGGATGTCCAATATGTAGATATTGACTACATGGAAAGGAACCTGGACTTCACCCTTTCCCCACGTTTTGCTGGGTTACCGGCTCTGATCAACAAAATCAAAGCAGAAGGAATGAGATTTATCATTATCCTGGTCAGTCTGGAATATTGTTTTTAAATTCCAATACAGCATGACAAAATGAAGAAGATATTCAATGTGAGTTTTCAGCCTAAGGGTAAAAGTGTTTCTGTTTGTAGGATCCAGCCATTTCTGGGAATGAAACAGATTATCCTGCCTTCACCAGAGGTGTGGCCGATAATATCTTTGTACAATGGCCTGATACCAAAGAAATTTTGTATTCCAAGGTACTGTCCAGGGATGAGTATTTAACTTTGTGTTGTTGAAGCTCAGTTTGTGTTTAGTGTCGCTTGATTATTTAAAATATTCTTTGTCCCGTTAGGTCTGGTCGTTTCTTCCCAATGTCCAAATCAATGAGTCACTGCCTCATGAAGACCAAGTAGAGGTAAATACATGGTTTGGTTCTGGACTCAAATATAGACATTAATCAGTTAAAATAGCAGCAAAATCATTGATAAATCTCATGGCAGGAATAAAGTGCAGAAACCGGTTGAGCCTTCCTAAAAGCCAAAAAACTTAGCGAACAAGCAATTATTTTTTGTCATCTTTTAATTATTTTTTTTTTAATTCCAGACTTTTAACTATGGAATGCCTTCAGTCCCCTCATCTGTCTTGTTTTCCTTCTGTTTTTACAGAACTACGTATCCCATTGTGCTTTCCCAGACTTCTTCCGCAATTCCACACTGGAGTGGTACAAGAGGGAAATCCTGGAGGTCTACAACAATCCCGACCCCTCAAAAAGCCTCAAGTTTGATGGGCTGTGGACTGTAAGTGAGGAAATGCATCTGATTTCTGGGTTGTTTTTCTCTGCCCCACACTGGTGGAGAGGGCCCCAGTTCCTGATTCCCAGTATCTGCACTGCTCTGGCAGAAGTATCCAGTGTTCAATTCCCATTAAGGAAATGTTGGACTTGATGATCTTGGAGGTTGTTCCCTTGAAACAAAGAATTGCTGAATTACAGAATAGTCTGGGTTGGAAGAGATCTTAAAAATCTTCTATTCCCGCTCCCTGCCGTGGGCAGGGACACCTTCCACCATCCCAGGCTGCTCCAAGCCCAATGTCCAGCCTGGCCTTGGGCACTTCCAGGGATCCAGGGGCAGCCACAGCTTCTCCTGCCCACCCTCCCAGGGAACAACTCCTTCCCAATACCCCACCTAATCTCTCCCTCCTTCAGCTCAAAACCATCTCCCTTTTCCTGTCACTCCATGCCCTCATGGAAAGTCCTTTTCCTGCCTTTTTATGGAAGCCCCTTTATGGAACATGGGATTTCCAGCTGAGGCTCCTGAGGAACCCTGCAACGCTGCTTGTGTGTAATTCAGCATTTATGGTGTTCTGTAGCCAACTAAGGGGTTTTACTCTGTGTTTTTAGGACATGAATGAACCAGCAGCTTTTATGAATGGCGCCATGGGTGGCTGTAGGAACGAGCTCCTAAATTATCCCCCCTACATGCCTCGTAAGTCTGATTCCTCCTTACAAGAGTTTTAGGTTTTTCTAGTTCCTACATAAATTCTTATCTGCTATTTGGGTATAAAAGCTGAAATAAAGATGGATTTATAAACCCACAGATCCTCACTGAACGTGGCCCTTTATTCCTGAGATTGTGGGCACACTGCAAGCCCCAGTATTTCAGCAGGAGCTGTGCTGCACTTTGTAAAAAAAAAAAAAAATAGTTCTTTCCAGCTCCTCACTGCATATGGATTTTGGTCCCTATTTTGTGTCTAAGTGCTTTGCTTGAGGCATGCCAGAGAATTGAGCTCTCTGTTTTTGCACTTTTCTCAGATGAATAATGCAATTAATTAAATATTTAGAAAATATGCATGTGTCTCCTCTCATTGCCATTTATGTGAGCAGTCAAAGGCTTGAAATGCTTCGCTTTCTTAGCTCTGCTTTCCTGAAGTACTGGTGTAAAGGAGTACTAATTAGGAATTATTTATTAATGGTTTATTAGCATACTCTCATTGCTTACTGTTTTATTCAGGTTTCACAAGTGGTTTCTCAGGAATTTCCAGGAAATTAATATTCAGATACACAGATCATACCCCCACCACATCTGGTTTTCTGTTTATGTCATTAGTCTGGCAGTCTTCAAAAAGATTTGAAATATTTTCTGATATACTCTGTTTATTCTTTGAGCCTCTGTAGTAAGAGCATCTGTAACTGAACTATTAAAACATTCACAGGCTCAGATACCTGCATAGGAATACTGGAGATATTCCATTTTGAAAATGCTATTTTTATAATTATTAATAAATAAGTGACAGCAAAAAGAGACTGAATGCCTAACAGATTATGAAAATTAGGAAAAAGTAACTCAAATGATTAATACATGAATATTAATAATAATAAATATGTTTCTTCCCTTTGCACAAGATTTGGGATACATGTCAGTAGGATTAATCTACAAAACTCCCTGCATGGAAGGTCTGCACTACCTGCCTGATGGGACCCCAGCCAGACACTACGATGTCCACAGCCTTTACGGATGGTCCCAAGCCAGACCCAGCCTGCTGTAAGTGCTTTGCCTGCTCCATGCTGCCTCCAGGATGTGTTCTGATGCCTCAAGGAGCTGGAACAGAGGCTAGATGGAGTTCAGAGGAATAAAGTGGGTATTTACTGAAGTGCCTTCAAAGGCCACACCCTGGCAGGATTGGACCCACAGTCCTGGCTCTGCACAGATGGCTCCAAGATGGGAGAAAAAGAGGATTTGGTCACAAGATCTCACATTTTTATAAGTTTTAGTCCATTTGCATATAGGAGTTAACTGTCCAATTAATAGCTTCAGATTATGAAGTTTCATCCTCCTTGCTTGCTTGCCCGTCCTCCTCTTCTCACGTTGTTCATGCTTTGGGCCTGAAGTCTGAACAGCTCCAGCTGCTGTTGGGAGCTGCATTTTCCCTTTCTTATTCCTGTTATCCCAAAGTCATTCAGTGCTGCTGATGGGCTCAGGTCCCTCTTGGCTCTGTCAGGAACGAGGAAGCTCCAGGAGTTTCTCACCTGAGCCACCCCTGCCAAGACCTTGTTGTGCACACCCAGTGGAGTGGACAAGAATTTGATAGGAAAAGGAATATCACCATCTTTCCTGTGTTTTAAATACAAACTGTTTTCCACTGTTTTGTGAGGCACTGCAACAGAAATCACCACAATAAATCTCACAGCTCACACAGATACTCTTACACTGGAAATTTATAGCAAATGTTATCTATAAATATATATATATATACATATATTTCAGTCCCAAATTTATTTTTTGGCAGTAACTGAAGGGGTACTTGTGAAACTGAAGAAATGCAATAATTTATTTTGATACTAAACCACCCAAACAGAAAGATTATTTGCACAAAAGACTGTAGCTGAGAAGTGAACATCAGTATTTTATGTAACCTGGTGTCATTGCAGTCCTCCATCCATTGGACACAAAACTTTGGGATATTGCCTGGATGCTGTTCTTTTGGAATGAGGTTTTTGCATAGCCAGAGTCCCTGTTAGTGAATACAGGAACTGTTTGGAGGTAAATGCAGCCTTTGTGACCTGAATAACTGTTTTTCATGGATAGAGGTACGGAGCTGCAGGCCTGAGGCTCCAGGCACTCGGGTCCTGCTCGTCTCTGAGCAGTTCTACATGTGACATTTGCTGTCTTCACTTTTGAAATTTTGGCTGCCTCCTCCAAAGCATTATTGACACAGGGAAACAAGCACAGAATTAAAATGTTGGAAAATATGTTACAAAGGAATAAAGGATGCTAGAAAAGTTGCTGTTTAGAGGAAATAATTGTGGCACATTAGTCTGGTTTAATTGCTGCTGTAATTTAAGTGTATCTTTGCTGTAATTATGGTGTCACTAAAGCTGCAAATCCTATAGAAAAATAAGCAAATAGTGCCTTATTGAAGCAGCAGTTTAGGCAATTAAGGGGCTCTCGCATTGGAGAGCAGTGGGATTTAATCAGGGTGATTTTCTGACTAATATTCATATTGATATCCTGTCACCTTGGTCTTTCAGAAGGGACTAAAAATCCCTGACTGTTTTTTTTTCTTTTTCCTTCAGCACCTTTTAGTCAACTAAACTTATTCTGAGTGGTACAGTGTTCCTGCTACCTCTGTTTTCACTCTTGTGAGCCTTTTGCTTATTTTTGCTAAATTATTTCCAACTGTTGCTTCAAGGGCATGCCCTCACACACACTGTGGAGCACCTAGAAAATGGGCTTGGAAAACTTTTGCCACACTCCTATTTTCCCACAGAGGAGTTATCCTGAGCTGGAAAACTCCTTTTTAATCCCTCACACTTGCCAGTTTGCAGCTGCAGGTGGGCCAGCTTTGCTGGGATTGTGTCCGGATCCCGCTGAATTGCCATAAAAAGCACGAAGGGACCGGATGGATACGATGCAGCCATGCAGTAGGATAAAACAAACCCAATTATTTATTTTCAGAGGCTCTTCTGCAGGGCATTCTGGCGCAGTGTTTCTCCTGTGGGCTGATTCTGTGCCTGTTCCCAACGCAGGGCTCTGCAAGGCGCCACCCAGGAGCGCGGGATCGTCATCAGCCGCTCCACCTACCCCAGCAGCGGGAGATGGGTGGGCCACTGGCTGGGGGACAACACGGCAGCCTGGGACCAGATGCACAAATCCATTATTGGTACGTGCCAGGGAAAGGGTCTGCAGGCCTGGCATCGCCCAGTCACCACGTGGGTTGGGTTGGGAGGGAGCCCTAAATCCAGTTCTGACCTGGCAGGGACGCTGTCCACACGCCAGGCTCCTCCAAGCATTTTCCAGCCTGGCTTTGCTTCTCCTTCACCTCCTTGCTTTTTGTATTCCTGGGATTTTTAGCTGAAAAAAATTGTTCAGCAACCAGAATTTGTGGTCAATTCCCTTTTCACTTTTTCTTGTTTCTTCCTTCTGTACCAGGTGCTGGGCACTCCTTTAATTCCCTTTGGACCAGGCCTTCCATGCCCTGTGTCCTGCCACTCATTTTTTTTATTTTCTCCTGTCCACCCACATCCCATCTCCTTCTGTAGCAGGAAAACACAACACATTAGAGAAATTGTGGGGCTTGGATTTGCTTTTTTCTCTTCTGAATCAGTAGTGTAATAAACACTGTCTATGTAACCACAAAGTAAAAAAAAAAACCCAGCGAGTAACTCCAATTTATTTCTCTTTTCAGGCATGATGGAGTTCAGTCTCTTTGGAATATCTTATGTAAGCTAATGAGTTATTAACTTCTATTTAATTACCGTGATGCTGTACATGATAATACAGTTTTCCATTTGGGTTATTCTGTAAATTTCAGACAGGAGCTGATATCTGTGGCTTCTTCAAAGACTCACAGTATGAGTTGTGTGTCCGCTGGATGCAGCTGGGTGCATTTTACCCATTTTCCAGGAATCACAACGAGAAAGGAACTCGGGTGAGTTGCAATTTTTTAATAGTTCTTAGCAGCTGGGCCTTTGCAACACACAGGTAAAACCAGCCAGAACAAAGCACAGCTGCCCTGGCTCAAAAAAAAAAAAGAAAAATTCCAAGTAAAATGGAGGAAAACAACACTTTTGGCTCTTTATCAAATGAAAATTGTCATTATTTCTATGCTGGCTCTGCTGTGAGCCTCCCCATCACCTGGGAGGTTTTGTGCCCCCAGAGGAGCTGCTCTGGGATTTGGACACTTGAAGGAAGCCCCCTCTAACTTTACTTTCACTGAATCAAACTCTACATACTTTCCCCTCTGTGCCATTTGGATTTCAATGAGCTACAGTAGGGCTAGAATGGAGATTTTATGGCAAACACACTTCAAGAAACAGAACTGACCCCGCTGCTCTCAGCCCTAATTGCCCATAATTATACAACAAATGAGAAAATGGGGCAGTGTAATGAGATGCTGGAGTGAGACTCAGGAATTTCTGTGCTCTGCATGTTTGCCACCATCAGATATTGTATTTCTGCTGAAAGGAAAGGGAAATAATTGCCTAAGTGCAGGCTGAGGAGTGGAGTGGAGAAAGCTGTAAAACAAGATAACTGGGGAAATGAAAAAAAGGGAAACAGCACTTGTGTTGCAGGGAAAGCTTCAGGTCCAGCAGAGTGGAGCTATTTAGATGGCAAATATCTAATGGATTAAAGTCTGCTTTTCAAAGCCAGCTGCTTTATCTCGCAGCACACACCTTCCACGGGCCCTGAAAGCCTTCAAACTGCAGATCCAGGGTTATCATGGGGCCTCCAGCCCTGCCCAATTTGCCAAGGTATTGTTCCCACATTTAATAAAGACTTGAGGCTCTCCTGACACCAGTCCTTGGTGCCTGGGACTCCTGCTGCGAGCAGAGGGCTGCTGGGTGATGTGCCCTGGGACGTGTCACACCTTGGGGACACTTTGCATTAAACATTTTTACTGTTTCCCCTGGGCTTTTATCAGCCTTCCTCTTTCTAGTTCCCCTCCTGGGGCTGACACTGACAGCCACAGTTTTCACTTGCTCCTGAGATGAAGAATAAACAAACAAAGATGCTCTGCTTCAGAGGAGAAATTTCTTTGGTTTGTTTTGCTGAGCTGATTTGTTTTCAGCTTTCTCATGCAGTCCAACCCAGCTTCTCTAACAACACTCTCTTTCAGAGGCAAGATCCTGCTTCCTGGGATAAAAACTTTGAAGACATGTCCAGGCACGTGCTGAACATCAGATACACCCTGATACCTTACCTCTACACCTTGCTGCACGACGCCCACGCCCACGGCAGCACCGTGGTCCGCCCTGTTCTCCATGAGTAAGTGCAATTCCCCTGCTCTCCTCGCCAAGAATTCCCATAAAACTCCTCTGGTTGTGACCCTCTAACAACAAGAGTTGTGCTTTTGTTACAGCATTTCCCCCTTCAATTAAAACATACCAAGGCTTGGCTGGGAAAACCGGGGGTTTTTGCATATAGCAATTTGCTTTTTACTAAGAAGCTCAGAAAACAGCTGCTCAAATTAAAAAGTCTGTCCCAGTCTGTCCAAGGTTTTATTGCTGTAAATAACAAGAGTTAGACTTTGAGAGTTTTGTTGTCCCAATGTACTGAAAAGCAAAAGCAGAGAAATGGACCCAAACCCTTAAAGCTAAGCCCTAACTTGCATTTCTCTACTGTCACATCAGGATCTTTGTGCAGCCATTAACTGATCTCTGAATTATTAACAGCAATAATGAGGAAACAGTAGAAGGAGTAGGTGAAATTACTGACAGAAGGGTCTTCAAGGAGGACTCTTTGGGAGAGCTCAGCTCTGGCCATTCATCCTGACAGGTTTGTGGGAGACAGGACCACGTGGGACATCGACGAGCAGTTCCTCTGGGGTCCTGCCCTGCTCATCACCCCTGTGTTGAGAGAGGTCAGCTCTTAAGCTTATTTATTACTGAAAGTCAGTTTAATTAAGCTTCACTTTTTGATTTGAGGTGCCTAAAATTTGTGTGTTTAACCGCAGAATGATCGGAGTGTGATCGCTTATTTCCCTGATGCCCGCTGGTATGATTACCACACAGTAAGTCATCCTAAAAAAATTGTATTTTAAAACTTGTGTTTTCTGTATTTTCACAGTGCTGAGCGTGGCAGGGAGGTGGGAACACCCTGCCTAATTTGCATTTAATATAAGTTCTTAGAAACATAAAAAGAAATAATAAAAATCCTCGATTCCTTTATAATAATGTATAATAACGTGATCAGGGTTATGATAAATGAAAAGGTGAAGTTAATACCTTTAATTTAGACTTCTTTTCGCTTTTTGTAACCCTCAAATGATACACAGAGATTTTTGTAATGGAATTCTCTAATGAAGAAAGAAAAAAAAACAGGTTTAGTTGCATCATTTTTCCTGGAAAATTATAAAATATTTGGAAATAGGAAGAGCAGGATCAAAACTCTCTTCATTAATCACAGGTTTGTGTTTCACCTGCTCGGCCCCTTTGGTTCAGCTGCCATCACCCATGGTCAGGCCGGCCTTTTAGAGACCCAAAGTTTCAGGGTTTCTCTTATTAATAGTTACTCCTGCAGTAACAACTCCTAATTAACCTGTCTAGAGAGATATTACATTTTGTTCTGAAAGAAAACCCTGTAAAAATTCATATTTTTTTTGTCCATAGAACTCAGATACTGGCTTTAGGAAACAATTCCAAAATCTATCAGCTCCTTTGGAGCACATCAACCTGCACATCCGAGGTGGATACATCCTGCCTTGGCAAGCACCTGCTAATACAACTGCCTACAGGTAGGAAGAAGTGAAAATTTTACATTTAATTTGTATTTTCGGCGTGTTTTTTGTTTGTTTGTTTGTTTCCCCTAATGGTCTTTAGTAGTATGGGGTGGGAAGATGGCGATGGGAGGTCAGTGGGGTGGTTCATGACTTTTCTGGAAAGGAATTGCCATTTGGGGAATATGGAATGTGATCAGCTGAGGGAACTGAGAGCAAACTGTGTTCTGCACAGCCGGAAGAACCCGATGGGACTCACGGTGGCCCTGGATGATGCCCAGCTTGCAGCAGGACACCTTTACTGGGATGATGGGGTCCGCATCGGTATGGCCAGCCCTTCTTCCCTCCCTAAAACCCTTCTGGTTTTCCTGTGGGAATGGTTGGATACTGCTAAGTGAGGCTCCATCCCCGGGCATACTCAAAGCCCAAATTCAAGCAGACAAAACCAAACCAAGGATGTGAATTGGGGAGAGAGGGAGCAAACTCTGGGGTGTGCGAGGAGGAGCTGAGGGAAGGGGTGGACTTGGCCAAGGCCATTCCTGGAGGACAGATCTGAACTCACCTTCAGAGGCAAAGCTGAAATGAAACCTTCAGACCAACATTACAGAAGCATGATCCTTCCAGACTGAAGCCACACCACGCTGTGATTTACAGAATTAAGGTGTTGCATAAATGAACTCGTGCCCTGGGCCTGGGGAAAGGCACATAACAAAGATTCCTCCTCAAACCACAGATCATGTGAGAGCTCTCACTAATTTCCTCAACATGGCTAAATTTAAATTGTCTGCAGATCAGAGACACTGAGCTGGCATTTCTCCTCCCCACCCAGAGAGCACTAGCCTTGTGAGAACAATGAATTCCCACCAGGAATGCAGGAAATGTGCCTTGCATGGGCACCTGGAGGGAGTTTGCAGGAGGCTGGAGGTGGATCTGGAGGTGCTTCCCACCCTCTGCCAGCACTGGAATCCAGAAAGGATGGCCACGTTAGGGAAAGCTGGTGATAAAGGGTATTTGGGTGGGGCATCTGCCAGGGTGACACTCCCAGGAGTGTGGGAAGGCAGCAAGGAGCCCCGGTGGCCAGGGACCAGCACTGCTCTGAGGGCAGGGACAGCTGAATCCCAGCGCTGGGGAAACGCCAGCAGCCACCTCAGAGAGGCAGCACCCCCGAGGTGTCACCTGGAATTGTCACCTGGGAATGGAGGGGCATGTGGGAAATGACTCTTCACTTCTTCAGTGTTTCAAACAAACATTTTTCTCCTCATCTAAACTCCCCTGATCTCCCTAGTGCTGTTTCTTTGCCTGCTTTTATATCCTACCCCTAAAATGTTCTCCTTTTATCCTCATTTCAGCTTTGTATACACTGAAAGTATTTTATGTCTAATAGCATTCATCTCCTGGAAATGCACAGCTTCTCTTTATTTACATATAAATACATCCCTTGCATTTGTGAGCTGTCTGTGGACACACATTTTGATAATGTGTTAAATAAGGTGGCCAGCAAAGACATTTTATTCAATTTCTTTCATTCTTTCTTTTTCACAGATGCCTATGAAGATGGTGTTTACCTGCTGACATCATTTACTGCCAAGCAGGTAATCACATTAGCTCATGTTTATTTAATAGCCACTTCAGGTGATTTTTTAATATTTTTAACTATGGGTATTTTAATCTGGGTCTTCCTAATGTCTACGTATCCCAACCTTACATTAAATTGTGCTCACAGATGATTAGGCTACAAGAAAAGTGATTAAATTGTGTTAAGAATGAATTTAGGAGTGAATCTGAAGAGTATTAAGTACAATTGTCAGATTTCATTTCCATAACCAGTGGAATATCTGGAAATAAATTAGGCTCTAATTACAGGGACTTTTGGCTTAAAAGAAAAGCTCTTTCTATTGCAGGAGAAAACACACTTTCTTATTTCATTATTTTCTAGTGTGCCACAATGTCTTCTAAATTTATCCACACTGTTCTTTCTTTTCATCTAATTCTGTCTTTGTCAAATAAAAGGGTGTTAATTGCTAAGGAAGGGAGTTTGTTTTGCTAACACTCAATATTTGCAGTTGTAAGGAGATTATAAAATAAAAGCACCTTTCCCTGCTCTTACACAAACTTGCTCTAAGGAAAAGCCTAATTAAAGAGGTCTGGAATCAAACACTCACCCTCTGAGCACCAAATAGAGGGAATTGTGTCACAGCACTTTTGGGCACATCCCAGAGAAATCCAAAATCGGCTTAAAATCCCAGTAACTGAATGAGGGAGTGCTGAGGGAGGGGATGGGGAGGCAGGAGCTGTTCTGGGAGGACAAAAAGCAGGAGGAGAAGAGCCTGGAGCAGCTCTCACAGCACCTGAAGGTGACACAGGGCAGGGAAGGAGGGCTTTGTCCTGCAGCTCTCACTGCCCCTCCAGGGCTTGAGAATTTCTTGTTTTTCACAGCTGAGTGGCAATTAAAGCACAGCAGAGCCCAGGACTTGGACAGGTTAAAGCGGAGAAAAGCTTTCAGTATCTGAAAAATAAACAACAACTCACAAGTATTAGGAAATAAAAATTGAGAAAAAACCCCAAAAAACCTGGAGTGAGGACAGGAAATGAAAAGCTGAAGTGGACTTCACAGAATTAGAGAGTGGTTTGGGTTGGGAGGGACATAAAAATCATCTGAGTCCATGGCAGGGCCACCTTCCACTGTCCCAGCTGCTGCAGGCTGGCCTTGGGCACTGCCAGGCCCCCGGGGCAGCTGCTCTGCCTTTGCACCAGCCTCGTCCCGAGCTCTGAAATTTGCCTTTCCCTCTTCCTTCCAGAACGTTCTGGACATCACAGTTACACACCACAATTACACGGACCCAAACAACCTGATGTTCACGGAGATCAGGGTCCTGGGGGTGCCCAGCAGTGTCACTCAGGTGACAGTGACACAGGACGGGGCGGCAGTGCCATCCAACCACCAGTTTGTCTACAGTGACAACAAGGTCAGATGCTGCTGGCAGGGTCAAAACCTGCATTTGTGCTCTTAAACCTCTGGAGAGTTAGAATATTTAAATATTTTTATTTACCATATTAAAAAAAATTATATTTAGCATATTAAAATTTTTATTAGCCTTTTAAAAATATTTATGTATTTACCAAATTTACAATATTTTACTTACCATATTTTAAACATATATATTTAGCATATTAAAACTTTTTGTAAGTTTTTATAACTTTTTAAATAAGTTTTTAAAGGTTTTTTATAAGTTTTTATATAACTTTATATAAGCCTATTTAAAATATTTATATATTTACCACATTAATAATATTTTTACTTACCATCTTTTAAATATCTGTATATATATAATATTTTAGAAAATTCTATATTTAGTATATTTTAAATATTTATCTATTTACCATTTAAAAATAATTTTACCATATTTAAAATATATATTTATCATAATAAAATTTTTATAGTAACCTATTTAAAATATTTACTTATTTACCATATTTAATATATTTTACTTACCATATTCTAAATGTTTGTACATTTACCATATTTAAAATATTTATATATTTACCAAATTTAAAATATTTTATTTACCATATTCTAAACATATATATTTAGCATATTAAAACTTTTTATAATAGCCTATTTAAAACGTTTATATATTTACCACATTAATAATATTTTTACTTACCATATTTTAAATATCTGTAGATTTAGCATAAATAAAAAAATATATATTTAGTGTATTTTAAATATTTATCTATTTGCCATTTAAAATATTTTTATTTACCATATTTAAAATATTTATATATTTACGAAATTAAAAATACTTTTACTTACCATATTTTATACATATATATTTAGCATATTAAAACTTTATATATAAGCATATTTAAAATATTTATATATTTAGGATATTTAAAATATTTTACTTACCGTATTTTAAATATCTGTATATTTAGCATACTTAAAATATTTATATATTTAGTAGATTTTAAATATTTATCTATTTACTATTTAAAAATATTTTTATTTACCATATTTAAAAATATATATATATTTATCATAATAAAATTTTTATAGTAACCTATTTAAAATATTTACTTATTTACCATATTTAATATATTTTACTTACCCTATTCAAAATGCTTGTACATTTACCATATTTAAAATATTTATATATTTATCAAATTTAAAATATTTTACTTTCTATATTTTAAATATATATATTTAGCATAGTACAACTTTTTATAATAGCCTACTTAAAACATTTATATATTTACCACATTAATAATATTTTTACTTACCATCATTTAAATATCTGTAGATTTAGCATAAATAAAAAAATATATATTTAGTGTATTTTAAATATTTATCTATTTGCTATATAAAAATATTTTATTTACCGTATTTAAAATATTTATATATTTACGAAATTAAAAATACTTTTACTTACCATATTTTATACATATATATTTAGCATATTAAAACTTTATATATAAGCATATTTAAAATATTTATATATTTAGGATATTTAAAATATTTTACTTACCGTATTTTAAATATCTGTATATTTAGCATACTTAAAATATTTATATATTTAGTAGATTTTAAATATTTATCTATTTACTATTTAAAAATATTTTTATTTACCATATTTAAAAATATATATATTTATCATAATAAAATTTTTATAGTAACCTATTTAAAATATTTACTTATTTACCATATTTAATATATTTTACTTACCCTATTCAAAATGTTTGTACATTTACCATATTTAAAATATTTATATATTTACCAAATTTAAAATATTTTATTTACCATATTTTAAACATATATATTTAGCATATTAAAACTTTTTATAATAGCCTATTTAAAATATTTATATATTTACCATATTAATAGTATTTTTACTTAACATCTTTTAAATATCTGTATATTTAGCATAATTAAAAATATATATTTTTAGTGTATTTTAAATATTTATCTATTTGCCATTTAAAATATTTTTATTTTCCGTATTTAAAATATATATTTATATTTGTCATAATGACATTTTTATATTAGTCAATTTAAAAAATTTATATATTTACCATATTTAAAATATTTTTATTTTTACCAAATTAAAAATATTTTTGCTTACCATATTTTAAAAATATATATTTTAAAATTTTATATTGGCCTATTTAAAATATTTATATATTTAGCATATTTAAAATATTTTACTTACCATATTTTAAATACTTGTATATTTACCACATCTAAAATATTTACCATATTTAAATATTTGATTGTTTACCATATTTAAAATATCTAGGTATTTGTTATATTTGGAATTTTTATATTAGCAGGTTTAAAATATTTACTGTAATTAAAAATGCATGTCTTTGCCATATGAAAATATAGATCTATTTACCATATTTAAAATAAACCACATTTCAGAAAGAGGCAGAAGCAGGTAATGATTCTTTAACACCATTTATTGCCACTTCTGGCAGTGGATTTTGTTCCCCAACATCTTCCTTGCAGCCTGGGAGATGTGAGAGGAGGAAAAGCTTCTCTGAGATTCTGCCATTTTTGATGGAAAAAAAATTCATGTGCACTGCGGAATTGCAATGTATTCCAAGTTTTTCTCCCTAAAAAAATTCCTTTTTTTTTTTTTAAAACAAAAGGAAGCTCAGCTCTAAAAGCTCCTGTGGGTGAAGGAGGGATCAGAGAGTCATGGTCAGACTCTCCCAAATCTCTGCTGGTTAAACTCTGTTTGTACTGATGTAAAGACATATGTAAATAAATCAAGGAAAATGAATTCTTGCCGTTTAAAATTCCTCCCTGGGACACAGAAAACACCGTGGACCTTCAGGGCTCAGTTACTAAATGTGCATTTTGTGTGTTTGATCCCCAGGTCCTGAGAATCACCAATCTCCAGCTGAAACTGGGCCAGAGCTACAGCCTGCAGTGGAGCTAGGAAGGAAAATAAAATCAGCCACGCCTCTGCATGTTCCCCTATTTTTAAAACCCCTATTTTTAAAACCCCTTTTCAATTTTCAAAGTGCTTTTTTGCCACCTTGGAATGTTTTTTCCCTTCCCAACACAGCAGCAGGGTCAGTTCACAGCCAGGTGTTTGGAGTACAAGGCAGCCACGAGCCAGCAGTGCCACTCTAGGATAAAGTTCAACTTTCAGAGGGAGAACTGAAGGGAAAACTCTGTTTTTTAGAGTAGAATTCCTGTCTGACTTCATAGCTGATCAGTTTTGTCAAAAGGATGCAGTTGATGTCCCCAAAGTGGATTTGAAGCTGTAATTTTCCCTATATTTAACTTCCATCCTAATTTTAATTATACCCATGCAGGTCATTATTATGGAGAATTTAAGGCCAGATAAAGTAGAAGCAAATGTTTCAGATGACTGATTTATCATGAAATAATGTTTCAAGATGTTGGTCTATAAAATATTCAGATACTTGAAAAAATAATTTGAAGTTTTGGGGGGGTTGCATGACTTCAGCCAGATTTGTGCTCCCTGTGTTTTAACTTGAAGTTGTAAAATAAAAGCTGAAATTTTAAGGTTAATTAATGAATGTTGGTCTCTGTTTATTTCACTGAAGGAAATGTTGTTGTTGTGTATTTGCCATAATAATAATTCACATTAAAGGTTTTTTTTATCCCAAGAGTGCAGCATATGAACTAAAGAGACTGGGAAAACATATTTACAATTAAATTTGATGGGAATAAATGCTGCAGGAGGCAGTGGCAATCTCCAGTGACTGCTTTACATTCATTTTGAGGATTGTTCTTTGCTTTAAAATTCTGGGGTACAAAACTCAGGAACCAACCTCTCACAGGTGGATTAATGCAATTGTAGGGGGTGAATTTATTGACATTTCACTGTGAAATGATAGTGAAGTTGGCAAAGAAAATGCTCCTTTAGGAGTAATTTTATCCTTTCTATTTTGACAAATAGAACTTCCCTGTTTCTCAGAGAGCTGGTGCAGATGTGTCCCTTTGCTGCAGAGAGGGGTGAGGGGGTACAGAGCCTGCAGCCCACTCCCTCTCACTCTGTCCCACCATTCTGCTCCCTCTCACCTGACACTGGAAACATCAGCGACAGCCAAAGGCTCCCAAAACACCAGCTTTTCCTAATTTATTTGGGGAACCTTGATATTGCCTTTTTTTTTTTTTCCTCAGCTTCGAGACTCTTCCAAAAACCCAATTTTTCCTTATTGATTTGGGGACCCTCCCTACTGGCTTTTCTGTCAGCTTTGAGACCCTTCCAAATAAAAAGATTTTTTCCTTATTTATTTGGGGAACCTCATTCTTGTCAGTTTCCCAGCACACCAACTGAATCCCGTGTTTCAGCCCCAGGGGAAGGTTTTATTGAGTTCCAGGGTAAGAATTCCTGAGGAGCTGCCCCAGGCTGAGAAATCCCAGCCCCAAACTCACCTGGACACCCCTGGGGTTGCCCCCTTGGAGTCTGTCCCACCCCACCTGGATCCAGGCCCAACTGGGAAAAGGAAATCCCACGAAAATTCATCATCCTGAGCAAGGGGGGGGTTTCCAACAGAATTCCAGATCCTGCTTGTGCTGGGATGGAATTTTTAACTCTCACTCTTCTCATACTTTGACTTTCCAGCACTTGTAAAATAACACCCCGAGTGACACAATCCTGCTGTCCATCCCACCAGAAAATCCTCACTGAAGGCACAAATTCCTCCCTTTTCTGAGCTTCGTTTTCTGGAACTCTTGGAATTTTGTTGGAATCCTTGATGTTCAAGAGCTGCTGAAGAGAAATGCCTGCTTGTGGCAGCTTAGAGGGAAACCATCACTAACTGGTGTGGGCAGGAAATGATGGAAAATCAGCTCTCATTCCAAAGGGCTCCCAAATGATCCCTGCCCTGAAAAGGCTCCTCCTGGACCCAAATTTTGGGAGAGACTGGATGGGGTAGGACGGGAGCAGATACTGCTGCTGCTGAAGGATGGCCCCTGGAATTACAATTCCACTCCTGGAAAAGAGAAAACCACGTCACACTTGGCTGTGCTTGCTCTTATCAAGCTGCCAGAAATGCACAGGTAATTGGATTTTTCCTTGGAGCTGGAAGGAGCAGCTGGATGGCAACATCTGGCAGCACAGCTGGAGCGTGGTGGGCAGGGAAAAGAGAGGGTTTGGCACCCTTGGGGATTTTCCTTTCCTTTTTCCTTTCCCATTTCCCCTTTCTCCTCTTTCCTTTCCTCTTTCCCCCTTCCCACGAAAAAAAAAAAGAATCACTTTTGTGATTTTTGTCTTCTCAGCTGAGGAACTTCTGGGTTTTTTCCAGCTAAACCAGGAAATCTCTGATAAATGAAGTTGCTGTTTACACTTCCTGGAAATACCAATCTCCTGTGATTCCAAGGATTCAGTCGAGCCTGGTGGGGTTTTCAATAACCAACAGAAATATATTGCAATATGAATTTTTGAGTTATGATTATTTGCAAGTAAAATGTTGAAAATTAATCCAATGCAGTGAACTTCAAATTAGCCCATGTGGAAAGCTGAAGTGTTTAAATACACATTTGGTGTGTGCTATATTTACATATATAATTCATAACTGCATGGTCAAGTGCACACACTTAAAGATACCCCATGTATATTAGTTACAGTATTAATATTTTAAATTCTATTATGTAAAATAAGGGTTTTTCCCTTTATTATATGGTTGCTCTCACATTCAGAGTGATTTCAGTTGAATGTTTAATGCATTTGAGGCATTATGCACATTATAATAATTATGGGATAAGAGATTCAGAAATGCTCCCTGACCAGGGGGTGCCCTTTAATCATCTCAGGAGACCTTTCAGGTGGATGTAGAGCCCCATTTCCTCCCCTTGATATAAACCCCACACTCAGGGTCAGCCCAGAAAACCAGAACACGTGAGGACAGGAAATATTTCCTTGCCACCTCTGCCTGCTGCAATCCCGACTGGATCCCATCAGTTCTGCCCTCTGCCCTTCATAACCAGAACCATTCTGGAGTGAAAATGGAGATACCCCATCCTTTGGAGAGCCTAATCCCTCCCCACACATCTTTCCAAGCAAAAAAACAAAGTTTCCCTGACTTTGAGAACTTCCCCTTGGCACAAAAGCCTTTTCCAAGGGTTTTAATTGAAGCCAAGCACCTATTTGGGTTACAATGTCCTATATTTAACTTGAATGGAATAATTTCTTTTCTTGTATTTAACCTTTGATCAGCTGCCTACCTTTGAACTCTGGATATCGATCCCCTCCTTGTCATCCTTGTCCCACTTCTCCTGGAGCTCTTGCATAACCTCAGAAATCAAAATAAAATTCTCTCTTTGCTGAAATAACTTTTTTTTCTTTTTTTTTTTGGTTTCTTTTTTTTTTTTTTGTTCACAGGGATGGCTTCACTTTGTTCTTTTGTTTTTAATGTAAGCACCACAGAGATCTAGAACACAATAATGAAGATGTTTGTACAGTTTTAAATCAAATTCAGCTCCGGGGGAATGTGTGGTTGCACAAACAATAAAAATTAAAGACAAACTCAAATTCAGGACAAATTTTAAAAATACCATTAAAAATCTTGTCATGGTCTGAATTTTCCTTTTTTAGTATGACTTAGAATGTTCTAAATCATGGAATTACCTCGTTTCCAGTGCTTGCAATAAATGATTTGAGTGATGAGGTAAAAATCTTCCTCAGTGATATTTGTTCCAAAACTAATTCCAAAGAGAGAAGTGAATTTCTGCACTCAGGGGGCTCAGATAAACAAACTCTCACCAATCCCTCTGTCCCCAAATCATTTCAAAGTACCCAGACCTAAGTGATTTATAAATCCTGTGTCACTCTCAGGCTTGGGGCTCATCCAAATGTGGTTTTTCCCTTTTTTTCCCTTTTTCTTTGGAAATATCCTTTCATCCCACATCCCACCCCTCTTCTTTCACTGTGGTATCCCAGATGGAAAGTGACCACTTCTCACCCAGGGAGGCAGAGAAGTAAAACTGGTTTTAGCAAGAGCAGCAAAAAGCAAATCCTACACTGAGCAGGAGCAGCTCCTCTGCATTTCCCCAGCATTCCTTGGAGCTGGATTGTCCCAGAATTTATGTCAGGCTGGTCGTCCCTGAAACCTCTGGAATTGCACAGATCAACCTGCCAGGAGGGAATTTCCATTTCTCTTCCAGCAAGAGATTATCCTGTTCCTCAGAGTTTGCTGTTTCTCCTCTGCACCCCAAAAACGTAATCCAGCCCAACATTCCCAGTCCTGGACATGGCTCCAGCCCTTCTTGGGCTGACTTTCCCCAAACTAAAATTTTGGCTATTTCTTCACCCTTTTTTCTGCTTTCCTGCCATTCAAGAAGTGAGTGTTGCCATCAGTGTCCCATGCACCAGAGCCTCTCTGAGTCCCTTCCAACGTCACAAATTCCAAGATTTAAATACTCAGGGCCTAGAAAACAGAACCACTCATCAATATCTCATGAGAATAATTTTGGGTCAGGCTTTGTGCCTCTTACAATGCATTTTAATGCACTTCTGACTGAGTCTTCCATTACAGCTCTGCAGAGGTAATTCAGATTTTCCTTTTATTCAGTATTTCCTCACAGGGGAATAACAAAAGTTGGAATTCTCCACATCCTGTGAGATAACTCCTGTGAGATTTTTGTATTTCTTGCTTCTAGATGTCACACAGGGAATTCACTTCCCACCATCCATAAAGCAGATTGATGAGAATACAAATACATATATGGGGTCAAAAAGAAATATTTTTTTCCTTAAATAAAGGGGGAGCAAAACTAAAAGAAGCTTTTAAAATAATGACACTGCAGTGAAAATGTCCAATTTCAGGCTATGCATTTCCAACATTCAAATTCCATGCTGAGGAATAAATCAGAACTTTATTTTTTTGTTGTTGTTCTGGTGTAGAAAGAGCACCTGAGAGAGGAAATATTTTCAGCTGTGAGTGGCCTTCACACTCATCTATAGCATCAACCCATAGAGGATGTGTTTGTTATGATAAATATTTACATGGGCAGACATAAATTTCCATATCTTGCAGAAATGATTATGTCAAAGGAAAATATTTGGGTACTAGACAAAAAAATCTCACTCTTGTTTTTTCCTTTCCTCTTTCTTTTCTCTCATTTCGTTTCTTTGTAAATGAAAAAATTATATAATGTGTATTATATAAAATAGAATATATTTTATTGTTAATTCCTGCATCTTTCAAGGAGAGAATCTTCATGCTATGGAGACTCTGTAAAAAGTCACCACGTTCAGAGATTGGTTTTATTCAGACTTTTTAAAATTTATATTTATGCTTCATCTACATGCTCTGTAGTCACTTATGTTCCTATATTATATGAACTTCATATACTTATGTTATATCCTGTGTATAA
The DNA here is from genome assembly GCF_027477595.1 of Haemorhous mexicanus. Lineage (NCBI taxonomy): Eukaryota > Metazoa > Chordata > Aves > Passeriformes > Fringillidae > Haemorhous > Haemorhous mexicanus. Next base: position 24,052,051 of record NC_082350.1, read on the forward strand.
GCAGTCTGCTTCCTTAAATTTTTTGAGATAACTTAAAATAATATAGGAAATCCCTAAATAAAGTAGCATATAAAATCACATCTAAAAATAAAATAAAATAAAATAAAATAAAATAAAATAAAATAAAATAAATAAAATCAAAAAATAAAATAAAATGAAATAAAATAAATTAAATTAAATTAAATTAAATTAAATTATTAAATAGCTCACATGCAGTAGCAAGGTTAAAAACACTACATTCTGAATATCTGGGTAATTACCTTCAAGAATGAGGATAAAATAAATATTTATTTTCCTGCAGCCTGATTTTTTATAAATTTTTAACACATTTTTGATTTTTGGTAACATTAAAAAACCCCTGAAAGCCCTCAGTTGTTTTCAGTATCCTGGAAAAGTAAAAAGAGCAGCCGTGGACTTATGACAAAGTGAGTATGAGAAGACCTTACAGAAGTCCTTAGTGCAAAATGAGCATGAGAACATCTGGAGGTGCTCGCTGAGGTAGCTCTGAGGATCTGCTGCAGCTGCAAACCTGATTGTGCTGCAGCAAACCCACAGAATTTCCCAACCAAACAGCAGCAAGAAATGTTTTACGTGGAGAGAAAATTAATTAATTTAATTTATTTTAATTTATTTTATTTTATTTTATTTTATTTTATTTTATTTTATTTTATTTTATATTTTATTTTATTTTATTTTATTTTTAGATGTGGTTTTATATGCTACTTTATTTAGGGATTTCCTATAATATTTTAAGTTATCTCAAAAAAATTAAGCCACGGGAGTCCCTCAGTGCAAGGATCACACTTCTGTTCCTGTTTACTTTACTTTTATAATATTTATACCTAAGAAATATTTAATTTGAGCAGGGCCCAAGGAACACAACGAGCTCACAGCACAAGGTGAGCCAGGGGTTTCACCTGCAGGGACAATCAAAGGTTTATTTCCATCCTACTGGAAGAGCAGGGGCAGGAAATTTGGAATTCTAGACTTGGTAATGTTGGAAAATACTTTTAAAATCGTCAGGTCCAACCACACCCCAGCACCACCAGCACGCTCCCACTGAACCCTGACCTTGAGTGCCACATCCAGAGATCTTCTGAACAATTCCAGGGATGGGGACTGGACAATTCCAGGGATGGGGACTCCACCACTGCCCTTCCAATGCTTTACAACCCTTCCCATGCAGGAATTTTCCCAAATATCCAATCTAAACCTGCCCTGGCCCAGCCTGAGGCCGTTCCCTCTCCTCCTGTCCCTGTTCCTGGGATAAGATCCCAAATCCCCCTGGCTGTCCCCTCCTGGCAGGAGTTGTGCAGAGCCACAAGGTCCCCCCCGATCCCCCTTTTCTCCAGGCTCAGCCCCTTCCCAGCTCCCTCAGCCTCTCTTGGTTCTCCAGACCCTTCCCAGCTCCACTCCCTTCCCTGGATATTCTCCAGCATGAGAAGAGAGACAAGGAGGGACAGCCCAGGTCCTCCCCAAATCCCAAACTCTACATTCCTGAATGCCAAGGGCTCCCTACATCCCTAAATCCCTGCAGCTCCTCAGCAGGATGGGAGGGATGAGGCCACGAGCAGGAGAGCAGCACCAAGAGCTGCAAAGGAAGGAGAAAAAAAGTTTGCTTGTAGTATGTGACAAACATAAAAACTGGGAAAACTTCTCCTGTCTTTTCTTTTCTTCTATTTTAAATGCTAAGTCAGAGATTTTAACAACAAGGGGTGGGGGGGAAGAACATTGTTGTTGAAACCAAAGAATTTCAACTTCCCAGCCTTCTTTATTGTTGTCAACTTCAGAAATTTCCAAAGCCTAACAACATCACTTCAAAAGCACTTGGTCTAAACGAACAGCAGATCATGAAAGAACATCCTTGAAGCAGATTTCCAGAGACACAAAAACCCCCAGCAAGCTCCCACCAGCGACACTTCGACAAACGACGCTCCCAAAAAAAAACCAAACAAACAAACCCAAAAAATCTGGGCAGGGAACTGAAGGTGCTGGTGAGAGTGACACTTTCCCTCCTGCTAATTGACAACGTGGGGAAACAAAGGCACAAAAAGAGAGAAGTTCTGCTGCTGCTCCTGTGCCTGGAGCCTGTCAGGAGCTGGGAGCAGCTCGGGTTTGATCTCGGCAGTGCGCGGAGCCGAGAGGGGAGCAGAAGGATCTGGCTGCCAGAGCACAAAGAGATGCAAAAGGCAACCCAGGTGTGTTGGAAGGGCCTGGAGGAGGCTGAAAAAGCAGAATTTTCAGTGGTTTTAGAGCTCTGTGGTTTCTGATTTAACAGCTTAGCGAGGTTGCAGCGTTACAGCCAAGTGGGGAACAGCTACAAGGGGGGAGGTTGGGAGGGAGAGGTGTTGGAGGCAGCACTCAGCCACTCTGGATTCAGGACAGTGAAACACACCCAGGAGCTCTGTTTGGAGAAAAATCCAGAAATTTTGGCTAAAAAAGCATTCAAGGCCAGGTTGGCTGGAGCTGTGAGCAGCCTGGGCTATGGGGAGTGTCCCTGCCCATGGCAGGGGTGGAACCAGAGGAGCTTCAAGGACCCTTTCCAGCCCAAACCACCCCATGATTCTGTGATTCTGCTGACTCACTGGTCTGAAATAAATCCCAAACTGTTTTTAGCAATAAATGCTCCATTTAATCCTAAAAATGGGGATTTTCTTTGCTTGCAGTATTCTGAGATCAGTAATTATTTGATATGCTTGCTATAGAGCTCTCTATGTATTATAGAGATTTATAGATATAAATCCCACTATTATAGCAGCCAATAGTTTTTGTCTTGTGCAAAAAATCTGAAAAATATTGAGCATTTTATTAACCCTTTTAAAATTCATTCTCTATGCAACCATGAACCAGCCTTGGGTTTGACACTGGAAATTTCAGCTGAGATGATTACAAATCACATGAAAAGAAATTCAGGATCGCACAGTCTCTTATCAGATATTTTTATTATAATCAGAGATCCTATGGCATCCAGATTAGATGCTCTGCTGCTTTTTTTTTTCAACTCAGCAATAATCCTGTGTCTATCTGTACCAAGAGGGCTCTTAAAATTCCACCTTTACATGCAAGAACACTGCTCCAGTGGCTTTTTTCCCCCCAATTTTTATTTCTGTCTCACATAAAAACCAATCCTCCATGAACTTACCACCAGTGAGGCCAATAATAGAAAACAAAATGCACTGATGGAGATTTTAGTGCCCAGTTTCATGCTACAACCCACTCTCATGGCCTGGTTAGAGGGGCAATAAAATCTGCCTTGTTTAGGAGAAAGCTGACACTTTCTTTTTATCTCTGAATCTCCAAAGGCTGGGCTGAGGAGTTTGGATGGCTTTGCCATGGGAATTATGAAAAATTTTATGAAAAAAGGCCAGCAGACGTCATATTTTGCATCAAAAAATGTATGGAGCATTCAGGTTTGTTATTTGGAATAGTGATCATGCAATTTAGCAAATTATTAAAAGTAATGGCCATTGCACACCAAATTCTGGGCATTTCCTCTGCAGGCTCAGCTGTGCTGTATTTTATTCCACTTTGCAGAGAATTGTGTTTGGTCTCCTGCAGAAAGATTAGCATCCAATATTAATCGTTTTTCCCTATGCAGAGTCAGAAGATGGGAAGTGTTTGACTGTTTTCCATCATTCTAATAAACTGTTCTGAAAAGAAAGAATTATGGAGTGTCTGAGGTGGTGAAAACATTGCACTGGCAGTTAAAAAATGAGTCCCACTTCCGAAAATCACAACAGAGAGCATGCCCAGAGGACTGATGGGAGAATGTTGGGGCTCTCCAGGTACAAATGCACCTTGTTGATCTTTGTATTTCCCTCAATACCAGAGCACTTCGGGCAGTTTTTCAGCCATTTCACCCATTTCTGAAGTTCTGTGGGAGGCAATGAACAGGAATGAAAGCCACCTGGAGGTTTGAGCACACTGCTTTGAAGTGCCACCCACAGAAGCTCACGTAGATCTCCAGTAAATGATGGGAATAAAATCCTGTCTTTCAAAAAGGAGATGGGCACAGCCTACCATTCACCAGGAACTCGTTTGCCTCGGCTGCAAATTCAAAATTTTGCTCTTTTAGCAGAAATGATTGACTTTGAGAAGGTGAACGCATCAGGTACAGACTCAATTCTCATGCATAATATGGGCAGGAAGGAACTCAGCCTCCAGATCCACCTGGAACTCTGGATCTCATCACTCCTTCCCTAGTTTGGACGCATCTAGAGGCAACCAGAACAAAGCTCAAGCAGCTCCCATTCCTCAGAAATGTGCATTTCCTCCTGAGAGGCTTTTAAACAAGAGCTGGCTGCAGGAGAAACCAGACAACGGCTCCGCTAAAAACGCGGCCGCTCCTTCCATAACATTTTAGATCAAATTAATGATTTAGTGAGTACAAGGATTGCTGCTATCAAGCTTCCACAGCACTTCCAAAAAAGCAAGTAGAGGGTTGGAAAAATCCTGTGGAGAATTATTGCTCACACAGACGCGGCAGAACAGAGCTACAGCTCTCGGCAGCGACGAGAGCAATAAAGCCTGACGAAGGTAATGCAACAAACATAATGGTTTGCTTTGCATCTTAAATAGATAATGAAGCAAGCAGAGGCAAGAGATCCAGCAGTTCCTGTGCTCAGGGCTCCATAAATAACAGCCCAGAGCAGCAGGATTTACTGGGCTAATAAAGTTAACAGACGGGCGGATCGCGGCGCTTCCACTCACCCCACTGGCGATGCTCTCCCTGGGAACTGGGGGTCACTCCCAGGAGGAAGGCAGCAGCAAAGTTTGGAATAGTGGAGCCAAATATGAGTTAAAAATATGTGTTGTGGATTGGGAGAGGTCATCTTCAGGGATTGTGAGTCAAAAGTTCCCAGAGCAGGTCCCTTGGGAGCGTTCCTTTCCCTCCACAGCTCCGACCCCCAGGAGAAGGCTCCAGACCCTTCTCCCTGTCCTGATCCACAGCAGCCTCAGGGAGTCAGAGATTCCATCCTGTGTCCCTGCTGAAGGAACCCATCCCGGGGTTCCCCTCACCTCCTTTTAGCTGCTCACACACCTTCAAGCTGAACAAAGCTCCCCAGCTGCTCCAGCTGCAAGAAATCAGCCAGAATTAGAGCAATTAGAGCAAAAAAAAAAACTCTCCTGATTTAGGAAAGTGTCTCAGCAGGAGAAGGGAAGCAGAAGGGTTGCCCAGAAGTTGCAGATTCATTATTCCAAGTGTCCCAGGCCAGGTTGGATGGGGCTTGGAGCAACCTGGGCTAGTGGAATGTGTCCCTGCCCATGGGACTGGAGGATCCTTGAGATCCCTTCCAACCCAAACCACTTTGGGATTCAGTCTGGAGAGGGATGAGCTCTGACAACAACGAGGTGGAGATAAACAATCCCCCAACAGCAGCCAAGGCTCAGGCTGAAATGAAACAATCTTGTACCTAAATGTTCCCTTTCTATTCCCACCAAGAAAATCCTCTTGACATAATTTAGTTACACCTAGGAGGACATTACACCTCACAGAGGCAGGGAAGTCTGAGAATGCTGTGTCAGAGCTGAAGACATTATCTGAGCCACTTTTGATGGGATTAATGTTGTTTAAATGGAGCTGAGGAGAATTTTGCTGCACGAGACAGAAAAGCAAAAGAACAACAAGTCCAGAGGGTGAACACGGCTCTTCCAGGCAGCAGTGGATAATTATGAAATGTAATTATCCTTGGAGTTTCTCAGGGAAAAGAGCAAGGCTTGATAAACATTTTAGCACATTAGGGAAAGAAAAGGGGAAAAAAAAGGACATTTCAAGGAAATTAAAAACCTAAGGCAGCAGGTTTGAAATACTGAATGCTGGGATTTGACAGGTCATTTAAATACATGAAAATGTTATTTAATTCATGTAACCTAAAACTGTACAAATACAAGTAAATAAGAGGGAAGAGGACAATCTTACAGATGTGTGGGTGTGCACGTAGGATGGGAATTTTAAAATCTAGAACTAATCCGTGCCTAAACCCAACACAGAGCCCCCCTCTCCTTGCTGGTGGCTTCTCCTCTCCCCATCCCTCAGTTCCACCCCATTCCAGCAGCTCTAGTGTGGAGTGCATCCAACCCAGGTGCAATTTTCCAAACTTTTCATAATATTCTGAACAAAATTATATAAAGGAATAAGATAAAGAATCCTATTTATTCTCTTCCCCTTTACTTTTGCTCTGAATTGTGAGTAGCTCACACTGATATTGCCCAAATGGATTTAAAATTCCTTTTCTATTATTAATTGGGGAAAAAAATAAAATAGAAGACACTGCTATGATTGCCAAAATCACCAAACAAAGTGGATAAAGCAGCAAAATGTTTGTCCACTCCTTACAATTTACATTGAAATAAATTTTTTGCACATAGCACAGAATCAATATTATGAACAATGTGCTCCCTCTCTGTCCTCTCCATTTCCACATTCAGGAAAAATGAGATGGGTTTTGCTGAGGACCCTGAAAACACAAAGCAAGCTGTAAAGGAAAATATTTGAAGGGAAATCTTTTTCAAGCAACTCTATTTTAAAATATTTTTCCGTATTATTTTAAAATAACTACCCTTTGGATAGAGTTCAGTTCCAGAAAAGGTGACTCCTCAAAATTGTTGCAAGGTCTCCAATCCTAAAACTCTGCTCCTTGGCATCACCCAGCCCTGGGACTCCACCTTCTCCTGCTCCAGCTCAGGACAGGTGCTGTGGGGCCAGGAAGGTGTGATGCTGCAGAAACAGATGTGCCCCAAATTGTGCAAATCTGGAGCTGCCTGAGCTGGCATCCCTTGCCTCTTGTCACCTCAAATCAGCATTTCCACGTGTGGCTCTGCAAGGCTGGGGCCACCCTGATGAATCTGTTCCTGACAGGATTTTGTGGATGTGCAAAGGAATATATGGAATTTTGATTCCAGCAGATCAAAGCCTTGCAATGCAATCAAGGACAGACTGAAAATACTCTTTGTGAGGTTCATCAGGAGTGACTGGGGGGTACATCCACGCGGGCATTTTTGTCATTTGGTGTCCCCCTGAACAATAAAACCCTGCCAGCTGTCAAGGTGTCAAGGTGTGTTGGCTTCACAACGAGCAGGGGAAGGCAAAACCTTCTGCAGGAGCACAGGAATAGAAATGCTGCAAGAGGAAAGTTTGGCTCAGCAGACATTTTTCAGCATTTACTCAGATCAGGCCTCTAAAAATAAAGATGTCTGCCTTTCCCACTAAATTAGCCTCAGCCAGGGATTCTTGTCAGATACATACATTGCATAAAGCCTAAAAGAATCCTAAAAATAGAAGAAAAAGAAATAAACCAAAAAACAGAAAGCCAGCAAATCTCTTGCTTTGAAAGGAGAGATCTGCTTTCATATACATAAATACAAATGAGTCTTTTATCCTGGCATGTGTAGCCTTAATTAGAGCTGGAGGTACAGGGATTTCCAGGCACTACAAAGGAGGTGTCAATACAGATCACAAAGAGCATCTGAATGGGTGCACAAAACCCCTGGGTGCAGCAATTCCTGCTGCAGAACAAATATCTGTTCCTAATTTATACTTCTGTTCTTCAAAACAAAAGAAAAAAATGAAAAATCGACCCCTCCTGCACTGAGTATTTAATGGAGAGATCAAAATATCTTCTCTATATGGTGATTTTTTTTCCTATAAATTTATTTATTCTACTAAGAACAATTCTGCATTTTTTTCTTCCTGTAAATTTATTTATTCTTCTAAGAGCAATTCTGCATTTTGTTCTTCCTGTAAATTTATTTATTCTACTAAAAACAATTCTGTTTGACTTAGTGCAGCAGCAAAGGGGAATAATTTTTTACCATCTTGGTAGATTTCTACCCCCTGGTACATTCCTACCCTCATTCTCCATGGAGCTGGTTGGTTCTTTCATCCTGGGAAAACTCAGGCACAAATTGAACATCCTGGGCTGATCTCCTTGGGAATGGCAGAAGGGAAAGGGAGAGAAAGGAAGGACAGGCAGACAGAGGAATTGCTACAGGAATTAATTTCAGAACTGCAACCTTTCAGGAAGGAAATCCCCAGCAAAGGAAATATTTGGGCACAAAATATCCTGGATAATTATTAGGAATTTTTGGAAATCCAGCAGGGGTTTTTTGTTAGTTAAAAGTATTGTGAAAACACAATCACTTCCCACACTGATGATGGGAATAAAGAGCATTTTTTCCAACGTTCAAGAATTTTCAGAGATCTCACCCAAAAAATCTCAAATTTAAAGCTTAAACAAATTTAAACCCAGTAGGAAACTCAGTTCAGGAGCAGTGAGGTGGAAGATTCAGTGTTTTGGATATATTCAGATAATACAAACAGGTATTTAAAGACCTGATCCATTAACAGCAATATTTGTAATCTCTTGGACTTCTGTGCCATTCCCTCTGGGTGAGAGGGATTTTTAACCCTGCTGAGCACAGACAAAATGCAGGTGGAAGAACACATTTGTACAAAAATGCAGATTCAGGTCACCAGAACTATTTATATCTAATTCACAAGATTGTCTCCTCTGAGGGGGAAAAAGTTTTGAGCAGACATCAAAGGGTTTTGGTTTGTTTTTTTTTTTTTTTTTTTTTTTTTGTTTCAACATTTCAAAGCAAAATTGTTGCTATTTTTTACTTCCCATGTTTCATTTCAAAGTACTCCTTTCTTAAAGAGTAAAACATGAAGACATTTTGAAGATTTTTGTTTTGTTACAGGAGCTAATGAAAATAGTTTAGACTGACAGAGAACAAGCCAGGAGCTGTCTCAGGCATTTTGGGCTCACCTGGCAAAGCAAGCAGCATGCAGTGAATTATTTCAGAACTTCCCAAGTCAACTGAAATCATTAAATTGGAGAACACACAGCACATCACCTGATAAAAATGTAAAATGAGTAAAATACACTCAAATGATCATAAATTATTGTAATGTGTGTCACCTCTCTCCTCAAATTATATTTTAATGAAGTTTTGTTTTAATTTTCTTAGTTTTTCTGGAGTTAATATCAAATAACAGGAACTCATGCAAACACCTGCTGGTCTGTGCTGATATTCAGGTTCTGGTATTAGGCATGAATATTAAAATTATATAGAGATAATAAATATTTATTATGCACCTGTTAGTTGATATGTTAAACACTGTAATACATATTTGCTGTGCATATTTATTTTATATTTTACTACAGACACTTCCCACCAACATCTTTACAGAACAGAAGTGTGGAGAGGAACTCTGCATTTTTGAAGTTCCTACTCACTTCTCTGCCTCGGCCAGAGTTTGGGAGTTGAATGATTCTTTTCCTTCTGTTCCCTTTCCTTTCCAGATCCTTTTCCCTTTCCAGGTTCCACGACTATTTGCTCAGGGCTTTGCTGTTTGTGGGGAAGGAGCTGCCTGCCTGGCTGGCTCCAACAAAGGCAGCTTGATCACAGCTGCTGCTCTCAGCCAGAAAACTCACCACAAACATCATTCCTCAGCACAGCCCCCAGCAATCCCTGCTTTTAACCACACACCACAAAGCCAGGGATATTTGGGAATTCTGCCCCGGGGTCCAGCATGGGAAGGACCTGGAGCAAATCCAGAGGAGGCTCTGAGTTGATCAGAGGGATGGAGCAAGCCCCAGGGTGGTGGGATTGCTCTGGAAACCTGAAATGAAATAAAAATCAAGCTTACAGACTGCACTCCAGGAGAAAAGTGAAGGAACAGGCTCAAAGTCTGTGAGAGTCAGTCTGATTTGGGAATTAGACCCTAAATAAGGAGCTGGGTTTTGACAGCAGGACCAAGATTCAAACTCAACTTCAGGCACAGAGAGTTCCTTAAAGCTCCCTGGGAGAAGCAGCACTCCAAACCTAAGAAAGGGAAAGGAAACTGAATTTCTCAACTGCATTTCCACTGAGAAGGAAAATCAGGCCAGCAGGAGACCTCTCCTTTAGGATGAGTTTCCAGAGAGCCACCAACCTCCCCAGGCAAGAGCACAAATCCTGCAAGAGCTCACAATCCCCCCTCCAAACCAGCATCTCTGCATTTTGCTGCTGTTCTGATTCAGCATCTCAGCTCACTGGCACAGATTTATTGGAGGCTCTCACAAAGATCATCCTGTAAATTGCTGTGGGACTCTTTTATGCAGATGGCAGAGCTGAAAGGCAAAAAAATAAAGAATGAAAGAGGCTGGATTGTCCAGAGTGCAGTATGCACACGTGTGTGTACACAGAAACATCACACTTCAGCTCTCTCCCAAATGCTCTGAGAACCAAAATAATTACAGTTCACAACTTGAATTTAAAAATATGGCTTTGCTACTTTCCAACCCTTTTCTTTTTTAAATGTTGAGGGAAGAGTGGAGAATCTGGTGTAGTGAACTCTTCTGACTTAGGCAGTTCTGGAAATCTCAAGAATTAATTTGAATTTGTGCTTTTGATGTTTTCTGTAGCTTTCTTCAAGGCTGGTAATGAAAGCCTGGCTCATGGATTGCACAGAAACCATTTTCCAAGGCTCCTGCTCTGCTGGCCTGGCAGCAAATCTCACTCCTGCAGAAATACAAGGAATTTTGCCTTCTTCAATACCCACCAGCAAAGCCAGTTGAATTTCTTCTACTCCAAAAACTCAGCCCTTCAAACTTTAAACTTCTCTCAGAGATGCAGGGTGATAGCACAGCTCGTGCAGAAGCCTATTTGGATTGAGGAAATGAATTTTCTTGGGCTGGCCTCAAATCCAGGCCGTCCACATTAGGCTTATGGGGAAAGCACAGAATTGTATTCAGCACACAGGTTATTCCTCTTGTGGGAAATGGATTTGTAAAGAATTTTTAAAATTTAATAGAAAGTTTATGTAGCTTTGTATATTTGTATGTAAATATTGAGGTGAGGTGTGTTGGTTTAGGAAAATTATCAACTAGAGATGATATTGTTGAGAGAGATTGAATTAGAAAAAAGGTTTTAATAAGTTTTAAAATATGGTTTTATGATAAGATTAGATATTTTAGAGAATTAGAATTGTGAAGGATATATTGTAGTAAGATTTTGTAGAGAAAAAATAGAAGTGATGAGTGCTAGAAGTAATAGTAATATTGTGTAATAAAAGTTAATAGGTTGAAAAATAAAGTACTGTAATTAAGAAATTATTTTTGATAGAATGGTGTTGAGTTTTGTATTTTTTGTGGTTTATTATTTATTAAGACTAATAATAAAATAAAATATTTTAAAATCTTAAAAAAATATTTTATTACTTCTCAGTTACCCCATCTCTATAAAAGCCAAGAAAGCCAACACCTCTTGCAAAGCAAAAGGAGAGAGAAACAGACAGAAATTGTCTGAAGGAAAAGTCTTTATAGCCACAGTCACACACAACATATTCCTACAATTAAAAAAAAAAAAATTGGGGAAATTCTCATCAGGATCCATCTCATGCCAAGGACTGTCACCAGTGTGCCATGGAATTATGCCACATGCAAAGAAAAGGAGGGAAAGAGCATTTGGGAGACCCCACCAGTCATGTTAAACACAATAAAAGCTGAATTTCAAAGGCCTGGAGGTCCCTGAGGAGATTTTTAAAGCACTGGAATTTCTGGGATTCCACCCAAGCCCCCAGTTTGTCCCAGTTCCCGGCACTCACATTCCCTGGGCTGAGGGATTCCCACACCTGCAGGATTCCTGCCACCTCATTCCTTTATTATCCATTGGGAAACAGCCTCCAGCTGTGCCAGGAGAGGCTCAGGGTGGGTATCAGGGGAGATTTCTTCCCTCAAAGGGTGCCCAAGCACTGGGAAAGGCTGCCCAGGGCAGGAGGGGAGCTCTGGAGCTGCCCAAAATCACTCAAGGTGGGACTTTGGGGTTTGCTTTAGTGATGCCTTGTGCAGGCTGCCCTGGAGCAGAGTCCCAGAATAAAGCAGGGATTGATTCCAAGGATCTCCTCCATGGACCCACCTGGGGCAGCACCAGAGCCCAGCCAGGGCTGCCCCCAAGATGACCCAAAATGGCCCCAAAATGCACGAGCGCTCCCGGGGTCTCTCCCTGGGATCAGCTCTGCTCCATTGGCACCTTGCAGTTCATTGTCCCAGCCCAGCTTTAGCCCAGGCACTCCCACCCTGCTTGTTTTTCTCTCTCCAGCCCACGGGGTTTGTGCTCCTGGGCTGAGATTTGGCTCATTTGTCCTTGGTGCCCAGCTGGAGCAGGAATTGTTTTGTCTCCCTGCTCTCTGCACAGAGCTCACCATGCCCTGGTGTGAAGCTCAGACCCACACACTAAAGCAGCACAGAAACTAAAACACAGAAAAGCCAAACCTGAGGCACCAGTGAGCAGGGTGGGGTTCAGCTGAGAGTTGGACTGGATAACCCTGGAGGTCTTTTCCAACCTTACCAACTCCACAATTCTTTCCCATTTGAAGTAAGAGCAGTGAAAAAACCTCGGTGACACATTTAGGATTGTGACACAACCCTCCCCACATTCCATCCAGACTGAGCATCCTCATGGAATGCCAGCACAGCCCTGGAGTGCTGTGCAAAGCCAGCCAGTAAAATAATAGATAGGAATAAAACCCCTGGATTTATTTTACTTTGAATCAAAGCAAGCCTTGCAACATCACAAATATAATCAGAGAAATGTGGGGACTGGGGCTTGGGACCAAACCAGGGAGGGAAGCTTTTGACAGCACAGATTTATTTGCAAATTCAAACAACTGTATTGTGGTTTTTTCCCTTTTAAATTTGCTGTTTCCCTCTTGGTTCCGACCAGAGGCATCTCCTCTTAAAGAAAAAGGGAAAATATGCAGAAATGTCACATTTGAAAAATGTAATAAAAATCCATTTGCCACTTCTTCCCCCCAAAAGCAGCAAAGCATTTGCACAGCAATGCCCAGGCCGTGCTTCTCCTCCCCACAGGCTCTGACACTACAGAAACACAAAGAACAGAATAAAAATCAGCCCCTACTTCCATGACATCCCCTGATTTCAGCTGAGAGCCATTTCCCTGAGATGGAATACTCAGCACCAGTTCTCCTCCTCATCCTGGACATTTCACCCACTAAGCCACCCCTCTCCTCTGAGGACAGGAGCAAACACAATTTGTTCTCACAGGGGACAGCCTGCTCCTGAAATGTGAAGAAGCTCGTGGCAAATGGGCAGAATGTTAAGAATAAATAAGAAAAAAATGGGGCAGCAGAAATAAATCTCCCACAATGACTTTTCTCATTCATTTCAAATGGGAAGCAGCCTTTGCTGGGCTCCCAGGAATCCAGACACAGCAAATTTGCAAGTTGCAGGGGAAAAAATGGGTTATCTGCTGTTTGAAATATCAACTGGAAAGCAAAATGTAAAGACAGAGGCTCCCACAAACAGGCAGCAATTTGAGGAAATTACATCAGCCAGGGGACAGGAGATGTCTGCTGCAGCCATTTAAACAATAAATTGCTTTAAATTTGTAAGTGAGCCAATGAAACACTAAATTCCACCCTGTTTTTCAGGAAGCTGCTGCTGCACCCCAGCAGGGATTAAATAACACACGTTGTGCTTGATTTTACAAACAAGTTGAATCTCAGTGCCACTCTGTGAGTGCCTGAAACTCCCTCTGCCCAGAGCTTCACCTTCCCCAGGTGCTGCTCCGTGCTCTCCCCTTGCCTGCAGCAGATTTTCCCTCTGCACTCTCCTCTGAGGCTCCTCAGGTGCTCAGAGGAGTGAAATGGAAGTGAGAATTCCTGACTGGGGGCCAGAGCTCTCTTGCTGCTCCTCAAGGCACCAGGAAGGTTCAGTGCAGGTGACACAGCTGCCCCAGCCAGATGGCAGTGGGAATTCCCTGAGCAAAAGCAGAGGAGATCTCACCTGCCTGAATTCTTTGTGGATTTTCAGACCACACAGTGATCCAGCCAGCTCCTCCCAGCAGAATTTCATCCTTGCTGGGACAGCACAGAGGGGTTTCCATCACCACTGCAATAACCACAGAGAAGATGAACTACACAAAGAGAAATTGGATTGGAAGCACTTTCTGAGGTATTTCCAGATTCTCACCTTTAGTTGGTGGCTCTGATGGCAGCACAAATCTCTGGCCTGATGAATGTCTTATCCAAAAGGGGCTTTTTACTCTTTTAATTTTTTCCCATTTTTCAGGCCAGAGAGGAATTCCAAGCAAATTTCACAACTAAATGTGTCCAAATAAGGTCCCTCAGAGCTGTTTGATTTCAGTAACAAAAGTCCATGAGTTTGTTGAATAATTTCTTATTTGTTCTCCTCCACATTTCACCTCCTAATCAGCATTTTCATTCCCAGCCTGACAAGCTGATTGATTATTTTTGTTATCTGTCTCAGAGCTTCATCACTGAATTTTGAAGAGAAGTTACAGGGCAAATAAATGCAAAAGATGAAGTGGTTTAAAATAGAAATGTTCAGATTCAAGACCAAATTACAAAACTTCAGCTGTTTCTGTAACTTTAAACCATAATACAGGAGCTGAAGTGCCAGGACTTGTATTTTGTCGAGCACAGGCCTAAGTGACATTAAAAAGAACCTGTTTGAATTTCCAAAGCACTTCACATCCACATTAAATGCCTGAGCAACTCTGCTCCTCCCTTTTATCTCCAAGAAGAGTTAAAATGAGATTTTTTTTCGGCCCAAGAGGGCAAACAGGTGACTGGGAGTGTGGCTCTGTGTTGGTGAGGGGGTCCCCACCTCTCTGGAGAGGGAAGGTGACGTGGCAGGAGTTAGGAACTGCTTCTGCCTGGATCCCCCTGAGCACAGACACATTTAGCAATTCACTCCAGGAACTTCACCCATTACCCAGGTAATTTTTTGGTCAAGTCTGTGCCTGGCACCAGCTCCAGTAAATCTTTGTCATGGGAAATGTCCCATCACCACTGCAGCTTTGCAAAGGGCTCTGGAATGGAGCCTTGTCACTAACAGAGCTTTGCAAACCTCCAGCATAGCAATACCCAAGATTTTCCCATCCCTGCACACGAAAAATTTGCTTTTCTAGGATTTTGGAGACAATAAAATGTTGGGAGCAGCAGTGGTCCCCAGGCACAGGAGGTGTCTGCACTGGGAAGGCACAGAGAATTAACAGGTTATGCACTCACAGTCAGGACCCTGGACAGCAGCACCCAAGGAATCCCCGGGAGAAATCGGGCAGGAGATGGAGCAGGAATGATGGAGAACACTGATCCTCTACATGGGAATGAATTCACTTTCAAATACTGCAGGCAGAGCCAGACAGCATCCAAACAGCCTAAAATAAAACTTCATCCACCTCCATGCCAAGGTTTAAAGCTGGTGAGAAGAGCAAGAGCAGCTCTGGGAAGGGATCCTGGGAGATGGGGAGGGGGGGGTGAGGCTGGAAGGGGTTGAAGCTTGGATGAACCCTTTCCACCAGAAATCCCAGTGAGGCAGAGTTTGACGGTGCTTCAGACTGGGTGAGTCTGTGAAGCCAGCCAGATATGGCTTCAAATATTTAATTTTAGCAACTCACCACCCCAAAATTTCCCAAAAAACTGCCAGGGAAGGCTGGTCTCACACTCAGCCTTGGGGCTGGACTGGGCTCTCTCCTTCCTCCAAAGCCAGAGGTGATGGTAACATTAATTCCTGCTATTCCCATACAGATGTTAGCACCAAAATCATTATTTCATAAAGTTAAATATTAAAAAAAATATGAAATATAAATATTGAAAATATAAGATAAAAAGAAAATAAATATATATTTTATATAGAGAGAGATGATAAAATTTAAAAATAAAAAAATATAAAATATTTTAAAAATATATAAAAATAAAGCTAAAACTTCCTCAAGCTAAGTGAAACAGCTAAAATGCCTTTGGCCAGAAAAAGAGGAAATCAGGTTGTTCAAACAAGGCAGAACCCCTTTCCTATGAGAGTGTTTTCCTACCAGACAAAAAGCACTGAACAGAGGATGCACATGACAAATGCAAGATGAACTAAACTTCACAGCAGATTTTTCCCTGCGTGAATAAAATCTCTGTCCACACAGTGTTGGCAGTGTTTCACATGAACTCAGAGCACTCAGACCTAACAAACGTGGTAAGCTCCAAAATAGGTGCCTGTACACTTCCATCTCCTCTCTGGAGCTCTGCTTTTATTAGCAGTGGTTTCCAGAGCTGTGCAGCCAAACAGGGATGGATTTCAGCCAGGGCTGTTCCTCAGGAAGGCATGCTGCAAATGGCTTAATTTAAATGTCAGGGAGGGAGAGGATTTCACCTGAGCAATATTCAAAGGTTAGGACAATATGTCAGCGGAGATATTTCCTTAATGCCTCTACAATGCCTGTGGAACCACCCACAGCTGAGAATCACCAAAAGCAGCTTTAATCAACTGAAAACCCCGTTAGAAGTTGTTCATGAAATGCATTCAATTCCTCTGTGAGTTACTCAGCTGAGTGAGGGAATCTGCTCTTGGTGTTGTTGGAAAGAGCTCCTTTGAAATCCCAGCCAACACTCAGGCTCCATGCAAAGCCTCTGCTACAGAAAATTTCTGTCTCCAGCATTCATTTTCATGCCCGAATAGTAGTCTTGCATATTTTCTCCTCATTTAGCACACCTGAGAACAAAAAGGAAGCACAAAAAGGAAGGGAAGCTTTGTAAGTTCAGCAGAGGTGATGAATGCCTCAACTTCACCGCAACAACAGGACACGTCTGACCTGCACCTCTGAAAGGGACCATGAGCAGACATGCAAATCTCCCTTAATTACCTCTCTTGGTAAAAAATGGGCAAAAAATGGGTGGCAACTGGAGGGAGAAGCAATCAGTCAGTCAAAGCACAGAGCAGTGGAAAGGTCAGGTTCTTAGGGCCCAAACGTCGCCGATTACAAGAAATATTCGGCATTAGAATTCCAAATGGCTGCTTTGTGACAAAGGCTTTAATGAGAATGCAAAACCAGACAGCAACCTGTCCTCACGACAAAAATCATAATGAGAATGTTGTCCTCTAAGTCTCTTCAGCAGGGAAAAGCTGCTTCTGTGCCAGGACCATGAAGGACTCAGCTCCTGTTTGCACATTACACAGTTCAGGAAACTCACGTGATCCATTGATTTGTCCTTCCCCCATTCCAATGAAAAAAATAAAAATGCTGAGAAGTCTGATTTGGCCTCCAGCCACCCTCAGCCACGACTCCTGACTCCCACTGGGTTTGTAGAACATCCCAGCTCTCCAGAGGGCAAGGAGCAATCAGGAAAAATGACAATTAAAGCTGAACAAGCCTGGCTCCATGATGAGATTTTAACCCCCGTTAAATCACACCTGCTAGCGAGACCAGAAGATGGACACAGTTTTATTTTTGCTCTGGAACACTCCAAAACCCCCTGAGGAAGCTCCCAGAGCTCAGCCCCATCCCCTCCCGGGCAGCACAGATGGGCTGTGCAGGGCTCTGCTGGCTCTGTGCTGCTCCACTGTCACTGAACGGCCACTCCCTGCCCACTGCCCACCCAAAAGTGTCTCCTGCAGCTCCAGCAAGGACTGCCAGAGTCCCAGCTGCCAGTTCTGGACTAAACAACTCTTGTTTGGAACACTCCTGATGGTTTTCACTCCGTGTGAAAAGCAGCATTTTTACCCTTCCCAGCTGATGTCCCTCCAACACGCTCAGGAGAGCAGCAGCTCCCGAGTGTGGAAGTGTCTGACTCTGCTCCTGGCTCCTCTCCTGTGCCTTTCATCAAGGATTTCAGAGCCAGTCTGGCTTTTTCTAAGAAAATAAAATAGATTTTTTCAGGAGGGGTTCAGTTTGGATTTTTTTTTTTTTTTTGTGGTTTTGGTTTTTTTTTTTTTTTCTGTTTTCCTTTAAAACTCTTTGTATTTTTAAAATCTATCACAAACAATTACCACTTTTTGGCAAGAGGCAAATAAATAACGTTGCCTTGCTCCAAGGTGATTACACCTTTAATGACCCCATCATCACCACCACAAGAAGATATAACAAGTCCTCCTTTCCATCTTTAGAAATAATCAGGATATCATGGTGTTTTACCATCGCATTCCCTCTTTTTCCCCCTCTCTCACTGCCTCCAGCCCCACAGGAAGCAATCATTTCTATGCAAATGCTGGCTAATAGAAATATAACTTCTCCATACCCTGCCTCTCCTTGGGGAAACCAATCTGCTGCCTCTGTTTGGAGAGGCACAGAGAGCACTGAGCTGCAGAATTTATCTGATTTTAACAACTTCTGCATCACTTCCACATCCCTGGCTCGCTTCTTGTGCACTCCTCACTCTGCAGGAGCAGGAACCACCTCCTTTCCACTTCCAGGAATGGTGGGAGGTGACTGGTGCAAACCCAGCTCAGGTCAGAAACCACTCAGGAAACCTCTTGGAAAGCTCCTGGCAGCTGGGAGGGAAGAACACCTAATGGGAAATTGCTCCAAATTCCCTGCTCCCCATGAGCTGAAGCACTCAGTGACCATTTTGGGCTGAAACACCAGGAACTGGCCAGCTCACAGGCAGGCAGGAGGTCACCTGGCTTGTCCCCTCCTGCTCAGGAGTGGGCATGTGGCAGATCTGGGTAATTATGAACAGGAATTACCAGCAGAGAGGGTTTCTGTCATCTTCATCACTCAGCAAAGCACCTGCTGGTGTTTTGAGTAGGGCAAATCCTGCTGCTGCAGCAAATATCCCACATTCTGGAAGGCAGGACAGGCTGCCAGCTTTAGGCTCCTAACTCCTATTTTTGTCCTGTTTTGTCCCCTTTTTTCTGTGATCCAAAATGTCCCCCTGGGGTTCTTGCTGTAGGAAGGAAGAAGAGACTCTGCCCAGCACCCCACAAAGCCTTCAGTGCTCCCCCTGAATGCACAAGCCAGGCTGGGCTCATTTCAGCCCAGCTGGCAAAAATCTGCCTTTCTAAGACAGATTTTAATTCTAAAATAATTCTGAAAGAATTCTAAGATAATTCTAAACGAATTCAACTTCCTGGGAAAATGGTAGGGAGGAAATTTGTTTGTGAGAGCCTTTGGATGAACACACAGGGTGCTGACCTCAGCACACACTCCAGAGTGTCAGACATTAAAACTGAGCTGTACTTGGCAGCTTTTTCATATTTCTGCTCAAATAGTGAATGAAAAATAAATAAAAAAACAACCTGCACTCTTTGTGGAAGAACCAATGTCTCAATCACTGTTTCCAGGGTGTCTCAACTGTGATTTTCACATCCTGCAGTCACACAGGTGCCTCCATCTCCTCCCGTTTTCAAAGCTCAGCAAGAAGCAGCTCCAGGAGTTTTGTCTCTCTAAAAACCACTGGCACTGCAAATCCTCCCAGTGAAAAATTCCTGGCTGGGAGGGTGGGGAGGCCCTGGAATAGAATTCCCAGAGCAGCTGTGGTTGCCCCTGGATCCCTGGGAGTGCCCAAGGCCAGGCTGGACAGGGCTTGGAGCAGCTGGGACAGTGGGAGGTGTCCCTGCCATGGCTGCTGAATTGTAAATCAGAAATTAAGGAGTAAAATCCTTCACCTTTTAAGAGAATGAATACAGGTAGAAAAACAAATCTCTGTCTGAAAAATCAAATTTTCTTCAAGCAAGAACTGCCCCCAGCTATTGAAATTACTACTTCCTATAATTTCTACATGAAAACTAATAACTGCAAGTTCATAAGTTAACAGATGACTCCTAAAATAACTCCTAAAGATCTAAAAATCTCTTTGTATTAAATTTAGCTGATTTTTTTCTTTCTTTCTTTTCATCAAAGCCCTTGGTTGTACTTCACCTGAACTTGCTCATCTCTCTCATCTTCTCTGTGGGGAGTGAAATGAAACCCAACTCATTGTTTGGGGTTGATGAAGCACCTCAGCCTCCCTCACACCTCCATTAATAACTCAGCCCTACCTCTAACAAAAGATCACATTTTCAAAAGAGAAAACAAAGACAGGGGGAAAAAAAAAAAATCAATGCATAGGTGTCATTATCTGAGGAAATAAATAGGAAAAAATCCCTTTTTTGCAAATCAAGAAGAAATAAAGTGAAGCAACGCCTGAGTCAGCAGTTTGGAGCCAACTCCCTCCTCCCTCTCTGCCCCCACAGGTGTCCCTGGGATTTTGTTCTTCCTGCCTTCACTGCTTTGCTTTGGGTTCATTTTGGTGTCAGATGTGCTAAGTCAGCAAAATCTTCCACCAACCTGGAAATTCCACTTTTCCTGCAGCTGGAGAACCACAACCCCTTGTTTTTTGGAGGGGGGGGGGGGTGGAAGAGCTGGGATCCCTGCCTGGTGCTGGGATCCCACCCCTCATTCCAGCTGGGAATGTATGGAATGGCTGCCAGTGCTCCTTGCCACCCTCGTGGGGATTCAGGAACATCAGCCTAATTAAAGTTGTTGTTGTGTTTGTTTTGCCAGGCTCTCCCTTTTATCTGCACCCATAATGATTTTGCCTCATCACTTCAAGGAGCATCTGTGGGTGGGAACAGTGAGGGATAGATTCAAATAATGAGGCTCTAAACGACTACAAAAGACTTTACACTGCTGTGAATCATCCATCTCCAGTGCTGCATTATTCAGAAATTAATGCAACCCTATAAATGAATAATGATTTAAATGTACTTTTTAAAATTGTTAATGCTCCAGCACTTTTTCCTTCTCTACATAATCAGAAAATTGATTATGACTACGACTAGACCTATGTTCTTAATTTAACTGATGTAATGGGGATGTAGGAAAAGCTTTGCAACAACAGTGGGAAGGGAAAGATTTCCAGGAGACTGGAAATGGGTTTCTAACCTTGAGAATTCCCTAGCCAAACTCAGAGGGAATTAACACCAAAAAAAAGCCTGCTGGAAGGCTGTGTGGTCTAGAGAAAACTGAATTACTGCCAAAGCTGAGGAAAAAGATCCAAAATAGACCAGAATATGTGTCAAATAGTGAGGATAAAGGATCACAAGGATAATATGAGTACAGAGGATGTTTTGCTCATTTCCCCACATTTCTCTTTTTTTAAAAACCAAGCTGTTAGGGGAATCCTACAGCCAGGAGCTGTCTGAGCAGCAGAAACAACACAAGCTGACTTCCAAGTGTTTGTCTGAGGGTGATTCCCATCTGGATTCTCTGATGAACACAACACAGTGGGATTTATGGAAGGATCTGTTCTCCAGAGCAGCTGTGGCTGCCCCTGGATCCCTGGAAGTGTCCAAGGCCAGGCTGGATGAAGCTTGGAGCACCCTTGGATAACTGAAGGTGTCCCTGCCCATGGAAGAGGGTGGCACTTCAAGATTTTAAGGTCCTTCCCAACTCAAACCTTCCTGGGATTTTAAGACCTCACTCCTCTCTCTGGGTTTTCATTTTTAGCAATAATGATCCCTTCATCTCTCTTTGAGACCACCTTGATAAAGAGATTCCAAACCAGTGAGGGCAGGGAGTTGACAAAAGCCACAGAGAATGGTTATTGACCTTCCAGGAATCAAGGGTGATGTGACAGCTTTGGGCCTGCCCAGGTAATCTTATTAAAATCAGAATTATTCTGGTTTGAGGAGGGTGGAGGATGGGTCTGTGCATTTTTACAGAACACTATCTGAGCAGTGCATCAGCTCTTCTTTAGGCACACGTTTTAAAATAGATAATATGTAAATTATTAAATGCTTTTCTGTTCAATTCACACTGGGAATTTTTCAGGAGCAGGCCAGAGAGGAGAAATCGTTGTCTTCACACAAAAGCAAGTGAAATGTGACAACTCCCTCCACCAAAAGGCTGTTGAACAAGCTTTTCTTCTGTGCAACAATAAAAGTGTAATGGATATGTTATTTAGAGTTCCACTCCAACCAGACACTTCAAAGCCTCTTCAGCCCCAGAAGATGCTTTCAATAAAGGGATCCTCCACCAGGGCTGGTTTATACCTGCAGGACCCCATTAAATAATCACAAATTATTGATGCCATAAAGGACATGAACTCTGCTGAGGCTACAGCCACAGCTGCCCCCTCATCAAAGCCTTGTAAAAATCACTGCCCTCGAGCTGCAGGACTGTCCCAAAGCCTCAGGGAAATTCTGCCACCAAGCCAGCAAAGCCCTGCTCCTTCCAATCACTTGGACTTGGACAAACTCCCCACTTTCACTCCTATCATTGGCACTGCTGTTAATGAAGGGATTTTCACTTTTCAAGCTACTTTCAAGCTAAGAACGAGCTCAGATAAACATCAGAGGCCCTGAGATTTCAGAGGAGCAGGCAGCTGGCCACGGCTCAAGAGCAGCCACAAGTTCTTTGTTACAAGACAATCTAGAACTTTTTAATCCAACAGACAGCTGCCACAGGGTTTACTTTGCTTTTCTAACCCATCACCTTACTTCTACAGCACTGCAGATACTTTTGTCTGGTGGGCTTCTACACACACTGGCTTCTATTACAGCTGCTAAACTCTCAGTTTATTCCATACAACCACACCCTTACATTACAAACCCCTCACCATCTCATTTATACAGCTTCCCACTTAAAGCACATTGTCACTACAACTATAGAAATATAATTTTATGATTTTTCTGCCTAATGTCTATGTATTTTATTTTCACATTGTCCTAAGCAGGGAAAGATCTGAAAATCTCTAAAGAGATGGGCACAGAGGAGGAATAGGGACAGGCTTTTTTTTTTTTTTTAAGGGACAAACACCATCTGGAGCCTGGGATAACTTTAAAAAGGGGTCCCCAAGGAGAAGAACTGGAATTTGTGGTAGACACAGGGGCAGAGAGAACCTGCCTGTAAAATATTCCAAAAGGCTATAGAGTGAGCAAAGATACTGTAAAAGTAACAGGGGCAAAAGGAGAGAGTTTTACAGTTCCAGTCATTAAAGATATGATCATTGAGGGGAAACTAAAATTTGGATGGGGAATGTTTTATTGGTGCCAGGGGCAGGTAGCAACTTATTGGGAAGGGACTTACAAGTGAAATTAGGAGTAGGGGAAGGAAAAATAGGAAAAATTAGGAATACTAGAAGATGGGGAAATGACAGCTAGAGTTTTTAAATTAGGCCAAGAGGATGAAGAAAAATTAACATGGTAGTTTGGGCTGGGGAAGGAAATAGGGCAGGATTAAATAAGGCTGCAGTGAAACCCCTCAGTGTCTGTGAAGTTTCTGTTTTTCTGATTCCCACACACTCCCATTTAATCCTGCTGACAAACTGGGAGCTCTACACCCCCTGCCCACACGACTCACCAGGATGAAAACATTCCCTGTCTCAGCTCCTCCTTGACTGAAGGGCTGCAGGACACTGGGAATGTCACCTGATCCCTCAGGAATGGGAGAAATTTCAGGATAACCCCCAGGAACCTGGCACCCACCCAGCACTGGTGACTCCTCCAGCTGGGGAGGGACAGCTCCTGCTCTGGGTCATATTTAATACTGCAAGGGAGGATTTGACAACATTCAGGCAAACAAATAATGACCACAGCTGCTCCTTTCTCTGTTAAATGCCAGGAAATAATTCCAAGTCTTAAACCTGACTGCTTGTATTGAGTCTGACAAGACCTCTGAAGTTGAATTCAATCATGCCCAGATTATGTTTTCCAAAGGTGGTGAAGAAGAGAGGTTAAATTTTTGATTTTTTTTATAGCTTTGAAGGCAGAGAGATCTGTGACTCTTAAGAGCTTACCCCCTTCCAAGTTGAAAAATCTTGTTCTCAAGATTTTTCCCACTTACAAGAAGAAAAATCTTGATCCCAATGATAAATATTGGCCAGCTAATGAAAAACAAGTGTCTCAATATTATCTCTCTCACAGCTGAGACAGATAAACAATACCAAATTCATGGTGCCTGCTATTTTCTAATTGATTCCAATTCAATTTTTTGTGCCTTTTTTTTCTCCCAACAATGATTCTTCAACAATTTTTTTAATTATCTGCAGTAATTTCTGACTCTCCTGAACGAGCTCATTGACCAGGACAACAGCAAATTCCTCCCAATGTACAGGAATTGTGTGGGCTCTACTCCAAAATCAAAATGGAAACTGATTCTTGTGGCATTCAGTACGAAGGAATTCAGGAAAAACATCCTGAAGAACCTCTTATCTCCCAAATCCATGTGCACTGTGCATCCTAAATAAAGCCAGTCCATGAAGGAAACTGGAGGATGTTTCATTTTACACAACTTTAAAGTCTCATTTCTCAAACACACAAAATCTTGCCCTCCTGTATTTCCAGGATAAATGGGAATGTGGTTATGATTTTATAAGCTCCCAGAGGAAGAGCTGAGCAATAAACAACAAATCCAACTCATTGATGCCTCCTGGACAGCCACACCAATGGAAGGAACTGTCCTGATCTTCTCCCTGGAAAGTGCCAACCTTAAAATAACTTGGTGCTCCTGGTTTTTATCAATTCCAGCTCTCAGCTCTGAAGATCTGATCTCAAAATGAGCAGGGAATGCTTCAGCTGAGCCTTGTACCATTAAACAGGGATTTCCAGAGCCATAAATTATTCTCTTTTCAGTGCTCAGGACTGACAAAGGTGCCAACTTTTCAATTTAATTAGGGAACTTCTCTGTAAGAGATGTGTTTTAGTCAAGTTCTGCTCCCTCAGCTTCACCTCAGGTTTCATCCTTCCCATCAGCCAAACAAATTCTCTCAAGGTGCTCCCTCAGAAATCATCTCATGTAGATAAAACAAATTATTCCACTTTGCACACTTACATTTATCTTGAGAGATGCCTTCAAATCCTTCTCTGCCTGGCTGGAACACCCACTGTTTTCTTGAGTTTCCTAAAGGAAAAGTTTCCCAAAGCAGAGGAATTAAAGGACTGATTGACCCCCATCCCCAACCACTTCATCTTCCACCCCAATCCCCCAAATTCTGCCACTACAGAAGGAAAAGCTGCTCAAAACAGGAGCAGAGAATCCCATCAGGGAGGAACAAAAAAATCATGACATTGAGGGTTTTAAGTAAAAAATTCCATAGATAATTTCTATATTAACCACAGGTTTTGACAAGAAGCAGAAATTGTCTTCTCATTGGAAGGATTCAGACATTAAACTTTGATTATTCCTTCTCTGCATTTTTCTCCAGCCACTGGAGAAGTCACTGAAACCTTATGCAAGTTACACTCTTAACTATGGATTTGCTGCCATTGATTTGTAGGAGTGTAACTGAGGAGAAATACATCAACTTGATTAAAATGACCCATTTTTATTGACTTTGTAATGAATTTTCCTGCAGCTGAACAAAAAGCACATTTGTACAACCTGAACTCCTCCCACAGTGCAGAACCAGAAGCAGCAAAATGCACAAAAAACTTTGAATTTAACAAGCTCTGTTCTGATCTCAGCCATAGCTGCAAAAATGATGTTTTTCCTCAATTATTTTTCCCCACTTTGAATGTAGGTATTGCTGCTACAGCGAAATCCACGCCATGCACAATAAAGTAAATTAGAATATTAATGAAAATGATCAACCTTGCAGTTGTGGTTACACCTGGAGAGTGATTTTAGTGAGTTATGAAACAGGCAGGGCATGGGATGTGAAAAGTGGTGCTTAAGATTAGTTCAAGAATTGAAAAAAAAATCAGAACCCCCACCAGTTTTTAACAGAGGAAAACATCATAATATAGAATTCATAATATAGAACTCATAACACAAAATTCTGTGAAAGGCTGTGAAGAATTTAAGAACAAGCACACACAAAGGCTATGGCTTTTCTTTTCTGTGGGAAATTAGATATATTAATTTCATTCTCAGGAACTGGGCTATCCCACAATTCCCCATTTCTTGTTTTTCTTTTTTTTTTTTTTTCAACTATTTGAGCAGTTTGAGTTTTCTAAAGCTTAAAGAGTGGATATTACATTTCCATTATGATTTATTATATTCCTGAATGACACACACATTACTCTCCCAAAGACTGAACGAAGTTTTTGCCATGGGTTTGAGTCCAGCCAGGTTATCAGTGCCTTTTCTAGGACCTATAAATTTTGGTGAAATTCTTCTGTGACAAGTACAGAATTCTGCACACTTTAAACACAATTAGCTGACTGATGATGCACATATGAGAAATCAATCAAAACCAGAGCTTCTAAAAATCCTCCTGTTGAAGAAATGAATGTAATGACTCAAAAATGACTCAAAAAGAAAACATCTCCAGCACTGAGGCAGAACTGGAGGCACAAAGTCATGGGATGGTTTGGGTTGGAAGAGCTCCATAAAATCCAGGAACTCCTGCCCTGTGAATGCTGGGCAGCTCAGAGAAAAGAGAAGGCACCTAAACTCATCCCCTATTCCTGAGCCAGGTGACCTCAAACCCTACTCTGCCACTTAAGCATAACTGTTTCCCAGAGGTTTAGAAAATAATAGGTTGTGCAAAAATAAAAGTGTGGTTCTCTGGCCCACATCCTTGATCTGACTCCCACCAATTTTATCTCAGTCATAAACATTTTCCTGCTAATGCTGTTATCCTTCCAGCAGTTTGTGAGATTGCTCTGTGATTGTTTCTTTTTATTCTCACAGGCCTGTGCATTCTACTGAAGAGCCTCCTCTTTATTTCATTTTTTTTTTATCGTATTCTACAGAATCAGGGTTTATCAAGCTCATAACCACATCCTTGTGCTATTCCCCATCGAGAGGCAGCAGTAAAAGATGCAAAGAGAAACCTAAACTGTTTCAATTTCCCAAAGCCAGGGGGTGAGGTAAAAGAGAAAGCAGGTTTTGCACAATTTTGTCCTAATAACCATTGATCCTACTGGGGGATTTCTGCAGCAAGCAGCACGGAACTGCCAGAATATGCAGCAGGAAGGGATTACAGGTATCTAAAGAGATAACATAATCTCCACATAAATCAGTTTAATAGTCAATCAAGCACAAGACACAAATCCAGAGCAATCCTGCCTTCAGCAGCTCTGCTGCTCACAGAACTCCCTGGATTTTTCTAATGGTGCCTTAATCCTGTTAAGATTTCACAGGCTGAGCTTGAATGTCTCCCTGCCCCTGCCTCATTAAGCAAGTCCAGAGTGAATTAATTACACCTGAGCCCCCACCCAGGCAGTGAGGCCACCCAAGGTGTGAGCCAGGGCTGCAGAGCACTGCTTGCTGCTGGCAGGGCACAGAACCACAGCTCTCTGACTTCCAGGGATCTGAGGCTGAGCTGGCAGAGCTGCCCTCACTGGAACAGCTCCTTTCAGCCCCACAGCTGGGGCAGGTGAAGTGGAAAAATGGAATATGAGTGCTGTGACTTTATTTTCATTTTCCCAGTCGTTCTTGAGCGTGATGCTGCAATTTCACTGGGCTGCTTCAGGCCCCAGCTCAACTCCTGTCCTCAGGGTGCAAAAGAGAATCCAGGGCAGGATCCCAGGAGCCCCAATCCTCCTGGAGGGTGATCCACAAAGCTCCTTCTGGACAGGAGAGGCCTCAGGGACATTTGCTGGCACTGCACCCCACCCTCAGAACCCAAACCTCAGGGGTAACTGCTGCACCCTCCATCTCTGCACACATTCCTGGTGGGATTCATATTTTTTAGCAGAAATGGATGATATTTAAATGAAATTTTACTACTGGCCTGGGCTGTAATTTGCATTAATGCTGTCCCTGCACACCTGCACAAAGACTACACGAGGTGGCCCTCACACAGTGACATCTCTGTTTTACAAGCCCTCAGATGCAGCCATGCAATTCTCTTTTCTGTCAAGACTGGAAAGTGGGCAAGAAAAATGATAATAAAGCAATTTTGTCAGGGAGTGCTGACCTCTATTCCAGGGTGGTTGGTGCTGGCAGAGCTCACACAGCAATTTCTCCACCCAGCTCTCCTCACCTGGATCCAGCCCCTGCTGCCCAGGAGGGTCTCCACAAACTGGGGGATTGTTCTCTTCACAGACACAGCCACTCTTCAGCACAAGGATATTCTGGGAAAAAACCAAAATATTCTGGCTTTAGCAAGTTCCTGTGTTAATATCTGCGACCCACTGAAAGATTTGACATTCACCACTCCTTCCACCCAAACCATCTCAATTTATACAGAAAACCTACTTCACTTTTCAATAACTCTCCTCTATGAAACATTGATATCCACAACATTTTTCTCAGCAATTAAGAAAATCTCTAAGAAAAAAAGCTCCTTTTTTTTTAACAGTGTCATAGAATTAACATCTATGATCCTTTTCCTTTCTTCCTCCCCATCTTGTCATAAATGAATTTTAACAGGCAGAGCTCGTTAAGCATATTTAGCACAAGTACCTGAAGTAGATTTTAATAGTTCCAGCATTCCTAAAATATCTCTTCTGGAAAACACACAGCTAGAGGAACACGTCACCGTGTGCTGCAGGGATTGTGGGGTTGATTTTTCAAGGAGCCATCACTCCAGATCACCTTTGTTAGGAGGGATCATGGAAACCTTTGGAATTCTGCTCCAGAGGAAGCTCTGACCACATCCCCCTGTGCAAAACCCTCCAGGCCTCCCAAACCTCACACTCCCCTTGGACAACTGATGGTTTGTTAGTTTTATAGGAATTATTTGGAGGAAGGATTATGATTATTCCCCTGTTCAATGCCCTAATTTAGATGGAATCAGCCAGGTTTGGGTTTTTCAGAATCCTGTGCATGCCCACGTGGCCATGCTGGGTTTACAGCCCTGAATTGTGGAGGGGAATTTGTGCAGCTGGTGTGAGAGCACTGGGAAAGATCCCCAAATCCAACTTCCATGGATTTGAAATGTTCCTCCCTTTTAAAAACATCCTCCAAACTTTCTGTAAATAAAGCCCCTTCCCTTTTCCCCAGGCATGTTTTCTTGAGGTTTCCCAGCTCTAATTATGATGAGCAGCATCTTCATGGTCTCCTGCTGCACTGCTTGAAAATATAACCCAAAAAAAGCCCTGTTTTGGAAATTTCTTTGAACTTCCTAAGTCGATGATTTCTTACATAACTGCAATAAAAACCTCTGGGAAAGAACCTGTTCAGAGCACTGTGTCAGCAGTTCCAGCTGATTCCAGATACTCTCTCCCCTTCCCACAGAACCACTGACTGAACTCAAACCCAGGACTGGATCATTCCAGCCCCAGATTTTCCTGGGAGGTTTTTAATCTGACATTAAGGGCTAATTTAGGAGAGGGGTTGAACGAAGGAGGTGATTTTTCAGTGAAGCTGAGTTCAGCCCCTTCAGGGCATCTCAGCACCACCAAACATCTCCCATCAGCAGAGCACGGCCACTCTGGGAGGTGAAGAGTTAAAAGCTCCAGATTTCCAGGGGCTGGGAGCAGTTGTGACTATTTATGACCAGGGAAACCTCCAGGAGCAGCTGCTGGAAGGCAGCAGATTGCCCAATTCAAGATCTCCAACACTGGGTGGATCCTCATTTGTTGGGTTTCATTTCTTTTCCCTTTTCCATTTAACAATAGTGGTTTTTATTTGTAGGAAACAACCCTGAGTGCTGCAGACTGGGAAAGCCTTGGTGTCCTCCAGAAATTCCCCATGATCATGGTGGGATTTTAGGGAAAATCAGGGATAAGTCAAGCCAGACTCATTAATTGAAGTCAAAAAAGAGACAAATAGGAGAACTCACTGCACACCACTTAATCTAGGGCCTGCAGATCTGCTCTGCTCAATGCAGCAGAGGAATCCTTCAGCTCCTTCCCCCAGGAATTCTTCACCTCCTTCACCAGGAATCCTTCAGCTCCTCTCCCCAGGAATCCTTCAGCTCCTCTCCCCAGGAATCCTTCAGCTCCTCTCCCCAGGAATCCTTCACCTCCTTCACCAGGAATCCTTCAGCTCCTCTCCCCAGGAATCCTTCAGCTCCTCTCCCCAGGAATCCTTCAGCTCCTCTCCCCAGGAATCCTTCAGCTCCTCTCCCCAGGAATTCTTCAGCTCCTCTCCCCAGGAATCCTTCAGCTCCTCTCCCCAGGATTCCTTCCATCTGTGGCACTCCCAGTACCAGGAGGACAGAATTAGTCACAGGTAGCCCAGTGCCATCTGTTCCCAGGCTGGGAGTGAGCAGCCAGCACAAAAATCCCTTCCCTGGGTGCACTTTGCCTTCTGGAGGAGGCTACACAGAGGGGAAAGCTGAGCTGCAGGAGCTGGGGAAGGTTCTGCCACCCCCAGTGGGAAACTCTGCTTATTCTGCATTTTCCAGAAGCCCTCATTTACTTTTTTTTTTGTTGTTTGATTCTGTTTGTTTTGTTTTGCCCAAAAAAACTGGAAACTCAAAGCCAAAAAGGAAGAATTTTTTGGTATCTCCTTTCTTTCTGAGGCTGGTCCCATCAACTCAGGTTTATTTCAGGTCTGAAAAATTTGGCTTCTGCACAAAAATTTCATCCTGACCATCGTGAATTTGAATGTGGAAAAAAAAATAAAGTTGATTTTTACTGCCTGGGATCTTCCAGCTGCCCCCAAACACCATAATTATGCACCAGGAACAATGTGAACCCACATTTGACACTTCTTAATTCTAGTCCTTGCTTCCACTTTTGTCCTTTTGCAATTTAAGTGGTAGGACCTCACCTTCAGGTAAAGTTATTAATACATAATTCAAGAAATAATCCTACAACACCCATAAAAGCAATTTTTTTTTCATTTCTAGGCAAAGTTATGCAACAGCAGCAGAACAATAAGGCCAAATTCTAATGTTATTGCAAGCAGATAACTGAAAGTAAACAAATAAATCCATAAACATTAACATTTTCATTACTTACATCCTAAACACTGTGATAACCACCAGATAAAAAGCACAGCAGAGATTTCTCCAGCCTTGGCATTATGAGCTGCAAAAATTGCCACAGTAAGTCAACAGGCAAAGTTTTTATGGCTTAAATATGTAATTAAAAAAGAAAATATCTTTTCACCCAGGAAAACCTGAGCTGATTTGAACCAGAACATCCTGGTTTGAATCAGCATTCTGGAACCCCAGAGGGGAGCTCACATCACTGAAAACTCAAAATTTGGGTTTGTCTATTTTTTATTATTCCAAAGTCCTTCCACAGTGGAAAATTAGATTAATTTGAGCCAAAAGAGAGCAAAATTATTTGTGTAACAGTAGCCCTAAAAAAATCCCAAACACCTTAGGACTATCAGGTGTAGGATGAAACAGAAACTTGAAGTAACACAATTTTTTTGGCAATTTTACAACATTTTGTGACTAAAATACTGCCCTACTTTCCTGCACTTTTGCAAAGCTGGTGTAACTCCATCTAGTAATCCCTACACCAGAACTTCCAGAAACTCTTGGCTTAAATGAACAATTCTTGCTAGAGGATTCTCAAATACCTTTGTGACACTTTATATTTTACCTAACTGGGACATCACTGGAACTTAATCCAGTGCTGTAATCACAGTGAGGGGCTCTCATTACTAAGAAGACACTTTAAATCTTGCTTTTTTCTCCTCTCATGGCATCTTTTGCACTCTCTTTTAGTAGATACCTCAGAATTAAAGCCATCAAATCTCCTTTAAGGTACTGAAGGGAGTGCTTTATTTGGAAAAAACAAGGTAGGACAAGAAAATTTGAGAGGAAAAATAAAGTTTTATGAAGTTTTTCCCTAATTGTCTGATCTTTATAAATGGTTTCTACCACTGCAGCTGATTTTATCATGTCCTGAAAATGCCAATTTGGACATAATTGCATTATGCTCCAATGACAGAACTGCATTGATCAGGGATGGAATTCAGGCCCACATCAGGGGGTGAGACCAAGAGATAAATTGCTTTACTTATTGAATGTTTAGTGCAATAATTAGTATGGAAAAGATCCCACAAGAAAGCTGTGTCAGCAAGCACCTATCACCTCTCCAGAACCAGGCCTGAATTTTGGGATGATCTGGAGTTTAACCTGTACCTGCCCCACAGCAAAAATTCCACTTTTCCCTGGAGAGCAGCAGCTGAGTGCCCAGTTCTAAAATGTTGCTTTCTTTATATTAAAAATATCACTGCAAACATTATTTTTGTATCAGCTCCTTGCCAGCCTGGGCTGAGATCCTTCCCCACCATCCCTGCTGGATAATTTTTGGCTGGATCTCTCCCTGCTGTGAAATTGGGTGGTTATTGCTCACTTTGTACCAGATTCTGCTCCTTCCCTTCTTGCTTTGAGCTGTTTCTGGCTCTGCTCCCTCTCTGCTCTGCCCTGCTGAGGCACACCTGGAATATCACTTTGAATTCCAGGCTCCAGACTTCAGGAAAGACAAGGAGCTGCTGGAGAGGCTCCAGTGGAGGCCACAGAGATGATCTGGGGTCTGGAGCATCTCTGATGAGGACAGACTGCAGGAGCTGGGCCTGGTTATCCTGGAGGAGGGAAGGCTCAGAGGGAATCCCAGCAATCCATGGGAACATCTCTAAGGAATGGCAAGAGGGTGGTGCCAGGTTCTCTTCAGTGGTGTCCAGAAACAGGACAGGGAGCACAGCCATGAATTAAAACACAAGTCCCACCTCATCATCAGGAAGAACCTTCCAGGGAATGTGGCAGAGCACTGGAACAGCTGCCCAGGGAGGGCCTGGAGTCTCCCTCTGGAGATCTCCCCAGAGCCTGGGGCCATTTCTGAGTCACCTGCTCCAGGTGGTGCCTTTGGGGCTCCCTAAAAGCAGAGGGCAGGCAGAGTGGAGGGAATAAGAAGCAGTTCTGTGGGTTGAAGCCCTTCAGGTCCACCCAGGGCAGCCCAAGCCCCCCAGGGCTGCACCCAAAATGCTCCACGGCTCACGGGTTTCACACTTGGATCACTTTGGGCCATTTGCACTTTGGGGGTTCATCCTCCAACCCCAGCCCCAGCCAATGAAGGCACTGACCCCCAGTTTGCTGCCCCAGCTCACTTTTGTTCCCATCTCTGGCCCTGAGGCAGTGAGGTGTCCTTGACTGCCAGGCCTGGAGAGGAATTGTTGTGTCTGCCCAAAATGGGACAGCAGCAGCTGAGCCTGGCTGTGGAGTTCAGAGTCACACACTGAAGAACTGCAGGGCCACAGACAGGTGGAAATGGAAAAGGTAACATCCTGAGGCATCACAGGTGACCCTGCCTTTGCAGTGGGGTTGGACTGGGTGATCTCCAGAGCTCCCTCCCAACTCAGATTATCCCAAGACTGTGCCCAGTGCCCTCCCTTGAGGATGCTGCATGCCCAGCCCTCTCTCAGAGCCCTTCCCTGCCAGGGAGAGCCCGGAGCCATGCTCAGGAAAGGGCTGATGGAAAGGAATGGCTGCAAAGGCAAGAACCCTGCTGGAAAAGGGTCCAAGGATAACACCCCTGCACAAAGACTCATGAAAATGCATCCAGGATTTCCCCTGGTATCCATTCAGCCCCAGACTGTGTTTACCTCGCTGAGATATGGAGCTGATTATTCATCAGCAGGATCTCATCAGGAGCAGAAGTCTCACTTTCCACCCATGAAAACGATCCTAAGATCACATCAGCATATTTAATTATTGTTGTGACATCAACCCCCCCTCCCCAGGTACGTGTAAACACCTTTTTTTTTGTTCCACTGAGACAGCTCGCTGGGTGGCCTCCTCAGAAAATAATGAGGAATAAAGGTGTTCAGAGAGATTTGTGTCAAAAACTACTCATCCATCCAAGAACAGAACAGAACAGCCTCTCTGCACACCTGTAATAAAAGCTGCATGGCTGTTTTGATAGCACTGAGTCCCTAATCAAATAAAAGGGAGCTTGCATCATTAAACAGCAGCATCCTGAGAGGCACTGATAGAACATCTTCACCCCCCGTTCAACCCTCACAGATCCAAACACAGCTTCACACAATATCAAACAGCAGCTCAGCCTGTCCAACACTGAACCTGAAAAAGATCCACGAGCCTGAAAAGCACCTTCAAAGCTACGACAAAAATCAATAATTTGTGGAGTTTAACACAGTGGAGGAACCCTTTCCATACTAATGACACAACCAACACTTGCAGCTCTGCAGAGTCACCCAGGTCCAGCCTAAACCCTTCCCTTACAGTGATCCAAGACCCAGATGAGCCTGGAGGAGCAGAGCTGTGACAGTGCAGCTCTATAAACAAAGAGGGGTTTAGGAGATTCTGAGGCTTAGAAAGGAGTCAGAGCAGCTCATTAAGGAGCTGAAGCTCGTAAATCTGGAGTGCCCAGACAGCAGAAATTCAGACAGGTCCCACTGCCCCACAGAGCACACCTGCCTCTTCTGATAACCCTCAAAGCCCACGTTCCAAGTGCTCCCTGTCCTGAACTGTCTCCCCAATTAACACAATTGAGCTTAAATCCTGAGACACCACTCTGGAGGAAACCAGCTCTGCTGTGGCTGCTGCCTGGAGCATGTTTGCCTGGCTCTGACAGTCTCCAGTGAAGCAGCAGCTTTACCCCTGTCAGTAAAACCATTCCCCAGCACTCATGCTCTGCCTTAGACCCCTTTCATCCTTCATATTCACCAAAACCTCTTTTTTCTGGACAACTCCCCACCCTCACTGCATTTGTTGCCTGTTTTTATCCATCTGACAGCTGCCCTGCCACCTCCCCAGGAGGTGCAGCCCTTGGAATGTGCATCCAAGGCAGGAAACTCCTTCTGCCCATGCCCCTGTTGGAGCTCAGGAGCACAGAATCATGGAATGATTAAATACAGGTGCTGCTATTGACGAGCTCTGGGTGTCAGGGGTGCTCAGACCCAAATCTGACCCGACATGGTTTGAGCCAAACATGTTTTATACCCTATTGTTATAGAATTTACATATTAATTATTAAACTTACATTGTTCTATGGTGTGCATTGATTTCATCCAAGCATGGATTTCTCGTGATCCTCCTCAAACCCCTAACATGGTTTCTCATGATTCTTCTCATGACTTAACAATAATTACATGTAATTACTAAATAATCATCACATCTAACAGTTATTATCATTTATCACATACTGGTTTCACAGGTGCACTTTCACATGATCTAGCACACACAAGGCCTGACATTCCCCAGGGTTCACCAAGCCTTTCTTTCTCACTCCCTGAATTTTCTATGCTTTTAAAATCTTTTACCACCACCTCCCCTGCACTCCCCTCTCCATGTGTGCACACACCTGGAGATGGAAACACAGCCTGCAGATGGAAAAGGGAGCAAATCCTGGGATGGGAAACACCTCCTTGTGCTCAGACCAAGAAAAGATTTCATTGTTGTCCCTCCAGATATTTTGAAGAGCTCCAAGTGACCAAGCTCCCAAAATCTCCCACATTTGGGAGAACCAAGCTCATTAAATGCTCGATGCTGTCACTTACAAACTCCACAACACAGAATTTTCTGTCTGGACAGGAACATCATCTCCATGATCTGCCATAAATATTATTTTTTTCCCCCATAAAATCTGTGATCTTTTTAATTACACGTTTGCATCCAAATGTAAATTCGTTATTACACCAGCTGTCATCCTAATACTAAAATCAAATAAATAAAGGTGGATTTTTTTACTCTGGAGGACTGTAAACTGCAGACTTGAAAATATTCTCCATCAATCAGGTAATAAAAACTTTCCTCTTCTACAGCAATTTAGATTTTCTGGGAATTACATTTATTGGTAATTGAGTAAAGCTGCTAAAAAACAAAATGAGGAGTTGTTTTTGATTGATAGCAAGGACCTTTCACTGCCCACTTATCTGAATCCTGAGTGCAAAAATAACAGTACATCACCCGGGCCACAAACTCCCATCAGACATCAAACCAGAATTAAGTCTTCAGCCCAATTTCTAACCTGCTAATCCCATTTATTCCATTCTTTGTTTCCTTCCTTCAGCAGCTTCCAGGCCATGAAAGTTCATTATGATCTGCCCTGTGATTACTCCAAGTTTTCTTCATAGGCACTTGAGCTTTTTAAAACCCCAAATAAATTATATGCATCACTCCTCAGTTATCTGTTATTTTGCTGACATCCCAGAGGAAAGAAAAATTTCCTTTTGGGACTGCTGCAATCCATCCTTAGAATATCATGCTCATTATTATCATTATCTCTACAGTTAATTTTCAGTTAATTTACTAAATACTGAGGTGAGAGCCATTGGCTCATAACTCCTGAGCTCCACCAGAATGCTCTAAAAATACAGAAATCATCATTTTCCCTCTAGTTGTCCAGATTTTAATGAAATATTTTAAAGCAAAAAGTATTTTAATAAAATATTTTCACTTCAGAAAATTCCTTCTTTAGTTTTGGAGATCCTTTGTGAGGGAATTGCCTCCATTTCAGAGAATCCACTTCAGTAATTCCCCCAGCTGTCCTCTGTGGCTTTAATCTACAGAATGCCTCGGTGTGCCACCAGCTCAGAACTCAGATTCCTGGGAAGGAATGTGATTCTGACACGATGATGGAAAATAGATTATCTGCATCTTTAATCAATAGTTTAAATGCACATGGAGTGTTGAAACATGGTGTTTACTGCACTGTCCCTTGTGGAGTATAATTATGTTTTCTATACATGAAAGCAATTTAATTTGTTTGCATCGAGAGAGACACTGGTGTAATATTCAAAATAATGATGATGTGCACAATGATCCAGGCAGGATTTAATTTTTTTGAACAATTCTGTACTAAACAACACAACCCTTTATTACTTTAGCAGCCTATCTGCAGTCAGCATTAAAAAAGAGAATCAGAAGTGAGCCCAAGCAGAAATGAGAGATGGTTTGATTAAATCCTGTGTTGTTCCACTCTTCCTCTGGACTCAGTCTGCTCATTTCAGTGGGACAGAATAAATCAAAGTAAGTGACAAATTAACTTTGTGTCTCCCCCGTGCTCCAAGCACAGCATTTGAACTCCTCCTGACCTAAAAGTGCATCTTTAAAAGAGGGAACTGATTGTGTCTGCACCAAAACCTGACCCACTGTGCTGCTTTTGTGGTTGTTTTATAGCAGTGGCACCTTTGGGTTGGGTGCAAGGGACAAGGAAATCAAACACCAGAGATCCAACTTCCACTTGAACTCATGGACTCTGAGGTTCTGAGCCTCAGATCTGCAGCAAAAATCTGATGGAATCAAAGAAACCTGGAATATCCTGAGTTGGAAGGAACCCCCAAGGATCATCCAGCCCAAATCCTGGCCCTGCACAGACACCCCAACAGTCCCACCCTGTTCAACATTCCTGCAGCTCCTGCAGCCTCGGGGCTGTGCCCATTCCCTGGGGAGCCTGGGCAGTGCCAGCACCCTCTGGGCAAGAACCTTTTCCTGATCTCCACCCAAGCCTTCCCTGCTGGATGGCTGGAATGGGGTTAAGCCATTGGCTGGGGTTGTTTTTTTAAAGATCTTTTCATGCCTCATGCAGGCTGCCCTGGAGCAGAGTCCCAGAATAAAGCAGGGATTGATTCCAAGGATCTCCTCCATGGACCCACCTTGGGCAGCACCAGAGCCCAGCCAGGGCTGCCCCCAAGATGACCCAAAATGGCCCCAAAATGCACGAGCGCTCCCGGGGTCTCTCCCTGGGATCAGCTCTGCTCCATTTGCACCTTGCAGTTCATTGTCCCAGCCCAGCTTTAGCCCAGGCACTCCCACCCTGCTTGTTTTTCTCTCTCCAGCCCACGGGGTTTGTGCTCCTGGGCTGAGATTTGGCTCATTTGTCCTTGGTGCCCAGCTGGAGCAGGAATTGTTTTGTCTCCCTGCTCTGTGCACAGAGCTCACCATCCCCTGATGTGAAGCTCAGACCCACACACTAAAGCAGCACAGAACCTGGAAAACACAGAAAAGCCAAACCTGAGGCATCATGCCCCCCCTTTAGAGGCTCGACTGTTAAATTCTGTCAATTTTGTAGATCAATTATAAATAAAGAATTAAATATCCTGTGTTCACGTAATTGCCAAGAAAAGCAGAATTCAGGGCTGAACTGTCCTCCCCTGTCCCTCTCCTCAGTGTCCCTGCTGCAGGACAGGCACGGCTTCCATCCCCTCTCCGCATCCCTGGAGTCAGGTATGGAAAACCAAAGGCTAAAGCAGCCCCTGTCTTTGTGGAATTTTGGTGACAGAGCTCAAACAGGAGTAAGTGATCAGTTTTGACGTGCGATGCAAATCTGAAGTTAAAAATATCGTTTTCCCTCAAAGTTAATTATGAATCATTAGGAAGACTGAAATAAAATCTTCTACCACGTTCCTCACAGCTTTTCTGAGCAAATCTGGAAAACACAGATCACTTTGGAAGGCTGCTCCAAGGTAGCAGACACTTGGTAAATTTGGGGTTTATTTAAAACTGCCTCACATCTAAATCGTGTGTTTCTGTGGTTGCATCTGGAAGTGCTGCAATGAACAGATAAAATCACCTCAGAGATAAAACTGGAGTGCATTAAAGGGAACAGGTACATGGACAGACATTCCTGAGTGCTGAAATGTGCAAAAGCACTACTCAGTTACCACGAACCAAAGGAGAAACAGGAACACTGAGTATTTCTGCCCAGAGAGCAGCCCTTGGTAAATTTAAATTCAGCAGCTTCCTAAGCTCCATTCTCTCCTTGGGCTGGAGAGGGACTCACCAATATTGCTGAAGCTGCAGAAATTCCATTATTTCATTTTCTCATCTAGATTACTGTTCTCTTCTCCTGCCTTTTAAGTCACTGCAGAAAGAAAGGTGACTCAACAAACCAGAGGCTGTTTTGGTGGTGAATTTTGAAAGGCAGAGCAGAAGAAGGCAGAAATAACAATTCTTCCCTCTTTTCCTGGCACTACTCTTGAGGAACCCTTCTGCCCTCAGCCCCAGCCCTAATGCTTGAACATTTCAGTGAAATCTCACTGTGGGTGGGGAGGAGGGAGCTGAGAGAACAAGGGGAAGAGAAGCCAGAGGGATCTGAACTGCCAGAAGAGCTGATCCTGTCTCTGCACTCACCTGGGACATCCTGAGCCACAAACACCAGAGCCAGAGGAGCTCCAGGGATTAGAGGCAGGTCAGTGATCCAGGGGGGGATGGTGGTGGCTGCCCCAAAGCCCAGCTGAGTCCAAGCCCTTCCCTCGTGAGTTCATTGGACCATAAACTTAAAAATAAATATAAAGAATAATATATTTATGCTTCAGGTGCAGGCCTGCAGATTGCACCAATCCAGCATTTCAAGTGAATGCAATGGGGGTGCAATTTGAGCAGTTCCAGAGAGCTGGGAGCTCACATCTGCTGAGGCACACTAAAAAGCTGATTTTCACAGAATCATGGAATTCTGGAGTGGTTGGGGTTGAAGGAACCTTAGAGATCATCACCACCATGGGACACCTTCCACCATCCCAAGCTGCTCCAGTGTCCAACCTGGCCTTGGACACTTCAGGGATGAGGCAGCCACAGCTGGTCCATTCCAAATCAAACAAACTCCTGTTTTCCAGCATTTTCCTTCTTTCCTCACAGGATCAGAATTGTACTTGTCTATTTTTTTTTTTTTTTTTGCTACTTCTCTTTCCCACTGTCATTTCACATTTAGTATTTTCTAAGAAATAGTTTGTCTTTATTTAAATGGAAATTACCTGCCTCAAAAAGCAGCTTCAGGGTGAGTTAAAATCTGCTGTATCTCCAGCAAAATTAAGATAATTCCATCTGCATTGTTGCACCTATCTATTTTTCCTTGACACTGTGGTCAAGTGCAGTTCTACTTAAAATAAGAAACCTCAAGCCTTGGCTGCCAAGCCAAGCCCTGGGAATACAAGAGTGGCCTGAAAGAGGAAACTGGATTTTACAGAAATTTCCCTTTATCATGTTCTGACACCACCTTTTTCTCTGGAGTAAATTACCTGCAAAGATTGTAGTAAAGAATTCCTGGGCACTGCATTGAAGAATAATAATGGCAATTTCATAGTGATTTCACAGGATTAACCACGCACCACACAAGAAAACCATCCCAGCAAAATCCAATTTGTTACCTTTCCAACACTGAGTTTCCCCTCTCTTTGGCTGGCAATTAGTTATTACAAAAGTTTAATCAAAGACTCAGTTTCTTCAAATGCAGCACAGTCAGAGTAAGATTTAACCAATAATTAAGTAAATTGGACTTGGCTCAGCACACAGGAAACTGAGGATAATTCATAAACATTATCCATTAGCAACTTGTAAATTCACACAGTGCTCGAGATATTTTTTAGAACTGATAATATTTAAACGTGCCATGAGAAAAGAAAAGTGATTAGCAAGTCCATTAGAATGATAAATTGTTTTACCTGCCTGCAGAGAGGGAAGCTGCTGTTCAAATAAGGGGAGACTGACCTGAAAGAGAGAAGTGTAAATGGGGAAAACATTCCAAAATCCCAGCAGGAAAGGATGACGCAGAAGCTTTCCAAAAGAAGAAAACACATCGTGGATACAGTGAGAAGGGAAAAGAGAAACCCCTAAAAAACCCAGGGAAATTAAAGACAGATTTGGGCCTTGCAGATCGTAGAGAGAGAATAATAAGACTGAAAGGAATATTTTAAATAAAAATGATGCAGAGAACTCTCAGCAATGCCTGGCTGGTTGCAGCACCAACCTTTGCAAAGAAGGTCAGCAGCCACAAAATAATGAATGCTCTCAAGTGCTGTTCAGTCAATTCCAACCCTGCTCTGTCCAAAAACTGAGGTGGAACTTTGAAATCTGTGAGACTTTGACCAGAAGGAATGAGAGGTGGAAACCCAGAGTGGCTGCTGGGGGGGTTCAGCCAGGAAAGGTGACAGTCTGAGCTGCTGCCCCATCCTCAGGTGAAGGAACCTGGCATTCAGAAGGGAAGTGTGGGACCTGCAAAGCTCTCCTGAAGATGGACACTGACACAGGTCCTACAAGCTCAGCAAGTCCAACACTGACAATGTTTTGATGGAAAGCAGAGAAGCAGGGGTGGGAGATTGCCCAGAGCAGCTCTGGCTGCCCCTGGGACCCTGCAGTGCCCAGGGCCAGGCTGGACAGGGCTTGGAGCACCTGGGACAGAGGAAGGTGTCCCTGCCCATGAAAAGAAATGATCTTTCAGACCTCCTCCAACCCAACCCATTCTGTGACTCCCAGAGCTGCAACTTCTCCCACTTCTCCTCTTTTATCTTACACTGCAAACCAGTGGTTGGAGCAGGACTGAGGAAACAGAGGGCTCAGTTCCAAGACTTCCTCAACCACAGGAAGTCAGAAGGATTATGCCCCAAAACCCCAGAGTCTCCACAAACCACTGAATCCCATCCACAGCTCCCAAACCACGAGGTGGTTGGAGTATAAATTGGGACTGATCCCTCCTGGGGCCAGCAATTTTGGACTTGAACACGCCAATTCCACCTTAGCTCTGCTTTAGGGGTCAGGTTTCTCTGTTGACTGGAAATCACTGACCTGTGCTCCACAGAACACTCACTCCATCACTGAGGAGTGGCCCTCTGTGGATAAACCCCAGAAATATTGCACTGCCATCTCCACGAGAGTGTTTGGTGTGCTCTGCCTTTGCTGCTCCTGCACTTAGAGCTAAGTTGGGTGTCTGTCTGCTCAATTATGAAAGCAGGCTGATCATTATGGAGTTCTGCTATTTCCGTGCAGTTCATCCCCATTTTCTCTTTGATTTCTCCTCTTTCTTCAGTAGATTGGTTTTCAGCTGAACGAGTCTGAGTTGTCACTTGGAGTTTGGCTGCCACACCTTTGATTCATGTGATAAAACAGCAAATGCAGCCAGCAGCATCAAGAACTGTCTGTGGAAATGCTGATTTACTATTGCATTGCTTTGTTCTGAAAAAGATACTGAAATAATGAATCTGTGGCACAGAAAAATATCCCCGGACTGGATTTTCAAAATATCAAAGCTTGGTTTACAACACAGTTAAAGAATTTTCATCTTTAAGTGCATGGGCACACAGGTTGCCTTTAAAAAGAGTTAAATTCCAAGCTACTGCTGGCCAGAGTCTAATAAATGATGGGATGTTGTGCCTGTTCTTCCCTGGATAAATACTTTGCAAAGAACTGAGCACTGCAAACCAAATTCCTGTATCTGCCACTAAAACCATGACCTGAATTTTGGCATTTGGTAAAGTTATAAAAATAGCAAATTTCATCAGCATGCCTATTATGTGTTATGATCATCTGTTTAAACATAAAAAATAGAATTTACTACTCATGCTCAATGCATGAGAGCTCCAGGACTATATTTAAGCCTGCACACATCAAACTTTAACAGCAGTGAGACAAAAATGAATTGTGCTGTGGCACAAAGTCACACCTCACGGTCCCTTCACTGCATTAGCCATTCAGTCTAAGGGTAAAATTAATTAAGATGGCATTAGATACACAGCAAATACATGAAAAAATAAGTGGCCTGAGCAGATTTCATTAAGTTCTAATGTGGTTTAAAATTGCTTTAATAGGTAAGTTCATGACACAGCACTTCTAGTGCTGCTGAAAGGTCAAGGTGAGAAACCCAGCCAGGAGTCCACAATTTGAGTTTTGGGGCTTGCTGCAGTTTGGATGTTGATTTTCTTCAGATTTTTATGACACTGGCTATTCCTTCATTTCAGGTGGAGGGCACAGGTAGCATTTCACCATCAGGATTAGCCAGGAAAGGGAATAAATACTCCCTTAAATAAGGAAATTGTTCTGGTTAGTTCCTGGTGCAGGAGGATTCCAGGTCCATGCAACAGCAAACACTGAAGAGAGAGGGAAAGTCTCCAGGGTGAGTCCCTGTCCTGCACAGCAACAAAAGGGACACTGAAAGGTGACACTGGAACACCTCAAAGGTGCTCCACACAACACCAAGAGTCTTTTCCCAGGAACTTCCTCTTTGCCTTGGAATCACAAATAGGCACTTTGACTTTTCCAGGTGAAAAACAACTTACTGAAATAT
This sequence comes from Haemorhous mexicanus, assembly GCF_027477595.1. Lineage (NCBI taxonomy): Eukaryota > Metazoa > Chordata > Aves > Passeriformes > Fringillidae > Haemorhous > Haemorhous mexicanus. Next base: position 24,094,578 of record NC_082350.1, read on the forward strand.
CAGAGCTGCTCAAATGGCACTCTGATGGTTTGAGGGCTATTTTGCACAAAAATTCAACTGCTGGGTGTAAGAACCCAGACTGGTGCTGACACTGACATCAGTACCTGCACATCTCATCTCTTGCCACTGGAATCCATAAAAACCAGGGAGATAAATGCTTTATTAGCTAACAGAGGCTCGCTGGCTTTAAAGCCTTCTTGCACTGCTATAAAAACCTCCACAAATATTTGCTAACAACAGCCTGCACCCATGGGATCCCGTGTTTACACAATGTACTGGGTGATCACTGGGGCACACGGTGTGGGTTTTTATTTGGTGGGGTTTTATTATTGCTCTACAGCAATAAAACAGCGAGTGTCCCTTCGTGTGTGCATTTTCCAAGGAAATCTTTCCTGTTCCACAGCACCACCAAGCAGCTCTCTCATTTTACAGGGCATCACTGCTGTCTGCTCCACTGTGGGGCACCAGCAGAGGGGGAAAAAAAAGAACAAAGTATCCCCATAAAATAAGATTGCCAAAGGAGGCCAAAAAAAGCCATTTTCTCCTACATCATCACTCAAGTGACTCTGGGACTCCAGAATTTACATAGCCCAAATCTGGATCTGCACAAGCATTAAAAATCAAGTTAAAACCACTTAGAAAAGCAGTAAAGTTTGGGGTTTTTTGAAGTTTCCAAACTTGAGCAGCAGTGAGTCAGAGCTGCAGAGAGGGACAGGGACACCGAGAGTGGCAGGAGCAGCACAGGGGGAGGCCAACACAAAGTGCCCTGGCACACGTGGGAGCTCAGCCTTTGATGGCAAACAAACTCATTCTGAGGCTCCTCTCCTCCCTGCCAGCCCCTTGGACTGCCTGGATCTCAGGGAGCTTGAAAGGCTGACTAAAGCCTGAGCTGACAAGATATTTTGGGAGGAGGCTGGGATTGTTCCCACCACCCCCAGGAACGGCAGCGTTCCCACTGCCGAGCCTTTGATCAACTTGTTGCCTGAACTTGGGGTGATTTGTCATTGATTTGTCATTCCTTTCCTGCCTGGAGATGCAGGAATCTCGGAGAGAGAGCGAGTTAGCAGCTTGTCAAAACTGTGACTGGGGAACAAAGGAGTCTGAAGTGCTTGGAAGAGGCTTTTTCCTTGGCAGATCTGCTGCAGCTGGGTGACTCTGGAGGTGTCCTGGTCCCTTCAGTTCCTTCCTTTCCTGTGCAAAAGGGACAGGGACAGTCCTGGATGGAGCAAGGCAGCTCAGGGATGCACTCAGGGTTCTGCCTCTGCTTCAGGGGTGAAACCTTAACCCATGCTATCCCTGTGATTCACTTTCTGAAGTCACAAGTGTGCCCAACCACAGCAGAAAAATACACCTAAACTTACAAAAATGACATGGAAAAAATCTTGGGAAGCAAAACCAGCTGGAGAGCATCCGTGGCTGTGAGAAGAAACTGGGAACCAATGTCATGAAGCTGAAGCAGAAGCTGGAAGTGGTGGAACACTGATAGGGAAGGGCCAGAGAATGAAACTTTTCACCATCTGCTTTAAAAAAACCTTTGAGGTAGAACCACAGCACCTTTCCTGAAGTGCAGAAAGCTCAGCAATGCACAGCAGTTAACGCTGGAATCTTCAAATCCAACCTGGAATAGAGCTGCCAGAATCCTTCTTTATCCAAACTTTGAACCACTCCTCTGTCGTCTCTGCTTTGTGTTTTATGTCCCAGGGTGGATCCTAACAATGGGAAAAATACCCCAAATAAATTCACTGTGCAGTCAGGTACCTGATATTTTGTCAAGAAACAAGTGGTGTAGTCTGTTCACGAGATGATGAGTCAACTTTCTTTTCACAAAGCAATTGAAGATGCCAAGCACAGCTATTAAATAGAGGCATCATAAAAGAGGGAGGTCAAAACAGGCTCCTTCCCAAGGCTTCCAGCAAGATTTTTATGGCCCTTGACTTTTCATGCCTCTTCAAGAGCCAGGAATGTTCTGGATTAGTAAAGAAATGGAATGTTTTGTCAACAGAGGGAAGAGATAAACAGCAGACAAGGTAATTCTGTAATTATCAGTCTGACAATGATCCCAGGCCAAGGAACGGAACGACCGAGGCAGAGCTCATTAAGCACAGAACTTTAAAAAAGTGTAATTAGTGCCAATCAAACTCAGGTTTATAAAGATTAGATCATTGCCCAGCTAATGAGGTTTCTCTTTGTAAGATTAAGGATTGATTGATGAAAGGTGAATAAATAAGAAACATTTAGTTTGGGTCCTGATGGTTCATTTGAAAAAGTTAGGGACGAACGTGGTATAGGCTGCATGAGCTGGGCTATGTCCCAAACTAAAAACCAAACTAAACCAAACCAAAACCAAAACCAGATGAAACAACCTTGGTGCAGTTATCAACTTAAAATTACCAGATTTTAGCTTCCTTTTTGTTGAAAATGCTGAAATAAAAATGCACCAAGCTAATTTATCAGAAGTGGAGAGAGAGTAGAAAGCACCCTCTCCACATTATTTTAGGCAGGATAGTAGATAACAGCCTGAGTTTTTTGGGCTGGGATTGTCCAGGGTTGGTGTCTCAGAGGGTTTTTGGGGGTCATCACCTCGCACAAGGCAGAACCAACCCTTTGTGCAACCAAGCAGAGGAAAGGAAATGCACGGGCACATCCCTAACCTGGGCAAAGGCAGTTTATCAAACCCCAATAAACTGATCTATTCCCATCTCCCCTTCTTTAAGATCCCCCCCAGTTCATCTCCAAGCCTCTCCCAGTCTGAGGATGTATCCACATGATCATATGATAAAATCTTGCCATGTGTTTATTTTTAAATTGTTCATCCTTCAGTGCACTCACTGCACTTCATCTTCACAGGTGTTTAACACTTGGGTGCTTTTTATTCCTCACACGTCACTCCAGAGCTTCTCTGTGCTGTTGCCACCCTTCTCTTTTCCCCACAGATCCCATTTTTCCAACCAGTTCCATCAGCATCCTCTCATTTTTCTCCTGAGGGCCAGAGAAAACATCAAATGAGGGCAGTTCTGAGATTGATTCTTCAGAAATTCCACATTTGAGTCGCAGAGCTCCTTGCAGTGCAAATCAAAACAAACTTAAAAGCCTCCCAGAAACCACAGGGTGAACAAGACTGAAAATGCATTATTCAGCTGAAAGAAATAACATCCAGTTTTTGGACAATGGGATAAAAAAACATACTTCAAACTGAAGGTATTTTTTAAAACACTGACTAGAATTGATCACAATGTCTCAGTGATTACTTAAAGCAGAAAATAATCTAATCCAGGCAGTGTTTTCTAAAGGGTTAAATGAATTTTAAACATAAAACTAAAGCCATGGCTGCTGGATTTCATGGAAACAATAGGGGTCTTTCCATGTCCCTCTGGCAGGTATTTGGGGCTGAAAGTACCACCCGTAGCTCCTGCCTTGATTTCACAACTGCTCAGATCATTCAGATGGAAATATACTTTTGTAAAACTCTTTTTGCAGGAAAAACATTCATTTCAGCTTATTTTCTTCCTCCCCCCCCATTTGTCATAGTAAGTTTATCCTGTAAATCCCATCTTTTTCCCACATCAGAACCCTTATTTACAATCATAAAATTATGGAATCATAAATTTATATGGAATCATAGAATTACTGAATCATAAAACTACAGAATCATTCAGCCCGACCTTTAAGACATATTTGTCTATATTCATCTACATTTGTATATAAACACAAGGTTTAACAGGGAAGACACAAATATTTACCATGAGCTGTAAAAGCTGCTATAAAATCCTACAAAAATCATCATAAGAACTTTAGAGATGCTGGATCTGGGATTATTTTTTGAAATTAAAATTATTGAGCTCGATTTTTTTTCCTTTTATTCAAATTACAGAAGCTAAAGAGAAGAACACACTTCTTGTTTTGTTTCACTTACAACAAATAACATCCTCAACGTGGAAGGAAAACAACCTTTTCCCTCAGATTAAAAAATGAGGTCACTAATATTTAAAAATAGGAGTTTTCCCACTGGTTTTTACCCATGGTGGCTTAACCCTAAATTTGGGTGGAATTTGCCATCTGTTTCCTCTTGCATCACAGCCTGAGTCAAACTTCCGGGGCTTTCTTTTGGCAGATGATGCAGAAAAAAATCAGATAAAAATAAAAAAAACTCTGAATGGAGGCTGCCAACAATGCCTTTGACTTGTGCTCTCTGCCAGGGATAAATCATATTTATAAAACATGTGTTATGCAAGGTGCCATCCGTTTTTATTCCCATTCTGCTGACTCAGAGAGCTTCTGACAGAGCCACCAGCTCAACCCCAGCTGAAGACAACATTTCCCCACAGCCATGGCAACTGGAGAGCGGGAATAATTTGGAGAAAAATGAACTTTTTTTGTGTTTTTAATCTCTGGAGGAGCTTCTGATGGAGCAGCAGAGTGCAAGCCCTGCTCTGGAGCTGCCTCAGCAGGGCAGAGCTGTCACCGTGTCAGGGTGGTCCTGACCTGCCTCTGCCTGCCTGAGCATCCCAAAAATCCCCCCCAAAAAAATCTCAGAGCTTCAATTCCTGCATGGATGAGGCTCCCTGGGTCACCTCCACGGGGCTCTGGGCTGATTTCAGGTAAGAAATACTCACCACAGCTTCTTTCTGAATTTTAGGCACACACATCACTCCTTTCCCAAGGGAGCACCAACCCCACCCAGCAGCATCCACCAGCCAAAGCCTAAATCTGGGAGCTTAATTAAATAATTCTGTTAATTACAAACGCTCTACAATTATTTTAAATCCATAAAATAGCCTTTTATAGGCACCTCAACACCTGCCCACGCACACTGCCCAGGGTTCCTTCTCCTGTTAGAAAGGCACTCATTAGTATTTAAAAACAGATCCTTCCTGCCTTCACTGTTGGCCTTAAAATTGATCAAGGGAGGACACAAAAAATCTGATTTTTATTTTGAAGTAAAAAGGTCTTAGAAGCTCGTATACAAAAGCTATAAAAATCCCTAATTAAAACCCCAGAGAGCCCAGAGATCTCTAAAAAGCACTTATCTTCTCAGAAGGCAGAGCTTTGTTCCCAGTCTATCTGTGCTCATAAACTGAAAATAGGTGCACACTTCTGGCTGGATAAATTATTGCCTAATATCCCATGCAACATGTACAGATTCATCTCATTACAAAGGGGGTTTTGGGGTTTTTTTTAACTTTATTTTTAAGAATAATCTCCTGGGTCTCCAAAGAGAAATTTTTAGTGTTATCTTCTTTAAAAACATAAATATTTCCTGGATGCAAGAGATGCTTCATGGTGGCAAAAGCTATCGATATTTTTTCCATCTGTTTACCACACTTGCTTTGAAACCAAATTAGTTGAAAATTCAATAAATAAACTTGCAGGTGAGAAAATCAAAGCAAGAAGAGAGCTGCTTTAAACAAAGGGAAAAAACCACAGGCTCCTGTTTGCTGTGGAGATGCAAATCTCCTCCTACATCACAAGGACTTTTTGAACTCCATTTCTAAGGATGCTGGTGGGAAGTCAGCTCATTTCTCCCGTGTATTAAAGAGAATAATTTATTTTCCACAAGAAAAAAAAAAAAGAATTAGGAGTGCATATGCAAATATCATTTCCAAATAAACCCATTCTATTCAAATTCTCATTTGGGAATGAGGGAAATGTTGTGTAGCACGCAGTCAGCAGCTTTTGTATCAGCAAAATGCAGAATGACAGGTTCCAAATGATCCCTGCTCCATTCCACTCTGCCTTTTCTAGGATGGCAGCACGACAAAATCAGGTATTTTTCTCAAATATGTCTATTTTGCCATTATTTCATTTACTGGCATGTCAGGCTACACTGATTTCCTCATCTCTTTTGTTTCTTCAGGATTTCAGAACCAGATTAATGAATTTATTTCTGCCAGACCCTGCCAGCTTCCTTTGCACTCCATTCCTCCAAAGGCCACTGGGAAATGAATATGAACGATGAGCTAACAGTTTAGCTGTGAACTAAAGCAGAAAGTGAAAATATTCTTGAACTGAGACGTTTCTGTGGCACTTTTTGTTGGGGTTTGGGGTTTTTTTGGCTGTAAGTATAGAAATGCTTCTTGGCAACTCATCCCCATTCCTGGAGGTTTCCAAAATTCAACCAGCCAAGGAGCTGAGCTTGGGATGGTCCAAAAAGTGTTCAGGGAGCAGGATGGGGTCATGGACTCAGCATTCCCATCATCTGTCTCTATTTAGACCACTGCAACATGATTAGTACAAAAACCTGAATAAAATCTGAATTTCTGGATTTGTGCAGTGACGGCGAGAACGGCGGGGCTCAGTTCAACAATCCAAATGAAGATTCAGCCCTTCCTGACTGGATCCTGAGAGAGATTGTCAAGTTAAATTTCAGCACTTTATTTCCAAGCCCACATCCCCCAGCAGCTCTTGGGTCACTGCTGATTTTCTCAGTGCCTCAGGCACAGGCTGTCCCATTCCCAACCTCGTTCCCAAACTGGGAGAATGCTTCCTGCAGATCCAGGAGGAAAAAAACTGGGAGAATGCTTCCTGCAAATCCAGGCAACAGGAGGCCTGGATTACAGGAAATTATTTACAATAAAAAATAATTATCAAAAAAATCGCACCAACCCAGGTTTTTAATGCTTTGCCTAATTTACTTTCCAAACTGCAGCCTGCCTACGTTTATATTTCAAGTCTGGGGGGGGAAAAAAAAAAAAGAAAAAAAGGTCAATTCAAAAAAAGATCTGTGCTGACTGCAATATTTCAGCATTTCCCTTGGTAATATCTGCTGGAATTGTTTGTTCTGAGGGGAGCCAGCACAAATATCCAGGATGAACATCCAGTATGAATACCCAGCATGAATATCCAGGATAAATATCCACCAGGAATATCCAGGATGAATATCCAAAAGGAATATTCAGATGGAATATCCAGGATGGATATCCACCAGGAATATCCAGGATGAATATCCACCAGGAATATCCAGGATGAATATCCAGGATAAATATCTACCAGGAATATCCAGAAGGAATATCCAGGATGAATATCCACCAGGAATATCCAGGATGAATATCCAGCAGGAATATCCAGAAGGAATATTCAGGATGAATATTCACCAGGAATACCCAGGATGAATATCCACCAGGAACATCCAGGATGAATATCCACCAGGAATATCCAGGATGGATATCCACCAAGAATATCCAGGATGGATATCCAGCAGGAATATCCAGGATGAATATCCAGCAGGAATATCCAGGATGAATATCCAGTAGGAATATCCAGGATGGATATCCAGCAGGAATATCCAGGATGAATATCCAGATGAATATCCAGGATGAATATCCACCAGGAATATCCAGGATGAATATCCACCAGGAATATCCAGCAGGAATATCCAGATGAATATCCAGGATGAATATCCACCAGGAATATCCAGGATGAATATCCAGATGGAATATCCAGGATGGATATCCACCAGGAATATCCAGGATGAATATCCAGCAGGAACATCTAGCAGGAGCTCTCAGGTGAATTTGCGATCACTGCCACTCTCGAGGCAGAATTTGAAGTGCTTCTCCAGGTGTGTTTTCCTTGCAGGAGCTGCAACTCCAGCCAGGAATGTTCCAGAAGCACCTCCTGGCAATGGCTGGGAGGACCAAAAAAGGTGATAGCTGGGGGTTTGTGTCATGCAATTCAACCCTAATTAAGCAGCAACCCTTATGGCGAGTTCTGAAGGGTGCAAACAGCTGAAGCTCTCAAGAAAGCAGTGAAAATGAATTCAGAAGTTAACAGATAGGAAAAAATGCTGAACACAACAGGCAAGCTTGATGAAATGCTGCAAATCCACCCAGTCCTTCAGAAAAGTAATGTTGAAAGCAAAAGGCAAACTTGATTAACTGCTGCAAATCCACCCAACCCTTCCTGTGTGATCATCCAGGTAAGAAGCTGTCAGATCTACATAAATTAATTAACTAATTATATACAACAATACACAAATTAACTTTTAAACTCTAAATTATAGCTGTGGACCTAACCCTCACTCTGGGAATTCTTTTTTCACGTAACACCAACGTTTTAAACCATTTCTTTTCTCACACAACACTACAAGTAAAAAGTTTTAAGCAGTAAAAGTATAAAAGTTCATTTTTAGCTCCTGCTGAGTAAAAGTTCTCTTCCCAAAGCCTTGGGTGAATCCTCGCCTTTGCCACCACAGGAGGCTGCACCATTTGCATCCCTCAAGAAGTGAGACAGCCACCAGGATTATTAATGGCTTTCCCCTCAGCCAAATTTACAAATTGTCACAGAACTTCCCCTTATTTTGCATGAAATTCCAAGCAAGTGAGCCGTGCACTTTTTAAGATGCTCAAAATCCAATTTTACACTTGTCTTAATCACTGCAGATCAGCTCCTCGCACGTTGGAGCTGCCATCTGCTCAGCCATTTCTCAAATTCCCACCCAGAACCTCCTGCTGCTGCTGCTGCACACACCCAGGGGCCGTGTGAGCCAGGAATTCCCACCTGGCTCCACCAGGATGGGATCTTCATCCCAACATCCCAGTCCTGCAGGGGCACTGGGAGGGCCCAGAGTGGCTCCAGAAATGATGGGGACAAACAGCAGTGGCAGTGATGTTTTATCATACCCTCCAAAGGCAAAACAATCCCTACAATACATCCAAATTCCCATTAATCCCATTTTTCCTAATCAATCCTTTTAAAATTCACATCAATCTTGATATTTTCACCTCTCACAAATCATCCCACAACCCAAGGCAGGGATTGACATGACTGACATTGAAATCCAGATGAAGTTGCCTCCTCTCCAAGTGATGGAAATTCACACTGGAATGAAAGAAGAGATGGCAATGAACATCTGGCCAGATGTTCCATGGCAGAAGAAACCACACCAGGCGAGCATTTCTGCCAAATCATCCAAAATATGTGCATTTAGAAATGCCTGATTCCTAAGAATGGGGAAGTTCTTACCAGAATTGAAAAGGCAGGAGATCACAATTCTATTCATCAGGTAAAAACTATTCTTAAGTAATTTTTTTCAAAATGATAAATAATGCATTACTGCAAAAATGAACTTCTCTACACACTGCAAGTATTTCTAAAGTAGAGAAAAAGGAAAAGAAAAAAAAAAAAGCAAAGTAAGAGCCTATTTTATCTTCTGGATCTGCTTTGGTACCAGATATTGAGACAGAAGATTCATTAATCTTCTCAGAAAGTCAAGCATTGCCTTTGAGGATAAATCCACTCCCCTTTCTTGCCTGGTTTAGGATTGGGAAATGGATTTACTTCCATTGCATGAGTCTGGAACAATGATGCAGAAAAATGATTGTTCATTTTAAACAATATTCAGGCCCCAATTAGGCACTGAGCAGCAAAATGAAGATGGAAAACTCAGATTTTTTTAAGCTGTCTGCATAAAGTGACAGGTTTGTGTACATGTGGTCTGTATTTTAAATTTAGAAATGATTTTACCACGGCCAGTTGCCCTTGTGGAGACACACATCTCTGCATCCAGGCTAATTTTGGTTCCTAAAATAATATTATGATGAAGCTTTCATTCTTTTCTTTTTCCACCCAAAGTCTTTGGATTCCAGGTACCAAATTAAAATGTTTGACTGAAATGGGATGACAGCTAAAAATGCCCAATTTATGCCTATGTTACTATTTATAGCAGGGTTATACTCACCTCACCCCTGTGACTGTAGGATTGATTGCTTTTACAGCACATTCCCCATTTTCCTGCTCCATCCTGACTCCTGAACTTTATCCTGAGCTATTTTCAGTGGTTTAAAAACTGGGAAGTGCGAGGACAAATATGCAGGAATTATCAGAGATGCTCATGTCACTAACTGGACATTGGTGAGCAGTTCAGATAATTCTATCTTAAAGAAGGCCCAAGCTAAAAATGCAAATGCCCAGCTCTGAAGGGCACTGCTGGCTTCAATTCTCCCCCCAAAAAATTAGAAAATAGCCAATAGGATCAGAAATCCACCAAGAATTTCACAGAGCTCTATTACCAAACCTTTATTATTTGCTTGTTGACTGAAGTGCTAAAGGATCTGTCTGGAAAATAATACAAAATATATTGAAATAAGGAAATTTAACAAAAGAAAAATCTGCAGAAGATAAGAAAACACCCTTGGGTCAGTCAGGGAACCCAGAAACACAATTTTTACCTGAGCTTTTGGGGCTGGGCAGGACCAGCAGGGAATAATCCTGCTTTGAATTTTCAACTTGTAGAAAACATTATGGACACCCCTAAACGGGTTTTTCCATGCAAAACCATGACTAAAAATTTAAAATACATTTTAAAGAAGCAACAAGCTCAGAATGTTGTGGCAGATCTTTGTGCTGGGCTTTATTGAAGGGTGAATTGGTATTTTTGATCCCAAATTTTGGTGTTAACATGTTTAACATCTTTACAGGGAAGGGAGAAAGTGGAATGATCTTTACAGAATGGATTTTCCAGTAGGTAGAATCAGCAGAGCTACCTGTAATTATTAATTTAATGATTAGATGTGAACCATACAGGCATAAGTGGAGGCAAGGGAAATCCCCCTTAGTCCTTACAAAAGGCTTTAAAAAAAAAAGATAGTGGGACATCTAATATGGAAACAAGCTCCTGGGCATAATAAATTGAATTAATAAAAATTCGAGTTGTAACATATTGTCACAGCTCAGAAACCCCTGTACAGATGATTTTCCACCCAGTACCAAACTCAAAGCCAGAGATTCTCTCTCTGAGGATCCCCATTAATGCCCTGCTGAAACAAATCTGAATTTAATTCTGCCTCTGTGGGGAACAACGCTCCTTGCTTCCCTCTTTTACTGCCACACCATAAAACCCCAGGAATTAGATTTAGGAGCAGCCACCTGCTTTCTCAACAGACTGCCAACACCTGATACTTTTTATGATCCTTTTTGAGGCTTATTATGGTTGCAGACAAAATTTCCTGAAACTTTGGGGCTTGGGTGAAAGGCAGTGAATAATAACAGGTAAAACTCCACTTCTGTTCTTCTCTGTGTCATAATTTCTGATTTTGCCCCCAAAACCACTTTTCTATTTATTATTTGGTCAGTGAAGACCAAAGGTGCTACAAATAAATGATGCCCCAAACTTTGAGTGTGAATAAAATGTGAGAGAGCAACACAAGACCAGACCCAGGAGGAATCAGAGAGGGATTTGCTTTCCTTTCCCTTATCCCATGGCCATCAATCCCTCCCTCCCCCTGCTGCTGTTCCATTTCCACACTGCCCTCGAGACAGAGCTGAAGAAGCAGGTGGAAGTCATTCCAGATGTAATTTTGTTTAAAAACAACAGATAAACAATGCTGGGATTAGCCCCAAAAGGAGAACTTCAGCAGGAAAGCAAGTTGCTAAATGAAAATTCAAAGTCAGCACCCAAAATCATGTTGCTTTAGTACTCCACCTTTACTCGCTGGTCAGTAAAAAGTGCTAAAATTAAATTTTCTTTGGACACTTCCATGAATCTGAAACGCTTCTGCCATGCCAAACTTTTAATTACCAACAAAAAATAGCACTAACCATGTGTGCAAGCAGGAAAGTTGAGTATGGTAAGATTAGAGACATATTCAGATGGAGGAACAAAGCATCAAAATGTTTGTTCTGATTACCTGAGAGTCCCTGCCCACACTGCAGCCCAGGGCTTTAAAGCAGAATTTCCCAGACTTTTGGGGACTTTCTCCCTGCAATGCTATAAAAGAAAATGCTTTTCAGCATTGCTGAAAAAGATTTTCAGGATAAATCAGAGCTAAATCAACAGTAAACAGAGGTCCATCAGAAATATGCCATCTTACAGTGTGGAAGACATTTTTAAGCACTGAAAGGGCATCATCACAGGAATGTGAAAGGCAGAAGATTTAAAAAAATAATTATGCTTCATTTTGCAGCCAGGACTGAGTAAACCATGCCTTAACCCAATCCCATTCAACCACAACTTTGTTTTAAGATGTACTTCTGCTTATTTAAAACTAAAACTCACACTTTTACTTCACATCTGTGTGGCTTAATATATTTCAGCTTCTCCAGAGGTTCTAATTCAAACCCAGCATTCTTTCCTCTCTCTGAGGGACTCCCAGAGGTTTCTATTTCATGCATTCCAACAATTCCATTCCAACAATTTCTCCCATTCCATTTAGCACTGCATTGGCTCCACCTCAGAGGTGACCAAACCCAACTGTGATCCCACATTCCAGCTGCTGAACTGCACATTTTTTTCCCCCAGAGTCACCAGGACTGGGGAATAAATTTATAAATCAGTGAGCCCCTTTTCTGGTGAATCCCCACAGCATTCAAAGTCAGTGCAGCTCAGTGAATTCCCATTTCAGGAAACATTTCATTCCCTTATTATTTTGGAAAGATACAACTGGAGGAAGAGCAACATCCACACCAACCTCCCAGTCTGACAGCACAGATTGCTCCACTCCTTCACCTCAAATTTCAATTATTTGCTGATTTTTGTCACCCTACCTGAAGGTTTCTACACCACCTCTTTTTTCCATGGAAATAAAGCTACTTTCCTATCCAAGGGAAGCAGATAACCTCTGGCATTGACTCCATGACCAGTTTTTCCCTTCTTTTAAATGACCAGCCTGTACTAAAAAGAGGCTGTAAAATGTTGACTACAAAACAGCAAACAAATGGTTTGGCTTGGCTGTGAAACTTTTGCAACACTTTCTCCTGAAATAAAAAGCTGTGATTCTACCATGGCTACCTCCACTGTGATTTCTATTGAATTAAAATCTGGCTCAGGACTGCAAATCCTCTTTGCAGGCAGGCAGAATTCATGCAAACAAAACTGAAATGATAATTGAGAGAGAGTTCTTGAATAAATGTTGGATTTATCCTAAACAACATCCCTCTGCCTCTGGCTGCCATTCTGTTTGTCCAAAGGGAGGAGGGTCATTTCCTGAACATGGAGATTGTGCTGACTGTGAAGGCTCACGTGGGCACGTGAACAGAGAAATTGTTTCTCTTCATGAAGAGACTGTTTCACTAAAATTCATTCCAAAATTCACTAAATCTCACTAAAATTCATCCTGAAATTAATTCACTGAAATTTCATTCTTAAAAAAAAAAAAACATTCCTTACTAAAGCACAGAGTGTTTGCAGGAACCACACACAATTATTGGTAGGGAGCAGGGAGCTCTGCTTCCCTCAATCCATGCTCTCCCTGCATGGCTGAAATGGGAAGAAATGCAAAAAAATCTCCTTTTACACCCAGAATTGTGGCTGTTATTGCCCCAAATGTCCTGGGAAGTGACATTAGTACAGCCAGGCTGCAGTTTGGAGAAGCACCCACACTGTCAGTGCTGCTCGAGCAGCTTCATTCCTCACTCTTACAGAGTATTAAGATATTGCTATCAAATTAGCCCAATTAGTTTGAGTGGAATCTATGACAAATCCACTTCAGCTCCCTTAAATCACACCAAGCAAGCTTTGTCTAAGTTCTGCCATTTCTAAGACTCAGGATCCAGCTACATCTGCTCAGTGGAGCCTCCCATTACCCACCAGGTCTAATCTGCTGCTTTTACCAGTCCAGAGGAATGGGGTGAAGCAAAATAAACTGCCAGAACAAAGTCACTGCCTTCTTCACCCTGCCCATCCTACTGCAGAGGTGGAGAATTTATACCAATGTGGCCACAAAGTGCCAGCAACCTCAGGAAAAATGGAAAAGGAAATCAAACTGCAGTGTAGCTGCCAAAATGGAGTCACTGTGAATGTGAGCTTCTGCTGGTTTCAGTGTGTTTCTCTTTATGCTCACAATGATTTACACTGCTGCTGAGTATTTTTTTATCTTATTTAGACAAAAAGCCACACATATCTCCATCCTAAGGTGAATTTAGCTAGGATAGCATGAAGGGCAGTAGTTTGAAAATGTTCTTGATAGTCAGAAGTGGAAGAAAATAAGTTTCCACATCCAGAGAAGTGGTGATGCCTCAGGTTTTGGCTTTTCCATGTTTCACATTCTGTGCTGCTTTAGTGGGTCTGAGCTCCATATTATGGGATGGTGAGCTCTGTGCACAGAGCAGGGAGACAAAACAATTCCTGCTCCAGCTGGGCACCAAGGACAAATGAGCCAAATCTCAGCCCAGGAGCACAAACCCCGTGGGCTGGAGAGAGAAAAACAAGCAGGGTGGGAGTGCCTGGGCTAAAGCTGGGCTGGGACAATGAACTGCAAGGTGCCAATGGAGCAGAGCTGATCCCAGGGAGAGACCCCGGGAGCGCTCGTGCATTTTGGGGCCATTTTGGGTCATCTTGGGGGCAGCCCTGGCTGGGCTCTGGTGCTGCCCAAGGTGCATCCATGGAGGAGATCCTTGGAATCAATCCCTGCTTTATTCTGGGACTCTGTCCAGCCCCTGCTCCAGGGCAGCCTGCACAGGGCATCAGAGGGGTAAAGGATGCTGAGGCTTTCCTGAAGGAGCTGCTGCAAGAACAAAGAGCAGCTCATGCAAAATCCCCCTGTCTGAACTGAACTGTCACCTGGAAAGCTGTTGATAAATAATTACAGAACTTTAACAAGAGTTTTCCTGTCCACAAAAACCAGGATTCACATTCTGGTCTTGCAGGATTTGGTATCCAGGGAAGGGAACTTTTGATCTTGCTCAGCTTTATCACAAATGCCAGGGCAGGACTCCTGGCAGAGCCTCACACCATGCTCCTGCATTCTGACATTCCACTCAGCCACAGGGATGGGCAAAGCAGTGAGGAAAAGGAGCCCAGCAGCTGAAACTGAACTTCTGAAGGCTGAAAATATCGACAGAGTTGATTCCTGGGGTATCTACACTACCTCATCCAGCCCTGTGCTGGAGGTTGGAGGATAAGCTAATAAAAAAAAAGGAATTTTCTCGAAGGCTGCTTACAAATCTGAGCAGAAAGTGAAGCTTCCACGAAGCTGGGAATGTGTAAATCCCTGATATCACACAGAAGGGAATGCCTGTATTCTTTGGGAAAACCAAGTTTTCCAGTCTACAACAAACTCTCATTTTTAGGCTAAGGATTAAAGGCTGAGTTTCACCCCAGAGAGTAAATGCAGAAGAAAAACAAGTTCTGTCCTTAAGATTTCATGCATTTAGGCACTTTATACCTCAACAAATTGCAAACAATTAAACAGGAGCCCACAGACTGCAGGCAGTTTGTAATTTACCATGCTCTGAAGTCTTGGTGAGACCAGATCATTATTCAGTAAAATAATACCCCCAGAAGTGGTAAATACACAATCAAAGAGAAGCAAGTTCCCTTCCTGGCTACTCCTGCAAACCATCAGATCCTTCTGATTAGATAAAAAACCCCAGCAGAGAACTGGGAGGCACAAGAGATGTGAAATCACAATTAAAGAAAAGCAGGAAGAAATGGGGAGATTGTGTGGAGCAGACAACCCAGAGCAAAACAAAGCACACAAACTAATGCAGCACCTTTGAAACGAGGGGAGCATGGTGATAAGATTCAAGTGAAAAACCTGGGAAATCTCTCATAAAAAGTAATATCTGAGCCATTTATCTCACAGTCAAGGCTGGCAAATCTTTTGCTTTGCCCTGAGACAAGAAAAGCATTAAGTGAGGTTTCTAAGAGCTGCCTAGCTGGAAACCTGACCAGTGTGGAAGAGGCTGTTAAGCCAAGATTACAATAAGCTGGGCTTCAAACGGTGTGAAATCATAGGAGGTAATCAAAGCATTGATTCCACAAAGAACCCACAGGAAGAAATTCCTCTCCACTAAAAGAAATTCCACAGAGATCCCTGCTGGAATGGTGAGTGCACAGAGAAGAAAAGCAGGAGCTGCCCCGTGGCTACAAAACCATCGATTGCCAAACATCTGCTCCAAAATCAACATTCTGCCTCCAAAAGCTGGTCCTGGCACTCCTGCTTTTATCTGGGAGCCTGATCCCTGTGGAGCTCCAGCAGATCTGATGCCCTGCTCAGCCCAGGGCAGTGGGATCAGTGCAGCATCACCAAGGCTGATTTTGGGTCACATTAAACGATTATCACCCACTATTATCAACCTGACAGATTTAAAACTGGGAAACAAATCCAGCTCTCAAATTTATTCCTCTGACCACAGGATTCAGAGAGAACTTTCCATTTACTCAAAAAAAAAAAAAAAAAAGAAAAAAATCAGACCAAACTCAGTGTCCTTAATCTAGAGGAAAATCTAAGCAGGAGGATGAGCACTGCAAAATTGTAGAGCACAAAAAAATCTTTCAGGAGAAATTACAGTGCAGGAAAAGAGCAGAATAATGGTATTGAACACAGGCTTTTATTTTAAAGTGTAAATAATAATGTTTGTCTTGGGATTGGTTTTCAATTTAAGCCCCATCCAGGCACGTTGTTTGTTATGGATTTAGCCTTCAGGATGAATTGTAGGTAATTATGAGTTTGGATTAAATGAAGAATTTGGGAATGCTCTGCACTGCTGGGCACTCCACCACTCTTGAATCTCCACTGACAAAAAAAATCAAATTCAAAAGCTGCAGCTACACCGTGATTAACACTGAAATGGAACTTCTTGGCTCTCTGAGATAATCTTAATGCTGACCTAGTTAATTAACTTAAGGTGTGTTTTAAATCAGCCAGGCTGGGTAATAAAGTGGACACTAAATGTAAGAACTGGTGTGCAACACCCTGAGTGGACCCTGCACTGACTGAAAATGGAGTTATAACTCAGCAGCTCCAGCAAACACTGGCAAAGCTACAATGAAACCTGGGCCTTAACACTCCTGATTTATTTTTATTTTCCCACAACAATCCAGGCTCTCTCACCAACAGCACCTTGCCCTATATTTTAGTGGGTAATAGAGAGCACTATTATTTTTTTTAACATATACAACGAGTGCTCTGAGTTTCCCCAGTGATATTTAACAGTCTCTTCATCAGTTTAATTTCTTTTCTACCTATGCTTTCAGCAAAGTGTGTTGGGCTTTTCTAGCACAGGGTTTAGGATGCTGAGGAACATTTTCCTTCAAGGAAATCAAATATCTGTCTGTAAGTGCCATGTTTTCCCATCCCTCCTTGCTCCTGCATTATTCCATGTGGAATTATGCAGAAGTTCCCTGTCCTTCCTGCCCTCCAGCCTCTCTGAAGGAACTGAGGTAAAACATCTCCAGCTCAGGGTTTTTTGCTGCCCTCTTCCAAAAATTCCTATCTGATTTTAGAGGAATTGTTTTGTGTTGATGCTTAGAATTGTGGTTACTGAGCTGAGCAGTTTAATGTTGAAATTTATTTTTCATTTTCACATCCATATGATCACAATTTGATAATATATATAAAAAACACTATTAATTTTTTCCATTCCCATGCTACTATTTTTTAATGCAGTGCTTCCTGCAGAGCCTCCTTTATGGGAAACAATAAGCAAGGAGCACCCTCAAGCAGAAATTCTGGACATCAAACCATCACTCACCACTCTGAAAATTCATCTTGTGTGAAAATTGCCCCTTCCCCCAGAATTTGCAGCAACTGGAGTGAGGGTACCAACATCCAAGAGTGGCCAAATGTTGCATAATGGGTAAATAAAATCCCCCAATAATCACAGATAGTGGTTCTGCTTGGCACAACAGTTTGAAAGGAATGCTAGCTCTGTAATTATATTTTTTATCACTTTGGGGATAGATTTTTTTAAGCAAAAATCCTGTAAATAAATAAATATATATATATATATATACCTATAAATATACCTATAAATACAAATATAAATAATATAAATATAAATATAAATATAAATATAAATATAAATATAAATATAAATATAAATATAAATATAAATATAAATATAAATATAAATATAAATATAAATATAAATATAAATATAAAATGCATTTTATATGTACATTTTTATATTTTTCCATTTAATATATATTATATTTATTAGAAAATTATCTATATTTTCCTATATTTTTGCTTTTCTATATTTGTATATATAAACATGATCTATAAATGCAGGTTTAAGGAAGTTATGCACTGAGAAGGATCTGATTCCTTTCTAAAAGAAAAAATTCCAAGATACACTGCAAAGCACCATCTCCCTGCCAGCCTGAGCCTCAAGTAGAGATTAGCAGATGGACTACAAAATCAAATATTTCATGGGTTTTTTTGTAAAAGAAAAATCAATTAGTGTCTTTAAAGCAAATTCTGAAGTCTCATGGAAATCACCTGAGTTTTATTCAGACCCTCAGAGCTTGTCTTGCCCACCTGCCTTTCTCAGGACTGAATTCCAAGAGAAATTCCATGGTTTTGCCTGCTGCCCTCTGCTCTGGCTCCCAGCAAACACTCACCTACATCTCTGGACTCTGAAGAAAAACATTCCCCATTACTCACAGCTTAATTGCTCAAAATTCCTCTTCTGCAACCCTGAAGAGATGCTGAGAGTCTGAATCCCTTTGGATTTCAGAGAACCCGGAGTCATTTCCATAGCATTAATAATGTTTACATTCCCTGACCTTTCCCCACCCCTGGGGAAATCAACAGGAGAAAAAAAATCACTTGGCTGGGTTGGAGGAATGAAGGGCCCAGCAGAGTTATGGATAAATTCCTGGAAGGGGCTGAATTTTTGAAGGTTTCAGGAATATTTTGTCTTTTTCCCTCATATCCCTGGATACTGACAGGAGGGAGAAGGGGCTGGAGAGCCCTCAGGTGGAGCTGGAGCAGGATGGGGCAGAGGAAGGAGCTCACCCATGGAACACACCAAGGTCTGTGCTCGTCCCTCAATTCCAGCAGGATGACAGACAGCACCATCAGAAGAGGAATGAGCTGAAATAGTGTTTAATCACTGGGCTGCTTTCTGAGAGCTCTGAAATCATCAGAGGGAGGAGAAAGAACTGCTGAGTTTGGGGACTGGGACATGGAAATCACACACAGGCAGCACCTTCATCCCTAAAATGGATTTACAAGACAAGAGCAGTGACCCAGGTGAGAGCTAAATCCTAATGATCCCATTTCGTTTGCAGTGAGAATCACTGGAAGTATGAAAACATTCACTGGAAGAGTGAAAACATTCACTGGAAGAGTGAAATATTCACTGGAAGAGTGAAAACATTCACTGGAAGAGTGAAAACATTCACTGGAACAGTGAAATATTCACTGGAAGAATGAAATATTCACTGGAAGAGTGAAAAATTCTCTGGAAGAGTGAAAACATTCACTGGAAGAGTGAAATATTCAATGGAAGAGTGAAAACATTCACTGGAAGAGGGAAAACATTCACTGGAAGAGGGAAAACATTCACTGGAAAAGTGAAAACATTCACTGGAAAAGTGAAAACATTCACTGGAAGAGTGAAAACATTCACTAGAAGAATGAAAATATTCACTGGAAGAATGAAAACATTAAGTGGAAGAGTGAAATATTCAATGGAAGAGTGAAAACATTCACTGGAAGAGTGAAAACATTCACTGGAACAGTGAAATATTCACTGGAAGAAAGAAAATATTCACTGGAAGAAAGAAAATATTCACTGGAAGAATGAAAACATTCACTGGAAGAGTGAAAACATTCACTGGAAGAGTGAAATATTCACTGAAGAGTGAAAACATTCACTGGAAGAATGAAAACATTCAGTGGAAGAGTGAAACTATTCACTGCTTCCATGGGACTTCTCCAAACATTCAGGGAGCAGCTAAAGAAATTGAAGGAGAGAAAATATCTGGCTCAAGTTTATTCCATTTGTCCTAAACATGAGAGAAGGGAAGAGCTGATTTTCCTCAGCCTTCAGTGCTGAGGAGCTGAGATTGCTCAGGGTTCTCAGGGTCAGCTGCACATTTAAAGCAGGGACATCTTGGGCAGTGCAAAATTCCAGAGCAGAAACTTTCCATCCATTTTCCTTACAAGTTGAGCTCAATTCTGCTTCCTGTTAAGAGCCAGGCTAGCTCAGCTCTTAATTAGCATTTTTAGAGGTTAAAAAGCACAGTGACAGTCCAGAGCAGTGCCTTTTACTGGAGAAAACCCCAGATGCCTGAGTTGCTGACAGGGAAAAAAACCTTGATAATTAATCCAGTGCATAAAAGAAGGGATGCACTGATGGCTTTGTCCATTTGCAGGCAAAATATGGCTGGAACATCTTTTTCCTTTTTTAACATCCTTAGGTTTAGTGTTTCTAAAACCTGTATCAGGTAATGAGTTTAAAATGAAGAAACCTGGAATTAAAATGGATAGGCAGAGGAAATCCAAAGCAAGAAGGACCAGAAAGGAGTGGCCACACTTGGAAACAGTTTCTGCTTCAACTCCCAAACCCCAAGGATCAAGCTCCAAGCAGACAAAACCTAAAGACCCAAATGAGCTGTAAATCCACTCAACTTCCTGGTGAAAGTGGGGTTCTTCTCCTGCCTGAAAAAATCCAGGGGAACTCTGCTGCTCCTCCTCCTCCCTGTGCCCTCCCTGTCCTGTCAGTGGGATTGTAACTTCTGAGGAAGCCTCAACCTGAGCTCCTGGGGATTGTAATCAGCTCTAATCCTCACAGTTCCCCAGGATTTATCCCCACTGCCAGCATGGCTTCTCTGCCCTCTCTTTAGTGTGAATCCCTGCAGAAAATGAACTCCTTGGGAAGCAGCTCTGGCTCAGCACTACAAAGCATCTCCTGCCCTCCTGACACCAGCTCTTCACGCTCACCCTGCAACTCCTGCAAGCTGCTGCAAGCCCTAAGAAAAGGGAGAGAAGAAAGAAGCTTATCTGCAAGAATAAATAACAAGCTGGACTAATGGGTGAGAGGAGCAGCTTTGAGACACAAAAGGTCCTTGAACCTTGAGCTGAAAGCCCAGCTGCACTCTGTTTATGCCCATGGCGAGTGCTGGGATAAAAAAGTGAGATCAGCAGCGACTCTAAAGCACTTCAGCTGATCACACCTAAAACACCAAACACACTTAAAAACTCTGGGTGGATAAAGGAAATAAAAGTTGCAGTCCTCTTCTGCTCAGGGCCCACAGAGGGACTGATTTCTGCTTTTGGTGCAGTGAGGGGACTGCACTGGCCAGTGCCCCTCATTGCAGAAATGATTCACAGCCCTGTCAAGGGGACAGCAAAACACCAAAGGGAAAAAATAATGTAACCTAAATGGTGCAGAGAGGGGATGGAAACCAAATCCTGCTATTTTCAGAGAATTACAGAATGGCCTGGGTTGGAAGGGACCTGAGAGATTGTCTAGTTCCAAACCCCTGCCATGGGGACATCTTCCACTGTCCCAGGCTGCTCCAAGCCCCTGGCCTTGACCTCACTACACCCCCAATCCTCCCCTCAATCCCTTGCCTTTTCCTCTCCCCATCCACATCCCTTCCCTATTTGTGCACAGAATTCTCCCTGGCATTTGTAACCAAAGCAGCCCAGGGTGTGGAGGGCAGCACACTGCAGATGCAGAGATAAAAAGGGAAATGCTGCTGTGGGGACCCAGCTCAGCCTGCCCTCAGTGAAAAATCCCAATTCTTCCCAAGCACAGCCTGTCTCCCTCTAAAAATGCTGCTCCATTATAACATAAACCACAAGCTCTTTTTGTTTGCTTGTTTGCTGCTTTTTAAAAGTATATTATCCTTTTTTTTTTTTCCACTGTGAAAATCCTTTTTTTGTACAGATAATAAAATTTAAGTGCTGCTGCATTAAAACTTCGGGTCACATTCCCTTCACCACACCTCTCTGCATTAGGAAGGAAGAGATAAATTTTTAATCTTTTATTTTTAATGAAGATTAAAGAACAAGTTCTGCTTGGCTTGCCTTGGCTCCCCATACATTTTAATGTATATTGATTTGTATAAATGTCTCATTTAGAGCATATTTTTGTGAGTATTAATGGGCCTTGGACAGGTAAGATTATTCCTCCTGT
Source organism: Haemorhous mexicanus (assembly GCF_027477595.1). NCBI lineage: Eukaryota > Metazoa > Chordata > Aves > Passeriformes > Fringillidae > Haemorhous > Haemorhous mexicanus. Next base: position 24,116,388 of record NC_082350.1, read on the forward strand.
CCCATTGCCAATCTCTTTGGTCAAAGTTGAAGAACACAATACTTTGTTCTGAGATGAAAAAGGAAGACAAAGAGATGGGAATATCAAAGGATCAATGTCCCCAGCAGGAACAGACCCTGTGGGCACTGGAGCCAGCTCAAAACTCTGCCTTGGATTGACTACAAGGGGAAATTTGGGCTTATTTCTGCTAATCACTTTCCATTTTCCCATTGATTTTCATGAATTCTGGGTTGATTTTAACAGGAAAGGATTTCTGAAGGAGAGCTGGAACCCAGCAGAGTTTTCCTGCTCTCCAGGTGGATGGGTTCAGTCGGGCTGTGTGGTCACATGCAGCACCTGAGAAGGAGGAAACACCAGCTCACGTCTTCAAGTGCAGCTCTGAAATTACTTCTGAACCCCACCTCATCATCATAAAATGATCAACAACAAAATAATGGAATAACACAACGCCAGACATTAGGCAGAAGGACTGCAGAAATCAAATATTTCATGTCTTTTGAGAAAAAATAATTACTGTATTTCAAGCAAATTCTGAAGTCTCACAGAAATCACCTGAGGTTATTTTTTTACTGTTTCTGTCACCAACCCCATTGAGACATTGCAGTTTTGTAAGGTCTCACAAGTGGAAAAACAAGCTATGGGAATATATAATCTCTCATGAAATCCAAATAAAACTTGGGAACTTTTGATAAGTTATCAAATCCTTCTTTCATAGTTTAATGACAGAAGAAAAAAAATCCAAATAAACCACCTAATCCAGGTCACTCCATGTGCCTCTTTGGCTACTCTTTACTCACATTAAACCATTTCCTACTTTCTCCTCTTGAGCCTCCACCTTTTAATTCACACTAGTTATTAAATAGATTCCAACAATAAAGTCCCACAGTCCTGTCCACCATGGATATAACTTCCAGTACATTGACACTTCTAAAAACTGTGATTGATATCTCTCCAATATTTACAGCTGCCATGAAAGCTGAAGGTTTTCCTTGCTGACCACAACGTATTTTGATCTTTCACTTCAGACTGCAAAGTCCTCAGCACACAATAGGGAAATCAAGGTCCAGATATCCTAAAAATTATGGGAATTTCTGATCACCTCCTTTTTCTTTCTCCAGCAAACAAAATCCAGCAACTCCTTCAGATTTGCCTTAACAACTCAGAGGATTTTGCTGCTCACAAATACAAATTTTGCTGCTCATGATTCCAGATGTTCCCATTACCCACAGAAACCCCGAATCCTCTCCTGGACAAAGTTTTGCAAAGCCATCATCCTCCTGCCAGAAGGATCCCAACCCTCTAAGGCTGCAGCAAAGTCATCCTGGCCCATTGAGTGCCATCAGCCCATGACCTCAGTGAAATCATTTCATGGACAAATCCTTCCTGAGCTGCGTCTTGTGCTGCCCCTTCCAGCCCTGCAGCACAATTACAAATCAGTTTTGCTGCTTTCTGAACCTCAGTCCATTCTAAAATGGACATCAGGGTCCATAATCTGACTGAGTGTCCCCTGAAAAGCACTTTGACATCTCTGGAACAGCAGGTCCAGAGCAAGAGCACAGTGGGTGGGAGCACAAACGGAGGACAAGCCTCTCCTACACTGCCCTGGAAAGGAGAGAGAAAATCAAGGGAACTGAGATGTGGCAACACTGGAATTTTCCAAAGCACAGAGAAGTCAAAATCAGATCTGTAATGAGAACAGAGGCTTTGGAAATTATTCATCTGCAGTGGGAAAGGTAACGAAGAAACTTAACTGAATGTCAGCATAAATAAGACTTTTCTGAGCTCAGAACTTGTCTCCCAGGTGTGTCTCTGACACATCCAGCCTTCCTCATTCCCTGTTCTCCTGCACAGATCCCACCACCAAAGGGCTGGAAAAACCATGGAAAACTCATCCCAGATTGCAGGTTGGCATTATTAGCCCACGATTTTTGATTATTTATCTTTCAAAATACTGGCAATTAAAAGCAAGTCATTAGAAGAGGTGTAAAAACCTGTTGGTGATGCAAAAACCAGCACGTGAAGTAGATAAGGGTGAGATGTTTCTGCAGGAATATGGAAAAGCTGCAACAGTGTTTTAATCTGTTTACTACAAGGAAAAAAAAAAAAGATGCAGCACACACATTTTGTTGGCTGGTGTCCCTAAAGGCTGATAATTCAGTGTATTAACGTGATTGCCACCTGGAGAGTCCATGGATACAAAGGAAAACAAGGCTTTGGGGAAAAGACTCTCTCAACCATATGGAAGGATGACAAAGAGTCCTGGAAATGGTGACAAAATTTCGTTTGTGAGCAGAACAAATGAATTTCTTATATTTAATCCTTGGTGGTGCACAGACAGAAACTGTTCACTGATGTTAATGACAAAGGTAAAGGTCAGCTCAGCTTTGGGGAACAGTCCAGTCAAGCAAAGCCCGGGAACATATGCCTAATTCCAAGTATAATTGACTAAAGTGGCTAAAATTGAGCACCTGCTTAAGTGCTTTGATGGCTTGGTGCCTAATGAAATATTAATCACAAATGGCAGCGAGCCATTACACCAAGAAGGTCTTATTTATCCTGAATTGATTTATATAATAATTAAGGTCTAGATAATCAGCCATAGTAGGAAGCCTGACAACGTTCTCATCTGAATCAGCACATTTCAGCAGTGCTGAGCCCACAGTGAAACATTCCTGGTTCTAATTAACCTTGTCAGGGGTTTTATTTTGGAAAGCAGCTCGCAAAGCAGTGGTGCCACCCCAGCCACTGCTGTGCATTGAGCCTTGACTCTTAACACTTTTCCCAACTCTTCCATACACCTCTTTTTTCCAAGAGAAAAGAGGAATTTGGGCAAGACTTTGCCTGTGCATTCTTTACAGTGTTATGTAAGTCAAGGTGCTAACAGCTTTAATAATGAGATGAAATGTTACAATGGCAGGCAGTAACAAAAATGGTATTTTTGTCAAAGATCAGTGTCACAAAATGAGGGTAACTTGATATTACCATTCCCTCTTAAATTTTCCCCTACATTTTTCAGAAGCAAATTAAATATATTCAGATTAGCACCATACCAAGGAGATTAGAATAGAAAATGCACTCACATATTTCTTCTAATCTTCCTTTACTCAGCATGGCAACAATTTCTACTTCTGCAGAATCAAGTTAAAACGGGGCTGACTGCTCTGGCTTCTTGGTTTATCAGATTCCAATTAAAGAAGGCTGATGTTTTCCAAGGTATTTTAGTAAGTCAAAAATATTTTTTAATTAGGTCTGAACATCCTGCAAATAAAATATTGCACTACAATCCGATCAAATCGAATTAATATTTGTCAAATGCCATTTGGCACTTCCCAGCAAATGGGGACAGTTCTGCTGCCTGTGGTGGTTTCAGATGTGTGGAATCACTGCCTGCCAAAGGCAGGACTGAGCAGAACTTGTACGTGTGCTGGATTTTCATCGTTCACTCATCCATCTCAATCCAGCAGAACATTTTCATTTAAAAAGATGAGAGTTTGGACAATGTAACCTTATTAAAACAAGCTTTCACTGAGCTGCAGAAAAACCCCAACTCCTGCCTAAGGACAGTTGCTGATGTTACTGTTGTGGAGTGTTGATTTTTTTGGAAAAAGGAACAATTCTGGATGAATACCTGCTTTTAAGCACTCTCCCACAGCAGCACCATCTCAGGACAGGAGCAGTTGCATTTCCATGATGTGGGACAAGAGCCCTGGGCTCTGGGCAGTAAATCCAGCCCAGACAATGATGTGGATGTGCTGCAGCAGCTGTCCAGCCCTGGCCAGCCTGGCTGGACTGGGAAAGCTGAGCCCAGGTGCACAATGCCCAGGGCAGGGGCTCCTGAATGGGAAATTTCCAGCTGGACTCAACACTGATTCCTACCAGATGAGGCAAATCCAAGGAACACCTGTTAGCTTTGGGAAGAAGGGGAAAAAATTGGCACCATAATGTGGGATGAATCATCAGAGTATGAAGGCAGGAACAGCATTAAAGGGAAAGAATGGGTTTGCTTTCAGATCTGCGAGCGACACAAGAATATTTAATATTTGTCACATTCTTTCTAGAGGGACGGTGACTCATTTAGATCAGGATCCTTTCATAATTCAGCTTCAACTAAATTACAAAGGGAGCTCTCAAACAAAGAGCACATTAAAGATGGGTTGGAAGAAGACAATGCTCCAAAGGAGCTCTGAGCCCTGCACGCTCCCTCAGACGGCGTCAGGCCACAATAAATAGAAACCATCACGAGGAGGGGCTGGGCTGCTCCTGGCATCTCTGAACCAGAACCCCCTGGAGTTTAAAGGCACCATTCCAGACATGGGGATGGCCTTTGGGGCTCCCTAAAAGCAGAGGGCAGGCAGAGTGGAGGGAATAAGAAGCAGTTCTGTGGGTTGAAGCCCTTCAGGTCCACCCAGGGCAGCCCAAGCCCCCCAGGGCTGCACCCAAAATGCTCCACGGCTCACGGGTTTCACACTTGGATCACTTTGGGCCATTTGGGGGTTCATCCTCCAACCCCAGCCCCAGCCAATGAAGGCACTGACCCCCAGTTTGCTGCCCCAGCTCACTTTTGTTCCCATCCCTGGCCCTGAGGCAGTGAGGTGTCCTTGACTGCCAGGCCTGGAGAGGAATTGTTGTGTCTGCCCAAAATGGGACAGCAGCAGCTGAGCCTGGCTGTGGAGTTCAGAGTCACACACTGAAGAACTGCAGGGTCACAGACAGGTGGAAACAGAAAAGGTAAAATCCTGAGGCATCATTCCCCTTTAGAGGCTTGACAAGGCCTCTACCTTGTCACATCTCTGTGCTAAATACCTGCTAACAGAACCTATCTAACAACAGGAAATATCTAACAACAGGAAATATCTAACAACAGGAAATATCTAACAACAGGGGTGTTTATATTGCCCTGCAATGGGGAATGCAAAGGGCCCCCACTCCAGGCTGGATGAGGGTGGGCACCTCCCTGCAGAGAGGATGGGAGACCCAGCAGAGCAAGAGCAGGAGGGAGCTCTGTGCTGGGAAGGTCCTCACAGGGTCTGTTCCAATGTCTCACACGCACAGGTCAGAAACAACAAGTATGGAAGGAGTTTTCACTAAGTTTTCCTTATCAAGAATTTTCAACCTCAGGGAAAGCTTTTAGCTCCAAGAAAATCTTGTTTCTAACTACCCTAACACTCTGAACCGTAACGACAAACCCTGCAGAATAAAATCCAGACTATTTTAAACTTATGAGTCAGATTTTGTCTTCATTTCCACCACAGAAGTAATGTGTTACTTCAAGTTATTTGCTACACAGAACCTGCTGTTATTCAGGCCTTGTGTCACCTGAGGAGCAGCACAAATTGCAGTGCAGACAGGCAGCAGTGGGGCAGCTCCTGACCTACTTCAGATCATCTCTGTCACGTCTCAGAGCTTTCAAACATCACCTGGAATGAAGCAGGTCAGTAAGAAATGGGCTGGGAAACGTTTAAGGTTGCCACAGAATCAATTGAGTGTGAATGAGAAGCCTTTTGGGACGTCTGTCTGTGCTGAGGTGGAATTCCTGCTTTGATCTTAAAAAATCCTTCTCAGACAAGTGGGGTAATGAAGACCATCAATAAAGAGGCCAAAATACCGTGGGCAGCTTCTGGCAGAGAGTCTGGAAAGGTTAATGGATGGAATGGAAATGCACCTCCAGCCTGCCTCGTGTCTGCTACATCCCCACAACATCTGTGCTTGGAGGGAACAATTCCCTGCATGGGCTGGGTGGAGAGCTTCTGGGAAGCTGGTTTGGATAAAGCTGTTATTAACAAAGGGGAAAATGAGCTAAATAATGATGTCATGTGGGTCAGCCATATCCCAGAACAGTGGCAGAGACCCTGACAAGGAAAGTAAACATGCTTTATTTTATAAACCAGTGACATGTGGACAATGAATGTCTGCAGAAATTGTGTTATTGCAGGATTTCAAACATTAACCCCTCAGAAAGAGTGGGAACACTGAAACACTGGATGGGCAAAGCAGCAGGGACAGGGACTGAGCAGTGCTGCCACCACACAGCTCCCACCACAGAATTCCCAGAATCACTGGCTTGGAAGAGACCTTCAAGATCATCGAGTCCAGCCCAGCCTCAACACCTCAACTGAACCCTGGCACCCAGTGCCACGTTCAGGCTTTGTTAAACACACCCAGGGATGGGGACTCCACCACCTCCCCAGGCAGATAATTCCAGAACTTCATCACCCTTTCAGTGAAAAACTTTTTCCTGATATCCAACCTATATATAAACCCCGTCTCAGCTGACTTGGAGAACTCACCTGCTTCCCAAAGATGGCATTCTATCTATTTATTTATTGTTTCTGCCTTTCTTTAGGACTGCTGGGATGACAAGTGCACAGGACAGAACACTTGGTTTGCTCTGAATGTGTTTCCCCTGATGTTCAAACCTCCCTTCTTGGCTGGGCTGCAACAAGCACAGGAGTGTCATTGTCCCAGCCCAATCTCCTCCCAAAACAAGTGGCACAGTGGCATTTACTGAGTGAAATGATCAGTTATGGAAGTTCCTCCCTCCTGAGCCAGGTTTGTGCTGCCAGTGCCATTTCCCTGTCCCTGCAGTCCCTTCACTCTTCCCACACCATCCCACATGACTCCAGATGTTCCCGTTACCCTCAGAAACCCCTAATCCTCTCCTGGACCCCACAAGCTCTTGGCTTCACTCCCCTCCTGCAGGAATTCACTCCACAGGTTAATGATGCATTTGCATAAATATTTATTTTCTTTAAGGGCTTCCATTCTGCTGCCTTTCTCCTTCCTTACAAGTCCCCTGGTTCTTGTGTTATAAGAGAGGCTAAGTGCAAGTGCCAGATTTACTTTTTGTGTGTGGCAATTCATTACTGGGATATCTCCATCCTGTGCCCTCTTTATGTCCCCTCTCTGCACTAAACCCTCCCAGAGTTTTAATTCTTCCCTCACACAGAAGCCATTCAAGCCATTTGCCATAATTAAAACAATTAATTTCAGGAATGATCCAGGCTGCTACACAGAGAATTCAGAAAGGAGAGAGGAATAAGCTGAGAGAATCACTGAGCATCCTCCATCTACTGGGACTTTTTGGAAGCTTTTCCCTGCACACATTTCCGTGCAGAGAAGCCCACTGCTCTCAGGCACCCCAGCTAATAATATTTAAGTGTTTTAATAATCTGGTAAAGTGCAATGAATGTGTTTAATTTATTAAGAGTTTCTGTAGCAGCACTGCTGGGTTTGAATTCCTGCTTGCAAGAATTTAAATTTATTGCTACAGCACTAACTCATGGGCCTGCTTTTCCCAGGAGCAGCAACTTGAGAGGAAGAAAACTAAAAGGAATTTTTTTTTATCCACGAGAATCTCTAGGACACAAAACTAAAAATGTATTTACAATGAAACTGAGATAAAGACTTTTTGTAGCTGAACTTGAGTCTATTAATATTTAACAGCACCAACATCTAATTAACATTTCAGCAGAGATGACCTTTCCAAGAAACAGGTATGTCTACATAAATGTATATAATTTTTTTTGGCTGTTAAGATGGCATGGATGACATGTCCTTTAGGAGGGACTGAACTGCAAGGAACATTTTTTAACTCCTGTAAGGTTTAAAAAACCTCTAGGAAGCTCCTTACTAGATTGTAAAAAACTGAGCTGAGGCATCAATTAAATGACAGCCAGTTCTTTCTCTTCTCCCCAGAATTTTGGAAAAGCAAGTTTGTGACACAAGAGATGGTGTCAGCTCTTAGTGAAACACTCCTGGCTGCGCAATTCTTCAGCCCCTCTCCTGCTGCAGTTCTGTCTCCCTTAATCCTTCTGTGTTCTCACAGCAGACCCGTGTTTCTGAAGTGACATTGGTGTAACTCTTTGGTTTGGAGCTGTCTGGAATCACCTTTAGGAAGATTTAGAGGAAATGAACAGTGGATTGGCAGGGGGAGCAGCAGAGAGGTGAGAGGGACAGACCACCCAAACCAGGACACGCCTCATTTCCACCTACCTAAATTCTGCAAAAAGCCAAAAAATAAAACAACCAAAACCCCTCTGCTGATCTGCCTTGATAAATATGATCAGTGAAGTCTCAAGCCTTGACACAAAGAGCTCCACTCTGGTTAATTAGCCGGGCAGCCCTGGGAAATGCCCAGAACACTTTGATACCTCCCCTTTATTGAAAGGAAAGCAAGATGTTATTCACAAACCACATCTAAAGGACTGGCAAAGCTTGTTTACCAGCCTCAGAGCCTCCCACCACTGTGCAGGTCCATGATGATTCCCTTTATCAAACTCAGCTCTCCACCAAAGCTCTGCAGAGGGCTTGGATGGACCCTTAAATCAAAGCCACGAGTGGTCCTGAAGCTTCTGAACAAAGCTGTGTTTCAGCTGGAGGATGTATTTCTTTGTCTTGCTTTGTAACAACTTCTCACAAAACAGCAAGGCCTTTGTTTGACCCTTTCCTGAGATCAACTCCAGTGAATTAGTTATTCTTTGGTCTGAAGAAAACTAATTACTCGACATGAATCTAAGACAAGAGACACTTTCTCCTTCCAAGGGCAAGAAGAGCCCACCCTGCTCAGCCAAGCCTCCTGTTGAAATGTTTAACACAGAGCAAGGAGCTGAGCTCCATAATTCACTCCCTTCACACCTGGCTGCACAAGGAGCAGCAGCTCTGAACCAGCCCTGCAGAGCTCTGGGTGGCCACAAGCATCTCCCCAGGCTGCTCAGAGAGGGGGGAGCACTCACAACCACATCCTCTCTTCAAAGTATTGGCATTTCAGCCAGCATCCTCTTAAAGACACAACTGTGGTAAGAAAAAGGGGAAAAAAATCATCTCCAAAAGCAAATCTGCATCATTTGTTATCTAAAGTGACTGTTGCTGCAGTCAGGTAAGAAATGCAGAATCTATGTTTGATAAAAAGGCTGTGATTTAACTGCCTGCAGAAATAACGTGTTGCTTTCCCTTATTTTTTCTGGCTGGTTTGTTTTTGGGGTGATATGGTTTGTTTTGTTGTTCTGGGATTTTTTTTGTTTTGTTTTGTTTTCTTTCACATGATAGATGAATAATGTCTGTTCCTCATGGAATAAAAGCACATCTGCACTTTGTACCTCCAGGTTCTTCCACCCTCAGACACGGCAGGACCAGGATCTCCATCTCCAGCAGGAATCCAGCCTGGATTCCCACTGGGACCAGCACTTTGCCTTGCATTTCTACAAGCAGCCAACTTTTCTCCCCCCTGTTTTGATGACAATGGTTGTTTGGCTGTCCAGCCTCAGTTCCAGCTACAATAACCTTCTGGACAAAACATCTCATACCACTGCTCCTGCCAAAAATTTAATTGCATCCAACGATGCATCAGAAACAAAAGTGTTACCTAATGAATTTTTGCCCTAACTGTGGCTTTATCTTTCCTTCTTCACTAATTTCTCAAGGTTGCTGGAAGGCAGATCCTACCCCTGCATGAGGAAACACCAAAACCCTGACTGCTGGTTTTGAGGGCTGCATCTCCTGATCAGCAGTAAAACTCTCCAGGTTGTTTCCTGATTTGTTTTTTTGAATGATTATTAAAAGTTTGAGATGGTTCACACACAAAGATGGGCACCAGGCCAAGTTTCAGCCCAACTGAAGCAAAGATCTGCTGGTAGACAGGGATGTGCTTCCCTGGAAAATTAAACCCAATGAAGTGCAACAACTCTGGTGGCACCTGGGGACTGATGAGCACAGGAGCTGGACACCTGCCCAGATTTCACATCAGCCTCCCTAAGGTCACAAAAGCACTTAAATATCTTTTTACATGAAATCTCTTCATTTTTTCCTAAAAATGGAGTACCAGGATAAAGTACTGGCCCAACTGCTGTCATGAATGTGGCTCTGAAGCCTCTGTTAAAGCCAATCCATCTCTGTGGATGCATTTTGCACATTTTTTGTTGGCACCAAAGTGAGGTGTGCAGCCAACTGAGAGCTGCCTCAGTTTGTCATTCCTGACAAAGATAAGGAACCTGGTTCAGATATAAAACTGAGATTTCTAAGGAGCACAGAATCACAGAAAAGGGTGGGCTGGGAGGAACCTTAGAGCTCATCCAGTGCCACCCCTGCCACGGGCAGAGACACCTTGCACTGCTCCCAGCCCTGTCCAGCCTGGCCTTGGACACTTCCAGGGACAGCACAGCTGTTGTGGGCACCTGTGCCGTGCCTCCCCACCCTCCCAGGGACAGATTTAAGTGGGTTTGGAAAGAAATCCCAGGGCAGATGACATCCTTCATCAGGAAGGTTTTCAGAGTGCTGGTGGTGTCCTTGGCTCCTTGAGCCGTGCTGAGCATCCCAGGTGTGAGACCGAACTTCCCCCTGGCACTGTGTGAGGTCACACAGGGGGCAGGTGAGAACCTGACCTTCCCAAAGCCCAGAATCCCAGCTGTGACACTGACACAGATGAAACATCCCCTGCTCCAAGCAAGACTTTTCCATTTATCCAATTGCCAGGTGTCAGGGCCTGACATGGAGCATTCTCCACTGCTGGCAGTTGAGCAATTCCCTGCCCAGCTCACGGGCTTGGAATGCTCTGTTTGCCATGAACTTTAACAGGATGGCAACCCAGGAGGCCTGGGGTGTGTAAAACAACACGAGAAGCCTACAACAAACATTAAATTCCTGTCATTCCTGCCCTCACTGGAATCAGGGTCAGGCCACTGACATGATTTTTCAGAACGCTGCCTTGGAGCTCTCCGTGGGCAGGACAACAGAATCCTGCTACAAATCCATCCATTTTACACTGCCAGGTAAATTCCTGCCTCTCTCCTCTCCCTTCCACTCTAATATGCACCTCTGCTATGTTTAAAAAACAAAATAGAAGTGTTCTCAGTAGCACTAAGCAGCTCCTCTGAGAATTTCCTTTCCAGAATGTTTTGCAGCCCGACTCTAACGCTGATTCCCAAAGACAGCTATTTTCGTTTTTCAGCATAATGCTGGGGTTTTTTTTTAAAAAACCAGAGTGATTTCTGGTCTGGGGAAAATGTCATTAAGTATTGCCCTTTCCTACTCACCTCTGATGAGATCAGAATGGGCACAGGCAAAGCCCTCGTTGCTCCTGCCCACAAATCAATATTTACTGCAGCACAGAAGGAGGGACAGAGGAGAAAAGACAAAAAACCCCTCAATTCCTAATAACAACTTTCCTTCCTCACCCCTGTTCTTCCAGGTGCTGTTTATTAAGAGCCAGTGAACAACTCCTGATGGTTCAGCTCTGCTGCCAGAAGAACTGCAGCAAACTGAACACCCTCATTTGTTACTCAGCTCACCTTCACCACGCTCCCTCTGCTTTTCCCCAATTCCGAGCACGGATGTGCAGCCACCTCCAACACCACTTCAGACATCCAGCAGAGGAAGAGGTTTTAGCATTGTTTTTATAATTGTTCCCCATTCCTTTACAGCTGGATCCCAGCTGCACTTCAAGGAGACCAAATCAAATGCAGTGAGAGGGTCAGCAATGACTCCTGAGCTCCAGAAGTCAAGAGTTCAACTCAGAGGAAGGAACTCGTCTGGTCTTCCTTGGAAGCTGGTGGTTTAAACATGTTACACTGAATTTTCTGGAAATTGTGGCTGCAAAGTCTTCTGAACACTTCCATTCCCTCCTAGCATCTTTTCTATGGGTTCTGATGGAAAATTAATGAAATCCCACAAATTTATGACCCACGGGTGATTTTGAGCCCTGAAATCTCGCTGCTGCTCTGGACAAATTATTGAGGTCTGGACTTTGCAACCTGTGCAATTTCTCCACTTAATTTATTTTTGAGAAACCTTTACCATGCTACCTGAATTCTCATGTTCTTGCAGACAATTCAGAGTCACCCTGAAACAGCAATGCTGATTTTCTGACTGGAATCCAAGAGAAATACATAACATTCCCAGTTTAAAAGAGAGTTCCAACTACTCCCTGTGAGATCATTTTGCTGTGTTAATACTTCAGTAATTTTTTCATTCATTCCATTTTTCATTTAGGCCATTCACTTTTTTTCTCTTTTAATAATAACATTTTAAGCCTTTTTCTCTTTCTTTTGTACTGACTACTGTAAATCCCCAAACTCACTACTTATAATCTGCATTTTTAAAAATTATTGCTGGCCTTTTTTTGCATTTGTCAACCAATTATTCAAATGAAGGCCAAATTCCCTTTATCATCCATTATCATTCTAGAATCAGCCTTGCTGTCAGCGCTGTCAGTGCCAGGAATAATTCCATTACTCCTCCCAAAACCAGCCCTGAACCCAGATAAACCAGTACAACAGAAACCCCTGTTTCTAATATCCTTATTTTTTTCCTGTCCAGTTTCTCCATTGATCACCTCTGCTTGGGGCTTGAACAAATTGAAATCCCCTGGATATAAAAATATCATGATGAAAGCTTAGCACAAAGAAGGGATTCAATTTTGCCTGAAACTGACCCACAGTAACAACAGATGGATTTTATGTCCTTTATTAGAGATTTTCAGGGTCCAGCCCTTGTGCTATGGAAATCTTTTTTCACTTCAGAATTTGATTCTGAGTTTTTCCTCACTAAAGATTGCAATTTCAGAAAGAATCATGGAATCACTGATGCTGGGAAAGACCTTTGAGTCTTCAAGTCCAACTGTCCACCACCAAACCATGTCCTCAAGTGCCACTCCCACACATTTTATTGAACATTTCAAGGATGGAAACTCCACCACTCCCCTGAGCAGCCTGCTCCAATGCTTGACAACCTCTCCACGAGGAAACTTTCCCTAAAATCTGCTTCTCCTGGTGCAACTGAGCCCATTTCACACACACACAGGGAAAGAACAGCATTCCCACTACCAGAGTGCTAACATTCACATTTTGGTGGTTCTTAAGCAAAATCTTGTATTTAAGTTAAAATTCCTCCACTTTCACCTTGCCCACTATCAGGACAGAATCTGAGGGATCTGCCCTCAGCCCCACAAATGGGATTTCTGACATTGGCCCAAAAGAAAAGCCCCTTAATCCCAAATATCAGAGTAGCTGAAAACAACTCCCAAAAGAAGAAACAATTTATAGGGCTGCAGCAAGTATTAACTCATTTTCTCGCATGAGGTAATCAGCTTGTCTAAAATATTTCATCCCTACCCACAGAATCTATTTTTTTCTTGGCCTTTCCAGTGCCTACCATGGCAGCAGGGTAATTTAATGCTGCTTCAGATCTTCTGTGACCTGGGGCTCCAGCACCAGCTGAGCAGCTGCCTGTGCCTGCTTTGTGTGATTCCAAAGTTTTGCTAAATTTACAGCATCAATATTGAGGATTTTCCTTCATTATCCTTTTTTTTTCCTTTAATTTTGCAGCGTACCTCTAATAAAAATACTTGAACCAGTAAATCACCCTGTGCTGCACCATGTGTAGGTTTGAAACATTAAAAAAACCCCAGGAAATTAGGGAAAAGTCTCTGCTGTTCCCAATTCCTTGACACCACTCACATCCTGGTTCTCACCTTTGCACATCTCCAGCCTTGAAACACTTGTGTGTGTGTGAGTGTTTTCTTTTTCTGGCAGCTAAACAAACAAACCACACACATTAATTTTAATGAGCACCTCAAGGTTTTTCTCTAAAAGAACTCTGAAGAATATTTAATAGCTGAGATAAACACTCCATTAAGGTAAGGAGGTTGTTGAGTATTGCAGTTCCTTAAATATTGTCCCTGTGGAGATCACAGTGATCATTAAAAAATTGAGCCCGTGGAAAAGAGAGAAACAACTGAGTGCAGCTGGTGGGGGAGAAGATGTGAGTGAGAAATTTGTGGTGGGGCACTGGGGTCAGGATTTCCCTGCACAAGAAGAAAAACAGGAGTTTTGAGAATCTCCAGCCATTACTGCCCTTACCCCAGACCCCTCTGAAGTTGATTTTGTTATCAAATTTTGCCTTTTAGGAGGCCACCATGTCTGCATAACACTGGTTAAAAGGTGTTGAGACAGAATTATTTTAAAGCAGCAAATTCTTATCACAGCCTGTTTAGGGAAAGTGACTTTAATGAAAGGAGAAAAAAAAAAATCCTAAACCAAAATATTCATTTCATCAGAAATTCCATTCCTTTTAACTCTCCTTCTGTGGGTCAGCTCTCAGCTTTGAGTTCCCACACAGAGTAAACTGTGCATCGTTAGAAGTTTGAAAAAACTTGAAAACATTCATTTTGTGTGCTAGGCAAAGATGCAAAAGTGAGGCAAAATGCCAAAGCAGAAATGGCATAAAAATAGCCAACAATTTTTTAATCTGCAGAGCCTTTTACCTCCACTACCAGCTGAACCATCTGTTCTGCAGTTGTTCAGGTCTGCAGGAAGAAGGGTGTAAATCTCAAATGTTGTGTTGTTTAAAGCTTTGACAATCTGCTGGGTAATGAGGTTGCATAATAAATAAGTAATAACAACAATAATGATTTCTTTTTAACAGTGCAACCAAAATAAATCTGCAAAACAAATTTAAGATTAAAAGATTGGATGGCTGAGTATGTCTTCAAACCAGTCTGATGTTCTCCAGCTCCTGGGGAGGTCATCCTAACCCATTAATGGGTCCTCACTCTCCTGCTGTCCCTTACCCTCAGGAATTCCTCATGGGAGAGGAAGCCAGGGCAGTGCCTGCAGCATTTATTTTACACCTTGAGACTTTGGGTTTGCCTTTCCCCAATAAAAACTTCCTCAAGAACCTCCCAAAACTCATTTACTCCTGCTGTGCCTCAGTGTCCCTGATACCTCAGGTCTGGTTTTAACATGTTTCACATTCTGAGCTGCTTTAGTGTGTGGGGCTGAGCTTCACATCAGGGCATGGTGAGCTCTGTGCACAGAGCAGGGAGACAAAACAATTCCTGCTCCAGCTGGGCACCAAGGACAAATGAGCCAAATCTCAGCCCAGGAGCACAAACCCCGTGGGCTGGAGAGAGAAAAACAAGCAGGGTGGGAGTGCCTGGGCTAAAGCTGGGCTGGGACAATGAACTGCAAGGTGCAAATGGAGCAGAGCTGATCCCAGGGAGAGACCCCGGGAGCGCTCGTGCATTTTGGGGCCATTTTGGGTCATCTTGGGGGCAGCCCTGGCTGGGCTCTGGTGCTGCCCAAGGTGGGTCCATGGAGGAGATCCTTGGAATCAATCCCTGCTTTATTCTGGGACTCTGCTCCAGGGCAGCCTGCACAAGGCATCACCACCAGGCAAAGGGGATAAAGGCATGGAGAGCTGGGAGGATCCACAAGGATGGATCATCTCCTCTGGGACCACAGAGATGAGAAGAAATGTCACAAGGTTGGCTAACACCACATTCACCCACAAATAATCCTTGTAGCAGACCAACAGAAACACCTGGCAGGCTCAGGGAAGGTCACAGCCCAGCAGGTGGAGCAGGGCCAGGGCAGAGCCCAGCTCAGCAGATCCTGCTGCTCCAGGTGTGGGAATGTTCCACCTGAACAGGAATAACCACAGGGATCCCCCCATGCAGGACCTGCTCAGATGGTTTCCAGCCACGTACCCAGGGATTTCACTCTTCACAGAACAACCACACTAAAAATTTCTTTAAGCACCTCCTGTCACTTTTAGGCTTCCAAACACCCCACCAAATCTGGGCTGGAAGAACTCCCAGACTGAAGATTCAATAAAATAAGTAGCATTTCTTTCATTATTCAATAAAATAAATAGACTGGCAGACTGGATATTCCATCAGAACCCTACAGCTTGTTAGACCATCAAAATAAGTTAGGCTTGATCTGTGGAGTACATCTGATAATGTCCTCAAATCCTTTAAAAGGGGTTTAAATACAGATCATGCTTTATGAAATTGGCTCAGAGGCCTGAAACCAGGAGATTCTGTCCCATGAAATGCATCTCATTTGAGCAGCAGATTTGACACAGATCAGAGTTTCGATGGCTTTGCTGGAGTTCATGGGCTGAGGTCTCTAGAACTCCAAAGGACATTTGGGAATGTTTGTTCCTGCTTTCCAGCTAAAGCCAAAGGCTCTCCTTAAAAGCAAAAGTAAGAGCTGATGAAGGATGAAGTCCTGAGCTGGGACATCACCCGCCCTTCATCTCCCACATCACCTTCCATACCTATTTTCCTGCATCTTGTCATAAAGAGAGGGAAAAATGTGTTGGTCTGAGCAGCCACTTCAATGGGAATGCACACTTTGTGTCCCCCTTCTTTCCTCTTCCAGCACATCCATCCCTGATCCCAAGGATTCCCCTTGCTCCCTTCCTGGTCCTTCCTCACTGAGGCACAAACAGGAACTCACACTGAGTCCAAGCCATTTCCCAAGAGGATTCTGGAATTCCCCAAGCCAGGTAAAGCACATCCCTGACCCTGATTTCCTTCTGTCCATTGATAATGCACCAAGTCTGCAACAGCCACTCTGCAGTTCCTGGAATTCTCTTCCTGGGGATTTCATTTAATACAAATAATATGCATTAACAATGCATATTTTGCTTTTCTTGGGGGATGATTTTCCATAACTCATTCATTATTTATGTTCTTTTCATATGCTGGAGATGGCTGCTCTGCACACCCCAGCTTCACCACTTGAAAATCTCCTCAAAGAAAGGCTGAAACCTCTCATATCCCTTTTAGGGATTTTGGGTAGAATTAATAATACACATTAATAATTCAATTTTTCTCTTTGCCTGGTGGTGGACGAGCAGTTTTCACAGTGGCTGAGCAGTTTTCACACAGCAACACCAATCTGCATTCATAATGCAATTTTTGCCCCCCTCTTTCTAAGGGGCTGATGGGCAGGTTGCCTATGAAATAATCAGTTTGATAATAGGTAGTTTTGCTTTGCAGTGACTCAAAACCCAGAGAGACTCACAGAGTGCTGCAAATATTCACTGAAGACAGAATCCATCAATCCCCTCTGCTTTTCCTATGAGGAGCACTGGAAGGATTCACCCACCAGCCACTTCCTCCAAGCCTCTGCAGCAGACTCTAAATAAAAACTGGAAATTCTTCCTCTCCTCGTGACCAGCACTGGGAATTTCTACTCCCACCTGCCGGTAGGAATAAAATTTAAAATCATTTCACCTCTTCATGAAAAGGAAAAGGAAGGAAAAATCAAGATGATCACAGAATCACTGAGGTTGGGAAAGCTCTGGGGACACTCAGGGGTTCTTCTGCAAGGAAGGCCTTAAAACTCCTAAAAATCCCTCCTAGCCTTAAAATATTTTATTGCAATTCTAGCAACAATCCCTTTCTATCCTTCATCCCCTCCGACCCTTTCCTCTGGTTTATGAGAAACCAGTTTGGAAGAATTTCCTGCCCTTAATGGTTTCCTGGCTATTTTTTTGTGCAGGATATTGTTATAAAAGGAGGTGATAGATTCAGGTATTGATTCCTTTTAAAGCTGCTTTATCAGATGGGAGAGAGATTTTTATCTCCCTGCCACCTCAGGGCCCAGAGCTTTTAGCAGCTGGACAATTATGAGTTTCAAACTGTCCATTTAAAGGAGATATCAATATATCACTCTGTGTTTATAAAATACAGAGGAAGCTTAAATGCCACTGAATTGCATAATCTTCACAATATTTAAATGCATAAAACCAGTAATTTCAGCACGACAAAACAAGAATAAACAAGAAAGGGAAGGAAATAGGAAAAGAAATGGTTTTATCTGCCTTTGCAGTTTAACTGGAATTTATTTTTAGCTAATGATAACAGACTCAAAAAGTATCCAAGCACTGAGCAACAGCAGAAGTGTCATTTGGAGCAGAGTTAAACACACTTTCACTGTCATTAATCATGGCAAAAGTGACAGAAGAAAAATGAGCTGGCTCTGTATATCTAATGTATTAATTCTCCCTCAGATTGGCTCAGTGCATGAGCAAGTAAAAACAGGTACACCTCTGGAAAAGGAGAGGAATGGCACTCTCAAGCTTTCTGTTAGGAAGAAATAGAATTGGTTTTTTCCTCAAAGGAAGATTTTTTAAACTTCCAAAAAACCAAAGACTTTTCTTAAATATGGCTGAATAATTACAATGAAAAAATAACTGAACTACAGCAGCTAAACCCCATTTTTACAGAGCACATTTTTCCTTTCTTTCCCCCAGTTCCCACATTTTCTGCTAAGGATTGATTCCTATTCATTTGCTGGAGATCTGGCTAACTTTCTCCTTCAGAGCCACCCCAAAGCTGTGACCTTCCCCCCAAACTATTTAATTTTACTCCTGCTTCTAAGTTATCTAATCACAAAGCCAAACTAATTTGTTGCTTTTTTCCCCAGTTTGGGTAAAATTTCAGCCACTGAGGACGCCCCTGGTGAAGCACACACAGGGTGAGCAGAGGGAATGGGAGGTGAAGGAAACTTTTCCCTTAATTCTGCTGGAATTCCAAGCTGGTAATTTCAGTTGTGAACTTCAGCTTCCTCCTGAATTCCTGAGATGTTCTTGCAGCTCTCTGGCACATATGGAGCCCTTCCTAAAAATACCCACCAGAGCCCTACTTGCAGAGCTGATGACTTTGCTGACACCACAGAAAAACGTGGCCAGAAACCCCAAAAAAAGCCAATTAAAATCTCCAGCAGCCATCCAAAGCTGACCAGAACCAAAAGCAAAGTGGGGAAACTCAAATTCAGTCTCAGGATCGTGCTCTGCCTGCTGGGAACAGAGTCCTCAGGAGTTTGAGGGAAGTTTTTCTATGGAGGAAAGTTTTATCTCCCTGGATCAGCTCATGGAATGATGAGCTCCTGGCAAAAGGAGGAGATGGATAACTCTGTAACTCACAGCCTGTTCTGTCCCCAGCTATTCATGTCATCCATCTGCAGCTCACATCTTCCTTGCCCAGCCTATTTTTTACAGCCTGAAGGTCATGGAAGGGGTTTTCTGCTGTAGGGAAAGTGCTAAAAAAGAGGGTGACAAAAAAAAGGGGCCTTAGAAAGCCACCAACAATAAAAACATTTCAAGCAGCAGCTTTATAAATAACTTGAGGAGGAGTTACAGCTGCACCTTGAGATTTGTGGGTGCTGTGCTGTCATCTGGAAGAGAAAGAATTTCCTGATTGATTTGGGATAGCAGCTGCCTGGAATTTCCTGATTGATTTGGGATAGCAGCTGCCTGGAATTTCCTGATTGATTTGGGATAGCAGCTGCCTGGAATTCCTGATTGATTTGGGATAGCAGCTGCCTGGAATTCCTGATTGATTTGGGATAGCAGCTGCCTGGAATTCCTGATTGATTTGGGATAGCAGCTGCCTGGAATTTCCTGATTGATTTGGGATAGCAGCTGCCTGGAATTCCTGATTGATTTGGGATAGCAGCTGCCTGGAATTCCTGATTGATTTGGGATAGCAGCTGTTTCCTACCTGGAATGGGAACGGGAGCAGCTGCCTTGTGGGAGTGAGGGAGAACCAGAAGAGCTTCAGGTGAAGACACAACGAGAGGTAAGAAGTGAGATGCAGAGGGAAAATGAGCTGGCTCTGTATATCTAAATTAATTGATTAATTAATTCTCCCTCAGATTGGCTCAGTGCATGAGCAAGTAAAAACAGGTATACTCTGGAAAAGGAGAGGAATGGCACTTTCAAGCTTTCTGTTAGGAAGAAATAAGAGTTGTTTTTTTCCTCAAAGAAAGATTTTTAAAAGTTCCAAAAATTCAGAGACTTCTTTTAAATATGGCTGAATAATTACAATTGAAAAAATAACTGAACTACAGAAGCTAAACCCCATTTTTACAGTGGCTGAGCACATTTTCCTTTCTTTTCCCTCAGTTCCCACATTTTCTGCTAAGGATTGATTCCTTTTAATTTGCTGGAGATCTGGCTGACATTCTCCTTCAGAGCCACCCCAAAGCTGTGACTTTCCCCCCAAAATTATTTCATTTTATACCCTAAAACAGTGAAGGGACGTGCAGGGATAGAAAATATTTAGCCAACAACATAAGAATCCTATTTTAGTTCTTAGGAAAAGCAAACAGAGGCCCTTTGGAATTGTGGCAACGTGGAAAAATAAAGAAACAGCAGCAAAAATGGGCAAGGTGCAGTGTGGGCTCCAGCAGCACCTACATTTTTTAGCCTGAGGCAGGAAGAGACAGCTCCTTTGAGGGTGATTTACAGCAAGCCTACAGCCCATCTGCTTTGGAGAGCCAAGACACTAAAGATAATCTCCAAATTAAACAGCAAGATAAACACTGAGCAGGGACACAGCCTTCTCTCCTAACCTGATGAAATTGTGCTTTGCATCTCGTCTGCTAAATGGGAAATAAACCAGGGAAAAGGAGATGAAAAGAATCTAATTCGGCTCCAAAATGATTGAAACCCTCGGGTGGGTAATTAATAGAGGGCAAATGAAGTTTTAGCAAAATTAATTTCATTATTCTTGGGTAAAGCTGGAGTGGTTCAGGTGGGAGAACAACGTGACCCACTGTGGTGGAGCTGCTTTTTGCCAAGGGCTGAGCTGGAGCAGAGCTCTCCATCCTCAGGGGCAGCTGCAGAACATCTCCAGCACATCTCCCTCAGTCAGGATCTCCTTCCTCTTGCTCAGGGAAAAACATCCACAGCTCCTGCCAGGAGTTCTGTGCTCCTCCAAACACAGAAAACGCTGATGTGGCCAGGCCAGACTTCCTGAGCAAGGACAGCTGGGACAAATTCCTCAGCAGCACCCCTAAAATGACATTTCAGGTGGGGAGCTGCAGGAATGACAGCAAGTGGCAAAAGGGAATGGCAACAGCTCCTGGACAGCTGAAGCAAAGTATTCACATGACTTAAAGAGATTTATTTTGTTTCCTGTCTCGGTTTCTTTTGGTAATTTCAGTCATTCCTTCTGATGTGAGGGATTGCTGGAGGTTTGTCATGGATTTCTGTGCTCAGGAGGTGATCATTCAAGGGAATTTTGGGATAATCACAGAACCATAAAGGGAGATTTGCTGAGCAGTTTGTCTTGGGTTCTCAAAGCACAGAGACCAAAGGTAAAGGAATATTTGGGATTCCAGACTAAACAGCTCTTCTGAGAAAAATCTGCAAAATGACACCATCTTCATTATGCCAGAATTCAGCAGATTATGCAAATTATTAATCTTAATATTATCAGATTCTGCAGGTTATTAATCTTTTTCCTGCTCCTGTTTTCAGGGGATCAGTCCTGGCTCCCTTTATTCCCATGGAATGGAAAGGACCACGTCAGCTGAATCCACCCAAAACTGGTTTAGGATCATGAAATTCCCTGTGGCCAAACTACAAATAAATATTGCTGTCAGCTTCTAAGGTTCCCTTTAACCACAGAAATGTATTCTTCTCTTCCTATGGTTCATTTTAACCACGAAAATTTATTCTTCTCTTTCTGTTGTCCCTTGACTGCATCGTTTCACTGAAATTTGTGTATTCAGTCAGCAGCAGAACACAATTTATTGTAAATGTTCCCTTTCTGGCTGAAATACCAAATATCAATCCTCTAAAATAGAAAAGCTGAATAATTATGAAGGATTTCCCACTTCCAAATGGTTTTAAAGGCAGAGGGATCACTGCAGTTTAGCTCTGGATTTTCCCTTTCCTCCCTGTCAGGAGGATGGATCCTGGGATGAGGCTGAGGTTCACCTAGTGAAGAATGAGTAAAAATAAAATAAAAAAAAAAAACAAAATAAATAAAAACATAAAAAATAAAATAAAGTAAAATAAAATCCACTTCTCCAGCCTAAATACTTGTTCTACACAACCCAAAGGTCTTAATAGTACAAAATAAATATGCAGGTATAGTCAGAGCTCATTTTTCCTCTTACTAAAATTATGAGGGCCAAAATTTAGGGAAGAATTTTCATGCCCTTCAAATTGAGTCCAAATAATGCCACTTGACACCACAATCTCCAAATCCTGAACTTTGCCACTGGTGTGGGACTTGACCCAACTCCCAGAAGGAGCTCAGCACCACAAAAAGTTTAACAAAATTTGCTTTACAAATCCTCATCCAGAGCTCCCAAACCACTGTAAAAATGCTGCCTTAAAAAATCTCAAATAAATGTTGATTTAACCTTTTGGCACTTCACAAATATTTCAAATTTCATTTTCACCATTTACAGCTATAACCCAATTTAGGAAAAAAAAAAAATATATATAAACATATTTGCCAATTACAAAACTTATTTGAAAAATAGCTCACTAGAAGAGATTTTAGCCCAAGATGGGATTAGTCATGTCCTAAGTTATTTATTTCCCTGCACAACCAGAGAGAAACAATCATTTTATTGTATTGGTTTTTTTTTTAAATAGGGTTTCTTTAAAGAGCCAAGAATGGAAGCAAAGCACTTTGTTTTAATAAGGTCATGCTGGCTATTAAATAATTTGCACATTGAAGGTTAAATCCTTATTTCTAGACGGTAAAAAAGTATTTTTGTCTAACCTTGGGGACTGGAAAAAGCAGGAAGGAAGGTGTCCTGAATGATAAACCAAAGGGGGGAGGTTGTGCTTTTTGGTATTTGCAAATGTTCCCATCCACACCCACTCAAAGGGAGAGAACTCTGCTGAAAATCCAAGCCCATTTATCAATGATTCTCCTAAAAGCTGCAGCCACAGCTCCAGAGATTGCCTTGGTAAGGGACAAGGCTGTGCCACAGCCTGGAATTGTCCCCAGCACCAGCTGGAGAGAAAAGGAAAGGTGAGGGCAGGGTCCTTCTCCTCAGGAACCACTTCAATAGAAAATGTAAAGGGTCGTGGCACACTCTGATACAGATTTCAAGGGTAAATCCTGCAAGGATTTTCCAGCACACCAGACACCTGAATTTGGCTGGTGAAATCAAATTTGTGAGGGACCCCCCTGCTCTCTTCCCAGCTGAGGAAAGGCAGATGCTTTCCTCTCCTTCTCCAAATGATGCCTCAGGTTTTGGCTTTTCCATGTTTCAGTTTTGTGCTGCTTTGGTGTGTGGGTCTGGACTTCACATCAGGGCATGGTGAGCTCTGTGCACAGAGCAGGGAGACAAAACAATTCCTGCTCCAGCTGGGCACCAAGGACAAATGAGCCAAATCTCAGCCCAGGAGCACAAACCCCGTGGGCTGGAGAGAGAAAAACAAGCAGGGTGGGAGTGCCTGGGCTAAAGCTGGGCTGGGACAATGAACTGCAAGGTGCAAATGGAGCAGAGCTGATCCCAGGGAGAGACCCCGGGAGCGCTCGTGCATTTTGGGGCCATTTTGGGTCATCATGGGGGCAGCCCTGGCTGGGCTCTGGTGCTGCCCCAGGTGGGTCCATGGAGGAGATCCTTGGAATCAATCCCTGCTTTATTCTGGGACTCTGCCCAGCCCCTGCTCCAGGGCAGCCTGCACAAGGCATCACCATTGCTCTATATTCCCTCTCCTGTTCCCTTATTTTCCTATTTATCCCAGAGCCTGTGGTCAGGGAAATCAGGCACTGCTGGTTCCACAAATCCCCGGAGCACAGAAACTACCACACACACAGAGAACACAGAACTTGAGCTGTCAATGCCTTCCACTTACAGTGCACTTATGGACCATTTTAGAAATCAGATTCTGGAGTTTGATTTCTCCAACTATTTCCCTCCTCAGGACTGTTATTGACTAATCTATCAAAGGCTACAGTTCCCTAACGATGCATCAGTGCAATGCATCACCACAAACGCAGCACCAGCCTGATGATAGATTGCTCAATAACCTGGGAGCAGCTGGCAAGAACTTCCAGGAGTCATGTGATCCAAGTTTTAGTCTGGTTTTTGCTGTTGTTGTTTAGTTTACATAGTTCAGAATAAGCAGGATGAGCTGTTCACGGGTTGGGAGCAAGTTCACAAACCAAAAGGTTTTTGTTGTGTTAATAGAAACTGAAGGCTGGGCTACCTTAATTTGGAAAGGCAGATGTTGCTTTTTAGATTTCCAACAGTTTTCAATAAATCTGTATCATCATTCCACACAATTCTTATTTCTGATGTATTTTTGCACTCCCAGGTCAGTTCAGCACCTTTATCAGAGCTGCAGGTGATAAGCAAGGCCCACACTTGCACAGCTCTCATCCCAGAGGTCCCTTTGAACCAGGGATTACAGGGAATATGTGCTTTCACCATCCCTAAATCACATCCCTTATCCTGGAAAAATTACTCCAAACACCCCCAAAATGGCACAAAACCATTTAGCTTGGAAAAAACCTCAAAGATGATGGAGCCCAACCAGCAGCACCATGTTCCCCCCCACATTCCCTTCTCCTGCAGAGCTTCCTGAACTACACACAGGGAAGTTTCAACAACAAAAACTTCTCAAGGCTTTCCCAGACGTGAATTTTTCCTTGCAGGACAGACTTGCTGCTGACTATTTATCCATCCCATCCATCTCTATTTCCTTTGCCTTTTCCTTTTAATGGTTTATTAACTCTCTATTAGCTTTCTGTTGCCATGTTCCCTGTCTGCACTTAGCACCGTGACATTATTTAACACCACGAAGCCAGGAAATAAAATACAACCTGAAAACTCTCCATCCTGATCACCCTGCCTGTTAGTTGTGAAGGAAAGTTTAAATAACTGGGATTAGTGCTTAATCCCAAAGCAAAGCAGCTCTGTCTGGGTGTTACAGCACATTTTGCCATTGGAAAGAAAGGCACTTGCCCTGGTAAGACTGGATCTCTCCTGAATTGCAGTTTATCTCTGAAAAGGTAAACTGGTCACACTGGTTTATAAAGAAGAGAGAGAGAGAGAAGCAAAGGAAGAAAAAAGCTCATAAATCAAAAATGGGGTTGTGGTTCAGAAGAGGAGTTGTGAGAGGATATTGAGATTTTCCACAGAGAAATCCAGCAGGCTCATAGAAAAAGGTGGAAACTTTCATCAAGAAGGAGTGGGGATGATGGATGGATGACCTGGGCAGACTGAGGAAGCTCCAGTGGAACACTGGGAGCCAGAAGTGCTGATCAGCTGGGTAAAACACATCAGAGGCAGCTGCAGAGGAGTTAAAGACACTCAAGATTTCAGGGTTTAGAGGAACTTCTCACAGAGGCAGCTCAGAGGCAGAAGGAAATGGAGCTTCTTAGCCTCAAAATGAAGCACAGGAAGTAGAGAAATCAAACAGCAGATCTGCTTCATTTCTTTGATCTTTTCCAGTTTGGATTTTAACCCTGCATCCTTCTTAACCAGCAGTAATTTCTAGGTTCTCTACAAACCCCGTGGTTTTAGTTTTGATTTACAGAGGCCTCTTCCACAAGACGAGGGCCCTGGTGGATTCCTGTGCTCCAAGGCAAAGCCATCCCCACTCCATGCAGAGCACCACACGGATGGAATGGGCAGCAGTGCTCAGCAGATTTACCTCTGAGCCTGGGAGGACTTGTAAAGGCTGCTAATAGAAAATTTCCAGAGGATTTGCAGGAGCAAACAAGCAGTTTATGGGTGTTTATCTGATAAAGCCCAGCAGCTCTGGCAGCCTCAGCCCCGGGGTCAGCAGGGCTGCACAATGAGCCCTCCCTACCTGAGCTCCACAAAGATGGGATTGTGCCCAGGCTGCAAATGCTCTGCAGCTGAGGTGTAACTAAACCACATCTTAACCACGGTGCCTAATCAGGCCTATTTTTATGTCTAAAATGCAACTTGACTCAGGGGCAGTGTTGTAACATGGCCCCAATCAACAGGAGTGAAATAAATCCCATTATCTGCTTCAAGTGAGGGCTGTGCTCTAACTGGATTTTCTACTACAGAAGAACCCCAAATATTAAGAGAGAAATCAGTATTCAAAGAGAAGATGTTTGTGTGAACACAAATATTAAGGGAATAAAAAGGGAGTATTTTCTCCAGTCCAGGGAATCAGTTTATTATTCAAAAGGAAAAAAGGTGTTGGGCCATCAGCTGAGCCCTATTTGTACTTTAAAGAAAGCTGTAGAAAGCAGAAAAATATGAAATCCCACGGACACATTAAAATATTCTTGGATTTAGGCAAGGCCAGGGGTACTGGCAAGCAGCAGGATGGCAGAGAGAAAATGAGCATCTACAGGAAAGCTACTGGGTCAGCACATTGGAATTATGCAGGACAAAAACAAGGCATGGAGTGCTCACTCTCCAAAATGAAAACAATACTTTGAACAATTAAACCAAAAGAATAAAACACCACAGAGCCAGCAGCTCCTCAGTGACTGAGCAGATTTGGTTCCTGGGTGGATGCAGAGGGCCCAGCGCTGGCAAAAGAAGCAAGGCAATAATCTGGGCCCAAAAATAAACATGGCAATGGCTGCTGAAGGCAGAAATCATCAGGGAGATTTTGTGGGGATTGCAAATCATCCAACCATCTGTCCAGGAGGATGAGGCACTCTCTGGGCACGCAGGGAACGAGGAATAAATCACCCAGGCAGCCTGGCACTGGCAAAGATGCTCCTGGAAGCTCATCTGGAAAATGACTCTCCCATCAAGGCACTGCAGGAATGAAGCAGGTGCAGGTCAGAGCTATTAATTCCCCCAGATTTCACATCCATGCACAGATTTGCCAGATTTGGTCTCTCAGTCTTGGGACAACGGAGCCTAAATGGGATTTTTTGCCAGCATTTGTGAGTTTTGATGCCAGTAGGAATGTTTAAAAGCAAACAATGAAACCTGTGTGTCCCAAGAGGTGAAGGACAGGAGCAGAAAAGAGAATTTCACAGGAATTAAAAGCTGTCCTGATGCTGACACAAAGGCTGGGCCTAACCCTGCATGGAGATCTTCTCCACCTTTTACCTGAGCTCCTAGAAAACATTTCCAACAGCATTCCACACCAAAACCCCACGGGATTACACAGAGAGACTGGCACGGGGAGAGATGGATTACCAGAGACAGCTTTCAGGGACTGAGCCCCTAGCTGGTTTGGTTTTATTTATAAAACTCAGGTTATAATGGACAGGAGACTCCTCTGCTGCAAATCCCTGCTGGTGTGAAGAATGCAGGAGTTGTGCCAGGGTCCCTCTCCCTAATGAACTCTTCCTGCCTGGCCCAGGGCAGGCAGAGATGGAAGAACCCAGCCCATGAGCTCTCAGTCTCTGCTTTACACAGATTAATGTGAGACAGGGCTGGAGTGTGGACAGAGCTAAGGATTACACTGTCTGCATCCTGGACAGGAGAGATTTTCTACAGGACCTGCTCCAAATCTTCTTAAACTTTATGTAAAAAATGGAATTTATGTGCACAAAATACTGCTGGGAGCTGGGAGTGGATTTCTGCTCATGTCTTCTGGAATTTTAAGGCTGAATCACTGCTTTCTGTCAATTTATTGCTGCTTTCTATTTCCAGCAAGGTCTGTGGCCTTGGAACAGCCACAAACCTTGGAGCTGATTCTGCCTGGTAAAAACAATTTATCAGTTTTATCCATCACTTCTGAAATCTGGTCTCATCTGCCTGCTTAGAGATGTCTTCACCTTTCCAAGAAGACATCTGAAATCAAAAATAAGATGCACAATTCCAGAAGAGAGCCACAGCATCAATTAGGTGAGAAGAAACAAAAAAAATGAGTGCTGCTGATTTTTCCTTTTGTATTTCTGTTTGTTATTTATGCAGAGACTCCTGAGAAGATGGAACAGCTGAAAGAACTTTAAAGGAGAGAGGTGAAAAGAAAAAAATGCAGCTTTTTTTCCTGTATTTCTGGGAGTGTTTGTACTTCTATTAATAATTTAATCCCTGTTAAAGCACACAGATGCCACCTAAAGCATTTAGAACAATTAACACCGTGCTATGATAAATCATTGGGTTCAAATCTGTGTCATGAAATAAAATAAAAAATAACCAGATATAATCTTGCTAATAAACCTTAATGAATTGCAGCATTTGGACTGATTTTTCAATAAATTTGACTTTTACCAGTGTAAAGAAGCAATTCTGACCTCACCTGGCTGGGAAACAAGGAAGATCCAAGAAGCTATAAAAGAGAAGCTACTCAAAGTGGGACCTTTTTATTCCCTAGTAAAGAAAGAAGTTTATCTGTGAATGATCCTGGAAGAAGATTTACAAGTCTGTAAAATGTCACTAAGAGCAACCTGGAAATTGAACCTTTGAGAGAAGTTCACAAGATTTTTGCTCTGCAGAGATAAAAAAACAACAACAAAAAAAGAATGTGGGAGTCAAACTGGCCAAAAGGCACAGCTTCAGAACAACCAGAGCTGACATGGAAGTTAAAAGTGTATAAAAAAAATCATGTCAGAAAAACAGTTGTCACTATTTCTTGCTTGATTACAAAGTACTGGAATCTAAAGAGAGTCTCTGGAATGACAAAGATTTTCACAAGAATCAACTGAATTCACTCCTCTCTATGAGAAGAAGGGAAATTCCATTCTCTCCATCAGGAGGTGATGGATTTGGACTCCATGGGACAGCTCTGAAATCCAGCTGGCGCAAGGCAACACATCACTGGAGATGAAAATGCAACTTCAAAAATAGTTGGTAGGTCACTTCTTTTTTTTAATCAACTTTAAGTTGCTTAAATTTTTTGACATCAAGTTTTTAAGTGGAAAGTAAAAAAAAAAAAAAAAAACACCCTGTATTTTTTTCTCCCTATAAGATTAATTTTCAATTTAAAAGGTTTACAGGATTCCTCCACTCTCACTCCAGAGGGACCCTCAGTTTGAGCAGAGAATCTCCCTATATTTCATGGCCACAACATGGACTCACAGCAGTTTGACAGAGAAATTAAAACTCAAGTGGAAACTCGAGATTTACTGTAGAATACCAGCAAAGTGTGAAAATAGAAACCCTTAAATAATGCCCAGAGCCCAAGTCAGAGCTCCAGCTCACAGGAGCTTTGATTTTTTGGGAAATAAACCAAAATTCTCTGCCTAAATCCAGCACATCACAACTTATTCATACTCACAGAGCAAAAAGGAAAGGGGGAGAAAAGGAGGAGGAAAAGGACAAGGAAAAGGAGGAGGAGGAGGAAAAGGAGGAGGAAAAGGAGGAGGAAAAGGAGGAGGAAAAGGAGGAGGAAAAGGAGGAGGAAAAGGAGGAGGAAAAGGAGGAGGAAAAGGAAAAGGAGGAGGATGAGGAAAAGGAGGAGGAGGAAAAGGAAAAGGAGGATGAAAAGGAGGAGGAGAAAAAGGAAGAGGAGGAAAAGGAGGGGGAGGAAAAGGAGGGGGAGGAGGAAAAGGAGGGGGAAAAGGAAAAGGAGGAGGAAAAGGAAAAGGAGGAGGAAAAGGAGGAGGAAAAGGAAGGAGGAAAAAGAAGGAGGAAAAGCAGGAAAAGCAGGAAAAGCAGGAAAAGGAGGAAAAGGAGGAAAAGGAGGAAAAGGAGGAAAAGGAGGAAAAGGAGGAAAAGGAGGACTGCTAGTGCCTGAGGTCTGGCAGGTGTTCAATTCCTGGCATGGAAGGATTCCCAGTACAAAACAGCTGAAAATACATCCCAAACTTTATAAATATCTCTGGATATTTATAAAGTTTGATGCTATGTAAAATTAAATGGAATTAGGTGACGACAGGAACAAAGGCACTGGGAGAACACAGCCATGCCACAACAAGCATTAGGGGTTTGTTCCAGACTCAGGAAGCCTCAAAATGCAAATTATCAGCAGGACTTGCTGACATTTGCAGTCTGTGGGAAGAGGAGAGGAGGGCAGATATGGAAGGGAAAGATCAGAGTGGTTCAGAAAGCAAAATCCTACAGAAATTAAGGCAGAGCTGCTCTGGAAAACCCTGGGAGTTTTGGAATTGGGATGTACAAGACACAATGTAATGCACTGTCAACACTTCTGCTTCATCTTTGTCCTTTGGCTTTGTGTTTTTAGGGAAAAACTGTTGAAGGCACAGACCCCAAGCACCCCCAAATTTAAAAGCTGTACCCCTCCAACTCACATTTCTCTCCAAAGACTAAAAAGGATTTAACCAAGACACAAAGATTGAAGGGGAGGTGAGATTGAAACCCACTCTTCTATAATCCTTTAAAATAATTAAAAATAAAAACTCCGAATCCAAGTCCAAGTTCTTCCTGTGTGACCTCCTGAGCTCCAGCAGAGCCCTGCATTAATAATGGAATCAGACAATTTTATGCCTCTTTAATAATGGATGCCAAATATATTTGGGGTTAGGGAGGACAGTGTTCATTTATCGATCATCATGCATTATCTCCAACCTGGAAACTCCTGAGCAGCTCTCATCTCCTGTGCCCTCCTAAATAATTCAGAATGTAATTTCAGTTGGGTTATTTTGTTTGTATCTTTTCTGATTAAATTTGTATTTTTTAATCAGAAGAAAAGCTGACAGACCTGTAGCGAAGGGTCAAAATTTCATCTCACATCACTCAAAAAGTCCCAAGGAAATCATCTTGAGAAGTCCCCCAAATGAGGATATTTCTGTCTAATTCCTGGTTTTTAGAACCCAGACCTCTGTATTTGCACGGTGTTAGATGCATATTTAATAATTCCTTTAATTACAGTAAAAAATTACCTTGAGCCTTTCTTAAAAACACATAGCCACAGTAGAGTTTCTTGGAAGTTCTTTGTCCATCTCACCCTAAGTTTGGAGCAGTTCATCCCTGCCAATGCCCAGCACAAAAGCAGAAATTTTGTTCAGGTTTGTGAGTCGAAAATGAAATTTAAATATGCAAGGAACAGTTACTAATTTGTCCTGCAGCTCTGCATTCACTCCAAAGGTGAATTCTTGAGTAAAGCACCAACAAACTGCAGCACAGAGATTTACAGGCTCGTCTGGGGAATATTTTAATATCAACCAATTTCCAGCAAGGTTAGGGTTTTACCTCCCCTGCCTGTAATTAGAGGGGAGAAGAAAGGCTGAGAACAAATAGATGCCATGGCGACACTGCAAAAGAAGAAAGAAAAAAGACAAATGGAATAAACAGTGTCTCAGACAAGTTAATTAGAAGAACTCTGCAGTTCCTTAGGCCTTTAAATGGTCAGCTCAAGAGACAACGCTGTCATAAAGGGATTATTGTGGATTTCACAGATCAGTGATCAAGGCCTGCATCAGATTTTAAGGAGAAAAGTTGTGCTAGGAGAAACAAGTTAAGAAGAGTTTGTTTTCATCAGTGCAGGGACAAATTCCAAAGCTATCCAGCAGTGGATGCAAATTAATCACCTCATAATGAATAAAAGTCTCCTTTGGGAATTGTCAGCTCATCACCTGAAGTGATGCTTTGAGTGCTTCTTCCTTGAGAGAGGATTGAACAAGATGCAGGTCATGAAACAGGAATCCAAGGAACTGCTGGACTGTCCAGCCCTGTGATTAAAAACTGCTTTATTCCCTAATCTGTGCCCACCCTTTTCCTCACTGGTGCATCCTCCCATCTCCCCACAAAGGCACTGGCAGCGATTCTGCCCCCTGTGCCCCAGGGCAGCTGATGTGCTTCAGTGTTCAGGAATTTATTAAACGTTGATCCCATCATTTAAGGCATGTCTGATCTGCCAGGTGACAGGAGGAGAGGCAACAGCTCCAGGCTGTGCCAGGGGAGGTTTGGAGAGCAGGAAAAATTTGGATTTCAGGGAAAATTCACAGAAGGAATGGTCAGGAATTGGAACAGGCTGAGCAGGGCAGGGCTGGAATCAAGGCACAAATATTTTCACAATTCAAAGCTTTGCCAGCCCTGGGCTCAGGGGTACCTGTGAGGGCACAGACCCTGCAGGGTCACAGCCACCTCAGCCTCTGAATGATTCCAGAAAATTCCTGCCACCACTCAGAACAGCTCTGCCCCACCAAGAGAGGAGGAACAGGCAGCAAAACCACAGAGCTCCAACCCAACAGATTTATCCTGGCTTGGATAATAAGCAACAGATGAAACTAATATTCAAAAAAATTCTGTGGGGAGCCAAAAAAAAAAAAGCATCCACAGGACAAACTGCTGCCAGTGGGGTCCAGCTGGCACCAAGCAGTGCCTGGTGCCAAGAGTCACCTTTGGGAGGATATTCAGACTCTGAGTCACCTTCGGGAGGACATTCAGAGGTTTCTCTCCCAGTGGCATCAAGGCCTGCAGGTATTTGATGCTTTCCTGAACTCCTCCAGCCTCACTTCCTCCCAGGCAAGCCCTGGAGTTAGTGGGAAAGCAAACTGGGCAATCCTGTCAGAGGGAGAGTGGGGAGTGGGGAGGGGGAAAGGGGGAAAGGGAAGGGACAGGGACAGGAAAGGGGGGAAAGTGGGGGAAAAGGAGGGGGAGAAAACAAGGGAAAAGGGGGAAAAGGAGGGGGAGAAAAAGGAGGAAAAGGGGGGAAAAGAGAAGGAGAAAGGGAAGGAGAAAGGGGCGAGGAGAAGGAGAAGGGGAAAACAGAGAGGGAAAATAGAAGGGAAAAGGAGGAGGAGGGGGAAAAGGAGGAGAAGAAAAGGAGGACGGGGAAAAGGAGGAGAAGAAAAGGAGGAGAAGAAAAAGAGGAGAAGAAAAAGAGGAGAAGAAAAAGAGGAGAAGAAAAAGAGGAGAAGAAAAGGAGGAGAAGAAAAGGAGGAGAAGAAAAGGAGGAGAAGAAAAGGAGGAGAAGAAAAGGAGGAGAAGAAAAGGGGGGGAAGGCAAGGAAAAAGGGAGAAAAGGGAAGAGGAAAGTGGCAAGGAGAAGGGGAAGGGGAAAACAGAAGGGAAAAGGAGGAGGAAAAGGGAAAGAAAAAGGAAAAGCAGAATGCTGGTGCCTGAAGTCTGGCAGGTGCTGAGAACACAGATTGCAGCCCCCACTTTGCCAGAGCACAAAAGGAAACAATCATTGCAAGCAATGCTGCTGCCCAATAAAACACAATGAGCAGGACTCACTTTAATGGAGAGCCTCTGTGATTTGTGCTAGAGTGAGCTAAGCAGAGCAGCCTCAGATGTAATCATCTTTTAAGATGTTATTTCTTCAGAAGAAACTATGCAATTATTTACAAGGAATCATAAACACACCATAAAAGTCAGGTTTGAAATTGCCCCTGCACATGCCATCTGTCAAAATAATTTTTACAAACAAATCAAAGTTTGGAAATTGATTTGGCTGCTGCTGGCATGTGCAGGAGGACTGGGACCAGCCTATCTACAAACCCCCCTTCAATTTTAATTTCTCACTCAGTGCCTAGCCCTCCCAGACTGAAGATGAATAAAGTAATCATCCTTAAAGAGCTTTGCCATTTAAAAGGAAATAATTTCAAGAGGACAATTTAGCAGTTACCCAAAACCCAAACATTAAAACTATCCTACTGTACTGTGTCTCACTAATTAAAATGCTTCAAAAATCAACAAAGGTTTCTAAAATGGGTCACAGTGTTTCTTTCTGGAAGCTCTTGTTATCTCAGGGCACTTCTTATTGGTTCATATATTAAAGTCTCAGGAATTCAAAAGGAATCTGATTGTGGATTTCTATGGATTGAAGGAATTGCTGTGATTTGCACTGAATTCAAAACCTGGGCTTCATTACAGGCAGGGGAAAATCCCTTCTGCCTCCTCACACTGCCCCCACGGACATGGGGACTGCCATCTCTGCTCCTCCCAGCACCAGAGCTCCTGAGCCCCAGCTGGGACAGACTCAAAGCTACAAACCATGAGTGGCACCTTCAGCTCCATGGAAAACGTGTGGATCCCAACAAAAATCCCATGGAAGTGGCACTTGAGGGATCACTGCTGGCCTTGGCACCTCTGGGGGGATGCTGGGACTGCAAGGCTTTTCCAGACCTGGATATTAATTTAGGCTTTTCTTTTTATTAGGGCCTAATTAACAGTCATTTATTGGTAATATTTAATAGCCATGAAGTTCCCTTCTCCCAGCCCAACACAGCCTTCCACATCCTGGTGCAGGATGGGTTCAATAATTGCACCTACACTGTCTGAGAAATGCAGACTGCACTGCAAAAGGGGTGCAGGGATGGAATGCCAACCTTCCCCACTGCCTCCCACCTAACTGCACCCCCAAGAAACTTCTCCATGTGCATGGAATTCCATCCCCTCTGCAACACTGCATTCTCCCACGCCTTGGCTGAGATTTACACCCAGTGGTGATAATGCACCAACAAAAAGAACATCAATAAATGTATCAGGCTCCAGCTGGAACTCCAAACACCAAAGCATTCTCCTTAAAAGTCATAAATGGGGATAATAAAGAGTCCAAAATATTGCTCCATCCCTTCATTAAGAGCTGCAGTGCAAAACAACTGTGAATTCCTTCCTCACCAGGAAAATCCAGAGGCTCCATTTTACATTCAAGCACAGCTGACAATGCCATAAAGCTGCTCCTTTAATGTCTGACCAAAGAAAATCCACCTTCAGTAGTTAAAATGTAATTAAAAAATGGAATTTCGGCCTGTTTGAAGTTCCCTCTCCAGGTGAAAAGTCAGTTTAGCTGCTCCACTCAAAAATATTTTCATTGTCAGAGTGTCAGAACAGAGCTCCAGCCAGCATGAAAATAACCAATGCCAGAAATTTTCAAAATTGAACTGTATAGATTTTTAATAGCACAGAAATGGGATTTTTAATAACACAGAAATGGGATCAAGCAGAAGGTGAAATTATTTCTATGAACTGGTTCTGACACTAATTTCCCTGGGGAATTTCATTCCTAACTTTTTGTTAATTAGTGCAAACAGGTGGTTACACACACAAACACAACTCCGAAGACAATTTGGGGAGAACACTGATCAGTGACAGAGCAGAGTCCCAGCTCATCTCACACCAGAGGACAATTCCTTCCCAAGCTCAGCCTAGCAAGGCTTCCATGTGCAGAAAGCAGGGATTGTGTTCCTGTGGACACCCTGAGCTCAGCTAGAAAGAGGAAGCCCCAGGACAATGCCCACAATATCAATATTCCTTTAATATTTTTCCACGTAAGCAGGAAAGAGGACAGCCTTGGAAGTGATGGCATGGAAACACTGGAGACATGGAAAGACACGTTGAGCTGCTTCAGGAGCTGCCTTGGAACTGGATTTACTCCCAGAAAAGCTCAGCTTCACCATCCTGCTCCCTCTTCCTCCCACTGCCCCCCAGGCTCTGCACGAGGACAGATCAGGATTCCAGCCACAGAAACCTTCCCCCCATGGAAAACAGGAATTCTCCTCCTGCTCTGCACTCCCTCCCTATTCCAGCCACAGAAACCTTCCCCCCATGGAGAACAGGAATTCTCCTCCACGTCTGCACTCCTTCCCTTATTCCAGCCACAGAAACCTTCCCCCCATGGAGAACAGGAATTCTCCAACTGCTCAGCCCTCCCTCCCTTATTCCAGCCACAGAAACCTTCCTCCCATGGAAAACAGGAATTCTCCTCTTGCTCTGCACTCCCTCCCCATTCCAGCCACAGAAACCTTCCTCCCATGGAAAACAGGAATTCTCCAACTGCTCTGCACTCCCTCCCTAATTCCAGCCACAGAAACCTTCCCCCCATGGAGAACAGGAATTCTCCAACTGCTCTGCACTCCCTCCCTAATTCCAGCCACAGAAACCTTCCCCCCATGGAGGACAGGAATTCTCCTCCTGCTCTGCACTCCCTCCCTAATTCCAGCCACAGAAACCTTCCCCCCATGGAGGACAGGAATTCTCCTCCTGCTCTGCACTCCTTCCCTTATTCCAGCCACAGAAACCTTCCCCCCATGGAGAACAGGAATTCTCCTCCACCTCTGCACTCCTTCCCTATTCCAGCCACAGAAACCTTCCTCCCATGGAGAACAGGAATTCTCCTCCACCTCTGCACTCCCTCCCTAATTCCAGCCACAGAAACCTTCCCCCCATGGAGAACAGGAATTCTCCTCCACCTCTGCACTCCCTCCCTATTCCAGCCACAGAAACCTTCCCCCCATGGAGAACAGGAATTCTCCAACTGCTCAGCCCTCCCTCCCTTATTCCAGCCACAGAAACCTTCCTCCCATGGAGAACAGGAATTCTCCAACTGCTCTGCACTCCCTCCCTATTCCAGCCACAGAAACCTTCCCCCCATGGAGAACAGGAATTCTCCTCCTGCTCTGCACTCCCTCCCCATTCCAGCCACAGAAACCGTCCTCCCATGGAAAACAGGAATTCTCCAACTGCTCTGCACTCCCTCCCCATTCCAGCCACAGAAACCTTCCTCCCATGGAAAACAGGAATTCTCCAACTGCTCTGCACTCCCTCCCCATTCCAGCCACAGAAACCTTCCCCCCATGGAGAACAGGAATTCTCCAACTGCTCTGCACTCCCTCCCTTATTCCCACCACAGGTATACTGGGAAAATGCTGGATGGATGAGCTCTCCTGGAATCACAAACAGGTTTGTGCTGCAGGGACCTTCTAAAGGTTCATCCTTCCACTGGCCCAGGTTGCTCCCAGCCCCGTCCAGCCCAATCCAGGCACATCTGGAGCCCATCTTTCCCCACAGTTCCATCCTCAAACTCTAAATTTCTCATTTTATAGGTGTGAATGTTTTATTTTCTGGCCCAGATCTATTCCAGCTGCAGGAGACCTTCTAGAGAAAGAGCACCCAAGATCAGTGCATGGATCACTGAGGTGCTGCTAGCTCCTCCTGTGCCAACTTTAAATAAATAAATAAAAATGACAATTAAAGCACCCAAACTAACCAAAGCACAAATCCTGTACGTGCTCCATGGATGATCTTGTCGGGATTTGTTAATCCAGACACTTCCCATGATGCTGGGAGTTCTCTTGCTGACTGTACCACCCACAGAAAACAACTCCATATATTAATACTTCATATTTTATTTTTTATTTCAGCAATTGAACACTAGCTCCATCCATCACATCAGGGAATTAGAAATCTTGCACGGTATGACTGAGCCAAGATGAATTTTTCTTTTCCTTGCCAATATATTAACTATTCTAGAATCAGTATATATAGACATTTCTTTGAATATTCACTCCATGAGTCTCTGGAGGCTTCATTAGAAATTCCACTGCATTTGATTTAAAACATATATTTTCTCCAAACTATTTGAATAAGTAATGAATGAAAGAAGTTCCATCCATTTCATTAATGAAGCCATAAATCAAGGGGCTGAGTTAAGAAATTGTATTTACTGCTCACCTTGCATTATGAACGCAGGGGAAACCACTGAGCAGTTCCTTCCTCCTGTCAATATCCTAAATAATTCAGAAAGGAATCTCAGATTGACTTCTCATCTCTTCATCCCATTCCCAAATATCTGGGTTTCTATTTTCACTAGAACAGTGTCAAACTAACTGGAGCAGTTTGCTCCAATTAACAATTTATATTCCCAAATATTGGATGAAAATATCCTGTGGTTTGAGAAAGTTTGTTCTAGGCTGGATCCCTTAAAATTCCTGTTAACCAGGGCCCTCTGAGGCACACTGGGCACTAAAACTCCCCTCTGTGACACCTTTATGATTCCCTGCCCCATAACTCTCACTGAGAGAGCTCAGGAGCCACTTCTTGCTCCTGATGAACAACTTTGGGGGTGAACTTTTAACTCACAGTTCTGGAAGCTCTCCTTTAATGACTTTTCTGTGCCAAGCAGACAAAATGTGAGCACAGAAGCTGCCCCTGCCTGTGCTCCCAGCCCAGCACTTTCCCCAGGAACAGGAGCCAAAGGGCACAGTCCTGAAATGTTACACTGGGATAATATAAAATTTTAAACACAAAACTCATTAGGATGTGCTTTGATACATTGAAACCTCTGGACAAGCTGAAATTGGGATTGTTTTCTTTGCCCCCACCAGTATCAGAGTGGGGAGCATCACTCTAAAGAGGGGAAAAAATAAAAGACCCTTTCAAATAATTCAATATAGCAGTCAGGACCATAATTTATTAATGAAGACAGAGCTGCCTATGGCCAGGACTCTGAAATCCTGGTTTATGATTATGACAAAGCTGTTCTTTAATTGCACCAACCAAAGCCTCTTTGTCTCCTTTAGCTCACAGCAACATTTACTGCCTTCCCTGCAAAACTCTGACAAGAAACATGCAGAGCCAGGCTCTGGTTTTAGCAAAACTCTTTTACAGCTTCTGTGAGGATTAAAGGGGAGGAGTTAAGCCTGGCACTAAAGGCTGCTTAATTGCATTACAACAAAAACGGAATTATTTTATGTTTCAAGCTTTATTTTGCATTATTTACTGTCAGTTGTCATGAATCCATATGTCTGTAGCACCTCCCCGTGCATTAATCAAATGAATTCTCAAATCCCAAACAATCTGCAGCACTGAAATACCACCAAACATGCCCTAGCCACTCATCTGAGCTTGTATTTCCACTCATTAGATAATTGTGCTCATTTCTGCACCACACATAGTAATTATGAGCTGGGTAGAACTTACACCCATCCTCCTGTTCAATGGATTAGCAAACACAAATAATATTTTTAATTTTTTTCCTTTGAGAGTACATTTTAGTTTGAATTGCCAACTCTTTCTCCAGGATATAAGGAACCAATAGGTTCTTCCAGGGGCAAGGGAATTCTTTGAGATTCCCTCAATCTTTGCAATTGAAATTTATCTCCAAGGATTGTTCAGTTCATCACCTCCTGTGCAGCTGCAAATTCCAGCCCAGCTCCAGAGCAACCTGAACATTCCTGTTCCCTGTTCCACAAAGTGGGGCAGCAGGAGCTTGCAGAAGAGACACAAAAACGGGGTCATTTTTTCCCATCTGGTGATGAAAGCCAACTGGAAGTCACAAACCCGCTGCTGATGTGGGGTCTTTACACCTTGACCCCCTGCAGGTGCAATTCCAACACAGTCACGGTAAAATCCACAGAGCCAAATTTACAAGGGTAAGGAATTGTTTGGGAAAAACTCCCTGGAAGTGCTCGAGGCCAGGCTGGATGGGACCTGGAGCAACCTGGTCCAGAGGAAGGTGGAGAGTGAGAAGAGATGGTCCTGGATGTCCCCTCCAAACCTAACCAAACCAAACCAAACCAAACCAAACCATGATTTTACGAACAAAGGATTTCCTGAACAACATCCCAGGTGTTCTCCCTCGAATCCACAGCCCACAATCCTTGTGGAGGATTCCCTCTCCCAGTAGAGGAGCACCAGAGCAGGGCCCACAGTGCCAGCAAAAAACCAAAAAGCTCTTTTTGAACTGAACACAGCCCACAGTCACCTGCAGCCACTGCAGGCACAGAAGGTGACAAACTGCCAGGGAAGTGCTGACCTGGGAACAGGCAACAGAAACTCTCTGGAGTGGGAAAATGAAGACAAATCTTCCTGCTTTAGCCAGTTTTTCCAGGGAAACAGCTGCCCTGAGAAAGCAGCTTGGAGTATCCCTGAGGAGCTCTGCGGGAACAGCCACCACCACCTGCTCCACCTGCTCACTCAGGGCACATGAAAAACCTCCAAGAGCTGAAATATTCCATCTGCAGCTTTATTTCCAAGGGGATTCATCTCCATGCAGGTGGGGGTGCCCACTGACACCAGCCCCACTGAGAGCTGCAGAGTCACAGGGACACTGCAGTGACCCCGGGGTCAGCAGGGAGAAATTCCCTCTGGTCACCAGCCCGACCTTGGGCATTCTGGTCCATGTTCTCCCTGCACAGCACCTGTGGAGAGGACTGCTCACTGCCCTAAATCGTGGAATGGGTGGGGCTGGGACATGGAAGTTGGAATTCCAACCCCCACTGTCCCAAGGTGCTCTAAGCCCCATCCAACCTGGCCTTGGGCACTGCCAGGGATACAGGGCACCCACAGCTGCTCTGGGAATTCTATTCCAGGCCTCCCCACCCTCACAGCCAGGAACTTTTTCCCAATATCCCACCTAACCCCACACTATTCCAGTTTAAATCATTTACCCAATAGCAACTCTTTATCCAGAACAATGCAAGCAGAACTCTCCTCTCTCTC
Source organism: Haemorhous mexicanus (assembly GCF_027477595.1). Classification (NCBI taxonomy): domain Eukaryota; kingdom Metazoa; phylum Chordata; class Aves; order Passeriformes; family Fringillidae; genus Haemorhous; species Haemorhous mexicanus. The sequence continues at coordinate 24,155,953 of NC_082350.1, forward strand.
TGGCTCAGGAGCACCTTTGGGATTAGGATCTCCTGCTTTTGGTGATATTGTGTGGCCCCAACAGTCCCAGCTAACCAAGTGATGCTGCTTTTCCTCTCTTCTTTCTGCAGGGACAAGACTGAGGTTTCTGCATCTCTCTCACCACTCACAAAACCTTTTACTGCGTTTTGCCAAGCACTTCTGCTGTGTTTTCCCAATTTGAGCTGAGCACATTTCTCCCCTTCCTAAGAGCCTGCTGTCCCGAATTTTGCCTGATGCTTTCACGGACACCCCAAGCTCATTATGAAATGGAAGTTCCCCTCCTGTGCTGTTCTGGAAAGTGCCATGACTTTGTTATCAGCCAAGAGCTCGATGTGGGGCTGCCACCATTTGAGATCTGTGTTTGAGCAGCACCTGAGCCTACAGACAATAAAACTGCTGCTCAGCTTTGCTGTCACCCTGTCACCAGAGCTGTCACCGAGCGCGTCCCTGGCAAGGACTGCACAGCATGAACAGCCTCGAGATGGTGAAGTGCAGCTCTGCAGATCTGTCTGAAATGAGCAAAAGCAAAAATAACCGAGATTCAGGATGCCTGGGTAGCACAAATGTTCTGTTTACCCAGGCACCCATCAAATAAGTGCTGAATAGGGCTCCTTTTAGGGAAACTTCTGCTTCAGCTTGCAAGGGTTTTAACAAGCCCTTTGAGCCTCCCCTTCTGGTGTAGATTCCCTTATTTTTAGAAAAGACAATTAGTCTTGGACTTGCTTGTGACTAAGCACCTACAGGCACGTCCAAAACTGCAGGAAAAACTACAGATATCTGCATATTTTAAAGCCTCTCCAGCCTGGTAAAACAGAACTTTTGGGAACACATCATATGGGAAGCAGGAAATCAAGCAAGCACAGCTGGGTAAGCAATACCAGTATTTCTCTGAGTCACTGGCTTCTTTTATACATCTAATATCTAAAAAATACAGGTTCATTCCAGCGCCCTGGACACATCCCTCTGGCTTCAGGGGAGCAGAAACTGGCAGCTGTAAATACCCTGGAATTCTCCAGCGTTTTACAGGGCGTGTGAATGAGCTCAGAATTTTCTTTTTGCAAGTTTTTCCCTGACCTCTTGTGCCAAACACTGGGATTTTAAGGCTCCTGCTGTGTTGCATTAAGCTGAACTTAATGTCCACTGAGAAAGACAGCTTTATTCTTCTGGTGCCCACATCAAAGCTGGCAATAGGCACAACTATTAAATGCTGATCTTTCCAAATCTCACCACGAGCTCCCATTGGCTCCCCCCTCAGAACACTCATTTCAGCCCAGATTTTATAATATCAGTTGAAAGGTTTAGGAGCTGGCATAAAGAAAAGGAATGCAAGAGACCGAAGATGAATTAAACATGGAAAAGTTACAGAGAGGCTTGAAATTTTTATGGAAGTTCCCAGTGTGACCTTCTCAGGAAATTCATGAGCAGCCCTGAGAAATCTGAGCTAATTCCTCCCCCATGCCCCAGGGATCCATGGAATTATTGGTGTCCACCCCAAGGGCTCTGAGGGTGGGTTTTTTGCTCACTCTCCTCTTTTGAAACAGTTTCTTGTGACCAAAAGAGTGATGCAAGGATACATTACTCAAGAAATCGATGCCAGCCCCATTATTTTACTTCTTGCCACCCCACTATTAATTTGTTCTTCCTAGGATAGGCTGAGGGTTCTTACAGATCAGTATTTCAAATGATTTCATCAGACCAACAGACTAGGAAGAGAAGGACCAAAGTAAATTTCACTCCTGCTTTTACATTTTTGGGACAGGATGTAAATTTCTGCATCTTTACCAGCCATAAAAAGTGATTTAGTGAACCAAGGAAAGAAAAAAAAAAGAGAAGATTCAACAATTAAAGAACTTGAGCTTGTTTAATTTATTTACTTTTCTAGCAGCTTCCACTTAGACCTTCAGCTCGTTACTCATCTGGAGTTTTAAAAAGTGCAGATTTAGCCCTACCTAGGAAGTGAAACTCTGAAAATAAATCTTTAACTTTCTATTTGGTTTTTTGTTTGGGCCTTTTTGTGAACTGGGTTTTTTGTTGTTGTTTTGCTGATGTTGTTCTTGCTGTTGTTTTTAAGTCACTTAAGGTAATAAGATGATAAATCAGCAATGAGACTCAGTCACAATAAAAGAACTCCTATTTTAGGGCTCCAGTAAGAAGCTTTTTTAACTTTCTTTTGATAACACACTTTGGGATTTTTTTATTTTTTAATTGAAGCTCTCCACATGCAAAGTGCCTGAAGCAATAACTGACCAGGCATTAAACTCAGCTGCTATAAACATGTGCATTTCAAATTTAGTGGATTTGTTATTAAAGCTTAGAACAATTTAACTGAGCATTAATTGAGAAGAGGGTAATTTTTGAAGTTGATTTAACCCCAAGTATTTGGGGTTCTTCCTGTGAAAGAATTACATCAAACCCTCTATGAAATCTATGGATTTCAGGTAAAATTCATAAATTAAGCATTTCTTATTCTGAAGGATACAAATACTTGAAGTCCTACAAAATAAAGATAAAAGCACTGTTTTTCCAGAAACCAAATGCTGGTGCTCTCACATTTTATCTTGGCAAACAGCAAAAAAAAAAAATCTTTGAAAGGTTTTCTGAGTGAACTTTGGGAGAAAGTTAAACTCCAGTTATTGATTTGGAAGCTGGCATGCTAATCTGTTTTTATTTAAAGGGAGAAATAACTCTGCATGGCTGATAATCTACTTCCCTTATATTCTACATCTCCTGCAAGATTTCTCCTGCTCATGCATAGATTGTGTCTTATCTGGTCCTGAGTGAAGTCAATAGCGAGCTGCTTGTTTGTTTTTTAAAGAGCAGCTGCACTGGGTATCTCCAGGGAATGGAAAAGTGAAAGGATTACAGTTTTGACCCGTTAAAATTGATTTATTAGAGGGATTTTTTTTTCCCCTCCTATTATGTCCAAGTGATGAATTGGTCTCTCAAGTTAAGGCTCTGTGAAAAACTGATTTGTCAATTGCAGGCTGACCAAAAAAATTGGAAAATTACCCACTTCAGTTAATATATGCAATGATTTGTGTGGTTTGGTCTGTCCTTCACAGACATGAGAAAAAAAAATGTATTTCTGGGATGTTTGATGGTGGGAAAGAAGGGAATATAGGGGTTGAAGGAGCAGCAGAGAACTCTGGGGGTGCCACTCACCCTGACAGGAGAGCTGGGCACCCTCTCTGCCTTGGAGCAACAGGAATTAGAAACAGGAGACAGCAAAGCCCAGAAGTGATGGATCTATCTCAAATACACACTAAAACAAACTAAAATCCAGTTCTTGCCAGTACCTTCCCCCAACTCTCACATCTCCCTAAGATGGTGTTTGTGCCTGATCAAGGAATTTTGGGGAATAATAACAAAGGGCAGGAGGAGAGCAGCAAGGAGGATTTCAGCAAGGTGGGAAAGGAGCTGAGCTGCAGCCTGTCCTGCAGGAGCTGGGAGTGCTCCAGACCCCGAGGAGATCTGTCCTTGGGCTGGGCCAGGCAGGGACTTCCCCTCCAGGGGGTTCTGCCACCTCAGGCTCTGACCTGGTGGAGCCCTGGTCACTGAGAAATTTGGACTTTCTGTGCTGGCAGGCACTGACCCCCAGGAGAACACTGCATTGACCTGAGGGCATGGAGAAGCTTCCAGAATGGAATGATGGCACTGGGATTGTGGGTGTGGAGTTGGGATAGAAGTGTGTGATACCACAGGGTGGGAAACTCAGAGTTTAAGGGGTTAGAATGTAGGAATAGACATAAAGCAAGGTGGAGGTTTTAGGGCAGAAGCTGCTCCTTCTTCTCCACGGGTTTAGACAATATGATATAATTAGATAAAGTGCACATAGGAGCCACAAGTAGTTCTTCAGTTATTCATTCAGCCCAAACCATCCCAGAGTGACACAGCTGGGATCCCAACACTGAGAATTTGGCTTGGCCCAGGGCAAGGATGATGCCAGCCATGGAGCCCTTGTGCCACCACCCTGGTGTTCCACAGCACAGAATGACCCGAGGGCAGCTCTGGGATGGTGGGGGTGCCTGGGGGTGCTCACAGCAGCTTTCTGTGCTGCTCCCCACCAAAGCCAGGGCCCTCAGCACCTGGGCTCTCACAGGGAGGAAGGTGCCACTGGAATCTCTCCAGCCAAGGCCATGACCAAGTGCCAATGGTGCCTTCTCCCCTGGCAGCCCAGGGTTTGGGGAGCCCAAACCACGAGTCCTGCACACCTCGGGCAGCCCCATGGAATTCCCACTGCCACCTCCCATCCCAAACTGCTCCAGGTTCACTCACACCCCCAAACCACTTCAATTCCCACTGCTCCAACTTTTGAGGTCAGATTTCACTCCCTGCTTTTTCTTCTTTCTCCCCCTTGTGATAGATTTCATTGCAATTAAGAGGAATAATCTGAAAATTGGTCCTCTCATCTTTACCAACAACAACTACTTAGAGGCGCGTTGAGAGGATTAATTCTGAAGTAGTCTGAAAATGTCAAGTGCTTATTAATTATGAGTTAATTGGAGTTAGAATTACATTATGGTAAATAATAATAAATTAACAAAATTAACATAGCTGACGGGCAAGGGGAAGAAGAAGATTTTGAACAGGCTCTGAACAAGGCTTTTGAAGGAACAAAGTCTGACTGATGGCATCCAGTGAATTCACTTCTACTGAGAATTCTTACAGATGTGGAGAAGGGGGAATTATTTCTTCTCACCTGTCAGCTTTGATTCTCTGTTGGTTTTCTCTGATCTCTGGCCTGGAGCAAAAGGCCTCCCTGACTTTTAGGAGAAGTACAAGCTTTAGCATCAATCCCTCTCAGCTGAGAGCCTCCCAGGGAGCACCAGGAGGATAAAGTGTACTTGGAAAACACCTTTATCCTGCAGAGGGAGTAACAGGAGCCTCAGCATCTGTGATGTCTGCAATAACCCCGGTGAGGGGGAGATGCTGACTGGATCTGAAAAAGTGAAACCCTTCCTCTGCAGCTGAATCCCCACCTTGAACTTCATCTGTGCCCCAAGGCTCCAGGCAGGAGAGCCCCATCGTGCCCAGAATCACAAATGAGTCAATCATGAGCCCAAAATCACAACAGAGGAGTCTGTGCTGCCAGCCCCAGCCCCATCCCGTGGAATGCAGCACCTGCCTGGAGCCAGGTACAGCCAAAGATCCCTGCTCACAGCCCACACTGCCCTCCATCCCTCTGGAATTCTGGGCACTGTCTGTGTCAGCACGTTCAGGCCACAGCAGGACGGGAGCAAGGAAGACCTGAGGGATGTCCAGCTCAGCCAGGATTCAGGTTTAGAGCATGGTAACATTTCCTGCTTGGATCTGAACCTCCCTGCTCGTGCCTGGAGAAGATCTTGAGCAGAGCAAGGAATGGGATGTGGAAGAGCCTCAGGAGCTGCTGCCCACCAACCCCACATTTCAGCACCCCACCTTTCCCTTCTCTACAGCTCCACGGAGATGTCAGAGAGGATTGTGCATTCATCATTTGGTAATGAAGATTAAGTTTCTTTTCCTTTCTAAGCAAGCTCATGAGAAATTACTCCAGAAATTGGGCTACCATAATTCTGGAGAAAACCAACTTTTTAAATCCCTTTTGGCCTTTAAAATCATCCTTTAGCAAGACAGGATTTTTACGTTTCTTCAGAACATAAAACTTCTTTCAGAAGTTCATACCTTAAACTTGCCAGCAGCTAAGCCTCTAACAAAAACAAACAAAAAACCACTTTACATAGATCAGAAAGGTTGTTGGCATCAATATTCTAAATCACACTTTGAGACCATATGAACTAAATAGATGTTCCAGCTGAGCTAAACATCAGAATTTGATATTATGAGAGGAAATACTGTGCTTATTTCAAATGTGGGAATATAAATAAATATAAGGATATTCTGAATAAGTCCTGAAGTGCCTGATGAGTGCAGCTCATTTAAAGCACAGTTAAATAAAACATATCACTAATATTCCAGGATTTCCTTTCCCTTTTGTTTAGCTCAGACCTGCAGTAGAAGGGAGCCTTTCACTCTAATTCTTTCAGCTGGAGCAATAATCCCCTTGTTTCTGAAGCATTACCAGCAGATTAATCCTAAGTGCCTTTGCAGGGCCCCAGGAACTGTGCTGCAGTGAAAGGCAGTGAACTCCCCTGGAGCACTGCCCCCCTCTGAGATTCCAGGGCTGCACGTGGGCTTTTCCCCAGGATTTGGATGATCCCTGCTGTGTGTGGGTCACACTTGCACAGCTACAGCTCCGTGGCCCCTGGAGCTTTAAATTCCAGCTGGAGACAAAGAAAAGTCATATTTCTTATTGCCTTATCGAGGCTCTTCTGTGTTATTTTCTGAGCATCCTGCCCAAGACCAGTGCCAGCCTGGTGGAATTCATGATCTAATCAGAGCAGAGCCATGACACACCAGCCCATTCCCTGGGTGACACATAAATCACGTGGGGATGGGTGACAAGTACAAATACACTGGTTTAACCAAGCTGGGGTGACACAAGAGATTAAACTTCACTATTAACACCCAGTGCCCTCACCTCAGGGCTGGGAAAACAAAGGCAATGTCATGAGGGACAACCAGAAGCCATTTGAGCTGAGTATGACAAATATTGTCTGCTAAAACTGACTGCCAGGGCAGGGAAAGGCTCCCTAGGGAATGGAACAGGGTCCCCAGGGAATGGAACAGGGTCCCCAGGGAATGGTCCCAGCCCAGAGGCTGCCAGAGCTCCAGGAGGGTTTGGACAACACTCCCAGGGCTGCCCAGGGTGGGATTGTTGGGGTGTCTGTGCAGGGCCAGGAGCTGCACTGGATGATCCTGGTGGAGCCTTTCCAACTCAGGATATTCCATCATTCCATGAGAATAATGGCTGTGTTAAAGAATATGGAATAACCTGGGAGAAAACTCACTGGCACTTCCCATCAAACAGCCCCGGCCTAATTTAGGAATTTCTGGGCTTTAGCTGTACAGGGTAGGAGGAGGGAAAAATCATTCTGCAAGCAACTTCTCAGATCATCTGTCTCCAGCCTTGAAAGAAATGCCATAATATGTCAGTCTGTGCAATGATTGGCACTTCACAAGCTGCACCCAACCCTCTGTCGTGCTCACTAACTTCATTACTGGAGCTGCCTAATTAGAGGCCAGACAGGCTGATGGCACACAAAGGGGTGCAGGTCACCCAGGGACTAAGTGGGCAAGGGCCTGGTGACACAAGGAATTTACTTTCTGGGAAGAAAAGGGAAAAAAAGCAAAACAAAAAAGGAAAAAAAAAATCAGAACATGATGATTTTGAAATAATAGGAATTTAGCCCAGACTTCCCATTGAGCATATTTGTCCCAATTTATATTCAAAAGATCCAGAGAACTGCACAATGATTTGGGTTGGAAGGGACATAAAGGATCATTTTTTAACCAATACATGGGCAGGGACACCTCCCACTGTCCCAGGTGCTCCCAGCCCCAGTGTCCAGCCTGGCCTTGGGCACTGCCAGGGATCCAGGGGCAGCCCCAGCTGCTCTGGAAAACCTGGGCTGGTGCCCTGTAATGGGAATCACTTTTTATCCATTGCTGCAAAAACTGCAAAAGGCACAGATGCTTTTACACCTTTGAGACAGAACACACTGAAGGCCCAAGTCCTATTCCAGATACATTTTTTCCTACTTTTAACTAAATTTCACTAGGCTTGGTGAAAGCCAACTTTACAGGCATTCCAAAAATAAATAAATAAACCAACAAAACCCAAACCACAGGTATCAAACCAGTTCCCAAAGCTTAAAAGCAGCAACAAAAATCAACAGCAGGCAAACAAATCCTCTGCTTAAACCAGCTCTGCAATGCTCCTGAAACACCATAGGGAAGTTGAGTGGGGAAGAGCCCTAGGGCACAAAGGGAGGGTGCTGGGGACACTGGGGTTGGGCTGTCACACGGCCACAGGTGTCACACAGCAAGGCTGGCTGCCATTTAGGAAGAGGAAATCTCTCTCTGGTGCTGCCTGGAACTCTTTAACATCCCTAATAAGGGACCATAGAACATGGTGACAAGGACAAGACAAGGGGGAATGGCATCAAACTGACAGGCTGGGATGGGAGATTGGGAAGAAAATGTCCCCTGGGAGGGGGAACTTGGCCATGGAATAGAATTCCCAGAGAAGCTGTGGCTGCCCCTGGATCCTTGGAAGTGTCCAAGGCCAGGCTGGACAGGGCTTGGAGCAGCCTGGGGTGGTGGAAGGTGTCCCTGCCCATGGAGCAGCCTGGGGTGGTGGAAGGTGTCCCTGCCCATGGAGCAGCCTGGGGTGGTGGAAGGTGTCCCTGCCCATGGAGCAGCCTGGGGTGGTGGAAGGTGTCCCTGCCCTTGATTTTTAAGCTCTCTTCCCATCCAAACCACCGTGGGATTCTCTGCTCCCAACTCAGAGGGCTCTGTCTCTCTCAGACCTGCAGCAGGAACACCAGGATCTCCAGAGTATTATTTTAATCAATGTTTCTTTTCACTGATCTCCCCAGCAAAATTACAGCCTCAGTTTGTTCTTCCTGAGCTGACAACACTTGGAATTCTACAACCACAACCGGTGGCGTTCCATCCACGCCTGTGCAAATAAAACCACTCGACTCATCAGCGCTCTTTGTTCACTGTGACTCATCCCATTCATCTCTCCCATCTGCTGGAGGATTTCTCCCAGGAGAAGAATGAATCCATCCCCCTCCCTCCGCAGGCTGGGGTTTGCTGCCAGCAGGAGCTGCCCACCCCAAGGTGAGGGTGACAGCTGGCAGCGAGTGGGCAGTGGCACTGCTGGGGACGCCAGGCTGTGACAAACCCCATCGAGCACCACACAGCCTCACAAGCACGACTTCTGCTTGTCAAACCCAGTTCTCAAACAGCAAAAGGCTTCCAAAGTGGATCTGCGAGCTCCACCAGGAAGATAAATGATATCCACGGGGGACAACTCCCTGCACAAACTGATCACTCAGGCAAAAACCTTTTTAAAGGCAGATCAATTTTCCATTTTAACCCCTCCCCATTGTCTCAAAACACCCAGAACGTGTCATCCTCCAAGACCTCTGATTTGGCTGCTTCTGAGGAAAAGAATCCCTCAACACTTACCTGCTCCCACAACCATAAACCCAAACATTCTCTGCATTTCTGTGCACGTTTATGTCCTCAAACAGCCTCAAGATTACCTCATGAAGCACCAGGAGCCTGCTTCAAGTCAATGGCCACTCTTACACAAATGCTAATGGCTGTTCCACAGATATTTCCTTGTAATATCACAGCAGCTGCATGGAATTTAAAAAAAAAAGAAAAATAATAAAAAATCACTCCTGCTGGGGCTGATGGAACCATTTAGATAAAGAGGGGAAAGTGCTGAGGTGGCTTTCTTGGGTTTGTTGCGAATGCTTTTTACGGGAAGAGAGAAGAGAAGGTTCCTTGAGGTCACTGCGCTCCAGCTGCCATTTCCAAAGGCTAAATACCTCCAACCTCTAGAGCTTGGCTGAAATCCTACCTGGGACAGGCAGCTTCAAAAAAAAAAATATATATAAAGGGGTTTTTTAATTCCTTTTTTTGATGAATTAAATGTATTTCTCCGAGTTAAAAATAGCTCTGCTACTCCAGCCCGAGCTGCTGGATGCTCACCCAGCTCAGAGCTCCTTCTGCTCCCTGCAGCACTCACCCCCTCCTTCCCTGCTGCTCTCCCCAGCTGCTGCTCCAGCAGGAGTGAGGAAGAGGAGGAGTGGGGAGCAAAGGCCATGGCACAACTCCTTTCTCCCCCCAGCTCTGCATCTTTATTTTAGATAAAGGGAAAAAGCATCTGAAACGCTAAAATAAGGAATATCCACATCCAGGGCTTCTGGTGATGTAAGGTTTGCCTAACAGGGCATTAAAAAGGGTTAAAAATGGTTTAAATTATTTAGTGCTGGATCTGCTGGGTGCTGGATTTGACCCTAAAGGTCTTCTCCAACCCTGACAATTTATGGACATGGTGGGTGTTGAGCATGACCCTAAAGGTCTCCTCCAACCTGACCATTTATGATTACCTGATCCCTAATGCTTTCCCCCTCATCTCTTCAATAAATCAGCAGAGAACAGAGTAAAGTAACAGCTTTGTGACCAGGAACATTTAGTCTGAGCTCTTCAGCTGCAGTTCTGGACTTTGGGTTTGGCTGGTTTCAATTTTTAGGCCTTTTTCTGTAACTACAGGGTTTGGTATATCCCAGTGGATTTACCAACTCAAACTGGACCAGTCTCAAAATCAGGGGTTTGGAGTCTCAAGACTTTCAGTGTTGGCACACATTCTTTTTTTCCACTCTGGAAATCTGCTAAAAAAGATACCAGCAAGATTTTCAACCACTGCTTCAGCTTTTTTATTATGGTCAAGTCACCAAAGACCTTTAAGATGTTTGGTAAAAGTGATTTCTCTCAACTTGATAATTCAAAAAATTTTGCAAGTAACAACTAAGAAAGTTTGGAGTAAAAATCTGAGGAAATGGGATTTGGCTATTCGGCAGGAAAATCTGCTTTTCCAGCTCAATAAATTCAAATTTAACAGAAAACTTTTACTCACTTGGCTAAAATGACTGGAATATTTCTTCAACCTGCTCAAAATTTACCACCCTGAAAGACTTAATGTAATCTGCTTTGTCCTTTTTTCATAATCTGCACAGCCAAACTGAAGGGCAGAAGCCCAGCTGGTTTTTAAGCACAATTTTAACATGAAATCACTGTGTAAATCAGAATTTCCAGCTCTGCAGGATGCACAGTTGCTCTGCTTGTGAGGGGAACAGCAGCAGGGATACTGATGCTGATTCCCCACCAAATTCTTTTCAGTGAAAAATTAAATAAAAAATTAATTAAATACTTCCAACAAAGGCCAACATTTGCATATGAAACCAGTCCCACTGCATTTAGGTAAAAAAGTGTGTAAATATGAGGAACAGCAGAAGTTCTGGTGAGTGTTACATTGATTTTCCTGAAGAATTAAATGCTAATTCATGGACACAAGTGGCACAATCATAACGAAAGATCCTGAATTAACCACACGTCTTTAAAGCCAAACATTTTAGCAATTACACCAAGATTCCCTCCCCTGAGGAGAAGTGACAGCACACAGAAAATCAAGGAATTCTGATCTGATTTTGCTTCCTCCCTGCCAGGAGTGGAAGCCACCACCCAAAGACAAGTAGCAGCCAAAGGTGTCACCTGCCACGAGGCACAATGACAGCAACAAAAGGAGCAGGAGAAGCTTTCCTTGTTCTTGTCACCAGCGTGGCACAGAGGGAGACAGGAGGTGACACTCGGGGACAAATGATGGGCTTTGAACTTCCAAGAGATTCCCACTCCCTCCTTGGAAATGATGATTTTCTACTGGCATTGTCACCACACCTTCAAGCCTGTTAAGCTCCACCTGCACACAAACATGATGCTGCACTGAGATTTCGTCAACAAAAATGAGTATTTTAAAGCTGTGACTGAACAACAAGAATCATCCTCAGAGGATCGAGACCAAGCCAAAGAATCAGAGCCACAGACTATCATTAATTTATGAGGCTGGAAAAGCCAAAATAAAAATAAATATAAAACCAAAGCAAACAAACAAAAAAAATAGCAAAAACAAACCAATAGCAAAAAACCCACATACACAAAACAAACCAAAAGTCCATCATACAGACATTGCAAATATCTCAGAATTTCTAGAAATTAAAAAAAGAAGTTTGGAATTCCTCATTCTGGATCGTGTTTCCCACACAGTCAATGGAAATTTTCCAGTGTTGATCCAGTGCTTTCCCAAAAATGTAAAAATCCACCCTGGTGCTTGTATCTCCCACAAAATATTCAGCTTTTCCTTGTTACTGGTGAACCTGTCTCTGCTGCTTGCTCTGTGGATTTCAACATTTTAGTAACTCATAAAAGTCAATTTTGATAATGCATCATAACAAAAAAGTGAGACCCAAAAATCCCTTCTAAACGCTGGTACTACAAAAGAAAAAAAAAATCAAAAAAACAACACTAAAATATAAACCACAACAAAAAAAACCCACCTAACAACACTGAGGTGTTCCTAATTTGGTTAGAAATGCAAAACTTTTGCAACTCTTAATCAGAAGTTATGAGAATATTTAATTATTAATGGCCTCCCTTAGATGTGACACGGAGGGACATGGCTTAGTGCTGCTCTTGGCAAGGCTGGGTTTTGGTTGGACCTGATCTTAAGGGTCTTTTCCATCCTAAACAATCCCATGAATCTGTGATAATTACATTAATGCATCTTGGCACTCATCAGTGCAAAGAAAAGGCAGCAGGAGGACCTTAAACTGGGATAATTTGGAATAAAATACATCTCCTGCACTTCCCAAGCACTGAACAGCCTCTTCACATCCCAAAGATTTGGTTCAAAAATGAAGATTCCCTTTCTTCCAGTAGGATACATCTTGTTTTCACTCTAAGAGAATGAAAAGCAGCTCATCCATAGGATATTCTCCTCTTCCACATTATTAAATATTCTTTTTGTAGTAGGAATATAAAAGGATTGCTGCACTGTTTCACCAACCAGGTGAAGTGAAAATATCAACACAAACTCCAAGAGTTTTTCCTGGGCTTAAGAGTTCCCCTCAAAGTATCATAATAGCCAAAATCAAAATTTCCCTAATTCACTGCTTCAGTAAAGACCCTGAAATCTTACTCTTTGATAATCACAGACATCAGCCCAGAGCTGAGACATTTTGTTTTCTACATTTTAGCAGCTACAAAACGTGAGAGAGTCCAGTGAAATCTGTGTCTCCTGGAGAACAGCATCCTAAGAGGCTCAGTGATCAACCAGCCCCTCCTTCCCTACACAGCCTGAAGAGGGAAAAACACAAAATTCCACAGGCGTGGTTCCTGCCATGGCAGCAAAAAAAGCAAATTTGGGTCCCACAGAGCAGGTGGTGAAGACAGGAGAGAGAATTTCCTCTTCCATCCTTCTCAATTCCTTCTTTTCTCATGACAGAGGAGGAAAAACTTCCCAACTTTCAGCAATAGGGCACTTGGGGAAAGTTTTACAAATTGCCAGTTGTCACCGTGACATTGACTTTTGAACCAATCCCTACATCCAATTAATTTGCTGCTTCAGATCTTGCAAATGAAACTTGCAAAAAGAGCAAACGATTCATGGTTTTGTTATTATAAACATCCAGATAGTCAGAGATGCCAACAAAGTCAGGGAGTTCCAGGGCAGGAACTTTAAAGGAGAGTAAATCCCCATGCACAGAGATTACAACAGCTTTGATGTGCCTCAAATAATCTCTATTTTTCCTTACAAGTTGAAAAGAATCTGCTTTAGAGAATAGGCATCCTTTGACTAACAGCAATCTCCCCAAAATTTTGATGGTGCGTGTGTCTGTAATGCAAATTATGCTAATGATTTAATAGCTAAAACATTGCTATTATTGCCAGTGCCAGATAAGTGAAAATAATATTTATAATCGAAGCTCACACAGAGACAGGACTTATAAATATTCCAGTTAATTGGTCCAAGTCATCTTTTGTGACCATTAACCTCTGATTTTCAAATTAGTTCCAGATGGGTAGGGCCTGACAATGATGTGAGGAAAATGCTAATGGGAATGTCCAAATGTAAAAACAGATTTACAGATCTGCTAAGGCACAGCCTGTGTGATTGACTGAGATTTTCCACCCATCTGGCACTTGGGATGTTGGACTGCCCAGCCATGGAAAACTTGTGGGAATCAAACATTCCCACCTGCCTGCTTTGATGTGTTCTTCTCATTTATCAGGCCAGGAGCTGCTGGGAGCTCTCAGAGCCACATTAAAGCTCACAAGGTGTTCCCAGACACCACACAGGAGCCTGCATTGAAATAGTGCATTTCCCCCTTTTCTCAGGTGCCAAATTAAGGCTGAATCCATCCCTTGGAGATCATCCTAAATGGGAAAATCAGGTTTGCAGCCCCCTCCTCCTTCTCTTAGATGAAGCCTCCAATGGCTCGTTGTGGGAATTTTGGGGCCACCTAAGAACAGAGGCCAGATAGAACGAGGGGAGTAAAAATCAGTGACATTTATTGAGGAGTGATAAAGCTCTGGAATGGCTGCCCAGGGAGGTGGGGAGTCCCCATCCCTGGGTGTGTTTAACCAGCCTGGATGTGGCACTGGGGGCCAGGGTTGAGTTCAGGTGTTGGGGCTGGGTTGGACTCGATGGGCTTGAAGGTCTCTCCCAACCCAGTGATTCTGGGAATTCTGTGAAGCCCTTCAGGTCCACCCAGGGCAGCCCAAGCCCCCCAGGGGCTGCACCCAAAATGCTCCACGGCTCACGGGTTTCACACTTGGATCACTTTGGGCCATTTGCACTTTGGGGGTTCATCCTCCAACCCCAGCCCAAGCCAATGAAGGCACTGACCCCCAGTTTGCTGCCCCAGCTCACTTTTGTTCCCATCTCTGGCCCTGAGGCAGTGAGGTGTCCTTGATTGCCAGACCTGGAGAGGAATTGTTGTGTCTGCCCAAAATGGGACAGCAGCAGCTCACACTTGGTGTGTGATGGCTCAGGTTTGGCTTTTCCATGTTTCACATTCTGTGCTGCTTTGGTGTGTGGGTCTGAGCTTCACACCAGGAGATGGTGAGCTCTGTGCACAGAGCAGGGAGACAAAACAATTCCTGCTCCAGCTGGGCACCAAGGACAAATGAGCCAAATCTCAGCCCAGGAGCACAAACCCCGTGGGCTGGAGAGAGAAAAACAAGCAGGGTGGGAGTGCCTGGGCTAAAGCTGGGCTGGGACAATGAACTGCAAGGTGCCAATGGAGCAGAGCTGATCCCAGGGAGAGACCCCGGGAGCGCTCGTGCATTTTGGGGCCATTTTGGGTCATCTTGGGGGCAGCCCTGGCTGGGCTCTGGTGCTGCCCAAGGTGGGTCCATGGAGGAGATCCTTGGAATCAATCCCTGCTTTATTCTGGGACTCTGCCCAGCCCCTGCTCCAGGGCAGCCTGCACAAGGCATCACCAGGAGTTCAGAGATACACACTGCAGAACTGCAGGATTACAAATATATGGCAAATAGAAATGCCAAAATCCTAAGGCATCAATTAAACCACATTTTTCTATGACAAAGTGACCTCCTCAGGAGTTCCAGCCAGCACAGACATGTCCCAGTGACCATCAGAGAGAGGAAAGCCAGGGATGCACCTTGGAAATTAAAGGGAAGTTTGAAAATACAGAAAGAGCAGCTGACTGCCACATCGTATCAAATCATAGAAAATAAACAGAAGATATTCACAGGCACATTAAAACATTACAATGAGAGGGGGAGGAGGAAGTGACAAGATTGATCCATTTATTTCAAGCTGCTTTAAGGCAGAGCTAATAATCTATTTTTCATGACCCAGAGTCCAACTTAATAACTGCATCTTAAACAAATGAACTTCCTGTAATGTGTCTCTAATAAAGCATTAGATTAACAAAACATGTTCCAACTTGGAGATTTTTTTTCTCTTTCTTTTTTCCTTGTGTATCTATCACAAGTTTGAACAACTAGTCTAGTAATTCCTAAATATCTGGTGCTGGCAAATGAAACTCCAAGAAATTTCTTTAAAAGGCCTTTTTTTTTCTGGCTTAGGCCTTGTTTGTACATTTTCTCTATTAATCTAAGAGTTAAAGCTCTCACTCTGGAATATCTGGAGTCAAATGCTGCCCTGGAAAATCTCATATCTACATTCTTTTCCTCATTGAGGGACATTGCCCTAATTTTCCAGCCCAGGAATGCACTCACATCCCCTCCCTTCACCTTTGGGAGCATTGGACAGAGAGGAATTCAAAATGCAGTACATTTCCAAAAAGCAGTGTCAGAGGGACAAAAATCCACATGCTTAAGGGTCACATTTTAATTATTAAAATTAATTCATAGAATCATGGAAAGGCCTGGGGTGGAAGAGATCTTAAAGATGATTTAACTTCAACCTCCCAGGCTGCTCCAAGCCCCCCTGTCCAGCCTGGCCTTGGGCACTGCCAGGGATCCAGGGACAGCCACAGCTGCTCTGGGAATTCCATCCCAGCCCCTCCCCACCCCAGCAGGTAAGAATTTTTTTTTTATACCTACTATACCTGATTATATCCTACTATATTTATATATATGGCAACTAGTCTCATATACTAATTGTTATAATAATATATATTTTAATGCATATAAATACATCATACATAATAAACAATATAATAATTGTTCCTTCCTAAGTTAAATCTTATTAAGACAAAGTTATTAGGAGAATCTACCCAGTGACACAATGTCACCAACATGTTCTATGAAAAATCCTTTCCTTAGGATTTTTTCCTCCTGAGAAGCTGAGAGGCCTCAAGAACAAAATGCAAACAAGGATTCTCTGCTGCTGTGGGATGCAGCAGGTGGATCTGGGATTGGTCTCTGTGGTTGTTTCTCATTAATGGCCAATCCCAGCCCAGCTGTCCAGACTGTCTCAGTCACAGACAAACCTTTGTCACTCATTCCTTTTCTATTCTTAGCCAGCCTTCTGATGAAATCCTTTCTTCTGTTCTTTTAGTATAGTTTTAATATAATATATATCATAAAATAATAAATCAGCCTTCTGAACATGGAGTCAACTTTCTCCTCTCTTCCCTCATCCTAAGACCCCTGTGAACAATGCCACAACACAAGACCTAGTGGGAATTTAGGCAAGGCAAATATTTGCCCCCCTGCCTTTTACTCCCCTTATTATGGAGTTAAATTCTCCTGGTTTGCCTGGGAGCTGAACCAGATGATGTCCCCAGCACTGCTGGGGGCACAGCAGGGACAGGCACATCCTTCTCCCTCGATTTGGCCCAAGGAGCTCTGATTTTTCTCCCAGTAACAGAAGTGCAGGTGGTGAGTTCTCTGTTCCAAACCAGCCCCACAGAAACACAGAATCTCCTCGCACAAGTTCACGTTCTCTGAACGAAGTTGCAACATCAATTTTCCAATTTTATGGTCTGCTGCCTCCCAAAAATTATATTTTGTGGGACCTCAGCAAGCCAATTCACACACACACAGAGCTTTCCTCATTCCAGTAACACATTGATCCAAACTCCAAACTAAACACTTGGACAGGTCTGACTGTCTGACTCCTCAGGCCCCTTTTCACTTCCTAAAATCCATCAGGATTTTACCCCATGGCTTCTGATGCCTCCCGTCGAGGTTCAACTTGTTGTTTCCATGTTACATAGTCCTTCTATCATTTTTAAATCCTGCTTAGTATTTGCATTATTAAATCTTGCACCTCCTTCATGCTGCATTATTGACCTCCACGTTTTACTACAGGAATTGCACCTGACAAATCACTGTACACCAGGAATTACACCTGAAAAACCACTGCACACCAGGAATTGCACCTGACAAATCACTGTACACCAGGAATTGCACCTGAAAAACCACTGCACACCAGGAATTACACCTGACAAATCACTGCACACCAGGAATTACACCTCAAAAATCATTGTACACCAGGAACTACACGTGACAAATCTTACACCAGGAATTGCACCTGACAAATCAGGCTGGTTTCAAGTTTTTCATGGGAGGTGGAGATGTTGCCTTGGAGAAAAGAACAATCTTCTTATCACTCCATTTGGATGTGTCAGATGCCAGTTCTGATGAGTAAATCACAGTCTGTGTTATATTCTGCACTTAATGGCCAGCCCAGTACTCATATTTAACACCAGCATCCTTGAATTCCACAGGAAAATTCCCATTTTAACCAGCTGTCTCTGAGACTTTTCTTCCCCCCACCTGTCAATGGAATGTTTTATTAGGACTGATTTTTCCACATCAGCAGCTTGGACTCGGGATTTTTTTTGGCAGAGCCATCATATTCCACCTGGCTGCAAAACCTGGAGAACAAATCCCACCTGGCTGTTTGGTTTGGCTTTTACAGCAGCATCATTTTCCTCTGTTTGTTCTTCCTCTGGCTTGTCCTCAGCTTAACATTTCCCCATCTCTCCTCTTATGACAAATTCCCACGTCTGAACAAATCCCTGGGCTTTCAGTGGTGAGACTGCCCTGGGCTTCTACAGCTCCTGAGCCAGCAATTCTCAACCATCCCCTGTTCTGCATTAGAGAACAAATCCCCATGGAACTCCTCCTGCAGCCTCCTCCTGTGCTCCAAGGAATACATCAGAAGAATCAGGAACACGAAAAAGAGCAAGGTGCCTTTGTGTTAATGAAATCAAAACCTGCTGTGGTGCCAGTTCCTTCCTCAGCTTCCCCAAACTCATCCTCTCCACAAAACCAAACCTTCCATCATCCAGTGGCCCATTCCTGGCTTATTTTTCCCCAGAATCCATTTCCTTTGCAAGGAGATAAGAACAGGGCTCAGCACCTTGTTCAGGACAGGGCCACCTCCACAAGGAAACTTTTCAGAAGAAGCAAAGTTCAGAGTGTCTATAAAGGGCTGATTTCCCTCCAGAGACCCTCAGCACCCAGAGTCCAAATTATTTTGATGTAAAAAAGATGAGATAAGCTGAACACTGCAAATCATGGTGCATATCCACAGCAGAAGTGCTTTGCACGTGGTCCAAACCCATGGCAACTACAGCCTGTCAATACTAAGAAAAAGCATTTGGGTTTTCCATCCTCTCTCCTTGCTCCCCACTTCAGCAGAATTCCAAAGGAGCCCCCAGAGCTCCAGGTGTCTCTTGAACATTTCAGAGCAGTAAAATTAAAGTAAGCAATGAAATTACTGCTCATTCCCTTCCCTTGTTCCCACCTCCCTGACATTTGCAATCCAGTCTCCTGGCCACTTCTTCCTCCTTTTTCCTCAGTCCAACACTGTTTTAGAAGCAATAATCTTCCCTCCCAAATTCCAGCCACTATTCTACTTCTATCAGACAATTACTTCCAGAACCACTGGATTTCCTCCAACATGATCCACTTCCACTCAAAAAACCCCCCCTGTCTTTTACCCTAAACTAATTATTTATCCACTCAAGAAGTTCTACTCCTTCCCCTATTTCTCAGCCACGTGGTAACTCCACAATCCTGGGATAATTTTGGCAGTTTCAGGTAAAGTAGGTAAAGGACTCAGCACCTGGCAGTGTTGGGGGTTATTTTAAGAAGCTCTGGCCCAGTTCTGAATTCACTGCTGGATGTTTAGGGATTCACAGCTTTGGGGAGAATCCTCTTCCTCAGTCTCCTGGTGCTGGAGCCCTCCCAGCTCAGACCTCAAGATGGGAAGTTCAGAATTCCTTGGAACACCCTGAACACGCTCCTCCCTCGCCTGCTGACTGCAGCCCCCTCATCTTCCCTTAAAGCCACTGCCTCCACCAAAATATGATCAAATTTCACCAATATTTCCATAATTTTGTGCTGCTTTCATTTTGGATCCCTTTTCCCATCATGATCTCATTTCTGTTTCAACTCGTGCCATCCATTCACCTTCAGAAATAGAGATTTAGTGATGCCTTCTGATGTTTGCCTTTAAAGAGACAAAAAAAGGGTTTTCAAGCAATGTCCACCTTCTCTGCAGAAACACCACTCTATTTTTGAAGGTCTGACTCTTTCCTCTGTCAGTTTGTTCATGGACATAAGACATAATCTCTTTTAAGCTCTCTTTGCTTGTTTTCTCTAGTTTTATGTTTCCTGCCATCTGGCCTCGCAGTTCTTCTCCACCCCTGCCAGATTTCAACTCCTCTTCTGTACCTGGATGATGGGTTTGAATTAAAACTGCCATAAAACCTCTCAGCTGCACAAAACAAACAGAAGCAAGGCAGGGAGAAAAGCCCTGGAAGGATTTTTGAGTGGTTCTTTTTGTGATTTTTTTCCGAAATTATCACCTGGATTTGCTGCAAATTGACTTTGATCCTGAAGATCCTTAGATTCCTAAATGGCAAACCAAATATTCCCTCACCACGTCAAACAAAAAACCCTTTGTGCTGTGGGTTGGGGTCTCCTTTTTTTGGTGGAATTTTGGTTTTAAGGTTTTAAGAGCAGCCCTGTCTCATCCTTTAGCACCTTGTAATTAAATAAAGTGGCCAATTCCAGAATTCCTTATTTGCCATCCAGTATCCTCCCCATCCTTCTGAAGGATGGGCAGAGCAGACCTGGAACAGAGTAAATTCACTTCACTAAAGGGATTTTTCTTAAAAGAATCCCTCAGATGACATCAAAGAAGTTTCTGCTTCATAATGCTGAGTCAGCCATCAACATATTTTAACTTTTTTGCTAATTTTAGGAATTTTTTCCAAAAACTAACTTGAAACAAGATGATGAGCTTGCCTCAGAAACACAGACTAATTGAACCTTTTGTGGCTCAAACCCTACATTGAAGTTTCTTGTTAATTTCATCTTTTCTCAACATCCATTTGCTAAAGGTAAGAATGACCATAACAGGGAATTACTAAAAAATCCACAGCTCCTTGTAGAATCCCACAACAAAACTCCAACTCAAACAGAGTGGGAGGAGAGCTGCACTTCAGATCTCCAGTCTTACACTATTTCTCTTTTTCAAACAACAAAGTGCTTCTTCTCCTCAGTCTTTGCTTTCTTATCTCCTCAAACAAACAAACAAACAACGGAGGGAAAGGAAAATAAAGCAGCCAGCTTGGAGCTCAGAAATAACACTGACCCATTTCAGCAGCTCTGTTATAATTTGTATATTATAAATATATTATTTTTCTTTCCTTCATTTTTTTTTTCTTTAACCATTTTTGTTCACATCTCCTGTCTTGGGCTGGAAATGCCAGCTGTGCCTGGGCTGTGTGCTCTGTCCCCACCTGTCAGAGCTGGGGCAGTTCTCTCTGCTCTTGGGGCAGTTTTCTTTATCTCTCCAACAGCCAACCCTCCCTCCAGGAGATCTCTGCTCTCCATGGGCCATTAATTATTAATTATCTGCTGTCCATGGCCACTGAGTGTCCCTGCAGGGCTGATCAAATTCCACCATCCCATGGGAGATGCTCCGCCCAGGGGAGGAGCCAAGCATTCCTACCTGGATCCAATCTGAGGTGCTGGGAACAGCCCAGCAGCCTTTGCCCACTGCATTCCCAGAGGAGCAGCTTTCTCCTGCCCTGCATGCCCAGAGGAGAGCAGGCCCATCTCCAGCAGCCCTGGAGCTCCAGAGGAAAACTCCCCCCTTGTGCAGGATCCCTGCTCCAGCAGAACCACAGCTGGCACTGCAGGAGGGCTGAGCCCCCCTGGGATGGGACTGTGCCAACACCCTGAGCCCCCCTGGGATGGGACTGTGCCACCACCCTGAGCCCCCCTGGGATGGGACTGTGCCACCACCCTGAGCCCCCCTGGGATGGGACTGTGCCACCACCCTGAGCCCCCCTGGGATGGGACTGTGCCACCACCCTGAGCCCCCCTGGGATGGGACTGTGCCACCACCCTGAGCCCCCTGGGATGGGACTGTGCCACCACCCTGAGCCCCCCTGGGATGGGACTGTGCCACCACCCTGAGCCCCCCTGGGATGGGACTGTGCCACCACCCTGAGCCCCCCTGGGATGGGACTGTGCCACCACCCTGAGCCCCCTGGGATGGGACTGTGCCACCACCCTGAGCCCCCCTGGGATGGGACTGTGCCACCACCCTGAGCCCCCCTGGGATGGGACTGTGCCACCACCCTGACACACAGGGGGTCAGCTCCTGTCCTGACTCAGTGACTGTGGTTTGTTTTCTATTACTGCATTTTTATTTTTTATTTTTATTTTTCCTAATAATGAACTGTTATCCCTACTCTCATATCTTTGCCTGAGAGCCCCTTAATTTCAAATTTATAATAATTCAGAGGAAGGGGGTTTATTTTCTAAGGAGAATATTGATTGGAATGATGCAAGAAGAAGTTTTTTGAAAGCCCTTTTGGTAAGATATCCCAGACACTTCTTCTCTCATCTCTTTTCCTACAGAACACCTCACCTTAATACTCTGAATTGTTACCTTTCCCTTCCAAAAGCAGCATCCCTTCTAGTTTTTTGAAGATATCCTTGTCCTTTTGAAGGAAGGTGGAAGAGTCTTCAAGACATGAAAGACAGTTTGGCAACTAAATGACTCCCCCACCTGCACAGCCTTCACTCTGCCCCTCCTACTCACACAGCCTCATTGTGCTCCCTTGGAAATTTATTCCCCAGGAAAATTTCAAGCAAGAACCGAAGCATTAGCATTGGAAATAGGCAGGAGGATTTTAGCATCCAGATTGTAGGAGCAGATTTTTCTCCAGTGTGAACAATGAAGTCGTGGAACCTGTGCAGACAGATCAGCAGGTGGGTGATGTTCATTTGGAAGAGGCCTAAAACCTGCCTGAGTCACCGAGCCCTGAGACTGCCCCAACCTCGAGCAGATGATCTTTGCTCCAACAGATGAGCTCTCTCCAACAGCTCAAAGCTCTCAAGGTGGGGTTTGACTGCTGCCTGCTCATCCCACGGGGAAAAAGGGCTCTCATCCAGCAGGCCATAAAGCAGGAATTCCAGAATGGTGTGGGCTGGGAGGGAGGTTAAAATCTCATCCCACCCCTGCCATGACAGGGACACCTCCCACTGTCCCAGGTGGCTCCGAGCCCTGTCCAACCTGGCCTTGGGCACTGCCAGGGATGGGGAGCCCACACTCCTCTCCAGTGCAATGGGATCCAGGAAACACAGATCTCCTTGCTCTTCAAACCCCTTCACGATGACAGTGTCAAAGGCCCTCTGTTGCATGTACACTCTGTCTTCTAAACCCAAAGCTTTTCAACTGGATACGAGAGACACCGGCCCAGCAGCGATGCATTTTCCTCTAAAGAACATTCTTACAAGAATTCTGGTCTGGAATGAGCTGTCAGACACTGCAGCTTGCACATCCCCACCCTCTCCTAAGAGGCAATGGCACTGTGGCTTTCAAATCCCCTGCAAAGACCTGGATTCCTTTACCTGCTGCTGTTGCTGAGGAAGGATTTACTCAGTAATAGAGATAAGTGATTTGGGATTCAGGAGGGCTAAGGAGAGAGCTCTGCAGAGCAGCACCACCCCAGAAACACCTCAGAGATTTCTCAGGTCAGGATGCAGCCCTTGGCCTGGCTGGCAGGATCACAGGGACAATGACTCAAAGTGTCTTGGAGAATCACAGAATGATTTGGGCTGGAAGGGACCTTAAAACTCACCCAGTGCCACCCATGCTATGGCAGGGACATTTCCACTGTCCCAGGCTGTTCCAAGCCCTGTCCTTGGACATTTCCAGAGATCCTTAAAACTCACCCAGTGCCACCCCTGCTGTGGCAGGGACACTTCCACTGTCCCAGGCTGTTCCAAGCCCTGTCCTTGGACATTTCCAGAGATCCTTAAAACTCACCCAGTGCCACCCCTGCTATGGCAGGGACACTTCCACTGTCCCAGGCTGTTCCAAGCCCTGTCCTTGGGCACTGCCAGAGATCCAGGGGCAGCCACAGCTGCTCTGGGAATTCCGTCCCAGCCCCTCCCCACCCTCCCAAGGAGGAATTCCATCTCAATACCCCACCCAACCTGCCCTCTGCCAGTCTGAAGCCATTCCCTGTGCCCTGTCACTCCAAGCTTTGTCCCAAGTTCCTCCCCAGCCCCTTTAGGCAACCAAAGCTGAAAACTGACCACACAGGAAAAGCCTTTGCAAAATCCTTTTACCATCACAAATTTCTGCCATTCTAAAGCCAAGGATTTTTTGTGCTCGCTGTTTTTTCCATCTATGTTCCACAAGGGACACAAATAAGGGGAATAAACCCTCACTTTGACATCTACCACTCAAGTGTGAAAGTAACCTTTAGCTTTAATAGTTCATTCAGGAACTATCCCCCTGTTTTTAATTAGCTAATGCCTCACTAAGATCTGCAGGCCCCAAAAGAACATAATAGTTCTATCAGACAGCTCTGGTTTAATTTCTCTGGTTTTAATGTAGCACACCATCTCCCAGCCCACATCCCAACTGTAATTAGCATGGCTAATTACTGAAGCTGGATGAAGCATGGTTGCAGTTGCTATAATAAGTATATTTACTGTATCTCCAAGTACATTACTGATATTACAGAATTTATGATGAAGGCACAGGAAGGAGAATGCCAGTGCCACTGAATACTCAGGGGACTGGCAGGGAGGGGGGAGAAAAAAGGGATTTTTATGGCAATAGCAGATCTCTCCAATGAATTAGGTGATTTCCATGATCCCAAGTGCTTATGAAATTTGTGTTACATAAAAATCTGTTCACTGGGGGGGGGAGGAAAGAGAGGGAGAACACAAAAAACCTCCTCAAACAGCTGGTAAATCACCACTTTAAAACAACTGCTGTAAAAGGGAAAGAAAATGTACTTCACAAGCTTTAAACCACATCACAATATTATTCCCTTACAGAGAGCCTATAAAGTTCAAAACCTATTAAAAATGGGCTTCACATCTTTGAGGTTCGATAATAAATTCCAGAGATGTGAAATCCCTTTTTAATAGGCTTTGGATATTAACAGTAACATTTCCCTATAGGAAGATTAGAGCTGAATTTACAGATCTCCAACGATTTCAGAGCAAGCCAAGCAGGCAGAACTCTCCTCACCCTGCTCTGCACCAGGGATAAAGACACTGAACTCTCTGAATTTGTCTTTCATTGAGAAATACTAATTCCTGTCAAAGATCACTTCCATAAATAGAGGGATATTCACTCTTTGCAGCTGGATCATGCTCTCCTGGGAGAAGCAAGGTGGCCATGTAGGTTAACTGGAAAAAAAACCAAAATTAAAAGTTTAGCAGGTGGTGCTACAATATCTCAGACGTCCTCCCGTGATGTTCACCAAGCACACTGAATGTTTTTATTTAAAATATTGAGCAATTTAAACATGTGACTTTGGCAAGAAGCACGAGCTCACCCAGCAGTGCTTAGTGAAAATAAAATCTAGGGTTTATTGGAGAATCCTTGGGTTTATTGGAGAATCCTTGGGTTTTATGCATGGAAAAAACTGCAGGAATGAGCTTGAAAATCACAGCATTTACGGTTATGAAGCTAAGCTTAATTAACAATAATTTTTTAACATTATTATTCCAACAGGAATTCCTTGGAATTCTCAACCTCACGGAGGGAAGGGTGTGATCACTGACTATCTGCTGATCTTCCTGCAGGTCACTGCCCCAGCTCAGCTCCTGAGCTCAGGAAATTCCCCCTGTGTGCTGCATTCCCAGCCCCTCAGCTGCCCCCTGCCTCCCAACACTAAGAGCACATCAGCAGGAATAAGGAATTCAAAAAAAAAATTTAAAATAATATAAAAATAGAAGAAATAAAATAATATAAAAATAAAATATAATATTAAAAATATAAAAGTAATATAAAAGTGTAAAAAATAAAGTCATGTAAAAAATAAAGTCATGTAATGTAAAAATATTGAAAAAAATAAAGTCATGTAAAAAAATAAAGTCATGTAGAAAATAAAGTCATGTAGAAAATAAAGTCATGTAGAAAATAAAGTCATGTAGAAAATAAAGTCATGTAGAAAATAAAGTCATGTAGAAAATAAAGTCATGTAGAAAATAAAGTCATGTAGAAAATAAAGTCATGTAATGTAAAAATAATGAAAAAAATAATGGAAAAAATAAAGTCATGTAAAAAATCCCCACATTCTGCTGATCCATTTGCACAGGATAAAAATGCCTCATTTTGCCAGTGTCATTTTTTTCCCTGATCAGAGAAGTGAGATCCCATTCCAGCTGGCAGAAGAAGGCCTCACCTTTTCAGGATTTCTAAAAGAAAGCCAGGTGTGAGCAGCTGACAGTGTGAATTTCAAAGCGACAGCAAACACTGGCAGCACTTAAACCTCGCCATTCCTGAAAATCACCCATTTGTTTGGTGGAAGCAAATGCAAGCAGATTTGCCAGCTGTGCAATTCCACGGAGTTTTGTGTCCATTAGGGATTTTTTTAAGTGGTTTCAGTCATGAAGCCCAGGCTTGAGTTGTTGTGGAGCCTGCCCAGGTCAAAGAGAATTTCTGCAGTGACTGCAATAGGCAGGGGATGAGGCTCCAAATGAACTGAGCCTGATTAACAGCAGGGCTGCTCTTGAACCTGAGCTTGAGCTGGTGTTGGCACTTCAGCAGGCACTTCCTCAACGAGAAGAGCAGCTGCTGAAGAGGGCAAAAATCAAAGAGCAATTTCCTCCACAATACAACTCATCAGGGAAAAAAAAAGAAAGGAAAAAACAAGGCTGGAAGGGATCAGCTTTCAGTGAATTCATTCAGCCTTCACTGCAACAGGCACAGGAGAGCTGACAGAGTTTAAGCTCTGTACCCACACACCCAGGAGCATTTGTTGCCCTAAAACTCCTACAGTTTCATGGGAAATATGGATATATGGAAATAAGGATATTGGCCTCCTCTGACTGGGAGGACTCTACATTTAAAATGCAATTTCATTTATTTAAAGCTATAAAACACTTTTTCATTTTAGGCACACAACTTGACTTAGATTTGGCAAATAATTTAAGCTGCCAAATTCTTTTTTTTTTTTTTTTTTCTTTTTTATCAATCAGTGTTGCAGCCAGCATCTGAGGAGCTGCTCATCCCACCACACTGTCAGGCTCCAATCTGGCAGAGGTCTATAAATGGCCCTGGGTGCAGGATGAGTAATTTCCCTGCCTCACAAGGGTGGCTCAGACAATATTGCTGAGCAGATGCACACATTTGGGGCCCTGCTAATACACATGTCCCTCTGACAGCTCAGACACACCCTGAGCCTGCTCACAGCTCACAGCTCAGATGGTTCCAGCCTGGCCTTCAGACACACAGGGGAAACTGCCAAAAATCGCTGGAATTCCTCAGGAAAAACCCACCTGGGGTCCAGCTGGGGAGGGACTCACCTGGAGCCCCAATGGGCAGAGTGAGCCCATCATGTCCCTCTCTGCTGCTCTGTCACACCCCTTCCCTGACTCAAATCCCCAGGATTTGCTAAAATCCCCAAAAATGGCCATTATTCTCCCTCCATCCTCCTGGTGGGGCTGTAGCAGGGATGGGTTTCACTGGGAGAAGCAGAGCTGTGCTGCATTGTTCACAGGGGTCCCAGGATGAGGGAAGAGATGAGAAAGCTGACTCCATGTTCAGATGGCTTGGTTTATGATTTTATGATATATTATATTAAAACTATACTAAAAGAACAGAAGAAAGGATTCCATCAGAAGGCTGGCTAAGAATAGAAAAGGAATGAATGACAAAGGTTTGTCTGTGACTGAGACAGTCTGGGCAGCTGGGCTGGGATTGGCCATTAATGAGAAACAACCACAGAGACCAATCCCAGATCCACCTGCTGCATCCCACAGCAGCAGAGAATCATTGTTTGCAGTTTGTTCCTGAGGCCTCTCAGCTCCTCAGGAGGGAAAAATCTTAAAGAAAGGATTTTTCATAGAACATGTTGGTGACAGAGCTGTGCCCCTCATTGTCACAGCCCTCTTGCCTGCCCTTGCAATTAATGCTCAGTCTCTCCTGCTCATTCCCACCTGATGATAAACTTTTCCAAGACAGCCCACAGCCGTGGAAGTCCTGGGCCCTAATGGCCTTAAGGTGAAGGAGGGAAGGTTTGGATTAGATTTTGGGAAGAAGTTCTTCTGGCACACAGATTCCCAGAGCAGCTGTGGCTGCCCCTGGATCCCTGGCAGTGTCCAAGGCCAGGGTGGTCACTGGGAATTGGAGCAGCCTGGGACAGTGGAAGGTCCCTGCCCATGGAATGGGAGGGACTGGATGGGTTTTAAGGTCCCTTCCAACCCAAACCACTCTGTGGTTCTGAGTTTGCTCTGGACACTTGCTAATTCCATCTACAACATAGAAAATAAAACTGTATAATTAATATTATCTTCAAGAATATCCTTTTTACTCATCTCTTCAAACCTGCTTCTTCACAAGGAGCTGATGCAGCAAACACATTCCATAAAAAACCTTTCACCTCATGAGCTCATGTAACACCACCCAAATAAATCTTGACATGAACATTTCAATAACCCACCCAATGCTAATAACTGCTTCTAAAGAAACACCTTTCTGTATTATTATTATTTCATCTGGTTCATCATTTGTAGCTATGAGTCATAATTCTGGAATTGTCAAAGTTAGTCTAATTTTTTTTTTTTCTGAAAGATATAAAATTCAAGTTATTTGCAAAAGGAACCAAATAGAAATAATGGTTGATTAATACGAGTCTGGAAGGGAAGCACACAGCACAAAATAGATCTCTCTCCACGCCTGTGGATTCAAATTTTGACTTCATTTGCTTCACTGAGAGGTTCTCATAATAAACAGCAAACAGCCAAGCTCACTTGGAAGGAGAATTTCAATCTATGTGTTTGCTGAAGAGTGTAATCACATCAGAGGCTGAGCTACATGAGAGGGAATACTTCCATGGGTCACAGACCATTCTGCAGCCGTGGCACTCCACACAAACTCAGTTTATGAAACACCTCCCCTGGGGCTGAAGCAGCCAGACTCTGGGGAGGACACAGAGTCCATCACCCTGAGGGCATCTGATGCACACCCTGCAGAGACAGAGCAAGCTCTGATGAGCTCAGGAAATCCTTCATGGCCAGCAGAGCCCTGATCTTGCTCTTTCTGACTGCAGATGGTTCCCGACACCACGGAATCTGTGCTGGACTTGTTAAAGACATCAGGACAAATCTCAGAGGGACCATCTCGAGTTCTGCCTTACCCAGGAAAGAGTTCATGCCTCCAACAACAGAGTTTGCAGTGAGAGATAACTGAGCTCAAGAAAGCCCCTCCAATCCAGAGGGTAAATTGAAGCCCCTGAATTCACAATTAAAGTTTCAAAGCATCACACATCTTCCCATCCCTGGAAGTGTCCAAGGCCCGCTTGGATGGAGCTTGGAGCGACCTGGGGTTGTGGAGGAGTCCCTGCCCATGGCAGGGGGGAATGGGACCAGTCTAAGGTTCCTCCCCAACCCAAACAAGTCAGTGATTTTCTGACCTTCCTGCAGCATTTCAATTCCAGCTCTCACCTCCTCATCAACGCCGACGCTCCCTCACCTGGGAGCAGAAGGGTTAACCCCGGAGCCCAGGCTGCAGATTTGGAAGGGAGCTCTGTGTTCTGCAGGGAGGCCAGGGGAAGCACACAGTTCATTAAATAATGTGAGTAGCAATGAGGGTTTACACAAATCAAAGGGGGGGTTAGGTAATTGTGATGTTGCTTTGTGCTGAACCACCTGTCAGGAAGCACTTCCAGCCGAAGACTCAATCTGCTGCAGAGCCTCCAGATGATTTCTAATTAGTGTAAACTTCAGCTGTGCCACGAACCAACGGATTGGAAAGGGATCTGGGGCTTTTTCCTGTCAATTCTTCCACTCTCCTCCTCCCCCCAGCATTGTGAAAATGGCTTTTTGTTCTGCAAGCTTTGCAGAAAGCTCCTCAGTGAGGAGGGCTAAGGGAAGCCTTCCACACTCCTCTGAGGGACATGTCAGCTAGCTCCTCATGGAAATAAGGAAAACCCAGCTCTGGAGGGAAAAAAAAAAAAAAAATAAAAGAGTCCTAAAAAGCTCCAATTTGTCCCCAAATCACCAAATGCAATCCAGAAAAGGTTAAGGCAGTGCACACCTCTGCAGCATCACAAAAGGGCTGCAGGCCAATAAACACCACTCATGGAGTTGGGGGTTTTGTGAAAAAAATCAAACCTATTTTTAGTGGTTAGCACAGGTAGTGATGGATGCTGTAAGAACAGAACAACCCCAAATCACAGTTTCCATTCCCCTTAAAAAACCAAGCCATTCCAAGGTGCAAAGCTGAGTAACTCAGGTGGTCCTGATGAAAGATGACCCCAATAACTCATTTAACAGCAGCAGCATTTCCACAGCTCCTCATCAGCCAACTGATCGACAAAACCTGCACCATATCCTCTGAATTCTCTATTCCTTTATTGGTTTGTGAAGTAATTCCAGGAGCCTGGGGCACCCTGACACATTGAAAATGATTAAATCACTCCCCCAAATCTACTCCACAGCAACAAGAAACAAAAAGGGCACAAAGAGTTGAGCAGCTGGAATAAGAAGGTCCAGCAGATCCCAGAAAATGGCTTTTGCCTCTGACTCTAAAGGCCACAGAAGGCACATTCAGACAATAAAATGAGTGGATGTGGCACCTGAGGACACATCTTGGTGGTGACCATGCTGGTGCTAGGCTCAAGGCTGGACTTGAACACCTCAGATCTTTTCCAACCTTCCTAATTCTACCACTCTGTGGAGACTCAAGACTTTTTTTCAATTTAAAGAAAACATACAGAGACAATATTCCTTGCCTTGAAGCTCAGAGGAGATGTTTAACACACTGGGTAGAGCTTAATTATTCTTTTGTTTTAGTAGCTGAAAATACCCCTAGAAATACAACCAAAGCTTATCTGTTTGGATAAAAGAGAATCCTTGCTGCCCATTCATCCATGCCTGAAGCCAACTGTGTGCTGTGCTGCTGAAGCATCCCTAACACTTCTGCTGCACTCCTTTCTTCCTTATTAAAAATAAAATAATAATAAAAAAAGGATTAACAGCCAGGCTCGAGAACAGCTGTTCTAATGAAACTTCTGGCCACAATAAAAATGGGAAACAGCACAAGCCTCAAAGCATCAATATTATCAAGTGTACTTCTCTGCTGCTGTTAAGGAAGGTTAGCACAAATTTCAGTGCTTGAGTTTAATCAGTGGGGCAAGGAAAATCATTTTACTCACAGAGTTACCCATTCCAGCAGGAAATCACTTGACAGAACAACAATCAGATGCCACCTGACACTGGCTATTCAAGTACCACTCTCTTAAGTATAAAAAGCCCAAATTCCTTAAATCAGAGTGATTTGCCTCACCCAGGAGCACACAGAGCAGCAGCAGGAACCAAACTGGGGCACTGTGCAAACCCAGAGCACTGGGAATATTTCTCTGTCTGCTCTGGGGTGCCCTGACCCCCAGGGGAGCCCTGACTCTGACCCTCATCCATGGAGAAAGTTTCCCAGACTTCAAGACAGACTGGAATCCACAAAAGTGTGAAATAGATTATAGAGAGCAGTGTGGGTGTGTCTGGGTGAGAAATTGAGGGTTTGGGATTTTTAGTTGTGGATGGAAGCAAGATGCAGGGCACAGGGTGTCATCCTGGGTTTCTTCTTCATGCTGCTTCTTCTTCTCCATGGGTTTGGGTGGCATTTTGTAATTGGGCAGAAAAGTCTGCATTGGGGGCTCTTTGGGATCAGTTATTGGGTTAAAAGGGAAAATAATCCAGGTGTCAGTTCTTAATTGGATAGTTTAGTCTTAAAAGCCCTTGGAACAAGAGATTGTTGGGCATTTTGTGCCTTCTGATGAAAAGCTGCTGAACTCATGGTTGTGAGACTGTTTTACTGATAAAAAACAATAAACACCTGAACCCCAACAGCAACTGCTGTCTCAGTGCCTTCAATCCAGACCCAGAGAAACTGACAGGGCGCCCCAAAAGCTCCTGTCCCTCCCTGGAAGGTGATCAGGGGGTGTGTGTGTGTGCTCCCAGCCCCCTGGAGGATTGCTTGTGCTCCTTAATCGAGCTGCACACAGATCTTTCACCCAGTTCCCCTCCAGGAGCAGCACTTGGGAATCATCCCACCATTTCCCACTGCTTGGCCATGAGAGTTTTGTGCTCCACGCCTGCTCAGAGGAGTGAGAGGGGTGAGGAACTGCAGCACGTCCCACTATGGCTATTTCTGCAATCTCCTGACAACCTGCAACAGGGCTTTCTCATCAAAGCACAGCAGAGTGAAGCTCCTCTGGTAATAATAGATGGTGTGTGCTCGGCTGAGTGGGGAAATTTGCTCCAAGCGAAGTTCAAAGCTGCCTTTCCCAGAAAACAGCCTGGGAAATTATTTTATAGGTCAGTGTGGAAGTTCCCAGATCCCCAGAGAGCTCACTGAGAGAATCTGTCTGGAGTCTGAGCTGGGCTCTGGCCCATCCAGCAGGAAATGGAAAGGGAACACCTGTGCTGAACAGAAAATGCCACAGCAGCAGGTGGAGGCTGATCCCTGGAGAGGGAGAGCTGCCATCAGGAGCCAAAGGAAGAGCTCAGCCCCAGCTCCTGACTGTGCAAAAGCTGCCCCAGAGATCAGCTGGGCCTCCCTGCTGGAATGCTCCTTCCCCAGTTCCAGCAGCTCTCCTCGGCCAGCAGGCCCATGTGTCCCAAGAGACTGGGGCAGGAAAGGGAAACTCAGCACAGAAATAAAGAACACAGATAAGGGAAAACATCCATTCCAGCAGACTGCTTGGAGTTCAACAAAATAAGAACAAAATACAAGCCCTAACCTCACCCTCTTTTTCCCCCATGAAGTTGGAAACTATTCAGAAAGTTTGGGATATTTTCCTTTTTCCCAAGCCAGGTGCTGATCTGCTGCAGTCAAGTTGGACTTCAGCACACCAGAACTGCCAGAGAAGGGTCAGTCCACAAGCCCTCATAACAAGACTCTACATCATCCCACAAAAAATAGCTTCACACAATTTGTAATTAAAAAACTCCTGTGTGATTATTTTCAGGCTGCTGACTGATAGCATCCATGTAATTCTTGCTTTGTGACAAAACAATTCAGAATTTACCAGAAGTCCTTCATTTTAAAAAAATCCAGGCTTAAAACCACACAAAATTATGCAGAGCAGATCCAAATTGAAGCTGCACTAATGAGTTACAGCTACTGGAATTAGCTCAAGGAGGTCTGGAGTTCCTGGAACAAACCAGTTGTGCTCAGTCTTTATCTCCCATTTCACTCCCAACAAGGTATCATAGTCCAAATACATCGAGGTGGGAGTAGAAACACAGATATTAGAAAAGGAGAATAGTAGAAATAAAGATGACAGTTGCTGATGTCTTCAAGAAAGCTTTTAAATGGGCTCTTAGAAGAAATTATTCCACCTACCACATAAAGGAGCACAAGCTTGACTGTAAGAAGCAGCTGATGCTGAATTTTAATCATTTCCAACCTGGGTAATTATTACAGAAAATTATTTACAAGCTTCATAAATTAATCAATCCAAGCAGCATCTTGCCATTTTCAGCAGTTCCCAGGCAATCCTCCTGTTTTATCTGGGAAGGCCAGAACAGGCAGGAGCAGGGAGTGACACCCAGCACAGAGCTTTGGGGGTGATGGCACCTTCCTGCCCCCCTGGCAATCCTGGTTTGGTGGTACCAGAGCAGCTTTGGGATGTCCCTGTGCACATCCCAGCTTCCCCAGGCAGCTCCAGGAATGCCATCCTTCAATAATGCTGGCATTTCGTGCCAGGCTAATGCCACAGTCCCAGCTGGAACAGCTCTCAGCTCCTCCACCCCTGCACACAGGGCAGTTCCTGATGTAAATAAGGTTTCCTCGCTGCAGGAGCCAACTTCTTCCCTCAGCCACAGATTAGGGAAGCTCAAGAGCTCCTGGAAATTGTTTCTCAGATTCCCCATCACACTGTCAGTGAGAGGAGGACTGAGCCAAACCACAGCTTGACAAGGACAGCTGGAAACTGAGGCTGTGTTACAGAACTTGTACAGCACCCTTCTGGAAAGGATGAAGCAGATCAGAGCCCAGCTCCTCAGCTGGCAAAAAGCCCCCCTGGACCACTGCATTCAAACCCTGCATTCCCACACCTCCTCTCTCTGGGGGCTGGCAGGATTTTGACTCTAATTTTGCCAGCAGCAGCCCCCAAGCAAGGAAGATCTCTGCCTTGCAGAGGACAGTCACCAGGAGTGACAGGAATCTTTTCCCACAACATTTCAGCTGCCAAATTACACAGTGTGAAAAATGCCTATTTTATGATTGGCTTTTGGCAAATATTAAAATGAATATTAGATGTGTTGTGTTAGAAAGTAATGCTGTATTAATTCTCTTCAGTAGTGTGTTAAATATAGTTTTAGGTTATAAAAAATGTTAAAATAGAAACTATGCTATGTGGGATACTTTTTCTAAAGAAAGGACTTGCAGTGAGATAGCAGCCACAGGACACCTAAATCTTTCAGAAAAAAAAGAATTTATTGCCCTCTTATCAGAAGAAAGGAACTTCTTCCCACCTGGAAGGTGCTGTCAGGATTAGGAGGAAGAAGTTGACACTGACCAGACAGAATCCTTTGTTTGAATGGAATTTCTGCATCATGTATGAAGAGTGTGAATATGCAACAGGCTGTTGTTTTTAAGGGTTAATCCTCTGTTAACTTGGCTCCTTTTTGAGGCTTGTGCTGCCCAGAAAAAGGTACGTGGATGTCTGTAACTCTTTGTTTTTATTGTCTCATATTGTCTTAATTCAAATTGTCTAAATTATTATTACTCTAATGTATTACTATATTTATAACTATTGTATTCCTATTAAACCTTTAACATTTTAAAAACCACTGATTGGCATTTTTCACACACAAGAAGCACTGCCACAATATCACAAGGTAAGAAAATGGAGTTGAAAATTATTCAACAGGCTGTAGCACCAACTCTCTGCTGAGGGAGACACTTCCCAGCATGAAGATTAAAACCTCCTCTGGTTCTGGTAAACTTAATATGCCTTTATCCTTTGTATTCTCCATTGCCAGTGTCCAGGAAAAATAATAACCTCTGCAGCAGATCATGATCTCAAACATCTGCAGTGCTTCATCTGCACCCAGAAATCAGCAGGAGATATAGGAAACTTTTGTCAGGTTTGCTGCACTCAGGAAAAGCTGGACAAACAAGGGTAAAAGGATAGAAAACTTTCACACTCACAGAGGCACTAGAAGGTACCAGTATCAAAAGTTACCATCATTTTTCTCCAAGACAACATCTCAAACACTGGTGGAGAGGACAGGGAGGAGGAGGGACCCTTATCCACCATCTCAAATTCTCCACTAACTAAATAAATAAAAGCACACCCTGGCCCATGCTGCCTGAGAAATGCAGCTGGCTAAGGCTCAAAACACAGAGAGCACGAGGAGAAGATGGTTTGCAAAGAGTGATAAAGTGATCAGCATGAGGAGAATCAGAAAGATCCCCCTGGTCCTGCTCCCTTCTGCTGCCAAATCTGTGCAGAGGGAGAGAGAAAATGTGCAACATCCACTGGGAGAAAGGAAGGGCAGGGAAACAGGGAAGTTGAGGATGAGGAATCCTCCTGAAGCCCTCAAGTTAGAGGGCAAAACTTCAGCAAACTGTTGCTCAGCTGATTAAAAACACAACCAAAAGGGGGGAAATAGAGCCAAAACAAGAAACACCAACATTTTCTGTAACCACAAGCCAAGCTCTTGTTTTCTCCACAGAAACCAGAGCTTCCCACCACTGATACAGGGGAGGAGTAATGCACATTTTTTAAATCTCAGTCTCAAATTAAAGTGCATTTTGTGCCTGAAAATGAGGTTATTCATCAGGCTTTTTTTTTCTCCTCCAAATCTGCATACATTAAATAACAACACATTCTATTCCACAGCAGGTAGCAATTATCCAGTTCATGCCTACCCAAACTGAGCCTACAACTTTTAAGGCAGCGTTGACATCTATTGTGCTTTTTTGTACCATCCAGCACAGAACTGAGCCCTTGGAAAGAAGGATTTGTTTCCCAAGTAGCAATAAAATCTGAGTTCAGGTCAGAGCTGCCATAAAACCAACAAACCATATTTAATGTTAGATTTGGGAAGGAACCATAAGAAATATCAAAAAACTTGCACACAGATGAGCAAATTCTTCAGTCTCTTAGCTCTTGTGATAAAGGACTCTGCACAGATTTTCTTCTTCCCAGCCAGGAAGCCAAATTTTAATTCATTTCTTATATTTTGGTTGAACTAAAGTCGATCTTGAGTGCTGAAGTAAAGAACTAATGAAACCACATCACCAACATGGTTATAAACATGAGTCCCCACTCACATCAGCAGCAGGTTTCTCTCTACAAATTTAAGAGGAATTTAGTGGCAAGCCCCAAATTTTTCTCTCCTCACTTTTCTCCCTTAAATTCTTGCCCTGCTGGGATATAAGAAAATATAAAAACATATATAAACTATTATTTGGAAAAAAAATAAAGAGACCTACTCAGCTACCAAACATAAGAAGTACCATGAAGACAATTTCTTTTTTTCTAGGACATGCTCCCTCCAGTATTTGCTTTGCCAAACACCATTCGTCCAGGACCTAATTTTTCTGATATATTAATATATTTCACTGTTTTCAATGGTCACAATTTCTACCAACTTGGCCTGACAGGCTTTTTTTTTATCTTTTACCTCTTATAGAAACATACTCTCTGTTTAAAAATGTGTGGCAGAACACACAAAAAAAAACCCCAAAACATTCAGTGCTTACAAAACAACCTCAAAGCCCAACTCTGCTGTGCCCAGTTAGTTAATTTGCTCACAATTAAGCCAATTCATTAGGAGCAGCAGATTCTCAGACTCCATTGGAGATGCTGAGTTCCTCCACAAAGACCTCCCCACACAACACTTGCTAGGAAAACACTTCTGCAAACGAAACCATCAAATGGCAGAACCCAAATGTGGGAATTGGGGCTTGTAAGATTGTTGCTGTAGCACAATTCATCACACACCACCAGGAACAAGGGGGGTTTTAAGTTAGCAGTGGTGAGAACACCTGAAAAGCCCTGGATCAACTCTCAAGGGCTTTGGTCACATTTTGGTGAGATCCTCACCACTCCATCTCTGCAGATTTACATTCCCCATGCCCCGCTGGTCTCCAGGCACTCCAAGACCTCCTCAGCATCTCTGCTCAACCTGAAACCCAGCTCAGGCTCCAGATTTCAGTCTGCCTTCCAGGCTGAGGAGTTAATTCAATTAACTCCTTTAGCTGCATGCCACGGAGCAAGAGACAGCCCCAGTGAAATGCATTGCAATATCTTTGTGTTGTGACAGATTTATCTTTCATCCAACACACACCTTCTGGGAAGGCCCAGCCCTGACACTCTGGGGCTTGCATCACCTCACAGCACTGAAAATTCCTCCTGACTTGTGCAGTGCTGTGATTTATACAGGATATTCATCCTTATCTACAGAGAAAAGCTTATAAATTATCCACACCTCCCAGCCCACTCTGTCTTTATTCTGCCAGGGGAAGGTCACCCTGCTTGTTTACATCAGGGAGAGCAAAGTCACAAGGAGGAACAGACAAACCTGTGTGTACACACAGCCTTAATCCCCTCACAACCCCAGATCCACTTAAACCACTTTTTATTAATTTCTATTTTTATATTCTTCAGGGAATAACAGGGACATCCTGAATAATGTATACAATTCCATGTCCTCTGGAATGCCAAAAAAATTAGACTATTTCAAGATACATTAAGTAGCTTAGTACCAAGGCATGGAAACACATCAGCAAAGCCATTCCACTGAACAATGGGGGAAAATCATGGGATAAAGAAAAGGAACTGGAAAATTCTTCCCCATAGTGATTGATCAGCTCATTTTAAAATAACTGGCAACTCTCAGAGCTGGAATATGCTGGTGAGGTTTTTGTGGGATGCACAACTGGGAGCTGGCTAGTCAGAAGTGGCAGCTAAGCCATAGAAGACCCTCCTGGACATGACCTGAGGAAGCCTGGAGAACTTCCCACCTGACTCTGTTTGGTAAATCCCACACAGAACAAGCTCTGCAGGGCTGGGACTGAACCAAGAACCCAACAGGGCTGAAGGCAGATGCTCCCTCCTATGGTTTGTTTACCCAAATTCTGTTTTGCTCGGCTGCTCCCTCCCTCTCAGGGCTGACATCCAAGACACTGACCATTCCCACACCACCTTCAAAGCTATTAAGCCTCTTCAAAACCCAATATTTCTTCCCCAACAGTCAAAAGCACAGATTGGCTAAAAAAAATTGTTTTGAAAAGTGTTCCTTCCCCTGGACTGCTCCAACCTGGACACCTCACTTAAAAAGACATTCCATAAACCTTGTCCATCTGATGCAGCACAGCCCAAAGGATCATTACTTCCAAAAGCAGGGGGGGAATGGCTGTGCCATGTGTTTAATGGGCAGCTCCACAAGGACAATGGGGGCATTACCTGGTGGATGAATCACCTCATTAAACAAAACAAAATGCACCAGGAATTGGACAGCCAGGCCCAGAGTTGCTTTCACCAGCCACAGGTTTTGCAAGGACATCATTAAAATCAAATGGAATCAGAATGACTCCAGCAAGGTTTGTTATTTAAAGTACTGAGGCACAATTGAATTATACATTTAATTCAATGTATGTATAATATAATATGAACTTCTCACACAAACAAAGTTTATGCTCATCGTGCACCAAGCTGTTCCCTCTTTCACTTGGTCTATCATAAAGCTCAGGTAAAAGCAAAGGGTAAATTCTTGGAGTGAAAACACAATTCCATTACATTCCTTTGGATTGAACTTTCTGCCATCCCAACAATAAACACTGAATTTTCCTACCAGCTGCAAATCAGAGTTCAGATCATGTTCTTACATAAATATCCATCCCTGACCAAAATGCAACCACCCATAACTTAAAAACACACAGATTTTGCAGCTTTCCTCAATACCAGACTAACACTCGGACCAAAATCAACATAACTTCCCTCACAAATTTCCTTGGACTTTGGAATGAACTCTTTTCTTTTCCCCCGTGCAAGGTGAGATCCCCTTTCTCTGTCCTTGATGTGCATTTCAGTTTCCTCTTAAAATTCCTGAGGTTCCCAATTTTGAAGGGCCACCTTGTTAAGTCTGTGTTCCACAGCCACCTGTTTTGACAGCAAAAAAGAGAAATCCCACCAGTCTCTTCTATTAACAGGTTTCATCCCATTATATTCAAATTAGAAACTAAGATGGCTTATGAATATTTCCTTTTGAATTAGAAGACCAGTTTCTGATGTGAAAGGGAGTTTGTGATAACTCAGAGCTTACCTGCACAGCTTGGTGTCTTTGTCCTTCCTTAGATAAACAGTGTGTGTATCACACACCTGAGAACTGCCCTGGGACTTAATCTGCAACTCAGCCAACTTTATTTTTAAAGTTTTCTCCACACAGTGTCTGATTGTTAATCTCTCCTCCAATTTTCATACCAGATGGAGGAGGTATTTTAGAGGTATTGAACCACAGGAGGAAAAAAAATAATATTTCCCTCCTTTCAAAGAAAAATTTTTTGAAGAAGGGAAGTAATTCTCCCCATAACTCTTGCCCACTTGAATTCACAGGGAGTTTTTAGACTCCATGGATCACTCTTTCCACTGGCATTAGGGACAAGCCATGTGTGCACTCCCACACAGCACATTCCCACCAAACCTGCACCAAGCCTGGTGTTTTAAAGTCAGGGCTCAGCAGGAAAAAGCTCAAGCTCAAAACCCCCACCCCCTACAAGCACAGGAGCTTCAGCACCTGCCTTGGCCATTGCCATGGGGGAACAGCACCAAACCTGCTGGCCTTGGCCATGGCTCAGCCCCAGGAAATCAGCTCCCTTTCCTGGCTTGGGGCTGATCTCCATCTCCTCGACAGACTCTTCCCTCACACACAAATTCACCATTCACCATGACCATTTCCTAAGAACACCTCGACAAGGAAACAAGAACACACACTAAGACCTTTAACATCCCTCACCCTTGCACTTTCCCTGGGTCCAAAAGCAGTCAGTGCTGTGTGAAATCAAAGTCCCAGGCACAGCTTTTGTGCCAGAATAAAACTGCTTTTCTCTTCACACAGGCTTCGTGCATCCAACTCTTAATATCCACAGCTCAGAGACCACAACTCCTCCTTTAATCTCCACAAGCATCATCCTGCTCCCTTTGATAAGGCAATGCCTTCTCTGCGTGTTTCCTGCTGCACATCACAGCAGACAACTCCTGCCACACCTCCTCAGGACACCACCAACCCACACCACTTCTGATCCAGCTTTGTCTCCGCTTCATGAGAGTGCTCTGTAAAAAACACAAGCATGCACTCACCCTTCTGTCTCCAGCTGAACTTCCCCAGCAGCCCAACATCTCCTCTCCACGGGGTCTGCCCATGCCACTCCCCATTAACCTTATACATCTAATTAATCCTCTGAAGGCTCTTCATTACCTAATTAACAGCAATCAAAGGCTCATCACTACCACCTCATCTCCTGGTTACATACACAAAGGCCACAGAGAAAATAATTGAGGAAAACTCTCAGGACTGCTCTCGGTTTAGATTTATCACTCAGCACTTGGGTGTTGACTTACACTTGTCCATATGAAGTACAACAAAATTAGGAAAGGCCACAAAATATTTCCCCCCCCCCCTTTCTTTTGAAACATTTGAAATTATCCCTGTTCCTCCAGGTTCTCTCAGGCAGCTGACAAGCATTTAAATAATGTCTCATGAGCAAATTGAAAAGCTGGGAGGAGCAACATGTGTAGGGATTTGAGGAACTGAAACAAGGAGCAGCTCTGCAGGAAAATGAATTTAATTAAAGTTACTCATGCAGGCTCTCAGCCTTAGAAATCTATAAATCTGGAAAATCATTTCCCTTTCAATTAAGTTGGTATTTGTCATTTTGGGAGAGATAAAAACAAATCCCCATTGACCAGGTTTTCCAAGAGTGAGAAATTAGGAGAAATTCGTAAGACAGAATGTGAAATGTTTAACATAAGAAAAATTCAGAGAAGCCAGGGAGGATCTCCAGACCTCCAAGTCCCACCACAGCCAAATGATTCCTTTTTCCAGTTGAAAGTACAGCTGTACCAACTGGAGATGTTTCAAGGCAGTGTCTGTGTTCTGACTAATACCCCGAGGAGGACTCATCACCTCACTCCCACTTATTATGCAAGCTCTGCCAAAAAAAAAAAAAGATCTCTCAGAGGGTTTTCTAGAACATCTGAATTAAACACCTGAGCTGAGCTGTCCTGTCAGCCCCCTCTCTCCAGCACTGTCTGGAGCCTGCAGAGACCCACCTCCCACAGCTAATATCCACATTCAAATATATGAAAGGGCCAGAATGAGTGACAATGATGCTGCTGGTGCAAAGTCATTTATTTTAGAGCAAGCTCTGGAGAAGCCCATTCAGCTCCTTCCTGATATTCCCACAAGGAATCCTGACTGAGGTTCCTTCAGTGCTGCAAACTGGGGGGAAAGGCTCTCCCAGGGGTCCCAGGTTAACTCTGGTATAACCAAACAGAGAATCTGCTGATGGTGATCCCATCCCTGAATTCCAGAGAGCCATTCCTTCCTCTCTCCTCACTGACACAGAAACCTGTAAGGCTGAACTCGTCATTTTCAGGGTTTACAGTCCAGGTATGTCCTCCCCACACCAGGGAGAGCAGCAAGTGATGATCAGCTGTTCTGCATGCGCTCTAAATTCCAGCACTAATTCCAGCCAGGGGGATCAAGGGCTCAAACCCTCTCCTGTTCAGATCTTCCCCAGCTGTTCTGTGTGATCACACACAGGAGCAGCAGCCCTCAGCACTCCCAGATGGGCATTCACAGTGTTCTGGGGGATCAGCTGGGTGTTTTCCCAAAGCCAGCCTGAATGAAATCAAAGGCAAAGCGAAGGTTCTCAGTTGTTCCCCCAGGCAGAATTCCCACTGAGCTCGGCAAGGGCTGAAGCAAACTCCTGAAGAGCTGATTTGAAAGCAGGGATCCAAGGCTGGGATTTATCTGTGCACACACACACAAAACCCCACACTCTGCTTGACCTGGCAGTGAGTTATTCATTCAGAAGGAATCCAAGGCTGTCACTAAAAAAAAGCTTCAAAGGGTGGAGAGGAATAGATATTTCACCTCATTCACCTCGGGAACAGTGGGAAGAGTACTGGGAGTGAGAGCTGCAAAAGTTTCAGTGAACCACAGAGAGAGCCAGCCTTCCCTGCAGGACGTTTGAAACCTTTCAGAAATCTCACTCTGCCACAAGCGAGGGCACTTGTTAAACAAACAGGGCAGCAAGTGGAATAGTTGGGATCTTATTCCCTCTTCCATATCCTCTGGTCAGAAGAATGGCTACAGAAATCAGTGAGGGGATGAAGTCTGTAAATTTCATCAGATCTGTACAACTGTGGCACCGTCACTGAGCACGGAAAACCTTGCTGGAGCTTTTAAGAGCAGATCCTTAATAAAGTTTGGGGCAGTGTCCTAATCCTTGGCTCAGAGAGAGATTGAGAAAGGAGCTGGGGGGATACTGACTGAAATGAGGAAAAAAGCAGCAACATTCTTTTCCCTCTAGAATTTAATGAAAATAAAACAGGACTGTGAAAGTAAGGCTAGAGGTAGAAACTTCTCTTCACATTTATTTCTGTTGTAGCATCATATCCTGCAATACTCCAGAAATTCAGGTTTCATCTGATTT
Source organism: Haemorhous mexicanus (assembly GCF_027477595.1). Classification (NCBI taxonomy): domain Eukaryota; kingdom Metazoa; phylum Chordata; class Aves; order Passeriformes; family Fringillidae; genus Haemorhous; species Haemorhous mexicanus. Next base: position 24,198,101 of record NC_082350.1, read on the forward strand.
CCACCTGGCACACAGAAAATTCCCCGCATTGTCTCCTCTGAAAGGTGTTAGCACTCTGCACTGGAGGGTTATAAAATCAGAGGAGACATCATTTGCTCCTTTGGCTCACTGCCTGTTTCTCTGGGATACAAACCTCTCCCAGAGCTGCTGGAAGGAGCAGGGCATGGTGGGCAGTCCGTAACACCCTCGCTCCCCAAATATGGGGTTAAGTTTAAAAATTCCATTTTATTTGCAGCAGAACTCATCCAACACCATGAGGAGGGAGAGGTAACTGCTCCAGCCAGGAATTACAGCCATTCCCTCGGGAATAAGGATGTCAAACAGGGGGGACTGCTGGCCCAAACAGCCTCAGAGAGTAATTCATGGCCCTCTATCAGTGACCTGACACAGCCTCCAGCCACTGTACATGCTCCAAGTTATCTGTCCCTGCAGTTATCTGCCCCAGAAGGATGCAGAGACATCCTTGGAACGGGAATTCAGTCCTTCCCATGCTCCAGCACAATAACCACACTCTCCTCTCCCAGCCCTTGACCAGCCAACTTAAAACAAACACTCAATTTCATCTATGGACATTATTCTATAAAATGCTTGGCCCGGCCCCCTGAGATGCTCCTTGTGACCATCAGAGAACAGCTGATCAAGTCATGCTCTCCCTGAGTGTTTTTACACTCCCAGGCTTGGTCTGGACTGTTGGGAGCAGCTCACTCTCACCCCAAGATGCCCAGGCTCCCTCCACGCTCAGCTAGAGGGATTCTGACAAACAATTAATCAGGACTCAGGACTGCATCTGCCTCCTGTTTCCAGCCAAGCAACGAATTGGGCTGAAAAAGCATCTGAAGGGATAATACTTCAAACCTGATGACTTTGTGGTCGGGCTTTGTTTTCCTGGAAGGAATCTGCTCCCAGATCATGTCTGAGAGACCCAACAGACAGGGAACTGATGAGCTTTTAGGTAAACCAAACATATGGTGCTTGCTGCATTCCATCTATCTGGTAATCAGTCATTTAGCAATAAAGGCACAGGAAAATTTGGCCAGCTCCTTAAGACACGACATCTGAAGAGATCAATTACAGCCTTAATTTAGACAAATTTTTCACAGCAATTTTTTTCTTCCTATTACATTGTCTTTCCTGTTCCGAGGAGTTTTTACTAGCTCCTGTGGAAAATGAGACCTGGTTGCTTCAAACTGTACTGTGGACATAAACCATCAGAGAGTTTAGGGAATGAAATGCTGGATTAATCAAGGCACTGACCAGTAACAGCTCCAGGTTGTGTGCAATGATTTTGCCAACTGTATTAAAAAATGTACACTGAATATTGTTACTTTAGTACTTTGTTAACTGAAGCTTCTCAGAAGTTTTCCCTCTTCCCAGGCCTCCATCCCAAGAGAAAAAAGGCCCATTCTGGATGCACAATTCCAGAAGGGAGGTCAGGGTTGTTTTCTGCTTACGTGGGGACACAGGACCACACTCAGGTCATGGCTCCAGAGCAGAGGGACCTGGAAAAGGCCAAACTTTGGTCAAACCTGTTGAAGGAGCTCTTCCTCTCACATCCCCTGCAGGATTTAATGCTTTGCTGAAGGCAAATTTAGAACTGCAACCCAGGAAACAAGGATGATGACATAGCAGCCATGGAGAGTCAAGTAGGTGTTAATAGGCAAAAAAAATACCCAAAATTCCTATTAAATATCTTGCCTGTATTTCCAGTCCCCAGCCCTCTCCGAATCCCCCTGGTGCTGAAACTCTCCAAGGGCTCCAGGAGAACCAGGCAGCATTTCCCCAGCTGGCCTGCATTAAAAGAACAACTTTAAAATGACATTTTAACCTCACTGTGCCATATAAAACCAGCTAGTGCTGGTCTGCCACCACCCTGCCCTGTGTGCACACCCCTGCTCCCACTCCCAGCACAAAACCAGATTTCTTCATGCCACTTCCATTCATTACTGAGATGTAGAACACTGAGAAATTATTAAAGACTTGAAAAATCAATTTGGGCATTTCAACTCTGAGCTCAGACTCCTCAGCTCCTGCAATTTGTGTAACACAAGACGCTGCTAAGACGGCTCCATAAAGTGAATTAGAGCAAATAATTTCTTTGTTCAGCTCCAATATGCTCCAAAGATGGATTCTATATTATATTACATCAAGGGGATTTAGCATTAATACTTCAATACCAAAGAGCTGGGAACGCAGGCAAAACTGTGGCAAACTGCACAAATCAGGATTTTCTGTTTGGCTGCAATAAACTTTCTTTAGAAGAGCATTTGACTGAGAAGCATTTTTAAAAATGAGTCTTTAATTTGATTTCCCATATGGTGTTTAGGAGGTTGGGGGTATGGGATTACCATTAAATATTGTGTTAGATGTACAAAAACCACAGGCAGACAAGAAAACTGAGTTTATCCATCAAGTGTGGGCGGGTTTTCTTTGTCTGTTTGTTTTTATTTCAAACATTCCTCGGTTCATTTGCAGCATCCTCCATTCTGAAGAGATGATATTTTAAAAGGAGGCTCAGTGCTGTAACACAGAAGACAATCTATAGTTCAATATCTGCAGTCTGGGAGCCTGACATAAAAGATAAGAAACAGATGTAGGGTGAGATGAAGAAATGCGTCTGTTGAGGAGTTTCAGCGCGATTTGGCACAAAAATAATTGAAGTCAATATGCAGAAAGCAAAGCTGTCAGCAAATTGCAATGCTCGACTGGAGCACAAATGTATTTACAAAAAGGAATTCTATGGAGGCCAAACGTGGTCCACCAGTTTAAACAGATTAGGAGCGCATCAGGATTCGTCTGCTTTGCTCCAGCCAAAGTGTTCACCCCGACTGCTCTAAGAGAAAACACGTATTACATTTGAACCATCAATCTCCCACCAGAAACTTCCAGTTATGGAGCTGCTGGACCAAGGCTCCCCAGTAAGAGCACAGGGAGCAGTCCCTGCAGAGCCCCTCTGTGCTGGGCTGGGAGATGTGTGTGCTCTGTCCCCACCTGTCAGAGCTGGGGCAGTTCTCTCTGTTCTTGGGGCAGTTTTCTTTCTCTCTCCCACAGCCAACCCTCCCTCCAGGAGATCTCTGCTGTCCATGGGCCATTAATTATTAATTATCTTCTGTCCATGGCCAGTGAGTGTCCCTGCAGGGCTGATCAAATTCCACCATCCCATGGGAGATGCTCCGCCCAGGGGAGGAGCCAAGCATTCCTACCTGGATCCAATCTGAGGTGCTGGGAACAGCCCAGCAGCCTTTGCCCACTGCATTCCCAGAGGAGCAGCTTTCTCCTGCCCTGCATTCCCAGAGGAGAGCAGGCCCATCTCCAGCAGCCCTGGAGCTGCAGAGGAAAACTCCCCCCTTGTGCAGGATCCCTGCTCCAGCAGAACCACAGCTGGCACTGCAGGAGGGCTGAGCCCCCCTGGGATGGGGCTGTGCCACCACCCTGAGCCCCCCTGGGATGGGACTGTGCCACCACCCTGAGCCCCCCTGGGATGGGACTGTGCCACCACCCTGAGCCCCCCTGGGATGGGGCTGTGCCACCACCCTGAGCCCCCCTGGGATGGGACTGTGCCACCACCCTGACACGCAGGGGACAGCTCCTGTTCCAACTCTGGCAGGGGGTTGTTTTTTATTACTGCATTTTAATTTTATTTTTTCCTAATAGAGAACCGTTATTCCTACTCCCATATCTTGGCCTGAGAGGCCCTTAATTTCAAAATGATAATAATCCAGAGGGAAGGGGTTTACATTTTCTATTTCAGGGGGACTCCTGCCTTCCTCAGCAGACACCTGGCTGTTCAGACCAAGACACCCTTCCACGGACTTTACTGAAATTCACACAAAAACAGCTCCTCGTAGCTCTACCCAAAAATGGGAATCCAAACACTTTTCAGCCCAGAAAGCCTTGCCATGTCCAGAATTTTGCCTTGCAGTTTCCTAACGTGGCTAATCTGAGCAGTCACATTTATTCCATGTTTGAATCACAGTGCCTTTCTAGAGTTGGGATCAAGTCCCCCCATCCCAGCTTGTGTCACCTCAAGTTCTAAGAAGGTAAAACTTTAAGTTGACAGCAGCCAGAAGGGAAATACAAAAAACCAAACCCTGCTTGGAATATTTCCCCCTCCACATCACAGCATTTTTTTAAATCTTATTTTTTACACTATCATCTTATCCTCTTATTATTGTTTTTATTAATGCCTGAATTCCTAGAATTTTCAAAGACACAAAAATCCGAGTGACCAATCCTTTACCAAATTAAGAAAATTAATCAGAAAATTCCCAAATGAGCATCCTTTAGTCCCAGTTTGACATGGTACCACCCCACTGCTTCCCAGTAAATACTGATGATTTAGTTGAATGACCTGAACTTTTTTATTATTTCACCAAATTTCCAGTTTATTCCCAGTTCATTTTACCAATCCCACTCTGCTTCTTTTAAATTTAATAGTGGTTTTTAAAGAACTCTTCCAGCAGCACTGCTGTACTTGCAGGGGGTGACACCACAAATAGCAAACATTGATTTGGATTCCCTTGTTTCTTTAGGTCTAATTCCATTTACACAGGGATGGGAGAGGAACAGCTCAGCCTCCCAGTACAGATCTAGCCATTCCTGATTCTGGAATAAATTCCACTATTATTGTTATTAATAATAATAATAATAATAATATTAAATTCCACCTTCCCAGCGATATTTGAGATTTTTTAAAAGACATTTAAAACTGAACAGCCAATTTGATAACTGAACAACAGAAACCAAATATTTTAAAACCAAACAGAAGTCAGCCTTGGCTGCTTCACTCAGATTTGCCTTTTTTTTTAATTTAATTGAATATCAGTTCACTGGGAACTGTGGATCACTCCCTGCTGCTTGAGGCAGTATCAAACGAGCTCACACACTTTTCTCATTTGCTTTGTTCTTCTGAGTGGTGAACTTGTTCCAGGCCCATTACAGACATGTTAATTGTTATCTTAACAAAGAAGAATGAATTTGCAAAAGTAACGCTTGTCTGCCACGAATTCAGCACACCCTTTAAGCCTCACGCTGCTCTAAAAAGTCATTTCATGACTATTCTGTAATGCTTTTACCATTCTTATGTTACACTATTTACACAACTGACAATAACTGCAGCTCACAGGCTGCAGTACTGCAACTGCTTGTTATTATTATTTATTTATTTATTTGAAATTAATTTTCCTCTTGGGGAAGTGGAACTTGATAGTTCAGCAGCCTCAATAGTTTAGCAGCCTCCAAGTTAATTTCCTCACTCCTGAGTTAACAAGAAAGGCCTAAAGATATTTAAAACTCCAGAAGTTTGGGAGTGATCTCCTGACTCAGAGCCCCTCCAGCCCCACTCATTTATGGAGCAGCACTGGGGGAAAATCTGATTTAATGACCTGTGCCTCAATGATTCTGTGGTTCTAAGTCAAGATATTTTTACTGGCAAATGCTGATATTACCAAAATATTTTACTGGAGAGCTTCTGAAACAGAGCCCCTCCAGCCCACACATCAAAAAGGGTCATTCATGAGACACTGCTGAGGAAAAATCCAATTTTATGGCCTGTACCTCAGTGATTCTCTGGCTCTGTCAAAACTCACAATATTCTTACTGGTAGATACCAAGGTATTTCTGTGACAGCCACTGGATGAGCAATTATTCACCAGTTTTGCTCTCCCCCAAGGAGCTGCAGCATCATCAACTTTCAAAAACAAACCCAGGATTGCAAACTCCCAAACACACAGCACCCAGAAAAAAGAAGTTTCTGAATTCCTCAGGATTTTATTGGATGCTAGAAGAGCACATGGAAAGCAGTAATCCCAGAGTCTCAGTATTTGACAGTGCTCTCCACAGCTGTGGTGACAGCACAGCAGAAGAGTGTTTGAAGCAAAGAAAAGAGAATTAAATGTGAAAAACACAAGAGCTGAGGAGTTCAGAGCTAGCCCTTAACAGGAGCTCCTTCTTCTATAATTAGGCAAGCACAGAAAAAACAATTTCGTTTGCCTGAACCAATCTGGGTGAACCTGACCTGATTTAAGCACATAAAATAAAAGGAAAACTGGATTGATGATGCTCACATTTTCTGGGAAGTAATTCTCATTTCTGCTTTAATTCACTCCAAAGCCTTTGGTCTCAACACAGCCAATAAACTCAGGTTTTCACATTCAATATTCATGAAAGAGACATAATACAAAAATTAATATTGCGTTCATTTCTCTTCAAATGATTGGAAAATCAGCATTTAATTCCTGCTTGGGTACCAATAAAAAAACTGAATTACAAGAGTGACTCAGCCTAACAAGTGTGAGCACAAACACTGCCTCTCCTGACAAGCTCACCCCAAAACTGAGTGGTTTGTTTGGCTGAGCTTTGGGAATTTCCAGTTTAACAAAAGTTGTGCTTCAGCTTTCACATCCCACCTGCCCAACAGCCAATAAAGATCCACAGGGTTTAATTAGTGACCGTGTTAACGAAGCTCCTCTGGTATTATTACCAATCCTGCAGCAGAACCTGGATTTCCTTCATTCCTAGAACTGGAATTCTAGGAAGTTTGTCCTCTTCCTCCAGCTCTCAATCACAGAAGCTAAGGAGAAACTCCAAAATATGGTCCAAAACCCCCAAAATTTACATTAATGTACTTTAAAAATAACTTAATCTTGAAAGATAAAGCAACCTTAGACCAGTTCAATCAGAACAAGGAAAATAAGAGAGGGGACCTAATTTTTAGTTAATTTTCAGTTAATTACAAAGTCCCTCTAAATTCACTGAAATGCTTTTATCCCATTTATTTGGGGATAAATGTCTATAAACACCCAGCTATTCTCTGCAAAACACTTGGGGACTTCCCTTCAGATGCCACAAATTCTTAAACAGTTGCAGAGAAAAATTTCTCCAACTTCTAGAAGTGTTTGAGGACTGGGGTGACGAGAGGAAAGGAATTGATGGATTTTTGTATATTAAAATAAAATACGAGTGCCTGGTAACATAAACCAGAAATCTGATTTGTTGTCTAGGAAGCAAATCAAGAATTGTAATAAAAATCTGGATATTCACCTTCCTGTTAATTCACAGATGCAGGAACCACAACACCAAAATAATACCCCACTGGAGGCTTTGAAAAAGGAGAAAAAAATAATTAGGCTGAGTCTCAACAGAAAGAAAATCTTCCAAAAATTCCAACTCATTGAGCTTTTCAAAATTAGATCAAAACAAGCAAGACATGAAATGCCCTGCTTCTGATTTTTCACAGCTGTATCCCCCACTGAGCCACCTTTGCAGGGAAACATCATCTGCATTTTATATTCCAATTAGTGCATTAATCTCTCCCTGATTATTTATTCACATTTAAAAGAGTTTCCTTGTTCCATTTTGTAACCTGGGAGTGCAGAGGGATGGGGAGAATGTTGCTGGGTATTTCCAAAGGAGAGGCAGGCACCTCTGGTTTTCTTCAGACAGATCAACTTCCTGAAATTCAGATGATTAGTCACATGTGTAATGAGAAAAATAATTGGTTTAGACTTCATTATTCACACAAAATGGGGCAAATCCTGCTTTTTTTGGTTTTCCTTAATGCTGCTTTCTCCCTCGGCAGAGATTCCTGAGTCCTGTAAGGGACATGGATCTTCAAATTCTATCATTAGGAAAAACAAAAAAACTTTAGAACCAATTTTACTTGGTACTAAAGGTTTTTAAATCATCAATAGCAATACTTTTAAATCATCAACAGCAATTCACTTCCTCCAAGATTTTCAGCATTTTAAGGATCTCAAAAAGTAAAGCTCTGCTGTTTAGAAATCTCACCACAACGACTTTTCTGTAAAATAAAAAATCTGCATTGATTTCTTCCCAAAAAGATTGGTCAGGTATTGGATGGGAGTTTTGGACTCCCCATCCCTGGAGCTGTCCAAGGAATGCCTGGACTCTGGTCTGGTGGAACTGATGTTGATCCAATGTTGGACTTGGTCTTGGAGATCTTTTCCAACCTCAGTGATCCTGTGATTCTGTGAAATCCACTCAAAATCCCCTCAGCACCTGGAAACAGGCAACCCTAAAAGCACTGCAGCTGAGCAAATCATTTATTCTAAATTTATGTAGAATATTTACTTATTCTCCTCCTATCTGGACATTATCTGGGAACAGATGGGGAAGACAACCAAAGAATCACTAATTGCATCATTTCTGCCATGTCCAGGTGAGAAACAACAAGTGTGAGGCAAATTTGGCTGAGTTTCTTGATCAAACTGCTCAGGTCAGCTGTGACCAGAAGGATCTGGATGTCCTTGGGAATACTCCCAGTCTATAAAGATTTTTATCAGCGCACATTTATTCTATCAGCAGAAAAATATTTGTGCTTCCCTTCCAATGAGTCTTTTTTACAGCCCTTTCCCAGATGAGTGATTAAAATAAAAAGCAGAAATCTTACCATGACACTCCAACAACTTCTCTGCAAAAAAAAAAAATAAAAAGGGCATCAGATTTCTGTCGGTTGTGAGCAGCTGAGGTGATTTGTCATCTGTAAAGCACGCTGATAAAACACCATGATCACACAGGGCTTCAAAAAACAACTTTCAAAGCGCTCTTCAGAGCGTGCTTTGATCAAAATGTTTACAAAGCAGCAGCTTTACAAGAGGTTCCTGAGCATCAATCTTGGTGAGGGTTATTTACCAACACTGCAGCACTGGGGGAGGCACCTCTGGAGCTGCACTGCTCACCCTCTCATTCAGGAGCTGAGCTCCTTCCCCTGCCCTCAGAAAAGGGAGTTTTCATTAAGCTCAGAAGACAAAAGACAACAATGGGGCTTCTGAAGTGATTCCTGAGGAAAGCCTGGAATTATAAACAGAGCCAGAAAAAGGAGTGCTGGGAAAGTGTGTGCAACTCTACTTTCAGTGCAAAACGACCAGAAAAAGAGTAAAACTCAATGCCAAGAGCACACAGAACACGATTTAACCTAACTGTGGCTGAGTGTGGCAGCAAGTTGTGGAATCAATCCTCCAGGGCTCTCCAAGACCAGGAATTGTGGAATCCTCAGGGGTTCTCCAGGGACCTTCAGGATCACCAAGTCCAACATTCAGCTGAATACCCCCAAACCCCTTAAATCCTATCCCAAAAAGCCAAATTTGCATATTTTTTGAACACTTCCAGGAATGGTTTAAACATTTGCACTCCCACCAGCTCCTTCCAGTGTCTAACCACTCCCTCACTGAAGAAATTCTTCCTAAAACCCAACCTGAACCCCCCTGGTGTGACTTGAGGCCAACATATTGATCAGATTTTGCTCCTAACTCTGATTCCAAATAGTGCCGAAGAATTCCTGGCCAAAAATGACCCAGACCAACCAACCAAAAGCAGAAGCTTCCCCAAAAGCCCCAGCCAGTTTAATTTAACCAGGATTCAGCTGGGAGACACCAAAATATGCACAGCAGAGCACATCAGGAGGCTGGGAGGAAAGCACCAGGAACACAAACAGTGAGTCAGAAGGAGAGACCTGATCCCAAAAAAACCCTTCCTGTTCTCCCAAGGAGGAGCAATCCAAGATGTCCAAATCTTTACAGAGGGATGGAGCTGAGTGTGGTCCTTTCCTGGCATTCCTGAACCATTAAGGAAGTTTGCTCCACACAAAGAATGTCAGGCAGGAAAACACAAATATAAAACCAACCAAGGCTCACAAACCACCTCTCCTAATCCAGGAGGTAATTCAGGTTTTCTTCCCCTCTCTCACCCATCAGTGCACTCCAGCAAAGCTGCACACACATAAAATGAGGGCAGAGAGGGTTTATTTAAAACACTGAGCATCCATTCCCCCCTTCAGGTTGTGTTTTATGGGCTTGCATGAATTTTGGTAGCAGAACACCAAGATAAAAGCCCATAATTCAGTTTTCTCTTGACTCTCTCTGTTTGCCTACTGCAAATCTCTGCTGACAGCCTTCTCTCCTCAGCCCGTGCTGATTTAATACAGCTGCAGCCTCTCTCCCTCCACCTCTCCTGGAATCTTTTCTTGCCTTCAACAGCCCCAAACCTTCCTTCCCACTTCCACTGGTTATTTCACTCCATGTGCAGCACGTTTGGGGTACTCAGTGTAGTAAATACGACCCAAAATGTGCCACACCAAGAGGAAAAGAGCTCTGTGAGCCCCTGAGATGAAGCCAATGAAAGGAGTAACTTTATCTGTGAGTATTATGAACTAACAAAAGGAAATAATGGCTGGATTCCCCAGCCTGGACTGAGGGGATCTGCTCTCTGATAAAGATACAGAATACAGAAATTAAAATAAAGATACAGATGCAGAAATTAAAATATGAATAACACTTCTGACAGTTCAGGTTTGATTACAGATTTCACTATCTTGCTTGTTTTAAGTTCATTTTTCATACAGAAGAAACTACCCAGAGATAATCAGGGGATGAAAAACCCCAAAAGCACCCCTCTGCCAAGGTCACCTGTGCTCCATCCCTTCAGGCCACTGGACTGGAATTCTGAGCTGGAAAACAAAGCTGAGTTACTGAGGGGACAGAAGCAATTGCACAGCCACCAGCCCTTCTGCCACTTCACCTGGACAGCTGAAAAACTCCCAAAGCAGCAGCAGGAGGAAAGGGAAAAGAGCACAAGAGATGCAGAATGGGAACATCCCCAGGCACCTGGTCACTCCTGCCACCCCACACAACCCCAGGGGCTGCCTCAGGGCAGCACCTGATGAGAAATTCAGATATTTAATGTTTATTCCAAGTTTCTTTTCAAAAATACTCAATAATTCCACACACACTTTATTCTTTTTTATTGTGATATTCTGGGCTGGCCTTGCTGGAGCCCCTGGGGTCCCTTCCACCCCGACCCACTCTGGGGTTCTGGCATTCCAGACCTTTTAGAATTCACTCCCAACCAAGATTTTTCCTTTTTCCCATCAGAGGTTTGGATTCTGCACCCTGATCTATGGAACTTGACATTCCTGCGTTTCTCTGCGTTCACTGTTTGGTCATAAAGGTGTCAAAGACAGCAAGAAAAATTACCTGCACCTGCCCAATCCTATTTTATTTAAAAAAAAAAAAAAATCAGAGCAAAGGAATTTCTCCCAAAGTCACACCAACATAAAAAGTTGCAGTTCTTCTGTGAATAAAGCCAAGTTTGATGGAGCAAAGTGAGCTGTGAAGTTTAAGTCAGAAATTCTTTCCAGAGTTTGAATTTCTGCTGGATGCAGGACTAAGCTGCACTTCACTAAGCTGGAAAATTTTAGGCATCAGGTTTTGCTTTTGTCTATCTGGTACTTTTCCAGCAAGCAATGAACTTTTCTTGTGTAAACCAAGTTCACAAGGGCAAGGCCAGGCTTGGAAAAATCTATTCCTGGCTTTGCACCAATAATCCACCATTTTTCTGGTTTAACTTCACAACCTTTTTCTCCCAAGTCAGCAGAGGCTGCCAGAAAGCAACTTGGCCTTATCATGAAGATGTTAGGAAGGAGTGAAAGGAGATACTAAAAGCAAAAATATTTTTAAAAATCATTAGTTCTGAATATTTAGAGGTTCACAGGACTATTTCTTTATGATTTAAACTGATTCAAGACTTTTTAAATAATAGTCATGATCATGTTTAAATAACAATCACATCACCACCTGGAAAACTGTCCCTGCTGCTTTCAGTCAGACCACTCAAAAGTTGCACATTTTCATCTGTAAATAAAAAAAAAAGGTATAATTGATATGGGGAAAAGCACAGAAATATTTCTCCCTCTTCTCTACACAATACTAAACAAGTTCAAGTATTTCAAGAATTATGCTTCCAAGAATTTAACCTTCTATATTGAACTATTTTCAGGGAAAACAGAAAGATATTTTAAATACCAAAACAAGTAAAAATTGTCTGCAGGATTTGTGGGTTGCAGGCTGTGGCTGCTCACACCTCAGAGCTGCTGGGGAGAACCTCCTGCCCTGCTGCAGCACTCCAGAAATGCAGCTGCACTGAGGGGAAACTCCTCTGCAGAGCTGGAGAAGCCAGTGCAGACTCTAGAGGGAGTTCTAACTTTGCCAGATTTTTCCCCTTACGGAGTTTTTATCACTCGTTCACAACAAAACAAATAAATATCAGGAAAAGGGGAATTTTCTCCTGGATATCTGCTTCTTCCCCTGCCCCCTGTCCCTGGGCAGAGTGCCTGGCACAAGAATCCTGCTGATGCTCAGATTGCTGCTTCCTTTCTTACTTGATCATGATGGAGAGGAAATGTGAATTTTCTGTTGGTTTTGGTGTCTCTGGTGCTCCTTCAGGCTGAACATTTCCCCAGACTTGTGGTGATCAATGAGGATGAAGCCCATCAGAGAGAGGTGGGAAAACACTGAGGAAAACAAAGAGCTCACAAATGCAGCACTGACTGCTGGATTGCAAGAAGCCAAAGCAAAAGACAAATATCCAGGATTTCTGTATATTGCAGGTGAGTTTAAACATTCTAAAATTGCAGAATTCTTCTGCTTTAAGGCACAGCATCGTGGCAGCTCCTCTGAGCTGAAGAAATCCACAAGAACTGGAACAAAGGCAGGAATAAACCCTTCCTTACTGTGGTGTCCTGTTAATCCAGCATCTCCTTTCACTTCTGCTATTAATAAATCTCTCAAAAACAGATTAAAACTTTCCTCTTCCAGTAAAGACAGCAATTTACAGCGAGGGGAAAACAGCAAAAGCCACAAACACACACAGTCCTCAGGTATGTTTTCTACCTGTCTAAATATTCTTTAACACACACACACATACAAAGATATTAGGATTTATTTTTTTTCTCAGAGCATAATGTGGCAAATTGCATGGACACAAATTCAAACTATCTGTAGGAAAACTCTCAAGAATTCAATATATGGAGTTTAGGAGTTATCCTATGTTACCAGGGAAGAAAAAACACCTTAGACAGCTGTCTGCCTCTCAGCCTTTATCTCTCACTTCTGCAGGTTTTCTGTTGCCACAGCAGCACCCACAAAAAAATTCATCTGTAACATCTCTGAACAACAGCTGCCCCCTGAGCACTCACTGGTTTCATTTTAAGGAGTAAAACCACTCAAAACTTACTCACTGGAGCAATGAGGAGGGGGAAAAAAGCAAACTGCACCTAAAGTGATTTCTGAAGGAGTGAAAAAAAAGTGTGCTGAGACAGATACTTCTTATTTTTCAAGTGCTCTTTCATCCTATTTCCCAAACTCGACTCTATTTCAAGTCAGTGCTCCAGGATGGAGCTCAGCTGAACTTGGGAGAGCTTTCCAGGCACCAGGAACACTCAGCTGTCAGCACTCACTGCTGAGCCCACTGCAGGGGCTCAGGGCTTTCCCATTCCTGCTCCACTTTGTGGAGCTGTGGATAGCCAGAAAAAAGCCTGCAATCCAATTTTCAGAAGCATTTTGGGGGTGATCTGACAGGCAGCACAGAAGTCTGGAGGAGGAACTCCAGCCTTCCCATCTTTTTGCTCTTTCCCTGTTTTCAAACCCTCTCCTCATCACCCAGAAATTGAGCCTTTGCACAAAGTGCATTTCTTTCTCCTCAATATTGATTTAAAACCATTTTTTGTAATAGGCTCAGAATAGCAGGGGGAAAAACACAAACCACATTCTCCTCCTGTCCAAAGGAAGCAATGGGATAATGGACTGGCTGAAAAAGTGTTCTCCCCAAAGGCTGCAGCTCTTGGCCAGAGACACTCCCACTCCAGCCATGAAGGAAATTGCCTGTTGGTGTAAATATGCCAAATGCTACTTAGACACTCCATGGCTGCTCACAAACTGAAATATTCCTTCCTAACTCTGGATCACAAGCTTTTTATTGCTGCTGGCACAGCCTGTGACAGCAGGGAAGAGTTTTTTTGGGTACTGCAATGCTGAGAATCAGCAGGATGTTGTTTGAGCAGAGGGATGATGGCCTGAGCAAGGGTCACAGGGCTGGTAGGGACAGCAGGAACACAAACCAGGCCTTTGCTGTAATTCAAATCAGAAACAAACCAGCAAAACACCTGAACAGAATATATTAGGGCTTTATTTTTTGAGGGAAGGGTGTGCTGGCTTTGCCAGGCACCCAGGCCTGTATTTTTTTGCTTTATGTGTCCCTATCCCTTATAATCACTTATTAAGCTCTTAAAACTGTAAGAAGAGTGGGCTGCATCTCTCCCAGCACCCATCCTCAAACAGCTGCACCGGGACATTCTCACTGAGGGAAAAGCCAGGTTTCATTTTCAAACAATTTTTCCAGTCATCCCCAAGGAAATGACACTTGCATTGGAATTATCTGACAGTCATAAGCCAGTGCATTTCAGTGCCCACTGATGGCTGACTTGTTATGAGACGCTGATGGCTGGGTGACATATCCTAAACCTAACCTTGAGACAACGGGAGCTCAAAGCATCCCAGAATTACACTCCTCAGCAGGAAACAAGTTCCACAGCTGACATATGGAAAGGCCAAACCATTCTTCCGTTCAAACGAAACAAAAACATTCCCTTTATTTCAAATGTTGACTGTTGAGTATTTCAACTGCTTCACGGTAAAGCAATCAGTGAGCTTCTCAAGAGCGCATGGTAATTCCTTCCTCACTTGCAGAAGCACAGAACTACAAGAAGGAGAACTCAGCATCCTAAAGGAGGAGAACCTCAGCATCCTAAAGGAGGAGAACCTCAGCATCCTAAAGGAGGAGAACCTCAGCATCCTAAAGGAGAACCTCAGCATCCTAAAGGAGGAGAACCTCAGCATCCTAAAGGAGGAGAACCTCAGCATCCTAAAGGAGGAGAACCTCAGCATCCTAAAGAAGGAAAACCTCAGCATCCTAAAGGAGAACACCTCAGCATCCTAAAGGAGAACCTCAGCATCCTAAAGGAGAACCTCAGCATCCTAAAGGAGGAGAACCTCAGCATCCTAAAGAAGGAAAACCTCAGCATCCTAAAGGAGAACCTCAGCATCCTAAAGGAGAACACCTCAGCATCCTAAAGGAGAACCCCTCAGCATCCTAAAGGAGGAGAACCTCAGCGTCCTAAAGAAGGAAAACCTCAGCATCCTAAAGGAGAACACCTCAGCATCCTAAAGGAGAACCTCAGCATCCTAAAGGAGAACACCTCAGCATCCTAAAGGAGAACACCTCAGCATCCTAAAGGAAGAGAACCTCAGCATCCTAAAGGAGGAGAACACCTCAGCATCCTAAAGGAGGAGAACCTCAGCATCCTAAAGAAGGAAAACCTCAGCATCCTAAAGGAAGAGAACCTCAGCATCCTAAAGGAGAACCTCAGCATCCTAAAGGAGGAGAACCTCAGCATCCTAAAGGAGGAGAACCTCAGCATCCTAAAGAAGGAGAACCTCAGCATCCTAAAGAAGGAGAACCTCAGCATCCTAAAGGAGGAGAACCTCAGCATCCTAAAGGAGGAGAACCTCAGCATCCTAAAGAAGGAGAACCTCAGCATCCTAAAGAAGGAAAACCTCAGCATCCTAAAGGCGAACCTCAGCATCCTAAAGGAGAACACCTCAGCATCCTAAAGGAGGAGAACCTCAGCATCCTAAAGGAGGAAAACCTCAGCATCCTAAAGGAGGAAAACCTCAGCATCCTAAAGGAGGAAAACCTCAGCATCCTAAAGGAGAACCTCAGCATCCTAAAGGAGGAGAACCTCAGCATCCTAAAGGAGAACACCTCAGCATCCTAAAGGTGAACCTCAGCATCCTAAAGGAGGAGAACCTCAGCATCCTAAAGAAGGAGAACCTCTGCATCCTAAAGAAGGAGAACCTCAGCATCCTAAAGGAGGAGAACCTCAGCATCCTAAAGGAGGAGAACCTCTGCATCCTAAAGGAGGAGAACCTCAGCATCCTAAAGGAGAACACCTCTGCATCCTAAAGGAGAACACCTCAGCATCCTAAAGGAGGAGAACCTCAGCATCCTAAAGGAGGAGAACCTCGGCATCCTAAAGGAGGAGAACCTCAGCATCCTAAAGAAGGAAAACCTCAGCATCCTAAAGGAGAACCTCAGCATCCTAAAGGAGAACACCTCAGCATCCTAAAGGAGAACCTCAGCATCCTAAAGGAGGAGAACCTCAGCATCCTAAAGGAGGAGAACCTCAGCATCCTAAAGGAGGAGAACCTCAGCATCCTAAAGGAGGAGAACCTCAGCATCCTAAAGGAGGAGAACCTCAGCATCCTAAAGAAGGAGAACCTCTGCATCCTAAAGGAGGAGAACCTCAGCGTCCTAAAGAAGGAGAACCTCAGCATCCTAAAGGAGAACACCTCAGCATCCTAAAGGAGAACCTCAGCATCCTAAAGGAGAACACCTCAGCATCCTAAAGGAGAACACCTCAGCATCCTAAAGGAAGAGAACCTCAGCATCCTAAAGGAGGAGAACCTCGGCATCCTAAAGGAGGAGAACCTCAGCATCCTAAAGAAGGAAAACCTCAGCATCCTAAAGGAGAACACCTCAGCATCCTAAAGGAGAACACCTCAGCATCCTAAAGGAGGAGAACCTCAGCATCCTAAAGGAGAACCTCAGCATCCTAAAGGAGAACACCTCAGCATCCTAAAGGAGAACACCTCAGCATCCTAAAGGAGAACACCTCAGCATCCTAAAGGAAGAGAACCTCAGCATCCTAAAGGAGAACACCTCAGCATCCTAAAGGAAGAGAACCTCAGCATCCTAAAGGAGGAGAACCTCAGCATCCTAAAGGAGGAGAACCTCAGCATCCTAAAGGAGGAGAACCTCAGCATCCTAAAGGAGGAGAACCTCAGCATCCTAAAGGAGGAGAACCTCGGCATCCTAAAGAAGGAAAACCTCAGCATCCTAAAGGAGAACCTCTGCATCCTAAAGGAGGAGAACCTCAGCATCCTAAAGGAGGAGAACCTCAGCATCCTAAAGGAGGAGAACTTCAGCATCCTAAAGGAGGAGAACCTCAGCATGCTGAAAGAGAACACCTAAGCATGCTGAAAGAGAGCACCTCAGCACCCTAAAGGAGGAGAACCTCAGCATCCTAAAGAAGGAGAACCTCTGCATCCTAAAGGAGGAGAACCTCTGCATCCTAAAGACACCTGTGACTTATAATTAACCGCTCAATCACCATCATTAAAGCATGATAAAAATTGAGTAAGTAATTCCGATGAGAATACGATGAGCTTGATCACCACCTCCCCGTCACAACCTTGCTGAAACCCCTTCAGTTCAATACTCCAAATGATTTCAGCACCTAAAAGCCCCCCCAGAACCTCTCCTCTAAAACCCACCTGGCTGCTTTGGCATGCAGATCTACCGAGCTGCTGGCAAAGGTTTATGAATAAATGGAGACTTGCAGCTCAAGCAGCATAAAGGACAAATCTCGACAGCTCAGGAGAGAAATACCAACACTCGCATGTGCTTGGACAGCCATAAATCAGCGAGATCGCCTCCAGCTTCTCTTCCAACACTGTACTCAAATTCACAGGTTGTCCCTTGCAGGAGAACAGGAAAAAAATTCCTAAGCTCAAGAAAGGAGCTGCAGAAGCCCGGCAGATTTATGGAGCCAGCAGCCAGTTGTCAGTGGAGAAGTCGTCAGCTTATTCATTAGTCTGCCTCCACACAGGAGAAATAAAGAAAAAAATAAAGGAACACCAAAATCCAGCCGCTGTGACAACGTTTTAACAGCGGTGGTTAAGATTAAAGGCAACCTCCAGACCCTCCCAGCCTCTAAAATACAAATACACACTTTTATTCCAAGGTGCGCTTTCATCCTATTTCCTGTGCTTTGCTGTTGTTCAAATCAGCACGGCAAAGGACATCTCTGCGGAACTTAAGAGGATTTGGGGGACATCAGAAATACTCTGCACATCCGCCTTAGGCTGCTAAACCCGCTCCAAGTGCAGGGGATTTCTTCGCTGCTTTTCTGTGCGAAAGCCGAAAGCCGAGGTGATGGGTCAGGAGCATTTAGCACCTGAGTCCCAGTCAATGAGCTGGCAAAGCGCGGCTTAAAGCACTCTCAACAGCAGAGATCCCAACACCTTTGAAAAGCTGGAAATCCCCGGAGAATTGCTGAAAAATAAAGTCTGAGCAGGTCATTTTCTGAGCGTCAAACAGTCTGGGGGGCCATACCCAAAAGGTCTGGAAAGTTGCTTTTTAAAAGAGTCAAGTAAGAGAGAAAAGAGGAGTTCAAAGCATTTTTCAAAGGACAGGAGAAATTCTGAAAGGTCCCTTCCAACATCGGATATTCCATAATTTGCAACCCTTTGGTAAAATGACAGAAATCATAGAAGGTGAGAGGGAGGAGATGCAAACAAAACAAGAAAGGAAAAGCTGTCCTCTGCAGCTACAGCTGCCACCTCACCACACGGACACAGCACCATGTCAGACTGCAGATTTAGATTTCTCCAAGAACTCAGGAAATCCAAGGAAATCCAAGCTTTTTCCCTGAGTGAGGGGTTCACTTTCCCAACTGCCTTCCAGGCATTATTTCCATCCAAACGCAAGAACCCAACTCCACAAACCCAACCGCATACATTAATAAACAACCAAAGATCGGGAAAAAGGTAAAATATCAATATTCCTGTGCATTTCTGGGAAAAGGAGAAACCTCAGCCCAAGTCCAGCATGTACCTCTTCACATCCTCATGCATGATGGGGTTTAAATTATTAAGCACACTAATGATAACTTTATCCTCCAGCTGATCACCTCTCTTGGGCAGCTCTACATTAACACGAGCTTGTTCTTCCCAGCTCGTTTGAAATCAGCATATCCTTCAGGAACAATCCCCATGAATAATGAGCCCTGGCTCGTTTTCCTACGGCAGTGATTTATTCTGTGCTTTGGGCTTTCTAAAAGCACAGTGTTGAGGTTCCTGACTGGGACCAGCGTGGCAGTGCCAGCCCCTCCTGTTTGGGGGGTTTTGGTGGCTTTTTGTGCACCCCTTGCCTGACACGCGTGGGAGAGAGCCCAGCCAGCCAGAGAATGCCTGAACATCTTCCTACTCAGGCCTCCTCGGAGAGCTTTCCCCTCCTTTGTCCTTCTCACACGAACAAATGTTCTATTTATTCGCTGCTCTGCAGGCGAGACCCCTGGAGCGTCAGGGGCTGCGATGGGAATGTGCCAACAGCCTTGCTCCCACCCTCAGCAATTACCGTGTTCCTGTGCTCATCCTGAGCTGAACACCATCAGATTCCTCAGCAAACCCCAAACAGGAGGGGACTGACCCTCACCACTACTCCCACTACTCCCATCCTCAGCAATTACCGTGTTCCTGTGCTCATCCTGAGCTGAACACCATCAGATTCCCCAACAAACCCCAAACAAGAGAGGACTGACCCTCACCACTACTCACTCCCACTGCTCCCACCCTGAGCAATTATCGTGTTCCTGTGCTCATCCTGAGCTGAACACCTTCAGATTCCCCAACAAACCCCAAACAAGAGAGGACTGACCCTCACTGCTACTCCCACTGCTCCCACCCTCAGCAATTACCGTGTTCCTGTACTCACCCTGAGCTGAACACCTTCAGATTCCCCAACAAACCCCAAACAGGAGGGGACTGACCCTCACCGGTGCTCCCACTGCTCCCACCCTCAGCAATTACCATGTTCCGGTACTCATCCTGAGCTGAACACCTTCAGATTCCCCAGCAAACCCCAAACAGGAGGGGACTGACCCTCACTGGTGTTCCCACTGCTCCCACCCTCAGCAATTACCGTGTTCCTGTGCTCATCCTGAGCTGAACACCTTCAGATTCCTCAGCAAACCCCAAACAGGAGGGGACTGACCCTCGGTGCTCCCACTGCTCCCATCCTCAGCAATTACCGTGTTCCTGTACTCATCCTGAGCTGAACACCATCAGATTCCTCAGCAAACCCCAAACAGGAGGGGACTGACCCTCACTGCTACTCCCATCCTCAGCAATTACCATGTTCCGGTACTCATCCTGAACTGAACACCATCAGATTCCTCAACAAACCCCAAACAGGAGAGGACTGACCCTCACCACTACTCCCACTGCTCCCATCCTCAGCAATTACCGTGTTCTTGTGCTCATCCTGAGCTGAACACCATCAGATTCCCCAGCAAACCCCAAACAGGAGGGGACTGACCCTCATTGCTACTCCCACTGCTCCCACCCTTACCATTTCTCACATTCTTGTACTATTCCTAAATTTAACACCATCAGATTCCTCAGCAAACCCCAAACAGGAGGGGACTGACCCTCACCACTACTCCCACCCTCAGCATTTCTCATGTTCTTGTACTATTCCTAAATTTAACGCCATCAGATTCCCCAGCAAACCCCAAACAGGAGAGGACTGACCCTCATGGGTGGTCGCACTTCTCCCACTTCAGCATTTATTTAACATTCTGTTGTTTTAATCCTTCTGGAGCTCATTGCTGAACACCCCCAGATTCCTCAGCAATCCCCAAAACAGGAGGGGACTGACCCTCACCGGTAATCCCACTTCTCCCACATTGAGGATTTATTTGTTGTTTTGTTGTTCTAATCCTGTTGAGTTCAGCATCAGATTCCTCAGCAAGCCCAAAACAGGAGGGGGCTGACCCCCACCAGTGCTCCCACTTCCCCCACCTTCAGCATTTATTTATAATTTTGTTTATCATTCATCTAATTCATTATCTCATTCATTTATCATTTATCTAATCCTGTTGACTTCAGCGCTGAACACCACCAGATTCCCCAGGAACCCCAAACCAGGAGGGGGCCGACCCCCACCGCTGCTCCCAGCTCAGCCTACCTGGATTCCTGGGCACAGCTCCCACCGTGGCTGCCCTTGGAATGCGCATTTTGTCCTTCTGTCCTTCAGGAACAGCACTCCACAGCTCCCTCCTGCAGCACCTGGGCAGGGAATGGCCCTCAACGAGCTCATCAAGGGCTCCCAGCCCTCACTCAACCCCTCCTGGCTCCAGACCAGCCCCTTCCGTTTGTCCTTCCTCCCCCAGCCCATCCTGCTCTCTGCCAGCCTTTTCTCCTGACAATGTTTCCTTCCAAATCCATCAGGAGCCAAGGTTAAGGACACCTTTTCCATTGTCCCCATTCTCCCCAGAGTGCTAGAGAGGGATCTTCACCAAGGGAATGCGGGACCAGGGGGAATGGCCCCACCGTGACAGAGATCAGGTTTAGATGGGATATTGGGACGGAATTGTTCCCTGTGAGGGTGGGGAGGTTGCCCAGAGAAGCTGCCCTGTCCCTGGAAAGTGTCTAAAGCCAAGTTGGACAGGGCTTGGAGCAACCAAAAGTTTAATATTCCCCCCAAATCCCTTCAAGATCTATTTTACATCACAGCTCCTCTAGCAAAAGATCTGTGCAATTTCCATAGAAATTCCAATTTCCCCCAGTTTTCTTCCTGGCGAAAAATTAGCAAATATATCCATGATGTTTTTCCCATTTGTAGTTTGCTAGGGGCTCCAGCCTGTGTAGATAATGTCAGGGGCCCATTTTATAGCACCATCCATAAAATGTGCCAGCAGCAGAGATCCCGTGGGCACAAACAGTTGTTGCACTGAGAGGTTCCATAAAGCCAAACCCTTGGGATGTGCAATCTGCCCGGAGCCCTTTGCATGAGCTCTGTGACTTTGCCCAAACATAATGACCTTGGTCATTACTTAAATGATGCTGCCCAGATTTCCATCTCGCCCGTTCCAGCAGCAGTTTTGAAGTGGTGTTTCTGTCTTTCCAGACTCCTGCTGTGGCTCTGGAAGGGGTTTTTAATCCCTGTGAGCAGCAGTTAATGACAGAAGATCTCGTGGACAGGTAAGTGACACCAAGCCCTGCCTGAACATCACAGGAACTGTGAGAGAAAAGCTCTGGACATGAGACTTGGTCTGGGGTGTGTCTTAATGATCTGTCTGACCTTTTGTGCTTCTTCTCCAGACTCTGCCCAGCAGTGCTTGCTGTGACCACCTCCCTCCCCAGCTGAAGAGCCCAGCATCCCCTGGTGCTTCCAGGGCTCCCCAAGATGTCCCTGTCCACCCTAGCTGGGCTAGCCAAGGGTTTTAAACCCTTTCTGCTAATTCAGATTGTAACACCATCCTTCACACAGCCATCAGTGGCACCATGGATACTGACCAAGGGGAGAGAGGCCACCTCTGCTCAGCTCTGGAACCCCAAAGATCAGAAGGACATGGAGCTGCTGGACCGAGGCCAGAAAAGGCTGTGAGGATGATCAGGGGGCTGAAAAGAGCCTGAGAATATTGGGGTTATTCATCCTGAAGAAGAGAAGGCTCCAGGGAAAGCTCAGAGCCCTTTCTGGATCCTAAAGAGGCTCCAGGAATGCTGGAGAGGGACTGGGAACAATGAGGGATGGAGTGACAGGACCACTGCCACAGGGCAGGGCTAGGTGGGATATTGGGAAGGAATTCTTCCCTGGGAGTTCTCCTGACATTTTTTTCAGTTGCTCAAGGCCGGTTCAAAGCCCTTTCCCAGTCCAGCTGTGCCAGCTGCAGACCTCACCTCTCTCCCTGGCATCTTTCTTCCAGTGCCCAGGTCAGGAGGAAGAGCTCTCAGGGAAGACTCTTCCACACCATGGTGCCCAAATCCTAAATTGGTTTGCCTCTAAACTGGCCTAGGAGTGGTTCCAAGACACTTTCCTCTGTCTCATTCCCTTCCAGCTTCAAATACAGTAAACCACTGAATTTTGCTTGGGGAGCACTTCAGGAATATTCTATAAAAGCAAGGGCTGGACAGATGGAAGGAAATACAGAATACTTCCCTTTTTTCCTGCAAGCTTGATGCAATATTGTGATCAAATGATTTCTGCTTCTTGTTAGATCCCAAATCATATGGGAAAAGGGTCAGAATCCACACCCTAAAGCAGCCCTGTCCCATAGAATCATGGAATCATTAAAGGTGGAAAAGCCTTCCAAGAAAGCCACCAAACCATGACCCCAAGCAACAGATCCACACATTTTTGAACACTTCCAGGGGTGGTGATTCCATCCCTGCTCTGGAAGCCCCTTCCAATGCTCTACACCCTTCCAGTCAAGAATTTTTCCCCAATATCCAATCTACAAACAATGATTAATTTCTCACAACTTTTCAGTGCCCAGGCTTAACCTAGAACTGGGTTCAGCTCCCCAGTGAGAAAAGCCAAATCCCCAGGCAGCACCTTGGGAAGCTTTAAAGGATTTTCCAGAATTGTGGCTTTGGTTTCAGTGTCAGAAGAACTGAAACCAAAGCATCTTCTCAGCATCCCTTGGTGCCCTGGGTTAAATGAGTAAATAAAGAGTTTTTACCAGTCTGGATGTTAAACCCCTCCTGGAAACCTGGCCACAAGTGCAGAAGTGGGAGTGAGGCTGAAGCTTTGTGTTTCTCTCCTGAAAAAGATTGGAAGCAGCTGGATTTTCATCTGGTAGCCCTGTTGCAATCCCGAGGAGGACAATGCAATTATCCACCTGAGTGCTAATTGCAGGAGTCAGCCAGTTGTGCACAACTGGGATATTTATTATCCATAATGGATGGGTCTGGAGCCTCTGTTGGTGCCAAGCAGCTGTTTGTTTTCCAGGAGACAGCTGTTCTTGGGATTCAATTCCTGGTTTGTTCAAATGTCACAGGAAGAAACGTGGCATGTTAGCTCAGAGTTGCATAAACTGCTCCCTGGAATTAACAGCATTTCAGAACACCACACACAAATTTGCATTATTAATGAAGATTACTCGTTGCCATTGTGATGTTTTACACTGTGACCTGACAAAAAACTACATTCAGAAATGACTTGGAGCCAGCACAGAGCCATTTTTTACTCTTAATTTTCATGTTATTGGAAGCTCTGTAGTAAGTCTCAATTAAGAGTTAGATTCTGCCTCATTCAAAGTACCTTTAATTCCAAGCAGGTACTGCTTGCTCAGTGTTACAGCAATAAAAATGTAACTGGGGTAAGAACCTCATTTTACAAGGTCCAAAGACAAAGAGAGAGAGACAAATAAATTAAATTAAAATACCAGCCTAGAGCAAGGGCAGGTAACACTTCCTACTTGGTAAATAAATAAATAAAAATAGAAAAAAAGCATTTTTTTCTAAATGCAAATATTTTCTTTCTCATTGAAAGAAGTGATTAATGCCTTTGAAAACACCATGGCACAACTTTGCCAAATCAAAGTCTGAGATTTTCAGAAAATAAGTAAAAAGTACGACTCTAGATCATCTTAGCTTGGCCCAGGTCAGAGGAGATAATTGAAAGATCAAGTCCCTTTTTTGGTGTCTCAAAAATGAGCTTTTCTTCCGTGCCTGGGCCTCATTTTGTTTGTACAATTAAAGCTGAGTTTTCAAATTTGAACTGCATGATCTATTGGAGCAGCAGTTTTAAACTTTAAATGGCTTTACAATATTTTCATAAGGCCCCAAGAGAACAGAATTTTCTTGCCATTTTGCCAAGCCTGCCTTCTTAAAAAAAAAAAAAAATTAAAAAATCTTTGTTTGAATAAAAAGTAATGAAATGAGAGCACATAAATAGCAGAGGGGATGCCTTCCAGGGTGCTCCAAGCCCTGTCCAGCCTGGCCTTGGACACTTCAGGGATCCAGGGGCAGCCACAGGTGGGAATCTGTGCCAAGACCTCCCCACCCTCCCAGGGAACAACTCCTCCCCCAGATCCCATCTCAACCCATTTTCTCTCATTTTGAAGCCATCCCTCATTGTTTTATCACCACAGTTCCTCTTCAGCTTCCCTGCAGTTCCCTTCCAGTGCTGCTCCAGGTATCCACACACCCTCCTCTTCTCCACCTCCCAACTCCCTGAGCCTGGAATGGTCACCAGCCATGGATCAGCCCGTGGAACCACCTGGGAGAAACAGTAAAAAAAGAAGATTTCTAGAAAGCTGTAAGATCAGGCCTCAGGAGCAGAAAGAACGGAAAACTTAGAACCAGCTGCAGCTGCAAAGTCTGAAAGTAGAAAAGTTACAATAATACAGAAGCAAGGACATGAACCAATAGCTTGAGTTTTGGGCTTGGCTAAGACAGAGCTTAGGACTGCAGAAAAATATGCTCAGCAAGATAGGAGAAGGTTTCAGCTTAATAATGGAGAATTGTGTGTTGTTAATAGAGAGCAAACAAGCACTGTGTGAAGCAGCTGTGGGTGTGCTTTGGGTCGTTGGCCAGAACAATTGTCTGTGAGCTTTGGCAATGTGCCACTGGCTAGAAAGTTTTTAAAATGCTCTGGAACAAAGAAATCTTTACCTGCTGCTGGCAGGACCTGAGCTTTGCCATCTTTCTGTGTCTCAACCCTGTCACGAGGCTGATGCTGCAAGAAAGCTCAAAGAACACATCCCAGCAGTCCTGTCCTGTTAGGGAAAAACCCCAAGACACCACTCTGAGAGAGGGGGGAAGGAATCCTCCTGTGGGAATGGGAGTCTGAAATCAGCCCTGGCAGGAAAGGCTGCCTGGGCTGGGCTCAAGGGAAGGTGGAGTAAGGGAAAGAACTTCTATTGAATATTTTACAGCAGCTTGGAAATAAGGAGGTGCTGTAAAATATACAATAGAAGTTCTTAAAATGACTTTAGGACCCTTTAAAAAATATCCTGTTGGCTCATCCATTAAAATAACATAATTTCTTGAGCCTGTTCCAATGAACTATGAACTTGAAGCATTTTTACTTCTGGCTACAGCTCCTTCCTTCAGCATAAAAAATGACAGATCTGGGATTTCTATTTTTAACCAGAATTTTCACTTTAAAACAGCAAAAATGCAAGCAGTAAAAAGAGGTTTTCTGCTTCCATCCTGCTCATTCTTCATGGGTTAATTCTTCATTAGTATCAGCGCTGAAGGGGAAATCAGCAGCACAAGGAGGATGGAAATATTAATGTCTCCATTTGGGAGCATTTAAACGTGATTTCTTTTAAGTGCTATTGCTCTAAAGGGTCACTTAAATGCATGTATTTACATATCTAATAGAGATAATATTTTGGCATAGATTTCCGTGGCAGCAATGCACAATATTTTTGCTGCCCTACAGAGTTGTGGTTCAAACAGAGAGTGGGAAGTTCAATGTTGGCAAAAGCCGTGGCAGCAGCTTTATTTAGTGTGTGATGCAGTCAGATGTTCCTACAGGGCAACCTTTGAGCCTTGGGCAGGCAGGAATATAGATCTGATCCTGGATATGCACTTACTAATGGGATAAGCTGGAACTTAATTACCTGCTTGTACTTTCAATTATCTGACTGAGCGTGTGAGCGTGGCATTTTCTGCACCCCGGACCTCAGGGAGCCCTGGGAAGGATGCAAACACACATTCACACACTGCTCTGGCCAATTTCTCCTTCTAGTTCCCAAAAACCAAATCATTTCAACAACAACAACAACAAGCATTCAATGATTCTTCCAATCTTCCTGGCTCGTATTTTACAGGATGATTTTGGGATTGAAGCACTAAACTGAGGGGAAGAGTAGCTCAGTTCAGCTCTTGGGTTTGCTCCAGACTGCTGGTGTCACATCAGGGAAGTCGTTTAACCTCATGGTACCTCGGGTCCCATCTGTGCTGTGGGAGAGACACAGAAAAACCTGAGGAGAGTGTCAGACACAACAGCAATCTGGCCTGGGGAAATACCCACGCTGAAAACAGCTCTGCATTCTCCTCTCCTTATAACTCACAGGTGGCTACTTCATCACCTTCAGCTCTGGAGGATAATTCACATCAGCACGAGGAGGAATTAAACATCAGTACCTTCACTTGAAGCATTTTAAACACTGTGCTCTAAGATGCTCTTGGTCTAAAAAGCCACAAAAAATGCAAAGCAACAGGGAAGCAGATCCTTTTCCTTTATTTCAATAGAAATGCTTAATTCCTAGCACTTCTTGAGGCCATTTTCTTCTTAAACCCACTGCTTTAGCTTTAAAACCTGGTAAAACATGCCAAGTAAATAGCTAATAGCATGTCTGGGCTGCATTCTCTGCTGGGATCACCCAGGAGAGCACAGGGCTTTCTGAGGGAGTTTTTACCTTGCAGACCATGCTGGAAACACTCCATGCCTGGCTTTTGTGGAGTGGTTCATTGTTGCAGTAAGGTAGAAAAATTATAGAAAAGTATAAAAGAAAGGCCTGCTGAAATCAGGCCTGCTCTGTTGGATTGGTGGCTGGCCTTGTCAAGGTAGCTCTTTGCAAGTTCCCCTGTGAAAGCAATCCTGGTGTGAACAGTTTGTTAACATACCAATCTATTCCTGGGGGAAAATAACAACTAGCACTTACATAAACATTACATCTGCCAGTGAAGAAAATATGTAAACAGTATAAGAACAGAGAGATTTGATGGACAAATAAAATACCTTTTACTAACCATCAAAGTCGTTGGCAAAAAAGCTTCTAATTGGAATCACACACGAGGTCTGTAAAACCATACAAAAATGAGTTCTGTGAATAAAGAAGAGGCTTTTTCCTGCATGAAGAAAATGGAATCTCATGTGATTCATGCATAGTTCATCTTTCCTGCTAACCCAGCAGTGCCTTGGCCTGTCCATCACCTGACCCAACTCAGCACAGCAGGGGCAGGGGTGCAATAATTACAGGTGGGATGGGTCAATCTGCCCTGCACTGAAACAGGGAAAACTAAAGGGAATGCACAGACCTGGTTAGTGGCTGCTGTCCATGGCCAGCCCAGCTGCCCCCATGCTGGAATTGTTAAGGCTGGAAAACATCTCTGAGGTCATCAAGTTCAAGCATCACTCCAGCACTGCCAGGGAACCACAGCCCCAGGTGCCCCACCCAGCCTTTGGGGCACTTCAGGGAGAGCACCCCCAGCACTGCCCTGCAGCTGTGCTGGTGCCTGATCATCTTTCTAAGGAGAGAATTTTTCCCTAAAATCCACCCTGAGCCTGCCCTGGCCCAGCCTGAGGCTGCTCCCTCTGCTCCTGTCCCTGTTCCTGGGATAAGATCCCAAATTCCCCCGGCTGTCCCCTCCTGGCAGGAGCTGTGCAGAGCCACAAGGTCCCCCCTGATCCCCCTTTTCTCCAGGCTCAGCCCCTTCCCAGTTCCCTTGGGATTCTCCAGCCCCTGCCCCATCTCCATTTCCTCCCCTGCTCCAGCCCCTCATGGGGAAGCCCAAAATCCAGTGCCCATCCTTTGGCCATTAACAGGTGAAATTCATCTTGGCAGTGCCCAGGACCAGGTGGAGAAGAGCCAGAGATGTCTCCAACCCTCACAACACCAACCATCAGCTGGACCCTGATGAGAACAGGACAGGTCCCCACGGATGTGATGGAGCAGATTTGTCCATGGGGCTCCTCTTTGTGGTGGGAACTTCTGATGGAATGAGAAATGAGGATGGACAGGACCCAGCCCTGGGCTGTCACCTCAGGCTGCCTCTCCAACCCCTCCCAAATGCTGCCTGGAAAGAATGGATGGGCCCAGATGGGAAAGACAAGAGGCAGACAAGGAAAAAACTGGGGGGCTGAGAGTTTGTGGGGGGGGGGGGTTAAACCCAGAAACCAAAAATAAGTCAAAATAGTCCTGGTAAAAGAAGTGAAAATGCAGAAAAGAAGTGGAAATGCAGATTTTTCTCCCTGGTGCTGGCACCACAGCTCCTTCTGTAGAAGCCATGGGGAGACTCAGGGTGGTGCTTCCAGAGCTGCAGCCTGGATTCAAATGAAAGCCCAAACATCAGCATCAAAAACAGCCTAACAAATACCTGCCTCAAACTGGGAGATGTAATGAGGCATCCTTTGTAACACACACAGAGCCCTGCAGGAACTTGTGTTTCTGGAGTTCTGTAGCAATGTTGTGATTTAAATTTTATACATTGCTTGGGTTTTCTGCATTTATCTCGGAGTGCAACCAGCAGCGCTTTGGACTTTGTTCCTGTCTTCATCCAAAATGCACATTGGATTTCTGCTTCTAATGAATTATTCTAATTAAAGCCATTGTTTTTATTTGTTAGCCTGGGTTGCTGTCAGTTCTTTGGGTTTTGGCTTTGTTGAAATAACAAAAAAATCCTTGAGCTGATCCAATTTATCGTTCTTAAAATTTAATCACAGTTACTCAGAACTTACAACAACAACTAACAAGAGAGAAACTTTTCCCATAATCCAGCCTGCACAAATATTTTGCCTCGATGTCACCAGAAGATTTTTCAAGAGCAGAGCAATTTGAAGCTGGAATATCTGAATTTTAAGAGGATTTTTCCTGTAGAAAAGTCACACTGAAATGCTGAGGGGTGAATATTGTGAAGGAGGAAAAGGAAGGGCAGGGTGAGACTGGAGCAGGGATGGAGAGGTGGAAAAGGAGATGGGAGAGGGCAGCCAGCAGTGACATTTTAGAGAGCAGGACAGGAGAGGCTGCAGGATTTGCTGGCACAAGCTGACCAAAAGAAATGTTTGTGATTTAAAGAGAGGAGTGGAGATAATTTATTGTTATTGTTCTATTTAATCAGTGCACTGTGGAAGGAGCCAGAGGAAAGAGGAATGGAGACAGCTGGAGGGCTGATTTACAGTGACATTTGAGGATGAGAGAATACTGAGAAAACAGCAATTCTGTTGGGGGGAAAAAAGGAAAGACAGAAGGAGAAAGGGAAAAAAATCAGATTTGAAGGTTATGATCAAGAATTCTCGTACCTTATAACTAAAGCAGAGGAGATTCATGACCTCAAGTGCCTGCTCTGTGGTAAACCAGAGAATTATCTTTGCTTTTCATGAGTTTTAAAAGATAACATGAAATAAATTAACAATTTAACTCTGGATTCAGCAACTCCTTAAATGCATTGCATGTACAATCTGAATCTCCAGTACAGGCACCTTTTTCCCCATTTTTTTATCCTTTCTAAGCAAAATTCAGATTTCTCTTGCAGCACTTTCCCTCTTTTTTATCTTTTCTATTCCAAACAAAGAGTTCTAGAACAAAAATTGGTATTTATCATTGCAATCCCAAACTTTTGTGCTATTTTAACCTATATTTAAGTTTTTCCACTAAGGCTATGAGGTTTTCATAATTTATATGAAATATTTCATATTTTAGGCTGCTCCTGGTGTTTCTCTGATTGCTAAAAAAATATGTACCCAAAAGACAATTACATGCAGTAAAGAAGGAATGTAATTACATCTAAAAATGGCAAAAAAATGGATTTTTAAAATGGATCTCTACCACCTTGGATATTTCAGTCAGAATTCACCTTGTTAACTGCAAATACAAAGGTTGGACTTAATGATCTTGAAAGTCTTTTCCAGCCTTAATGATTCTCTGACTCTAAAGACGTGTGGTCAGCTGTGACTCAAATCCTCATTCTTCAGCCCACAAATTCCAAATTAATCTCCAGGGGTTTTCTTCTGACAGTTTTACCTTCCCTGGACCCTAAAAGGGAGAAAAAAACCACTTCTGTAATATCACTGACACAACTATTGCAATGTATTCCCCCAGAGAAATAAATTCTTTCTTGTCTTCACTAATGATATGGCAAAAAAAAAAAAAAAAAAAACAAAAAAAAACCACCCAAAAAGGGAAAAATCAGCGAATTTCACCCAAATGAAATTAGGAAATCAAATACAGCAAATAGAGACATTAGAGATGGGGATGAGAATGAACTCCAATGCTTCAAAATAACATAGCTTTGGAAAAAAATTGATTGGAAGCAGGGTAATGGGAGGGAGGGAATGTAAGTGTGGATGTGCTGGAGCGATGAGCACGGACTGATGGAACATTCCTGAGCTGGGGCAGCAAACACGAGGCTCTGCCAGCAAAAGGGCACCAGGCTCAGCTCAATGAGCCAAAACCCAAAATGCTGGGCCACAGAAATCAAGTTTTCTCTTAATTCCCAGAGCTGTTATGGGTTCTGCCTGCAGAGCTGGTGACAGCAGTAAAAAAATGAGGATAAACTTCATTTTGCTTGGAAAGGTTTACAGCAACAGTGAGGAATTCAGGATTCCTTTTATTAGCAGAGGGTAATAAAGGATGGCAGCAAGAGGGGATTGATGCACTGCATCTTTTCAGATAAGCACTGCTTAGGGTACAAACTGCTCCTTGCTAAAAATCAGGTGACCACAGAGTAGCCAAACTATTGGCAGGAAACAAAAATAATTACAGAAAATCCTCTTTTTTTGGTTCTACACATGGTTGGTCAGCTCCTTAAAACAGAGAATTATTGATATTAATATTAAATTTTATATTAAACGTATTATTGAATTAATTATTAAAATTATAACATTATTTATTCTTAAATATTAAATATTAAATGATTAAATTTCTAACATTTTGAATTTGCTCCCACCTCAATGCTTGTTTTCCTCAGCCTCCTCTGAACCATCTCAGCCACGAGATTTGTCTGACACGTGGAAGCTTCTGCAGAAAAAAAACTGCTTTTTGTTTCATCCTAAGGAGTTGCTGGGCTGCCACAACTTGGTGTTGTGCTAATATTTGATTTATGGGATGGGAAATATTTCAGGAGACACAAGAAGCGAGTTGTTGGTAGAAATTCAACGCTGTGGGTCGGAGGCAGCGATGATTTGTGAAATTTGGAGGAACATCCCTTTGATTCCTCTCCAAACAAGCTGGCAGCAGTGATTATTCAGCACAGCAGTGAAAGCAGATATTTACTGACACAGAACTAGATATGTTCATTAGGAAAGTCATCTAACTGAATGATATTTTTGCAGTCTGAGGGTTGGAGATTGAAAATTAATTAAGGGCAGCATCAGTCATTGCTTTGCTAGCAGGGAGATCAAGATTTTGGGAGAGGGTTAAAGAAACATAAAAACTTGGTAAATTTGAGTGAAAATCAAAGTTTAAATCTCCTGGACGATCATCAGGATCTGCCAGGCTTGACAGAAGGGCCATGGAATTGCAAAAGGGAAAAATGGAAATATGAAACGAGACAAGTTCTGCCCCGTCTCTCTCTGAGCTCCCACATTTACTCATTTACAGATCTGCCCTCTCCTCCTTTGTCACTAAATTTTATTAAAGTGCAAATGTAACAAATGAAAATCAGATGTGCTCTGGTTTATGGGTCAGAAATTTCCCTCAGAGCTCAGAAGAACCTTCAACATGACCCCAAATGCTGCATGATGATGATTTTAGCCACGGTTCAATAAGCAAGACTAAATTTAAGATGTTTTTGTTTAAAATAAACAAATCCTAACTGCAACAACATGAAACTCAGAACACTCATTAAAATGACAACTGCAAAGAGCAGTGTTTAACTTGCAGTGAATTAGACCTTGAGGAGCTGGAATTTGAAATGAAAGCAACTCCTAAAATTTTGGGCTTGTAAGCTAAAGTTTAGGATTAAACATAAGAGTTGATTTAAGACTGTAGAAAAGGTTTCTAAACCTAAGTGTTAGAAGTGAGAATGTGGATTTATAGTTTCAAGTAGAGGCCTGTTAAATAAGGTCAAAGAAAGTCTAGAGTTTAAGATATCAAAGGAAATAAAAGTAGTTATACAAGGAAATCAGAAGTTTGGAATAGAGTACAATAGGTTTGTGTGCCATAACATGATTAAAGCTGACACTGTAACATAAGTCTGAAGGACAAAAATATTTAAAGATTAGGTTAAAAACATAAATATCTTTGTTAGTAGTGTTTTATTAATCAATAACTCCTTCTAATGTCCTGTAACTAAGGGTTTTCTGACTTTCCAAACTGTGCTGTAAAGACGTGAGCTGAACTCACCCTTCTCACTTCAGCAGAGCACAAGAAAAATAAACTATTTCATCAAAAATAACTCAGAATTCCCATCTCAAATTCCTTCAAAACCCCTCCCATTGAAGGAGGCCAAAAACCAAGCAGGAGCCTCAGCAAACAATGCAATTCTTCCCTCCCCAGGCTGGGATTGGGGTTTGGGAAGAGCAGGGCTGGGAGCTCGCTGGGACCTGCAGCCCCTGTCACGGGACACAACCACCCCAGGAACTGCAATCCTTTGGTATAAAGGACAAAATGTCATACAGGATAAACCATAAATAACACATCATAATACATTCTAAATGTAATGTTGGCCCTCTCATTTATGTGTTGGCTCTTGCAAGTTATTATTACCCACCAAGATTTTGATATGGAACAGTTTATAATCCCTTTAAACTGCTTTTTGTTATAGTATCATCATCAGCTTTACATATGCACTGTACACCTTATAAAAATAGTAGTGTAGATACATAAATATAAATATATATAAAATATATAAAATATAATATGTATTTTAATATATATGCAATAATGTAGATTTTACCATATAAATTTTATATCATAATTATAATATTTACATACATATTATTAAATTTATAATATATAAAATATAAAATATTATAATATATACATTATTATATATTATAATATATAATATTATATATTCATAATATTATATATACTATAATATATATATTATATATATTATAAATTTATAATATATAATATATATAATATTATAATATATATAATATTTTCAACCTAGTAATAGATATTTTTATGTATTACACAATTAAAAGCATTTTAACATTACATAGTTTCTATTAATTATAATATTTTACATACATATTGTTAAATTTATAATATATATAATATATATAACATTTTCAACATAGTAATAGATATTTTTATGTATTACACAATTAAAAGCATTTTAACATTACATAGTTTCTATTAATTATAATATTTTACATACATATTGTTAAATTTATAATATATATAATATATATAATATTTTCAACATAGAAATGGATATTTTTATGTATTACACAATTAAAAGCATTTTAACATTACATAGTTTCTATTTTGATATTATGCTAAGGCCTAAGATATAAGATATATATATATTTTATATACATATATATATAATATAAAAATTATTTATATATATGTTTTATATAATTGCTGAACATTTATTATCAGCTTATGTTAATTATTATCAGTATTTGCTCCCCAAATGAAGATGTTTCATGAGCTAAGGCAATGATTTTATTTAAAAATATATATAAAATAGAATATATATATATATATAAAAATATATAATTTTTATATATATATATATATATAATATTTGCTGATAATTTATTATCAGCTTATGTTAATTATTAGCAGTATTTGTTCCCCAAATGAAGAGGTTTCATGAGGTAAGGCAATTATTTTATTTTTATATTTATATAATATATATATTTTTATATATATAAAAAATATAATTTATATATATATATATATAATATTTGCTGAACATTTATTATCAGCCTATGTTAATTATTAGCAGTATTTGCTCCCCAAATGAAGAGGTTTCATGATTTGCCCTGGAAAAGGTCACTATTTCAGTGCAAAAAAAGGATTCTCTGCAAGCTCCAGAGAGCTGGAGAGGTTTTCATCTTGGTTTGGGGCAGGTGGGTGGGAGCTCAAAGAGGCCATTTCTGGATTATTCTAAATGTGCTCCCATTGCACTTTCATGTGTTTGCTGATGGTTTTTTTCCCCCAGTTAGTCTGATTTTTAATATAGTTTTTTCCCTCAGGAGAAGATGCTTTCCCACCTGGTATTTTGGAACAGAATTTTGAATTAAACAGAATTACAGAATCACAGAATGGTTTGGGCAGGATGAGACCTCAAAAAACGAGATTTTTCTACACTGCCAGAGGGGAAAGCCCCTCAATTCAAATTATGAAATATCTTAAAAGTCCAAAAATCCTAATTATTAATGAAATTTCATTTCATTTCTGACAGCACTTTCCCAGCTGAGGGGCCCACATCCTTTCCCAAGCACCAGCAGGGATTTGGGATAACACTGGGATTGCACGTGGAAACAGCTCACGGAAAAAGAATATTAATAACTAAAATTTAGGTTTAAAGGATTCAAAATTTGAAAGATAACTCAGCAAGTCACCATTCCTCACTGTTAATTACCATAAAACACTGATTCAGGAGAAATCTGGAGATAAATATTATGATTATAAGCACTTTTCAAGATTCACAGCGCAGCAAATCTCTGCATTTTGTGTATCTCATTAATAATAAAAAAATATTTTGGCGAGGCTCAGCTATTATTTCAAGGGCTCTCCTTGTGTTTTTTTAAATGTTTAATAAATATGCCAAAAAATAAATTTAAAGTGAACTAGAAAAAGAAGAGAATAATGACTTGGTTTCTGCATGAACACAGAACCTGAAGAGTCCCAAGGACATGGGTGAACAGTTGTAAAAATCAATATTTTTCAACACAGATATATCAATAACAGGGATGAAGAGAACAATGCAATAAAAACCTGCCCCTAATTAAATGTTTCAGGTTAAAAATGCATATTTTAAAGTGTATTATTTATCAAATTGGAAGATCTGTCACCTAATCTTCAAAACATCGAGAGCAGACAAAGATGAAAGAAGAGATTTAAATGGATTTTAGTATTATTTAGGTTTAGTGCTTGGTCAGACAAAATAAAATATAAAATCAAAAGATTTGGCTTCAGTAAAGGGTACGAGGGACTATGAGCAGCTTAAATAAAAGCCTGGAAAAATCAGAACAAATGCCTGAAAAATGGCATCTGAGGAACTGAAAATTTAGGGAGGAAAACGAGCAAAAAGGAAAATGAGGAATAAAAGAGTGCAGGAGAGCAAGCAAGGAAAAGGACTGGAAAAAAGACAGGGCAAAATGGAGCTTCAAAGATTTATGCAAATACAGATATAGGTGAAACCATCAACATTAGAGCTGAAGGAAAAAACAAGGCGGGGAAAATCCTGGGAGGTGGAAATTTACCTCCTGAAAGCCAGTTGGTTTTATGGCCTTATCTGATAATGAAACCTAATCCATGAAAAATTGACAGTGGTAACCTGTTCATGTATTCCTGGAAGGATTTCACCATTAATTTCCGAGTATTTCCAATTAGAAGTTGGATTAATTTTTAATCACAGCTTAGCGCAATTTCATATTCCAACAGCAGCTCCTTCTTTCTGCTGAGCAGCTCCTGGTGAAATCCCCACAACTGCAAACCCAACCTGGGCCTGGTTTTCCTGGTAATGGGAATATTTCCTTTAGCAGTCTGATTTTAAGTGAATGGAATCATTGTTGTGGCCCTGGCGGAGTGAAGTGTGGCTAATTAGTTATCTAAATGATCTCGGGAAGGTGATAATTGCACTGAGTGTGTGTCAGCTTCAAGCCAGCCTCTGAGAAAGGCCTTCAGGAGAGATGGATTCCATAGGAAATATTCCATTGGAACATTTCCTGGAGCTGTGCTTTGGTCACTACTGGGATCACCCCGTGCTGGGGTGGGGGGCTGCACTCACTGCACCCTGCTTAAAAACCTCATTTCACTAACAAAGTTCCTTCGTGCTCTGATTTCTTGGTGTCCTTCATGAAGCTAATTGTATTCCTAAATATTGAAATGTTTTCACATTGTACCTGAATAGAAATACCTATTTTGGAATCATTGCTTGCTCCTCAAAATGACATCCACAGCAGCCTCTGATAACCATACCATGAATAAATAAACCACTAAGAGTTTATTCATGCTTCAGAATGAGATCATCCCTGGAAGATTGGAAGGGAATGGAAAGGATGGAGGAGTCTGCCTTGTGCTGCCCCATATCTGACCAAGTCAAAAGTCAAGACCAAGACCAATGACCCCACCACCCTGGTGATGCCTTCTGCAGGCTGCCCTGGAGCAGAGTCCCAGAATAAAGCAGGGATTGATTCCAAGGATCTCCTCCATGGACCCACCTGGGGCAGCACCAGAGCCCAGCCAGGGCTGCCCCCAAGATGACCCAAAATGGCCCCAAAATGCACGAGCGCTCCCGGGGTCTCTCCCTGGGATCAGCTCTGCTCCATTTGCACCTTGCAGTTCATTGTCCCAGCCCAGCTTTAGCCCAGGCACTCCCACCCTGCTTGTTTTTCTCTCTCCAGCCCACGGGGTTTGTGCTCCTGGGCTGAGATTTGGCTCATTTGTCCTTGGTGCCCAGCTGGAGCAGGAATTGTTTTGTCTCCCTGCTCTGTGCACAGAGCTCACCATGCCCTAATGTGGAGCTCAGAACTGCACACTAAAGCAGCACAGAACCTGAAACACAGAAAAGCCAAACCTGAGGCATCAGTGGCACTCAGGAGAAGGGGCAGAAGAGCCCCAAGGACAGAGCTCACTCAGCGGTGCTTCACCCCTGCCCAAATGACCCACAGACTCCACCTCTGTGTGTTCACATAAATCAGATCTGCAGAGCATGAACCCAGCAGGATGATCTCTGCATAAACAGGAATTTACATACAAAATCAGAGCTGTCACCACAAACATCTGGAGTTTCAGTCCTCTGCTGCCTGGCTTCCCAGTCAAAGCTGAAAAGATTAAATCCACGTTTCAGATAAGGATCAAAGATCAACTTTAGTCTTGTCAGCCAGAAGGGCAATCCCAAGGTTCTGCAGGGTTATTTTGCAGCGTCAAGAAAACCTCCCTGCACTTGGAAACAGCTGGGCACAGCTTGGAAAGGGTTAAAAAAACCACATGCTTTCCTAAAACTTGGGAATGAAGCAAGCACCAAGGATGCCACAGCTGAAGGAACACTTGGATAAAGCTCTCAGGCACAGAGTGGGGCTGTTGGGGTGTCTGTGCAGGGTCTGGAGTTGCACTCCATGGTCCTTGTGGGTCCCTCCCAGCTGGGGATATTCCTTAATCCCCTGCTTTGAGGTGCAGGATATTATAAATGCACAGCTCCATGCACATCCCACAGCAAGCTGGCATGGAGAGCCAGAAAATATATTTAGTCCTTATCTTGTGGAGTGACTTTTAATGACATTTTGAAGTGCTAAGGCACTTGGAGGCTCAGATTCTTTATTGGTCCCAGTGTTTCCCTGCAAGCAGTTGCTCAGATATTAAACATCCTCTCTGCCAGGGCTCACAAAACAAACACCGAGCCCCCTTGATATGAGGCAAATGTTTGATGTAATTCTGTTTCAATTAGTTTATTCTTGGCACCTTTACACGTTTATCTGCAACCAAACCTTCACACTGCAGCAATTATTGACTTCATTTTTTAATTAATAATTGCTGAGTCTTGAGGAACTGGTTCAGTTTCTGTAGTTTCTGTCCTACCTCTGTTCTGTGAGAGCTGAGAGTGTTTACCTGGGGAAGAGAAGGTTCCAAGGAGACTTTAGAGCCCTTTCCAGAGCTTAAAAGGGCTCTGAGAGAGCTGGAGAAGGACTTTGGAAAAGGGCCTGGAATGTGCTTTCAGCTCCCCTACCAAGGCAAAGGCTTAAGAAGAAGAACCCAAAATTCTTCATCCCCTCAGGTTCAGTAATAAAAAGAGAGTTGGTGTTTTACTGTCAAATCTCCAAAAACCACAGTAAGTGCTTCTGCTTCAAAAATAAAACCTTAAATGACTTCCCAGAGCATTTTTCCTACAGAAAATGTTTGTCTTAGCCCATCTCCCCGAGAAACCAATAAACCCTCTCAAATCAAGCCAGTCCTCCACTGGCAACATCCAAGCTGCAGCTCTCATCTCCTCCCCACTCCTCTCCAGCAGCACTGCCCCCAGCCAGGGATGGGAGCATTTCAAGATTTGCCCATCACTTTCTTCTCTCCAGAGTTTCAGGTTTTGAGACAACGGAGGCACTTTTAAAAGGACAAAGTGCTGATCCTGCTGTGGTGTGAAGATTTCTCTCCACCACTGCCCCCCTTGGTGGCTTTGCTTCTGAGAGGACTTTGGTGTTTTGCCTAGGAATAAAGTGTGACAGCAGTGCCTTCTTCCAGCAGGGGAAACTTCACATGGACATTTTTACTGCTCTGTTCTTCAAGGTGTGATTTCATTCCTGAAAGAGCTGGTAAATTCCCAGCTAACCGAATATCCCATCTGCCCATAAAGTCAGCTTTTACCACCATGAAATTCAGGATTCATCCTGAACACTGCAGCCTAAACACAGAACCTGGAGAGGTTCAAACCTGGGGTGTGGAGAAGCCAATTCTTTTCCTCTTGCAAGCTGATTTATATTATCATTCAAAATGCAAACACAATAATTCCAGCACTGTTTCTTCCAGAGGAAATACAGATAACAAGATAATGCAGGGAGGATTCATTTCCTACAAGCTGCCTTTGTGTTGTTTATTGAGCTAAATAAACATGAGGGATGTGTGATAATCAAACATCTTCCTGTGGCAAGATAACCGATAGTGACAGGGGTTTTGCTTTAGCTTTAAAACAAGGATTAGAGAAAAAATAAGAAAAACAGGACAAAACCCAACTTGGAATCGTTCCTTAATTTGGCAGCACAGAAGTTTCCCCAGCAGTTGTGCAGGGCAGGCTGTGCCCAGGTGCCTCTCAGCAGAGATTAAATCAGTGTTTCTCAATTTGGGGCTGCTCAGAGCCGTGGCTGATAATTTGCCTTTCATTGTTATTCATGCCAGCCACTCTCTCTCTCTGCCTATCAACAGTTAATGTGTTTAGACAATTAATTAGCCATTAGTAAAGTCCCTACTGTAACCAGCCTGTGTCCCCAGGCATTTCCCACTGGAAAATCACAATTTAAAATGGGGTTTGCTGAGCTCTGCGGGTTCCAAACCTTTGGAACCAGAGGGCTCTAGATGTGAAGACAATCCTTGGACATTCCTGTTAGCAAATCCCAGTAAAACCTGTGCTGCTGGATCCCACTGGATCCTGAGCATCCAACCTCTGTTTCCTTCCACCTCCTGCTCCCTTGCCACTGCCTGGGGTGGAGACAGAAGGATTTGGGGTAGGTCTGAGCTGGATGATGATTTTCTTGTCTTTCTGAATGGTCCAAGATGCAAATCCCAACTCGGGCCAGGGATAAAGCAGGGATTTTCCAGCCTGGGCATGGAGCTGTCACCCTGCACCTCGGATTGTTCCCTACCAGCAGAGGTCTGTTCAGACATGACCAGATTATGTCCCTGCTTGCTGTGGGAGCAACCAGCAATTTGCAACGAAAATAGCTCTCAGTTTGCTAAAACATTTCCTATCTCCCTTTAAATTTTCACCTTCTGCCCCAGCTGTAGAATTCTCTGATTCCAAAAGACTTTGTGAAATAAAGGATATTGTCATGTGTCTTTATATGAACCCAGCAAGGAAGCATCCTATTAAAAATTCCCTGGAGAGGCAAACAGTCCAAACACCCCTACTAACCCCCAAAAAAAAATTAAAAAATAAAAGAAATGAGCCAATGTTTCCAAACTCTGAAGTGCTGGAAACCATCAGTGTTTTGCTGGAAAATCAGCAAATATTTGCAGGCCAGGATTTTCCTGCAAGTCCATAAAAACTAAATTGTGATGGAGGACTCAGTTTGGGAGCAGAGCTGCCACCACCTGCCGTGGCAACAAGAGGCACCTTCTCAGGCCTTCCCACTTGGGCCCTGCCTACTGGGATAATGATGGAACTGCTTGGAAAGGATTGCTAAGAAAGGAATGTGCAGCTTGGAGCAAATCAACTTCTGGCTCTGTGTGCAGATTGGGGCACAGAGGTGATTCCCCCAAAGCTTCAGAACCCTTCAGGCATTGAAAACCTGAGTGGGGAATTTCCACCCTTTCAGATTCACAAGATTCCCAGAATCACTAGGTTGGGAGAGACCTTCAAGATCATCGAGTCCAACCCAGCCCCAACAGCTCAACTGAGCCCTGGCACCCACTGCCACATCCAGGCTTTGTTAAACACACCCAGGGATGGGGACTCCACACCTCCCCAGGCAGCCATTCCAGAACTTTATCACCTTTCTGTGAAAAACTCTTTCCTAATATCCAGCATTTATTTCTGTGAGCTCTGGTTGTATCAGTTCCTGGAGACAGAGCCCAGCCCCAGCTGAGCACAGGCACCTCTCAGGAGCTGCAGAGTGATGAGAGCACCCCTGAGTCTCCTTTTCTCCAGGCTGAGCACCCCCAGCTCCCTCAGAGATTCCTCTCAGGGTTTGTATTCCCAGCCCCTCTCCAGCCTCGCTGTCCCCTCTGGATGTGCTCAGTGTCCCAAGGTCCTTCCCGAGCTGAGGGGCCAGAGCTGGGCACAGCACTCCAGGTGCAGCCTTGAGATGGTTCTTTAGTGCCCTGGCAGCAAATTCCAGAGACCAGGAGAACACTTTAGTGCCCACCAGATGGGAAACTTCTCTCTTGTGTTTGGACAAGGCACAAACACAAATCAACACTTGGTTTTTTTTTTTGTTTTTTTCTGGTCTTGACCCTATCAGTACCAAACCATCTGGGGAAAAGCACAATTCCATCCCCAAATGTGTGAGAAAATTAAGATATTTCCCCTAACGTGGATGATGAAATGTCATTTCTGAGGACAGAGGATAAAACAGGAATACAGGAGGAATTTACAAGCAGGGGTTTGGGTGTCTATCTCCTTCTCAGCTTTGCAGGGAAATGAGCAATGAGCACTGTAAAGTTCAGGCTGGAGAGAAAGGTCACCACTCAGGGTGCAGAGGAGGCTGCTCCTGGAACAGAATCATCAAACAAAAATTCTGAGCAGCTCCAACTGCAAATGGGATTTCACAGCTGCTTTGTAGTAACATTTTTCTCCATTTTCACTACATTTCCTGGAGAAGGGCCTATAAATACTACAGCAGCACTGAGAAATAATTATCCATTCTTTCCACGAGTGTCCATAAATATTCTGCTGCTCTGTTTGGGACTGAAGCATGGCCTGACCTATAGCAGGGCTCAGGAGAGACTGGCAGAGGAGATGTTTATTATTTTCCTGCTGGCTCCCAGCTGGGGGATCAATGCAAGGAGAAAAACCTCCCTGGCTGGCCCTTGCCCTTCTCATGCATGGACAGGAGCAGACACTTCCAGCATTTCCACATCTATCAGCACCCTCAGAGATCTGACACCAACCCTCAGCCACGGTTTTCTCCCTCATGGTGTGTTCCTTGGGCACTGCAAAGGTTTGGTTAGCACAGGGTTCATGGCTCAGGCTGAGCCTTCTTCACCTGAGCCCCCAAAATCAGCAGAGATGACAGAGGAGACAAGGCCCCTGCAGAAGGAGCACTTGGAAAGAAAAAAAAAAATCAGAATTTTTTCTGTACTGAATGTTGCTATCAATAAACCAGACCATATTTCAATGTGTGAGCTACCACACGACATGAAAACAGACAGAATTTAGCATCACCTTGAATCAGGCACTCTTCAACCCCTTAAAATACACTCAAGGCTCATTTTTTCTATAGTTACATGCAGCTGGTTCAGCTTTAAAAAACTCCTTTTCAACATCTCTGGATGACCTGCAATAGCCAAGAATGCCCAGAACTCCCAAAGCAGTTTCTAAACCCTTTTCTAGAAGGTGGCAGCTACCCTGACCCTCTGCAGCAGCTGGATCTTGGTGTTTTTCTGGAACGTTCTCCTCTGCTGGACTGATTTACTCCCTCTAGTAAACAGCAACTTTAAAGCTGACATTGCTAATTGTTTCAGCTCTGTTTAACACCAGCAGTGTTTTCTGACCAGGCCCTTTGGAGCTCCCTCACAGAGGAGAGTTTGCTCTGCTAAAGTGAAAACAAGCAGAGCTCAGAACTCCAGTTGGAAACTGAAGTGCTCAGAATTAACATTTTGTTCAAGAAGAACCAGAACTGACTAGACTGGAGCCAGCTTCTTGCTGCTGGAAGGGAAAGAGGAGGATTTTTTTTCCTTGTGGGATGAGCAGCTCTGAGGAGCACAAAGCCAGCCTTGGCAGGGCCACCATCGTCCCCCTCTCGTGGTGAGGGACACAAGGGATTGGCTCCTGGAAATGATCAGATTCCAGCTGTGCCACAAGGAAGCTGTGGCAATCACTGCACGGGTTTTCAGGCATTCTCAGCATCTCCAGCAAGGCCTTGATCTGGTGTAAAACAAACCCGTGTTTGTGTTCTGGAACAAAGGGTGATCACAGCCCACACTGCTCAGTCAGGGCTTGGAAACCACCCAGCATCGCTCCTGCTCCCCTTGCACCTCCAGCTCTGGAGGTTTTACCTGCTCTCAGTTCTCAGTCTCACCCTGGAAACCTCAGTGAGTCTTTTTTATCCCCTGTAGCATGGTTTGGGTTGGGACGGACCTCAAAGCCCACCCAGTGCCACCCCTGCCATGGCAGGGACACCTCCCACTGTCCCAGGGTGCTGCAAACCCCATCCAGCCTGGCCTTGGGCACTGCCAGGGACTCTTT
Source organism: Haemorhous mexicanus (assembly GCF_027477595.1). Classification (NCBI taxonomy): domain Eukaryota; kingdom Metazoa; phylum Chordata; class Aves; order Passeriformes; family Fringillidae; genus Haemorhous; species Haemorhous mexicanus. The sequence continues at coordinate 24,240,994 of NC_082350.1, forward strand.
TGCTATAAATGGGATCTCTGTTAATGGGATCTCTGTTAATTGGCTCTGTCCAGGCCAGGAGCAGGAGCAGCAGCAGCAAGACAACCTTCCCAGCCGAGCTGCACTACCCAAATAACCCCCAAATATCTGCCTGCCCATTTTTGTCTCAAGTCTGAAGAAAACTCCCATTTTTATTGCAGCTGCAGCCTCTCACTGAAACACAACTTTCTGAAGCATTCCATGTTGAAACACTTTACTTCAGCTTCTCTTTTCTCAGGTCACTTTCTCAGTCCATTTCCCTTTGTAGTAAAACTCTGCCAGCCAAACCTCCCTATTGATTGATAGATGGGAGACTTCTCTCCTAGTCAATAATAGCCCAGAGCAAGAATCAGTGGCTCTTTGCTGTTATTTATCCATAAAGAGCTTTATTGAGCTAAACTGGTGTTCAGTTTAGCCTCTCACAGTTTATCATTTTATTTTTTTACCAATTGTCCTTCTTAACTCTGTTGGAATCTGCTGCCAGCTAAATCAGGCCAGAGAAAGCTTAACAAGTGAATGACAACCATAATTCAGTGTTTGCTGCTGCAAACCTTGATCTTGCCATTCTAGCAGCAAAATTCCTGATATATTTTGAAACAAGTTCTTCTTGCAAAAAGCAATATGCAAGGAATAATGGAAGGAGTGGATTGAAGGGGGCAGGGAATTTAGGATGTGCTCAGCAGAAATCTATCTGCTGTGGTTGGGGTACAAATATCATTTCACATCATGCTGCACAGTGTCTCCCCAACTTCATCAACTGCCTCCCAAGACAATGTAATATTGAAGGAAATGAACAGAGATAAATCATTGAAGAGATGATTATTTGTTCATTACTTAAGACTGTGTTTCCATTGGCAAAAAATAGAACTAAAAGCAAATACTCCCTGCTCACTAATTAACTCTGCATCTTAGCTGGCATTTTGTTATTGCTCTACCTCAGAATCCCAGAATTAGAATTTAAAAAAATCCCAGCATTAGAATTCAAAAAAACTAACTGGACTTGGAGGGTCTTGCTTGTATCAGTTCCCTATAAGATCTCTGGTTTCTGGAATATTTCTCCCCTTTTTCCAGTCTTGTAGTGATTCACAAGGTAAAAATTCCACTTTTTTTTTCCCCCGCTAAGATTTCACTGTGCTTTCACTAATTCTTAATTTTAATATATATATTATTCTTTAGATATAATTCTGAAGGATATTATGATGAATAATAATGATCCACAACTAAAAAACTCCAGAATGGTGTCAAACTGTGGCAGTTATCTGGTGTTTAGGAGCCAAAGTGCTCAGACACATTCCCACATTTCCGTGCCAGGAGTGAGCCCAATAACTTTTGTAGAAAAACCCAAAGCTCCCCAAAAGATGCATTTTTCATCCTTCAAACATGCATTTTCCATCCTTCATTTTCCATCCCTCAATTCTTCTGCCCATTTAAAAGACTTCAGAAAGCTTTGCCAGTGTTGTAAACTCTTCCAAACCTGTGCCCAGAACAACTCTTTGCCCTTAAGAGCTGCCAGGGATTTAAAAATTCTCCATCTCTAAGAACTTTCAAAAAGGGTGTAAAAAACCTTTTTAAAATTAATGGTGAACACCCTGCCCTCGGGGCAGTTCCTACCTGCTGCTGTCAGCTCACCTTTGGTGATCCTGGCAGTTTAAATCCTAAAACCAGGATGATTTCTCCTCTGCGTTGTGATTTTCAGTAATAAATACTCATCTTCTCATTAGCACCATGAATATCAAATAATCCCCTTTTCATCCTTCTGAGAGCTTGGTTTTAAAGTTACCTGGCAGTGCAAAGCTCCCAGGTGTTAATTGCACCTTGTGTGGGATAACTCTTGCAGCTCTTCCCATGTTCCCTTTCCATTAAATTCCATGTTCCCATCCAAAGGCATCGGCAGGAGCAGCTGATAAAGTTCCCTGCACTATTAATTATTTTGGAGGATCTGCTGCTCCTTCTCTTAATGGTCCAACCTGCTCTCTTCCCAGACATTATTCTTCCCTGGGAGCAGGGAGAAGCTGTGCCTGCCCCATCCCTGAAAATATTCAGGGAGAAGCTGGATAAGGCTTGGAGTGGGACTGCGGAAGGCATCCCTGCATCAAGGTATTCCTATTAATTTATTTATTTTAAACATTAATCCTAACTCCTGGTTTAAAACACCCAAACAGTGTGGCTAGGGCTGTCTGTTCCCCATAAAAACGAGTCCAAGGCACAGGGAGTGAGCAGTGCCAGGTGGGTTGCAAAGTCTATATTTCATTTTCTCCTCTGCAGTGAGTGCCGGTGGTTCCTGCAGTGAATAATTGGCTGCACCTTGTAAAACACGAAGTGAAACATGTACAGAGAGTCTGTTCTGTCCACCCAGATGTGGCTCTGGAATCATAAAGACCTGGAGATTGCAGCTGGCCTTGGCAGACTCCAAACTCCAGGCTGGTAAAGACACTGGGATCAGCTTTATGGATTCATCCGGAGTGAGCAAATATAATTAAGGGATGGAGACACCAAGACCTGCCTGTGCTGACAGCCTCAGACCTGGGATCCACTCTCAATTTAACGAGCCAATTAAGGGAAATTAACAGAGCTATACCCTGCTCCAGGGCCCAGAAGGTAAAATCCCCAAGGGATAAACAGCAGTCCAAGGGAACTCGCACTGCCCAAGAGATTATTCAGGCACTGGGAGCTGCTGGCCTGGAAGAAAAGAGATGACCCCTCCTGGTTTCACACAGCAGGGTTTTCTCTCTGAGACACAAGAGTCAGAAATTGCATCCCCACCCCCCAGGGAAGGTGGGGTGTTTTCCCCCCCAGTTCTCTCACAGCAGCTCCTCGTGGTGTGCGTTATTTCAGCTCCACCGAGCCCCAGTCCTGCAGCACATCTTGGCAAAGACATTTTGAAATGGGAAATAAACTCGGTCACACACCAAGAGCACCCTCAGTAACATCACTTGTTTATCAGAACACTTCAGCACATGGCTGGGACTCCCTGGTGCAGAATATTTTGCTAAATATGAGGATTAAATCAGCGTAATCTTTGATTTTTTACAGGTTTTTTTAAAGCTCTACTTTGCAATCCCCTTAGTGGTGGATGCACTCGCCTTATATCCAGGTTTTATGGGTTTTGGTGCTCCAATAGCTGCACAATCAATATTTAAATTGAAGTTACATGGAACAATGCACTGGTAATGCTCAAGGAGTTCCTACATGTGATCTGCTGGTACAAGGCCTGCAGTTTCCATTGATCAAAATTCACATTCCCTTTCCCCACCCCCTGTTACCTGTGGTTTAAAGACAAAACCTGCCTGAATGAAGCCTTTAAATAGCTGAACCTTCAAAGACTGCAGTTTGGTTTGGAATGAAGAGGGGTGATGTCCTGGGAAAGGCAGTGCCCAACAAAGTGGGGGTTCCTGCTCCTTGCTGGATCCCAGGGCTGGCAGCTCTCACTGCTCATTCCCTGAGCTCCCAGGAATTCTTGGGGAGCAGCCCATCCATCTCCCAGCTCCTGCTTATTGCACCTTCCCACTGAGGGCTCAAACTTTTGCGGAGAATGAATTAAATGTATTAAATCAATTCAATTAATTTAATTAATTGTTCTACTGAAGGCCATATATTCCTAATAAACAAAGTGGTAAGAGGCAGTGTTTTGTTGAGTCAATATTTTCCTTTAACAGTTCAAAACAAAGAAAAACCCTACAGTTTTGATTAGTTGGTGAAATTGTGTGGTTTTAAAATTGTCTTTCACCAAGCAGAAAAATATAAAGAAAGCAACATGAATGCTTCCTGAGGAAAATAAATAAATTAATAAAGCTTCTGGCTGGCTTGAGTGTAGTCCTACAGGTGCTGTCTGTCCCACAGATGTGTTTTTTTGGCTAGAACACCTAAATAGGTCAGACCAATTTAGGAAGAAATTTGGATACCAATAACACAAACCAGCCCACTTAAATAATCAGGAATTTATCTGCAGCACCTCCCAAACGAGCACTGGGATAAACAATCTCCTTGGGATTGCTTAGAGAGCACCAAGAGGGTGAATTCCCTGCCTTTGGGGCTCTGTCCTGCCCAGCTCTCCCCATTTAGAGCCTCTCTCCTTTGCCCTTGCCAAGGAGGTGTGATTTGAGTGGGATAATTGGAATTTCCTTCTGCTGCTCCTGCAGCCACCGTCAAAAAAAGCAGAGAAAAGGAGGAACCCAGAGCCTTGAGAGCTCTGCAACCTCTCAGAGCAGCAGAGTTCTGGGGCCTTGGCAAGAAAGAAATGAGCATTTTGTTGCTGGAGAAAATTCTTCAGGAACCAAATGCAGCATCTGCCTCATTGCCTGTGCCTGCCTCATTCTGTTATGCTCTTGTTTACTTAGAGGCAAAAGTTGCACCCTGAAATTGTTTAGGACTCTGAGAATTAAGTATTGCCAGGCCTGACAAGAGAAGAGGATGAATTAAATAAGAAAAAAAAAAAACTTAAAAAAAAGAGGGTGGATTAGATTTTTCAAAGCCTCAATAAAAACACTTGGAAGACAATTTATGTGTCAGATTTCTAACATCACTTCTCCAACAGACAAACATCATAAAAGCAAGAGCTTGAAGAAGTCAAAGATTTGCAACAGCTAACAGCCACACAACAAAAGCCCCAACTTCAGTGAGTTGTTTATACCCCCTTTAGATAAAGGGAAAAGAAGTAAATTTTTCTTATAGTCTCTAAGATTTTCCTAGGATTTTTCTTATAGTCTCTAAGATTTTCCTAGGATTTTCCAACATAAACTGTATAGACCCAAAGAGCACCCTTGGGACAAGTCTTACCTCTTGGACAGTGGACAGAAGATTGCTCTCTTTGGTTCCAGCAGTTGGAAGGGCTGGAGAAGAGAAGATGAACAGTTGGATTCCTCACTCCTAGGAAGCACTTTCTCTCCTTTAGGACAAGGAAACCCCCAACCTCTGCTCCTCCTTTTATACACCCCAGCAGCTCCTTCCCCCTGAGTGCTTTCCCTCCTCCAACCATTTCCAGCTGCTCAGGGATGGAGGCCCTGGATTTGCTTTGTTAAAATACTAACTGTGAGCCCGTGGGTTGATTGGGGACATCTGCTCCAGGTCACCTCCAGCAGGACCAGTGGTGGGTGCCTGGGGTGGCAAAATAAAATTGTTCAGACTGGGTGTTAGAAAGATCATTGAGAATGTTGAAGGAGCTGAACTGGAGGTAATGAGGGTGGGTGTGAGGAAGGAATTCCTCCCTGTGAGGGTGGGGAGGGGCTGGGATGGAAATCAAGTAAAATTAATAAAACCATGAGAATTACAGCCAGTGTGATGTGCATTTTTTAATGGTACCTTGGCCTTGGTCCCCATTCCCAAATTTCAGGATCCCAAATGTCAATGTAACTTTATTCTCTATATTTATATTATTTATATATTTATGGTCTCAACTCTTGATAATCTCAGAGGGTTTTTCCAATTTTAATGATTCTGTAATTCTATAATATAAATATAAATTCCTGTGGAGTGTGAACAACATCCTGGTTTTTCACATTAAAAAAAAAAACCTTCAGGAAAATATCAGTGACTGTTGGGTACCAACTTTAGCAGCTGAACCTTTGTGAGTGTGATGTGAATGTGACATTAAAATGCTCCCAACCCCTGCGTAGGGAAGTGTTTCATGAGTAACTGCTAATATTGCACAGCCACAGCTGTCAAGATGAAACAGGACAGAAATGGCAGGGAAATCGTGTTCTCATCTTTTAAGAGATTAAAAAACCCAGCCTGAGGAAAAGCAGATTAACCAGTGCAAAAAGCACTTGGCAGTGGCCACCCTGGTTCATTCTGAGATTTGCCTGAATGATTTTTTCCAGACTCCTGTTTGGTGTGAGGGGGTTTCAACACATCCAGCAAATCCAAAGATGTGTTTTCACTCCATGAACTTCAAAGGTGACAAATTTGAAAGACCCCTGAATGTCATCACCCCTTTCTGATAAAGCAGGAAGAAAACACGTGTTTGTAAAGGCTTGGGATTGATCCTGGATAAACCAGGAGCAGAGGGGGAACAGTGACAGAAAAGCAAATCCTGGTCCCATCCAGGTGATGCTGCTGTGACTCCTCCATGCTCTGAACTCCTCCAGGAACCTGGAGCGTCACATTTTAGGAAAAAGGTTTTTACAGAAAGAGTGATAAAGTTCTAGAATCTTCTGCCCAGGGAGGTGGTGGAGTCCCCATCCCTGGGTGTGCTTAACAAAGCCTGGATGTGGCACTGGGTGCCAGGGTTGAGTTGAGGTGCTGGGGCTGGGTTGGACTCGATGATCATGAAGGTCTCTCCCAACCCAGTGATTCTGGGAATTCTGTGAATTCTGTGAACTCCCTTCCTTGAAGCTCTCTGACCACTTTATAAATCTGATTTTCTGCAAATATTTGGGAGCACGTTAGCTGCTGGCAGGACAGAAGTGGAATGCTAATGGCTCCTGGCTGCAAGTGCAGCAGATGAGAACTCCTTGGATCCAAGGCGAGGTGTCGGCTCTAATAAAGCAATGCCATGCCAGGCCTCCCCCGTCGCTGGCCTGTGGTGACATGAAAAATTATAATGGGGGAAAAGCAGAACTTTGCAGATATAAATAACTGGAGACTCTGGGAGAAAATTTCCAAGCGGGGCGGTGGAAAAGCGTAAACATTTCTGAAGGAGCTGCAGGGAAGGAGATTGTTGCCACCTATTGACAACAGCACTGAAATAATCCGGCCTGTTTGCTCCTGGCGAGGAGGAATTCCTCCCTGGGAGCTTTTAGCAGGCTGCTCCTGTTGGATTTGTGTGGCAGGGGATACAGGCATTGGGAATAGCAGAGGAGTTGATGGTTGGACCCCATCTGAGGGGAATTTTTAAATAGTCCAAGCCTTCAGAGGGGTGGTTTAGCAGTAATTGAACACTTGGCAAACCAGGCCGGAGCGTGTGGTGCTGCTGGATCCAGAGGGATGGAGCAGGCACACAGGAGGGGGAATGTGGTGAATCCATGGAGGGAAGGCTGTCATCTCACAGGAGCAGTGGTGTTTCTTCCATGGGGTTTGTCCCTGGAGCTCCTGGATGGATCCCACTGCAGCCCATGGCTGCTCGGGGAGCGCTCAGCTCAGACACTGCCTGGAATGGCCTTAAAACCTGGACTGGAGAATGAACACAACTGCAAATCAAATCAAAAGCTAGCAGCATTCAGCCTCACAAGGTCTAAAATTGGGTAATCCTTTACCAGGAATGCCAGTGCTGTCCTTAGGCTGATTTCAGCTCCTCAGAACAGTCTCTGCGTGATGATCTCCCTCCTTTCCTGTGTCCTTTTAGCATTTCACATCTGAAGCTGGTGCCTCAGGATTTGAGATTTTCTCTTTCCACCTGTCTGTGACCCTGCAGTTCTTCAGTGTGTGACTCTGAACTCCACAGCCAGGCTCAGCTGCTGCTGTCCCATTTTGGGCAGACACAACAATTCCTCTCCAGGCCTGGCAGTCAAGGACACCTCACTGCCTCAGGGCCAGAGATGGGAACAAAAGTGAGCTGGGGCAGCAAACTGGGGGTCAGTGCCTTCATTGGCTGGGGCTGGGGTTGGAGGATGAACCCCCAAATGGCCCAAAGTGATCCAAGTGTGAAACCCGTGAGCTGTGGAGCATTTTGGGTGCAGCCCTGGGGGGCTTGGGCTGCCCTGGATGGACCTGAAGGGCTTCAACCCACAGAACTGCTTCTTATTCCCTCCACTCTGCCTGCCCTCTGCTTTTAGGGAGCCCCAATCAAAGGCATCAAAACCCTCTCCCCCTCTGCCTGTCAGGACTCAGTTATTATTAGGTACCTCCAGTGTGATTCACTCCTGACAGCCCACTGATTTCTGATCTAATTTGGGTCAGACAGTGCAGATGGAGACCAGTTCCCTGCCCCATCTCATCCAGTCCCCAAATTCATTTGTTATTCACTGGAAATCCAAGCTCAGAAATTTTTATCTTTCACTTGTCGCTCAAGAATTCCCTCTCTGATCCATTTGCACTTTGTTGGACAGATTGGTGAAAACAAAAATTCCAAGAGGCTGGAACACTTTCCTGCAATACAGAAAAATCTGCACAGCCTTTGCTGTGGCTATTAAAAAAATTAATATTTCACATATTATTTATTAATTTTATTTTTTTATTAGAATAATATTTTATTATTATCATTATTATTTTGGCATCCTCTAGGAGTTCCATTTCTGGAACAGGTGAAAATGAATGTTGTTTGAATAATCTGGGCCGTGGGATGCATTTTTGTTGAATGGGACCCTGACTAAATGCTAACTAGAATTTTAGAGTTTGGTCTGGGGTGTGATTAGAGAATCTTGGAATTGTTAAGTTGGAAAAAGACCTCCAAGATCATCAAGTCCAACCTTTGACCAAATATGACCCTGCCCACTGAACCCCATCAGAAAGTGCCACATCCACTTGTTCCATGATGGCAGATATCTGATGAAAGGAGGTAAAAAAGGCTAACCAGAGTAAAATCTAATTTTTTTACAGCTGGATATTTAGGAGAAGTAATTTTATACTAAGAACTCAAGGTTTGATTCTGTATCCACTCATTTCCCAGGCTGCTTTTTGTATCTCCAACTTGGTGTGCTAAATTTGAAAGGAAGAGCTCTCAAAAAAAGGGATTTCCTTGAAGAGCAACGCAGATGGCAGCAACCAGAGCAAAAACAAAGCAGAACAAATCAAAGTCACACCCAGCAAATCCCGAGCCCAAAGTCCACAAGAACGGGATCTGCACTTGTGTGCAATCCTCCAACTTCTTAATTGGCCTCCAAGATTTGCCTGAAAATTTCTGGTCAACAGAAAATCAAAGGGAAAGGCGAAATAATTGCAGCGCTCGTGTGGCGGCGCAGCCTAATTAATTGACTTTCCTGGTGGCTATAAAATGCTCCCAAAGTTTCCCAAGCAGGATTTCAGAGCTGCTAATAAGTGATGGCAGGTGCTGAAGGTGACATTGACAAGCATTTGTCTGCAGCCAGCAAAAGAAATACGGCCACACACGCTGGCATTATTGGATATTAGAGGTTCTGCCTTCCAAATGTCATATTTTAAATGTCATTGGATTTGCAGAGAGGGGAAAAAAAATAAAATTTTAATGCTATTTTAGTCATGTACCTCTCATTGAGCCTTAAAATAATGTCAATTTTTACGAACACTTTTAATAGTATGCAAAAGTAATTATCTGCAGTCTCTGAGGTTCAGTATCCTTTAATAATGAACTGAGTCATCCCATATCCCAAATTTATTAATGGCTGTTTGCAGACTGGAGGGGAGCACAGGCATCAGAGCAATGCAGGAAGAGTCAAGCACCACAAAATTCTGTGAAAAGCAGCAGATTCAGATTAATTTATCCATCTGTTATTGGTGGCATTTAGCAGCCCTGAAGGCAGATTTGACCAAAAGATCCATTCTGGTCCCAAACATCCATTCTGGGTCCAGTAACGTTTAAGAGTGGGTCTGGTGGGGTTTAAGCAACCACATAACTCTGATTTCACAGCCAGCTTTAATTTCACTGTGTCAAAGCCTGTTAGGTGAAGACATTAGGGATGCTTTGGTCTTTACTGCAAATATTTAAGATGTAAGATCAGCTTTGTTCATCTCTGCAGGTCACCCAGAGGGTGGTGATTCCAAGTGGGTGATTCAAACCTTCCTGAACCCACTCTCCAGGGGTCATGGCTGATCATTTCATGCACCCAGCAATCTCAAACAACACCCAGACAATTATTTTCCACTCAACATCTAAAGAACAACTATCGATTCTTGCAAAGCACAAGAAGTGTAATCGAATCTCAGGCTGGAAAGGCTGCAAAAATTAATACTCCATCTTCAAAAGTGAGAGGGGTCTCATCAGAATCCCCTCATCACACATTTTGCTGTTCCTATGAATTGTGATTCAGGCAAAAGGTGATGATCTGAGGGTTTGAGCGTCCTCTGAAATAGCAGCAGCAGCTCCAAGGCAACTTTTAGGAGGAGAAAGGGGAGTTTTGCCCAGTTCCTCAAGCCCACCCTGTGCTCCAGGGCTCTCCTTGGATCACCCCTGTCTGAGCCCCACCTCCAACCATGACTTTGTGTCCTGCCTTTCATAATTTGCTGCGAGTTCCCTCGTTAGCAAAGCCCTGCTAACAAAACCATCCCCCTGCTGCTGTGCTTTTCCAGGGCTGCTCTGACCCCCAGGTGCTCCAGGCTGAGATTCCAGGCAGGAGCTGAAGGCAGGAGCAGCACAGAATTCAGCTGTGCAGCCCAAACACAGCAGTGGGAGCTGGCTGGGAGAACAATTAGGGAACAGAATGAATGGAGATGGCTTTTGAGAAAAGACAATGAGCCAATTGGTGTTATTATCCTGCTCTGGCAGCATTCAGGTTGTTTGGCAGCGAGCCAGAGGGATGGGTTTGGTTCCTTTCTCTCTCTGATTGCCTTCAGACTTCAGGCCCAATAAAACAATTTAACTTATTCCACCAGCATTGCCAAACCAACGGGTTCCAGCCCCTCTGGATTTCCTTAACCCCTTTGGAAGGGGTGAGCCCACAGCATCATCTCATGTCTGACCACGCTCATGATGAAAAAAATAATTCCTAGAATGATTCCAATTTAAATTCCTGTGTTCTACCTCTGGCTGTCACCTCTTGTCACAGCACTGGCTCCATCCTTTCTCCACCCTCACCACAGTTCCATGAGATTCTGCAACTTCCCTGTAGAACTTTGGGAATCCCCCTTTCCCTGAACCATGAAAAGAGTGAAACTCTTATATTCTGTTAAATCTCGTTTTACCCTTTTAATTACTGGTACATTACTACTATAATTTACTGTAGTAATCACTGATTACTCAGTGCAGTGTTTAGTTTCCCAAACCAGATCTCACTTCCCTTCCAGAGCCATTCCACTGCCCAATAAATTTCTGTCAAGGTGGAATTTTTTTCCTCCTGCTATAAAGCTAAATGTTAATGTTTCAATTGTGGGGTTTGTTTGGGATTTTTTCTGCTCACATGAACTCTTCTTGGAATATCTCAGCTGTGAAAATCATTCTGAATATTTAGACTTCATGATTACACAGAAATTTTGGGTGTTGTTCTGTTAAATCTCTTCCACAAGTAAATGCAGGAAAAGCATCCCAGCCTGTCCAAGCTCAGTCTCAATTTCAAGGAAAACTCCTGGAAGAAATTAGGGAAGTACTGCTTGACACAGAGAGGGAATATTCAGAAGTTATAAACTCCCTGTCCCTAGGAATAAAAATCAATCCAAAAATGTTAACAGTACTCTCAATGCTACATCCTGTTGCACAATTCGGGTCACAGCACATTTCTAAAATGCAAAGGAGCTTTGCAAATATAAAAGCCTTTCATTCCTCCTCTCCAAAACCTGTAGCTGAAACAACTTCTTACTTAATTCCCTTCCTCCACCATATTCTATTCTATTCTATTCTATTCTATTCTATTCTATTCTATTCTATTCTATTCCATTCCATTCCATTCCATTCCATTCCATTCCATTCCATTCCATCCCATTCTCCACTAATGATGTGCATTTCTCAAGGAATGGTTGGATTTGCTGATCTTGTTCTTTTCCAGCCTTAAGGATTCTCTCATTCCATGAAGTTCTGTGTGTGGCTCTGTGGTGAGTTGGGACCACCATGGACCTCTTGACCCTTTGAGACCTTCCTGGCCACCTTTGTGTGGCTCTGGACTCTCCACCCTGAGCTGAAAAAAGCCTCATGGCACCTCTCTCAAAGCTGTGCCATGCAGGACAGGTTTTCTGGGAAGAGCTGCCCCTCCCTTCTCCTGCTGTACACTGGAGATCCTGTAGGTCTTTTCTCCATCACCTGCACTTCAGTTCTGTACAGCAACGCTGCCTGGCAGTGCAGAGAGCAGCTTCTCCCCCACCCTGTTCCTCTGGAGCATGCACAAAACAGCTGTCTTTAAAATTCCTTGAAGGATTGTGTAATCTCAGCAAGAGCAGGGAGCACTTGGGAGCTGAGTGCATTACAAAGTCTAATAACAGCAGCAATAATAACAGGGAGGCACTGAAAGCTCAAGGATGCTGTGACTTTGAGCAGGCTCTGCTGTGGCTCTGAGAGGCTCTGCTGCAGCTCTGGCACCAGCCAGGTTCCACGGGGGGCAGGGAACACAAATTAGGGGTTTTATTCCCAGAGGGTGGGCCTGGGCAAGGCCTGTGTGGAGTGCAATAAAGCTGTTTGCACACTGAAGACTCTTCAATCAACTCAGGGAGCTCCTGCACCTTTTCCCAGATCCAGGTGCTGCTTTCAGTAGGCTTTACATGCTTTGGGTGTGATCTCACCTTGGGAGGAATAATCAGGTCAGCTGAAAGGAAGCCAGAGGGTCTCCCCTTCAGGCCAGGTGGAGTTGTTGACACCTGTAGTGCAGCAGGACCCAGGGATTTGGTGTTTGATAGCTGTCTGATAAGGCAGTTCTGATCTGTGCACAGAAAATGAGAACACAGCCAGGCTGATTTAGGGTAAAGTGGGCTGGGAGAATCAGTGGAAAAACAGAATCACAGAATGAATCACAGATTGAACTCGGCTGGGAAAGATCTTTGGGATCATCAAGTCCAGCTTATGGCCTCACACCTCCAAGAGTGGCTCCAGGTTGGCCTGGAGAAGGAGGAAAGGTTCCAGTGACAACCAAAACTTCTTCCATTCAGGGTCCTGGGTCAGCCTGAAGGGAAGCCAAAGTCACTTGGAAGTTGAGAGATGCATTTTACAGGACACTGATGGAATGTGAAGCCAAAGGATTGATCTCGAAGCCTTGGCCAAAAAAAAATCCTGTGTGGTGAATGACAAATCTGAGATCAAATGTGCTGCCTTTCATCCCTGTCTTTAAGGCCCTGAAATTAGTACAGTTTCAATGGGGAGCTGAGTCTGAAATATCAAACCCAGCTCCAGAAATCTCCCTCTGTAGGGAAGATTCACTACGGGGAGATCCCGTGGGACAGATAGGAGCTGACAATTGAATAAATGAAGATGGAAGCAGAACAAGCTGACATCTTAATCAGCTCCTCTTCTGGAAACAAAGGCACTGCACAATTTCCTTCCTTATCCACCTCTTTCTCAACACCAGTTGATCATATCTGGCCACAGAAATTACTCCTTGACCTCTCTGGCAGCTGCTTCTGTTTGCAGCAATTTGTTCAATTTGTTTTTGCTACAGCCCATGTTTCCATGAAGGCAAAAAAAAAAAAAAAAAAAAAGAAAAAAGGAAAAAAAAAGAAACCCAGCAGCACTTCACAGCTCTACATAAAATTGTCACTGACCCAAATGTATGAATATCACTCCCTTTAGTAAGTCTCTGCTCAAATAAACAGCTCTCAGCATGTTTGCAACCTGTGACAACCAGGAGCAGGAGCTCTGAGCAGCAGCCTCTCCTCTAATTGCTTTCCCCTCCACCAGCAAGCAGCAGCTCTGCTCCCACTGGTGGGCCAGAACATTTCCAGGCAGGAATTTTTAATGCTCCCATCCAAATCGTGCTCTGTGGTGAGCTGGTCCTTGAATTCCTGACACTCTGTAATTGGGAATTCATAAAGCTCCCAGAATTTCAGAGGAGTGGGGGGACTCAGCACAAAGCCTGGCTGGAAGGGGGGATGATTCACTTTGGAGAGGCTCCTGAAGCTCACATCAAATTTTAATAAGTCTTTGACTCTCTTTTGGAAATGTCATCTCCTAATGGCACCATGCAAAGATGCTGCTTCTCCTATTAAAATGCTGCCTTTAAAACACTCAGATGCTCAGCTCGTGGTGCCTGATGAGCTGTCAGAGAGGAGCTGAGAGCACCAGGGAGGAGCTCTCTGCTGCTGGGATGGTGCAGGGCTCTGCAGCACCTGCTCCTGCTTTCTGCTCCCACAGAAAGGATTTCCCCTGACTTCGGGGTCAGGTGGAAAACCCAAACGTTGGTGGAGCTGAATTATTCTTGTCAGAGCTGGAGAAGAGACTCTTCAGTTCCTCTAAAAAATGGCTGTGTGCTCAGCAAAGTCATGCTGCACCTTCCAAGCCCCAAAATCCCACCTGAAAATCCAGTTTTGCACCTACCAGGTGGGTGTTCAAGGGCAGGGCAGAAGGGTGGAGCTGGCAGGTGGGGGATGAGGCAATGACAGAATCATGAAGGCTGGAAAAGACCTCCAAGGTCATCAAGCACACAGCCCAGCCCCCTGGTTTGGGATCTAACACACATTTAGTGTCCTGGCCACCCCTCCAGGATTGCTTTTACACAAATGCAGCCACCCCAAACCAAACCAACATTTCCAAAAGAGAGTCAAAGACTTATTAAAATTACAAACTCACAACACTTTCAAGTTGGAAATATAGAAGTCTTTCATTCCCTCCTCTCCAAAATCTGTGGTTAAAACTCTTTCTTATTTAACTCCTTTCCTCCACCACTTTCTCTCCTCTCCTCTCCTCTCCTCTCCTCTCCTCTCCTCTCCTCTCCTCTCCTCTCCTCTCCTCTCCTCTCCTCTCCTCTCCTCTCCTCTCCTCTCCTCTCCTCTCCTCTCCTCTCCTCTCCTCTCCTCTCCTCTCCTCTCCTCTCCTCTCCTCTCCTCTCCTCTCCTCTCTCCTCCTCTTCCTCTTCTCTTCCTCTCCTCTCCTCTCCTCTCCTCTCTCCTCCTCTTCCTCTTCTCTTCCTCTTCTCTCCCATTTCCAACCTCCATTAATGATGTGTATTTATCAAGGAATGATCCCCCACCACTTTTTGAAGTGGAAGAACACAACCAGCAGAGTAGAGGAGGTGACTTTGGGGCACAGCTGAATTAATACAGGAATGTCTGCAGGAAGATGGGATTCTTTGCAGAGGGAAACAGCAACAAAAATTCCTTCTGTGCCAATCTAAATCAGGTCTCAGCCCGAAGCAGCTCCAGGCTGCAGGGATTTCCGTGCTCCTGGAAGGATAAATAATGCAGGGAGTGTATGCACACCTGGCTGGGAATCACAGCACTCCTGTGACAGGAAAACAAGGCTGTTATGGCCCAGGGGTGCCCCCGAATGTGATACAGCAGGAAAACCTAAATTAGGAACAGGGGACTGAAGCAAACTCAGTCTGTAGGTGCAGAGGGCCAAATGGAATCTTATTTTTCACCCCCTGCCATGGGCAGGGACATCTCCCACTAGAGCAGGCTGCTCCAAGCCTTGTCCAACCTGGCCTTGGACATTATCCCAAGAGAAAATTGGAGGTTTTTTCCATGGGAAGGACTCTGTGCTAGAGGTACAACATTAAAAAAACACCAAACAATTATTTTTGCTGTCCCCCAAATCAGATACAAATTCATTTTCATCCTGTCACCTGTTGGTAGAAGAGACCAACCGTAGCTTTCATTTCCTCCCCTTGTTAAATCTCACTAATGGCACAGGAATTATGTTTAAATTGATGCAAAACCCAGATGAACTTCTAATATTTCACCCCATGGGCCCAATTCACCCCAAATTTGCTTTCTGCAGGACTTTGAGTGGCTGCAGGGAGCACAGCAATGGCAGCAGGAATCTCAGGACACTCAATTTCCTTCTGAGACCCTTTCATCTGCAGTTTCACATCTATTCCATTTCCAGCCTCCCTTTGTAAGGGAAATCATTTCCTGTTTTCCAGTTTTACAGGGATTGTGAGAGGCAAACGAAGAGCATTTCCAGAAGAAGGAAATGTTTACATGTAAAATTAGTATTCAGGAGCAAGAAGAGCTGCACAATCTGCTCTGCACGCTCCAAGCCAAGAAATTTCATGTGAACATTGAATTTTTTATTTTTAGTTGTAGCATTGTGCTTGAAGAATTGACAGCTGAGCTCCCTTTTGGGGATTCAGCTTTGTATACCAATTTAGTAATAAAATTAACTTTCACAGCACATTTCATGTGCAAACACTTCTAACAAAGTATCAGTCTGGTTTGGCTGCTGTATCATGACATTCTATCTTCTTGTGCCACATCAATCCCCCCTTTTTAGGTCAGAGGTCAAATATTGTGTCTAGAATGTAAATCCAGTAAAATGTCAATAATTAGAGAGGTACCATTTATAAAGCTCCGGGTGGAACATTTTCCTCACAGTGTGTTGGTAAGAATTAATTCAGTTCAATTAACATCCCAAACTGAAAAAGCTGATAAAACACTGATAGGGAAATATGAAAAATGATCCCCAGCTGCACTTGGTTGTACAGAAAAATCTGAATGAGGAACTGAGCTTCTAAAAATAGGTTTAATTTTTTTTTTTTTTTTGGTGTAGTATTGAATTATTGAATTGGATTCCACGAGTGCAGCCTGGATAATGGATTCAGGAGATTCAGCCCTGAAGGATTTACCAGAGGATCAGATAAATATAGGCAGAGACATGAGGAGAAATATTCAGATATCACCAAGAGCTTCCAAGCAAAACCTTGGCTTTGGAACCAGCTGAACAGGGGACAAACTGAATGTTTGGCTTAATTAGACAAAGCCTTCATTTTAATGAACTTTCCAGAATTACAGTATTAAAGACCACAGCGATTTCCACCAGCCAGGACCTGGTGGGTTGATGAGAATTTTGCCTACAGCTCTAAAGCCTCTGAGCATTCCCACCATGCCTGAACCCATTGCAAACCTTCCCAGAGAGCTGATTTTAAACCCTTGGGCTTTTTGCCCCTTCTCTGTAACAATCCCTACCTGCCCACCCTCAGTGATTATTTCTCACATTCCCTCATGCTCCAAACATTGCCTGGCAGGGTCAGAAATGTAGAGGCAATGGAGGGTTTATTTTCCAGGTAACACAGCCCTTTTAATTGCATATTCACCTGGATTTAGATGGAGATGAATGAAGGAATGTCACCCATTTCAAATTCAGTGAGAGTCATTTATTCCACCAAGGAGTGAACTCAGTCTCCACAGCCCAGCCCAGCGAGATGGAACAGGGAGAGCAGCACCCTGGAGAGCTCCAAGTCATGAATTGGCCGTCAGAAATGCAGCTCTGTGTCTGACAGGACCACTGCACCCTGATTTTTATGAACTGGGAGACCCCTGTGGCAATCTGGGTTAATCAGTGCCTAAGCAGCTCTCATAAATGGAATTTTGGCTATTTCTGGGCAGGTAGAAACTGCCAAGGGGACACGGATAAAGGAGGAGCTGCACTCACTGTTAAAATGAGCTTTTGTCCAGAATTTGCTGAATTTTGCAGATTTAAACCCAATCCTCAACGTTTCCACTCACCATGAACTGTTATTTTTACAACACGTTTGTGTTCCACTCAGTGATGCTTCCTCCTTCCACAGAGCACCAGGGATAGAGGGATTGCAGTGAAAACCAGCTGAATTACTGAGAAATACAGGGTTTAGATTAATAGAGAAATAGATGTAGGTTTTATCCCTCTGATAATGATTTTTCTAATTAATTTTTCCATCACAGTTATTACTTTTGATCAATTAGATCCAGACACCCAGGGCCATGTCATCACATTATTCATAAGGCTGCATTTCAGTGAAATTACAGTTTTTCCACCAGAAAAAGAGGCTTCTCCAGTTGCTGGTCCAGGAAACTGAGGCAGAGAGGGGCAAAAATTCTCCTGGGAGATGCCAGCTCCTCCTCCTCCATGGTCAGGAGGGAGCTCAGGTGTCAATTCCCACTCTGGCCATGCAAAACAAGGATTTATTCCTTACCACAACCACCAGCCTTGCTGGTTTTGCTTCTTCCCCCTGTATTTCCTCCTTCTTTAAAGGCTGTTTTACAGAGGTTTGAATATCATCAAGAAGAAAGTTTACATTTCAACACTCCTAAATACTTGACAAATCCCCAAAGCCAAGGAAATTCAGCTTTAGGGCTGGCAATCCAGACTGACACTCCAACCTCGCAGCCACAGCCCCAAACTCCTTCCTTTTGTGCATTAAAGCCAGACCTCTCACTCCACTAAATACTGATTTTTTTTGTGGCAAAATTAGAGTAACGAGTGCTCCAGTTTCACTAAACCCCAGCACCTACAAGATTTGGATTACTCAAATGTAACCCAAATCCTTTCTGCTGCTGGTGTGTGCATTTGAAGATAAGTAGGAGGGTGAGCAGGCTAATAATGGCCTGGAATCTCCCATGGATAGTTCAGCACATCTCTAATTTCATTGCAACTCTTTTTCTCATTAAATTTAGATGAAAGACCAAGACATCTATTTCTTGCTTGCTATTTCTTTTTTTTTTTAAATTTTTTTTTTAATTTCCTTGAAGGTATTATGAGAGTTGTGTTATATAAACTCTGAAATACAAGGGGAAAATCCACTGTAGCTGATTAATTTGTGTCATATTTCCAATTTTGATTGATTATTGAGGGAAAGATGCTGGGCCATAATAATTGAAGGCACAGTAATGCAGGAATTACCATTAAACTGGGCTTCTAACTCGCCCTGCTCTAGATGTGGGATTAAAACAGGTCCTTATTATTTGTTTAGGATAATTTTAAAGGCATTTCTGCCACTCAACTCCTAATTAAAACAGTCATTAAATGGAAAAAACTCAACCCCAGCCTTTTGTGGCAGGGGAAAAAACCCAATTTTCTCTTTCCCACACAGCCAGCCAATCCTACCAGAAAGCCAAGAGCAGAATGAGCATAGGAGGAGATGTTTGACCCCTTCCCTTTTGGATTCATCCAGCAAAATGGACGGGACCTGGAAAAGAAAAAAAAAAAGGGAATTAAACAGAAGGGTTTGAGTAGGGCTGAGACTGGGGAGAGGAATTTCAGTGGAGAACAAACATTTCCAGCCCTCTGTAGCTTTCTGGCTCCACCTTCATTGTCTCAACCATGTCTTGGCTCAGCTCTCACCAGGGTTTGAGAACATTCCTGACATGAATTTTACAGGAAAAACCCACATTTTTTGGGAGAAAAGATGGATGATGCAGATGAAACGACAGAAATGCATTTTGAAAGAGTAAGAAAAGCTTTCCAATGAGCAGATGAAATAGGTGGAAATGCTTTTTGTGGGTCCTAGCTTGCCTTAACCAGACAGGAATTCAAAAGGGTTCCTGGTGAGGATCTGTCTGTGCCAACAGAGAAGTTAAATTAAATCTTGCCCAAATTGAAAATCGAGCAAAATTCAACTGAAATTGCCCAAGTGAACATGAAATCTTGCCCCAGATGGCAGCGATTTAACCCAGGGGTGGAACCTCAGCATGGAGAGCTCCAGGGCTGGCTTTGCCTCTCCTCAGCTGTTGCTCATTAATGCTTGACTCAATCTCCAAGTCTGGCACCTTTCTCCCTCGATTGGAGGCATTTTCCTTCACAGTAATTTCAATATTCAAGTTCCAGAGGTGTTTGCTGCCTCTGGCTCAGCTGACATTTACTTGTGAGAGACTCAGCTGAAGCCCCTGGTAATTTCTGTGAGGTGTTGGCATTAATTTTCTCACTCCTCTGCCTCGTTGCTCCAGTTTGTAGATCCCAACATTGCCTAATTTCCCCCCTTTTACTTACATTTGACAGCTTACTTATGGTTTATTGACTGTGGGAAGTTTACCCTGTGATATTTGCTTCCTTGGCTCTGGTATCCAGCAAAAAGACTTAATTTAGCTCAAAAAGACTAAATTTAGCTCAAAAAGACTTCATTTAGCTCATGTTGAGTGTTTATCTGAGCCTAAATCCTTTCATTCCAAGTCAAACTTCCAAAGAAATTATTGTAACCTTCAGTGCTTGGGTGTTAACAACCTCTGTCCACTTCCATTTCTGATTAGAAGGGATGAAGGAAATGTATTAATATAATAATTTGCTGAGAACTGTCTAAGAAAAATGTTCAGTCCTCTTTTATTCCTGTGCAAGCAGATGAGGCAAATTCTATTTCCTGGAAAAATCAATGCTGATGAATGCTAGCCTTAATAATTTATGTTTTAAATATGTATTCCACATTTTTAAAAAACAGCCAAAGTTTATTATTACAAGTATCTTCTCCAAGGTTATCACCCACCAGCTGAACAAAGCATAAAACCACAACAATGGGAGACCAGCAGTGCTTGTAAAAGAATTATTCATAAATACATTCAGATCCAGCTGAAGACTTGTGTCAATAATTACCTTCCTGCAGCAACACTCAGGGTTGGTGTGCTGCTGCTCTCCTCGTGCAGGCAGATATCAACACTCAATTCCTTCCCCATTTCTGGGCCTGGAGGAACTGCAGGCTGTAAACAGAGCTGCCAGCTTTGACTGCTGATAAATTTATTTCCCAGGAGATGAACTGTGGTGGAGCTGAGTGGGTGTGAGAGAGTCAGGAAAGGCCTGAGCTCTGCCCCACATCTTTTTTATTTGATGGTGGAATCAGAATGGTTTGGGTTGAAAAGAACAGCAGTGATCATTTTGTCCCATTCCTGCTGGAGCAGGGACACCTCCCACTGTCCCTGGATGTGGGAGGTGTCCCTGCTCCCAATCCAGCCTGGCCTTGGGCACTGCCAGGGACCCAGGGCAGCCACAGCTTCTCTGGGAATTCTATTCCAGCTCCTCCCCACCCTCCCAGCCAGGAATTCCTTCCAAGATCCCACCCATCCCTGTTCTCTGTCAGTTTGAAGCCGTTCCCTGTGTGCTGTCCCCCCATTCTCTCAGAAATTGTCCCTCTCCATTTTCCTCACAGCCTTCCTTGGGTTTCCCACTTCCCACTCTTTGCTCCCTTCCAATCAAGGCACAGAATGGAATCACCTACAGTGGGAAAATCACCTACAGTGGGAAAATCACCTACAGTGGGAAAATCACCAACAGTTTGGCTGTGATTCCAGCAAAACCTCACTCTCTCCTTCCTGCCAACCCCAGGGAGGTTTTTCCCCTCAACCCTCAGTCCTGGTGGTCTCAAGCCTTCCTGTAGGGAAATCCTTCCATTCTTTGGGAGTTTCTCCTTCTGCCAAGCCCCATCCATGGGCAGGTGTTGGGTGTTCTGCTGCAAGAAGCAGCTCAAGGTCATTCCTTGACCAGGAATTCCAGAGCTTGCCCAGCTGTGGAAATGCCAAAGGAATTTCCACAGAGCTTGGAAAAGACAAAACTGGGGTGTGGTAACACCTCCCCTTCCTTTGGGATTTTGGGATTATGGCACGTGGGTGAGGAAGTCAGGCACTACTTTTGGAAGGAGCCAGCTTTGGTTCAGCTCCTGGCATTAGCAGAAAAAGAAAAGAAAGGAGAAAGGATTGGATCACCAGAACATCCCAGCCCTGTGCTTCCTGCAGGTGAGTGCAGTTCCCTGCATTTGATAGAGCAGATCAATGAAGAAAATATATTAAAAAAAAAAGACTAGAGAATAAAGAATAAATAAAATAAATATAGAAAGAATATATAAAGAATACATCAATATATAAAGAATCTATAAAATAAAGAATATATAAAGAAAATACAAACCCTGAATTTCTATTGCAGCATTCACCTGAAATCCAGCAGAGTCCTGTCCAGAACTGCCTGTCTGGGCTGGGCCAACACCAGAGCTGCACGTTTTCCTGGAAATAAATAGCAATTCTAAAAAACTGGGTAATGAGGAGATCTCTGTGGTCTGTTTTTGTCTTTCCAAGACAAAATTCCATGGCTTGTGTGCTCCACCTTGAGAAACAGAGGGGATCAGAGCTGATTTGAAATTCTGGCTCTGCAGAGGCTCTGGAAAGGCAGTGAGGGCAGTTCTTCAATTTCAGATCTTCCCGTGGGTAAAGATTTCTCCTCCACCTCCAAGAACGAATTAGATGAGGGTTAAAATCCCAAAATAACAGAATTAAGGTCGGGAAGGAACTTTAGGGTGGAGAGAAACCTTTTACGAGGAAGGGCATGAGGGGAAAAGGGGGATGGTTTCAAACTGCCAGAGGGGAGGGGTAGATGGGATTTTAGGATGGAATTCTTGGCTGTGAGGGCAGGGATAAATGGGATATTGGGAAGGAGGATAGATGGGATTTTGGGAAGGAATTCTTGTCTGTGAGGGCAGGGATAAATGGGATTTTGGGAAGGAGGATAGATGGGATTTTGGGAAGGAATTCTAGGCTGTGAAGAACAGGGATAAATCAGATTTCGGGAAGGAATTCTTGGCTGTGAGGAACGGGGATAAATGGGATTTTGGGAAGGAATTCTTGGCTGTGAGGAACAGGGATAAATGGGATTTTGGGAAGGAATTCTTGGCTGTGAGGAACGGGGATAAATGGGATTTTGGGAAGGAATTCTTGGCTACGAAGAGCACAAATAAATGGGATACTGGGAAGAAGGATAATTGGATATTGGGAAGGAATCCCTGGCTGTGAGGAACAGGGATAAAGGGGATATTGGGAAGGAGAATAAATGGGATATCAGGAAGGAATTCTTGGCTGTAAGGAACAGGGATAAATGGGATTTCAGGAAGGAATTCTTGGCTGTGAAGGCAGGGATAAATAGGATATTGGGAAGGAATTCTTGGCTGTGAGGAACGGGGATAAATGGGATTTTGGGAAGGAATTCTTGGCTATGAAGAGCACAAATAAATGAGATATTGGGAAGAAGGATAATTGGATATTGGGAAGGAATCCCTAGCTGTGAGGAACAGGGATAAAGGGGATATTGGGAAGGAGAATAAATGGGATATCAGGAAGGAATTCTTGGCTGTGAGGAATGGGGATAAATGGGATTTTGGGAAGGAATTCTTGGTTATGAAGAGCACAAATAAATGAGATATCGGGAAGGAGGATAAATGGGATATTGGGAAGGAATTCTTGGCTATGAGGAGCAGGGATAAACAGGATATTGGGAAGGAGGATAAATAGGATATTGGGAAGGAATCCCTGGCTGTGGGGAACAGGGATAAATGGGATTTTGGGAAGGAGGATAAATGGGATTTTGGGAAGGAGGACAAATGGGATATTGGGAGGGAATTCTTGGCTCTGAGGATGGGAAGGCCCTGACACATCCCCCCCTGTCCTTTATCTCTTTCAGAACCCAAAAGTTTTGCTTCCCTGAGTGCTGTTAAGCACAGAGACCTTTTGTGAGAATTTTCCCACTTCCTTTTAATCTCCACCAAGCTGAAGTTTCGTGTAACCAGTTTCAAATGTGTCACCAGAGAGTTCATTTGGCTACAGGCAGCGTTTTCGTGACGGGGTTTGGTTTTCCTGCCGAGCTGATAAAAACAGAATTAGCAGGTATTAGCAACTAAATTAGTCAGGAGGCATTCACACCAAAGAACCTGCTCAGGTTCACTGAAGCAGATATAATTCTCATCACAGGTAAAGTATTTTTTTTCTCAGTAAGTTGTTTGTTTGCATTGCTTTTCAGGTATTATTTCTTAAGAAATGGATTCTTCTTAAGCACAGCTCAATGAACTCAAGAACTTGCCTCAGACTTTTGTTCCTCCCCATCCTCTCTGACTCCCAGATAAAGTGTCTGCATTCCCTGGAGAGTTTTTAATTCAGCCTCCAGAACAGCATCATTTCCAAAGCCTCCAGAGAAAAAGGAGTTATGGAGCAGCAGCTGTGGAGAAAAGCAGGTTCAGGCTGGTGGAATTAGTGCCCTGCTGAATTCCTGACGAATTCTGGGAAAACAACGACTCTGAACATCACAACACTGCAAAAAACTGCTCCTGGGCTGGGCTATAAAGTGGTTTTCCCAAAAGCTGTGTTGGGTCTCAGATTTGCTGGTTCAACTATCACCAGATGGAGCAGAATTCAAATAATCCCCAGTCAGGATGTAAAACTCCATGGAATTCCACCCAAATTTAAGGACAGAGACAACGAATTCCTTTGGTTGTGACATTTCTATCTCCAAATCTTCTGTACAATGCCATGAAAGTGAGACCATCTTAACACCAAATGAGCTGGAGAGCAGCTCTAAACTGGGAATGACACATTCACATTTTTCCTTCAAGCTTTTAAGCATCTCCACTAATAACTAAAATATTTCTGAAATGGGCTGACCTTTAGATTCTGTTGGGGGGGAAAAAAGTTTCTTTTCTTTTGGGAAATGCCTCCCTCCACTGAATCATTTCCAAGCCTCCAGGCAAGTCTCAGTATCAAATATTCTGTTGTTACAACTATTTCTAACATCATTTTAAAAGTGGACTCAGAAAAATTAGCTCTGATGTCTAAAATTAAAATATTCAGAGAAACTCTTGCAATTTATGCAATAAAACACAAGTAGAATTTGGGAATTATTTGATCCAGACCTTCAGCTTTGAGTGATTTCTGTCATGGGACTGAAAAAAGCTCAATGGGAAGGTCCCAAGCCCTGAGTGACTGGGTTATGAACACCCTCAGAGAAATTGTTTGGGGTTTTTTATCTGCATTTCAGCCACAGCAGTGATTGAAATATTTGTCCAAGATAGCTGAGAATGATGATTAAAATAGACAGAACGTTCATCAATGTTTACCAGATAAATATTTCTCAGAAGATCAACAAAACTGAAATGTCAAATTTTGACAGATCTGTTCTTTTCAGTGCAGTATCTTTGATTTGACCTAATAAAGGATGTGACAATTCAGTGAATGAGGATGATAACAAATTAATGCATTTATTGGCATTACTAGTGAAAAATGTGGGAATGAAAACAAGAACTTCCTTTGATTTAATTACATTTCTCTGCATTAGCTGTGAAATCATTTGCCCATTGGTTCTCTGGGTGAAATATTTGAGTTCATTTGACGCTGGGTAAGTGTTGGAGATAAAATATTCTATTTTATAGAGGGCTGATTAGTAGAAATCAATAACCTCAGTCACCTGGTTATGATCTGAATGCTCAGGGTGATCCCTGGAACCTGGAAGACAAATGAAATAATTCCATGAATTAGAGAAAGCTGTGAAAAGTTTGTCTTCAAAAAAGAAAAGAGGACAGAAATAAAATACCGAAATTTTGGATAAATAGGAGCAAAGCACCAGAAAATTTGTTTTAAAAAATAATAATCAGCAGGATATTTGGAGTGAGATCTGCAGCCACTCTGAGGAGCACCAGAAGCTGGACCAAGCCCAGTTCATCCAACAAGGCTGCTCCAGTCTAAGCACTGCAAACTGGGCTCCAGAATTTGTTAATTCTTCCCATAAACAGGGATTCCTGAGCACACAAGTGCAGCATCTCATCCTGCTCTGCTTCTGCCCTGGCAGCTGAGACTTGCCCGTGGTTTTCTGCACCAGAGCTGCTTCCCTGCCTTTCACACCCGGGGTTTACCCACATTCATCCACTTTTATCTCTCCACTTGGCTTCTCCCCTTGCTTCCCCAGATTAAATTATGACTAAACTCTTAAAATCATGATCAGAACCTGCCTGTGGCACACACATTTCCCATGCAGGTTTCTCTGTGACCGTCCCCAGTCTCTACACCATCTACAAGGGAGAGATTTCATTCCAGGAGTTTAACCCCTGATTTTTAATAACCACAGTGCCTGCTTAATAGAGCAGAACCAGAACCACCCAGTGACAATCTGGCTCTGCCAGCCAGGCCTCCTCAAACCTCGTTAGCTCCTCTCCCAGGGAATCTGGGAGCTGGCACCTGCTGCAGGAGCAGCTGCTCCCCCTGTCCTGCAGATGGCTGTGGAGAAGGAAAGCAAATCCCCACTGCCCTCAGACCTGCCATGAAAACTCTGCAAAATCCTGAGTGGCCTGGGAGCCTCTCCAGGACCAGGCTGGGCTTTTGTGGGCACTCCAAAATAAAAATAATTTTTAAATAAAAATTAAAAAGTAAAAATGATTTTAAAATAAAAATAATTTTTAAAATGAAAATCATTTTAAAACCCCCCAAAATAAAAATAAAAACAAATTAAAAAAAAAGAATAAGAACAAAAATTAAAAGTGTCATCTGTATGCTATCACCTATTTCTACACATGGCACAGAACTCTTTAAATAGAGTTGATATTTTCTGTATGAAATAATTTATATAAACAGAGGATATCTGTGTAAACTATATATAAAAATAGTTTCTATCAAGACAGAGTTTCTATGTAAACTTAAAAATAGTTTCTAAAAAGAGAGAACAACTATCTAAACTATTTAGGGAATAAAAGGATATATATATTATATATATATAAATAGAATAAATGATCTATAGATTGTGTAGAGAGAACTTTCTAAATATACACTGAATTTAAATATCTGAAAATAGAAGACTTAACCAGGAAAGTTTATAAAAAGAATTCCGTAGTAAAGCCCTTCAGGGACACAGCAGCAGCTCGGGTGGGAGTCTGAGGCTGCTGGAAGTTAAATGTTGGTAAAAGCAGTGAGGGCAGGTTGGAATTTGGGCACTCACTGGAGCAGCACGGTGCAGGTTGGTTTAATCACATCTGCAAGGTGTGAGAGTGCTCTGCATGCACTGTTCCTCCAAAAAAAACCAGATTCATCAGGTTCCTGTGATGACTCTAAGTGTCAAAAATCCATCATTGATGAATTCATCTGTTCAGAGATCCATTCCTCCCCAGATTACGAGCACTGAAGGGACCAGACCAGGTAATTCTGCTCAGCTTCTGGCAGGCTCCTCTTTGAAAGAGCTGGGAACACAAGTGGTGGCTGCTGCTGTGCTGTGGGAACAGATGTCTGCCATGCACCCCTGCACATCCTAACAGGAAAGCCTGGATCTGTCAGCAGTGATGGATCATCCCCGTGCTGCGCCCCAAATGTGCCTCTCTCACAGCTCTGGAAGAGCAGCCCTGAAACTCTGAACCCTTCAGCAGCTGAGACCATTCCCTGCATGATGGAGTGGCTTTTTCCCCAGGATGATCTTCTCCCAGGTGAGGGAGGAGGAGCTGCCTGTCCCTGCTCCTCCCAGCTCCCCTGCCCTGCCTGCACCAGGCACTGGCACCACTCTCTAAACACAATTTCCCTTCCCAAAGTTCAGACACTGCAGGACAAACTCAGTCTGTCATTCCCCTTGTCCATCTCCTTGTCACTCCTGCTTTTCAATCCTAGAGAACAATCCCTGCTCCTCACAGCTCCCCTGCCCTGCACCAGGCACTGGCACCACCCTCTAAAGACAATTTCTCCTTCCCAAAGTTCAGACACTGCAGGACAAACTCAGTCTGTCATTCTCCTTGTCCATCTCCTTGTCATTCCTACTTTTCAATCCCAGAGAACAATCCCTGCTCCTTCCAGCTCCCTCACCCTGCCCAGGCACTGGCACCAGCCCACCAAGACAATTTCTCCTTCCCAAATTTCAGACACTGCAGGACAAACTCAGTCTGTCATTCCTCTTGTCCATCTCCTTGTCACTGCTGCTTTTCAATCCTAGGAAAATTATGCACTGGGACAAAGGGTGGATAAGAAAGTGTGAAACAAATAAAATAAGCATGCAAAATAGAAATTATTGTGTCAAAATAAAAACCACAGAACCACGGGCTGGTTTGGGTTGGGAGGGACCTTAAAGCTCATCAGTTCCACCCCAGGGACACCTCCCCCTGTCCCAGGTGCTCCAAACCCTGTCCAACCTGGCCTGGGACCCTTCCAGGGATGGGACAGCCACAGTTCCTCTGGGAATTCCATTCCAGGGCCTCCCCACCCTCCCAGGGAACAACCTCCTCCAAATATCCCATCTAATTAAGTTCCAAAATTAACACCCAGAACTCCAGATTTCCTCCTTGAAGATCCCCCCAAAGCCAGGATCTCACTGACCAGAGCAGTATTTATCCATGCTCAGCACTGCCAAGCCTCAGCAATACCTCTGTCCTTGCCTGGGCAGCCCAGCCCTCATTAAATCAAGGTCTCCATAACTAAACAGACCTGGGCTAAGGCTGGATATGAGCTAAATTACTTGGGGGAGATAGAAGAAATCCAGGAAAAAGCAGATAATTGGACCTAAATCCCACAAGGATGTATTACAGCCCTAAACATTCAGATCCTTCCTCCTCCTTTAAAAAAAAAAAACAAAAAAAAACCCCAAAAAAAACCAAAAAACCCCTAAATTGGTCTTCTAAAGCTGTTTATTCCACTTCTGTATAGATTTTTGTGGGGGGAGAACTCTCAGCTGTATTTCACCCAGCTTTTCCAAGGTCATGAAGCTGCCTTACAATTATGAGGTTGGAGGTGGTGTTTGTTTTTACTTCAAGTGGTTTAAATAATCAGAATAAAGCTGAGTGGGGATGTTGAACATCCTCTCCACTGTCCTGTGTGACAGAGAGCATCCTGCTGCCATCTGGGAGCAGGAGAGAGACTGCAAGGTGGATTTGCAGTGGATTTCCACAGAAAACCCAGTTTATGTTGGTCCATATTGCCTGTATTTCATCCAGCTCTTCCTTCCAGAGTTAAATCAGAGCCATTCCAAACAAAGCAATAAAAAGTGCCACTTTTCCCCCAGAATTAGAAATTAAGAGGCAGATGAAACAACAGACAGTGTTTTTTCAAAATGTGCATTTTCCAATCATCTGGCAGGTGGAGAGGGGCACTGCAGGGTTTAACACTAACGAGGCTGAATGAAAGAAGGAAAAAAAATCCAATTTCTCAAGGTCCCACAATATTTTGCCCACTTGCCTTATCCCTCCCTTGGAAATGAGAGCAGAATTGATGTATTTTTGCCAAACAAAAGCTCTTCACACTGTGCAGAAATACTTCCCTACAGGAAAAGAGGCCGTGCTTGTCCCTACAATGCAATTTTAATTTCATTTCTAGTGAAATTCCAGATGGGTGGATGGGGCTCCAGCCCCTCTCTGTGGAGGTGGCACCTGGGGACAAGGTTTGATTTGTTTTTAATTTGTCCAGTTGCCCACTGATGGTTGGATTTGATGATCTTAAAGCTCTTTTCCAACCTGAATATTTCCATAATTCTATATTGTCATACATTTAATTGTCCTGAAATTCTCCAGAACCAGAGTTAATCCCTAAAAATTTAGAAAATGTCCTAGAAATGGATGCCCTTAGAAGAAAAATAATTCTATAGAATAAACTCCAAGCCTCCAGCAATTTCTGGGTGGGAGAACTCCTGAACAAAAATCTGTATTCAATACTAGCAGGTGACTGATACTGATTACAAGAGGAAAAAACCCAAAACCTTTTGATATCTTTTATGAGGTTTTCAACCTGTGTGTGTTTTTCAGCTCGAGTCAAAATACATAATTTTAAAATATACATGCAGACAAAAAAAAGAAAAAATCAGGCTGGAATTTAAATAAAATTTCAAATTATGGAGCAATAATTCAGGTGAAGCAGGAAAGTTTCCAGCTAAAAGCAGCTGCCCTTCCCTACAGCCAGAGCTTTCCATGCCCATGGATTTCACACCAGCTGGAGTCCTTTGAAAGCTCTTCCCCCACAATTACAGAGCTGAGGCCCTGGCCACGGCCAGAGAGATCCATGGCAGGCTCCTGCTGTTATTTTTGTATTATTCCAGTCATTGTGCAGCTATTTTTAGTTTCAAATTTGTCACAGCCCTTCACCTGCAGGAAGGAAATGGCCTGAATGTGGTACAACCTAAATAGTGTAAAAAGTGCCCTTTTTTTGAGTTGTTGGGGATCCTAAAATAACCTCTGGCAAATATAAAATGGAATTTATTTTCCATATTGGGAAGGCAATAAAAAAGTGGCCGAGACAAATTTGTAGACCTTTCCCAGAAGTTCATTTCTGTATTCTAATTAAGCCTGAGGTGCTGCATAATAGAAGAGTTTTTAAAATTTTATTTTAGAGATTTAGCACATCAGGACTTTTGCAAACTTTGACACAAGCTCTGATGGCATTTCCTGGGACAGAAAAGTCAGTCAGTTTGTGGGTTTGGCTATTTAGGAATAGCCAATATTGGTTTATATCCCAAATTATTCTGAAGTAGTTGTATTTGGGAATTAGGACATAGTTCCCATTTTAAGGGAAATTTCCCAACAGTCCAGTATCAGGTGCATTTTACAGCCACTCCACATGTCCAGAGATAATGCCAGTAGAAATTCAGGAGGATGCTCAGCTGAAACCTGACAAGGAGGAGCAGGAGAGGCCTTGCCATTTGATTTTCTAATCTCCTTCTCTCCCTTTCTGACAGCCAACCCAGCTCCTTTTTTTCCTGATAAAGGTGCTCAAGACTTTGTCTTTGCCAGCTCTCTCTCCCCTGACCCAATTCCTTTATCTACAGGAGCAGCTTTCCATCACTGCTGACTTCCCTGCTCATGCACGTGTATTTTATACTTCAGATTTTATATTTTATATTTCTTATATTATCTTACATAGATATGAAATTATTTTATATTCTATATAATTTTTATTTTTATTTTATATTTGATATTTTATTTTGTGATTCCTCACTAAATTCTCCCTCCTGCTGAATCCACTACTTGAGCAAGACTTGATTTTAATTCCCTGAAATCCTCCAGCTGCATTCCAACACAAGGCATGGAAAAGAGTCATAAAAACCAGGGAAAACAAACCAAATATTCCTCCTGACATCTCAGACCCCTCCTGACTGCACAAGCAAACAGTTCATGTCTCAAGACTTCAGCTCTATCTCCAAGCCAGGGTGGAGGCTGGAGCTTATTCCCTTGTCCATCAGTCTTGATTTCCACAGACACTCTTGGACCTGGCAATTTGTGTCCTTTCAAGGGCTTGGAGTAATCATTGAACAGAAACCTTCCATAAAAACAAACAAACAAACAAACAAATATTTCTGCAGAACAAAAAAAAAGTCAGGGCAAAGCTATGACCCAAACAAACCTCACTTAGAGGATATGCATTCATGGGAGCCATTGAAATGGAATTTCCTGTAGCCTCTTCAAATGACACCTTCTGCATTTGTTCCTGTGTTGGACACGGGCTGTGAGGTCTCTTGGTTCTGTTGGTTTCTGTAAAATAAGGGAATTTATTTTAACTATTTTAATTTTAAAGTAAAGGAATTTGTTTTAACCTCTGGGCCTTGCAGGCCTGGCCAAACAATGTCCAAAGGGAGGCACAAAAGTCCTTGATTTTTTCATATGCCAACAAGTTTTCCTATGATGTCCAATGTTATCAAAATCCCCATTTCTTATCAGTATTCCTACTCAGATCCCTTTTGATTTTAATTACATGATTAATTATAATAAAGGTGGGTAGTGAACTACAGCAGCATCATCCTAAGGAAATCCTTCAAATTAGGCTTGAAACAAATTCCCCTCTTTTTAATTATGAAGGGATTTACCAGGAGTTCAGAAACTCTTTACCTGTTTTATTTCAAACCTGATCAGAATAAGACTTAATCCTGCAAAACTTCTGCTGCAAGCTGGCATCTGCTGTGATTTTGAGTGTGCTGCATCAAAGAACAAAGCCAGGACTACAATGGAATGGCAAATGTAACAACTCTGGAATTATTTCTGATCCTTCACGGTGCTTCCCAAGCCCCAGCAAAGACAAACAGATGATTCCCCACACCTGGAATCAAATCAGCAGCCTGACAAAGAACATTTTGTAGCATTTCTTTGTGCTTATTCATGATCTGTACCAAATCTCTCCATCCTGCTGTCTCTGCTTTGGGAGATGTCTCCAGGGATGCTCCGAGGAGATTTCTTGTCCCTTTCAGGAGCAATCTCAGTGGAACTGAATTCCCTTGGCTCAGCCATGGCTGCCCTTCCAGGCCATCCATCCTTGTCCTGCTGTCCATCCCAGCACTGCTGGTCAAAGGCCAACCCTCCAGCTTTCATCAAATGGATCCAACTGATCAACCTGGGAGGCTTTGCCAAGAAGAAAAATGGCTTTTTTTTCCTTTCAAGATTCATCACCTCAAACAGAAACGCTCTACTGCAAAGCCTGACAGCCACTTTTGTACCAAACTCAAAGTAAAAGGCTTTTTATGGGATTTCTTAGGGGATTAAGAGACACACAACGTTCCTCTGTCTGTAGCCTCCCCATCATTTGGATCTTATCTCTCCCATCCCAGTATGAAAAGACTTCCCAAGTGCATGCAGAGCAGATGGCAGATGATTCTCCCAACTGGAGATCCCTGGATGTGATTTGTCACTCACTGAACACCAGCAACAAAGCCCTTCTGTGCCCCTGTGAATAACCTGAGTGGTTTGGATATTCTCTGGTGCTGCTTGGGCAACAGCTACTGGCAAACAGACTAAAAGCTTTGATCAAATAGTCTTTTTTTGGGTTGTTTGGGGGTTTTTGGTCATCAGTGACTTCACTCCTTTGCTGCTGCTGCCCCTGAGGTGTGTTTTGGACACAGCCAGGGGTGTGTCCCCCTGTCCTGGCTGCCCCCATCCCCACACCCTGTTAGACTCCCTGATGGTGAGAGGCTGCTCAGCCAAATCCCCACACATTCTCTCTGTTCTCCCCATTAGCTGATGGTTAATTAAATCCCCACATTGTCTCTCTGTTCTCCCCATTAGCTGATGGTTAATTAACTCCATGGCAGTCATACTCATGGAATGACAGGGACTGGAGATGAGTGGGGTGGTTGGAGACAATCCTGCACCCCACAGAGGCAGTGCTTTGGCAGCAGGTGCCTCCAGGATGGACAACCTAAAGAACACTCGTGGATCTCCAGTTTGGTACCCCTGTTTCCCATTTCAAACACTTCCTGAATTCCATTTGCCCTGTTCATTCTCCCTGTTCCGTAAGGAAATGTCTGAACCAGCAGCCTGTGGGTTGAGAACCCTGCTGAGTTCCCTCATGATTTGGGGACCATAAATCCTGGGATATCCTGAATTGGGAGCAGCTCACAAGGATCATCTGTGTCCAACTCCTGGCCCTGCACAGGACAATCCCAAGAATCCCACCCTGTGCCTGAGGGCCTTGTCCCAGCCCTTCCTGGACCCCCATTCTCAGTGCAGCACTGCCCAATCATAGATCTGTTAATTTAATTTATATATCTGATCACAGATCTACCCATTCTCAGCTGATAATAACACAGTGAGTGCACAGTGAGATCTATCTGAAACCCTCCAGATATATCAAGATAAAAAATCTAGAAACCATCAAGACACCAGGAGCTCTGGACTCCCAGCCTGAGCGTGGTGGAGCTGTGGTTCCATCACATATTTCCTGCCATTTCAAAACTCCCAGGATGACACAATTAACAGTTTTTTGTAAGTAACTTCTCAAGGAGCACAGTCTGGGGTGTTGAGGCTGGTGGTCATGACAATTATCCTTTCTTCCCCCAGATTGTTCTACTCTTTCCAGCTTAGCAAAAAGATTCATTGTCACAAGTGCTCGACTCCGAGCAAAAACCTTGCAAATCCTTGACACGGCATTAATCACTTATCCAGGCTTTTCTGCTAGCTGAGCAGATGTCTAAAGCACGGGATCCACGCAGGGAGCCCTCAGAAGTTTGTATTGTTTCCACTGCCTGAGGGGCAGATATTTAAATTTTCTTAATATTGAGCCCACTCCATTCTTATCACAGTCACACAAAACCACCACATCATTCAACAGACGTCGTCTGATCTAATTAATTCCATAAAAAGGCAGATTCTAGTAGGAAAAAAAATTAAAATCTAGATTTAATAGATGGCCAAATGGCCACAAACCCCATTAGGCTGAAGGAATCTGATCCCATCTGCGACAGGAGGTGTGTGCAACAATACAGGCTGGATGCAAAGCATATTGAACAGAACAACACCCAGCCCAGAACAGATTTACAGCCTCTAATCCACAGAAAAATCTGCTAAAATAGATCAGCTCTATCACATAACACCGCTTTCATCTGGTGGCCAGGAGCCCTGCACCACTTGGGCTCATTTAGCAGATCAACCCCGCTCTGTTCCTGATTTCATGCAGGGATGATTAAGGATGAAAAATATCACAGAAGGTTGGCAACAGCAAGGAATGGATAAATAAATAAATAAATAAAAAAGCTTCGCTCCCTTTGGCTTTACCTATCTGCTCCAGAATTTAAAAACCAAGAGGATTGAATTAGTCATGGACAATAATTGTTTTCTGGGAGAAAGAGAGAAAAGGGAAAAAAGTCCTCTGTGAGAGCTTTGGGGTTTAGATTTTAGGAGTATTCCAAGACAGGAAAGTAAATTAAGCTTTAAGAGGCTGTGAGGGACCCACTGTCAGGAGATGTCACATCCACACTAAAATTAGTTTCTGTTGAGGCTTTTTTTTTTGAGAATGGTCCAAAGCTGCAAGTGGAGCAATGGGGAGATGAAGTGCATTAATCAAACAGGATTTGGCACAATTACCTAAGCCACTTAAGGTATTTTTTATATATTCTATTGCAGCCAAAGCACCAGAGATGCTCATCAGATGGAGTAAACAGCTGCTGGGCTGAGGATTATGGACTACATTTTCTAAATTTACAGAGCTCAGACACCAGTGTGAGTCACCAAGGCTTGACTTGGAGCTTAAACCAAAGCCTCACCTGCCCCCAAAAATGAACCCAGAGCCCCCCTGGTGAATGGTGCTGCACAAAGAGCCCCTGCCAAAGCCCAGAGCAGAGAGAGGCTGGGCAGGGAGGCAAAAACTGACAGAGCACCAGGTGTGCTTTGCATCCTGTGAGTTAATAAACAGCAGAGGGATTTACTCTGGATAGTGGGAGCTGGATGTGCCCAGGTGAGAGCAAAGGAGGCTGAGAGGGGCTGAGCAGCTCAAACTCCCTGGAGGAGGCTGGAGCTGAGTGGGGTCAGGCTCTTGTCCCCAGGAACAAGGGACAGGATGAGAGGAAATGGCCTCAGGTTGCACCAGGGGAGGTTTAGTTTGGATATTTGGAAAAATCTCTTCACCAGAAGGGCTGGGGCAGGGCAGTGGTGGAGGCAAAGCCCTGGAGGGATTTCAGAGCTGTGTGGATGTGGCACCTGGGCACAGGGCTGGGGGATGGCTGGACTCGATCTTTGAGGGCTTTTCCAGCCTCAATGATCCTGGGATTCCCCTTAGGGTAATTACAGCACCTCAGATTCACCCCCAGCTCCCCTCCAAACCCTCCCAGTTCTGGGCCTGGCATCACCCAGCCCTGGTGCCAAGGTGGAATAATGAAATATTCATCCCAGCCCATTGTATCACACGTTTCCAGTGTGAAACAAACTGCAATATTTACAATACTTTTCAAATCTGGATCTCTGGAATCCTTCTGCCTCGCTGTTTAATCAGAACATTTCAGAGAGGAGAAAATCAGAAGCCTCCAAAGTCTCATGCCTGTGTAGTTTCATTTATTTAAAAATTAATCATAGACTGAAGGAAAGAACAGTAGTCCATTCCCACAAGAACTGACTTCAATTCTGCTGCCTTAAAAATGACTTTGTTGCAATCTTTCCTTTTAAAAAAAATTCACAGTGATTTAAGTGTGACTGATGGCAGTGATATTGTTATTATTATTATTATTATTTCTTCTTCATTGTTATCAAATTAAAGGCCATTTTGAGAGAGAAAAGTTCTTACCAGCTGTGCTACTGCAGGTTTTCTGTGTTTATTTAAAAACACAAGCTATAAACTCTGTAACCAGAGTATTTTGATTTATTTAATATATACTCTCCCTGAACTGTGAATAACAAACCCTGCAAACGGCAAAGACAAGAATTCACTGAAAAAATTAAATAAATAAATAAAGGGTTTCAAATGTCCCTTCCCAGCTCCTGAAAGTTGCAGAGACTCACTGAAATCTTTGGTGCCTTAAAAAACTTTTTCCTTTTCATGACTGTGAGGAAAAACTGGGAAGCATGTGCTGGAAAACACCTGCAGAGACATTGCCTGGACCCTGAAAAACAGGAAAAGTCTCTGAATTATAAATATAAGCCAAGTTCTTGAGTCTGACCTACCTAAAGCTCCACTTGGAGAATGTCAGGGTACAGGTAGAAGCAAAATGAAGAGTTTTCCAAGAGAGGTCCAGGAGCTGAGCCCTGCTGTTGTCCCAAGGAGGAAAAGGTCATGACAAACCCTGGGGTGGCTCCAGAAGGGCCTCACGCAGCTCCAGACTGAAATCTGCCTCAAAATTGGAAATATTTGTGGCTTTACAAAGTAACATCTCATAATACCTTACACTTTTTTACATCCAGAATTTCCCTTTTTTCCCCACAGGAACAAGGAGACCCCAGTCCATCGTTTTGATAAAAATCCACCCCCAGGAGCTGCTTCTGAACTTCTCCACACACGTGCCCATAAATAGGGCAAACTTCCCCCAACCTCTTCAGGTGGCCTTGCAGTGCAAGCTGGAGATGGCTGAAAGCTGCTTTAAATCACAACCATTTTGTAATTCAAGATGGGAATTAACAGCTCTGAATTGCACTTAAAACCAGGAGAGCTGAAATCAGAATTTTCTGAAACCCTTCTTCCACAGGTGCCCAGTGTGTTGCAGCTCATGAGTTTATTTTTCCATAGTCAAAATGTTGGATCAGGAGCAATAAACCATGAGGTTTTCCAAAGAACCTAAAATTCTCTGTGCTCCCTAAATAAAGGTGGGCAACACCCACTGGCCAATTGGCTTGAATAAAAAAATTCTATTTTTTTAGAAAATGATATTTTCTAGAAAAGCTCCATGACTCAAATTTGCCAGGATCAGAGGCCAGCAGCCCCAAAATGTGAACCAGAAATGATTCCCCCACCTCACAGACAATTCAAATATAAACCAGGCACACAATGAGCTCTCAGTGTGGAGTGAAAGGAGTTTTCAGAGCCATCTACTAAAGAATAATTTGAAGAACACTCTCCTGTGTGAGCAACATGCTGTTGGAAGGAATTATTTATGCAAGCCAGGATGTGAGACTGACATATTATTATTAAACAAAAAGTTGCCGTCAAAATAAATGTAGGAAAGGCTCTTGAAATGCAAGAACAGCTCAGATGGGCCCATAAAACCCATTTATAAATCAGCAGCAAGGGGTGAGGGGGGAATTCTGTCTTGTTCTGACAAATTGGGATCAATCCCTGGACATGCAAACACGACCTGCTTCAGGGCAGGGGGCTGGAATGAATTTGGAGAGGTGGAACCTGGAGAATAAAAAGCTTCTCTTTATCTTCCCTCATTGTGGAGAAATGAATTAGGCACTGATAAGAACAGTCCTGAGCACCAAATAAATTCACGTTGCACCTGGTTTGAGAGTGAAGTGAATGCTGCTCCTTCCTCAAATGTCAATTTTTTAACAAAATGTCCAATTAAACCCTGGGAAGAATTGTAAGGCAGAGCTTGAGGTGACCTGTCCCTTCCTGATCTATTGAACTGGGTAAGAAAAAAAGCATTTAAGTCATGTACAATTGCATTAGGAGGAGGTGGGGATAACTAAAATCCACAAGGGGCAAGTGGCACATGCACAGCTGCAAAATAACTCCAAACAGACCCTTCGATGGCTGGAACGAGCAGCAGTCCATGATTGCTGCTGAGGGATGCATTCTTTACCACCTCTCATGAGTGACTTTGGGGTTATTTGAACCCAAAGCACAATTAACTTACACTGGGCTTCAAGTGACTCGTTTTTAATTCATTTCTCTTTGTCAGAAGGGCTGGGACATGGCTTTAAACAGCTTTTTCTATCCCCTTATATGAAATATCTTCCACTTGTTGTGACTTTCCTTTCCTTTCTGGCTTTCTTTCTGTCACTGGGGACTGTGGGTAGATCCAGGGAGCTTTGAACCCTCACAATAAATGTTAATAATAATCCTAATAATAAATGACTAAAGTGTTGCACCTCTAAGTTAAAATCCTACTTTATACAGGAAAATATCAACAACTGTGAGGGTGGATCAGGTGCACTTTAAGGTGACTGTAGGTCAAACTGAGGGCAGAAATGAGAAGACAGATTGGATATTCGCTGGGATATTGGGAAGGAATTGTTCCCTGGGAGGGTGGGGAGGGCTGGGATGGAATTCCCAGAGCAGCTGGGGCTGCCCCTGGATCCCTG
Source organism: Haemorhous mexicanus (assembly GCF_027477595.1). NCBI lineage: Eukaryota > Metazoa > Chordata > Aves > Passeriformes > Fringillidae > Haemorhous > Haemorhous mexicanus. Next base: position 24,278,583 of record NC_082350.1, read on the forward strand.
GCAGTGCCCAAGGCCAGGCTGGACACTGGGGCTGGAGCACCTGGGACAGTGGGAGGTGTCCCTGCCATGGCTGGGGTGGCACTGGGTGGGCTTTAAGGTCCTTCCCACCCAACCCATCCTGGGATTCTGTGAAAATTCTGCTTTTACTCCATTTAAGTTTAGGTTCAATTCTGATGTTTCCCCCAGTTTTTTCTGCACAGGAAGGCTGAAGCTTTCCACAAAATCCTGGTTAAAATAAGGAATGGCTGCCTCTTCAAATACTTCCAGCTGCAGAGGAAAACACAGAGAGAGGGGGAAGCAGCTCAGGGGGCATTTTGCATTTCAGCCAAGTCCATAACTCCCTCTTTTCTCTGCTTGTTGAACAAGATCCTCTCTGCCTTCCCACCCCAGGGCTCCCTGCCCAGCAGGACCCAGAGCCACAGTTTGGCTTTCCAGCCAACCCCAACTCAGCAGCCTGAAGATTTCCCCTCTGAGCAGCACAGAAAAGAGCAGCTGTGTCTGCATTTAGCTCTGTTTGCTCATCCCACCATCCCTTCATTCCAGACTTGTCACCACAACTTGTCACTTCCTTCCTCTCAGTTCCTTGGGACACGACAAGTGACACATGGTAAATTATGGGAAACCTAGACACAAATATCCTCCAGCAGCAGAGAATTCAAATTTCTGGAGCTCTCAAAATTCGACTTTTTTTTCTTTTTTTGGAGTTCAAGGTCAATTCTGAACTTAAAGATACATCCCAGTTGGATAAATATGATCCTAAAAAATACAAACCCATTATTTCATGAGCATAAACCTACATGCAGGAACGCCTAAAACTGCCCACTGTTAACCTGGTCTTGTTTATAAAATAAATTTATGAAAAGATGTGGCAAAAAAAAACCCCTCCTTAGCAACAAATTGCTCAAGAAACTTTAGCTGATTGTTACTTTTGGTGAGTTGAGTGTTAATTACAGGTTTTATAGAGGTGAATGGTGCAAGGAACCAGCAGGGCTGTGCTCATGGAAATTCAGACAAGTCACACATACAACTAGAACTTTTGCTAATGGAGAAATCCTCACTCTCCCATTTCCCCAGGAAAGGAACTTTCCAAATAAACACCCCCAGAACATCAACATCTCCCAAACATCATCCTTGTTACACTCCTTACTCTGCAAATGCAAAGCCAGTGGGTTTAATTATGAATATTTAGCCTATCAGACTGTTGCTCAACTAAATATTTGGAGAAAAAAATTAAATGTTCAAAAATTAAAACTGAACTTGTTGTTTTAATCCCTTCCCACTGCATGACAAAATGCACTTTATAATTACAACACAACTGTAATTTTCTTGTGCTTTTCCAGAACACCATTAGGAATTTATCCAAGGGTATGACACGAGGAATTTATCATCCAAAAAAAAACATAAAATCAAATTCTACCAGATTTACTCACACAAAAAAGAGGATTCTTCAGCGAGGTGGTAAGAAAAAACAAACAAGAAATACTTTTGAGTGCCTGCTTCTCCACTTTTCCCTCTTTTTTTATGGGATGCACAGCCCAGACCTTTCATGGTGAGGCTGAGCACCAAGGCCAGAGCCAAGAGCCCAGCACAAAACCTGACCTGCCTGCAGGGGCTGTTTATTTGTGCCCTGCTCCCTTTCATCCATCATTCACTACCAGCCAGACTGATCTCACAATGTCAACTCCAAAAAAATAAAGATTGCTGTCATTCTGCAGAAGCAGAATGTGGTGAATCAAACTGGGTGAAACCTCTTCCTCCCCACCCTTTAACACCACTCACCTGAGTGCTTTCATCAGTTAATTATTACAGTCAATTATTTAAAACAATTAGGTATTACAGTCCAGTTGCTCCCACAGAGAGAGTTTTTACCTAAACCCCAGGAGTTTAAAACTTCTAAACACACAAATGAGCAATCTGACCCCCAGAATCCCCACGCTGCCCATAAATGCATGAACTTTTAAGGCCACTCAAGTTTTCTTTCCAAGCCCTTGTCTTTATTTCAGGGTTGCTTTTTCTCTGCAAAAGAGGAATGTGAAGTTCCCTTGGAGAAAATCTCTCTCCTGGGGGTGCTCTGTAATGAATGACTTGGCTCCTCTCTGCAGGTGCTGGTACTATTTTGAGACATGGAGATGCATTGGGGTGGTTACCAGCAGTTCCTTTTGTTGCAATTTCTGAAATGAAGCTTCTCATGTTTCAGGGAATAATTGATTTTTTTTTAAATAGCTTTCCTGTAGCTGTACAACTAGTTTTATTCTGGCTTTTATTTTTTTTTCCCTTTGGTTCCCTTTTTCATCCTCTCAGACGCTTAATTATCTTTTGTAATTGTCCACAAAATCAAATTACCCAGCTGCTAGAGAGGTGGTTTCCTGGTATCCATCAGCATTCACAAAAGAAAACAATGTTTTCATAATTTTGCCACAGACCCACCAGTCATCTTTGTTTCTCTCCATGATCTTATTATTAAAATTTTGCTTTCAACTACAGTGCTAAAACAGTGCAAAATCTTAGTTTTGTACAACACAGAATATTAGTTTTATCAGGATTAAAACTTTGACTGCGTTACCTGCCTTTGTGGCCGGGTCCTTCCCAGGCCTCAGTGCTGTAATGTAGATTAATATAAATAATATTATTTCCATTCCTCTGAAGCACAGGAGGCTTCAGAGTGACTTGATAAAACCTCCAGACATCAAACCCATAATTTAGTGTCTTCACTTCAAATCTTCAGGCTGACGGTGCAGGATGTTGCTGTACACACCAATGAGCTTTCCCTCTCCAATATCCATTTAAAACCAATGCAAATAATGCACTCACAGCACTCTGCACCTCCCCGAGCTCTTCCCTTTCAACACAAAGGTGCCAAAATCCCCAAACAGAGCTTGAAAGCAACACAGGCCTTGTTTCTGCAGGTGTTTTGAGCAGGACACAGGAGTGGTTGTAGAAACCTGCCCACCCTCCTGCCTGCTGGCTCCCCTCCCTCCCAGGGAGGGTTTTTATCAGCACCATCAGCAGGGGAATGACCACGGGTTTAAAACGTGATAAATCCTGCAGGGGCTGTCCCTGGCTGTCACAGCAGGGACCTGTGTCCCCATGAGCAGCACAATCCCAGAAACAGCCATTCTGGAGGGAACTGGGGTTCCCAATACCCATGGAGCCATTAAGGCTGTCCCTGGCTGTCACAGCAGGGAGCTGTGTCCCCATGAGCAGCACAATCCCAGAAAGAGCCATTCTGGAGGGAAATGGGGTTCCCAATACCCAGGAAGAGCCATTAAGGCTGTCACCCTGGGCTCACAGCAGGGAGCTGTGTCCCCATGAGCAGCACAATCCCAGAGAGAGCCATTCTGGAGGGAACTGGGGTTCCCAATACCCATGGAGCCATTAAGGCTGTCACCCTGAGGTCACAGCAGGCACCTGTGTCCCCCTGAGCAGCACAATCCCAGAGAGAGCCATTCTGGAGGGAAATGGGGTTCCCAATACCCATGGAGCCATTAAGGCTGGCAAAGAGCTCCAAGGCCACCCTGAGTGTCCCCAAGTGCCACATCCTTGTGGCTCTGAGGCCCCTCCAGGGCTGGTGACCCCACCAGTGCCCTGGGCAGCTGTGCCAGTGCTCAGCATTCCTCTCCATGAGGACTTTTCCCCCAGTACCCAGCCTGAACCTGCCCTGCTCCAGGCTTTCATTCCCCACACAGGGATAACAAGCACGCAGGGAAATCTCCACCTCAGCATTTTAAAACAAAACCCAGGGGCAGAACCTCCCCTGCTGAGCCAAATCCCAAACTCGAGGGTGCAGACTGACCCAGCCATGCCCCAAACTCTCCCAGTGAAAGCACAGCTGATGACTCAAATCCCCCTGGACCACCCGAGCAGATTCTGGGCAATATTCCTGACATCACTGCTGTTGTTTCCCCCTCTGATGCACTGACCTAGATCTGTTGGTGTAATTTTTCAGCTCCTATTGCTTTTAGACAGTGCTTTCAGGGCCCTTTGGAGATGAGTTCTTCAAAGCTGGAGCTTAATCCATTCTTTATTAGCTCCTGCAAAGTGATTCCTCCTGCAGGGCTGCATGGAAGCGCTTAAAGCAAAGGAGCATCCTGCTCCCAGACACCACTGCCCCCCTTCCCAGGCACCTGCTGGAATTCCAGCACTCTGGGCTTGACTGATGGGCACATAAAACAGGAGGAGACACGAGCAGAGAAGTTTCCCCTGGTCAATGTGTTGGCACTGTGACATTTTCCCAGCGCGGTCCCGGGATGTGACAGGTGCTCAGGGACTGATGGCCCGTGACGGGCGGGCTGGAGGTCACTGCAGCTGCTGAGATGTCATTTCATTGTTTGTTCCAAATGAAAAATCACTCTCTGCAGGCACTTCCTGCAGGGAGGGGCTGGGGAGAAGCCACATCCCAGTTTGCCTCCCAGTGCTCCTCCCGCAGCACAGAGGGACAAAGAGGGAGATGCAAATCTGTCAGGCTGCAATTAATTGGGGTTTTTCCCTGTGTCCACGGGAATTGATTCTGCTAATTCCATGAAAACTGTGCTTATTAACATCAGGATGGCTTCAAGAAGTCCTTCTTTAAATAGCTACAGGGAACAAGAACTCTCTGTTGTCATGGAGAAGTGGCTGCTCCCAGGGCACAGCCTGGCTGCCAACCTGACCACAGCTCTGTCATTTCACACAGCACATCCAGAACAATCAAGCAAACAGGGGGGAAAAAAGGAAAAAAATCGAATTAATTTCAGAGCTGTAGAAAGCCAAAAAATGTGAATAAACCAATGAAATAACTCCTGGATGGTTAATGTTATAAATATCTGTGTATCAGACCAAAGCAATGGAAAATCATGGAATTATTCGGGTTGGAAGGGACCTTAAAAATCATCCAGGGACACCTCCCACTGTCCCAGGCTGCTCCAGCCCCTGTCCAGCCTGGCCTTGGGCACTGCCAGAGATCCAGGGGCAGCCCCAGCTGCTCTGGGCACCTGTGCCAGGGCCTGAGAACAGCAGAAAGCTGAGATTTAGAAAAGCAGTTTTAAAGCTGGGCAAACCTTTGAACCCATTTCTCAAAGATTTTGTAGCTCCCATCCCAAGGTGAGACAATAATAAATAGATAAAAAGTTAATTGCCTTCCCTTTAGCCTTTTTAAGGAAAAAAAAACAAAATCATGGAGAATTTTCAAAGGAGAAGTTGGCATTGGGCAATCACTCTTGCAAAACCTTTCTAATGAATCATTCCAGCCTCTCATTCTTCACAGGAGTGGGGAACATCCATGTACAGAGCCAAGACATTCATTTGAATAAAAGAAAATACCACATGCACAGGAATGCAGGGAGTTGGCCTCTAAATCCTTTCATTTTAGGATAAAAACGGGGGACAAAACTTCTGGGGAGCTGAAAACAGCTTTGTGGGGACAGGGATGTGGGCAGGGTGGCTGGGGCTCACCCCAGAGCTCACCTGAGCTCTGAAAAATTGAATTCAAAAATTTAAGAATTAAATTAATTTCTTCAAAAATTATTATTTAAAAATAAAAAAAAAATTTAAACCTAAAAATTTGAACAATTATTAAAAAATTTAAGAATTAAATAATTAAAAAGCCCCCTCTGGGATTTTTTTCTCTTTCAATTTCAAAGGTATTGCAAGAAAAACAATCCCAGAGGAAATTGCCCAGTTCAGCAAACTCTGTTCCTGCCCTCTGTGGCTCCAGTTTTGGTTGGCTCTGACTCTAAAATAATAATTTTAATCCCACACAGAAGTACAGTCTAATCTGGCAATTACAAAGCATAACCCAAACATTTTCCACTTCCAGTTTGACCAGAAACAATTTAAAGTTCTGTGAGGAATTCATTTCACTTCCACAGGCCCCAGTTTGGGACAGCATCACATTTATCCCTAAAATATCCCATTCCCTCTCTGTATCTTCTGCTGAGTAAAACAAAAACCACCAAGGAGAAGGAAATCCTAACTGAAAATCCAGCACTGTTGGTAAATTTTTAATGAACCTCCTCTATTTTGGCAGCCAAGCCAAAGAACACATTATTTAATTTGAAATAACCCACTTTATTTTGGGGTAATTTGGGGTGGTTTTACCAGCAGGGACAGCACCCCATTCCCCAGGACCCAGCCTGAATGCTGGCACGAAGAAGGAGAAGGAGGATTTGGCTGCTGCTGAATCCCTCAGGAGGGATGGGAAGTTCCATCTCAATTAAACTGCATTCACACCTCCTCCTGCCCCCCCCAGGGAGTTTCACAGAGGAAAACTGGGAAGTTTTCCCCAGCAGGCACCGAGGGGACAGCAGTGATGGATGGGCTGGGTGAGCCCTGGGTTTATTTCCTTTTGGAAGGAAGCAGCACTTGTCCCTGCTCCAGCTTTCTCTCTCTCTCTCCAAAACATTTTGTTCCTCACCAAAGCCCTTGGGGGACTGGAGGCAGCATCCATCAAAGCCTGACAACCCTACAGCATCCAGACCTGGTCCAAACTGATGGAGAAGAGCAGCTTTTGCCTTGGCTGAGGTGACAAAGGCTGCAGTGGGGCAGTGCAAAGCCCTTCCCCCCAGAGCTGTGCCTGCCTGCAGTGCTCAGGCACTGCTCTGGCTCCTGAGCATCCCTGGGGTCAAATCTGAGCACTGGAACCTGAACAGTCCCACAGCACTGCCAGAAGATGAGGCTGGCTCCACAGAGAGCTCCCCTGCTGGGAGCAAATCTGGTGGAAATAAAACAAGCTCTAAGCAGAGGAGACTTGGTGCTAACAGCAACTTCTGACTCTAAAAATGAAGTAAAAATCAGTGATATTTAGCCAGGACCTGCCACGCTGTGCCTGCACGTTCCCTTCCATCTCCCCCAGCTGGATGGGGCTTTTCTGGTGCATTGAGCCAGTGCTAACCCCACAAAGCCACATCTCACAGAGAACCTACAACTTCCTTCCAGAAATGGTGACTTCTCTGAGCCCTGTCACAAATTCTGTGCCACCAGAAAAAGGCCAAGTGCTCTCAACAGGAGGCTCTCCATCCAAGGATGCATTACCTGATTTAACAAATGCATGGATGTTCTATCAATATCTACTAATACCTATCAATATCTACTAGTATCTATTACTATCTACTAGTATCTACTAATATCTATCAATATCTATTAGTATCTACTAAAATCTATCAATATCTACTAGTATCTATTAATATCTATCAATATCTACTAGTATCTATTACTATCTACTAGTATCTATTAATATCTATCAACATCTACTAGTATCTATTAATATCTAATGATATCTACTAGTAACTATTAATATCTATCAATATCTACTAGTATCTATTAATATCTATCAATATCTACTAGTATCTACTAATATCTATTAATATCTACTAGTATCTCCTAATATCTATTAATAGATACTAGTAGATATTAGTATATATTATTATCTTTCAATATCTACTAGTATCTCCTAATATCTACCAATATCTACTCGTATCTATTAATATCTATCAATACCTACTAGTATCTATTAATACCTATTAATAGCTACTAATATCTACTAATATATATTAATATCTACTAGTGTCTATTACTATCTATTAATATCTACTAGTATCTACTAATATCTAATGATATCTACTAGAATCTATTAATATCTATCAATATCTACTGGTATCTATTAATATGTATCAATATCTACTAGTATCTACTAATATATATTAATATCTACTAATATCTATTAATAGATACTAGTAGATAGTACATATTATCTTTCAATATCTACTTGTATCTACTAATATCTATCAATATCTACTCGTATCTATTAATATCTATCAATATCTACTAGTATCTACTAATACCTATTAATAGCTACTAATATATATTAATATCTACTAGTATCTATTAATATATATTAATATCTATCAATATCTACTAGTATCTATTAATATATATTAATATCTACTAGTATCTACTAATATCTATTAATATCTACTACTATCTACCAATATCTATCAATATCTACTAGTATCTATTAATATATATTAATATATAATAATATCGACTAGTATCTACTAATATCTAATGATATCTACTAGTATCTATTATCATCTATCAATATCTACTGGTATCTATCAATATATATCAATATCTACTAGTATCTAATAATATCTATCAATATCTACTAGTTTCTATTAATATCTATCAATATCTACTAATATCTATTAATATCTATCAATATCTACTAGTATCTAATAATATCTATTAATATCTACTAGTATCTATTAATATCTATTAATATCTACTTTTGACAACGAAGTTAAGCCTAAAGAACAACATTTTAGATGTGTTTGGTTCACGAGGCTGCAGCCCTTCCCGTGCCACATCAAAAACCCCAAAGTGCAATTTTTATTGAATGCATCAACCCCTTAACAAAACCTAAAACCCACTGCCAGCAAATATCCATGTCCAGCAAACCCAGCCCCATGTCTGGACCAGGCTGAGCCAGAAAATGAGGGCTTTTATAGGATCAGAGAGAGTTCTAAATGAGACAACACGCTGATGAAAAGAGATGCTGTTTTCCCTGAAGTATTCCTATTCAATTTAAAATGGATTAGAGAGCACTCTGGGTGTAAGTGCTGCGCTTTGGGTGGCAACGATATTTCAGCTTTGTATACAAAATATTCCATTCCACCTCCTCGCATTTGTAAAGGCTCCAGAGCAGCCTCTGCTCCCCACACTGTGATTAAAGCTGCTGCTTCTGATAGATTAGAGTGGAAATGCTCTTTGAGGATAATCCTTCGTGTGCTCTTTGCCCCTTCAAAGTGCAGACAGAACCAGAGACTGAGGAGAGCTCCAGGAAACACAAAGGATGTGGCTGCAATGGGAATCTACCAAAAATTAGAGCAAAAATTGCACTTAACAACTTATTTGGCATCTCAGCAAAGCCCAACTCCTCTTGCACGGATTCCTGATCATTTGTGAGGCTGTAATTTTGTTTTCCTTCACATAATCGTGTGTATCCACACCTCCAGCCGTTTCCTACCAAAAAAAAGTTTTTGGTTGAACATGAAGAAAAGAGATATCCCAATGGGCATCCCAATGGAGATCCCAGTGGAGATCCCAATGGGCATCCCAGTGGAGATCCCAATGGAGATCCCAATGGAGATCCCAATGGGCATCCCAGTGGAGATCCCAGTGGAGATCCCAGTGGAGATCCCAGTGGAGATCCCAGTGGAGACCCCAGTGGAGATCCCAGTGGAGATCCCGATTTCCTCAGTCCCCAGCACAGCAGGTTCTGTCCCAAGAAAATCTTGTCAAGCCTCCCAAAGAGAGCAGCACTGGCTTTGCCACCGAATGCATATGAACATTAATGAACAGAATCCTGGAATGGTTTGGGTTGGAAGGGACCTAAAGCTCATCCTGTTCCACCTCTGCCATGGGCAGGGACACCTTCCCTGTCCCAGGGTGCTCCAAACCTTGTCCAGTCTGGCCTTGGACACATCCAGAGATGGAGCAGCCACAGCTTCTCTGGGAATTCTATTCCAACCAACCTCAGCAGGGAACAATTCCTTCCCAAATTCATTACCTTTTTCATCACTCTATTAATTAAAAAATGTAGAAATTGAGCTTGAACCAAGTTTTGGTCCATCACCCATGAGTCTTGATTTATGTTTACTATTAGAAAGCACCATCTCCTCAGCAGGTCTCCACTAAATAAAATCAAATTCCTGATACTTTATTGCATCCTAACTGTCAAAAAAAAAAAAAAAAAAAAGAATAAAAGTTTAAAATAGCAAGTCAGGAAGATAAATGGAAAACTAAATGATATGCTGAAAATAGGACAGTGAGGTTTAGTTTTATTTTAAATTATCATACTGGGATTGAGAAGATGGAGTGCACATATTTTAATGGCTTCTGACTGACAGCTTCCAGGTGGGGAAGCTCCAAGCACCTTAAGAAATAATTCAATGATTCAGTCACTGAACTGCTGCAGTCAAGACATCCCTTTAGTGGAGAAAATTTTATGTTAAGTCCTAAAGAAATCACAGAGCAAAAGGAAAAGTTTCATTCTTCCAGGAGATTTGTTTCAAGCATCCTTCATCTTTTCTGACCTGGGCCAACCCATTTCTCTCCTGAGATGCTGCAGTGCTCAAGTCTAAAGAACTTCCCAGGAATGCTCAGATGTTGGGAATTTCTGTGGTTTGGCTGGAGAAGGTTTGGTGCATGATGGTGACCAGGTCACTACTGACTGTTCTGGTGGGTGTTTGTGGGGATTTTTATTTTTGAAATGAAAAATCCAACACCAGAAGTGCTGGCTTTGATTGCTCCTTTTCCCCCTTTTTAATTTTTATGACTGGAATTAAGAACTTTCAGCTCCTCCACTGAACAGTTTAAACACGGTCACTCATCCATTTCCCTTCTGTGTTTTCACAGAATCTGCTGGGCAGGAATGGACCTTATAAAGTATTTTATTATATCTACAGAATTAACAGGGACTGAAACTAATTTTTTCCAAGGAAAGAGGGAACAGGGATATCATAAATACTAAAACAGAGGTGAGAAAGATGTTTGAAAGAGGATTTGTTGAGAATAAAATCACTCCTTCCAAGCACAAATATCACCCTTAGCACAGAAACCAGAACCATCAGCATTATTTAATATCCCTGCTCAATATATTTTACATCCCTTGTCTCTTCCACACAACAACCTAAAGCCCTGACAGCTCCAATCTTTTATTTAATTTGCTCCTGACCTTTCTGATAATGCTGCCTGTTATCTCCTGTATTTGTGCCATGACTATACAACAACATTGTCCTGAAAAAATTGTGTTTGGCCCTCTCGGAGGTGTGAACATTGAATTGAGACAAAACTCCTCCAAGGGGATTTCCTAGCCATGATTGGGTTGCATTTTCTAGTTTTCATATTTCTGCATCTTTCCATAATGGGATAATGGAAATATACATATTTCCAAAATGGGATTTTCACTTAAAAAAATTAAAAAAAAAAAAATTGACTTCTTACAGGTGGATCCCTGCAATGCAGCCTTCCCAAATCCTTCCTCTGCTGGCACCATGAGCATAGCCACTCTCACCTCAATCCCAGCCCTTCTCCCCAGAGGGAATGATGCCTCAGGTTTGGCTTTTCCATGTTTCACATTCTGTGCTACTTTAGTGTGTGGGTCTGAGCTTCACATCAGGGCATGGTGAGCTCTGTGCCCAGAGCAGGGAGACAAAACAATTCCTGCTCCAGCTGGGCACCAAGGACAAATGACCCAAATCTCAGCCCAGGAGCACAAACCCCGTGGGCTGGAGAGAGAAAAACAAGCAGGGTGGGAGTGCCTGGGCTAAAGCTGGGCTGGGACAATGAACTGCAAGGTGCCAATGGAGCAGAGCTGATCCCAGGGAGAGACCCCGGGAGCGCTCGTGCATTTTGGGGCCATTTTGGGTCATCTTGGGGGCAGCCCTGGCTGGGCTCTGGTGCTGCCCAAGGTGGGTCCATGGAGGAGATCCTTGGAATCAATCCCTGCTTTATTCTGGGACTCTGCCCAGCCCCTGCTCCAGGGCAGCCTGCACAAGGCATCAGGAACCCAACTCACACTTCCCACAGATCTGAGAGGTTTCCATCATATTTAATTTTCATGCTCAAGTCCTCACTAATCTCTTAATTCCATCTCAGCACATCCCACCTGTAACTCCATTTCCCTGTCTCCAAAATTGCTGATGTCTCAAACTCCAGCTCCACTTCCACCTCATTTTTAAGCTCTCAATTTTATCTTTGGAATGATGCCAAACTTCAGCCAGAACTTCATGCATTTCTTACCCCACCTGAGTGGTAAGAAACTTCCCCAATTTTTCCCAACCACGCTTTTTAAATTTGACTTCTTTTAAAATCACTTTTTCTTTCAAACACGGCAGGAAAACAGAATTGAGGGAACATAAATGGCCCTGTCCACGGCTGAAGGGGTGAACCAAGTTACACCACAAAAAAGATCTTTAAATGCAAACATTCCTCACTCTTAATGCCCTATTTGGGGCTGATTCTGTATTATGGCAGAGTTTTAAGAGCAGAGACAGAGCAGGAAAAAGAAATCTTCCAACCCCCTGACATATTTTAACATCTGCAGTGCTTGTGTTAAATATAATAATTCTTATAAGACAAGCCATGGCTCAAGCCTCATCCCAAGGGATGCTGCCCTTCCTATTTCCATCGGTTTTGTCAGGGAACAAAAGGTTTGGTTCCAGAAAACCCTCACTGGCTGCTGCTCTCTTCAATAATGGTCTTTTCCCTGGTCAGCTTTAATTAAATGGACACAAAAGAAGGGTCAGGATTGACTTAAGAAAGCAGAAATATTCACCTGAAATGACTTGAGAGTGAAAAATGCATGAAAAAGTTGGGAATGAAAGATGAAACGGGCTTTGTCACTGCTTTCATTCCTCCTCGCTCTCCTCAAAGCGTTTCACAGAAGTTGGTTTTTCACAGCCTTCTTCAGAAGAGGATTTCACTGAAGGCTCTGACCACAGACATTTCTAATGGAAAACTAAACTATTTCCACTTTTCCTGATTTCTGCACCTGGGCTTTATAACTTTTTATAAAGACATCTCAGGCAGAAATAAAAAAAAAAACCCTCCCAACACTACACAGGTGAAAGTTTTCAGAAGTATTTTCTACTGAACTTTTTCAAGTAATAAATAAAAAATACAGAGAGATCTGGATTTTTTTTTCAACTTTTTCTGATCCCCTATAAGATATTTAGGATGTTTTTTGACTTATTATTTACTGTGGAGAGTGGGACTAAATGGTTCAGCTTTTCTTTTCTCTTTAAACCATCTCCTCCCACTCCAGATAAATATTTGCTTCACCAAGACATCCAGAGATCCCCAGGATATTGGTTGGCATTAGTGGGATCTCCATGAAAGAAACTTTGTGGAGGATAAGGATGCAGAGCAACGAATCCATGGACTTAAGGAAAAAAATTAAACAATTTGGAAAGGATTACCACAATGGACCAGCTGATGAAAAGCCCAGCACAGCTCTGAAAAGTAAAAACGTGCCTGATTTACATTTATATTGTGCTTTTTCTTTGCAATTGTTTTTGTATTCCTCCTCATCCATTCCAGGGCTGTGGTTTATTACCCTCTATAAAGAAATAATAAAATATGGTGGCTACTTCATATTCAAAAAAAAAAAAAAGAGAAAGAAATAGGTAGGGTCTGGAAAGAAAAACTGTTTGCTTAAAGTGGTGAGGAAATAAATAAAATCTTAAAACTGAAAATCTCAGGTAGCTTCAAAATCTTGCTAAGTCCTTGCCCAGACTGGGATTGTAGGAAAACAAAACAGAATTCCAACAGAGTGGGACAAAAGTGGGTTTTGCTTTTAAAGAACTCTCCTGGTCCCTTGGGATGGAGATGTGCTGGATCCTGCAATCCAAGGGACACACTGGAGGCACTGCCTGGGCAGGAATAGGCTAATACCATTTAATAAGAAGATATTAAAGGACATTTATGTGTATATATAACTATATAAATATATATTTATATATAAATATAAATAAATATAAATAATGATATAAAATATATTTATATAAATATAAATAATTGCACATAAATACAAATATATATTTATATAAAATATAAATAAATATATAATTATATATAAACATAAATGACATTTTAATATATAAATATATATTAAAAATATATACATATATAGAGTATAAATCTGTGTATATATATACACATATATTGTATAAACAATCTTATATAATATATAATTTATATACTATAAAATAGGAAATGTATGTATATATACTCATTGTATATATTGTATATATATTATATATAATATATAAATATGATATAAATATATGATATATATGATATATATGATATATATGTGATATATTTTATTTTTATATATTTTATTTCTTTTTATATAATATATTTTATTTATATATAATATATTTATTTTTATATAATATATTTTATTTATATATAATATATTTATATTTTTGTATAACAAAGACATTTCTCAATTTTGGAACCATGAAATGCTCCCAAATTCTCTCCTCCTCCCTGTTATCCCTCATCTCCAGGCAGCTGCTGCCTGTGTGGGACACCCTGGATGCCCAGGTGCCTGCAATGGGATATTTCCTGCTGCAATCAAACCTGGCTGGGATTAAATCTGCCATCATTAAATCTTAGGAGAAGCTCTCTCACAGTCAACCATCTCCCAGGCCCCCAAATTTGGGGGTAATTTTAAAACCTCCCCTTATCATGGCAACACCTGTGTAACACCACAACTCCTGCTGGGCAAAGGATGACTGCAAAGAAACCTTCAACGTTTAAATTTAATATTTCCCAGCTTGTTTTCGAGGTGGAAAGCATCATCTACAAGATGGAGCAAAAATCAGCTTTTCAGGCTTGATTTCTTCTGTCACACTTAAGGGCTTTGCTGGTGTAAAGTATCACAAGGGTTTAGAAAACAGCCCAGCTCCTGCTGCCAACAGCACATTAAGTGTTCAACCAAGCTGGAATTTACTGCTTTGGAACATAGGGCTGTAAAAATAGGAGGGTGAAAAGGGCTTCTCATGTTTAGGAAAAGCAGTTTTATGTCCTAACACGAGGAAATAAATACAGACCAAAATTCCTGGAGATAAAAAATCCCCAAATGTTTTTGGGAGCTCTGCGACTTAAGTAGTTATATATGCAAAATATCTTTTGTCTCTTAAAGAAAACTCAAATTAAGCCTTCCAACCTGTGGGAAGGCAACTGAATCGTGTTATTTGATCACTAAAAGGACAGCATTTCCTTGGGGAATTCCACTGCAACAGAGCTCAGCTCACAGAATTCCAGGTGAATCCAAGCAAAGCTTGACCTGCCAGGGGTTGATTTCAGGATCCCATCAGCAGGTGGATGTGAGGCTCCCAGTGATTAATCTCTGATGATGACAGCTTGGTGTCTGTGTTGCAGAAGGGTTTGAGGGAGCCAGGGGCTGCACGGACAGGCTGGGAAATGCAAATGGCTCTTGGAATGTAATTATTGCAGTTGGAGCCCCTCTCACTCTGCATTGTTCACAAATGAGCTGCAGTGCCACAACTTTTAATGACCTCTTCACTTGCGTGGGAATCGTTCCTGCAGCAGCCCTTTTTAGCTGCTGTAATTAAAGTAATTTAAAAGTTTTAACTAGAAAGTGCACTCAAGGCACAGGAACTGATAAAGGGAAATGTGGCTTCAAGAGCTCTTTTTTCCCCACCCCGTGCAGAGCTCCCACTGTGTCAGAAAATTACATAATGTCCATCTTTCTGTTTGGCTCCACAACAAAGCATTTCCACCTACTCGCTCCCTGCTTTTCATATTTTTATTTTTGAATCCGGATGCTTTAATGGGGGAAGAAATGAAATCTGTTGCTGTGACCATGTGCCAGTATTAAATGGGAACAGAGGGCTGGAGGAAAGTCTGGAGCACAAGGAAGCCAAGAAACCACAGAGGGCCCTTCCCCTGCTTCAAAACCTGCAGCCTTTGTGGGCTCCAGTGTTATTTTTGCCTTTTGAGCCTTATGCATCTCTAATTAGTTTTTAGTGCTGTGTTTGTTGACAGCCCATTCCTGCTGTTAATTTGGATATTGATTGTTTTCCATATAAAGATTATTCCAAGATTCCATGGGCAAGCTTTACTCTCTTGTTCCTTTGACTGGGCCATGGAAAACACAAAAAGGGCTAAGTTTTAAAGATACTGAAGCAAAGGAAAAGACAAGAGTCAGGAATGGTTCTGCAAGTCTCATTCTTTGCACACAATGTGGGAATGGGATATTCCTGAATCCTGGCATTGGTACAGAAATCACACAGCCTGAATATCCTGACAGAACTGCCCCAAAGAGCTAAATTTTGATTTTTTGTGATGCTCCCTGTGGTCACTGACCACCCTCCAAATGAAGTTGATCAATTCCAACCACAAACCACTCTGAAACTCTTTCAAGACACAAACTTATCTTAATAAACAAGCAAAACACCAATACCCTGAAGAAGTTCTAGCATTGGCTATGCCTATTGAAAAATATAAATTCAACCTCCTAATAAAATATTTACCAGCATAAATCACAATGAAATAACAAATTCATGACATTCTACTGCAGCCTGCCTAAAATCCACGGGCAGTTATTGTTCCCAAGGAGAGCAGGAGGTGAGGCTGGGCTGACTTTTTGGCTTTCCAGTGAGTGTCTGTGAATTATCCCTCCCTTTCAGTATTCTGCAGGTGCAGAGACACCGCCGGCGTCGTTTTTAATAAAACATTCCACTGTAAATCAAGAAACGCTCACACACACACCATAAACGGGGGGGGAAAAAGAAGAATAACATTTCAAAAGCCAAAGAGGCCATAAAAACTGGGTTTTACTGCAGGTGGTTGACCCTGGTTCAAGTTTAATTCACTCCAGAAAGGAGCTTCTTTGGGAAGCAGCGTTTCTCCCTGTTCTGTCTGGGCCTTGGCAATTCAAGGCTTGTTCTGCACTTTAAATAACAATTCCACTGCCTCTCCATATAGACAATTAAAGTGCATTCATTAGGAGATTACTGCCCTATTAAAGCCATCAACCTCTGGCTGGTAAATAATCAGTCTAACTAGTGCACTCGCCTCGTGGTTATAATTAAATCAGTTTGCAGTTGGTGGCCACCATTAAATAAAGTTAATGATGATATTCTTCTATTGGTTGGAGGCAATAATATATAACAAACATCAGGCAAGAGGGTACTTGGCCCTGCAATCACAATTTGGGTAATTTTGCTTTTGATTTTAAAAATTTCAGTACTAAGACTTAGCCTAGGTTGGCAGAGATAGAACAGGCAGAGACTCGTAGAATTTTTTGGGTTTAAGGGGAGCTTAAAGATCACCTCCTGCCACCCCCTGCCAGGGTCAGGGACACCTTCAACTAGCCACTTTTTAAATTTGGAAACATCTGACAATTTATCAATCAACAAAAATTGCTGTGCCACCAAAAAGCTGCTCTATTGATCCACAGTCTGTCCTCTGAACCACCTCCATAAAATCATGTAATGGGGAGAGAGAGTTCCTTGTTTCCACGGTGGTTTGAATTTCTAATTTTTGTGTTAAAAATCAATTAAAAAAAATAATTCAAGCTAACCTCATGGTTGGGATTCCATTCCAGCTGGACTGCAGCCCCACACCCCAAGTTAACTTGGTGTTTTACCCCACTTGTTGTCTGCAGCACTTTTGTCACATGCAGGGAACTCCTCCCTGTGCACCTGCCACATTAACAACTCCATTTTCCCCCTAAACACCTGCTAACTAAAACCTGTCAAAAGAAAGCACCTGCATGCAGAAATATGGATTGGTTTGCCAAAAAAAAAACCAGCCTCAAAATCCTGTTTCTTTTGGATTAAATGGTTTTTTCAAGCTGAACAAAAAGAATCTATTTTTTTGGAGCGATATTTCTGCGTTGGGTCATTCTGCCTTTTGATTTTCAATAATATCGATTGAGCCGTGGCACAGAAGAAGGTTCTGAAAGCTTTTCATTGCTCCCATTCCCATTCCATGGATTAAACTGCCTGTCCCAGGCCACACTCAAACATCTTCTGTGTTTCAGAGCACAGTTTATGAGATTTCTCATATTTATTGCTCCAATTATCTCGGGCAGTAAACAGAGATGGTGCAGAGTTCTGAAACTCAAAACTTGGGGAGTCGTGGAATTATTTAGGCTGGAAAAGACCTTCAAGATCAAGAAGTCCCAGCACAAACTGTGACCCCCAAGGATCACATCCAAATATTTTTAAAATTCCTCCAGGGATGGTGACTCCACCACTGCCCTGCACCGTCTGTTTCAAGCCTTAACAACATTTTCAGGGGAGAAGTTTTTCCCAGCAAGTCCCCAATATCAGTAATTTCACCTCTTCCCAGGGCTGTGATCTCTATTTTTAAAGCTGTTCCTCTGTCACCACCTACAGAGATATTTTAGGGGGAAGAATCACACAAGTTTTGATAAGAGCCATCACATGAATCAACACCCAAGGAAAGGGAAACTCAGCCTATCAATATTTACAGCTCTTGAAAGGCCACTGTCAGGTTTTTATTTGGGAATTTGATGCATGTTGGAGGAAATAATAAGCAGGAGAGAGCAGCAGTAAAGAAAAGGAGAAGTTAAAGTGCTTGGAGAGATTAATTCTCAAAGCAAGACAATGAAGTGGCTGCAACATGAAATTAAAGTGGCAGCAAATCTCTTTGAGATTAGAAAGGAGCCTGGTGGACAGATGGATTGGGCAATCATTTGATAGGAATCAGTTTAGAGCAAGATAAAACAGAGAAGAAGAGAAGGAAAGGGATGTTTGGAGTCTGACAGGAGCAGGTTTAGGGACAGGGAGGCACCAGCTGACTTTGGTGTCAGTTTGGGGCAGTTGTTTCACCAGAGTGACACAGGCACGGGAAAGAGATGAAAAGAGAGATGAAAAGGCAGGAAAAGAGGTGAAATTCAGAAGATGCAGGAGAAATCAATGCCCTGCTCTGTGAGGAGCCATTTAAAAGACAAACAGGGAAATCAAATGGTGGAAGAGTTGATGCAGAGAAAGGGGAGCCAACAGAAAAATGGGAAGCAAAGGAAGTGAGAAACTTTTTCCCTAGACAAGGCAAACCAAATAGAGCTCATCTGCAATCAATAAATAATTAATTAATCTGTGTTCCATCCTGCTCTGGCAGGTGTGACTGACATTCCCTAGGGAAGCACAGTTCATACAAACCACACCAAGTGGCTCATTTAGGATCAGCTGAGAATTTGGGACTGGGAAGTTTGCAGGCAGTGCCTTGCTGCAGGTTTGGGCTTGGGGATTTCAGTACCAAGTGCTGACATTTCCAAAAGCAAGGAGTCCAGGATAACGTTGAGTTTGCATTTACAAACTGGGGGGTGTTTTCCCAGTTTCACTTGCAGAGTTCAACCCCACAGCTCTTCCCAGTGAACAGAATATTCCAGGGGCAAATCTATATTCCAATTTTATTCCTTTATCAACATGCATATTATCAGGCAGTAATCGATGCACTATCAGTTTTGATGCACTTTTGCAGAAATTGATGCACTAGCCTGTTTTCTTAATATATTTTTAAAATAATTACATGACTTTCTTCCCTTGGAGACAAAACACCAAAGCCACCTCTCCAATTTCACTGCTCTTAATTTCAAAGCAAAGCAAAACTCTTTTCCACGTTACCTAAATATATCCATCATTTCTCTGCAAGCCTCCATAATCCCTTGCCAATAACACCTCCAATTTCATTTAGTACATCCTTCCCAGAAACTCCTGATGTTTTAAATCCCCAATCACTTTTCTCACTCAGCCATGTCTCCCTTATTCCAATAATTTCATACTTATGCTAAAACATCTGTAACTCCCATTCAGAAACTCGTTATAGAAGATAGGCAGCTTTTCCCTCTTAGCTCTGCTTTGATTTACATCCTTTGCAGAGGTATTTTCCTCTGAACATTGTTAACCACGGGATAAATTACTTTGGGATTTAGGCAGCGACATCCAAATCTCTCTCCACCCTCATTACTCCAGCTAACAGAAGATGGGGAGTAATTTTTCAGTTTAGAACACAGCTGATTTTTCCCCTGAGCTTGTGAAAGGCAGGCCCTTGGTAAATATTATTCTGATTTTTCAGTTTGGTGATTTTTCCCCTGAAATCACGCCCTCCCCATGGCTGGAGGATCACCTACAGCATCTCCTTGGTGCTTCCATGGAGGAACATGGCTGATAACAATCTCACAGGGAAAATCTCTCTTGGGCTGAGCTGAAACTGGAGAAAACTCCCAGGAACCTCAGAGTATTTTCCAGCTCTGCTCCTCCTGTGCACCCACTGCTCCCATGCAGGAATCACACTGATTCTGGAATTTCTGGCAGGAATTTCCAGCTGCACTCCCTACAAGCCCTGCTAACACAGCCTGCTTTCACAAGCCCTGCCACCCAATGATGTGAGGTTTTACAGATTTAACAAAAATCTTATTTTATATCTGGCTACTTTGTAACATTAGAACAAATTTAATTAAACCTAAAGCTTTGAAACATGTTTTAGGACACGATTAGTAAACAACCTTACCTAGTGCAGGGTTTCAGCTGAAAAACTTGGAGAGGAGGTTTCTTGGATGTATATTCTGGTTTGATTTGTTTCCACTGGATTTATATCCCTTTTCTCTACAGCTCTGAAAGGGCTGGAAAGGAACCTCAAATACTCAGCCACTGGGGAAAAAAAAAAAATAAAATCTAAAGCTCAACACAGTTATCCACTTAAAAATAGAAACCCCAGGCTCAGAGGAGCCCTTTTTATGCCTTCCTGGGTCACTCCCTCCTAAACTTTTGGTGATGCTCAAGGCCCTTTTCCCCAGGTGGACCAGCCCGGAGGGATTTTCTTGATTGCAGATTAGTGCCAGCCTGAGAGGCAGGCTCTTACTCACAGGAGCAGTGAGTTATGTCATGAGTAAGCCAAGAGCCCTGGGGGTATCAGAGCAGTTTTGGAGCACTCACCTCCTGTTGGGTGCACAGGACTTCTCACCTTCCCAACAGCATGTTTAATGTCCATGGAGAAGATACAACAACTGTATAATGGGCAAACTCCCCTCAGAACCCCCAAAACTTTCAGAAATTTAAATTCTGATTTTAATTTCAAGGGTGGAGAAGGTCAAGTCGCTAATTTGGAAATTACAGTGGGATTTAAATAAGGAAACTATGGCAGGGAACCTGCCAGGAATGGGAGCTCACACAGAATGGGTTACATATTAAATTGAATTTTAAAATAATATCAAGGACACTGTCATGCAATGTGTCACTGCAGAGTCAAGGCTAAAAATAACATTGCTTTAAAGAAATGTAGTAATTCTTTAATACTCCCAGTAATAATTATGTCATTATAAAAGTTATCCATTTTATCCTGCTGGATTAAAACTCTCACTGTGCTTTTGAAGATGATGGTGTCAGAAACACCAACAACTGATGTAAGTGCACGCAAGCAAAACACTTTGGGCAGCAGGGATGGGAAACACTGATCAAAATTAGGTACAAACGTGAGCAAAACATTCCCATTTCTGATAAAGGACTCTGCTCCAATGTGGAAAATGTAACACTCCAATCCTGCCTTAAAGCACAGAATGAAATACTGTACAAGGATTTGTCAGGCCTTGCTGACCTTTCTCAAGTCTTTTGGACTCCTAAAAATTTCCTCCTGCTGCTGCATCATGACATGGCCACAATGTCCTTCCTCTCCTCTGAGCACCTCCTGTGGGGTTTGGACTTCTGTCCCACACAGACAGCAGAGCTTTTGGAAAACATTTTCTGGCCTGGATGATCTTTGCCCACAAAAAGAGGAGATTCTGTGGACTTTCCATGGGCTCAGTGAACATTCCCCACTGCTGGAAATATTGAGCGCACCACAACTCGATGTGCAAGCTGGTCCTGAATCCTTTTTCCCCGTTAGGAATCCCACAGAGCTGGGATGGCACCGCAGGAAAACTGGCTGAAAAGAGTCACAAAGAGGTGCAGTGTTTGTTTCAACACCAGGGGAAAGCAAAACCCTTCAAAGGAACGCTGGAGGATTTCAAATGAGTGGTCAAAATGCTGGAAGTGTTTGAAGAGAGAACTGAGCAAACATTGACTCTTCTGTGAGCTAACACCAAAATCCTGCTGGGGTTTGGAGCTGCCTGTTTAGAGCCAGGCAGAAATGAGTCCTGTAACACAAAAGACACACGGGCTTTTTGTTAATTCGGGCTTCTCCTTCTCACCTAATTTTTGACACAATAATAAAATACAGATGCCAACAGAGACCGTGCTTTCTGACTTAGAGTAGATTGAAATGGTTCAAAAGTCTTGTTTGCTTGTGGCTTTTGCAGAAAATTGAAGTCCTCACAGCAAAAATAAACCTCAGAAGATTTTGTGACTATTATGGTTGGTTTTCTTCTTGGCTGATTGTTCAGCTAATCAAAGTGTTCTCATACCACCAGAAACTTCTTATTTTCCATGATGTGATTGAATGAATTCATTGCTCAGTTTTTTATGGACAAACCCCAGAGAGATTTTTCCATCCTGAGCGAGTTTGACTTGAGTGGATGAAGAGTTCTTGACTTGGGAGAAGCACGAAGCCCAAAAGGTCACCCCTGTCCACTGCAGGGTCTGACCATCACCAAATGACCACATTTGAGCTCCACACTTCCTAAAAGACTTCCACAGAGCTCCTCAGGACCACAACAGACTTCTGTGGGATGAAGTTAGGATCAATTAGGATCATCCCTCAGGAAGCAGCATTCTTCATATTCCAGTCATGACACAGAATTCTGTTTTCCAAGGCCACCCCACATCCAATCCCAGCTCATCTCTCTGAGAGCACTGTGGGACACACACTGGGGACAGGTATTTCAGGAAGTGAAGATGGAAGCTGAACAAGATGCCCTCACAGCTCCTGTTGGCCACATCCATCAGCTGGTTTGTGCAAATCCTATGGAAAACCTGGATGAGGGAGGACAAAATCAAAAGTGCTGACTCAGCAAGCAGGCTTGTGGAAGACACCCAGCATCTGAAAACTGAAATTTAATTGTTGGAGTGCTCTTTTTGTGCCCATGATTTTAAACACGTGGGATTTTATCAGCATGTGCCCTGACTGGGTTCTTGGAAGGCTTCAGAAAATTCAGTTTTATTGCCATGTATTTGAAAAAAGATTAAATAGTCTGGGACACCCTGCTATGAAACAAAGAGCTCTGGATATTTCCTGGGGCTGTTCTGAATGGGTTAGTTAAGAACCATAATGCAGAGATTTTGTTCTTTGCTCAAACATCATCCATCTAGCTGGGAAAAGGAAGGGAACTTGGCATTTCTTGCCTCGTGGCCATTGAAATTGGCTCTCAGGATACCTGTGCCTCTGGCTTTACTGTCATGGAGCTGCTGACATGGCAGGAAAACCCCATTATGCAGAATTCAGCAAGGGAACATTGGCAATTGTCAGGGAGAGATGTATTTTCTGCTCCTAGGGTTATGTAAGGGCTTTTATCTCCCTGTACATAAATGTACATCCCAAGACTCTTATCCCATCAGATGTGCTGCTGATAAGATCTGTTTGAAGAGAGGGATGGAGATGACCCAGTTAATGAACTGTTGCCAGAGGTGGGTGGGTTATTTTTGGGGATCACTCTGGAAAGGAAGTGTGAATCTGCCTCTTACCCACATAGTCAATATACTCAGGAAAACTTTGCCTGGAAAGCTCTTGCTTTGCTTGAACTTTCTGTTGGCACTCATGAAATGATCCTGACTCTGTAAAGTGTTGGAGCTCCAGGGAAAACCAAGAATGAAACCCAAACCAAGAATGAAACCCAAAACACCAATGAAACCTAAAGCAAGAAAGAAACCTAAAGTAAGAAAGAAACCTAAACTAAGAAAGAAACCCAAAGCAAGGAAGAAACCCAAAGCAAGAGAGAAACCCAAAGCAAGAGAGAAACCCAAAGCAAGAGAGAAACCCAAAGCAAGAGAGAAACCCAAAGCAAGAGAGAAACCTAAACTAAGAAAGGAACCTAAAGCAAGAGAGAAACCCAAAGCAAGAGAGAAATCTAAACGAAGAAAGAAACCTAAACGAAGAAAGAAACCCAAAGCAAGAGTGAAGCCCAAAGCAAGAGTGAAGCCCAAAGCAAGAGAGAAGCCCAAAGCAAGAGAGAAACCCAAACCAAGAGAGAAACCCAAACCAAGAGAGAAGCCCAAACCAAGAGAGAAGCCCAAAGCAAGAGAGAAGCCCAAAGCAAGAGAGAGACCCAAACCGAGAGAGAAGCCCAAAGCGAGAGTGAAGCCCAAACCAAGAGTGAAGCCCAAACCAAGAGTGAAGCCCAAACCCAGAGAGAAGCCCAAAGCAAGAGAGAATCCCAAACCAAGAGTGAAGCCCAAACCAAGAGTGAAGCCCAAACCAAGAGTGAAGCCCAAACCAAGAGTGAAGCCCAAACCAAGAGTGAAGCCCAAACCAAGAGTGAAGCCCAAAGCAAGAGAGAAACCCAAAGCAAGAGAGAAGCCCAAACCAAGAGAGAAGCCCAAACCAAGAGAGAAGCCCAAATCAAGTCCCCTCCTTTCTCATGGCCCTGTTGAGCACTACAAGGTTCCATTCAATGTTGTCCAGTGATGGAACCAGGGGAATGGCTTTGAGCTGGGTGGTGGGTTTAGATGGATTTTGGGAAGGAATTCTTCCTTGTGAAGGTGGGCAGGCCCTGGCACAGGGTGCCCAGAGCAGCTGTGGCTGCCCCTGGATCCCTGGCAGTGCCCAAGGCCAGGCTGGACAGGACTTGGAGCAACCTGGGACAGTGGGAAGTGTCCCTCTGGAATTAGATGACCCAAAGCATTCTATAATTCTCTATTGGGGATAATGACACTTCTCCAGTTATTTTAAATTATGATTTTCATCCTGCTTTACCCTGAACATAGAAGTGCTGTCTGTAGTGTCAGTTCATCCTTTCTGACACTGCCTCTCTTGCAGCACCTTCACCCCACAGCAGATCCCAGAGTGGCTGTGGCACTGACATGATTGATGAACTGTATCACCACTCACTGGGTAATATTTAACATATTTCAGAACATCTGTCCAGCTAATGTGGTTTGCAAGAGAGCTTTCTGTCTTCTCCACAATGCAGTGACTCCCCAATTAATAAAAGGGAACCAATTTTGGAATGCTTGAAGTGAACAATTAGAAGCTCCATAAAGGCGTTTCTCTGTATGGAATTAAATACAGCAGGAATTAATTTGCTGGAGTGGTTAAAATGTACGTGACAGGATTTTAGTGGGAAAAAAACATTCACGTAATGCAAATAAAAATCTAATCTGAGGAGTGGGAATGAAGCAGAATTTATGGTTGGGGACTGTGCTCACCACACACAAACTGTGTACTTGCAAAAGGGGTCTCAATTAAATACACTATATAAAATTAGACCAGCAGGGGGTTTGCTGTAAGGCACATAAAGCACGTTTAAATGCATCAAAACTCATTAAAAAGCTGTATAATTACAGTTAACTAGCAGGGGGAAAAAATTAAAAAGAAAGTCTGGATAGAAAGAATAGGATTTGTTAAAACAAGGAGATGATGAGGTTGTGACTGGACAGAAAGGAAAAGAATAGGTCATGGGAGCAGAAAAACGTGTCCACAGAGGATCAGAATAATGGAAAATACCTGCAGGAAGGCACTGCTGAGTAGTGGGAAGCACACCCAAATGGGACAGGGACATGTCTGGGATTTTTCTCAAGGTGCTGCTGCATTATTCTGCTCTCCCTCAGTGCTTTACTGATCCCTCTGGGCTCATGACAGTGACGAGAGCAGCCCCACCAAGAGCAGTGAGAGCTCATGGCACCAGGCAGGAGCTGGGCCCAGGGCCCTCCTGAGCTCCCTCCCATCCTCAGTTATTTTATGGTCCTGCACATCCCAGCAGGATCCCTCCCCAGCTGGTTCATCTCAGCTGGGCTGGGGGAACACCCTCCAGAGGAGCTCGGCCACCTGGTGGGACACAGGACAGACTTGGTCTGGGATGTGGCCATGGCTCCCGTGGAGGCAGGATGAGTTCTTCAGTTTAAGACCAGAAGCACAAGAGCTTTAGGACAAACCCCAGCCATGACACAGCAGTAACTTATCCATCTATTGGTTCAGAGACCCTCAAACTGTCACCACTGGTTCTACCACCACTGACCAAGGGCCCATCACAGACTCACACCATCACTGAGGTTGGAAAAACCCCCCCAGACCATCAAACCCAGCCTGTGACCAACCCCTGCCTTGTCACCAGTCCAGAGCACTGAGTGCCATGTCCAGGAATTCCTTGCACACCTCCAGGGATGGGAACTCCAAACCTCCCTGGGTTGCCCCTTCCAGTGTTTAACAACATTTTTCCATGAAGAAATGCCTCCTGAAGGCCAGGAAGAATTCCTGTTTTTGCAAAAAAAACAAAAACTTCCCTGGGTTGCCCCTTCCAGTGTTTAACAACATTTTTCTATGAAGAAATGCCTCCTGATGGCCAGGAAGAATCCCTGTTTTTGCAAAAAAAACGAAAACTTCACTGGGTTATCCCTTCCAATGTTTAACAACATTTTTCCATGAAGAAATGCCTCCTGATGGACAGGAAGAATCCCTCTTTTTGCAAAAAAATGAAAACTTCACTGGGTTATCCCTTCCAATGTTTAACAACATTTTTCCATGAAGAAATGCCTCCTGATGGACAAGAAGAATCCCTGTTTTTGCAAAAAAACACGTCTAAATCAAGGCTGTCACTTGCTAATCTACATCTGGTGACACATCCAGTTCTGAGGACACTGAGGCTACTTCAGATATAAAACCACCCAGGCCTCAGGAGCCTGAATTTCCCTGCAGTTCCTTTGTTTCTCAGCAGGCTGAGTTACAGACTTCTCACAGATTGCCACACAGGGTCCATGGCAGCTCTGAGTTAAATGCCCCAGAATAAAAACCAGAGCTGCCCTTGTGCAGGGCTCTCTCGTGCTGCCATGGGGCTCGCACGTGCACGGCTCTCACAGCAGCTCTCAAGGTCACTCCAGCTTCCTGCCTCACTGGCAAAGATGAATTTGAGTTCTGTTCCTGCTCCAAACTCATTTTTCCCTTAGTTAACTCCATGCTTTTACTTACTTCTATCTTTCTGGTCCAGCAGCCGATTCCAAATTTAATCAAACCTCTCATGTAGATCTCATTTTCTTCTATTTATCTACATTACTGGATTGCTCTCCCTTTTCTTCCCTTTTTCCCGAGACCCAGCAGCACATCTCAAGATTCTTAGTGCACAATTTGAAATTCACATCTTCAGGCAAAATGTTTCTCAATGATGTAAAAAATTATTCCGGAGAGCATTCCCAAGGCAAACTGTCACATTTCCTCTGATCGGCAGCGCAGAATCAAACACCTTCTAAGACACTTGGTTTTCCTGGAGATTCCAGCAGGCAACAGAAATTCCTGGGTTAAAAGAACCTTCTAGTTCTGCCTCCAAGGCTCTCATCCTGCAAACCATGGATATCTCCATCAATAATTCCTCAGCGCTGCTTGGGATCTAATGAGAAGAGCTGGGCAGGGCAACTCATCTTCCCGATTGCATTGCAGGGAGGGCAGGACTTTGCCATTCATTTCTGGGGATTTCAGGCCTGAGCTGTGAGCAGTTCTCTGCCTGCAGTGATTTTCCCCTCCTCGCTGCCTGCATTATGAAATTACCCAGTGCAATCCATGCCTTTTCCCCGGTGGATGGACTCGGAGTCGCGTGGCACTTAGGAGAGGACATCAGTTAAGGGAGATGCACCAGGACTTACTCTGAATTTATGAAACTGAGAGTCTATTCCTCATTACAGCTCTCAGTAAATCATCCTCCTCTTGCTTTTCCTTGGAAACTGCTCCAGCTGCTGCCTGTATTTCCATTCTTTTATGTGTATAAAACCTTCTAGAAGGCGCTGCACCAGTAAAAACAAAATAAACAAAAGAAGTCGCGCCTTAAAAATACATGAAATAGAAAAGATTTGCAAGACACTCTGAGATCTTTGTAGGTGGACCACAAGATGCAGTTTTCCACAAGATTTCCCTAAAATTTTTCAAATTTATTAATTTTTCTTTAGGAAGATGGTTTGCAAAAGTTGGTGACTCTGATGGTCTATTACATAAGAAAATATTATCACACTTGAGGAAGAAAGACCTCTCTGACCTAGCAGAGCTTCTAATCTCATTTCACAGTTAGCAGAGCTGGTCTGACACTGGCTCCTTGAGAGGGACACTGAGGTAATGGGGACATCAGATTCCCTCCTGTTATCACAATGAAAAGGAAGGAACCCACCTGTTCTGCAGGACAAACTGATTTTTAACAGTATCACACAACCTGGAAGCAGAAACCAGCATAATATCAAAAATCAAAATATCTTTGAATTGTAATTGTTGCATTAATTCCCTCTTGCAAAAAGGAAGCTTGGGTGGGGATGTGTCCAGGCAAATCTTGCTCCCTCCTCTTTACCTGCTGTGCTTTCCTCAGCAAAACCAGGCTGAAAAATCTGTAATTCCCCAGGTTCTCCTGCTCAGCCAGGTTGGTTCCTTTCCTTCCTGTGTGTTTTCCTGAAGCCAGAGCAGTTTGTACCAGGCCATGCACTCACCTCCTTTTGGGCTGGAGCAAACTCAGGTGGAAAAAGGGAAAAGGCAGCTGAGCACTCATTATCCCATGGATGTGCTGGTCCCACAGGAACAGCTCTGCACTTGGATGGGAGCTGCCAGCAGAGCCTGAGCTGTGCACAGGTTTAATCTTATTGTACATGCACAACTGGCCTCAGAAAGGATTCCCTGAGCACCCCTTTGCACAGGGGTCTTGTCCTCAACTTTTAGACCTTGTTTGTTCTAAATGATGAGGGAAGCACCTGCTTACCTCAGACATCCTTCCTCTCCAGCAGCTGGAACACCACGCTCCACCTGGATTTGGAGCAGGGCTTTTAACAGCTCTCCATTTTCAGCCTTGCTTGCACTTTGGATGGGGAAAAGTAGGCTGGCTAGGAAAGTTCCAGTGGCACCAGCACGAGCCTTTGTAGAAACAGCACTAAGAGGAAACTGGGAAAGTAAAGCTGGAGAGAACAATCCTATTTAAAAAGTATTTTAGATTCTCTGGGTCAAAAAAAAAAAAAAAAAAAAAAAAAGAAGGAGGAAAATAGACAGGAAAAACGTCACAGATTCTTTCTATTTTATCTGAAAAAAAAGACCTACTAGTTTTCATTTCAGTCCTGTGTCTTTCAAGCACATTAAGAAGTAATAATTTGCTCATATCCTAAAGACATTTTGACAGTTCCTTGGCTTCCTCCTCACTGTTCTCTCCAACTGTCTGTCCTTTTTTTCTTCTCCATGCAATGGGGAGTGACCTCTTGGCCAAAGGAGGGTCACCCTCACAAAGGACTCCAGCTTCAGCAGAGGCTGTTCCAGCAGGGCTGCTGTTATTTAAAACCTCAGCCCTGGTCAGCAAACGTCTCACCTGTCCTTGCCCTGGGAAGGTGCACATGGCCAAGGTCTGACAGGCTCAGGTTGCCTCCAGGTCACAAAACGTTGTCCTTCACATCTCACTGGGCTGGAGGAGCTGTTGGGAAGTTTTCCAAATGTAACTGAGATGCAGCATGAATAATAAAAGGGAAAAGGATTTAAAGTAAATGATAATAGAGATGTACCCAAAACAGAAAAGGAAGAAATCCCCACCCTGAACAGCCCTGAAATCCTTTCCCCGTCCCTCTTCACAAAGACTGGAGCTGTGAACACTTGGATCCAGAAGGATGTTGGGGGAGCATGACCCCAAATTAAAGAAAGTTTTCTTATTAATTAATTTTGAGTGTTTTATTGATAAGGCTTTCCTGTATAAATTTTGAAGTTTTAGCATTATTAGAACTGGACTCATAGTTGTGTCTTGAAACATAAAATGGACATAATATCATTGGTAAAGTCAACACTGCCCTCCAGCCACCTCTGCAAATAACAACACAGAGATGAAAAGCACTTTTTGAGTTTAATTATTTACCCCTGGGCAGTAAATATCTGCTACACCAAATCACCTCTGCCGTGGGGCAAATGAGGGGAAATGTTAATGTGAGACAATGACAGGACAAAAATCATATTGGACACAAACCAAATGAATTATTCAGGCTATCCTGCAGAAAATGAGGATGGCAGGTTAGCCACGGGATATCGACCACCCTTGGCAGGTGATGGCTTTTATTGGAGGTGATAAAGGAGAGGCTACGGGTGAAGAGCCACGCGACAGCGATTCCTGATCGTCCTGAAAATTGACAGAAAGATTCCTCATGTCTCAGCTGCAGAATGGGACACTTAACATTTGGAGTGCCATTTGATGGCATTCATGAGATGCTAACGACTCTGTGGCAGTAATGACCTAGTCTGCATTTGGAGTGCTGACCTAGAGGTACAAAACTTTAGAAGGCATTGCTGTCACCTAAGCCATCGCCACCAAACTTCAGAGCCCCTCAAACTCCTGCCCTTGATTTCCACACCAGGAGGATCCTGCTCTCCACAGAGGGTTTGCAAAACAGGCCAGAATTAGCCTCCCTGAGTTAAAACTTTGATTTAAAGGGGAGCAGATCTAAGCCAACAAGAGAATATCCATCATTCCCTCCTCCTCCGTGCTGCTCCTTTTCCATGACCTTGCTCCATGCCCTGTGGGGCAGGGCTGATGGAGTGACCCCCCCAAGCTGACATATTTTATGATCTGCTCTCCTTGCACCTTTTGTTGCTGACAGGATGGGAAGTCAAATAAAATATGTGGTCTAATTAAATCTTGGTATTATTATATTAATAAAGAGGGACAATCTCTGGCAAGAGCAAATCAAGAACAATCTCCAGCAATCTGCTGGATGGAATGAAAGAGATAAATTAGATGAGGCCTCTTGCTCCAGAAAATCCTTTTTTTTACCAGATTTTACCCAGATTTCTGGGACTCAGCAACACTGCTTTGAACAATAAAATTAACACTGGCAATTTGGAGGGAAAGGACTGTATGGGACACCCTAAACAATCCTAATAATGTGAAATCACTTGGGTTCACTCCTTTTTGGGATATCCTTAATCCTAATTCCAGTTCCAGTTTCCTCCTGGACAGCTATGAACTGGTTTGCATTACTGGCCTAACTGGTTTAACTGGAGCTGGGGCTGCTCTGCTGATGGCAGCGTTTGGGAACAACTTCTAAAGGAAAAAGTCTGGAAAACCCCACGTCCCCAGAACTCTTCCTGCCCTTTTGGCACAGGACAGAACTGCCAAGCACAGACCACACCTCTTCAACCCGACATAAAAAAGCCAATACTAAAAGACTCATTACTAAAGAATTGAATAATTAATAATATTTATGTTTCTATATTCTATAGATGCTTCCCTCCACCACACAAAGCATCAAGTTCCATGTTCCTTCCACTGAAAACCACTAATGCAATTGTAAGGAATACCCAAAGCAGAGTTTTTGGCACAAGACTCCTTTTTCCTATCTTTTGAAAATGGTTGTGGAATTATTGTCACAGCCTGTATTTGTGTTTGGGTAAGTATTTTGATCAGACTGTGTGATTTAATTTACATGCTACATGTTCTTTGGCCATCTGGCCTCTTCCAGAATAATATCAGAACAGATTTTTAAATCATTAGGAATATTAAAATCATAAAAGCAATAAAAAATATTTATTATTGTCAAGGACAAGTCTTGAGTCATTCTTTTTACCCTTCTTGGTTTTTTTTGCAATGTACTGAAAATTAAAACCAGGATTTTAAAATTGTTATTAGTTGTTTATAATCTATAAATTAATTGTTATGTATCATAACAAATAATTTAATTATTAGATGTTATTGAATCTACAATTTTAAGTTAATGTAAGAATTTTGAGATAATAATCTAAGAAAAATTAATTAAAGAAATAACTAAAAAAATGCTGCCATATCATCTTTCAGGATTTAAACTGTCACATAATAATCACATCATGCTTTAGATGACCTCAAGTGTTAAACACGAGCTGAAAGTGCAGCTGTGAGGGCATTTTGGGGGCTATTAATCCCCTGTAGATCCCTGGATTGCACGGAATTGCTGCCACAAACTCCTTCAGGGCAGGTGTGACTCCGGCCATGCCATTGAGGAACATCTCAACTGCAAAACCACTTCTGAAAGAAGAAAATTATCCGTATTTTTTTTTAATTGAACCAAAACAGGGAGATTTTCCTCGTTTCTCAATGGGAACTCCACACACAATTGCTGTGGCAGCAGAATTATTTCTGCTTTAATAGACTGTGAAGGTCTTGCTTTATTTAGTGTAAATATTTACTGTGTTTAAATGAGCAGTGCACCCTAATATTTTACAATTTGTGATTTTTCTGAAATAACAGTTCATAAAAAACGGATGGGGATGTTTCATTTGCTGAAGAAAATCAATCTGTGAGTTCATTTGAGTATTAAAAACCTCGTATTTTCCCCTCCTCCTGACAAAAAGTGGCTTTTCCCATTCACATTTCAGTGGGAGCAGCTCTGTTCTGAGCCCAAAACCCTCCCAGCCACAGCTTGCTAAGTGAGGCATTCTTTCAGTGAGGATGGTGGGGTTCTATCCATCTGAAAATCCCACTGAGGGAGGGGAAAATCAGGACTCTGGGCACAGCTCAGTGACTGCTCAGTCAGCTGGAGCTCATCAAGCCATGGCTTTCCATCCTTCACTTATTCCCCTCTGAGCCAGGCCTGGGTTTTCCTCTCCTCCCTTATCAGGGCTGGGTTCCATATCAGGTTTCTTTGGGATGGCACAGCAAACTCCTTCCAGCGAGGTCAAAAAGGGAGTTTTCTGAGGTGCTTTTTTGGGTTATTTTTAATGCTTCCAATTCTAGCAGCAATCTACGGGAGGAGGGATGTTTGCTGAGGGGAGAAAGATTTTAAAGGAGGCATTGAAAATTCCAGATTTGCCTCTAAAAATGTTGTCAAATCTTTTTTTTTTTTTCTTACAAGAAGTATTTTTTCAGGTGGAAAAATTTAGAAAAGTCTTATTTAATGCAAAGTTGGTTGATGTCCTTCACCAATACTCCATCCTTGCAAGCAGAGTAGTTTTTAGTCAATTTAGGATATTGATGAAGAAATTCTTTAGCAAGACAATGATGAAGCCTCATTGTGGATTACCAGGAGAAGTTGTGGCTGCCCCTGGTCCCCTGGAAGTGTCCAAGCCCAGACTGGACAGGGCTTAGAGCAGGAATAGAGCAAAATGTGGGATGGAATGAGCTTTGCACCCTTCGACCAAAACCATTCTGTGATGATTCTATTTCAACAAGAATCACAAATCAAACAAGTGGGTGGATAACCTAATCCCAATTCACTTTAGAAAGATATTAAATTTGGAAAAAGCTGACTTCTGATTTAATTTGGTTCCTCATTACCAACCCTTCCAGCTCTGTAAGGTCTTTCAGTG
Source organism: Haemorhous mexicanus (assembly GCF_027477595.1). Taxonomy (NCBI): domain Eukaryota; kingdom Metazoa; phylum Chordata; class Aves; order Passeriformes; family Fringillidae; genus Haemorhous; species Haemorhous mexicanus. Next base: position 24,311,478 of record NC_082350.1, read on the forward strand.
CCAAGAGCTTCTCTTCGATTAAAACCCAGGCAGGGGTGGGACAACACACTGCCAGGTACACAGTCACTATCAGAATTATCTAATTAGGTATTTTCTTACTAATTTAATTCAGGCTTCAATTCTTTGACACTACACCAGAATGTTCAAGCACCTCCAGTCTGAAAGTACAGAAATAATTATGAACTATGCCTTGTATTAGGTTCATTTTTTAAAGATACCATCAGATTTTTCTCTACAGCAGCTCTTATTTTTTTCTGTCCCTTTAAACCTGTGCTGGTTGAAACCAGTTTTCTGCATTAAGCAGTGCTAAACAGCTACTAAATAACTATTAGTTATATTAAACTGTGCTATTAATTTCATTATATTAATAGTAGTTTAACCTGAGACACTCAGTAAAAAATAAATTCTTATGAGGAGTGAGCTGAACAGTGAGGGACAAAGCTGCAGAATGGCACATCCATAGCAAGAACCATAAAATTCTTTGTCAATTAAAAGCAGCACGTTAATTAACAAAACTACTCCAGCACATGGCAATGAGCAGTTGGAAATAAAAATATTGCATCCCATTTCACCCAGGCTCAACTTCCAATACATCCTCAACGAACATGCAAAGTTCTGTGAGTCCATTCCTTCCTTATCATCAGCCCCAAGCCAAGACACGCTTGAAAGGGGGTGATTTTAGAGTCACAGTGCAGAGAGAAATCCAGAAAAACCCTCCACAATCCACTTCCCTCCTGGCCTGGAGGGAACCTGTGTGGCTGGAGAGGTTTATTCCCTAATCCCTGCTGATCCACACCAGGGCTGACACTGATGCTCTCCGAGATCCTGGGGAGATCAGCAGCTTAATCCCAGCTCCAGCTGCCCCCAGGCTGGCTGCCCCCAGCCCTGGAGCTGCCATTCCTGGCAGCAGAGCTCTTCCCATCTCCTTTGTGTCCCCCTGGCTGGCTGTCAGTGCTGTCTGTACCCAGCCCTGACTGATGACAGACAGCTGGAACCACACAATCAGCCAGGGGGGCTCTGGAGGACGGATGTTGCCTCAAAAGCTTGTGACAGCATCTGCAGGGACACAGGTGACAGCATATCCTCACTTTCCCCCTCTATCACTGCATAATTATTAATTTTCAATCACTGACCTCTTGCCCACCTCCAGACCACCAATTTTAAAGAAGGATTGGAAGCAGAGATCCCAACTTCCAACACATCTTTGCTGCTGCAAAGGCTGTAACCACAGCTCTGGGTAATCTTTATAGAAACCAAGTTCAGCCCTCAGCTGGCACAGACACAACCCTGCTGCACTTGTCAGTGGCTTGCTGCATTCCAGCAGCTCAGCCCCTCTCCCAGACACCAAACTCCAAGATATTACCTGGAAAACAACTGCTTGGAATGGTTTGGAGCACTTTAGAGCGGGGTGGAGTGACCCTGCTGGGATGGGAGCTAAAAACCACACTGCCAAAGGCAAATGGAGCATGAAGCCCTGGGTAAGAGGGAAAGGTCCTGCGGGGGAACAGTGATCCTTTAACCTTGTTACACCTGTGATCCCTTCACAAGGACCTGCCCAGAGCAGCCATCCAGCCTCTGGCACACTCTGCAGGATGTGCAACAGTGGAGCCACACCTCAGATGGGAAAAGCAGCAGGAAGTATCAGGGGCACGTTCAGGTGTCATTTTTGGCTTCAGAGGATTCCTTTGGGCTCCTCTACGTGGATGATCCCCTCCATGACCTGCAGATCCCCCACAGAGCAGAGCCCAAGCAGCTTTTTCGTGCAGTTAACCCTCCTGGCTGCAGCCACCTGAGGCTCTCACTTCTCCCCCTTTCACCCACAGCTCTCCAGCTAAACTCACGTGAAAAAAACACAACACAAAGCTTAGAAACAACAAAACAGAGACAAAATGCTGTGTTCTGTGCTTTGGAGATGGAAACTACACTCCAAACCCTGAAATATGACCTGCTTTTGTTGAAATCTTTAGGAGCAACACATTGCTCTGGAGGTTTAATTTGATTTACTGCCGGCTATTCCAAACTAGGGTCATCCAGCATGACCACAGCAATTCCAGCTTCCAGTTCCTGGGGAAGAATCCCAGCCCTGGAGTTGGATCAATGACCTCATGTCCCTTCATTACAGACTGATCTTGGCCCTCTGTTGTGGATGCAGCTGACAAGGCAATGGCATCACAGAGCTGACACAATGGAGCCTGCACATCGAAATTCACAAGTGTCCTGCCTTGTCAGCTGTCCCATTACAAATCTTCTTTGGCAGGGGATAAGGGGAAAGGGCTATTTATAATTTAGCCATGAAATTTTAATTATGGGCTGAAATCAGCTGGGGTTAGAAATCAGGTTTGGTCGTGGATTGCCTGTGAGAGAGAGGCTGAGAGCAGAAGGGGCTTGACATTGAGGAGGCATTGGTTTATCTGCTTAATAAACCAGGTAATTATTGGATTTTAAAATAAACACTTCTTTGTGGGGATAAGCCTTGTTTAAAGAACATCCGAGATAGGTCAGCGAGGTTTCACCTTTTCCACACCCATAAAAATTACTGGCATTTGCTTTATGGTTAATGAAAAATAAATCAGCTGGAAATCACCCCACACCTCAGTTTTACACTGTCACCTGTGCAAAGGTCACACAAATCTTGCTGAAATCAAGGAAGAGATTGACTCCACTTGCACATCTCCTCTGGGCACATAAAGCTCCACCCAAGGAGCCCCCCTTGCAGCCCAGGTGCCCGAACAGAACCCCTTCCCCTGGGAATGCAGGACTTCAATCTCAATTGTACATTCTCGAGACCTCCACATGAATTTCAATATGAATTTCAAGCTACTTGAAGACAGACCCTTCAAACCAGCAGGCAGCTCTGAGCAACTGTGCTAGACATAAATAGGTTCTTTTAAGCAGGGGATATAGGAGCATTTTGTGTTATAGATTCTGAGCAATTTGAAGGCAGGATTAAAGCAATAATACAGGCCACAGATCGTTAATGCAAATGCCCAAGTTTGCAATTCTGGACACAGCCCTGGGCTCAGACATCAGTATTCACCAAGAGGACTTCACAAACAGAGCAGCATACTAATAAAAAACAAGAAAAAGTAGAAAAAAAATCACTCTGCAGAACCACAGCTGCTCAATATAGATCATCTTTCCATTTGAATTTGTATCATCATCGTTCCAAGTCAAATTGACTAATACCAGGGTGCCTTATCCAAGGGCCATGTGGTCCAATCAAAGATCAATTTAAAGCATGTTGGAAGAGATTGATTCATCTAATTCATGGACATCAGCAGCTTTAAGCTCCACTCCCCTCGCCAAGGCATGACTGCAGCCTCATCCCAGGGACAGAGACACACAGACAATGCCCAGAGGATGCAGATTAACTGCAATGAGCTTTTATGAACTCACCTGGAAGCAGAAGCCAGAGATAAATCACCCAGAGCTCATCCTCCCTCCAGGATCTCGCTGTGCCAGCCAGGCTGAAACCTCCCCGAGCCACTGGGGCCTCCCAGTGAAATCCCCCCAGATTTGCAGGTGCCTGCTGATAAATCCCCCTGCAGTTCTGCTCCATCACCATTTTGTGGGTGCCCACACCCAGCACAAAGCACCAAAAAGGGTTTTGGTTGTTGGTGTCCCAGGGAATTGGATCCACCAAGGCCCAAACCAGACCCTCCACTCAGGAGAGCAAACTGAGGCTCAAAAGGAAAACAAGAGCTTCCAACCAGTTGTTTGCAGATTGAATCACCTCCAGATTACTAAATCAGGTGTATTTTCTCACCCTGGTGGCCTGCCAGCATCCTGGATTGTCATGAATCCCTCAGGAGAGGCTATGGATCTCCATCCTGCAAAGCCAAGGAGAGCTTCCATTTGGGCAGGCCAGCTTCTCCCTCGTTTGTGGTCTGCAAAAAGGATGGAAGACTGTCTGAAAAAATGAAGGATAGAAAAATGTCTGCAAATACATTTACAGGTGATTCATAGCACATCAGAAATGCTCTCAGCTGAGACCTGAGAGAGGTGCACGATCAGCAAACACCTCTGACAATGCCAAGAGCTCGGGTCACGTTAGAGCACCATAAAAACACCTCTGTCCCATGAAACTCATAAAAAACCAGAGGTTTAAACAAATAAATATCTTCAAAGACACATGGGCACACCCTTCACCTTCAGAGCCCAGAGGGATCTGTGTCCACAGGGCCTGGGCAAGAATTGTCCTCCCTCTTCCCCCTCTGGAGTCTCCTGTTCAGCTCCTGCACAGAAATAAAACCCAAACCAAGCAAGGACAAAGGCAGCTCCAGCAGAGAGAGGAATTTCCAGTGAGCCTTGATTGAAAATTCCAGTGGAGCCAAACCAGCACACAGATTGCCTTTGGGTCCCTGAGCCATCCAATGGCCCTTATATCATGATTTTTACCCCCACTTGCTGGATTTTGTGCTGAAATCAATGTCTTCTGCAAATGGATCTCTTCCTGATTTTTTTTTAGGACAGGTTTTTTTCCCAGAGTTTGTATTTTTCAAGTGTTTCATGCAGAAATTTGACTCTGATATCAACCCCAGGGCTCCTCCGGGCCAAGTTGGTCTTTCCCTTTCCAGCTCCCCTGTTTCAGAACAGTTAAAACTCTTACAAATGTACTTTCAAAATCTTAATACATAATTTCAGATTATTTTTATCCACTTTTGTAATGCAAAAATTCCTTCCAGAGGAAAACCTAATAAAAAAATGGAAAACAAAACATTAGGATTACTCAATACTCTCAGTGCAATGCTTTGGCTGAAAAGCTGATTTAAGAACCCAAATTAGTTAATGTTTGATAATGAAATCAATAATATAATTATATCTTTCTGGCACTGCATTTAGCTGAGATTTCTCTTATTGCTTTGTTTATTTTTCCACTCCAATACCTTTTGCAAATTAGTTATAATGAAGATAAAGCAGTGATGGCAGAAGCACCACAGAATGTGGTGATTCCATTAATTTGGGCAGCACAAATCAGATTGTCCAGAAACTCATCTAAACAACCTGCAAAATCCCCAAACTCTTAAATTATCCTTTTCAGGGGTGTTTGCTGGACAATGCATTCTGATTTAGTGAAATTTACACCTTCTATCCAGACACCTGAATACACTGTGCACAGCTCCTATTTTATTTTTGGTAGGAAATTCAGACTTCTTTACATATAAATATATTTACAGTGATTGAATAGAACAGCCTAAGTGCCTAAATTCCCCTGAGCTTTCACTTCTTGTCATAATAAAGTGAGGGCAGACAAATCCAGTCTCTGAAGGTATGTCAGGATATAAAAACCCAGATTTTCTCAATGTGGGGAGCACAATTCTGGGTTTGTAATGAGTGGGAGATGTAACAGTCCCTACAAAACACCTTTCTCAGCACTTTTCCCAGCTATTTTACTATTTTATTCACCTTTTGGCCAGAATTCCAACTTCATCCCTCCAGTTTCCTGAGCTGGAGGTGGGTTTCCAACAGAAAAATATTATCTTGCCTTGATTGTGTGGGACCAAATGTCCCATCTGGGATTAGAGTGAGGATTTTCATCTTGGATTTATGGCCAAACCAGGCTTAGGTGGGCTCAGGCCCTTGAACAAACAAAGATCTTTTTGTAATCTGAAGAGGTGGGGGAAAAATAACCAAGAATTGAGCGGTGACTGCACTGCTTTCAGTGGGGTTTGTGCTGTGCAGCTTTTATTTAGACAAGAGATATCAAAATGCTTCAAAGAAATCCCCAGCAATGGGAGCAGAAATTGGCTTTCTAATGGCTGATTTTCTCCACCCTGAGAAGGTAAAACATCACCCAGCAAAACAAACAAGACAAGCATTTTATGAAAGAGAGCAGAGGTTTCCCCTAATGCAGGAATCAGGGATTAAATTTCCTGCCTGGCAATACACAGGAGGCCAGCAAAGATGTTTATAATGGCATTTTCTTGCTTAAAAATCTATGAGAACAACGGATTGGTGTGTCAGGTTCAGCCTCTACTCTGCTCTGTTTCTTTCCAGTTTGACCTCTTAATCCCATCCATCTCAGCACTGAGTTAATATCTTCCTAAATCCACTGGAGTTCTCCTTCAAGTGTGCTGAAATCAGGGAGAATTTTTGCTTCAGGTACAAACTGGACCTAAGGCTTTGATTTAAAAAAAAACCAAAACATAGATTTTTTTTTTTTTAGAATATGCATATTTAAATATATAATATTTAAATACTTCAGTTTAAGTCCCCTAAAGTTCCCAATAAATAAGATGATTTACATTGCTATTAATCTTTTTTTTTTTTTGGTCTTGTAATACTGACAGTAAACACATCCAATAATCAAACCCCAATCAATTTCCAAAATGAAGCAAATTAATTACTGCACACAGGACCTAGTACCATGAATAAACCCCAACGTTAGAGGGACTGGATGCAGAATTTAGCAGGACAAGATTTAGTAGGATCCCAATGCACTCATCAGGATCTCTCCTTTATTTTGGGGGTTTTTAAGCTTTATTCAGTCCCCAAAGCTAAATCTCCTTGGTGTTTTTGGAGAAGGGGAAGATTTTTCTCTCTCCATGTCCCAGTAAAAGATGTTTCTTTTCAAGCAAAAGGTCTCTGAGCTGGTTTGGTGTAACTGAGCCCCACACCTGGACCAGCAGAACACCCTTGTACAAACACCAATGAATCCAGAGAAAACCCCCTGGGAGGATGAAGATGCAGGAAGAGAAAACACCAAAGGGCTTTGCAGTGGGACAGGAACTGCCAGAAAACATTGCTGACCATCCCAAGTCCCACATTTGAAACACAAAAGTAAATATTGCCCTACTTACCTTTTAAAATATTTATCTCAATTATTAATTGCAGATAAAAAAAGAAGATAAAAACTGAAAGCCCAGCGAAGCACCAGGAGCAGCAGTGGATGTGAAACCTGACCATGAGGGAGTTGTTAGCAGGTGACATTAATTGTGGGTCCTCTCTGTGGATTCCTGATCACCTTTTAGCATTTTCCCTAATGCTGGGAAGCACATTAGGATGGGCTAGGCTTTCTAATAATCCACATTATTTATTGATGCTCTGTTTGTGCTCCTTAATACTTGGAGACATTCCAAGCCAGCCAGAATCTTTGCAAAGCCTGATCCACTGACACAAGCCCAGGGAAGCTCTCAAGCCTTTAATTGTCATTAAGGCTGGAAGAGAGCTCCAAGATCACCAAATCCAACCTTGGACTGAATATCCCCATTCCCACTAAATCATATCCCAGACAGCTACATTGCATTTTTCTGAACCCTTCCAGGTCTGGTGATTCCAGCACTACTCCAGGCAGCCTCTTCCAGTGCTTAACCACTCCTCCAGGGAAAAGATTTTCCCTAAAATCCAACTTGAACCTCCCCAGGCCAATTTAAGGACATTTGTTTTGCTGGGTTTTTAAAAGGGACTACAATGCATCAAAAAAAAAACCCAAAAAACCAAACAAAAACCCCAACCCAAACAAATCCCATATTATTTATCCAGGCATATGGTATCTATCAGAATTCTGTATTTCAGACTCTCTTAAAGAAGTAAAAATAGCCACCTTGGCAGAATTTAGAAGAATGAAGAGATAAAGAAATAAAGAAAGGCAAATGTGAATATTATTCAGTTACACTGGTAAGATCCTGGGCAGTTCTGTTATTGCACTGACACAATCAGAAGCCCAGAAATGTTTATTTAGCATGAATTCTGCCCTGTAGACTGATGGAGGTGAAATTTTATTAGCAGTTGATAGCCTTAAATTAATGTCAGTGAGTGAGGATTTGGGAATTTTTAGGGTCAACACTCAAAGGGTTTGAAACAACCAGAGAGGAATTACATTTTATGAGGATGATGAAGGCCCAAATTTAAAGGTCAGGTTCAATTTCCTGCTCAGTGAGAGGTTTCCTTGTAAGGCCCAGAATTTTGGGGTTGGACACCTCATGCCTCATAAAATCAGGAGCTTCCCTGTCCTCTTCATCTCTAGAAATGAAGGATGGACTGAAAGAGGAACCTGCTGACAAGGAAGCTGAACAGAAATGTTTTATATGTTATGAATAACCCAAACTCTCCAGTAATGATGATCATTGCTAGAAACACGACTTCCACCAGCCTGAAACATCCCAAATTTTGACAAAAAGCACAAGACTTGAAAGACAACAGCTGCTGGTTGACAATTTGCTATTTTAGAGCCAGACTCAAATCTTGGTAAATGCATTCCCTGTTTCTCTCTGCTAGGATTCATTAATTTTGGGGGGAAATATCGTGGCTTGTAATATTATTATAAATCACACATTTTACTCTCCCAGTCGTGCTCAGCAACAGCACTGAGACAGGAGCAGAGCTTGCTAATTATGTGCCACAACAAAGATTATAATGAATGCTCTCATTAAGTATTCCTTTATGTTTGATGAGCTAATAAATAAATTCTTCCCCAGCCATTCTAAAATCATTTGTCACAAAGACCCTTCATGCACTCACAAACCCCTCCAGGTAAGTTTTGATTCTGCATCTTTAATCATCCCTGGGCCGTGATGGACTTTACCAACTCAGGCATGTTTGCTCCTTTTTCCATTGCCATTCTGCACCAAGAGCTGCAGCTGCAACTGGATTGTTTGGGTTTTGTTGGGAGTCCTGGGGCATTCTCACTGCCCAGAGAGAGCCAGCCCTCACTGCTCATCCCCTTTTCCTCCCAGGGGAGTCCCCTCTCTCCTGCCTGCTGAGGAGATGCTCCAGAGGTGTCCCAGTGCAGTAGCCAGGCTGAGAGTGGACACCAGGTCTGGGATATGGCTCATCTTCCTTTTGTTTGCTGAGGGAGCTGGGAAGGGGCTGAGCCTGGAGAAAAGGGGGATCAGGGGGCACCTTGTGGCTCTGCACAGCTCCTGACAGGAGGGGACAGCCAGGGGGATTTGGGATCTTATCCCAGGAACAGGGACAGGAGGAGAGGGAACGGCCCCAGGCTGGGCCAGGGCAGGCTCAGTTGGACACCAGCAGGAATTTCCCCATGGAAAGGTGAATAAACATGGAACAGACTGCCCAGGGAGGTTTGGAGTGCCCATCCCTGGAGGTGTCCAGGGAATTCCTGGAGGTGGCACTCAGAGCTCTGGGCTGGGGACAAGGTGGGGATGGGTTACAGGTTGGACTCCATGGTCTCTGAGGGCTTTTCCACCCTCAGTGATCTGGGATTTCTCACTCCCTGCAATCCCTGAAGGGAGCTTGGAGCCAGGTGGGGTTGGTCTTTTCTCCCAGGGAATGAGCAACAGGACAAGAGGAAATGGCTTCAAGTTGCACCAGGGAAGGTTTTTTATAGCTCAAAAAATGTTTTTACTGGAAGGGTTGTGCAGGTCAGTGGGGGAGTCTCCATCCCTGGGGGATTTAAAGCTGTGTGGATGTGGCACTTGGGGACGTGGGTTAGTGCTGGCCTTGGGGAATGGCTGGGCTCGATGGTCCTATGGGTCTTTTCCAACTTACACCATCCTGTGGTTCCACCTCCTGGCAGCTGCCCCTTCCCTCAGCTCCCTGCCATTCCAGAGGTCCATGTTAGCAGGATCCACGGAGAAGAGCCCCAGGTCCCACCCCAGCTGTCCCCTGAGCCATCCCCACCCTGTCACCACGCCAGGAGCCACCGTCACCCCGAGAGCCACCGCTGCCGCTTGCGGGGATTTTACCCAGAGCTCAAAGAAAGAGGGAGAAATTTCCTTCCCATTCCCTTCCTTTTCATTTCAGGCAGGAGCAAATGTGACAAATGCACTGCAGGAGAACAACAGGATCTGCCTCATTCAAATGCCTCTTCTCCCTGCAAGAGCAAAGATAGCGCAGCCCAGGCACCGAGGCCGGCGTGAAATCAATCCCAGCCACCGTGTACAAGGGAAATTTGAAATACAAATAGCAATGTTCTCCAGCTATTATAAACCTTGGGTTTTTTTCCTACAAGCAGCGTTGGCTTATCTGTATTATTAGCACAAAGCTTTTTGGAGTTATGTGTGTAACAGCAGCCACAACAACTTGTTCCTTAAAAAAAAAAAAAGAAGGAAAACAAACAGCCGGTGCAGCACCGTGAGAGCAGCTTAAACAGCAAAATTACAAATGAATCCACTTCTCACGTGTGTTGCGGGGTCTGAGCATGCCTCAGAGCTCAGGGCTGGGGAAGCAAAGCAGAAAATCCAATGATAGGAGTGATGATTGTGTTTATCTGCACGTGGGTCGCGGGTGAGATTCCCTGTCACGCTCCAGGAAGCAGGAATGCAAAGCGCTGCCTAACCTGTGGATAGTGAAATAGGCTGCATCCCCAGAGCTTGCACAGTGTGTGAAACACCTGAACAGCAGCTCCTTGGCTGCTCACAGGCCTCAGGCACAGCAATCCTGCTTTGGCAAGCATCTCAGGAGAGTTTGGAATGCCTCAGTCTAGATCCGTGATCCAGGCCAGAAATCAGACAAAAAATTACAATTAAGGGAGCTCTGACTCTGAACACACCCACCTAGAGAAGTTTAGCCAGTATAATGGGATTAGGTACTCACCACTTGTGTTTCTAGGAGCTCCACCCGTAGCTGGCAGAGCTTCCTCAGGAGGGTTTTGGGTTTAATGACGTGATATTCATTAAATCAGTCACAATCTGAGCAATGCCACCACCACAGTCAGTGCAGAGCCAAACAAATGGTGTCATTTAGCCTGAGAGGAGGAGGGAAAAGGGGAGAGTGAAGTAGATTGATCATTTTAGCCACAATAAATCCCAGAAAAAGCTGAGTTGGAAGGGATCCTCAAGGATCATCGTGTCCAACTCCTGGCCCTGACAGACAAAACCAAAGAAAATGTTACATGGGAAATGGCTAGGTCCCCCTTCCTAAATCAGAGGGGGACACAGCCACACACTGCAAATGGGACAGAGATAAAATCCAGAAATACAGCTTTTACCAGCTCTCAGTCAACCCAAACACGGTGTATTTGCAAAAGGATGAAAACATATTTTGTACCAGAATTTTGTTTAATAAAAGTTACATTTCCACCACGGGCTTGATACAAATCCTGGTGAAGTCACTGACAATGAGTCCCTTGACCTGTCTGGACTTTGGATGAGCTGGTCAGTGATGATGATGATGATGATGATGATGATGATGATGATGATGATGATATCATCACTGGACTGATGACAGTCACTCCATTGACCTGACTGGATTTTGGGATTTTTGACCAACAACCAAAGCAGCTCTTTCCCTGGCAAGCAACCCCACCAGTTTTCCTGCCATTTTCCTAAGTACCACTTCCCTTTGGGAGTCTGAACCCCAGAATTCAGCACCCTTGAGGAACTGCAGCTCCCAAATGCAAGGCAGTCCCCACGTGGAATTGCTGGGCCTGGACTTTGTTCCTTTCCTTCCAATGATTTAATGGTGCCCACTCTTCCCTTGGGATCTCGACCCTTTGAGATATTTTTTATCACAGATCCCTTCCTTGTGTGGAGTTGGCAAAGGTCACAAATCCCACTGCTGAGCTTTTCATGGTGCAGAACCCAGATTTAAACCTCTAACCATGGGCCAAATGTTAAATCTGAAGAGGGTGTGAAATATCCTGAACTAACTCCTAAATACAGACACCACCTTGTCAGAGGGTGGGAATGTGGCCATGAGGGAATGGTGCTGGAGATCAGACCTGGTGGTGTCATTTTAACAATGTCCCCACAAAAAATACATTTGTTATAGCCAAGAACAAAAAACTTTACCAGATTATAGCTGAATTCACCAACATTTAAAAACAAACCCCCCAAATAATTAAAATCTCAACCTAGAGTTTACAGACTGTGCTCCTCCTTAATTATACACACAAAAGAAAAAACCAAGGGAGGCTGATAAAAGCAAAATATTCCTCACCTTTTCACTCCAGCTTCCCCAGCCACAGGGCAAGCCCTGACTCCTCTCAGAAGCTGAATTTCAGCCCTGACCATCCCAAACACCCCAATTTCCAAGGACACTTTGCAGCCTTGTCCAGCTTTTTGCCTCACATCCTGTGGTGATTTACTGGGATAAACTGGAATTTATACCCTTGAATATCAGGGGCTTTCTCAGGCAAACTTCAAGGTCCTTTAGTGGCCACCTCAGGGCCTGGAGGCTTCTTTAAGCTGGTTTAGTGTCCTCAGCCTGGCTGAACATTTCTCCTTTTCACCGAGCAGAGCCAGGGACTGAAAGTGAAAAGAGATGTACTTGTGAAGATTAAAATCTCCTTTACAAATTGAGTGTATTAAGCATCTGTGCTACCTCGCTGCCTGGTGCATCAATTCCAACATAAAATAGTGTTAACTGCTCTACAAGCTTTTTATCTCTCCCAGCTCCCTGTGCTCTGGGTGAATCACATGGGCAAGAATTGGAGCTGGCCTTTCAGACAGAGAGTTAAGCAGCTCTTAAATCAGGCAAGCACGATGCCCAGGCAAGGCAATTTACCTTTTTTATGTCATTTTAAGCAACAAAACCACTTCTGCTCTTCCAGGAGTGCCTCTGGATCTGGACATTATGGATCTGAGAGTGGCTCCTGTCCCAGCACTGCAGTGCTGTGGTATTTATTTACTCTGGTTTCATATTTGTGCCACTTTGGCTCATTCCCACCTCCTGAGGCTGAGCTGTGGTCCCTTGGAGGCTCTGACATTTAGACAGGTGAAGGGCAGGGGCTGGCAGAGCAAGGACTCTGCTCCAGGACAATTCTGATTGGGCTGAAACAGATGAGAAGTTGGATTTTCACACTTTATTAGCGACCACTGTTCTTCTCTTTCAGTTACAGCACCACAAATTTGCCCATTTTTTGGAAGATCAAACACAGCTCAAACCTAATAAATGATCTAAGAGTGATGCACATACTGAACAACTCTGCTGTGAACACCCACTGTATTTGGGGAGCCAAATTCTTCCCTGAAACACTGAAAATTACTGAATTTACCTTCACAGGCTGATTATGGTGGTTACAAATTTCAATTTTAAATGCTTTCATTCCACTGAAAAGTAAAGTCAGATACAATATGTGACATTGGAATAGAGGTGTTGTGACTGACATGACAAGAGAGCATTGGAAATGTCCAGATCCCTAAAAGGGGTTTAGGTCAATAAAGGACATGAACTTACATGATTTGAATCATAGAATTCCAGGATGGTTGGGTTGGAAAGGACCTTAAAAATCATCCAATTCCACCCCCTGCCATGGCAGGGACACCTCCCACCATCCCAGGCTGCTCCAAGCCCCACTGTCCAACCTGGTCTTGGCCAGAGATCCAGCCACAGCTTCCCTGGGAACTCTGTCCCAGCTCCTCACCACCCTCACAGGGAGGAATTTCTTCCCAAATATCCCATCTAAACATGCTCCCTTTCAATTTAAATCCACGTCCTCTTGTCCAGTCACTCCAGGCCCTTGTGGTGTGCCATCATCACAACAAACTGGGAAACAGAAGATGAATGAATCACCAACCTTCAATCATGTTTAATAATAAACCAAATACTTTTCACTAAAGAATTATTAACTGCAACACATTTCTGTAGATCAATGAACTGCTGCCACTCACTGAAGAATTTCATTTTGCATTACAACCTTCATGTCTTCTGCAAAGGAAAGCATCCACACAACCCTCCCGAATTTCAGTGCTGCACCACGCCAAACTCTTCTGGACCAAATTCTAGGATCACAGTCAAGGAGATTAAATTTTTCCAGACCATGGGAATGGCTCCTGCTGGTTTGCCCTTTTTTAATCAAAGCTGCTGCTTTCCAAGGTGAGGTTTGGAGTGCAGCTGACCCTGGAGAGAGAATTCTCCCTGCCCTGGGCACAGAGCTGATATTTTGCTGTTCCTGCTGGAGGGAGGAGGAGGAGGACCCCTCATCCTCCCCATGTGAGCCTGACTAAAACCAAGGAATGCAGCTTCTGTTATAAAGAACATCACCTCAGGAAAGACTTGTTCTACCTCAACATTAACACAAGAAAATGAACAAGTTCAGTGGGGGTTTCTCACCAAAACAGCTCTCCATAAATCCCTGGGAGGTGGGTACTCCCCAAAAGGCTGGCTCCAGCATTCCCTGCCCAAGGATCTGCTCCCATGGCCAAATTACCTCCCAAACAAGTTTAAAATCTGGGCTTGCCTCAGTTCTGCACCACAGTTAAGCTCCTATTTCTCTCATCCCATCAGTCTCCCCAGATATTCCGTGACCCTCATTTATTTTACTGTTTTCTTACAATAATCTGCTTCCAATTTCTTTTGTTCTCTGCCTTACCATTAGGTCTCTTCAGCAATTTATAGCCCTAAAGTTCCCTATATATAATACAGAAATGACCTTTCATTGTAGTGGGTACTCCCTGTTCCATTTGCACCTCTGCTTCCAGCTGCCTTAGGATCAGGAATTTCCCTCTTTTTGTTGCTTGGGCAGCTCCTGTGTGTCTCTATCACTGTTAAGAAAATGGAAATCTGTTTTATAACCTTGCTTCAGCAAAGCTTTATCTATTACAGCACACTGAACCACAGGTATCCCCAAGTCCACAGGGAAAAGAAGTTTACCTGGTAGGACAGCACAGTGTCTCCCTTGATTCTGATGCAAGTAAAATTCAGAGTAAATAAAAGAAACTTATTTTAGGCTGCACAACAGGAGATTAAAAAGGAAAAGAGTTTCAGTGTGGAGCATTCCCAAATCAAATTGGCAAACAGGTTGAAGTCATGATGACATCAATGCAATCAGACTTAGAGAACTTCCAAATTAAAGTTTTAGTCATAGTAATGCTTTAATTCCTGCAGCACCAATGGCAGGGGATGACCCCTCAGGGTTCCTACAGGAGATGGGCAGGTGTGTTTTCCCCAGGATGGGGAAAAAAACTTGTGTTGCAAGTAAATACAACACAGCAAAGCAGCTGAATAACTTCATTTTTAGCACCACTAAAATAGATTTGATAACACATCTGAGTATCCACTCAAACGTTTTGCAGCCCAGCTTCTAAACACTGGGACTTCCAATTTCAAAAATGCAACCAAATTAAAAAAAAAGGAACCAAGAAATTGACTTTATACCTGAGGGCAGAAACACTCTTCCAGTTCCTTTTACCATGGAATATAGGAGCTCCATACACTTTCTTTTTTTTTTCTTTTTTTACATCCCTCCTCCCTAAATTCCAGATTTGTGGGATTAAACATATGACAGCCTTTGCTGGGAGTTTACATCACTAGCAAAGATTTTCCAAGGCTGTGGAGAAAATGGAGATTAGTCCTGCCTTGCTCTGCTTTTGTTCCAGACACATTTGGAGCCCACAGGGGAGGAGGAAGCGCTCCAAGGCAGCGCCAGGAAGGCTTAGCCCCATTTCACACCACTTAATCACAGATTACAAATAGCAGGGGACAAGAAATCAACTCTTCTCCCATTCCCAAACATTCTGGAATTTGTTCCTAAGCGTGTTTGTCTCTGAGGAGGAAACAGCTAATTTAATATGCTTATTAAGACAAAGGGATGAGCTCTATCCTGTTTTTAATTGGCTTATATCAAACCTAGATGGAAGGGATGTGTTTGTGTGGTTTTTACTGCAGAGCAATTAATTTAATTTACCATTTCCATTCTGCCTGTTATTAAATCCACTACAATTTAATACCTAAATTAATTAATACCTAAACAACCGTGCAACAAAAAGTAAAAAGTCCATGAAGTTCAAGAGTAAATAGCAGGCATGTGGACTGCACTAATCATGGAATTCTGGTAGCACTGGCTCTTTTCCCATTGCAAGAGTGCACAAACACAACATATGGGCCACAAAGTGCTGCACATTGCAATGCAGAGCTCCCAGGAGCAGGCACAGAGGAATTTAAACCTTCACAGCCACTCTTAAATCATGGAATGGTGAGGATTGGGTGGCACCTTAAAGCTCATCCAGCTGCCATGGCAGGGACACTTCCCACTGTCCCAGGCTGCTCCAATCCCAGTGTCCAGCCTGGCCTTGGGCACTGCCAGGGATCCAGGGGCAGCCCCAGCTGCTCTGGGAAACATCTCCAGCCATCCCCCAGCACCTCTCAGGGAGGTGTAAAACTTCTCAGCACCTGCCCTTAAACTGCTTTCCACCTTCTGCTACTGCTGCACATCCAGGTGCATAAAAGCCAAGGAATATGTCATGGAAAAGAAATCCTGATTTTTTTCCTACCTTTACGGATGGAATTAGGTTTGAACACAGGCCAGGAAATGTAGTTCTTTGAATTCTGAAGCTCCTGGCACTCAGTGAAATGCAGAATGCTGAAGAGAAGGAATGGGAACAATTCCTGACAGAGAGAGAGGTTCAGAGCTGAGTTACAGGTCGAGGTAAAATTGCTGCCTCACAAAAGCTCCATTCACCAGGAGCAGAGCGTGAGGAATTGCTGCTGTGAGATGAATGCATTCCTCCCATCAGATGATTAATAAAAAGATAATGACTCCTTCCAAAAGGCAATGGTTTGATATTATTATTTTTGCCTGTGTCACACCAGAGCATGTGGGCAAAGAAAAAAATCCTTACCAAGGCAGAACACTAAATTCTTCCCCCGGATAAAAGTTCAAATGCCATTTAGGAACCCATTGTACAGATGAAAAAGGCCCAATTGAGACTAAGAATAAATACCTGGAATTCCCTCTCCTGCTCTTCATTTTGGAGACATGAAAAACCATCCCACTCGAGGCAAAGGAATGAGTTGCTGTCGCTTTTTTGTGCAGTTTAAATGCTCGAAGCACTTCATGGATTTTATGGTGCCATAATACAAAATTTGCAAGTACATAGAACACTATTAGCATTGGGAAGAGATTTTAAATGCTAAGATTTAAGCTCAGTTCAGAAGTCCTAGGAACAAGTGCAACAACTTGTGAATGGCAATAGATAAATTTTACAGCAGAATAAATACAGGGTTTGATAATTAATAACTTCCTAATTTGTTTTAGAGAAGATTAATGTTAAATAATCCATAATTTTTCTTTTTTGGAGGGATGTACACCCATTTGGACTAGCCTGCTTGATTTATTTTTAGCCCATAATGGATTTATTTGCATTACCTATAAATAAAATAACACAGCCACATCTGCAGGAGATATATTGTCACCAAGTTACGACGTGACAGTGGCACTTCCAAAAATGTCCCCACCTCCTGCAAGCTTTACTGGCGTGCTGCAGCGAAAGGTTAAAAATACCAATAAATAATGATTCCAGAATCATCACAGCAGTGAAAACACATCATTTTGGCATGACAAAACCATAATTCATGGCAAAATTGCTCTGGTGAGCAGGAGGTGAGCGCTCTTTGGTTCAGGTTGTTTTTTCTTTTCCCAAAGGTGTCTCTGCTGTCCCTCCTTGCAGGTTTGTCTCATTCTTTTGGGCAGAGCCAAGCTGAGACCTTGGATTAAAGCCAAGCTGCCCAATTTCATGGCACTGCCCCTGGCATCTGTGATGCCTCAGGATTTTACCTTTTCTGTTTCCACCTGTCTGTGGCCCTGCAGTTCTTCAGTGTGTGACTCTGAACTCCACAGCCAGGCTCAGCTGCTGCTGTCCCATTTTGGGCAGACACAACAATTCCTCTCCAGGCCTGGCAATCAAGGACACCTCACTGCCTCAGGGCCAGAGATGGGAACAAAAGTGAGCTGGGGCAGCAAACTGGGGGTCAGTGCCTTCATTGGCTGGGGCTGGGGTTGGAGGATGAACCCCCAAATGGCCCAAAGTGATCCAAGTGTGAAACCCGTGAGCCGTGGAGCATTTTGGGTGCAGCCCTGGGGGGCTTGAGCTGCCCTGGGTGGACCTGAAGGGCTTCAACCCACAGAACTGCTTCTTATTCCCTCCACTCTGCCTGCCCTCTGCTTTTAGGGAGCCCCAAGGGCATCAATCCCACCCAGCTGCCCTGTCCTGTTTTGCAGACAGGGACACATTTGGAGGTTGGATCCCCAGGATTGGATCTCTGGCAGCCCCTGCAGCCCCAGTGCTTCTGACTTTCCCTCCCCATTGTTTGCTACAATCCCAGCCAAGAGCTCACACCACAAAAATCCATCAGTGACTCCTCCAGCAGCCATTCCAGCTTCACCAGCAGCCCTCCAATTTCTGCTTTGATGTTTTTTCCTTATCTCTCACATACTCCTATATACATACACACACACACATTATTTTTTTCCCCAGGATCTATCAAAACTCCCTTTACAGCCAGAGGAAATAAACTCCAAGCTAAATTTTGAAAAGCCTTAAAGTAGCAATTGGGCTGAACCTAAATCAATTGGCAGTTTATCACTTGTACATAAAGTGGCCTCTCCATAATTTTTTTTATGTAAAGACATTGCTCTGTCTAGAACTCTGCTGTGGCTCTGAAAATATTCACAACAGATCTACGAGTGTGGGCTTTCAAAATTTTCTGTCTTATCAAAAAGAAGATGAAGGTGGCATTAGTAACACAATTAGCACTCAACTTGTTTCAAGCTGTTAATGCTCAGCTTATTTTTAAGTTCTTTTTATTCTCACCTCACCGGCAGCTACGTAAATAAAATCCAGACAATTTCCACAATACAGACACTGAAATGTGAGCTCTGCTTTCAGCAGGATTGGAGATAATTAAAAACAACTCAGCTCTCAGCACTTTCAAGTTCAGTTTGGGAAGGGATGCTCTTCCAGCTCGGGGTTTGCTGCTGATTTTAAAACACTGAACCATCAAACTCCAATTTAACTCCAACAACAAAATAATGAGTGGGGGGGTGGGACAGGGAGCTCTGAGGTGGAACTCAAAGCAGCAGTGCCTTTGGAGATGGGATAAAATGGAACTGAGTCCCTGGCTGTGCCACGGTTCACAAAACAAAATCATGGGCAGCCTTTTTGTTGGGTAAAAAAGAGAAGAAAGAGCCTTTTTCCCCTCCCAATTAAATTATTGCCACAAAATATTTCCTTGCTGACAAAATGTGTCCTTCTAAAGAAAGGAAAAGCTCAGTGCCAGGAACAAATGAGAATCTATGTGGAATTTCTGATACAGAACAAATTCTCTTAACCTGGAGGAAGAAGGATTTCTAATAGACAATCAGCATATTCATAAAGGAGCTGGGGTACTTTTAAGATAACCCTAAATGCCAACAGATCTCAGAGCAGGAATGCTGTGTGTTAAAATAAAAGTCTGATTTGGGGAACTGATATTAACTGGGGGTGGTTTTCTTCCTTTTAATTATGGGGTGGACTTTGGACACGCAGAGATGGAACATTTGCCTAAACCTGAAAGCTCCACAGTAATTCTTGAGGAGGTTTATATTGCCCTCTGTGAGAGGGCTTTAAATGAATGCCTTCATTACAGGACTGCTTAATAGGATGGACATCAACAAGAACAAAATCAGCACCACGAGGGCACAAACCCTTCATACAAAACCCAGGAATCAATCTGTCTGTGTGATGCATTCGTCCTGTGCCCGCCAAAATGGAAATCTGGCCCTGAATTAAAGATGAGGTCGGGAGAGTCAGAGAGTCCTGACAGATTCTGGAGCATTCACTCTTGCTATAAATGCAGCTGTCATGCCTGACAGCCATTTAACCAGGCAGAAATTCCCAAATAAATTGGTGCCCCTGCTGGGAGCTGCTCCCCCTCTCCCACAGCTGAGGGCTGACCTTTGCAGAGCACCACAAATTACCAGGAATATTCAACACTCAGTTTTATGATGCTGGTACTGACACACCATCCCCAATAAAGATTTATGTCCTACACTCCAGAAGCTGAATAAAGTTTACCTGGAAAAAGCTGAAGTGCCTCGAGGAGTGCAGCTCTGGAGAAATCAACAACATCCCACCTCCTGATGTTCCATTCATTAAAAGTATAATATAGATGATAATTATGAAAGAGGATTTTCTTTTGTACTCCTGTACTCGTTTTAATTAGAGGCCATAACCCTCTTCCTGCTGTA
The DNA here is from genome assembly GCF_027477595.1 of Haemorhous mexicanus. Classification (NCBI taxonomy): domain Eukaryota; kingdom Metazoa; phylum Chordata; class Aves; order Passeriformes; family Fringillidae; genus Haemorhous; species Haemorhous mexicanus. The sequence goes on from NC_082350.1 coordinate 24,331,327, forward strand.
TTCACACCTTGTGTTTTTCTGTCACCAATATTAATTATTTCATTATAAAAAGAGCAGCCCAAGCTTTGAAGGCAATGAGGTAGAGATCCAAAGGTGGACTGTGGGACGGGATGCACAAATCATCAAAAGCTGAATAAACTCAACTGTAAAAAACTGTGGCATCCAGTGTGCAGCACTTGTTAGACCTGGAAGGGTATTTTAAAACTGCTTCATGCTTGAAAAAATGCTGCCTAATTAATCAGGAGCCCATCAAGCTAAGGCAGTGAGTAAAGTCAGTAATTGTGGTGCTGTTAGGAAAGCAGTGCATTGTTCCTGGGGTTTACTCAGTCATTAGGGATCAGCCCCTTGTTCCCCACGTGAAAAAGGTGGCAGAGGACAAGAGAAATGAAGGAAGCCAAGCATGGAAGCAGGATGGATGTGAGGTTTACCTTTGTGAGCTGGAATGGGAATGAGCCCTGAGGATGGAGAATCAGAGAGGGGAGAAATGAGGACGTTCTTTGGACTCCAGGCAGGGGCAGACACAGGAACCAACAATCCTGGCCCTAAATCATCATTTTCATCCACACATTTCCCTTCAGGGGAATCCCATCACCTTTAGGTGATGCCTCAGGTTTGGCTTTTCTATGTTTCAGGTTCTGAGCTGCTTTAGTGTGTGGGTCTGAGCTTCACATCAGGGCATGGTGAGCTCTGTGCACAGAGCAGGGAGACAAAACAATTCCTGCTCCAGCTGGGCACCAAGGACAAATGAGCCAAATCCCAGCCCAGGAGCACAAACCCCGTGGGCTGGAGAGAGAAAAACAAGCAGGGTGGGAGTGCCTGGGCTAAAGCTGGGCTGGGACAATGAACTGCAAGGTGCCAATGGAGCAGAGCTGATCCCAGGGAGAGACCCCGGGAGCGCTCGTGCATTTTGGGGCCATTTTGGGTCATCTTGGGGGCAGCCCTGGCTGGGCTCTGGTGCTGCCCAAGGTGGGTCCATGGAGGAGATCCTTGGAATCAATCCCTGCTTTATTCTGGGACTCTGCCCAGCCCCTGCTCCAGGGCAGCCTGCACAAGGCATCAGAGGCTCACAGAGAACCCCAAAAGGATTTTCTTCCCCCAGCACTTCCCCACCTGCACCAACACCCTGCTTTGTAATTTAATGATTAATATTATTTCTGTGGTGCATTATCATTAAAGAGGACACTCGGAGCAAGGAAATTTTCCAGTTAGGATTGGGATTATTTTTTCCCTAGTGTTTATGTGTTCAACTGAGCAGGCAACAAAGCAAAATCACTTAGGATACATCCAACACTACTCAGGAGAAATATGTAGGAACAAATCCTCTAACTGTGACTACACAAATCCTACACCTTATCCTTATTTATCTGACTGGCAGATGACCCAAACATGAAACTTCACAGCATTTGTGCACAGAGAGTTCATTGAAAAGTCATTTTTCTGTCTTTATCTGTTATTTATAAGCAACTTCCAGCACTGGGATCCACAGTGTGGGCAGTGTTGCACAGATCAGCCCCCCAGCTGATTTAATGCACTCCAAAGTGCAAACAAACAAGCAGAATCCTGGTTTTGTAGATTCAAGTCTTTGAGTAATGCCTGTGGCTTGCTGAAAACCTTTTTTTATTGGAAATTGAATATGTCAGCTCAGCCATCACTTTAATTTGTTTTAAAAGATTTATTAGGGTTTGATGGTTTTCCTCTTGCTTGATTTTCATGTGTTTTCCTGATGAAATTAAAATCATTGGTGCTTCCACTAGAGGAGAACTTCATCAATGTGTCAGGAGGAGCAGGATTTTAATAAAACACTTCGGGAAAGTTTCCCAAAGAAACATTCTTTAAACTTTTGAGGAGGCACAAGGAGCTCATGGGGCTGGAGAAAGGCAGAGCAGAGCACTAACTGGGGGCTGAGCTCTGCACTCTGTATGTCCTGGAGAGCTGCTCTGGGTTCTGCTCCTCTTCAGCAGCACAGTCACAGCTCTGCCCTGCTCCTCCTGCTCCTGCAGGCACTGGTGTAAAATCTCAGCATCAACAACTTCTCCTGACAGCCTTCAGGAGGGGCTTTAGCACTCCCTGCCACTGAAATACTCAGGGCCCTGCAATAAACCTGGAACTCATCACTGGGGCTGCTGCTCAGGCTGGGGGGAAGGCAGGGCAGCCTCCAGCTGTGGCTGTCTCAGGAGACTTCTCCAGCTGTGGCACCTGGATGCCCCCCAGCTGGAGATGGGGGACCTTGGGCTCCCTCTGACAGTGCTTGGGTGTCAAATTTTCCATTTTGTTAGGAGTCATTTTAGCATGTCCCGTATCTCTGAAGGGGTTTTTCCTCTTTCAGCTGCACCCACCATGATCATTTCACCCTGAGCCCCAGCACAGGTCTCCCAAGGAACTCTCAATGGAGAATTAACAGAGCACCCTGAAAAATCCCAAGGAATTAAATCTGGGGAAGGAATTCTGCCCTGGGAGGGTGGGCAGGCCCTGGCAGCTGTGGCTGCCCCTGGATTCCTGGAAGTGTCCAAGGCCAGGCTGGGATGGAGCTTGGAGCAGCCTGGGATAGTGGAAAATGTCCTGCCCATGTCAGGAGGTGGAACAAGAGCTTTAAGGTCCCTTCCAAACATCAAGATCATCAAGTTCAACCATGCTTCAAAATACAATTTTCAAAAATGTAAATGGAGAACAGCTAAAAATATCTAGAAATTGAAGGTGTGTTAATAACTCCAGAAATCAAAGCTCATGATCTTCTTTCATGAAGCTTGACATAAAATACACCCTATATAAATAGATAAATAACCCTATAAATACACCCTATATAAACAGATAAATAACCCTATAAATACACCCTATATAAACAGATAAATAACCCTATAAATACACCCTATATAAATAGATAAATAACCCTATAAATACACCCTATATAAACAGATAAATAACCCTATATAAATAGATAAATAACCCTATAAATGCACCCTATATAAACAGATAAATAACCCTATAAATACACCCTATATAAATATGTGTATATTTCAAAGTGTTCTACTCACCTTTGGTGCTCAGCTGTAATAAAATACAACTCCATGTGCTCCTCCAGGTATCACAGGAAATAAAATCTGTACCTGCAAAAGAATTCCACTTTGATTTAGGAAATTGTCTGCCCCTCACAAATTACACTCTGCCAGCAGAAAAATTTAAAAAATGAATTTGAAATGTCCTTCCAGTCAGTTAAAATTACTTAAAGTGAACATTGGGGAAAAGCTGTGGGACAGAGACAGGAGAACACTACAAGGGAGCCCCAACCAACACAGAAATGAGACACCAAAAATGCAAACTCTGTCAGGTCTGCATTGCCAAGCTTTCCTCAGAAGATCCAGCCCAAATTAATATTCAGGAAGAGGGGGAAAGGAACTAAGAAACACAAAGTGATGGATTCAGGGGAGGAGAGTCTGAACCACCCAGGTCCCTTTTGAGTTCCAATGTGAGTGGTAGCAAAGCAGGAAAATTATGGGAATCACTTCCAGCAACTGGGAGCAGAGCTCTTTCTGCTGGGAAAGCAGCTGAAACTTTAGGATGTTTAAGTAGGATGAAAAATAATACAGAAAACATTAGAATACTTTAAATAAATCCCTGATTCCCTCCTGAAACCTCAGGAGCATCCCATTGGACTGGTGGCTTTTGGAAAGAGGCAATGAGAACCAATATTGACATGGAAAACTTTCTAAAGCAGCATTGTTTGCCTTGGACACAAGGGAAATAAGAAATAAATAAAAAGTCCAGACTTACAGCAGCAAAGGGGAGGTGGAATCCTGTTCTCCAGTCTCCTGATGTAAAAATTCAGCAGCAGCATGAGGGTACAAAGCAGGCCAGAGGATTTCTTCCATACAAGACTGAATGAGACACCTGAAATCCTCACCACAAGGGTTTCACCAAGGCTGAGAAAAAAAAACCAAACAGCATTGCAGTTGATAAAAACTCCTCTATTCCTTTACAGACCATGAGGGCAGGCAAAGCTGCACTGTGAATTAATTAAAACAATTACAAACCAGATATTTAATTTCTAACCTGTTAGAACCAGCTGTTTCTGAGAGCACCAATGATGCTGAAACCATCCTGCTGAACACCTGGGGTGGTTTGAAAGGAATTTGGGGCTTTTTTCATGTCAGGGCAGAGAGGGGACATGGGCTGAAGCTCACACCAGTGCTCCCTGCCAGCCCCTCATTCCAACAGCTCCTCAGCTGGGTTGAGTGGTTTGGGAGCTTCTGGTTGTAGCTCAGATCCCAGGTTTGGTGCTGCTCCTCTCTGAAGCAGCCTGGGGGCACCAGAAATGGATTTCCTCTCATCCCAGGGGTGAGCTGTGGTGAGGATTAACAGCACTGGGGGCAACAGGAGCTGTAGGAGGGGAAATTCAGCCCAAGACTCACGTGGAGCAACACTGGGAACCCAAGTCTCTGAATTTAAACTCCCCAGATGTTCCCAGGGGTTCTGGAAAGGAAGAAAGAGCAGGCTGAAAAGGGCCAAGGAGCAGAACGAGCAGAGGGACACTGGGAAGCCACCAGAGAGGGCTGGGTGGAGAAGGGAAGAACAATTACTGGAGTTTTAAAAGAGTTTTTAACCCCTGTAGCCACTACAGGTTTTGGCCTGTTTCCCTTTCCTAAAGGGATTTCACTCACCTTAAATCAGTCCCAAATATTCATGAAAAAATCAGGTATCAGGCTGGCTCAAAGCTCTGCCTAAGTCCTGTGAGCAACACTCACACCTCTGCATTGCTGGAGGCACCAGCAGGGTCCTGGCACATCCTTCAGGTCCTTCCTTCCTCCCTTTCCAGTTCAATTCCCATTCCAGCTCTGTTCATCCCCACACTCTTCCTGTTCCCTGTGCCATGACCATCCCCTGCCTCCCCACAGGAGCTCAGGTCTCCCTCCAAAGGAAAAAACAAATGCTCATTTATCCATTCTGCCAATTTTTAAAAGTCTGAAAGTATTTAACATTTATAAGAACATTCTTACTGCAAATAAGATAAGGAAACACATGGATTTGGTGTAAATGCTGATCACTTTGTGAGAAGGAAAAGATGGAAAAGAAGACCACAAAATTATTTTCTCTGTTATTGGATCAATGTACAATTGATTAATTTGGAGGCACGGATTGAGATTTCTCTTATCTCTTATTGATGTGGTAGCTGCAATATTTCAAATGAACAGCCTAGACTTGCAATTCACATGAAAAAAAAGTGGATTTTTTAACCATCTCATGCATGATACTGTGTATTTTTACCTCCATTTCTGGCTGGATATGAAAATTGGCAACTTGTTCTGTTTCAAGCTTCTCTGGTGGACAAAAGGATGAATTTTCTTCTCCAGCACAGCCAACTCCAAATGTGCAGGCTGGGATTTTGCCAGATGACAATGAACTCCCAGCTTGTGTTTAACAGAGCTCCCAGATTGATTATTAAATGATTTCTGAAAGGCAAAGGGATGCTGTTGGGACTGACCTAAATAGGAAGTGTCAGTGTTGATAAATTCTTCAACAGATGCAGAACAGGTGAAGGCTCACACCTCAGTAATGATGTGCATTCCCAGCCACCACCAATAATTGGGAACTGCTTTTTCTGTTTGTGCCCTGCTCAGAGCAGTTGCTGGAACAGCAGTTAGGGTGTGAACATATTTTATATCAATTTAGCTCCCTGTCCCACTCCCCTGCATCCTGCCAAAGCCGTGGCTCCTCCATTCCCTTGATCTCCAGTCCTAAAGATGCAGCAGCAGCTCTGACACTGATCAAAGTTCCCATCTAAGGCAGCCCAAATCCAGTAAGCAGAGCCCAGCCAGGATCAGGGAGATGGAGACATTTGTGAATTTTGAGGTGAAATAACTGATGGAAAGCTTGGTGGTATTTCCCACATTCTGCAGCTTTCCAGGTCCTTGTGCTGTCCCCTGGCTCAGCACACTGTGATGGCAATAACCCAGAATACAAAAGGGTGTCATTAAAAATAAGGGCAGAAAGAAAACATTTTTAATGCTTTTCTTTTCCTGTTAAGGAATGGTTCTCCATGAAGTGCTTTTCCATTTTTCTGGACAGAAAATCTCATCCCTGCCTCTAAACCACAGAAAGACATTTTTTTATGATTCTCCCCAAAATTAAAGCTATTTTTTTCAGCAGGGTGTCAGCTGTAACCATGAAATCCATGGCATGAGGGATGATTTACAAGAGCCTGCAGTGCCAGGACAAGAGGGATTGCCTTCCAGCTGCCAGAGGGCAGGGATGGCTGAGGATTTGGGAAGGAATTCCTCCCTGGGAGGGTGGGCAGGGCTGGCACAGGGTGCCCAGAGCAGCTGAGCAGCTGTCCCTGGATCCCTGGCAGTGCCCAAGGCCAGGCTGGACAGGGTTTGGAGCAACCTGGGATGGTGGGAGGTGTCCCTGCCATGGCAGGAGGATGAACAAGGTGATCCTTAATGTCCCTCCAAACCATTCCATGGTTCTGGGGTTCCCATTTGTGGAACCTCTGGGACAGCAGCAGTTCATTCCGGCTGCTCTCAGCCTGCCTCATTCTCTCTCATTCAGCAGTCTGTTCATTCCCAGAGCTTTTTAAGGAAAAATAAACTTCTATGAACATAAATCCTGCACCAGTGTCGTAAAGGGGGGCAGGATTTATTGTTAATCATTATTAATATGATCTCCCCATTATCCTAAATTAAGCCTTAGCCCAGCTAATCTAAACCAGGTTGAAATTAAAGCAGCTTGAGCAGGCTCAGGAGCTGCTGCAGCCTCACCTGGCAGGTCTCTATCCCACCTTTCCCAGGGGAAATTTCCCATTAAACCCCTGATTAACCCCCTGGGCCACCTCCTTCTTGATCCCAAGGACAGTGACACTGAGAGGACTAAAGATTATATCCTAGAGCAGCACAGCTTGTCCCTCTCCTGTCAAAGAGCCACTCCCAGGGCACTCTGAGCACTCAGGAGTCATTTTGGGAAAAAACAACTTCCACAAGAGCTCCTGACCTCCCCTCAGAGCCCTGGCCCTGCCAAGTGCTCATTAGCATTTTGTGCAATTACACACCTACCTATGAGCTCCAGAAAATTCACCCAGAGCCTTCCTGCTTTCAACCCTGCTGATGCTGTGGTTGCAACAGGAATCCGAGAGCTGGGATTTGTAATCTCATTTTGGAGCTGGGATCCCAGAGCCAGAATGCAAAACATCCTCTGTTAGACCTCACCCCTGCTGCTCTCCACAATTATATTTATTGTGAGATTTTTAAGAGATCACCCATCTCTCTGCAGCAGAATTTCCATGATGTTTTCCCCTGGATATAAATATTTTTTCTGCCAGTCTTCCTCAATGCACACTCGTAATTCTTACCTTTATGATGTTGCTTTTACATGAACATTAATGTGATTATATCAGGCTAATAAACAGCATTATTAGCTGCACAGCTCCTCATGGTTTTCTGATAAATTAAGCTCTAGCTCATTAGTACAATAATTTCTAAAAATCAATATTTGGATGGCTTACAGACAAGGAGCTCCGAATTGACTTAGTTCCCTCAATAAATAATTTATCACCAAATATTTCTAATAAACTGTGCTCCCAACTCTCCTGAAGAACATCATCCAGGCTGCCATTTAAATATATGCAAAATATTAACCCAAATATCCAGGCACAGAAATCTTCAGAAACGAGCTGGACACTTCTGCAGTCACCTGTAAAGCTTGGCAGGAGAGCTCACAAAACACCTCTGGGAGTGTTAGCACTGGAATTCAAAATATTTGGGATCTATTCCACTTTCATTGAGAAGGGTGAGTCCAAATAAGTCCTGGGTGACAAAGATCAGCCCCTGAATCAGCTTTGGGCTTGATGCAATCCACATCTGTGTAAAATTCCATCCAACCAAGCAGGCATGAGGAGCTGAGGAAGAATTGCTGGAGAACAGTGGGGGAGACTGGGGAAAGGTTTCTCCACAAAAACCATTTCCATCCCAGCTCTCACTTGGCCTGGGCTCTGGGCATGAGGATTAAAGCAGCATGGAAATGCTCCAGATAAACTTTCTGGGAGAATAAGGAGCTCTTTCCATCAATATTGGATTTTTTTTCTCTCCTATTTGAGCTTGGACTCAGTTCTGTTAATTTTGCTGCACACACTCACAGCCCTTGATTTGGGCAGCCCGTGCCACGTGTTCAGATGCCAAAAACCAGGAGAAAATCCTTTGCAATCCTCAAATGACAAAAACCAGTGGTGCAGGACAGCACTAAACAGCAGCACTTGGGGTTTGGCTCTGGCTTCTCAAACAAGATCCAAAACACAAACAGGAATTTGGAACAAAACTCCAAAACTCAGGCACCGCCCTCAAAAGCACCCAGGGACACAAAGATGACTTTGACAACCAACAAAGAACTATCTTTTTTTTTTTTTTTATGATTCTCCCCAAAATTAAAGCTATTTTTTTTCAGCAGGGTGTCAGCTGTAACCATGAAATCCATGGCATGAGGGATGGTTTGTTCAGGGCTGGGATTGCTCAGAGTGACCCTCCCGCTGGTGGCAAAGTCGGTGTCAGCTTGAATTACATGTTACATAAATCCCAGTTACACGAGGTATAGCCCTTCAGAGCTGCTCCAACTCGTGCACTGAATTATTTGGGCAAGTTTCCCTTTGTGTTTGCAAATCAGACTGGTTCATTTGATGCTTTTTTTTCTTTTTTTTTTTTTGCCAGCTCTGCAATTTTCCCACTTTTCGCCTCTCTGTTTCCAGGAAGAAGCACTGACCAAAATCCACCCCAGAAAGTCTCCACGAATATTCCTAGTCTGGAGAACTAGAAATTCTTTTCCTCCCAGAAATTCTCCATGATTATTCCTAGTCTGGAGAACTAGAAATTCTTTTCCTCCCAGAAATTCTCCATGATTATTCCTAGTCTGGAGAACTAGAAATTCTTTTCCTCCCAGAAATTCTCCACGAATATTCCTAGTCTGGAGAACTAGAAATTCTTTTCCTCTCAGAAATTCTCCATGAATATTCCTAGTCTGGAGAACTAGAAATTCTTTTCCTCCCAGAAAGTCTCCATGAATATTCCTAGTCTGGAGAACTAGAAATTCTTTTCCTCCCAGAAATTCTCCATGAATATTCCTAGTCTGGAGAACTAGAAATTCTTTTCCTCCCAGAAATTCTCCATGATTATTCCTAGTCTGGAGAACTAGAAATTCTTTTCCTCCCAGAAATTCTCCATGATTATTCCTAGTCTGGAGAACTAGAAATTCTTTTCCTCCCAGAAATTCTCCATGATTATTCCTAGTCTGGAGAACTAGAAATTCTTTTCCTCCCAGAAATTCTCCATGATTATTCCTGGTCTGGAGAACTAGAAATTCTTTTCCTCCCAGAAATTCTCCATGATTATTCCTAGTCTGGAGAACTAGAAATTCTTTTCCTCCCAGAAATTCTCCATGATTATTCCTAGTCTGCAGAAAACAGGATGAGGTTGAAAGAAAATATCTAGAATAACACTGGGTGGGTTAATTGGGTCAAATAACTAATCTAACCCTCCTGATGCAACCATTTCTTCTAAAATCCAATCCCATTTTCTGGAAAAAAAAAACCCTCTCATTAAACTACTCCTTAAATCTGTGTTCAATGTATATTTAACTACAAGAGGGCAGGAGTTTTAGCAGAGCATCCCCACATAAGTTGGCTTAAATACCTCTAATATTGGCATTTTACTCAGTAATTACCATAATTTACACTATGGAGCTTATTTGCTTTCCAAAAAAATCAATCCCTCTGCTCTGATATGTTCCTATGGAAAAAAGATAAAAAAAGAAAAAAGATAAAATCTATTTCCAAAGACTTTTATGGAATAAAATCATTTGGTTGCTGGATGGATTTAGCTGCCCTGCTGTGAGGTCAAACCTAGGAGGCAGATAATTCCTGGTGGCTTTACAGCTCCTTTATTTAAGCATTCTTCCCCACTGCCCTTATTTCACCATGAAAAGAAAACTTAATTTAACTACTCCCAAGCCCAGCCTCTAGGCATGCAGGTTTGCTTTAAAGAGAAAAAAATTACGTGTACAGTTTATAATAAAATACAGAAAGGTAACGTGTTTTAAAGTCTAGACTCAGGGAAATAATAATGATAATAATTATGATGATGATGATGATAATGATAATAATAATAATAATAATAATAATAATAATAATAATAATAATAATAATAATAATAATAATAATAGAGCAATCTGTTGAAAATTCCCCCCCAGGCCAGGGGTTTGTAACTCAGCACAGTGCTCAGCTTTCTCCTCTCAAAGCAAAGCATCACATCCCTCCCATGCCCTCTGCCCAGCCTTTAATCACCTCTGTCACCTTCCTTCTGTCACCTTCCTTCTGTCCCCTCTGTCACCTCCCAGGTGCCTCCCTGCCCTTCCCGGGGTGCAGGGATGGAGTCAGCCCAGGTGGGCACAGCCAGGTCTGGAGAGTGACAAACGATGTGCTGTGCCTGGCTCTCCCTGACTTCTCCTTGGAGTTCTGGGGAAAGGTCAGCTTTCGTGTAAGACACCAGGATTTCACAGCAGATTCCTGCTTCCTACATGGCTCTGGCACATGTCCTCACCTCCATGCATCAGAGCAGGCAGGGAGTGAGGAATAACCTGCTCATCCCTGCAGGGTGACAAGGCTCCTGTCTTGGGGGCTGCAATGACATTCAGCTCCCAAAACATCCAAATTCCCAACCAGGAAACAAAACAAGATGCAGTTTTGTTTAATAATATTTTTCACAATTATAATAGTTTCTTAATTCAATGAATTTGGAGCCCCTCAGTTACAGCCAGTTTAAAGGAGGGGTTCCAAATTAATTAACACGTCACATTTTGCTCTAGCACATGGCTGCATTTGCTTGTAGGAAAAATATCATTATTTTCCAGCAGTGTGATCACTTTGTCACCTCTAATAAACAAGAACAATTTGAAGTTCAACAGGTTGTCAAGGAGGGGCTGGATCTGCATCAGGGAGATAACACACCTTGACTCCAGCAGAGCAAGGGGGGTGCCCAGCACTCCGTGGCACATTTGTGAGGGGGAAATAGAGCATGCAGCTAATCCTACAGAGTGCTGCTATTTTATTTGAGCAGATTTACTCCATGCTCTGTTTCACCCATCCAAAACCAGTTATTTTAATTCAAGGCATTTGTGCCTGATCTTTTTTTTTTTTTTTTTTCCCTGTTAGGATTTGGTGCTTTCAATTTGGAAAAAAATATAATTTTTTTCTGTTTTTCTCGTGCCTAATTGGGATGGCTGAAAGGCAAGTTTTTTGGGTACAATGTGCAACTATCAATGAGTTTTTGGGGTTAAATTAAAACACTGCAGAGCATCCTCAGATTCCTCTGAAGGCACAGTCAGAGGGTTCACAGGAGCCCAGAAGAAAATCTGTCTCCTTGTTGCTTACAAACTGCATTTTATTGTTTAGGGGCAATGAAAGGAGGGCTCAGCAGTCTGAGTCACCCCTGATGTAATATTAACATCCTGTCCATGCTGGGCCTGAGGCAAAACCCACTAAAACCAGAGGAAATTCCATCAGCTCCAACAGGTTTTCTATTAGACTCTGCCTCAGCAATTCTCGGGGTGAGATCTGGGCTGTGGAGAGTGGGAAAGGTCTCACTCACTCCAAGGGAAGTAGAATTGCTGCTACTGCAGTTAATGGGCAAAAAAAAATGTTCTGTTCTGTTTTCCTGCTTATTGTGTGAGGAGAAATTCTGGGAGCGACACCTGTGATCCATGATTTGCCTTCTGTGATGTTTTAGATTATAAGGACACAGGAAAACAAGAAAACCAGAATTCCTTAAAAGCATCAATTGCATTTTCAGAGTAATCAATCCTGCTCTCTAATCTCCCTCCTCTGTGTTTTTGAGGGTATGAGAACAGTGTTACCTTTGAACTGGTTTAGAATTGGGGAGGGTTTTTTCCCTGCTTTTCTTTTAGCAATGCCATTAACCAATGGCCTGCCCCCAGGAGCTCACAGCTAATGATGAACAGCTCCTGCCACAAAGGTTTCATTTGCTCTTCAGCTCCATTTGTTGAACAAGATCAGAGTTCTTGCTTTGTTAGGACTTTTTTTGGGATGCGCTGTGAGGAGCCAGCTGTCAAAAAATCCAACCTGAGAATTAACTCCAGTCACTGTCAGAGCTAAAATATGTTATTATGCCTGTACTGCATGTGTCTGTGACTGATTTAAATGATGCCTTCCACAGACTGCTTAAAGCAAATTTAAATCTCTATTTATAGTGTGTAATCAGCTGTCTGGCACAAGCCTCCCTATGGAGACATTCCCATCTTTTCTGGTGTCTCTATGGCTATTCCTGGAATGTCACCACATCCAAAACACACTCCACGAGGAAAGCTACAGCCAAAGGAAATTTAATTTCCCTTCAGTACACACTGCAGAAGTATTCAGGCAAAAAGCTCTTCAGAGACCATTTCCCCTGTAGCCTGAAAAACCCTTGTGTGGCATCTGACACTTGAGAAAGCAAACACAGCCAGGCAGGACAAAGCCAAAACTTCCCCAAACGAGCCCTTTTGGCCAGCAGCTTCTCAAGAGATGGACTAGGGAACGGGAAAATGGCTTCAGAGTCACAGGGGCAGGCTGGGATCAGTTATTGGGAAGGAATTGTTCCCTGGGAGGGGCTGGGATGGAATTCCCAGAGCAGCTGTGGCTGTCCCTGGATCCCTGGCAGTGCCCAAAGCCAGGCTGGACACTGGGGCTGGAGCAGCCTGGGACAGTGAAGGTGTCCCTGCCATGGCAGGGGTGGAATGAGATGGGATTTAAGCTCCCTTCCAACCCAAAAAATTCCATGATCCTATGACCAAATGTATTTGGTCCGTGTGACCAAATGAGATTTTTATTTCAGCCTGCACCAACACTTTTTAGCTGTTGCTACTCACCCAATACCTTTACACCACACAAAAACAGCCATGGAAAGACCTAGAAACTTCCTAAAAGCTGCAGAACCTGCTGCTTCTGGCTTGCTCTCACCTCCAGCAGCAGAAGCTCCTCTGCCTTCCCAGCCCAGGAATTTCCCAGGTCTATGGCCCCAGCTTGTCCAAGAACAGGACAGCTCCAATAACGACAGCAGCCTGAAGGACACTGGTGTGCTGCCTCATATTTCACCACCCAAACCCAAAAAGGAAAAAAAGAAGTGAGGAACATCTTTGGAGACTCTTCTCCCAACGTGCAGGGCTTGGATTGCTCAAACACCCAACTAAAACACACTCAACTAAAATTCAGCTCGTACTAAAGATTGACAGTATCACCACCAAGGACGTTTTTCCACCTCATCCTGGCTACAAAATCACATTCTGTTCATCTACTGCACTTCACAACATTTGAAATGGCAAACTGCAGCCTTTAGAAAGTCAAAAAGCAAACCCCAACTTCCTTTCTAATTTGAACCCTGTTGTCACAGAGCAGGAGCAGATGTGCAAATGTTTGTTTACTCGGTTCTTGATAGTAGGCATTTGCCAGCAGATGCATGAAATTAATTTCTGCCCTAGTATTAAAAATCATTTCCTCCATTTAAATGTCTCCTTGATAAAGAAACAGGATCATGAAGTGGTTCAGTTGATGAAGCAGCACAAATAGAAACAATAGCTCCTATTTTAGGAGTGCTATTTCTGTTTGCTTAGATTGCACAGGGTGTCTTTCAGGAAAACAAATAATTACTTTTCAAGTCTTCCATCCAAACATTTTCCTTTGGAATGTGCTTCCAAGAGCAGCAGAGAAAAAGATGCATTTTTAACTGCAAGAAAAGGAATTTTGATGTCAGGTAGGTTTCACACAGTCAAAGGAAAATGTAGGAATTCATGTCCTTGTTTTTCCCTCATTTTTCACTCTTGGGGAGCACAAGGAAGTTGCAAAAGAACATTTCATTCCCAGAGTATTTTTATACTCTGGGAATGAAACCAACCACCACAAACCAAAACCACCCCAAACCAAAACCACCCCAAACATAAGAAAATGAAAATTAAAGTATAACTTGTTGCACAGCCTTTCCAAGTCGTGATCACAAAATTATTCCAGTTGGAAAAGACTTCCAAAATCATCAGGTTCCCCACTAACCTGTATTCCCCTAAACACCACATCCACAGATTTTGGGAACACTCCCAGGAATGGTGACTCCAACCCTCCTTGTTCCAAATTCTTGGCAGCCCTTTTGGTGAAGGAATTTTTCCTAATATCCAATCTAAACCTTCTCTGGAGCAAATTTGAGGCTGTTTCTTCTTGTTACCTGGGAGAAAAGACTGATTCCCACCCAGCCACAATTTCTTTTCAGGGAGTTTTTTAGGGAGGAAATAACTTTGTAAGATTCCACCTCAGTCCCACAAATACAACCAGAGCCCCACCACACAGAGCTCCTCTCCTCCATAGCACTTAATTAATTACTGAATTAATTTAAGCTCCACAACACACCCCTCCACATTTGAAGACACTTTTTATCTGGGTCCCAGTTCTGGTGTCTGTTCCTGGATCACTGGATCCATCCTGGATCTCTGTTCCTGGATCCCATCCTATGAAGTAATAATTGAATATTCCCTTAAAAATATCCCTGCTGCTCCATGCTGATGCCACCACTCTTCCAGACAAAGCACCTGGGAGGGTGGCAGCTCAGAAATCCAGAACGTTCTGGCATGTCCTGCCCTGTGGTGGCTGGAATCAGGAGCCAGAGCTGGTCCTTGCAATGACAGCTGCAGGAAAGGCTGACACCAGGTCTGCTGTAAATAAATTAAAAATTACTTCACTTGCCTACATTTTATCTCAGGTGAATCTCTGCAGTGCTTAGCAGCGCCTTGCATTAAAATCCTGCTTCAAAACCCAGTGTTAATTAAGCAATTAAGGATAGCAAGGCTGATTTTATGGCACTGTTCACTCCCAGGTGATTGTGCTGGGAGGTGAGCTCCACCTGCCATGTTTTATGGCCTTGTGAAAAGCTGGCTTCCTTTTCTCACTGCTTTTCCAACAGATTATAATGAATTCTTCTTTATGGGTTTCAAATTATTTGCTTGATAACAAAGTGGTTTTATTATTTGCCACATTAGCATAAGGTGCTGTCAGCTGGAGTTCGGCAGGGGTTGGAGACATCTTTGCACTGGAAGCAAATTAAAGCACTCCAGATAAAAAAAATAACAACCTGCAAAAGTGCAGCAGCAGCATTGGTCACAAATTTAGGAGCAGAGGGGATTTTGGAATGCAGAAAATTCAGCTTGGGCAAGGAGGATATGGATTGGTGGGCATTGCCTATGAGATCTACAGAGGGAGGCAGGTGGGTCAAAATGATGGATTTTAGGCAGAAAACATCATTTGGACAAAGCTCCAGGCACAGGGTGGGATTGTTGGGGTGTCCTGGGCAGGGCCAGAAGCTGGACTGGATGATCCCTGAGCTCTCTTCCCTTCCTTGATTCTGTGAATTTTGGGAATTCGAATCTGTGTGATATTCCTTATGGTGAGCATTTTGTACTGAAGAAGCAAACAGAAACAGTCATGAACAGAATAAAATGAGCTCCAAAGCACACGAAGACTCAGCTCCCAGTTAAATCCCAATCCCAGCTAAACTTTGCAAGGACATTCTCAAAATTAGTGATAAAGGCAAAGGAGGAAGAACATAAAATAATATTGCTTTTACTAAAAACACGATTCACTTTACTGGTGAGCCTGTACATGGGCATAACAAATACATTACACATGAATAATTTATCAGGATGTGTTTGGAGTAATGTGCATGCCTGGGAATATTGGTAATATTTTTAAATCCCTGTGATGCATTTGAAGCACAACAGGACAAATGCAGCCATTCCCCATCTCACACACCACGAAAACATCTGAACTCTCCTTCCTCTTCCAAAAACAGAGAAAGCAGGAGTGACAACGGGTGAGTTCTGGAAGTGAACAAGAGGTGGCAGTGGCTCAGGGAGGGCAGGAATTGCAGACTCTGCTGGGACAGAGCATGGGCTGAACTGAAGGGTGAGAAGGATGGGCTTGTACAAACAATCCCCTGCAGAAACTGAGCCAAGCTTGCAGCAGGGACTGTTTAATCTTCCTTTTGTAACTCCATCCTTAACCAGAACGTCCCCATGGGCCACACAACCCAAGACTCCTGGGATCATTAAAGCTGGAAAATATTCTGAGCTGAATTCCTGGGGCAGGGGGATGTCAGAGTTCCTGACACTCTTTCAGGACTCACTGCAGCTGCAGCTCACCCTTGTGAAGCTGATGGTGCTGAGGAGACACCACAGAGACCAACCTTCAGAACTGCTTACCCAGTTTTGCCAACCCCCTCGGTCACATCCACTGGCAGCTCCTCTTGAAAACAATGTTTTTTGAACAAAATCCAATTCCATCCCATAAACAGCCCTTCTCCTCTTCTTTAGGCACACCACTTCATTAGACTCTAAATATCATCATTCAAAGGTCACAAAGAAAACCCAAATCCCATTTCTAAGGGTGTTATAAGAAGCATATTGCTAAAAAAATATTAAAATTGTGATCTGGACAGATTTCAGCCTGAAGTTCACAGAGGGAAAAGTCTTCTCCCATTTACAAGATCAAGTACAAAGAGGTGTTCCCATTTTAAAAGAGCAAGATCCATACATTCTTTATATAGCACAAATCAATGCCTCATGACTAGATAATGGTCCAATAACTTTGTCTCCTGAAGGACTGCTGAGGATCAAATGGACACAATTAAGTGGAAAATGTAAGTACTTACAGGAAAAGTTGAAAATGGATTAAATCATAAACCTCCCCTAATGGCTGGTGAGACACTCTGTGCAAGCCCACCGAGGTCACAGCAGTTTCCTTCTTGGAAATCTCCTGCAGCTGCTTGGGGAAAGCTGTCATTTAAATTTATGGGAAATAAAACATCCCACAGCCACTGCAGCTCTCACAAGACAGAAAAATCAAACAAAGCCACTGCATCTCAGAGCAGGAACTCTCAACACCAACCCAAATCCTCAGCTCAGAGGGGTTTCCTGCAAAAATACCCAGAAAACCTTTCCCAGAACCTGTCCTGGCTGTCACCTCTGTGTCCTTGCTAAAACCAGCTTGGAGGAATGATGGAAAGGTCTTATTTACTACTATTATTATTATTATTATTAATAATAATAATAATAATAATAATAGTAATAATAATAATAACAGCACAAGAATGAATGTTGGAAAGGAAGGAAAGGCCCAGTTCTTAAAATATTAGTAGTAGTAGTAGTAGTAGTAAAAATAATAATAAGAGCACAAGAATGAATGTTGGAAAAGCCTGGTTCTTAAATGAATATCATTATTATCATTATTAATAATAAGAGCACAAGAATGAATGTTGGAAAAGCCTGGCTGTTAAAGAAAAATTATAATTAAAAACCACCAGCTACTTAATAGGGAAGGAATTTTCCAGAAATAAATGAGGCATGAGCATTCTTCATTAGATAAAATATGATTGAACTTTTTCAAAGATGTCTGGGGTTTTTTCCTCTAGTATTAATGAGGGGAAAAAAAAAATGGATGAATTTCAACAATTCTGCACTTTGCATTTCTAAAGTAAAATTGCTCAGGTACCAGATTGATTGGACTGCTCTGATCCAATCTGTCTTCATGTAATGCCAAAAAAACCCAGCAAATAAAATTATTACAGGAGCAATTTCACCTCATGTAGCATAAATTCCTCTTAAATATTTTAAGATCAGAGTTTGTTCAATTAGCAAAATATTTAGAGGGGGAAAGAGAGATGCATCTGCTGCCACTGAGTTTCCTGTCACAGCAGAAAACACACCAGAAAAGAAAACGGAATTTTTTGGCCACTTTTTAGTTTTTCAGCTCCACTCTGACAAAGCCTTTCCCCAGCTGTGGGACAGATGTGAACCATTCTGTGTCTGCAAGGAAATCTCAGGTGTTATTTTTGTTAATCAACATCTTCCTGTGCCATCTTTGCACATGAACCACCTCCTTTCAAGGATTCCTCTTGAACCTCAAGTCTAACCCAAATTTTCCCCATTCAGCTGATGGGAAACCTCTCAGTGAGGTCAGATGGGAGAGAAACTCAGCCAGGAAAAAAGAAAAAAAAAAAAAACAGAACCAAAGCAAAACCCAACTCACCACCATCTGTTTGCAATTGGATTAATAAACAAATCACTGAAGAACCCTGGTAAATAAAGAAAAAAGTCTCAATTATTAGGCTGAGGGCATGTTTTTCAAATTAACCTTGCAAATTGAAGCAGTAATAAAACACTGAGATGCACGTAAAGCCTCTCTAGTTCCTCAATCAGGAGACGTGTTTAAACTGATTTTAGGATACACACCAGCTCCAGCCAGCACAATCTGAGTAATTCTTTCTTTTCCCAGCAATAGGTGTGAAATGTTCCATCAGAAAACCTGCAAAATGGCTCTGAATGCCACCCCTGGCTGCAGCTCTGCCAGGAAAATAACCTCACTCAGGAGGATCCCTCAAGCATCATCTTAACTGGCCCTGGATCCCACCCAGCTGCACGCTCAGAAATAAGTGTCCTTTCAGCCTCTAAATATTTGGGGTCTTTCATGAAATGATTAACAAACAGAACTGAGAGGAGAAACCACTCCATTCACGCCAGAAGGATTTATTTTTATATATATATATATATTTTTTTTTTTTTAAACACAATAGACTGAATGAAAGGACTAAATAAAAACTGGAAATTGAACCTCAGCAAATCTTCCAGCACACCTAAAAATTACTTCTTTCCAATATAAAGGCACTGTGAGCCTGGAGTTGCTAAGGCTCGTGATTGGTTCCTTACATATTTTCTCATCTCTTTCTGGTTTCCAGGAGCACTTTTACCTCAGCAATCACAGAACCATTTGCTCTTCCCATAAAGCAGTTGCCTACCTGTGCTCACCCGCTGGCTCAATTTTCCAGCTCGGAATCAGAGATAATGTTTTCCACTCCAGCCATTTGGAGCTGTTGCCTCAGCCTGAAAGGTTGCAGAGCAGATGTAAAAACAGAATTAAAAACCTTGCTGAACAAACACCTGGAGGTGGCTGAGGCTGCTTTTTTGCTGGCTGCAGGTATGCCAGACTCCCAGCTCTGAACTCCTCCTTGCACTGCAGTGAGACCCTTTTGTGGGAGTGCTTTTGGGAAATCCAATCTTTATTTCATCAGGAAATTACTGACTCTGCCTTGGAGTTTCCCGACTTTCCCTGCCCCTCTATTTATCAATACAAACCATCACATATTTCAGCAGGAGTTTGCTTGGCATGCAGACATTCATCCATTCCCTTCTCTTTTGTGGAACAAACTCGTTTTCGTAGGAACAATTACTGGAAGGGAAAATCAATGTCTTACACTCAATTCCTGGGTTTTGAGTGCCTGGAATATCAGAACACTCTTCCAGTTACTTCTATTTTCTAATCCAGCAAGTAGAATTCGATATCTTCATTTTTTTTTGTAACTCATGTGCATTAGAAAAGAGATCAGATCTGCTCCTCTGTGAATTTGTGGCACTCTGGCTCTAAAGGAAATTCCATAGGTTTGGGTGCTTTGCAGCCTAAACAAGTTCATGGCTCACTATAACCAAAATCAAAATTACTGTCTCCTATAAAATTCACACCACACATGGCCCCTTAAAAAAAAAAATAAATCAAATAATCACTTCCTTATCCTTATTATTTAACTCTTTGTTTCTTCCTTAGTTTTATATCTACAGCCCAACACTTGGATCCATGGTTCTAACCATCCCACAAGGACAAACTGATTTTAAACCTGTCTCAAATTTCCAAATTATTTTTTATTCAAAGAGTTTGATCTAAGATTTACAGAAAAGATACTGGAAACACCATTCTCTAAGCAAGATTTATACTTTGTAAAAGAAATCCAAGGGTATTTTAAAAAGTCACAACTGGCAGAAATTATCCCACCAATGGCTCCAAGAGGCTCTGGAGAAGCACACAGATTTATTTTTTTTAGCAGGAATTTAAGTGTGGTTAAGAATCTGGAACAGAATTCTGAAGATTTTTTTTTTTAATGTTCCCAGAATAAACCTGTAATAATTCCTTTTCCTAAATCAGATCTCTCTTTGCTCTCACAGTCTGCTCCACTGTGGGTTATCTCCAGATACTGGGCCAGCTCCTTAATTCTCACTTATTCATAGCAGAGTTTGAGTAGGAATTAATCATCATTACAAAATGCAGGGTTCCCAGACACAGGAATTGTACAAGTCCCTGGATTTGGGAAGATGAGGACAAGCCCTGCAGCCCAGGTGAGGCTCCCAGCTCTCAGGGAAGAAGAATGATAAAAAAGTACCTGCCAAGTACTTCCCAGGAATCAAGTGGCAAAACTAAACTTAAAAATGGGATTGGGCAAAAGATCTCCCTCCCACTCCCAAGAGAAATCAGGGAGAGGGAGGGCTCACAGGACATGGTTTTCCTGCAAAGGTTTTTTTTCCACAAGAGAAAAGGGACATTTCATTGAAAGGAGACTTCAGGGTTCAATTTTTATTAAAAAAAAATATAAGAATGTTGGTTTCCATGGAGAGTGAAATCCAGGGCATTGCCAACAACTCTACAGGTGCACACACAGATATTTGGTGTTTTGCTCATGCTCAGTGTACTGGTTTCATGAATTTTTTTGGTTTCACCTCTCTTAAAATGACCAGAGGTCTTGCACTTGACACCAGGACAAAGAGCTTTTTCTCCTCCTGTGGCTAAAAAGCTAAATTCACTTTGAATGAGGCAAACAAATACTTTTAATTTACTGTGTGCTCATTACATTTCTTGTCTGCTTAGCCATAACACACCACTGGAAGGAAAATGATTTATAAATTCCTTGCACACTGTTTTGTCTTTTAGGCAAAGGCTTCTCCTTTTCTTTCAAACCTCACCTGTGTCATTTTTTGGTTGAAACAAATTCCAGTTTTGAAAACCACAGCATCTCATTCTGCCAAGATATTGCTGAGTTACACAAGAAGTGAATAAAGCTCAGCAAGACTTCAGGAAATCCTGGCTAAGCTGTTCAAACTGAAACCCAATTTTTGCAGTCAGCAGTGAATTGAGGACTGTCTGTAGGAGATCACTATAAAATTACAGAGTTCTGCCTGGGTCACCCCTGTGGCATTTGGGGGCATACCAGGGGTTAAATCTTGTTTCCTTAAAATCAACACTACTTTTATGACTGAAGAGAGGACACTGAGATTTTTATCTCCACTTTATCTACAATTATTACATTATTGGTCTTGTCCTTGTCTGAAACCCAATGAATGGCAAAGGGGAGGAAGAGCAGTGATGGGAAGTGCAATCTTGGCTTTATCCAACTCCAGAATTCCTTTCCTTTGCAATTTTACTTGTGTGTTCTTACCCTGTAGGTTATGGCAGGAAAGGAAGTGGAATAAATTAGGGCTAAAAGTAAAATGTGGGATTATGGCAATGTAATAACTGGGAAAGCAAAAACCATGGTACCAAGAGAGATTGCAAAAGCTGAGGAAATGCCATCATTGGGATCATCTGGGCTCTAACTTTATAAAACCCGTAGCAGGCACAAGAACTTGTGCCATCCTGAAAAAACCAGAAGTACCCAGTTTGTAATTCCCCTGATGCCTCAGGTTTTGGCTTTTCTGTGTTTCAGGTTCTGTGCTGCTTTAGTGTGTGGGTCTGAGCTTCATATTATGGGATGGTGAGCTCTGTGCACAGAGCAGGGAGACAAAACAATTCCTGCTCCAGCTGGGCACCAAGGACAAATGAGCCAAATCTCAGCCCAGGAGCACAAACCCCGTGGGCTGGAGAGAGAAAAACAAGCAGGGTGGGAGTGCCTGGGCTAAAGCTGGGCTGGGACAATGAACTGCAAGGTGCCAATGGAGCAGAGCTGATCCCAGGGAGAGACCCCGGGAGCGCTCGTGCATTTTGGGGCCATTTTGGGTCATCCTGGGGGCAGCCCTGGCTGGGCTCTGGTGCTGCCCGAGGTGGGTCCATGGAGGGGATCCTTGGAATCAATCCCTGCTTTATTCTGGGACTCTGCTCCAGGGCAGCCTGCACAAGGCATCACCAGGAGCCTCTCCTGCACCAACACCCCCCTATTCCTGCATCAGAACTTTTTCAGCATCAGGATATTTTGTAAAATTGGGGTGAATCAGAACCTTTTGTGCCACTGAATCATTCTCACCTTTACTCTAACTCTGCCCAGCCTCTGCTCTAGGGCAGCCTGCCCAAGCCATCACCCCGTGGCCTCCCTTGGAAGCCACCAGCAAATGCCACTCAAAGCTCTCCTCACACCCCACCCAAGTGCCTTGCTGCAGGAAGAGCAGGAAGCTCTGCTAATAAGTCATGAAGGTTCTGTAATTCATTATGCTGTCATTATCATTTGTAATCTTTTCCCTAATTAGGGATCAGTGGGTTTCCTTGGAGAACATATGATTGAGTCTGAAATTGCTGCATATTCTCAGCAGCATATGCCTGCAACTGGAGCGCTGCTAGGTCGTGTTTCTCAAGTGTATATTTAATATATGGAGGGGTTTGGGGCTGGTTTTTTTGTGCTAGAGAGTCTGCCAGGGAGGGTGTGCTCATTACTGAGTGTGGGCTCAATGTCTGACAGGTCTGGGCTTATTAATAACCAGATGGATCCCTCCTTGCATCAGCTGGCACGTGGAGAGGGGTCCAGCTGCTGGTCAGACCTGGGCAGGAGGGAGCCCAGAGCAAGGCTGGGTGGAGAAAACCATTCTTTAGTCTCATGCTTTAACTCAACTGACCTTTGCTGCTGCTTAAGCCACGAATAAATCAGTCTGTAAGAACCATGGAATATCCTGAGGAGAAAGGGACAACACCCAGGGATGATCCCAGCCCCTGGCCCTGCACAGACCCAGCAATGCCACCCTGGGCATCCCTGGGAGTGGTGTCCCAACTCTCCTGGAGCTCTGGATGTTCCCTGGGGAGCCTGGCAGTGCCCAGCACCCTCTGGGGAGAACGTTTCCCTGATTATCCAAACCTCCCTGCTGAGCAGGCAGAGGAGCCAGCAGACATTTCCATCGTGGCACAGCCCAGATGGGCTCTGTGCTGCCTTCCAGGAATGCCTTTTTATTTATTTGTGCACAGATCTTTGCATCCCTTCTCCTCTGCAAACACTGGCACCTCTCAACAAAATCAGGGATGAACACCCTCTCCATGTTTGCCACAGCTGCTGCATGAAAAAAATGAAAAGTGAAACGAAAATTGAATTAATTTTCACTTAAATGAAAGTGTCCCACTGGCCAGCAGCCACCAGCAGCTCCAGTGGCCCCACTGGAGCACACACATTTATTTTTGGCAGAAATTTAAGTAAAAAGTGAATAAAACTCCCTGTGGTATTGATGGTTTTCACACTAATGGCACTGGTTTAGCTGTCATCCTTAAAATAGTGACAAAAACCCAGTTAAAAGTGCTCAGTGAGTGTTCCCAGGTGAGGATTTAGAGGGAAAACTGTCCTTTCCCAAAGCCCAGAACCAGCTGACACCCAGCACATCTCCTCCATGGAAGTGAGCAGGGAATGATCCCTTCTCTCCCTGCCCGTCTTCCAGGGGAGCCATCAGCTGGTAGAACTGAAATGGGCTGTGAAAAAAATATACATTTTTCTCATATTGCAGCAAGAATTGCTGAAATGATTAATACTCTAATTACCTGCATATTTATATAATTTATATTTATATTCCTATTTATATTTATATTCCTATTTATAATTTATCTATATGTATATTTTACTAGTATTTGTATTTATATTATTATTCATTATATATTTTTATTTATAATATTATTTATATTATATTTATATAATGTTTCTATAATTTATATAATATTATATTTGTATAATAATTTATGTTATATTTATATATTTATATTATGGTTATATTTATTATTATAGTATTTATTTTATATTTATATTAGTATTTATTAGTATTTCTATTTATATTTATTATTAGTTCCTAGCATGACACTGCTAGGAGCTCCCACTTACCCTCAGACCCTTTATCTCATCCATCTCCCAAGCAGAGTTTCTGAAAGTTTCCACATCCTCTCTGTCTTATCTTTCCTTTCAGACAGTCGTGATAAAGCTTTTAAAAATAACTTGAAACATCTTCTAAAATTCAAATGAAACCAAGAGATACATCTCATTACCCAGGATTGCTATTGACAAAAATAACCCTCTATCACAGGGCTCCTATCTCCCATCTCAGAGCCTGATCCTGAGCCTCCAAAGCAACAAAAAAAGGAGTTGCATAAAAAGGAAATATCAGACTCCTACTCGTGAAATGAGAGTTCTCAACAGTTATGATAACGGTCCCTGAAGAGATCCATTGTAGACAGAAACTCAAAAGACTCTAAATCTCTGAATTTTAAATATATTTAACCTTTTGCAACTTTAAATCTATTTGACTTAGTGGTGCCTTTTTGCCATGGAAGTTGCTAAATTACAAATGCTGTCCTTAAAGTCACAAACCCTACAAGTTGCCTGGGCCTGGATGCTGAAAATCAGCAAATTTCTCCAGGATTTGGAAAGTTGGTTTGTGTTTGGTTTTTTGGGGATTTTTTTTTTTTTTTTTTCGTTGCACCAAAAAGCAGAAGCCTAAAGAGTCCTTAACAAAAAAAAAATCCTCCCCCCCCAAAAATCCTTCCAATCCTTATGTTTATAAAAGCTGGATTTTGATATTTTGCTACTGCAAATCTTGAGCAATAAAGTAAAAGAGAGCAGCAAAAAGTTATGTTGGATAATTTTAAGCTCTTTTTTTTATGGCCACAGGGGCCAGGAGTAGCTATTTGTAATAAAGGAGCACGTTTGAAGAAATATGGATTAAATGCAGTCTTTGGCTCAAAAGTGAAGTTCTCAGCTTCATTACCAGGACTCAGAAATATTTATTAATGGACGTTTGAGCTCCCTTGAGTTTCCTGTCATGAGACAAAACACCTGCTTTTTTCCCCTCCAAAATGCTGTCTGTCCAGCTGTTTTCTTTCTGCCTCCAGGGAAGCTGCTCTTGATGATGGGAGCTATAATTTGATAATTCACAGAGATTTTACAATACTCCTGATTCCCTTTAATTCCTGCAAGAGACATTTGACCAATTGTGCCACACCCAGTGTGAGTTCCTTGGCAGGAAAATGCCGTAAAAAATAAAAATACAACATCCACAGTGGATCCATCTAACTGGTTATTTGGTGAAGCTTCTTTTAGGTTTCCATACTCTTGTAAAGTTCAGTATTTAAACTACATAAGATCACCACTTTGTATTTAATTAGTGGGGAACAAGCCATGCATGCACACAAAACCAATGGACTGGGTTGGAAGGGAACTTCAAGTTCAACTTTTCCAAATCCCTGCCGTGGCAGGGTGTCTTGGGTTGGGAATGCCAGCTGTGCCTGGGCTGTGTGCTCTGTCCCCACCTGTCAGAGCTGGGGCAGTTCTCTCTGTTCCTGGGGCAGTTTTCTTTCTCTCTCCCACAGCCAACCCTCCCTCCAGGAGATCTCTGCTGTCCCTGGGCCATTAATTATTAATTATCCTCTGTCCATGGCCAGTGAGTGTCCCTGCAGGGCTGATCAAATTCCACCATCCCATGGGAGATGCTCCGCCCAGGGGAGGAGCCAAGCATTCCTACCTGGATCCAATCTGAGGTGCTGGGAACAGCCCAGCAGCCTTTGCCCACTGCATTCCCAGAGGAGCAGCTTTCTCCTGCCCTGCATTCCCAGAGGAGAGCAGGCCCATCTCCAGCAGCCCTGGAGCTCCAGAGGAAAACTCCCCCCTTGTGCAGGATCCCTGCTCCAGCAGAACCACAGCTGGCACTGCAGGAGGGCTGAGCCCCCCTGGGATGGGACTGTGCCACCACCCTGAGCCCCCCTGGGATGGGACTGTGCCACCACCCTGAGCCTCCCTGGGATGGGACTGTGCCACCACCCTGAGCCCCCCTGGGATGGGACTGTGCCACCACCCTGAGCCCCCCTGGGATGGGACTGTGCCACCACCCTGAGCCCCCCTGGGATGGGACTGTGCCACCACCCTGAGCCCCCCTGGGATGGGGCTGTGCCACCACCCTGAGCCCCCCTGGGATGGGGCTGTGCCACCACCCTGAGCCCCCCTGGGATGGGACTGTGCCACCACCCTGAGCCCCCCTGGGATGGGACTGTGCCACCACCCTGAGCCCCCCTGGGATGGGACTGTGCCACCACCCTGGGATGGGACTGTGCCACCAGCCTGAGCCCCCCTGGGATGGGACTGTGCCACCACCCTGAGCCCCCCTGGGATGGGACTGTGCCACCACCCTGAGCCCCCTGGGATGGGACAGTGCCACCACCCTGAGCCCCCTGGGATGGGACTGTGCCACCACCCTGAGCCACCTTGGGATGGGACTGTGCCACCACCCTGACACACAGGGGGCAGGGACTGCTCTGACTCTGGCATGGTCTGTTTTGTATTGCTGCATTTTTATTTTAATTTTCCTAGTAAAGAGCTGTTATTCCCACTCCCATATCTTTGCCTGAGAGCCCCTTAATTTCAAAATTATAACAATCCAGAGGGAGGGGGTTTGCATTCTCCATTTCAGGAGAGGCTCCTGCCTTCCTCAGCAGACACCTGGCTGTTCAAACCAAGACACAGGGACACTTTCCACTATCCCAGGTTGCTCCAAGCCCCAGGAAGGGGCAGGAATAATCACACTTCCAAGTGTTTTCCTTGTGGACACAACACCAAGCTGCCTTCCCTACAGAGTACCTGAAATCAGGATTTAGCCCTCCCAGGCTCTGGGATTTTTCCCAGTGGAGCACATGGGAGAAGCCTCTGGAACACGTGAGGCTGCTCTGCTCTGTAACAGAGATCTCAGGGACGTTCTATCAAGAAATCAATAGAGCTGATAAAACACACTCAAAGGGTAAACACATTTTGTTCTGTGTGTTCACTGCTGGTGTTGGCACATCAGAGCACTTTTGTCAGCAATGAAATGCCAGCAGACAGGGATGGGAGGCTGTGTGAGTTCACCATGTGCTGCCACAGAGCTCTCAGCTGTGGAAAGATGAAAATTCCCTCTGTGTAAGGAAAGAAAAGCCCAACCCCAAACACGTTCCAGCAGCTGTGTTAAACACTGCCCGTCATCAGCCACAGGGATAGCAACAACTCCTTCCCAAGGTACATTTAAGAGCTGCCTCTTGGAAGGAAACTTGCTTTTGACAGCCAGCCAAAGGATTCCCACTTAACCTCTGCATCCCAGCACGGATGGAATTACAGGGGCTCATCCAGAGGCCACCTCTTTCTCCAGAGAGGAGGGATGAGGGGCAGAAGGGATCAGCAGTGCTGGAAGCAAGGCAGGGACGTGGCAGGTGAGTGACAAGCATTAGCAGCGGGCAGTATTTCCCTTTTGCCCACTCACATGGGATAAACTAAAAAGATTTTCAGGCATTTGCTGAATTCTGCCTGAATTCTACCTGGCACTGCTGCCCCAAAAGTGGCTGAGGCCCTTCCCAGCTTCCACACTCCAGGATTAAGCTTTTCCCACTCTATAGGGTGAAAGGAGAGAAAAACCCTTTTCTTAATCAAAACCAATTTTTACCCAAGCCAGGAAAATTAACCCAAGCCAAGATAATTTTTAAATTCAGCATTGCTGAAGCCAGGTCTCTTGACTGAGGGAGCACGTTGGTTTAATCCAAATTGCTGCTGATATAAACCCAGGTCTAATGGGATAATGAGATAAACCACTCTGCCCTGCTGTGCTCTGAGGAATCCCATGAAAACTGGGGAATGGCACCATTTTTTTCCCCCCGTGAATACATTATAGCAATTATTTAATAACACATACAACAAACAGAGGAGTATTCATGACAGTTTAACAAACATTTTCAACCCAATTTTTCCAGTGCCCCAGTTTTGCACTCTCTGGGGCAGGAACAATGAACTCCCTGGAGCTTTATGGAATTGCAGAAATTCCTCTGATACATTTTTAAGGAACTTTTTACAACAGATAGAGAACAGACCTTTTATCTTACCACTCAACTTCTCAGTTAATACCCACAAATCCCCAAAGAATACAAAGAGCACCACGAGCTGATAACAAAGAGCAAAACTGTGGCTCATACACCCATGAGTAACTTCCTACTCTTCCCAAATATTTCTCTTTGTTGCACTGGAAAATCATTTGGAAGTCATCATTTGGAAATTGCATTTCCTCTTTTTATTATGGATTTCATTGTCCTAATATTTAGGGATTTTCACACCTGAAATAATAGCAATAAAAGGCTGCAGAGACACAACAGCAAAATTCAACTTCAGCTAAAAATAAACATAGTATGGGATAAAACCAGGCCAGGATGGAGATCTCAGCATTCCCTCCAAGCCCTCAGCTTGAACTGGTCAAGAGAGTTTTCCATTATCACAAACCAAGTTAAAAGTGATACCTCTAAACTCTCCAGGAGAAAGTTTGTGCTCCTTTTCATTTCCTTGGGATGGAAAGGGTTATGAAGGATTTTGAAAGACTGATTTTTCTTACTCTGTGTAAAATAAGGGATTTAAATGTCCTTCCCCCTCCCCACCCCCAAAATATAACAACCAAGAACAAATTCTGTCTAATTGGGACAGAACTCCTTTTCACTTGTGACTGTCTTGCGACATTTCTGAGAAGTTAATTTGAACCCAGAAAGCCAATTTACATTGATAAATCCCTGGCATTATCCTGCTCTACTGGGTTTTTTTCTTTTTGTTTTTTTCTTTTTTTTTTTCAGGAAAGCATTTAAAAACTGTCAAAAAGCCCATTAGTAGAAGCGTGTCTAACCTTAACTCCCTTGGCTTTAAAAATGTGTCAGGCAAAGAAAAATGGATAGGGAAAATAGAGATTTTTGGTTAGATCCAGGCCCTTAAAATCATGGAATCACAGAATGGCTTGGAAGGGACCTTAAAGCTCATCCATTCCTGTCCCAGGGACACCTTCCACCATCCCAGGGTGCTCCAAGCCCCAGTGTCCAACCTGGCCCTGGACACTTCCAGGGATCCAGGAGCAGCCCCAGCTGCTCTGAGCCCCTGTGCCAGGG
This sequence comes from Haemorhous mexicanus, assembly GCF_027477595.1. Classification (NCBI taxonomy): domain Eukaryota; kingdom Metazoa; phylum Chordata; class Aves; order Passeriformes; family Fringillidae; genus Haemorhous; species Haemorhous mexicanus. The sequence continues at coordinate 24,360,311 of NC_082350.1, forward strand.
CCTGCCCACCCTCCCAGGGGGAATTCCTTCCCAAATTCCCATCCAGCCCTGCCCTCTGGCAGTGGGAACCATTCCCCGTGTCCTGTCACACTCTGATATCCCATATTTCCCACATTCCCACACACAACTGTGTGAACAAAACCTGGAGTGGAAACTGCTGGTTAAATACAAACCATCCCTCTGACGTGCAATAAATTCCATTCCCTTGGAGAAATCTCACGAGGGTAAAACGGGTTTGGAAGGCGCCCCAAATTTTACACCAAAAGGACAAAAAATTGCTCCTCCTTTTAACCAAGCCTAACTCTGAACGTGGAGATGTTCTCCGTGGAATATAAAAGCCAAGCATCCCTCCATGCACAGCATTAGTGAGATGCATCAAAAAAAGGGAAGCATTAACATAATTAAAAATAAGCATCCGTCCCATTTGTGTTTATGAAGGCAAAATGCAATTATCAGAGGCAGGCTGTGCTGGAAGCTGCCTTGGCCCAGAGACGAGCCCAGCATTGCAAAGAGCCCAGCTCCACACCAGGCTGATGTGCCCACTTGGAAACGTTTTGTTTTGATCGTTTCCAGCCGTCACTTTCCGAGGCGCTTAAACGCGGTTTAATTAAATTCCAGGGATTTGCAAACAACTGCCATCGCTTTGGAAGCTGCTCAGCAGCCAAGTGTTTGGTGTGTCATGGTCATTTTGGGGAGCCAAATGAGTAAATTCATGAGAAGTTAAGGTTGAGGGGGGATAACTTGTCTCAGAGAAGGGAAAGCGTTAAGCACGCTGGTGAAGTAATTGATACTGGGATGAAGGGAAGGAATTTTGTTCCCACCTGGGGAGATTTCCAGTCCTGCAGCTGCCCAAACCAACCAGAAGTGGCTTAATTGTTGTACATTTGGACAGGTGGCCAATGTCCAGTCCAAAAGGATGGAAGCTGGATCATAGAAATCCTGGAATCACAGATTGGGTTGGGTTGGAAGGGACCTTAAAGCCCACCCAGTGCCACCCCTGCCATGGCAGGGACACCTCCCACTGTCCCTGGTGCTCCAAGTCCTGTCCAGCCTGGCCTTGGGCACTGCCAGGGATCCAGGGGCAGCCCCAGCTGCTCTGGGCACCTGTGCCAGGGCCTGCCCACCCTCCCAGCCAGGAATTCGTCCCCAAATACCATCTAAATCTCTCCTCTTCACTTGAAAACCATTCCCCCTTTTCCCATCACTATCTGCCCAGGTCAAAAGTCACCTCCCCTTTGTCCCTGCAGGAACAGCTCCCAAGCAGTGATATTCAGTGGAGGAATAAAAGCTTTTCTGTGGTTATTTCCAGGCATGAAGAGGTTTCTCTCTGCCCTCATGTCACCTCTCCAGGTTTTCAGGAGGATAACAAGGTCAGCTCTTGCAGGGCACAACTTCTGCCCTCCAGCTCTCCTCAGAAGAACAGGATTAAACCCCTCTGAACTCCTGCCTCTCAAGCCTGACTCCTTTCCCCTCTAAATTCCTAATTTTAAGCATAATTCTTGGAGTAATAAAGGTATCTGGTTTGGGCTGATATTGATTAGAAGCTGCTTTGCAGATCGTGTTCCCATATCTGAAAGCCTGGATGAGTCCTGAACTTGGATGTTCAGAAGGACCATGGAGGTCTAAGAAGTGTTCCAAAAGGAGCTGGATTTTAATCCCAGAGCTGGGAAACCAAAGAGAAGCCCCAGAAGGAGCAAATTACAATGGAAGCAAAGGGTACAGACGTTGAATCAACCTTTTCTTCTCAGAAGTCACAGCACAGAGAGGGGTGATGAGATAAGGAATTCTGTTACAGCCTTGAGAGACAGGGGAGAGAGCAGCAGGGGAGAAGATAAGGGTAAAGACTGAAGCAAAGGTGGAAAATGTAAAGAAAATTTGTTCTAACCACACAGGAAATCACAAAAGAGAACTTGGATTTAATCACCCCGGCATTACAAACGAAATCCGTGGAGTTTTTAAAAGAAAAATAGTTTAGAAAGGAATATTCATCAGGCTTCTCAGTCTTTCTGAATGACTGTGCATGAATTCCCAAAAACCAGACCTTGTCATTCCCTACAGCCCCCCATTCCTGGAGCCAATCGTTCAGATCAGTCATTCCCACTCATTTTTATGGATCCTGGGCTTATTGCTCAGTGCTTTGAGCTTCCAGCACTGAATTCCAAAGGAGATCTCTGCAGGTGTTTCCTGGGTTTTCAGGAATTTCTGGGGGTGCCACTTCTCTTTTGGGTCCCAGCTGCCCAGGGGGATGTGGCACACACAGAATCTGCTGGGCAGGCAGATCTGGGGGCTTGGTTTATGTGCCCAAAGAGATTTCCTAATTTTATTATTTAAAGTTTTTGAACTGCCCTTCAAAACAGACACACACTTTAAGGGTCAACATCCTTATCCACTGAAGAAATTCCAGTTGCCTAAATTCATTAATTTGATTGTGAGGATTGGGAGTTTATTAAACACTGATTGTTATTAAGACTTCCATGATGAAACACTAATAATTTATTGATATTAGATACAGATCTTGGAAGAAATAATGGGAGATTTTTCTGCATCCACCAAAGTCAATGGAAAAAAAGAAACAGATATAAAAGTAATACTGAGACAGCTCTTTGGGCTACACCTCAACTTGAGAAAGTTTGATGGCATCAATTCAGACCAGAAATGCCATGAAGGCAATCAGGCACAGCAAAGGGAGAGCCAGGACAGGGTCAGTGGGTACAGATAGAAAAACAGATTTGGGAGTTGTCAGCAAAAATGCGACACTAAAACCTGTGAGCATCAACAAAAGAGCCCTAAAGAAGGAATAAATACAGGAGAGAAGAGCAAGCAAAGTGATATCTCTATGGCTATGAGCAATTTGGGACACTCTGGAAACAAAAGGACAGATATCAGCGTGTCAGGATAAGAACCTGAGGAAGGCCAACATATTACAGACTTAATAAAAAAAGGAAAAATCAGAAAATGCATCAATCTCAGTGCCCACAGCAGTGAATGGACTAGGAAAAAACCACAAGGTGCAATTCACATCCCTGGCAATATTGAGGAGGGAGCAACCTGTAACCTACAGACAATATTTGGAAAGAGTTGTTGTGTATTTGAACAAAATAAAATTCACCTACAAACATGACACACACTTGGAGGTTTTTTTTCCTTTTCATGGCTGTGGGGCTGTTGGTAAATTCCCCCAAGAGCTCTGAGAGAGAGGCTCTCGTGCAGTTTTGGGCATGAAGGAAACTGAAATGAGGATCCATTATTCACTGAGAGAGACATTGGAGAGCCACAGGACTCTGGGCTGGCTGTGACACTGCCCCAACTGCACCCAAGAAATGGGGTTTAGTCTGGACTAAACCTCCTGCACCCACTGGGTTTTCCAAGGAAAACCATCTTTTTCCACAGGAAAAAGGACTGGACAGGACTGGGGACCTTGGACTGGGCTGGCTGTCCCCAAAATTCTGCAGGTGACTGGAGCTGGAAATGAATAATCAGGTTTTTCACTAAGGAAGGAATTAGGTTTTAGTACTGAGCCTGAGGATTTCTTCCTTATCAAAAGTAATTAAAATGATATCTTTTAAAAAAATGAATTTTTAGCAAGCTGGAGATGTTTTAAAGCTGCAGAAACTGAAGGCGGGGGGGAAGCAAATGCAAGATGAATGTTTTGAATTACAAACTGGTAACTTTTGAAGTTGTCTGCACTTCCAAAATCAGTAATTACCAAAAGAGTGAGATTGTGATAAACTCAGAGAGTCTCTTTTATTTATTGAGGGGCCAAAATAGAAGCCAGAGCCTTTGGAGCAGCAACCTGCTGCTTCCCTGCTCCTGGCAGTGGGAGCACCAGGCTCTGGAGAGGGAACACCAGCTGGAGCCTTGTGCTGAGTGTGGCCACAGCAGCCAGGGATGGCAAAGAACTGCAATATCAAGTTTGGGTCATGTTATAACCAAGTTTAATTGTGTTTCCTCTGCTTTCACTTTATCTTTCACTCTTTTATCTGCCTCCTCAGCTCCTCCAGTGTTAAACTGGGGATGATTTAAGCTGTGGATTTACTCAAGCTCCAGCTCTGCTGTCCTCTCTCCTGTAACCAGTTGTGTCTTCCCCTCTACAAAATGAATCTTCTCATGGGGAAGAAATTTTGGACCAGCTGGAGTATTTTGAAAATATTTTACTCAGAGAGGGCTGTTAATGACCAAGAGAGTTAATAAATGATGGTCACAGCAGAAGAGTCTGTCAAGGGTTTCCATAGAGTCAGAAAACTTTTTACAAGGGGGAACAGCTTCCTCCAGCCAGAGGTTAGGTGGGATATTGGGAAGGAATTCCTGGCTGTGAGGGTGGGGAGGGGCTGGGATGGAATTCCCAGAGCAGCTGTGGCTGCCCCTGGATCTCTGCAAGTGTCCAAGGCCAGGTTGGACAGGATTTGGAAAAACCTGGGATGGTGGAAGGTGTCCCTGCCATGGCAGGGGTGGGGCTGGAGGGGATTTAAGGTCCTTCCAACCCAAACCATTCTGGGATTCTGTGATTATTGCATTGAAGGAACATTTACAAGGAGAGGGATTGCAAGGCTCTGCTTCCTTCACAAACACACCCTTGCAGGGAGGCTCTGCATGGCAGTGGCAAGAAGGGAAGAACCCTATCCTGAACAGCCAGCAGGTTTGCCAGCAGTGGCAAAGGGAATTAAATCCATTCCACACCAAATGGACACACGGAACCAAGCCAAAATGTTTATCCCAAGTCATTTGCACTGCACACAAGGGTAATCACACCCTGCTGCTCCAACACAAACCTCCTCAACCACTCCAATCCCACCCCAATTTCCCTTCCATTCATTTTTCCTCCAGTGACTCCCACACTCCTGAGACACCACCAGACTTCCCCACAACCTGGATTCATTGAAGTGACTGAAAATCCATGGATTCTTATGGAATTACAAAGCAGAACAAGTCCTTACTCTGATCCTGGAAGGGATGTGAAACGTTGTACAAAGATTTCCCATAAAACCAACACATATTTTACTCTTTTGGGAACACGGTTAAGAGGTTGCATAAAGTTAACAGAGTCTCCTCAATTTTCCAGCTGAATTCCAAGCTGTTCTGGAGTGATTTGAAGCACAGCATATGATTTCTAGCAGGTATTATTAGCTTTGAAACTCTGCATAAACTGTCAGAAGGTCAGAGAAGGATAAAAGCTGACAGTAAGAGGCTCAAGGAAATGAAGGTAGATACATCAAACAATCTGTTTAACACCAATGAGGCAGAGGTGTCACCTCTTCTCTGCAGTGGAAGTTCATTTTTTTCACAGGAAAACACCAATTTTTGAGACTCAAGGGCAGCAAATTTTGTTCAGATGGAAAACAGGGAAAGGAGGAAAAGAAGGCACTAAAGCAGTTGGGAGTAATTATAGTGACAGTGACAGGAATTCTGCAGCATGCAGAGCACCCCCAGCTCCACCATCCTCATCTCAGGAATCCCAGGATTTCTGTCCGTGGAATAAACACACCTGCAGGGAAAACCCTAAAATTTCTTCCTTAAATTTAGCAGGTCCTAAAATCACCCCCATGCCCAGGCCACAGCTCTCTGTTCAGGCTTTGTTAACACAGGGACTGAAAGTCAAATATCTCCTGGCCACAAGTCCTCAAGGATGCCCAAACAACCTTCTCTAGCTCCTAATCTATTCCAAACTTGAGCTATTTCCATAAAATCCAGAATTGCCATGAAATCTTTAAGTCTGCAGCTGAAGGCTGAGGTCCAAAGCCACAGTGGGACCATCTCAGGCTGGTGCAGCAGCTCAGGAGATGCCACCCCTCACTCTGCCCTGCCTTTTGCTCTCTAGCACCTTCTCCTGTGAAACCAACCAGCTTTAGTGAGAAATCCATCACAGATGTGATGCTACCAAGAGGAGTTTTGGGGATGTTACTCATTCCCTATAATTTCTGTAACATTTGAGGCCTTTAGAGAAGAAACTGCTTAAAGAATCATGAAGGGAAAAACCTCTGATATCATCAAGCCCACCCTTGACCATCATCCCCACAAAACCCTATCATGAGTGTCACATCTACTCAGTTTTTTGACATTAATTCAAACAACAAAAGAAGTTATCTTCAGGCAAAGCTGCCTTCAGAACTTCCCCCTTTACTCTGGAGAGTACTGCTGAGTCCACAAGTGCGTGTCGCAAATCTTGTGTATCATTCCCTTCCATCACCAAGTCCTTCCCAACAAACATCCTTAAGAGATGGGAGGAGGAAGAACATCCAGCCCCAAAATTCTTCCCCAGGTCAGAGTAAAGAGGCACACCCAAACAGAAGTTGGGATGCAGAGCAAACTCAGAGTCCCGCTTTGCTCCGACCAGTCAAAACCGAACAAACAGAAAAACCCAGATGAAGAATAATTTCTGTTGGCAAAACAGTCGTATTTATTCCATTGTTAATACATAAGGAGGGATTTATTTGCTAGATTTGAATTTGATTTCAGAGCATTCAAAGCAAAGCACGCTGAATAATTTAAACCTTAATGTATTTCCCTGAATGGAACATGCTCTCATGAGAGGGGAGCAAAGGAATCAGTTTACATTGCACAAATGGACACTGGTAAAGAAAGATTTCCCCAAACACCTCACGTCAATACAATTTACCATCTCTGGCTTTGTAGGAACTACTATAAATCTGCTTTTCATATTTTGGCTAATGTAAAACTCTTGTAGCTGAGCCATTATGGGGTTCAGTTCTTATGCCTGAATAATTTGAATGGTTGGAAGGAAACAAGGAGCATCCAACATATGGATGGGGAAAGGGAAGACGAGTCCAAACAACAAATCAAAGCTAGGAGAGAATCTTAAAGTAGTTCTCAGATACTTTGAGATTCTGAATTTAGTCCTAAAGTTCTTCAAATCTAATCAAAGCATCAGCATGCAAACTGAAATACTGTCGCTGTTGATGAGGGGGATGGCTAACAAGCAGTACTCTCCCTGGGTCCTCACTGCATGCAAACTGAAGGCAAAAATCACACAGACAAAGGCCTGCTAGTCTGAAATGGCAGAAATGTTGGCTTCTGGAGTGTTTATGTAAAACTAGAGGGGCATCAGGCAAGAGATGGATTTTACATGTCAGGACAGTGAATCAAATTCAGCCAAAGGAAAGAAAACCCTTTGCTCTGATTAGCAAGTCTGAAGCTTGGCAAGGCTGACACCATGGCAGAGGGAGTCAAAAGCATCAGTGAGTCTCTGCTGGAAATTGGAGGGCTCTCAGGTTTGATTTCCCAAATGCCAGAGCTCAGGAGTGGGGCACAGCCAACGTTTCTAACGTGCAGCACAATCCCTCTCACCTGGAGGAGCACGGTGTGATTCGGGAATGAAAGCACTCAGAGGTTTCATTATTCCAAATAATATAATTGATGTGAGATGCAAATTAGTTCATTTGTGGCTTCCACTGAAGCAAAGTGCAGCCAAGTGTTTGGACAAGGAGCCAAGGGACAGCAGCAGCACGGCTGTCACAAAAACCCTTCCTTGGTTCAGGACACCCCTGGGGGCCAACCAAATTAGGGGCCAGCGGTCAAAAAGAAGATGCAAAAGAGAGCAAAAACTGACAAGGCCTGGATCAAATCTCCTCAAGTTCCCTGCAGGGAATCTGCTTGGAAAGGGTTGCTGGAAATGTCATCTGCCTTATTAGAATGAAACGAGTCTTTTTGAGCAGCTCTGGGAAAGGGCAGAGAGGTGGGGGATCCTCGGGGTGAGCCGAGATCCCTGGCACCAGCAGGGAAACAGGGCAGGGATGGGCTCTGCATCCAGAGAATGTCCCACAGGGAACCCTGCCCTGAGCCTGCCACCCCGAGCTGATGGACACAGAGCCAAAAGGGCGGCACCAAATTCCATTTCCAAGGGGAAATTTAAAGTTGTAAGGCGAGAAAATCCTCCCGGGAGGAAATAGCTTGGAGTGGCTCAGCTCCGAGGGTGTTGGGGATCTGGAAATTTAGGATATTCCTTCATGGCAGTCATATCCCTGAAATGCACAGGTAAATCCTACAAATTTAGGATAAAAATTAGGTGTAAATTTAGGATATTCCTTTGTGGCAGTTATGTCCCTGAAATGCACAGGTAAATCCTACAAATTTAGGATAAAAAATTAGGTGTAAATTTAGGATATTCCTTCGTGGCAGTCATATCCCTGAAATGCACAGGTAAATCCTACAAATTTAGGATAAAAATCAGGTGTAAATTTAGGATATTCCTTTGTGGCAGTTACGTCACTAAAGTTCTCAGGTAAATCCTACAAATTTAGGATAAAAATTAGGTGTAAATTTAGGATATTCCTTTGTAGCAGTTATGTCCCTGAAATGCACAGGTAAATCCTACAAATTTAGGATAAAAATTAGGTGTAAAATTTAGGATATTCCTTCAAGGCAGTCATATCCCTGAAATGCACAGGTAAATCCTACAAATGCCTCACTCACTGCACAAATATCCTTAAAACACCCAAACCCCAATTTAGTACAGAATTACTTCATTCCAAGAGAAATTCCACCTTGCATTTATTGATGGAAACCACAAAGGAAAAGAAGACAGAGAAGACCAGCAGCAACTAAAAGAAAAAGCAGATTTTTTCACCCAAGAAGTTCTTATGTTCCATCCCATGCACTCACCACTGAAAATTCAGAATATCCCAAGGTTAAGAGGAGGCACTTAAAGCCCTTCTCTCTCCTGTCACAAGAATTCAGCTTTTCTTCCAGATAAATCAAAAGGACATAAACCCACAGGGGAGGTTCCCTCTCTCATCTTTTTTTCTTTTATTTATTTTTAATTCTGCCTTTCAAGTAGCTTTTGGTATTGTTTCTTGAAACATCCATTATCCTTCAGGTCTAAAAGTGATAAGAAAACTTTTCAACATCCTGATTTATCATTCATGGTTGAAGTTCCTCCAAAGGGAAAGAGGGGAAAATCAAAGAGATCTTTTAAATAAATTAAATGCAGGTATGTATTTTGAAAGACGATAAAAAAAGCATTCCTTGGGGAAAAGCTGGAGTTAAGTGTATTATTTTCTTTTTAAAATTCACTTTTTAAAAAAGAAATTCTTGGGGATCTCTCATTGTTTCTCTGTGAAGAAATTATGGAAATTTTACTTTGCTTTCAAAGCAGACAAATTAAGAGCACGTTGGTCTTTCCATCCAAGTTGGAAATTTTACCTTTATCACCTCTTTTGGCCAAAATTGCTCTTGCAAATCAAAGGCAGATATGGCAATTCTGGTTGAGCTCCACCAACTAATAAATTAAATTAAAACTTTGGTGAGGTTGGAATCAGTGGTGGCTGCATGCACATATTTTCAATTTTGGTAATTAGATATTCAGTAACATTTCTGACAGACTTCTTAATTAGATTCAGGCCTCAGAAACAAAATTTAATGAACAGGACAAATAAATTTCATATAAAAGTTGTGAATTAAAGTGATGCAATCCAAATTTCTATGTGCAAGTCCAGTCTATGATTTTATGCAGCAACTGACCTGCATCCAGCCCCATTTCTTCTGGAAGGTTCTCAGCTAAGGAACAGAAACCAAAGGTTCACCACAAACAACCCAACTCTTACACAAACAATGCATATTCTCAGACTTTTTACTATCTAATTTTAAGAAGCTCTGCTTAAAATCTGAATTGTTACAAAATTCTCAGTCTTATTTAGACTGCCCATTTATGCACGAGGAGGTAACTCTCATATTGGAGGCACAGAACTTAATTATCCCATTTAAAAATGAAATTACAATTACTTTCTGCCCAACGCCTCCCAGTCCACTTTCTGCTTAGAAAATATCCTTCATGTTTGCTGTGTTCTGTCTCATTTTTCGACTTCCCAAAGCAGTTTATTTCCCAAACACAGGATGCTCTGGGCTCTGAGTGGCATCATTTGCCACTGTGGACGTCAGTCCATCCCTCTGCTCGCTGCTGGGCTGCTCTAACACCTCCTCCCTCCTTCCTCCTGCTGCCCACACAGCACCATTCCAACACTGACTTGAAACGAGGGAAAACAGAAGGAAAATAAAGGTTTCCAGCTGCTGAGGAAAGGTGTGTGGGTGCCAAAGCTGAGACACAGCCAGGCAGGGTCGGTCTTTCCTCCCAGGGAATGGGAGAACCAGAGGAAAAGCTGTGCCAGCAGAGCTTTAGGGTGGACACTAAGGGGAATTTCTGCACTGAAAGGGGTGTCAGGCATTGGAAGGGCTGCCCAGGGCAGGGGTGGAATCACCACCCCCGGGAGGGCTCAGAAATATGTGGATGTGGGGCTGGTGGAAGAGCTGGAAGTGTTGGGGTGGTGGTTGGACTCAGTCTGAGAGGGTTTTTCCAGCCTAAACAATCCATGGTTCTCTTTGCTGACTGCTGTCCATCTCAATTTGTCCCCTCACCGTTCTCACTTTTCATTTTCCAGCTTTGCAAAATGACCTTTTCATACATTCTGCTATAAAATTGTCAAAGCAGTCCAAGAGCTGAGAAATCAGACCAGCACATTACCTCACAGAGCTGCAGTTGCAAATTCCTCCAGTGCCTGCAAAGCCCCAAACCTCCTTTCCACCCTGTTTATGTTTGGTGAGCAGCATCTGAGCAGTTTCATCTCCATTGGTACCCCCTTCAGGCAAATAAATATGTGCATATCCATGGATTTGCCTGTAGATATGCATTTATTCACACAGATCCATATTTTAATAGTATTATTTTCTGGTTTACATCACAGCCACAATGCTAAGCTGCATTTTAGTTGCTTTTCCACAATTTCCCCGGGTCACAACACACTAAACATGTCCTGGAGAAAAGCTATTTTTCTCTCACCAGGGCACCATCTCCCGCTCTGTCCTTTCAACCTTTTCACTTCTCCAGATAACTACTAAAACTTCCAGCTTTATTACAGCTCCTGATGCTCTATGAGCCTGCCTTCAAGGCCAAAACAGATGTAGATTTTTTATTTTTGTTCTTTTAGATATCACTTCTGTCTGAAGGTGCTTAAAGTATATTGCCCCAAGGTGAATGCAGAGCATGTCCTGGACCCTTCAGGGTTTTTCCTCAAGGTAACTTTGCCCCACAATAAGAAATAAGTGCAGGATTTCACTTTACTTTTGTACTGATAAGAAAAAGAAAACTGCCCTCAAAGTAGGAGAAATAAATCAAACTTTTCAGCTGTTGGAACAAGGGAGAGCCAACACAGCTGAACAAACTGAGCATTGCTACCAGGTGCTATTACCTCCTTTATTTTAATCATTAAATGCCAGAATGGTTTGGGTTGGAAGGACCTTAAAGATCATCTATTCTCACTCCCTGCCATGTGCAAGGACACCTTCCACTGTCCCAGGTGCTTCCAGCCCCATCCAGCCTGGCCTTGGGCACTGCCAGGGATGCAGGGGCACCCTGTGCCACCATCACAGGGAACAATTCCATCCATATCTCCAAATTAAAATTCTCCTTTTTTGGTTAAATCCATTCCCCCTTTTCCCATAACAAGTTTCTGATGAACAGTCAGTCCCTCTCAGCCCCTCCAGACACTGGAAGGCTGCTCTGCAATTCCACACAACCTCCTCTTCTCCAGGTAGGTCAAAACCACAAATTAGTGAGTGAAGGTGCTCAGCAGAGGCAGCTCCCCAAACTCCCAGGTGAAAGAAGCTCCACAAAAAACCGTGAGTGCTGGACTGCCATGAACTGTGCTTTAAAAACAGCCTTAAGCACCCATTTACAAACAAATCTTTCAGCCACTCACTTTGGGTGGTTCTGAGAGTGATAATAGAGTGACAGAGGACACGGCTTTGGAGCTGGGGAAGTGGCAGAGAGGGAAATGGAAGAGCAGATCCTGTGTTATTACCCAAACCAAATGAGATCAGCAATGATAAACCCTGCCTTGGAGGAGAGAGCTGCCAGGACAAGGAGAAGTGGGGAATGAGAGAAATGGGATTGGGGTCACCTCCACTTAACCTTTGCCAGGGAGGAAAACACAAGTGAAACAGAAAGCTGTTAGAAAGCAGCAGCAGATCAGCAGAGTGATCCCACTTGATAAAGCTGCCTAAAGGTCAATGCTCAGAGCCAGAATAAATCAGATGGGGAAAAGGTTTTCCAGGGAGCTCAGGCACACCCAGACTGTGACAGAAGGGCTGCACTGAGGCTGGGTGTTGGTGCTGCCACCCTCCAGAGCAGCAGCTCTGCCATTTCCTTGTCCTTTGGGCTTGGCAGGAGCAGAATGGGAATGGCTGGTGGCATTCCTGGGGCCTGGAAGGGCTTTGCACCTGCACTGCACTGAGGCCTTCACACCAATATTCACCATTAGACAATGTCACAGTATTTCACAAAAAAAAAAAAAAATTATCACTCATCCTAATTTCCTTCCAGAGCATAAGATTTTGCCAAGAACAGGGGGGTTGGTATCAATCTAGGACACCCAAAGAGTTTTCCCTGTCTTTAAAGAAAGGTGGATGAGTCAGAAAGTAAAGTCTCACTCAGCCTAACTGTTCCTGACATTACTAAATATAAGTACATGGATAAACTTTGTTTTAAAATTAGTCTTCATTCCAGCAGAGGAGGAATTCCTCTAGAAAGGATATTCATGTCCTGAGAAAAATAATCACTCTCAGTTTGAACAGAAGGATTATTGGAAGATTTAGTTTTTTAGAAGATGGACATGGTAGAATTAAAAAAAAAAAAAAAAGTGAGCATGGGCTTTAATCTGTTTCCATGGAAAAATTACTATTACAGTCAATAATATAAAAAAATCCAAATTAAATCCAGATTTCAATATGCCATTTAAAAAAGCCCATGCAACCACCTCTGAATCCATCAGCTCTTCTCCCAAATCCCTGAGCAATCCTATCACCCAGAGCCACTGCACTGGGATGTCGAGAAGTCAGTTCCAGGAAGATCCCTGGTTTTGTTTAACTGGATTGTGCCAAATTGTTTAGAAAAATTTGATAGCAATTCATTAGATGGGAGCAGCTTCATTTGGAGAGTGGGTTTTATAGCACAATATTGCATTGGACTGCAAAGATAGATTAGCTTGAAATTTGTTCTGTAATTAATTCCCTGGAGAGAAATCCATTTGCATGCAAAAAGAAGGGGACTTAATTAATGGCCAAATACATTTAAATTGATATATCAGCTCCTCACAGACAATTGGAGCTTCATTCCTTATTGAAAGCCAGCACAGCACTGAGCAGCTTTTGTACAATGGCAGAGGAAGAAAAGTGAGTAAAGACTGATCCTTTTGTTGGGATTCCAGTAATTCCCTGGATGTGGAATAATTGAGATTGATACTGATTATAATGGAAATTGGATTGGATGGGGCTTGGAGCAACCTGGTCTAGTGGAACATTTCCCTGCTCATGGAGGGGGTTGGATCAAGGTGATTTTAAGGTCCCCCCTTCCAACCCAAACCATTCCATGATTTTCAGTAATTACCCAGTCACACAAGGAAGACATAGATTAAAAGTTAATAATGATTTATGTTAAAGACACAAAAGGTAAATTCAGGTGGGTGGAGTTGAACTGCTGCTGGAGCTGCTGAACACAAGGAATCAGCAATCCAGCCAGGGAATCTTCTCATCTCCCACTGCATTCAGTACAAAGTTGATTTTGGGGATTCAGGGGACAAGGAATCAGCAATCCAGCCAGGGAATCTTCTCATCTCCCACTGCACTCTGTACCTACTCAAATTTGGGGATTCAGGGATGTCCTGAGAAAGCCACAGATGGGAATGTCCCCTGGGAGACTCCACTGAAAGCTGGCATTCACAGAATGGCCAGGAGCTGTAAAAGTTTTAGGACTGACAAATGTGGGATTTGGGGATGTCAAAAACAAAATATGGAGTCCCTGCCATGAAAGGCATTCTTAACCTGGGAGATAAAATTCCTGCCAGAGCCCAAGTGCACACAGCAGCTTCCCAGCCATGGAAAAATTGGTGTGGAAAAAGCTTTTCCTGGCACAGTCTGTGCTCGTGGCTGAGAAAATCCAGCATTTCATTCTGCTGGGTCAGCCTGGATCCCCTGGGAAACCTTATTTTCATTGAAATAAATGAACAGCATCACCTTGAAACCCACAAGATTCCTGTGGCTGTAATAAATCTGTCACATCTGCTAAAATTCCTCTGGATAACAGGAGCCAGGGTATGTTCCACCTAATATTTAAATCTCTGCAAACCCTGCACCATCGTGGTTTTGCTGGGGATCTGTAAATCAATATCACTAGGGCAGGTAGCAGAAAGGATAACACTGCCTCACACTTCCCCAAAAAACATCAGTGTGGGAAGTGGCAAACTCACTTTTTATAAACATTTTTATTGCCTCTACAAGTGCAATAAAATATCAACAATGGAGATCAAACATCTGGGTTTGTTCCCTTTTTTAAAGAGCCAGTGACTAAAAGAGTGCATTTGAGTCATAAACACGTAGAATTTCTATTTAGGGATATAGAAACACACAAGAATGAAGAATGAAGGGACTTCAATTCCATGAAAAACTCAAAGTAAATCAAATTATCAGGTTGCTTTTAGAGAGAAAACCACACGAATTCTGGCACTTGCATTAGTGGGCTTATATAAAAATATATCTATATTTATAGCTCCTTGGACAATCAAAAATACTGATTTAGTTCTAATATTCAGGAAAAAAAATCAGGAAGAAAAACTGACAGTGAATCTTGACAAAAATTTCTGTAGAGGAATTTTTCATTGCTTTCATTCAGCAATGAAAACTGCTTCATTAGAAAACACAAAGCAAATATTCAGGCTAATTTTGCACAGTGCCAACCCTCAATTTCCCATATAAATCCTGTAGAATTTGCATTATTATCACACACACACCACTATCTTGGGAGTGGTCTTGATGACGATATTGATGTTTATCACTGAACACCAGCAGATAAAAGAAGTTATATTTTGAAATTAAAGAAGAAAATGACTTGACATGGCCCCAATATTTGTACAGTTGTTGGTAACCAGGCTTCAAACTACAACAAGCACAAAAACAAATCAAATTAGGGGAACAAATTCACTCAAAGCACCAAAACAGAAAAGAAATAAGTTTGAAAATCACATTCCCTATGGCATCTCCCCCTGTTCCTGATATTGTTGTATTCCTACAAGAGCCTAAAGTGTTCTCATGTCCAGTGGATGTTTCCTTCCCTGGAAGACACAATTTTGTCTTTGCCACAGAGCAGGATGACAAAAGATGATGTGGATGGTTTCAGGGAGGAGCTGTAGTGCTGAGAGGGGAGATTTTCAAATAAGGTCCAAAAAAAAGGAGCTGCAAGAGTTGGAAATTTTGCCACAGGAGATCTCCCTACTCTGTTTTTTTTATTATTTCTGGGAATATTGCAGCTGGAATTAAAACAGGTGTGAAACTTAAACAGCATAATAGCACACAGAATTATTTGTAAAGAATTCCAACAGCAGCTGATAAGACCTTTGAAACAAAAGCTACTTTCTTTACCCTTCCACAAATTTGGAACGGATTGGGGAGGTTTGTTCACTTCTGTGTTCCCATGAGGATTCTCACTGAAACGTGGTGATCAGAGCAGCTGGAGGGAGAGCCCAGACTCCAGGGTTGATAAACAGAGCACAGAGCCCAGGGAGTGACAGGAATGACCTCAGTGGGGGGATTGTTTTAGGCCTGGAGCACCTTTGGTCTGGAGACAGGCTGGGACAGAGAGCTGGGGTTGTCCAGCCCGGAAAAGAGAATAATCCAGGGATCTCTTAGTGTGGCCTCCAGGACCTGAACAGGGCTTGTAAAAAAGAGAGAGAGACTTTCCCATGAGATAGTGATAGGAAAGAGGAACATTTTTAAAATAATGAGGATTTAGGTTGGATATTTTGAAGGAATTCTTCCCTGTGAGGGTGGTGAGGGGCTGGGATGGAATTCCCAGAGAAGCTGTGGCCACCCTGGATCTCTGGAAGTGTCCCAGGCCAGGCTGGACAGGGCTTGGAGCAGCCTGGGACAGTGGAACCACAGCAGGGGGGTTGGAATGAGTCCAACTTCCAGAGTTAAATATTTCCCAGAGCTTCCCCTAAGCCTCCATCTCCTCACCACAAGGCCGGAGGCATTCATCCAATCTGTCACTTGGAATGTCTCTCTTCAATAATTAACACAAATACTTAACTTTCAAAGATGTTTGCATGTCATTCCTTGTCCCAGGCATTGTAGAGTGAGGCCTTGCAGGGGTGTGTTTGAAGACTGCTGCTGAGCAGCCATGAATAAGAGATGGGAGCTTTCATCTTTCATCAAACACAGGCAGGGTTTGCAGCCCGGGCACGGGAGGGTGCTCAGGGGCTGCTCCTCAAGTCAGTGCTCACTTTGGACAGGATTTGAAGCCAACTGGGCTGAGACAGCAGAGCCCAGGGTCTGTCTGGGCAGCCTCATCCACAGGGAGCACAGAGAAATATCCAGCTTGGAAAAGATCTCCCAGACTGAGTCCAAGCTGTGATCGATCCCCACAGCAGCACTGAGTGCCCTGTCCAGGGATGGGCACTCCAAACCTCCCTGGGCAGTCTGTTCCATGTTTATTCACCTTTCCATGGGGAAATTCCTGCTGGTGTCCAACTGAGCCTGCCCTGGCCCAGCCTGGGGCCATTCCCTCTGCTCCTGTCCCTGTTCCTGGGATAAGATCCCAAATTCCCCTGGCTGTCCCTTCCTTGTGCAGAGCCACAAGGTCCCCCCTGATCCCCCTTTTCTCCAGGCTCAGACCCTTCCCAGCTCCCTCAGCCCCTCCTGGTGCTCCATTCCCTTCCCAGCTCCCTCAGCCCCTCCTGGTGCTCCAGACCCTTCCCAGCTCCCTCAGCCCCTCCTGGGGCTCCATTCCCTTCCAGCTCCCTCAGCCTCTCCTGGTGCTCCATTCCCTTCCCAGCTCCCTCAGCCCCTCCTGGTGCTCCAGACCCTTCCCAGCTCCCTCAGCCCCTCCTGGTGCTCCAGACCCTTCCCAGCTCCCTCAGCCCCTCCTGGTGCTCCATTCCCTTCCCAGCTCCCTCAGCCTCTCCTGGTGCTCCATTCCCTTCCCAGCTCCCTCAGCCTCTCCTGGTGCTCCATTCCCTTCCCAGCTCCCTCAGCCTCTCCTGGTGCTCCATTCCCTTCCCAGCTCCCTCAGCCTCTCCTGGTGCTCCATTCCCTTCCCAGCTCCCTCAGCCCCTCCTGGTGCTCCAGACCCTTCCCAGCTCCCTCAGCCCCTCCTGGGGCTCCATTCCCTTCCCAGCTCCCTCAGCCCCTCCTGGGGCTCCATTCCCTTCCCAGCTCCCTCAGCCCCTCCTGGGGCTCCATTCCCTTCCCAGCTCCCTCAGCCTCTCCTGGTGCTCCAGACCCTTCCCAGCTCCCTCAGCCCCTCCTGGGGCTCCATTCCCTTCCCAGCTCTCTCAGACCCTCCTGGGGCTCCATTCCCTTCCCAGCTCCCTCAGCCCCTCCTGGGGCTCCATTCCCTTCCCAGCTCCCTCAGCCTCTCCTGGTGCTCCAGACCCTTCCCAGCTCCCTCAGCCCCTCCTGGTGCTCCATTCCCTTCCCAGCTCCCTCAGCCTTTCCTGGTACTCCATTCCCTTCCCAGCTCCCTCAGCCCCTCCTGGTTCTCCAGACCCTTCCCAGCTCCACTCCCTTCCCTGGACACTCTCTAACACATAATGACCACCCAAATTATCAAGCTCTGTTTTTGTGTGTTAATCCAAGCTGAAGGCCTTTGCTGACTTAGAGTCAGAAATAAACCCTGCCTGTGCTCTGCTACTGAATAAACCAACTTAAAACTAGATTAATGTAGAAATGTGTATCATATGTGTTTCCTTTAACAGCAGCTATAAAATTGGGATTTGTTGGCAGGCCAAGGGGCTGTTTAATCTGTTCCCATCAAAGCACTTTGCACCTCCCTTCCCATTCTCCAAGGAGCCATTCCCTGGTTCACACTCCAGCAAACCCTGCATTACACAAGGCCTGTAAAATTCAGTGCTGTGGGCTCTGTGCTTCTTCCCTGCAGCCCCAGAGCTCCTGGATGCCCACCTGGATGTGCCTGGCTCTGTGATTCCACATCCTCTCTGCTTCAGGGTGGGTTTTATTCACTTGGTACCTCTGGTGTTTACGAGCTGGCATTTGGCCACTCCTTGCACTTCCAGCTTGAGCTAAATGAGAAAAGTTTCCCAGCATTTTATGCAGTTCCAGCTTGAGCTAAGTGGGAAAAGTTTCCCTTCCACAGAGACTGCTCTGGGGTTTGATTTCCTCAGAAAATCCAAGTTTCCAGTCTCAGAAAATGGTACCAGGATTCAGGGTTCTGTAAAATCTAGAGACCCAACACATCCACAGTCTGTACCAGGGGCACAGCACAGCAGGGACATTTGGAAAGGACCAAGGGAATTTTCAGGAAGGTTTGCATTAACATATCCACGTAATTTCTCCAGCAGTGAGCACACAGCAAGCTCAGGGGTGTAGAAGCAGTGTGAGGACAGAATGCTTGCACTGAAGACATCTGAGGACACTGGGAAGAGGAGGTGGATACTCCAGGATGCTGTGCTTGCATCCATGGATACAGCACTCTCCAAAGGTCCTCCTGATGCCTTAAGTATTGGCTTTTCTATGTTTCAGGTTCTGTGCTGCTTTAGTGTGTGGGTCTGAGCTCCATATTATGGGATGGTGAGCTCTGTGCACAGAGCAGGGAGACAAAACAATTCCTGCTCCAGCTGGGCACCAAGGACAAATGAGCCAAATCTCAGCCCAGGAGCACAAACCCCGTGGGCTGGAGAGAGAAAAACAAGCAGGGTGGGAGTGCCTGGGCTAAAGCTGGGCTGGGACAATGAACTGCAAGGTGCCAATGGAGCAGAGCTGATCCCAGGGAGAGACCCCGGGAGCGCTCGTGCATTTTGGGGCCATTTTGGGTCATCCTGGGGGCAGCCCTGGCTGGGCTCTGGTGCTGCCCAAGGTGGGTCCATGGAGGAGATCCTTGGAATCAATCCCTGCTTTATTCTGGGACTCTGCCCAGCCCCTGCTCCAGGGCAGCCTGCACAAGACATCACTCCCATTCCTTCCCTCAGTCCCTCAGCTTCCAGACGTGACCTCAAACTGGGATCTGCAGTGGGATCACCCAGACCTGGCCCCCACTGTCCCTAAAGAATCCCACCCAGTCCTCACATCCCTCTCCCACTTCCCAGAAACGCTTTTTTGTCTCTTCTCATGAGCTTTCTAACCAGCATTTGGTAACCTTTAATTAGCAAAAGCCCAGAGCACGGAGCTCAGCTTTTCCTCCAGGCACATCTGCCCTGGAAATTGCAGAGTAAAAGAAGTGCAAAGCTGGAAAGATGCAATTATTCACCAGGGAAGTGTTTGAAGCCAAAAAGATCTGGATGCACGTTGGTTTGATATCACTAAATGACGAGGCAATTTTTAAAATGAATTGTGAATCATCCTCACATGGGCCTCCTGACTTAATTTCTCTTTTGTTTAAGCAATGCTCACTTCAAGCAAGTGAGTCATGAGGTGAGGTCTGGCTTTGAGGCAGGAGAAAATTCCCCATTGCAGCTCCTACCCTCAGGATCAAAGGGAAGGATCTGCTTTCCTGGTTAACTCAGGGCTGAACAGAATTTTTTTGTAGGCAATTAAGTGGATGATAAATTGCTACTGATCTGTGAAGAGGCAAAAGACAAAGGTCTATTATCATAATTGACAGTGGAAGAAACTAGTTTTGATTTCCAAGTCTTAGCTGCCCAATCAAAGCTTGAAATGGAGGGGAAATGCCTCTTAGTAATTGATGGACAGGGGAATTATCATTTATCTGCATGATTTACCTGCATCAGTGCCCTGTGCCTGGCTAGGCCATGCTCCACCTGCTTTACCCTAAAAAAAAACACTGATTTTTCTCAATGCCCTCCATTTCCATCTGACACAGCCTAACAGAGGATCCACTGGAGTGAAATGTAGCACCCAAGTGTGGAATTCTGCACGTGCTCATACAGAAAGGGAAAAACACTTCCGTCAGTACAAGGTGAGGTTTTCCTTTGCAATTTTTAAAACAGAACGTGCCTTAAGAAAAGGAAACACAACTTCCTCTTTCGGCCAAAATAATGTAAAGCCCAAATATTCCACAGCATCTGGTGAAAAACTCAAAATAAAACCCTCTGTCTGAAAAAAGCCAAATAAATAAATAAATAAATCCTCTGGTTAGCACAGAAAGCAGCTCTGAAAAGTCCATTTTCCACACACAGCCACACATCCACTCCTCAGCCCCTCCAGCTGCCAATTCTCAGCTCTTTGACTTCTCTCTCTGCTCTTAGGAGACAGCAGCCAGATGGCCAGGGCTGCATCTCCCTGCCAGCAGAGAGGGGGAATAGCAGTACCTGCTCCCCAGGCAGCCCACCCAGAGCTCCAGATGCTGCCTGTCACAGAGCTGCAGGCCCAGCCAGCAGAAATCTGGGAGGAAAGCACAGGATCACTGGGAAGAGATGGCATTTTGTGGAAGGAAACTCACAGGCACCCTGTTTTTCTTGCACTCTCCTGATAGCTCCATGAAACCAAACCCAGGCACATCAGTATTTAGCACACAAGGCAGAGCTAAAGGGGAAATTGAGGATGGGAATTACATTTTTAGGCCAAATTTCACAGGAAAAAAATATAAATAAGGCTCGGCAATATTTTTAATTGACACAAGTAACTGACACATATCTGCTTCCAGCTGCTCTCCACTCTGGAATAACTCAGGGCTTCAGGCTGGGCTTAATTTTCCCCTGCTGTGCAGGGATGGGCTCTTCTCCCAGACAAGTGACAGGATGAGAGGACACAGCCTCAAACTGCACCAGGGGAGGCTCAGGTTGGACACCAGGAGGAATTTCTCCATGGAAAGGGAGGTCAGGCTTTGGCAGGGGCTGCCCAGGGAGGTCTGGAGTGCCCATCCCTGGAGGTGTCCAAGGAATTCCTGGAGGTGGCACTCAGAGCTCTGGGCTGGGGACAAGGTGGGACAGCTGGGACTTGATCTTGGAGGGCTTTCCCAACCTGAATGGATCTGGGATTCTGCATCAACAACCCCTCTGTGTAAAAAATGGATGTTGCTTTTCCCTTCCTTGGTTTCCAAGGGTTCAATTAGGTGTGGCTGCACCTCCTGCTCTCAGCAGGACCATGTGAAACCATGGGATGCACACCAACAGAAGGGGCTTTCCAGGAGATTTTGGCCACTGCTGGGGATGCAGAAGGAGAACAAATACTTCCTGAGCTCTGGGGCTGCTGGTTGGTCTCTGCTCCTCATTTGTTTCCCTCTCTGGAAGGCACCAGCAAGGCAAGCACAGCCTGCAGAGCTCACGTGGCCAAGAGAGGTGTTTGGACCACAGACAGGAGAGGGGATCAGCCCCCTGGAGCAGGAGTCAGGAAAAAACAGGGGGAAAGGTGGGGAGTGAGTGAGGGGAAAAGGCATCAAGGCCTGGAGATGGAATTGATCCAACACAAAGTGCTGAGTTCAGCCCCTCTGACAGTGCCTGAGACACAGCCCCTGGAAGTGCAGGGCTCTGGGGTCAGAGCTGCACAAAGTGGGAGCTCAGGGCCCCCAGAGCCCTCCCTGAGAGCTGAGGGCACAGCTGGACACCTTGGGAATTCAGTCTGGCACAGAATCTGCCTGGAGAGCTGCACTGTGTTCAACACCACCAGAGACAAACCCAGGAGGGAAAGCCAATAATTCACCATCCTAACATTTGAAGTGTTGATTCCTTTAGTTTTACCTCCAATGCTTCATTTTTCTGACATTCTCAATGCTGTTCATGGAATCACAGGATGGTTTGGGTCGGAAGGGACCTGAAAGATCATCTCATTCCAACCCCCTGCCATGGGCAGGGACACCTGCCACTGTCCCATCCCCATCCAAGCTGGATATCCACAGGAAAGACCCAAGCAGGTAGAAGTTACCCAAGAAAATATAACAGGATTCAGAAATCCCTAAAGAAAGATTTCCTTCATAATTTTTCCTATTAAAAACGCCCAAAACTTAAACCACACTTGAAACCAGACAAATTATTCTGGGAATAGCACCTGATCCACACCTAATTATGAATCAGTTAAGATTCACAAGGCTCACTCCTTCCTTTTGAGGCTGTTTTCCAGAATTACCAGAATTTTCCATAGAAAGACATGATAAATAGCATAGGTAGAAATTCACCTGGCGAGTGATTCCAATAAAAAGGAAGTCACTAGACCATGGTTACAACCTGCCAGGAAATGACAGGATTTGATAATAATAAAAAAATTTACAATCTCCTCCTTCAGGGGCAGCACTCCCAGAGCTCATTCCTACCCCCTTCCCTCCCTACCCTGCCCTAACCAAATCAGAGGTAATTTCCCATTTTTAGGGAATTCACCTGCAATTCCTTCAAAGACAAATCCTTGAAGAAACAATTTAGGAGCTGGTGACAGAACAGGAATGTGTTTGCCAAGACATTTCTCCTGCTAAAGGAGGCAGAATCCATCATAATTCCAGAGTCTCCATCAGCTCCATCCATCCCTGCAAATCCCATTTTCCCCCAGAGTCTTTCACTGCAGGTGGCAAAAAGGGTGGGTGGGGGTAAAAATGAGTTCCCAGCACCAGCAGGGCTGGGAGTTCCCCCTCTCCATGGAGATTTATGGCTGCTCTACCCACCAGGAAGGAATTCAATGGCACAGACGTCCCTGAATTCATACCAAAAGCCCAGATTGGTTTAATTCTGCACTTTTGCACACTTCAGTGGCATCTGTTGGACTGCCAGGCTCCCAGACCTCCTCCTGCCCATGTCCCTCACAGTCAGGTGCGTGCTTTAAAGCTAAATATTTCATCCGAAGCTTTGATAGCCAAACCCTGCTCCAGATGTTAACGTTTTCTTTGGGAACACCCCCAGAATTCTGGAGCCATTTCATGGAGAAAGGTCTCTCTGCATCTGCACACCAGCCAGAGCAATTAGGGACGCAGAGCCACCGCCGCGTTAAAATGAAAGATTGTAATTAAACAAATGGATTTCAGCCCTCAGGAAAGTAAATTACCATGGAGACAGACAACAGGAAAACAAACCTCCAGCAGCCCCTCTTGCAGATGGGCACTGGTGTTTTATCAGCTGGTGCAAAATGCTTTGGAGGCTCTCAGCAATGCTACTTTTGTTTCAAAATTAACATTATCACCTAGGTTTGTCACCCCCAAGTTTTCCTTCTCCATCCATCATTAATCTTTGAGCCCTCCCCATCACTTTCCTTCTCTGATACAACCCCAAACCTCTGCCCTCTCTCCAGCACCACCTCGGCTTCTGCAGCCTTTGGTGCCCCAAGCCACCAAGGACCTTCTGATGTTCTGGTTTTCCTCTTGTCCCCACTGAAACCACGGCCACCAACACTGAGATTTTCCTTGAAAAGGCTTGGAAGAGCCACCCTCAGCCTCCTCATCCTTTGGAATTATCCTCTGTGGGTGTTTGGAGTCAGCAACTCCATCCTGCCTCAGCACTAATCCAAAATACAGGACAAACACCCCTAAATTTGGGATTTACATGACAACACCTGCTAGGCAATGACAGCTGACTTTGGAGGAGCACTTTGAGGACAAAAACCCCTTCTCTTGAGGAGAACCTGCTCAGATCACCTCACAACGTTATTGCAAAGTTAATTAACTACAAACACCTACCACACAACACATAACTACATAAATACTCCAAACCTGGACCCTTGGGGCAAAACACTGACCTGCCAAAGCCCTCAGCACAGCCACTCCTTCCACTCCAGCCTGTTGCCATGGCCTGATTAACTTTTCAAGGAGGTATTAATGGTCCAGCCTCTTGATTTTTCACTTTTCAGCTCTGTTGCCTCTCAGCCTTGTAAGCCTATTATTGGATTGCTTCAAAACCTATTTACCTCTGAAGCCTCAAAATCCCAGCTGTCAGGCAGGAAAAGACATTTAGCAATTAATTTAATCCTGGCCAAGACATCTGTCGAGGCAAAGGGCAGAATATAGAGATGTTTAATATTCCTATTCTAGCATTATCAGAAATTTAAAATACAAGTTGCAACGCTGAAGTTATCAGTCTAAATACATTCAGCATTTAATGAAGGCTGTGCCAGGCACAGCTTCCAAAGGTTCTCCTCCACTCTATTAAAAACAGAGCTTTTTCACCCAAAGG
The DNA here is from genome assembly GCF_027477595.1 of Haemorhous mexicanus. Classification (NCBI taxonomy): domain Eukaryota; kingdom Metazoa; phylum Chordata; class Aves; order Passeriformes; family Fringillidae; genus Haemorhous; species Haemorhous mexicanus. The sequence goes on from NC_082350.1 coordinate 24,384,367, forward strand.
GAAATACCTTGTTTGATACATTGGTGTACACAAGAGGCCACAGCCCAAACCATCATTTTCTTGTTTTTACCAGGAATGCTCAGACTTGCAGTGCTCTTTGACAAAGAACCAAAATGCTGTGGCTTTACAGCGTTTCCAGGCTCTGAAATAACTCACTTTCATCACTTCCCCAATTTCAAGCAATTCCAACCAACCCTAGCACTGGCAGCCATCAGAGGAGCAGGCAAGGCCACCTCTCTGGATTTTTAGCATTGAACTGGACCTTCCCTCTCCATCCTTTGAAATGTCAAGTCTGGAAATTCACAGCAATCCCCTTGCAACTGTCCTGAAAGCCTCATATCCCAGCTCTGTGCTTGGAATTCTTGGATTTCTGTCTCCTGTCCCAGCCCTGGAGTTGGTGAGCTCTGTCAGATCTGTTATTCCTGATCTCATGTTAAATACAAGTACAATCAGTCTGGACTTCCCTGGTCCAGACAGGGCTGAGGCAGAGCAGGTGGTCCCTCCACGCTCCTGCCTGTCCTTTTCCAGCTCCAGTGTGCATCTGACCATGCCCTGCACAAAGCTCAGCTTGGGAAAGGAGTTTGGAGAAAGCCTTTTTGATTTCCCAGCCAGCACTGCAGGAATGACCCAGTGTTCCAGTGAGGAACCACAGCTTCCCTCTGATGCACTTGGAGGGGCAAAGCAGAAATGAAATTTAGGGTCTGGCTTAACCTGTATTAAATCTTTGGTCAGTATTTGCTTTAAACATCTTTTTGTGTTGTAAATATCCTGTTAATCCATAACTTATGTTTTATATATATGACTTTATTAAATATTAGCTTAAATAATGGCCTTGGGGTGTTGTATTTGTGAATATCATCACCTTTTAAAGTGAGAGGTTGACTGAGATGTGTCCCTGCCTCCATCAGGTGACCTTCCTCTGTGGTGACACTGCCAAGGACAAAAGAGGACTCCACACTCATCAGCTTGAAAAAAATTGAGGAGTTCCACTGTGGGATTTTCTGAGACCCCCGTCGAAGGGAGGAAATGAGGAACCTGACCCCATGTTCTTAGAAGGCTAATTTATTATTTTATGGTATGATATTATAGTAAAGAATGCTATACTAAACCATACTAAAGAATAGAGAAAGGATACAGACAAAAGGCTAAAAGATAATAATGAAAACTCCTGACTCTCTCCAGAGCCCTGGTGCAGCTGGAGTGTGATTGCTCACTGAGTAAAAACAATTCCCATGAAACCAATGAAACCATCGCCAACCACATTCCAAAGCAGCAAAACACAGGAGAAGCAAATCAGATAATTATTGTTTTCCTTTTTCTCTGAGACTTCTCAGCTTCCCAGGAGAGAAACCCTGGCAAAAGGATTTTCCCAGAAAATATGACAGTGACATTCCACCCCACAGCTCAGCTTTTAAGCTACAGCAGCTCCTCCCTCATCCCTCTTTTTTGCCCCAAGAAAATCAGTTGAGGAACAGAGCCAGCCTCAGCAGATGCCCTTACAGAATATCCACAGGTTTTCCTGGGAATGGGACCCTGGAGAGCCCCGAGCCCCCAGCAGGATCCAGCCCAGCTCCCTCTGGGGTGCAGCCCAGGGTCCCCCCATCCATCAGCCCCTGGCTCCCCACGTCCTGCCCCTTTGCTGCAGAGACAGACGGAGCTGCCAGGGGCCCTCTGGGCCTTCAGAGGGGAGCAGGACCCTGCCAGCAGCTGCCTTTTGGAATGCTGAGCTGAATTCAGTTTGGTTTTGGTTTTTTTCCTTGCTGTGTAATAGACTCTTCAGTTTCCTGCCACAGATGTCACTCCTCGAGAAGGAACACACAAAGGACAGGAGCAGGAGGGTAAAATTTGATCTCAAAGGATGTTTTCATTTGGATGGCAAGTCCCATTACCTAAAAACCCTTTACTCATTCAAAACCACTTTCAAAAGCACCAGTACTGAAAATATTATCCACCTGTATTACTGGCCCAGAAAACAGTGGGGTTTGTATTCAAACACCTGAAAGCAGCTGCAATTTCCCTCAGTATTTTCCTTTGCCACAATCCCTGGAGTTTTGCAGGGAAGTCAAGGCTGACCCACCCATTGTCACCTCAGGCTGGATGGAACCTTTGGGAGCTGTCCCATCACCCTGTCCAAGGACTGGGAAAGAGCCAGAGGGATGGGGATGGTGTCCAAGTGTGGGACACCTCCAGGAAATGAAGGCTGCAGTCACAGCTCCTTTTCCTGCCTTTCAAAGAGAGTTTCCTCCATTTAGTCCTTCAGACATGGCTGCAGGATTGTCCCTCTTGTTGTAATCCTGCTCAGTGGGGTTTTTTTTTTTTGCTGGAATTTGGGAATATTCCTACTAGTCATGTCTATGTATCCCAGACCACTGGAAGCCATTTCACACACACAGATATTTCCATGTAGGCACTTCACCCTTCTCCATTTCATCTCTGTTTTATGGTGCTGCTTATAGCAAAACCAGAATCAATTCCATCCTAGTTCACTTTTTACATTAGAGATAGGAGCTGGCCTTCCAGTGGGATTAATCTGGATTTTCACTAAAAATAAAACCCTTCCCAGGAAAGAAATATGCTCACCTGCAAATCCACCAGATGCAGAGGAAAGAGAGATAAGGCACAACTCAATCTTAATTTTGATGAAAGATTCAGATTTACTCTGCATTTCATAAACAGAAGGCCCTGGGAAATCCTAGCAGCACTCCAGATTAGGGAGGAGAGGAGCAGAGGGGAAAGTACAAGCTCAGACTGGGCTCTGAAAATATGAATATCAAAATCAAATTCCCTCACAGAAAGTGATGCTTCAAGGATGACAGAGAATCTTCAAAAGCCATCAAATTGCTCCACAAAATTACACCAAGCAAAGCCATTCTTTGTTCATTTTCCACACAGAAAATTCTCTCCCTGGCACCAAGAACAACAAATCTCACTTGTCCAACCACGGCAGAGCTCAAAAACTGGGAGGGCAACAAACCCCTTGTGTTTGGTCAGAAGGAGCAGGCACAAGGATGTATAAATCAGTGTTAGGAAGGTTTTTAGCTCTGCATTTCCAGGTGTATTTGCTGAGGTATTCACAGGGCTCAGCCCTGACCCGGCTGGGAAAGGGAATATACTTTATTATAAGAAATCCAAGTGCAGAAAAACGTAGAAAAGTGCAACATTTTCATCCTCACCCACTATTTCTTCACTTGGACTTTCGCCCTGTACATTTTTCTGGCTGGCTCCACAGGTTCCTGTTCCTTTTTTGCTGCAGGAGATGCAACACCCACAGGCTTCACTATTCCCACACTCCAAACCAGCAACACTTCCACAAATGACTCCATCTGGGAGATCATTTCTTATTTTGAAACCAATTCTGAAGCCAGCTTTGGAAAAAATCTTTCAAGAGCAGATTCTGTCGAGGCATTTAATGGTGAAATTAAATAATGATACTGTGTTCATCTCACAGTGTTTTGATTAATTGTATACCTGGGTAATTGCATGTTTAGATGATTGATATCAATCATGACTGAAAAGATTAAAAGTATTTTCCTGTCTCTATCAAACCTACAGAAAATACATTGCTACCAATGAAGCATTTCCACCCCACCTTCTATTAACCATAACAGTGATTATTTTACCTCTTTCTGTCCTAAAAACAATGCACATTTATTTTATTTATATCTCTCTGAATTATTTTTACATCTTTAAAGGCAAAAAGGAGAATTTTATTCCCCTGTGCCCTAACTGGTGATTCCAGCTCTGCTTTCCTGCCTCAAAAACTCACACAGCTCACAATGCTCTGTACATGGGTGTGGGTCAGGCACTGTAAACTCCATTTTCTGTCTTATTTCACCCCAAAATTAATTGTAAATACTCCACATCAACTCCTGATATCTCCCTGCCTGCACTTGGAACCTCAGGAGAGGGGCTCAGAGGGATTCTCAGCATCCATTCCCACCCCAGGATCCTCCTGGGGGTGCCGAGATGCACAAACAAAAGGCTCTGGGTGACCTGAACCCTCCTCCCTTGGCTGGAATTTACACTGGCCGGGGAGTGCTGAAAACCACAGGAATTCACCAGCCAGATGAGTATTCCTGGGAGCGTGGTGAGCAGCAGTTTTAATGGACTGCCTGATTTTCCCAAAACGAGACCAATTATTTTCACAGGTATCTTTCATCACAATCTACCCAGGCTAATAAATCCCCACTTCCCAACTGAACCAACCTTTCATTTACCACAGCTTCTGAAGGGCTCTCTATCTATTTTTATTTGGAACTATGATTTCTGTTTTCAAGACCCATCATTTGTTTTAGGCGTTTTCCTTTCAGGCAATTATTTCAATTTGATCCTGGGTGTAAAATGTTAACATTCAATAAGACCTTTCCTAAATGGGTAATTTATGCTGCTTTATTCAGTTTGTAAAACTGTACAGAAGCTGAGGAACAAGTCATTTATATAAAAGTGGTAAAATTTAGGCTGCTGTTAGCAGGAGGTTATGGAGCAAATAAATATTTTAAAAATCTTGGGAAAAAAAAATCTAAAAACCACATTTCTGGAATTCACAGAAATCAAGAGGCTGGATTTAAAAGAAAAATTACAGATGTAATCTTGTAATTCTCCGAGAAATTTCTGGTGAGCAGGACTGTGGATACAGCATAAAGTTCATTAAGAAGGGTGGGAATTACTCTGCTGTCCTAATTTTCTGGAAATAAAAATGAACAAAAACTGAGCTACCAGTTGGGCTGTGGAAGTTTTTGTGGCTTGTTTCCTTCTGGCTTTCCAATCCTACCAAGAAATCCCCAGGGAGAAGAGGAAGAACGTGACAGCCCAACATCTCCATTCAGGAGAGGATCCTTCAACAAGGAATATTCTGATTCACCAGCACAGCCACCAAATCCTCCAGCTCCCGTGTGCAGCTGGCAGGAACACAAATATTGCAGTTGTCACGTTTGGAAACATACCCGTGTTTTGGGAGAGCAAATCGGGCATAATTAGCATTAAAAATAACGCGAGGTGATGCTAACATCAGGCAATTATCCCTTTGAACAGCTGTTAAATAGTGTTAATTGGCTGCTATGGACTCCAGCTTCCCAGGTTTTCCAAACCAACGCTTCCATCAACACGCGGCAATTACCCAAAAACTGACACCAGGAGGAAGGGAAATGTCAAAAACACTGCTTGGAACCAGGGGCTGGAATGAAGATTTCAGGCTGCAGCTGTAAAACTGATTTGCTTCTGCCAGCTGAGCCAAGGGAAGGAGGAATAACAATAATAGGGAAGCACGTCCCTATTACACTGAAAAAACCTTGGAAAGCCTCAGGATGGCTGGCAGGTCCTTGAGTCCCATAAATCTGTCATCACTACTGACACATATTTGAGCAAAAAGTCACGAATCCAAACAAAAATGGATTTGTTGAACACAGAGGCTCCACAGATTGTTCAAGTGTTGAAGTTTCTTGGATAATGGCTAAAAAAACCCAACCAAACGGGGAGAATCGAGACCAGAGGTTGGTGCTTCCCAGTTCAGCTCATTCCCACGGAATTTCCTCCACTTCCTACCCCCAAAACTTTCACTTCACAGATATTTAGATGCCAATTGCAGACCCTGAGTGTAGCCCAGCATTTAAAATCAAATTGAGCTGCATTAAGACTTTCCAGGTCTCCAAAAAGCAACTAGAATTTGAATATTTTCATAAGGACAAAGCAAGTGGAAAAGCAAGAAAAGCTTTCAAGGAAAAAGAAAAGGAGCAGAAGGAGCTTGACTGTAAAAACCCATTTTTGTCTGGCTCATTTAAGGTAATTTCAGTACAATCAGCATTTCTGTTGCAATTCAGACACTTCCAGCAAATTAATCCTCCAAAGCCCAAATGAAATAACACACAGAGAAATAATATCACTCCAATTAATAGCAAGGGGATTTTAAAAATAATTTCTATGTGGACTTTATGACTCATTATTGCAGTCAGGTGTGGATCCCCATTCTTACCCCAAAACCTCTTTTTAGTTCTACCAAAACCTGCACAGTGACCATAAAAGTAAATGCAGAAAAATCTGAGACTCTTGAATTTTAACCAGATATCCCAAGAAATTATAATATAAAAGGAAAAAACAATTAAATCTTCCTTCATAAACTTATTTTTCTTACTTTGTTTTTTGCCTAAAACCATTAAATATTAGCCAGAACAAGCTAGAGGCCCAGAGGAAGCCTTCTGGCTCTAGGCTTGTGTCTTCAGTTGGATTGTAATGAATTGGTGAATTGATTTTGTGATGAAGTTTTATTGCTCATGGAGTCACAGGACACAGGGAATGGCTCCCACTGCCAGAGGACTGATGGGATATTGGGAAGAAACTCCCCCTTGTGAGGGTGGGGAGGCCCTGGCACTGGGTGCCCAGAGAAGCTGGGGCTGCCCCATCCTTGGAAGAGTCCAAGTGTCCAACTCCCTGATTTATTGCCCCTGAAATCCCCATCAGATCAAGAAATTAGGCACCCAGAGATGAGCTTTGTGGTTAAATCCTGCAAATTCTGTAAATTCTATTTACAAATGATTCCTCCATGGTTTTTGTGGAGCCAGTGCCCTCTCACAAATATTTGCAGCAGCTCCCCCAAATCACTGCTCCTATCAGGTCCTTACAGCTACTGATGGGTTTGGGATTGCTTTTCCAGCAGCCAGGACTGAATTTTAAGCAGGAATTAATGGGAAAAGCCACAAACAAAGCCACAGCAATAGAGGCTTGTGTATATTCATTTTTTACCCGCGTGTCTCTGATTTATGACCAACCAAGGTGATTTAACCTAACAGCAATTCTGCAAGGCGGTACCAGACAATAAAGCTTTGCCATTTCGCTCTGCCCTGCTGTATAATCCAGTAACAATCACTGGAGACTTGAAATCACCTTTTCACCCAGCAATTTCAATACAAGCCAGGAGATTTGCCTGTGACTGATGTCCCTCACAGCAGGAATTCCTCATGAGGACACTCTTAATAGCTGGGTGAACATGTTTTGTTGGAAATAAGCCTTCAGCCCCTGACTAATTCAGTCGTGGTGCCATTTGAGTAAAGCACTTCATTTCTCCCCCCTCCACTGATGGATTTCTCCTCACATTCTGCTTTCTCCCCTTGTTTCTAAAAAACCTTTTCCATCACCACGAAATCTGCATGAACATCTTCACCTCTGCTGGTCATTTCTGCCACCCTTCCTGAAGGTTTCGTGGAGATGAATGATTCGTGCAAGGGAAATGTTTTATTCATGTTTGAAAATGACCCAGATGAAACCTAAAATAATAATTCAGCCCTCTCTGTTTTTAAGGAGGAGGTTACAACTCGGGTTTAACTAGAAAGTTTTTAATAATTGCTGGTGACAAATCATTTGCTCGCTGGAACCTATTTATAACTTGTCTATAGATAGGGCTGGACTCAAATGCTCTCATTTTAATAGCCAGGAAGGTGTAAGAAATGTCATTTTTGGCCTTTCTCCTGAAGTCTTCATTCTCCTTGAATCTGCATGCACATAAAATCTACATGTACATAAGGCAGGGAAATGGATTACCAGTTTCTCTGCTGTAAAATCAGTGATTGCTACTCCTGGGAGCCACCCAAATATTTGAGTGACATCAGCCAGACTGGCCCAAGGAGGAATCTCCACAATGCCAACCATGGGAAGGACTTAGAGACATCCTCCAGATGATTTTCTTTCCAGTCATTCCATTATCTTTCCCAGCTCTTTATGTACAACTGCCCTGTACCATGAAAACCCAATGCCCTTGGTGCAGAACTAGAAAATAATTACAAAATATTAACAAGGAATCTCTTTTCCCTCCGTTAGCACCACATTCCAGAGCCAAGCTAAGCAGGAAAACAAAACTTCTTCAACATTTTCACCGGAGGAATTTACCTGGAGTTCCCAAAACTATCTTCACTCTAAAACAAATATTAACACAAACATTACTGGTCTTTTTGGGGCAGTACTTTCTTAGTCCTAAGAAATTCAGATTCTGAATTTAATCTTGGATTATTGGGGTTTTTTTTAGCCAAAAAAAGCTCCTTCTTATTTAATAATTGTTTTGGTGTAAAAATCTGACATGAAACACACAAGACTCAGACCACAGATAAGAAAAGCCCCCTCCTAAAACCATTTAATAAGAAAACATTCCTAACAAATGTATGGGCAAAACGGGACAAAATATGTCATTCACACTTCATTTCCCTTTGGAAGGAAACAAAAATACCAAGACTTTTTGATTGCTGCTTGCATTATGATGAAAAACTGCATTTTCTTACATTCCTGGTGATGGAGGCAAAGAAGGAGCTCCCTACCTATGGAAAAGCTGCTGGGATCAGATCAAATTTGAGTTCCTGTTGCCCTCACAGGCACTTCCACACTTAGGGAAGATGCTGGACAGTTTCCATAATGCCCAATTATTGCACTATCAATCAAACCACTCCTAAATATTCACACATAAAAGACTAAGCTGACTTTCCAGCTTCTTCAGAGCAGCATAATTATCCCAAGATTGATTTCCTTGTGACATCCAAAAAGCCCCCAGAAGTCCCACTATTTATAGCAGTGCATCCATTTCCACCAGACACGGGGCCTATTTTCATCTTTTATTGTGACTTCCCTTGGAGAAAACAAACAACAACCAGGGGAGAAAAAAAAAAAAAGGCACCACAGAAATGCAGCAAATAACTCAATCAGAGCAGCCTCACTGTAAATGATCTCTCCAGAAACATTTGCCACTCACTCATAAAAATATCTCTGCAATCAACAGCTCAGTATTTGTCAGAAGTCTGTAAACATTCCCACTGCAGCGTTTTTAGAGGCTCCTGGTTGATGTGCTTCAGTTTGGATAAGCTACATTAAAAATCAGGCTAAATCCTACTCACTAATGAAGTTTATTCTGTGAAAAAAAAAAGGCTAAGAATTGAAGTAAAAATATAGCCGGGTAAGAAGGAAATTCCAATATAATATCAAAAAAGTGGCAGTAATTAATGAAAGGGTAGCAGCTAAATCTTCTAAAACCTTCCAAATCCTAAAATACAGTAAAAATCTTCTACAGAATATCAATACTCAGAAATTCTTGAGCCATAGCTCAGTTTCTTTCATGCCATTAAGCAGTAACACTTGTTTTAGCTGACATTTAATTTCGTTCAGACGGTGGCAGCTCAGTTGCTCAGGTGATAACAGCAGGTGGAAATATTTAAGACGAGATGTTTATTCCAAGATATTGAAATCCTCTTTGTCTAAATTTAGGAAAATTGCCAAATTTACCACACCTTAAAGAGACTGAGCCAAAGTCGAACAGCTTCATCCTGAAATTGCCACAAATTCATCTTGAGCAGCAAAAATGTTTGACTCAACATTTTCTCTTCTCACGACCAATGGTGGAGGACAGAGCTCCCAAACTGTTCCACTGAAGAGATGTTGGAATTTCAAAGGAATACGAGAGCCAGCCAAACCCATGGGAGCCATCTCACATCCTTGCCTCCCTTCCACATGAAACCCAGGGAAAACAGCACTTCCCAATTTACCCCCAAAGATCCAGTGGGAAGATGATTGGCAAGATTTTCTAGGGCACTCAGCTGATATTCCAGGGTGGAAACGTCACTTGGATAAATCTGAACATGTGCTGCTCACCAGGGGAGGAAAAACGTCCCTCAAAAGCACTTTTATAGGAGCTCAAGTGTGAGAGAGCCCTTCCCTCTCAATATCCCACCTAATTTGATGGCAAATTGTCTTCACAACTCAGTGATGAGTGAGTAGTTAACTTTTCCTTACTTGGGTTTCTTAATGGAGTGAGAAACCTTGGAGCAGAAGGTCTTTGGATCCCCGATGAGCCGTTCCGGATGTTTCCGAGCTCATTCCATCACCTTGACCATCTCCACAGAAACACAAACGGGGCAGCTGATCCCCATGGATCATCCTCTGTCACAGAGCCCAGCAAGCCCACCAGCCCTGCTTGGCTCCAGATCTGCTCTGGGAGAACTCTGAGTGCCAGAGCTCCCAAGGAGCCCCGGCGCCTCAGGATAAATAAACAGCAATGTCAGAACAATGACAAAGTCATTAAGTGCCACTCTGCTCTTCCTGAACAGGCTCAGACCCAGCACCAGCTGAGCTTTCCTCTCCAGCTTCTCAGACCACCCCTCTCCACCAGAGTGGTTTTCAAACACGTTTGTAAATCGTTTCTCAAGGTGTGTTATTTGTAAAGTTCTGTCAGCTGTTTCTCCAGGGATGTTTGGGAAGTTTGTACATTCAGAGCTTGCCTCACGTACAAAAGACAGATTTTTAAATTTAAAAATGTTCAGGGTCCCAGTAAAGTCTTACAATTTGCCTGACAGAGGTAAAGCATGTTCCAGAGAAAAGAAAAATTTTCAAGATCAGCCCCTGAAAAATCCACTGATTAGAAATTAGCAATTAAAATTAGTCATCCAAATGTTTGCCTTGTCACAATTCCAGCAAGAGGGAAAACGCCCTGGATTTCAGCAAAGTGGTACCATTCCATTGAGATGCACAACAAAATTCCACTTCATCCCTACAAAAAGCTCATTTTAACATGGGTTTTGTATCAGGGTTTGTCAGCACAGAGACACTGAGATATAAATCCAAATTAACTGGAAATATCAAGTTAAAGGGGATTAGTTAAAATTGCCTTAACAGCTATGAAGCCTCTCAGACATTGAGAATTAACAAAGCTTTATTTCAGTTTTGCTTAATTCATCTCTAAGGCCAATTTAAGACTTGGATTCTCAATCTCTGGTTGTCTACATTTCAAAACTCAATTCAAACAACCCATTTGAAAATCCACTTGGATTATTTCTCCCAGCTATGCCCACAAAACAAAGCCTAAGAAGCCCTGATAAATTCCTTGGAATACTGCTAAATAGGAATCAGTGCTCCTCATTCCAGGAGCAATCCCCTCAGTCTCACCATCACTGAAAAAACTCGTTATTATAATTAGATTTAGCACTAAAATTCCATGGTAAAATACACCAAATGCCCTCTGACAGCTCTTATGTCTCCTCCACTGCTTCACAGGAACAGATAATTACCTTTTTTAATGTAAAAATCATAGTTTCTGTGAATACAGCACTAATACCAGACTCAACTGCTGTAATTTCTGTTAATTAGATTTCCCTTGACCTAAATGAAACCACAGCAGAAATCCATCTGTTCCTCTGCTCCAACGCCACAAGAAATTCCCATTTTAGCCTTTTTACCTTTCTAAATATTTATTGACATCCAAAAGCCAGCGTGAGCTCCTCCCTCCAGCCCAGTTTGGTGACCTTAGGTGGTGACAGCTTTTTATCAGAGAGATCTAAACTGATGTCAAAAGTAAGGGGGAAGGAGAGATAAGGATGTCACCTCTCCCTGTGTCCTTGGGGAGTCATCACCTGCAGCACTGAGCTGCATTTTGGGCATCCCACTTTGTTAAAATATGGAGTGGATGGAGAAAAGCCTGAGAAGTGACACCCAAACTGGGTAGAAAAGGAGTGGTGGCAGTGGGGGACACAGGCTGGCAGTGCTGGGCTAAGGGCTGGACTTTTCCTGAGAGCTTTTCCTGCCTAAAGAGTTCCAGAATTCCAGGACTCCTGGCTCTAGAGAGCCGACACCTGAATGAAAACACAGGAGGTTCCGGTTTCCAAAAAGGCAAAAAGAAGTTTCCCAAAAAGGCAAAAAGAAGTTTCCCAAAAAGGCAAAGAGCTGCAAGGATGGAGACAAAATAAGATACAACTTAGAAACTCAAATAAAATTTTAAAAAATAAATTTTAAAAAAGGGAGAAAAAAATAAAAGGAAAGTGGCCTAAACCATTTCCTTTGCATCCTGTGGTTGAGAGAAGAATTTTGTATGGCTCAGTTTGGGAAACAAATTCAAATTCCATTTTGCCACACAGAAATCCTGGACTTTACTTCCTTTTAAATTACAAAATCTGAATTGCTGCTCCAAGCTTTTAAATATTCTTTCCCTCCAAAATTCTTCCTTGCCCAACATCCCTGTTGGGATTTCAGAGCCCTGTGGATGTGGCACTTGGGGACGTGGGGCCCTGGTGGGATTGGCAGGGCTGGGGAATGGTTCAGCTCCAAAATCTTGGAGGGCATCTTCCACCTGAACAATTCCATGATTCAGGAATCAAGGAGAAGTTTCTGGTGGCCCAGGAAGGCCCTGAGCTGAACCCAAGAACTTTCTCCCAGCCTGGAAGGAAGATCCCACCCTCCAGCAGCTGCTGCCTTTCATTGCTGTGATTTCTCCTCTGCACATCTGGCAAATTCTTCACCCCCTGCCCAGATTTTTCCTTAGTTTTATCTGATTTTTTTTTTCCTTTGAATTTTATTTTTTTAGATGTATCATTTTGCAGCCATTCTTCGAATTTATGGAGAGCACCAAGGGCTCACATCTGTGCTCACAGAAGGCACCCAATGAATTACAGCAGGAAATGCAGTTACTCTATGCAAATTCTCCAACAGATGCAAAATCTCAAATTTTTGACATCTTTTAGTTTTCCAGGAGTGTTCCAGGAAAGGAAACGGGGATCATGTAAGCCTATTTTTGGGGGAATATGTATTCTACCAGTCAAACAAGTTCCCCCCAGGTAAATAATCTGGTTTTTCCTCCCCATTTAAAACACCTTTGAGCCATGCATGTCCAAGTGTACAGGTGTTTGCACATCCCAGTTCTGGCTGCTGGAAAACCAGCTTGTTCCTCCCTCAGAAAAGCCCCCTCCAGTACTTTTACCCCATTTGATCACAAGAAAATTATTAGCAAGTCCAAAACCTCCTGAAAACACACAAATTGTGTATTTCACCTGAAGAGAAGTGTCACAGAAAATGTGTCTCAAACTTTATTTAATATTTCCCAGAACCATGGAATCATGAAGGTTGGAAAAGGCCTCCAAGATTAAACCCAACCATTAAACCAGCACTGCTAAATTCTGTCCAAAGTCACCACATTCACACCTATCTTTGAACACTTTCTGGCATGGTGGCTCCTCTGCTGCCCTGGCATTCTGTCCCAATGCTTGACAAACTATTTTCTGATGAAATATTCCCTAATATCCAACGTATTCCTGGTCCAAGATGGAAAGATGGATCCCTTGGATGGGATTGGGTCTTTTTTACTTCACTGCCATCACAGAATTCCAGAAATATTTCAGTTGGAAAAGCCCTCCAGGACCACTGAGTCCAACTTGATCCCATCCCCTCCTTGTCCCCAGCCCTGAGTGCCACCTCCAGTCCTTCCTTGGACACCTCCATGGATGGGCACTCCAAACCCCCCTTCCCATGTTTAACAACCCTTTCCATGGGGAAATTCCTCCTGAAAACAATGACCTGGTCTAGTGGAAGGTGTCCCTACCCAAGGCAGGGTGTTGGAATGAGATGGATTTTGAGGTCCCATTCCAACCCAAATTATTCCACAACAATTCTGTGAATTCTAGGATGAAACCTCACACAAAAATGTGTCATCAAAAAGTTGCTTTGACCTACAGAAACAAAATTTGAAGAAAAATAGGGGAAGTAAATTAATTTCTGAATATTTTCCCACTCAGTCCCGTTTTTCCAGCTATAAACCCTTGTTCCACTGAATATATTTCAATCAGGGTTTGATCTGTCCAAACAGCTCCAGAAGAAAATGTCAGTCCAATGCTCCCACCACCACACAGGGGGGATTTTGTTGGAGTTTTGATGAATCCAGGAAGCAAACACTTGCACACCACATCCAGCTGCACTCTGGGGGGATTTCAGCACTTTCCACCTGCAAACACTGCTCTGGCTGACAAGGTGAGGATCAGCCACAGGTTGGACTCCGCTTTGGAGATCTTTTCCAGCCTTTGTGCTCCCATGATAGAAATGAACCAAAAAAAGACACAGATCAAAGGCTCAGATCTTCCCCTGGAAGAGCTGCAGACGAGCCCAAGTTCCAATGAAACCCATGGACAGGAGCCTGCTTGACCACAGCTCCTTCAGTTCTGAGTGACTGCCAAGATACAATTCCCTGTGTCCTCATAAAACCCCACAAGGTGCAAGACTGACACATGACATCATAAATCTTCTGTTTAAAACTCCCCATAGCTCAAGGACTTGAAGCTTTTTGTATTTCCTTCACCAGCACAAAGCAAAACCCCATCTTCCATCTTAACATTCAAAATCTATTCCCGGCAAGAAAACAACTTATTAGTAAACAACCAACATTTCCCACAGTGAAAACAATTTATTTCCCACCGAGAAAACAACTTGTGAGCAGAAAGCAGACTGGAAAGGCAATCTGGGTTCTGCAAAGCTGCAGCTCATCAATAACCCCACTTCCAAAACAGGCAAGGTAACGACCCCCATTAGAGCGAGCGTGGGATGGGACGTTGCATCAAATGCCTAAAATTGCTGTGACTCCCATCCTGACAGGAAAAACATTTTAAGCCTCCTAATGCTCCGTGTGTAATCCTGACACACCTGGAAGTCTCACTTTAGAACCTGGGAAGTGAAGCCTGGCGTGTTTACATCTCCCCGGGAAATGGAGCCATCAAGGACAAATAACAATTTCCATTTTTTATTCCACCAAGATTGCCTGAATAATATAAAGGCTGCTCTCAGTGCATGATTAAAATTAAGGTGTGGAGCAAAGAGGCGTCCCAAGGTGTGCTATAAAAAGGAGAAATGAAAAGGAGAAAATTAAAGGTGTCGCGCTAACCATGAGTTTACCTTTCAGTGGGGTAAAAATGAGTGAAATTAATCTTATAAAACAAATAAAATCATGGAAAAAAGCATCAGAGCAGGCATGGTTTTAAGTTAGATGTCTAGAATTCAATGTTAGAAATTCAAACATGTTGTAAAATTTAAAAAAATACTTAAATTGTCTTTTTGTTGGCAGGAGCTTTGCTCACACATCCACACCCTGCATTGCCCCAAGGAGCTCCTGGTTCTCCTCCGTGGAGGCAATCCATGAGTGTTTCCATGTTTGTGCACCATGATCAGGGATGTTTACAGAACCATTCATCATTTCATTCCATCCTGTCCAGACTCACTGAGTGCTCCTTGAAGCAAAACAGCTTCAAGAAAGATTTCAAACCAGAGGAATTAAACTTGCAATGCACTGGCACCTTTAAGTAAAGTCATTCAAGAGAGGGGTTGTGATTCATCAAACACAGCATGTTCTCAAAACTCCAAGTCTGTTTTCTCCTACTTTTTTTTTATTTGTTTAGGAGGAAGGGAAGGGCTCCTCTTCCACCCTTAATTCACATTTTCTAGGTCTTGTACGATTGACTTTCTCATGTCCAACAACGGCAAAAGCGCTCCCAACAAATTTGAATTATTTTCCATGGTTTTGTTTACTGCCTTTCATAGCCACATTAATCAGTGTTCCCTTCATTAGGCATCCCAGTCATCAGCAAACTAAATTAGGACCTCCACATTTAACCCCAGAAATCCCACCACAGCACAGAAACCTTGGTATTCCTTGATCAGGGAAAGAAAGGGACAACATTCACGCAGTTCCCTGGATGTGGATCACATGCAATGGCATGGAATTTGTTTTTCTCACTTGGAAGCAGTTAATAAAAATCAATAAAATAATGAAATCAGTACTGCCACTTTTTCCAAGTGCCATGGAAGGGGATGGGCACATTCCAACCCTGAATTCCCAGCTGGCACAGGGATGACCCAGCAACTCAAGGCATTGCCTCCATGGTCAGAGCAGACCCAGATCCCACAGCCCCACCACTCCCAGCCTGTTTGGCAGGGAAAAGCCAAAAAAAGTCTCAGCACTAAAGCCAGGCTCCTTCCAGAGCCATGCTCAGAGCTGTGATTTATTTCAGGCTGGCAGCTCCTGTTTTCCTCCAACCTGTTCACTTGATGGATGGGGCCTGGCAGCAGTGGCCAGGGGAGCTCTGGAGGTGACAGCAGCCTGCCCTCAGGGCACGTCTGGGTGATGAACCAGAAGGACCCGAGCAGCCTCTGAGCAGAGGGAGGGAGGCTGACTGCAGGAAAGGGAAAGAAATCCAAGAAACAAACTGCTTTTAGCACAGAGAGCGGATCCACGGCAATTTCCCACTCTCCATCGCTTTAAAATTGATGTTGGGCAAGATCAGAAGGAGGCCCTTTACAATTTCACCTTTTTCCCATTGCATTTTGGGTTGTGGAGGCTGAGTTTTATCCTTGGGAATCTCTTAGTGGGACCTCATGCAGGCACAGCTGCCATTGGTGTCACAAGGAGTTCTGTGCTCCTGCTTGTGGAGAGCAGAGCAGCTCCCCTGGGACAGGGCTCCTTTCAGAGAAAAACCTCCCAGAACTGTCGAGCAGAAACACTTGGAATTTTAAAGCCCTCCAGGCAATGATTATAGCCCTGCTGGTCCTTCAGAGGAGCACAAAGGGCTCCATTCTGTAAAATAATATTAGTATTTGATAGCTGGCAGTAAGGCAAAGCATTTGTGAGCGAGAGGAGACCCAAGTCCCACTTCAAACAAGAGCAGGAGCAGGTGGCTCCTTGGCTGGGCTGCCTCTGCCTTGCTGGGCCAGAAATGTTTGTTTTTAAAAGCCTGGAGCTCTCCATTTCCACCCACGCTGAGTAACTGCGTGCTGAGGGCTTTTATCCCCACAGCAGGACCATTCCTGGGGCTGCTCCCAGCACTGAGGCTCTCCACTGTTAAGTGGAACACTTGACCCAGGCTGGCTTGGAGCAGCAGCAGCAGCCAAGGAGAGCTCTGCACTAAACTGAAAATCACCTTTACAGCCCTGTTTTGGCCACAGCTCAGCTCTTCCCAGCACTTCTCCCATTGGATGAGGCAGGTTGCTCTCCCAGGGGTGGGAGGGTGGGCAGGAGGGCAGCAGAGGGAGGGAGAGTTTACAACAGGGACACAAAAATCTCCTCTTTTCCACAGAGAACAAGGAACCACAGCTCTCAGTGGCCCTGGGGAGGTGGTGACACCACCTCCTGGGTAAATCACAGCCTGGCCTGTTGTCATGAAAACATTTCCACGCTGATAATTGTGGGTTTCAGTACTGAAAGCTGAAGGGGTGAGTTAAAATAACATCAGCATTAGAAACCAACTTCCCTACACTAGAAACTACACAATGCAGTGGTGGGGAGGACTTTGCTTTTCCCTTCCCCTGAAAAAGAAAACAAATCATGTCCCAACCAATCCCACACAACCATCTAATAAACTGGGCAGCAGCACTTGCTTATCCTCCATTTCCATTGTCCCTGTGTTTTCCCTTCTCTCCCAGCACTACTGGAGCTTTTTTCTTCCACAGCACACAAGCATCAATCTCTGTCCCAGCCAGAGTGGGAACTGTCATTTTGGCCAGTCCTGCTGCCAGGGAGAACAGGCTTTGCTCTGTTCCAGTAACCCAGAACTTACATTTTAAGGAGATTGCTGCAAGCAGGGTGATCAGGGGAGGGAGCAGCACGAGGAGGTGCAGCAGCATCCCTGGCAGAGCCTGGCTGCCTGTCCTAGCAGGTGGATGGTGAAACACTGGAAGAATTTGTGCTGGAGCCTCATGGAAGATCTACAAATGTGTGTTTGGACAGCTCTGGTGTAATTACAGCCGAGTTCACACCCCCAAACCACACCCAGGATCCAACCCCTGCTCCAAGCACTGCCCAGCAACATCTGGAGGCAGCTCCAGCCTCCAGGAGATCCCAGCCCTTGAATCAGAGACCCCAGGTGCTCACAGACAAAAGGCAAGAGGATCAGGTGATGTGGAAAATCCCTAAAATACGACACAAGCACGTCTGAAAAGAAATACTGAGATTTTGATGGCTGCTGGCTCTGACAAGCCTGGCAGGCAATCACCCTCTCCCCAAACCCAGCCAGTGTCCCCAAACCTGGGCGGAAAAAGCAGGAGCTAAATGGAGCAGAGAGGATGGCCAGGGTTCAAATGCACTCGTGGAAAGGCAGGGGACAGGTTTGCAGTCAGGGAGACACAGGGAGAGATGTTCTGGGCTGTGTATTACAGCACAAATAGATTGCAAACAACTTCCTAATCTCGGCACGGTTCAGAATAAACCCGAGTTAATTAAAGCTGGCAGGACCTCTGAAGGAAATACAGCAGTCACCACCACCAAGTATTTGCTGCAGTCACACCTACAGAAATCTTGTTTATTATTCTGCAAGCCTGCCTGCTGAAGCAGACCATGACAGTTTTGGCCAGTGACACAAGCGCTGTCTGCTCGCTGAGACAGATGCACTGTGCCCTGAAACAATTGCCTTGGAATAACACACTCCTGGATTTCCCTCATGGATCCCTCCCACCAGAGCCCAGGTAACCAGTTCTGTCCATGGATTTGGAGATCAAGCATTTATAAAAGAATCCTGTGCATTGCTGTGCCTTGAAAAGTTGTTTGGCAGAGGGCATGGATGCATCTGATGCTTTGCAGGGGAGAGGAAGGAATATTTCCCCTATTTTCTTGCCATACAACTGCTCAGAGCCAAGATTTAAGTCAGTGTATTCCATGTTCTGGATTGTGAACCTGTCCTAGAAGTGGTTAACTGCTATCCTTGAAATTGCTTCTTTTTAGGAATATTTTCCTTAGGAATTTGCACAGTGTAGATGCTGCACCCCACATCAACTTACACGGGTTTGGTAGCTCAATTCAGCATCATTTCTTCTCCAGTAACTTCTCCAGCTCATTTTAACCACTTTCCTTGCCATGACACAGACACTGATCTAGGGAATCACAGAATATCCTGAATTGGGACCCTCAGGGTTCAAACTCCAACTCCTGATCCTGCTCAGGACAGCTCCAAAACCACTCCCCATGCCTTAGAGTGTTGAAGAAATGAATCCAGGGACTTTTGTACACACAGATCACAGCCAAAATATTCCAAACCCATCATTCCTGAGCCCTTTTATGTGGTGGGACTGAGGAGCAGAGGAAAAACCAGGTCCTCCCTCTTCCCACACAGCACCCACAGTTCTCCACCCACACATGAGCATCACTGTGGGGCACAACAGAGATCTATAAAATCTTTTCATCCTTCACTAGATGGTTGCAGTGAGTTCTTGAGAGCTGTTTTCACACCAGCCTGGATAGAAACTCTTGACCCTGATTTAGCCCATTTATTTTTAGCTGCAAACAAACAAAAAAAAAAAAAAAAACCACAAACACAAAAAAACCCCACCAAACAAACAAAAAAACCCCAACCTTAAGAAACAAGGACAATTCAAAAGCTTGTTTCAAAGTTTCCCACCTGCAGCACACAGACCAAGAACTTGACCATGTCCTCCTCCCTGGCTCTTCTCTTAGGAAGCCATGATATGAAATATATTTGTGCTATTTTACTCAATGTTATAATTGAAGTATAAAACCTGCCCAGTTTCACAGGTGATGTTGAGCTCTGAAAATCCCTGGCTACTTGGTTTAGTAGCAGTTCAGTTCCCAGAGGTGCCTTTCTCCTCTTGCACAAGGTGGAAAAGGAAGAATATCTGACATTGCCAGGGAGGAAAGTGTTTTGAATAGGTGGACAGCCAGCAAGCTGATGCAAAAATCCCTTTTATTAACCTGGAGAATAATGAGGAGCAGGCTAAGATTCTGTACTTTGTTGTTAGCCCCTACCCTTGCTTTCTGAGAAATGCTATTGATGTGCTTTAATTACTTTTTTTGTGTTAACCATGCCCTGCTGAAAGGACTGGGCTTGTTTATACGATCTCCAGCTCAAATATGAATGTAACTGACATTTCTCCTGATCAAAGGAAGTGAATTATTGCTGTGCTGAATTCAAAAGGAGCTTTCCTGTTACAATAATGCAGCTCTGAAAACTCTCATTACCATCATGGAATCAGGTCTTTACAGGAATGGCATCAAATGCACCTTTGCACACTCAGGTATCCAGGGGAATGGTAATTCTCCTGCATGACTCCATTTCCCTTCAGGCCATGCTGGTTTTGGGAAGCTGTGTGGGGTTTTTTGGACAAACCAGATTGC
Source organism: Haemorhous mexicanus (assembly GCF_027477595.1). Lineage (NCBI taxonomy): Eukaryota > Metazoa > Chordata > Aves > Passeriformes > Fringillidae > Haemorhous > Haemorhous mexicanus. Next base: position 24,404,258 of record NC_082350.1, read on the forward strand.
TCATTTAGGTGTTACCCTCAGTTATTGCAAACTGCTTGTCCTTCGAAGGGGGTTAAGAAATTGGGAATGTTTAAAGCTGGAAATTGTCCCTAAATATCTTCTGTGCTGGAGAGAGTAAAAGGTGTCCTCACTGTGAGCAGTGAAAATAAGAAAGGATTCTTCCCCAAGGAGAGGTTTATGTTGAGCCACAGGGAGTGGGGCACAAAGAAAGCAAAAGGGTCAGGAACCCAAAGTGTTCAGCACTTTGCCAGGCTCCAGATTTCAAATTCTGCATCAGACAGCTCCCTGATCAGTCTGGGATTGTTCTCAGGCAGCAGAGATGAAACCAGTGTCTCCACTGGAACAAACAGCTTTTTTTGGGGCAAACCAGATGAGAAGTGAAGAAACTTTTAACCACGCTCACAACAGCAAATTCAGCAGGAGCAAAGGACTGAGGCCTGTGCACAGCAGTGCTGCAGCAAAGCCAGCAGTGATAAATCCAAACTTCAGCTCCCACAGCCAAGGCTCCCAGAGCAGACTGGCTGCATTCCTGGGCAGCAGGAATCACCTGGCTGGGAAAGGCAGCACTCCCTACACCACCAGAAAGCTCTCCCTGGCATTTTCCATGCTCCTGCAGAGGATGACACTCCCTAAATGTGCCAGAGCAGAGTCTGGATGAGACTCTGGATCCCCCAGCACCCACCCTCGGGTGGAGAGGTGGGTGCCTGCCTGTGATCACTTTGGTGAGGGCTAAATCAAGCTGGTCAGCCTTAACCACTGCATTTTTATACTTCTGGAGCAAGCTCTGGCCCCTTCAGAGCAGGAAGGGGCCAAGGACAGGAAAGTGTGCCTGGAACAAGGAGGGATGGACTCAGGAGCCTGTGCTGAGGGTCTGGGACCACAAACATGGACAGAGCCAGCAGCAAGAGGACAACGTGACAGGAGCTGACACCAGGGAGAAAACAAAGAGAACGTCTTCAGAAAGAAAAATAAAAGTTTATCTTGATGCAGGAGGAAGAAAAGGGAGCAGTGAAGGGATGGGGAATGGATGGGGCTGTCAGTGCCAGAGACAACAGCAACGATCCAGCAGCTTCCAAGAGGACTGGAAGGGAGAAGAGATAAAGGATGGGAGATGAAGCCCCAACAGCCTCGATAGCAGATAAGGTGCTGGGCATTTGTTTAGGAAGGACAGGATTTCAGAAATATTGCTGAAGAAGAATTGACAAACTTAGGACACAACAACAGAACAAAATCTTCAAGATAACTCCAAGGAGCTGGGCTAAGGGGGGACAGAGTCTCTAAACTTGGGTTAATCAGCATTTCTTCTAGATGGTTATGAAACCACAGAGTCACTGCAAAAATAATTTAAAAAAAATACTTCCTCTGAAGTTTAGGGTTTTCAAAGAGAAAAGCAACTTCCTGAGCTCCTTTGAAAAGCCAGGCCTGAGCACTGACATCCATTTGTTCTAGTTAAGGTATGCAAATAGAGATGTGCTCATGCCCAAATGCAGAACCTTTCGATGCCTGCTGCCTCCAATTAATAAATTAAACCCGTTCCTGCTGGAGCTCAGCCTGTCACAGACAGGGGCTGGCTCAAGAAGCTACACAAGGAAATGAAATTTGAAAATGCTGGTTCCTAATTCTGGAATAAATTCCGAGATAATGAAATAGCTACCCTGCTGTTCCACTTGAAATTTAATTCCAGAGCAATTGAAATGCACAGTGCTGATTACTCTTGTCCTTTTGGGGGAAAAGAAAAACCCCAAACCGAGGGGGTTTCAACTCCAACAAAACTGAAAACTGCATCTGTATCCCTACCAAGAGCAGAGGAAGGGAAACAACTTTAATAATACCAATTATTGAGTTCCCAGACACTGCAGCCTTGTATGTAAATACTCCAAAATAAAACTTGTCCTGTTCCAAATCCAAGAGACAAAGGCTGGAGGCGCTCGGCTGCTCGAATCCACCGCAGGCGCCAGCCCTGCATGAGCAGGAGCAGTTTCTGATACAGCCATCAAGCATCTGAAGCAGCTTTGAAACAGAATTTCTGTCTCCAGCTCCTCAAGCAGAAGCCTGAGGGTGTCTGTTTTTAGAAAACTGCACTTTTAAACTCCTTAAACATTTTAATGTACGGAAAACCACACGGCAAGCGACTCCGAACCGCTTCCACCCCGAGGCTTGTCACAACATTTGACTGTGGGGAGGGGTGGGAGGAGAGCAAAATCCTCCTGTGCTGCAGAACTTGGCTGTGGGAGGCCCCAGAGCAGAGCCCTGTGGGCTGCAGAGACCCCAAAGTGCAGGGAGCTGTGGAGATCCCTTTGTCCATCACATCCACCTGGCTCCCACCTCATCCAGCTCCCTGTCCAGCCAGGAACAGCTCAGCCAGGAACAGCCCTACACCTCCCTGGAGCATTTACTCCAGTGGTTAATACTTCTTTCCTTCTCTTCTTTCCCCTTTCTCCTCCTTCTTCTGAGCACTCAGATTTTTTTCTGAACCAGGCTGTGCCTCTGATTCAAATCCTTACTGAGGAACAAACTTCATTTCCCCCTCTGTCACCTCCAAGATAAACTTCTTGAGCCAACTCCTTAAATCTTTATTCACGTGTCCAGTTACCAAACTCTCTAATCACCCTGATACCCCTCCTCTGGCTCTCCTGCAGATTTTCCTCTCCTGAACTGCAGAGGAGCAAGACTGGACACACTATCCTGGTATGGATAGGACAGGGGGAATGGCTTGGACCTGACAGAGGAGAGGTTTGGGTGGGATTTTGGGAGGGAACTGTTCCCTGGGAGGGTGGGGAAGCCCTGGCACAGATTCCCAGAGAAGCTGTGGCTGCCCCTGAATCCCTGGAAGTGCCCAAGGCCAGGCTGGACAGGCTTGGAGCTCCTGTGGAAGGTGGGGTGGGATGGTGCTGAAGGCTCCCTCCATCCCAAACCATTCTGGGATCCTACACAGATACTTTAGGGTTTCTGAAAGGTCCCCTACCAGGTTACTGTCCCAAAACTAACTGGGAATAGGAGTCCCTGCTGCTTTCCTTGCCTTTACAGTGAGGTTCATCCCTTTCCCAATTGTGACAGTGTTCACAGGGGTCCCAGGGTGAGGGAAGAGAGGAGAAAGTTGACTCCATGTTCAGATGGCTGATTTATTATTTTATGATATATATTATATTAAAACTATACTAAAAGAGCAGAAGAAAGGATTCCATCAGAAGGAAGCTAAGAATAGAAAAGGAATGAATGACAAAGGTTTGTCTGTGACTGAGACAGTCTGGGCAGCTGGGCTGGGATTGGCCCTTAATGAGAAACAACCACAGAGACCAATCCCAGATCCACCTGCTGCATCCCACAGCAGCAGAGAATCCTTGGTCACATTTTGTTCCTGAGGCCTCTCAGCAACTCAGGAGGGAAAATCCTAAGGAAAGGATTTTTCATAGATCATGTGGGTGACACCCGATCATTCCTCATCACTCTGTTCCTTTAATTACATCTTTAACCCTTACAGTGAGAACAGCCCTTCAAATTGTGCCCCTGTGCACCTTCCCCAAGCACCTCCACCATCCCCAGAGCTGCAACTGGCCTAAACCAAAAGAAAATTAACAGCACCTCACATCTATAATGAAAATAATAAACTAGAATTGAAAAGGGGAGGAAGGAAGAGTTTTTTACTTTCTGGGAGATGCAATTCTTCTATCAAAGGAGTTTTATGGCAAAATTTTATGTGGAGCAGTGCCTACAGAACAGATATTTCCATGTTTTTCCTGCTGGAAAGTCCTCCCAGCCTGCTTGAATTCCTCCATCCATCCTGCATTTCCTTGGAGCCAGTGATAAGCAGAGCCATCTGTAAGGATCATGTTTTTCCATTTCAGCTGAGAGCTGTCTGAAGGTCACAGCATAAATTACATTTCCTACAACAAATTTTGATGGGCTGAATCAATACCCATGGTCAAGTACCCCAGGCTGGCTCCCAACAAGGACAGATCCCCATTCCTGTCAGGAATTCCTCCTGTTCTTTAAATCATGGCTATCTCCATTATTCCTCTGTCAGAATAACCCTGGGCTTGGGACAATACAACAAAACATCTCCTGCAAGGGATGACATTCCTCTCCTAACTCAGTGTAATGAATTCCCTTGGGATTTTGCCACAAAGGTGACAGCAAATAAAAATCTGTAGAAAAATTACCAAATTCAAATCAATTAAAAAAAAAAAAAAATCATTGCTCTGTTAGGGAATGATAGAATTAATTTGTTTAAATGTACAACTACATTCCAGTCCTGGGATGGAATCCCAGCACTCCATGAAGTGCTCTGGATGTTTAGGGGATTAAAAATACATGGAACAAACCCACACGCACCCGTGTGCCCCTGGGAGGAACCACTTCAAATAATCAGCCTTGAATGTTCTTATTTTCCCAAAAGGTTTTGGGTTTTCTTGTCTGTGGAAGGTGCATTTCAAGCTCTCCATCACCCACCTGGAGTGGGGTTTTAGCTTTTCACTTTCCAGGTCATTCTTGGGGGGAAGCACTCAATGCCAGCAGTTTGAAATCACATTTCTGGAGAGCAGCTCCCATTTACCACTGTCGGTGGGAAAAGTGCTCTGTGCACTGGCACAAATCACTCAAAACTTATTCATCCCAAAAAACACAACCATTTATTGAAATGTGAGGGAAAACTCCCCAAAAAACCCAAAACCACCAAGAGAAAAACTGCAAACCCACACAAATAACCCCAAAACCCAAACCACCCACCCCCATCACCAAGGAATGCTTTCAAAAATACCTAAAATAAGCAAATTAAACTTTTTTCATTGGAAGTTTTGGCCAAGTTGTGTTTAGCCCCACCCCCACTGGTCAAGGAAGAGAGATTCCCTCTGGAGAAATGCCCTAAATTTTCCTCTTGTTTCTCCCTAACAACCTCCCCTTTCAATTAGGGACCTGAATTCAAGAATATTCTTGCAAAAACCCCACTTAATAAGTTGTTCAAGCACCCATGTATAGCTCTGGATTTGATTGAAGTGTTTCCCTGAGCGTGTGTGTGTGTGTGTGCATCATTCCAAAATTGATTCCAAGAGCTCTGAATAATTAACCTGGAGCTGGACATGGGATTAAAGATTGTGATTAAAGATCTGGCACTTCATTTATCAACAGGAACTGGCTCCACGACTGCCTGAGCATCCACATCTGCTCTCCAAAGGCTTCCTGGTGATCCCTGTCAGCCAAGGGACTCAGAACCTACTTAATGGTGTGGAATTTATGGCACCACACCTTCCCTGGGATATGGGTTGGTCCAGAGCACTCCAAGAAGGGATTTTGCCACAACCAAAAACTGTCACATGCTCAGAAAAACTGAAGAGCAAGGGAAGGGCAGAGACCTTGGACCACAACTCAGATATTGGCCTGAGACATTTAAAAGTCACAGGCGTGACTGAAATGCAGTTCAAGGACAAAATCTCGTCCTTTAAGTCACTGAAATAAGTTGGATTTTTAGGACTAGGATTTGAGGGCACCTTGTCTAATGCTGGGACATGGGAAGCTGAAAGTTTAAAGTAAAGGCATAAAATTATTGATAATAGAGTGATATATCAATATTTTATCAATATTTTATCTGATATAGCAATAATTTTATCTGATATATCAATAATTTTATCTGATATATCAATAATTGTACTACAAGTGGAATTATAGTTGGAAAAATGACACCAAATCAGCCCCTTCCATCCCATCCAAGCCATCCTGGGATTCTGTGATGGCCCTATGGAAACACAGAGTTTTTTGCAGGTTTTTGATGCCATGGAGGAAAACCAAAGATGAGAGAGCACACCAAAATCAACCCAAGCCCAGCAGAAAGCAGCAGGAGCCACCCCAAACCTTCAGAGCCCAGCCCAGCCCTCCAAAACACCCCCCAGCCCTTCCCCAGCTGGAAACCACCTGGTTCTGTCCCAAGTGAAGAGAACAGCCTGGAAGTTAGGGAATCAGCTGGGAGAGCATGGAATTGACTGCAAGAGGGACAGAACAGAAGATTTCAGCACTGTTTGGGTTAATACTGCTGAGTTTGGGAGATCTCGTGGCTCTGCAGGCAGGCAGGACTGGGAGAACATTGATGAGTGGAGAGGAAAAAAGCCAGGAGTGCCCGTGTCAGCTCAAGAACTGAAACTATTTAAAAAATTTTAAAATATTAAGCATATTTTAAAATATTAAAATATATAAAGATTAAAGACTAAAATTACATAAAAATATAAAAAATCTATATAAAAATAAAAATATATACATATTTTTAAAACTTAAAATATAAAAATAAATATAAAATAAATATAAAATAAATATAAAATAAATATAAAATAAATATAAAATAAATATAAAATAAATATAAAATAAATATAAAATAAATATAAAATAAATATAAAAATAGGTATAAAATATATATTAAAATAGGTATAAAATATATATTAAAATGTATAAAATATATATTAAAATATATAAAATATATATTAAAATATATAAAATATATATTAAAATATATAAAATATATATTAAACATATATATAAAATATATATTAAACATATATATAAAATATATATTAGAATATATAAAATATATATTAAAAATAGAAAAACAATAAAAATATAAATATAAAAATATAAAAAATATTATATTGAGATATATAAAATATAGAGACATATAGATTATAAATATATAAAGGTTTTAAATTAATAAAACTATTTTTAAAATATCTGGTCAAAAGCCATGGGAAAAGGAGCTGTTTCTTTCCTGGAGATGTAGGTGCATATTTCAAAGATGAACTGGAGTTAAGTGATTTAGTTCCCAGCAGTGCCAGTTCACAAGACTTGATCCCTGACCATTTATCCCCCCAGCCAGCACGGGCACCAGAGGACTGGAATCCTCCATGCAGGGATCAGCTTCCACCACCCTGCCCTCCAAACAATCACTGCAGAGTGAACCAAATTATTCCTCCCACAAGGAAGTGACCTCTCCTAATTGCACAAGGCCAGGGAAGCCAGGCTGAAACACCCTCAGGGCTCCTTTGCTGACTCCTGCTGCCACCCAGCTTCACCTTCCCCTCCCTTAATTCTCTTATCTATAACAAAGGGGTGGAAAATCATCTTGGCCTGGGGGTGCCTCCACGTGAGCTGCTGGATCAGAGCTGGGCATTGCACTCAGGGTTATTAAATACAACTTAACAGGCCCTGACCCACTGCTCAAGAATTATTTCAGCTCACCTAGGTTTTTAAAAGAAGCAGCCCCAGATAAATCTCGTCTCTCCTCTACTTCTGGAACATAATGTTTGCACCCTGGGTTTTTGGTTTTTTATTTGTTTTTGGGGTTTTTTTATGGTTTTTTGGGAGGTTTTTGTTTTTTTTTTTTTTTTTTTTTAGGATTTTTGGTTTTTTGATGGGTTTTTTCAGGTGTTTTATTTTTGGTTGGTTAGGTTTTTTTGGGATTTTTTTTGCTCCCCACTGTGAAAGCTCTGGAGTAAATTCCACCCTTCCCTTCCTTTTTTTCCTGGAGTGGAATGTCAGTTGTCTCTCAGCATTCAGAAACCAGCCTGATCTCCCAGGCTCTGTGCTCCAGAATTTGGAGTGACAAATGACTCTGCCTCACCCCCAGGAATTTCAGCTGTTTGTCTTTGGGGTTTACAGGGATGAGTGACTGAAGGAAAGGATACATTTTTCTTCTCAGCTTTGCATTATATAAAAAGATTCCAAGATAAAAGTGGCACTGATGGCAGCAATACCTCTCAATGAGAGAGCTGCTCACAGGAATTATACAGGAGATGAAACAGCTTCAAACGAGGGTATCAATTATGAGTTAAACCCCAAGTTAAAGTGATCACTTATTTCTTCCTTTTATTCTTCATTTTTCAATATAATCATTGTTTTTCAGGAAAAAAACAATTGTGTGAATTGCAGATCTGAAACAGAATCACTGCCTGCTCTACCATCTCCTATTCCACTTAGAGATATTGTCACTGACATGTTCTATGAAAAATCCTTTCCTTAGGATTTTCCCTCCTGAGAAGCTGAGAGGCCTCAAGAACAAAATGTGACCAATGATTCTCTGCTGCTGTGGGATGCAGCAGGTGGGTCTGGGATTGGTCTCACCTGGTTGTTTCTCATTAATGGCCAATCCCAGCCCAGCTGTCCAGACTGTCTCAGTCACAGACAAACCTTTGTCATTCATTCCTTTTCTATTCTTAGCCAGCCTTCTGATGGAATCCTTTCTTCTGTTCTTTTAGTATAGTTTTAATATAATGTATATCATGAAATAATAAATAAAGCCTTCTGAACATGGAGTCAACTTTCTCCTCTCTTCCCTCATCCTAAGACCCCTGCAAACAATACAACAAGATATTGATCCCAAAAGAATCTTCTCCAGTTGCAGGTATCCCACTTTGTGGGGGTAACTCCTCAGCCCTGAACACCAAGGAGCAAGGAGTGCTCCAGGGGTGAACTCCCTGCCTTTGGAATGTGCATCCATCCAGAAGAGGCCAGCAAAGAAAAATTTGTATTTCTGTGTAATTTCCACCAGAATCACCTTTTGTGCTCTGAGATCATCGAGCACCAAAACCAAAATAGAAAATACATTTCTGAATTGAGATGCAAATATCTCACAGGACAGACATGAAATAAGTTATGGTCAGAGTAAAGAATCCACACTGAAATCCACAAGGATTTCCCCAGTGTAGGACAGATCAGTATTTAAAAAACACCAATTCCTATTTCCCAGCAGTGCTGCAGGAGAAAAGCCAAGGTGTGTTCTGTGTATTGAGATGGATGCACACAGGATCCTTCTTGCTGGGATGCACAACTCGTGCAGAACAGGTCGGGAATATGAAAGACAAGGAATTAAAGTGTCTTTATTCCAGTTTTTGTGTGTAATGACCAGTCACAGCTCACCCCAGCACAGCACCACATTTATGGTGACATGCACTGTCCCCACTGAATATATTGGGAGGGAAAGTCTGCATACCTCCCCCCAATTTAAATCCTAATTAATATCCTTTTTCAGTATTTCCTTCTCCCCACATTGTCACAATAAGGGTTATGGACCTGGAATTAAGAGAGGACAGGGCCAATTTGAGCACCTCAGAAGCTGAATTCCAGACAAAAGTCACCAGTTACCCCAGCAGCCAGACTCCCACTGTCCCACCCAGGGTTAAACAAACACACCTGACCTCACCTGGGAGGTCTCACAAGCAGGAGAAGCAGTAACTCCATGACCACATTAAATGTGAACATTTCAACGTCAGCTCTGGAAGGGTAAAACAATAAAGTGATGGATTGCAGCTGGAGCTTTCCAATGCACCCAGCTGAGCAGGAATTTGGAATTGCCAGGGACATAATGAAGTCTCTCATTTAGGGAATATTCTCCTGGCCCTGCAGGTCAGCAGTCCTGGAGCAGCAGGAGCAGGAGCTGCTGTGCCAACCCATGCTCGATTATTTGTAATATTAAAAAACCTTACTGGATATGAATAGATCTTGATCTCTGCTTAGAATTAAGCATTTAATTAAAAAGCAGGATTTCCCTAATGGTCCAAGGATGGTCCAGTGGGGGAGATCACTGGCAGAGGGAAAATATTCCAATGTATGATGAACATGAAGATGCACAGTGACAGAAAAAAACCAAATTAAAGTAAAACCAATCCCCATTTTTACACCTGCTCAGAAACTGCTCTAAAAGACCTTCTATGATGATCAAAGCATGATAAAGTTGGAGGGGAAACAGGAAAATAAAAAACTCCTCATTTTTTCTAGGCTATACAGACCTGAGATGGACAGTCCATGTGCATGGAATGGATCAGGGCTTATGGATGATGGAATGGCTTCCAACTAAACGAATCTGAACTGGGATTAGATATTGAGGAAAAACTTCCCTGTGAGGGAGGTGAAGCCCTGGCACAGGCTGGTTTGAGATGATCCCTACAGCCTCTCCCAGCCCAAATCATTCCATGGTAACATGATCACCCTTTATTTTATTTTATCTGATGGTGTGATGTCATTTCAAACCTCCCACAATAAAACCCAGTCAGCATGTCTGAACACTGCTTTAATAAAAAACACCCCTGAAACCTTGTTGACATTAACAGGAGTCTGACACAGAAAGGAGAGTTGGAGCTCAGCTTTTTCCTGCAGAAACTCTTTGCTTCCCTGAAATCCATTGGGATTTGAAGACATTCATCCAGCACCCTCCTAAAAGGGTGAACTGGCTTTTTCTGGTCACTCTGCCCTCCTACAAAAGCTGCATTCCCTGATTTTCTTGGGAATTCGGAACAACTGACTCTCTGAAAGGAAGCAAGGCTTCAGAGGAGCACCACGTTTGTACAAACGGGTTTGATTTTCTCTCCTTGTACCAAAATCTGGATTTTGTAGCATTCAGGGTAATCTGGGGCTTTGCTTGTTCCTTTGTTAACTCCAGGGCTGGGGTTTTCTTCCAGGGGTGATCAAACTCCCAAAGCCTGTCAGAAGTCCCATGGATCCTGGGGATATGTTTTACAAAGGATTTGTTGATCCAGCTGCCTGCAACAGAGACAAGATGTGATGCCTTTTTGGAGCTCTTAGTGGCATCTGCAGCCGAGGGCATCCCGCTGTTCTGGTGACAAGTGTGCACAGAAACAGCCCAAACTCCAAAGCTGTCTCCTGTCCCTTGATCCTCCCGTGATATTGGAGTTTAGGGTTGTCACTGAGCTGCCTGAAGCATATCCAGAAAATATCAATGAAATTGGGTCTCTATCAAAGGTTTGCCTGAATCACCTCGGGGGGATTGCAGGCCTTTGGCCAAACTGGGAGTTGCCACATTCCTTGGAATGACACAGCAACTCCTTCACTGCCTTTCAGCTGAAGGTATCACAAATATCCTCAGCTCCAAGAAACAGCAGCCACTGGCACACGGAGCAGTGCTCCCTTCATCACCCAATTTGCTCCTCCTGAAGGCAATTAGCCAGGATTTCCTCATTTTCCCACCACAGCATCCAAAAAACGCCAGGGACAGTCCGTGCAGCCATCACTTGCTCTCAGAGGGGTTTGAATCCCAACCACAAAAAAGGTATCAGTGAGGGTGCAATAATCCATCAAACACAGGTGGGGAGAGCACAGTGGAAATCATGGGGGAAGTTGGTGATCACTCCTCAAGAGATCAGATTTGAGCAGTGAGGTTTAGATCCCAGTGTGCTGAAACCCCCACTGCTCTGGGTTATCCCTGCAGAAAACCCCAGCACAACTGTGCCACATTCAGAACTAAAGAGAAGAGGGAACAGGATATTGGACAGGGCAGAAGGGAATGGCTCCAAACTGGGGAAAACTCCATGAGATGAGGGTGGGCAGGCCCTGGCACAGGGTGGAATTCCCAGAGCAGCTGGGGCTGCCCCTGGATCCCTGGCAGTGCCCAAGGCCAGGCTGGACACTGGGCTGGGAGCACCTGGGACAGTGGGAGGTGTCCGTGGAATTTGATGATTTGTAAGACCTCTTCCAACCCCAAATCCACAACTCCACGACTGCACTTTTTGTGAATGAGTGTGGGTTGGCCGCAGGATTTGATTTGTTTGGATTGGGTTTATTTTTTCCTCATTTTTTTCTCTTTTCTTCCCCGTGGCAGCCAACACCACTGACCCAGAGGACAGCGCTGATTGCAGAGGCAGCAGCCACAGCAGCATCCCATGGGAGCAGCAAAATTTGGGCATGCAGGAGAGGGGGATCAACAAGCAGCACCCTCAGAAGGGACAGCAAAACCAGCAGATCCTGTTGAAGGACCTAAAATTGAGCTGGGATTGTACAGGCAGGAATTCCCCCTTGGCACAAGGCAGAGCAAGTCTCCGTTGCCACTGGGGACAGGGAGAGCAGGAGCTTGGCTGCTGCCATTCCAAACTCTCCAAGAGCTCATTTCGTGTCTGATTCTAAGTGGAATTCTTAGATTTATAGAATATAAATCATAGAAGGTGCCACTAGGAAGCCATTTGTGAGAGTGAACAAAAAATTGAATTTTTGCTGATGCCTGAGAGCTGTTAGGTGGCTGTAACACTCACATTACATATAAGTGATATTAAAAAATTAATTAAAAAAAAGAAACCAGAGATTGCCTTCACGTTTTGACAGCAAACATCCCACCCAGCCAGGAGCTGTGCCACACACATCTGCTCCCAGCTAATTGTCTGCTCGGCTCTTGTCCCTTGCACCGGGGCTCCGGGCGGGTGAGCCGCCCGTCACCGCTCTGCTCCTGAGTGTCTGCTCGAATTAACCCAGCCCAGGCACATTCCCACTCCCAGCGTGCCATCTAGTGATGGATGGGAGCTGGGAGACTCCATCCCCTGCCTTAGCTCACACGCAGCCCAAAGGCAGCACCCGAGCAGCCAGGACAATGCCTGGCCCCTGTCTCGCATCCTGAGCCTGTAAATAAAAGCTGCTCCCCAGGGATGTCTCCTCCAGGCAAAGCCAGTGGAAAAAATGGATGGCAAAGGCAAAAATGCTTGTGGAAAAATAAGCAACAAATCCAAAGTGAAGCGTGCAGTGATTTTCTGGGAATTTAATGACAAAAGAGGTGCCGGGGGCCAGCACAGGTCAGGTCCTGTGCTCACAACGTGCCACAGCCTGTGGTGGCACTGCTGAGAGGGATGGGAGATGGAGACAGCAGGAAAACAGGGCTCCCAGAGGATGAAAAAATTATCTGAACGCATGCACAAATGCATTTTCATTCCCTTAGGACTGGCAGCTCCCTGGAATCATGCAGAGTAGCCAGCACTTCCCACTTCTTTGCAGAAAACTGCAGCATTCCAATGGGAACAAATGTGATTGCAACCCATCCCAAACACACCCTGCCAGCCCCAGGTTAGTCTTCAGCCTGAACTCAGTTTTAGTCTTGTTTATAAGTGAGGTTTATCACTTGCAGATGGCTTGGAATAACATCCTGGATAAATCTGAGGAGGAACTCTAAACCAAACTGAATTTCCAAGCAATATTCCTTAAACCACATGGACCCAAACACCTTCAGCCCCAAACAGCAAACAGAAAATAATTAATTAAGCCCATAAATCTTTAATAACCTTCTAATGACAGCTTTCATTTGTGTTGTTATCCAGAGAAAATAAGGGATTTTTTTTTTTTTTTGTCTTGGAGCCATCTTTACACCTAAAACATTCTGTGTGTCTGCCATAGAAACAGCCTGTCCTTATTAATGGTGTCATAGTAACCAACACCCAGGCAGAGGCTTACTAATACCCTCATCTCCAGAGAGAACCACCAAAAATCCCAGAAAAATCCAACCTTCCACCCCAGTCAACTCCTAATTAACATTCCTGGAAACAGGGAGCACAGGGTACAAGGTTTAGTTGACTTCAGGCTGTCACAACTCCATTGCAGTGGCTGTATTTTGGAATTATTTTCCTTTAAAATATCACAATTCCCTGCTTATCAGTATTATAGCACCAAGATTGCTCCAGAAACCCTCAGCTTCTGCTTTGCTGCCTGATATATTTTTTCTGTCCCTTTTAGTGGTGCCTGGGCACAGAAAACCAAGTCCTTGAGCCATCCCAGGGCTGAGCAAACCCCTCCCATGAATGCTCATTTCTACTAAAAGTTATTTCCCTGATTTTCCAACAGATTTGAGACCAAAGAATGCAAATCCCATCTTTTCTCTGCACAAAAATCCCCACTAATCACAGTGCAGGCAGGGAGGTCGAATTGGGGTGGAATTACCCCGAACAGGTTCACCCAAAGAGAGCTCGTGCTCACACACCACAAACATGTACAACCCAACCACCTCCTGCACCACCCAATCCAGTCCCAAAATTCATGAATCCACCAGTCCCAAAATGCATTAATCCAGCAGGTTCTGGCTGAACACACAACACTCATTTTTTGCTATTTTTAGCAGCATTGTCTGAACCTACTCACCCTGAATTTTACACCAAAGCCAGACATTCAACTTTTTTTTCTATGAAACAATAAATTGAATCTGACAGATTAATTATCAAAAAACACTTCATTAGCCAGAGTACCTAATAAGCAGCTCCTCTGAACATATTTGGGCCAAAACATGGTTGAAAACACAAATTGTGCTCACTTTAACACCTTAAAGGACACTGCCAAAGCTGAGGCTTCTACCCAGAATCTCTGTGGCACAAAAGGGGACAAATGCTCATTAACACAAATACAAAGAAGGACAAAAAGCCATAAACAGTGTTATTTCAACCATCATGAATAAGGCAATCAAGAGCACCTCCTTCCCTACCTTCTCCAGGAGCTGTGGCACTTGGGGACATGGTTGAGTGGAAGGCTCAGCAGCACCAGAAATGTTGGACTGGAATATTTTAGAGATCTTCTCCAGCCCAAATGATTGTGTGAAAGCAAAACCCAAACCACTCTTCCTCCCTCTTAAATTTAAGCCTAAACCTAAACCCACCCTAAGCCCAGCTGGGGCTGGGCCCCTCCCTCTGGCCCTCCCAGCCCCACCAGGACTGGGTTATCCCAACTGATTGACCTCAGCTCTATCCTTGCAGACTGGCACCGTGCCCACTGCATTTTTGGGAACCTCACCAGGCTACAGTGAAGCCTCAGGTTTAGCTTTAATATTTTTCAGGTTCTGTGCTGCTTTAGTGTGCAGTTCTGAGCTTCACACCAGGGGATGGTGAGCTCTGTGCACAGAGCAGGGAGACAAAACAATTCCTGCTCCAGCTGGGCACCAAGGACAAATGAGCCAAATCTCAGCCCAGGAGCACAAACCCCGTGGGCTGGAGAGAGAAAAACAAGCAGGGTGGGAGTGCCTGGGCTAAAGCTGGGCTGGGACAATGAACTGCAAGGTGCAAATGGAGCAGAGCTGATCCCAGGGAGAGACCCCGGGAGCGCTCGTGCATTTTGGGGCCATTTTGGGTCATCTTGGGGGCAGCCCTGGCTGGGCTCTGGTGCTGCCCCAGGTGGGTCCATGGAGGAGATCCTTGGAATCAATCCCTGCTTTATTCTGGGACTCTGCCCAGCCCCTGCTCCAGGGCAGCCTGCACAAGGCATCACCAGGAGCCTCTCCTGAACCATCACCCCCCTATTCCTGCATCAGAACCTTTTCAGCATCAGGATATTCTGTAAAATTGGGGTGAATCAGAACCTTTTGTGCCACTGAATCATTCTCACCTCAAAGCTTGGGTTCAGCTGCTGTAGACAGAAATGAGAAATTGTTTGTTGTCCAACCTCCAGATTCCCTGATCAATCTGCCAGTCCCCAGTGTATCAAACTTTTAGTGTGCTCTAAAAATGAAGAACTGGATGTGTGTCTGCATTTTAACGGGTGTTTGTCATCCCCTGGAGAACAATTATTTCAGTATTTGTCTGCTGACAGCAAAGCATTTCTTTAAACATGAACCCTCCAGAATTTAAAAGACTAGGCTGGAAGATTTCTGGTTTATATCACACAATACTTTTGCTCCAAAAACTCCACTTTTCAATCCAAAGCCTGACCCGAAGTTCCCCTGAAGTTAGAGGCTGGCAGATATGAGGATGTTGACGTGCAAACTCGTTCCTCTAAGACTTGTCTCCAGCATTATTTCGCTCTTTCAAAACTAAAAATCAGGTTTCCCAATGGAAAGCTCTGACAGGATCATGACTATCTGTCATTTAAAATGAAAATGTGCTATTAGATTTTATTGTAGGATAGATCAAGAACTCTCTAAAGAAAGAACAGATCATCTGTGTTTAATAAATCTCTGGGGGAGCAGTGTGGGTGCCTGATCCCCCCTAGATGTGGGATCCTTTTAAATCCTCATTGGACCCAAATTCCAGCCTAGACCTGGAAAGGTTGGAGGCTCAGCATGGTTATTAAAACACTGCATTGTTTCATAATTTCTATCTACTTTTAATAATTTACTCAGAGATTTTTTTACTACAATATTTTTGCAGCCTCTTCAGATGCTCCACTTACCCTTCATATGTTCATGTGCTTTTAAGCAAATTTCTCTATGAAACATTAATGTACCATCATGTAGCCATACTCTGGCCAGAATGAAAGTCAATTTTGATTTAATGTGATCACCATTTTTTATTTTTTTCCCCCTTCAAGAACCCTTTTTTTTAATTTGACTTCTTGACTGCCAGGATCTTTCCAAGCTGCTGAGATCCTGTATGAAAAATCCCAGGTCAGTAACACCACCAAACACACATTCCCTACTCCAGCTTTCCAGGAGTTATTTGAAGTAGTGAAAAATTCCCTCCGCATCTTTTTCATTTTCTATCAGGTCTCCACCTGCTTTTTTTTCCTCTGTTTACTTGATCAAATATCATCTGGAGGAGTTTTTGGTTTATTTATCTTGCTCCTAATTTGCTAACTCAGGCTGAGTAGCAGCTTAACCACTCCACTTTTAATTTTCTTGCTGTATCCTCCTGCCCACCCGAGCTGCTGGAATTTTAAGTGAAGAAATAACTTCCAGGCAGCCAACATCTCAGTCTTCCAGAGAACTTTATTTTTCCTAATCACCTCTAATGTCTCATGGGCCATTACTTCTCCTGCTTTACACACCGGGCTCTGAGCAGGCAATTAGCTCGTGGTAAAACCTGCAGCAATTAGGAGCAGCAGCCACCTGCAGCCAGGTGGATTTTGGGGACAGCAGTGCCCAAGGAGAGCTCAGCAAAATTTGGAGCAGCACTTTTTCCTTCCTCAGTGGAGATCTGAAATCTGGATGCTCTAATGAACGCCTTTATTTGGATGAGAGGAGCAAATCATGCTCGGGGAATATTCTGGATGTTGGAAAGGAGAAAAGCTTTCAAATCACCAAGGTGGAGCAACCTGCTCTGGTGGAGGTGTCCTTGCCCTTGTAGGGGGCTGGAACTGGATGAACTTTTCTTTCCCAACCCAAACCATTCCATGATTCCAAGATGGAGCTGTAAAAGCAAATAGCCCCAAAATGCTGAGTTTGGGATGAGTCCCCGGAGCAGAAATGGAGCAGGAGCAGTCCCCAAAATGCTGAGTTTGGGATGAGTCCCCAGAGCAGAAATGGAGCAGGAGCAGTCCCCCAAAATGCTGAGTTTGGGATGGGTCCCCAGAGCAGAAATGGAGCAGGAGCAGTCCCCCAAAATGCTGAGTTTTGGGATGAGTCCCCCCGAGCAGAAATGGGGCAGGAGCAGCCCCCAAAATGCTGAGTTTGGGATGAGTCCCCAGAGCAGAAATGGAGCAGGAGCAGTCCCCCAAAATGCTGAGTTTGGGATGAGTCACCAGGAGCAGAAATGGAGCAGGAGCAGTCCCCCAAAATGCTGAGTTTGGGATGAGTCCCCAGAGCAGAAATGGAGCAGGAGCAGTCCCCCAAAATGCTGAGTTTGGGATGGGTCCCCAGAGCAGAAATGGAGCAGGAGCAGTCCCCCAAAATGCTGAGTTTGGGATGAGTCCCCCTGAGCAGAAATGGGGCAGGAGCAGTCCCCCAAAATGCTGAGTTTGGGATGAGTCCCCCAGAGCAGAAATGGGGCAGGAGCAGTACCCAAAATGCTGAGTTTGGGATGGGTCCCAAGGAGCAGAAATGGAGCAGGAGCAGTCCCCCAAAATGCTGAGTTTGGGATGAGTCCCCCCGAGCAGAAATGGAGCAGGAGCAGTCCCCCAAAATGCTGAGTTTGGGATGAGTCCCCCCGAGCAGAAATGGAGCAGGAGCAGTCCCCCAAAATGCTGAGTTTGGGATGAGTCCCCCAAAGCAGAGATGGGGCAGGAGCAGTCCCCAAAATGCTGAGTTTGGGATGAGTCCCCAGAGCAGAAATGGGGCAGGAGCAGTCCCCAAAATGCTGAGTTTGGGATGAGTCCCCAGAGCAGAAATGGGGCAGGAGCAGTCCCCCAAAATGCTGAGTTTGGGATGAGTCCCCAGAGCAGAAATGGAGCAGGAGCAGTCCCACAAAATGCTGAGTTTGGGATGGGTCCCCAGAGCAGAAATGGGGCAGGAGCAGTACCCAAAATGCTGAGTTTGGGATGGGTCCCCAGAGCAGAAATGGAGCAGGAGCAGTCCCCAAAATGCTGAGTTTGGGATGAGTCCCCAGAGCAGAAATGGAGCAGGAGCAGTCCCCAAAATGCTGAGTTTGGGATGAGTCCCCCCAAGCAGAAATGGAGCAGGAGCAGTCCCCAAAATGATGAGTTTGGGATGGGTCCTCCAGGAGCAGAAATGGGGCAGGAGCAGTCCCCCAAAATGCTGAGTTTGGGATGGGTCCTCCAGGAGCAGAAATGGGGCAGGAGCAGTCCCCCAAAATGCTGAGTTTGGGATGAGTCCCCCCAAGCAGAAATGGAGCAGGAGCAGTCCCCCAAAATGCTGAGTTTGGGATGGGTCCCCAAATCAGAAATGGGGCAGGAGCAGTCCCCAAAATGCTCAGTTTGGGATGAGTCCCCAAGAGCAGAAATGGGGCAGGAGCAGTCCCCAAAATGCTCAGTTTGGGATGAGTCCCCAGAGCAGAAATGGAGCAGGAGCAGTCCCCCAAAATGCTGAGTTTGGGATGAGTCCCCAGAGCAGAAATGGAGCAGGAGCAGTCCCCCAAAATGCTGAGTTTGGGATGAGTCCCCAGAGCAGAAATGGAGCAGGAGCAGTCCCCAAAATGCTGAGTTTGGGATGAGTCCCCAGGAGCAGAAATGGGGCAGGAGCAGTCCCCCAAAATGCTGAGTTTGGGATGAGTCCCCAGAGCAGAAATGGAGCAGGAGCAGTCCCCAAAATGCTGAGTTTGGGATGAGTCCCCAAGGAGCAGAAATGGAGCAGGAGCAATTCCCCAAAATGCTGAGTTTGGGATGAGTCCCCAGAGCAGAAATGGAGCAGGAGCAGTACCCAAAATGCTGAGTTTGGGATGAGTCCCCAGAGCAGAAATGGAGCAGGAGCAGTCCCCAAAATGCTGAGTTTGGGAAGAGTCCCCAGGAGCAGAAATGGGGCAGGAGCAGCCCCCAAAATGCTGAGTTTAGGATGAGTCCCAGAGCAGAAATGGGGCAGGACAGTTCTTCTCTTTGCAGTCTGGAAGGCTGGGATCAAGAAGGGAATTTTAATAGATGTTTTTAAAGGCAGGAGATTCCTTACTTTTCAATCAAAAGGAAACCTGAACAAGAAAACCATGGGAAAGAGCAGGCTGTGGGATATTTGGTGAACCATTAATTACCTTTTAATTATCCTACTGAAGAAATCCACCTTGATAAAAATAACCTTTCAGGGATCAGAAATAAATGCCAAAATGCACTGAAATATTTCTCTTTTTTTTTCCCTAAAATCTTTTTTATTTTCTTTGCAGTTCAAACAACACAGGGAGGAGTTGGGGACAAAGGAAAAGTCAAGAAAATAAAATTCCTCTCTCTGAGAAAAAATGTCTTCCAAAGTATCCCCCTTGATTTTCTTCTAATTAAGCCTTAATTAGAATAGTCACAGTGACGACAAGAGAGTTATTTTGTATTGCTACTTAAAATGGTGTATGACAATTTTGTTTTCAATGGGGAAGAAGGGAAAGGTGGAGAATTCAGCCCAGGACAGTTTTTCCAGCTGTACCTTCCCCTCTTTGGGAAGCAGAGGGAAAAGTGACGTCCCTGCAGAGCTCAGGATGGAAGAGAGATGAGTTGGGTGTCTTTATTGGCTTGGAAAATGTCCCAGACTGCTGTGACCAAGGCTCTGAGCAGCCTGGCCCCACTCTGAAGTTAAATCTGACTTTGTTTCAGTCCTGGCTTGAGCAGAAGGTTTGGCCAGATGTTCTCCAGAGGTGCCTTCAGCAGAAGTTTTCTGAGCATCGAGGCTCGAGCTGTTAATGGCCTTTGTGGATTTTGTTGAGTTAAATCAGTGTTACTGTGATGGAATGAGATTGTTTAGCTGCATAAACTGAAACCCAGAGCTCAGGCTTTGTTCTCTGCTCTTCTTTGTTTCTGTTTTGATGCAGCCCCAGCGTTTCCAGAAGAGGGAACACCAGCAAGTCAAAGATTACCAGAGCCCTTACAACCTTTCCACAAAAGGACTACACCAAAATATAAACTGTGCCAAGGAAATGTTACTGAGTGGGATCTGGAAAGTTTAAATATAAATACATCTAATTGCAGCTTGCTGCTGACAAGAAATTGTGACCTTTCATCCTCTAAAACACTAAACTGAAATAAAAGCAGATATTCTGTCCTGCCAACACAATGGGACCTGGAGACCTGTGATTGTGTCAACCAGCAATAAGCTGAATGCAGCTCTGCATTCCCTCACTCAGTTCTGTATTCCTTCCTTCTGGGTGGGTGGATAGACATTAATCAGAAATGTGCTGGGAAAACTGGAATTTCAGAATTCCTTTGAAAAATCACTTCATTTCCGCTGCAAAAATCCAAGCTCAAAACTGAAGAAGGAATAAAAACCCTTAAAAACCCAGCACAAAGAATAAAATAAATCTGTTTTCATTCATAGGCAGGACTGAAAAATCTGTTTGGGAAAAGAATTATTTAAATGCTCTAGATTACATTTGATTGGAGGGGAAAAATTCATTTCTTCCCCTGAAGGGAAAAAACTAATATGTTCCAAAGTGCAGTAAAAACAGAGCCATTCTGAGCTGTCATTTGCAATTAAAAAGAGAAAATATTTAATGGGAGCTGGTGAATACATTGCAATGGCAAAATTGCTTTTAGCCCTTAGAAAATTTCCCCTTTATTAGAAATTCCAGAGTCTTTGTGTTGCACGTAAAGGGAACACTGGGAAATAAGGATGGACTGGCCCAAGCAGAGTTTGAAGATGCTGGAATTTGGCACAGGGAATGGATTTTCCAGAGCAGCTGTGGCTGCCCCTGAATCCCTGGAAGTGTCCAAGGCCAGCTTGGACAGGGCTTGGAGCATCTTGAGACAGTGGAAGGTGTCCCTGCCAAGGTAGAGGGTGGTTATTTATTAAGATTATGGGGGGTTTTTTCTGCTTAAAATATATAATGAATGATTTTTTTTCAATCAATTATTTTTTTAAAATTAATGATTTTTAAAAAATTTCAACAGCTTCTACATTTGTGTCCCCACAACAGCCCCATGAACTTCAACTGAGCACAC
Source organism: Haemorhous mexicanus (assembly GCF_027477595.1). NCBI lineage: Eukaryota > Metazoa > Chordata > Aves > Passeriformes > Fringillidae > Haemorhous > Haemorhous mexicanus. The sequence continues at coordinate 24,425,219 of NC_082350.1, forward strand.
AAGTGTAGGAGGAAAACAGGGCATGAGAAGGGGGAAAAAAATCCATGAAACTATTTAAAATTTGAGTAAATCTTAATGAGGAATGAAAACCTGAATGCATTTCACAACCTCTGTTCACCAGAACATGAAAGAGTTCATCAGAAACGTGAAACCAGGTGAAAGAAATCCCACTCTGCCTGTGGGGCAGTGATGGATTTATGGGAATTCTTTTCCCTAAAGGGGTGGCAAACATGGAGACCCACCAATATTTATTCATTTTTAAAACTTGTCTCTCTTCTTTTCCATTTTGGTAACACCATAAATCTTCCTCAACCCCCTTTATTGAACTCCCCATGTCCTGATTAACAATCTAATGGCTCTGAGAGATGAAACTCATTAATTTTGATTATAGGCCCTTAAAGCAGGCACTAACTCTTCCTTTAATTCTGATGGAATTGCCTAAATGAGGCAAAGGTGGCTGAAAAACTGAGGCCACCACAGTGCAAGCTGCTCATGCTAGGGGTGGTTGTAGTAACTCCTCATTCTGCTGCTACTCAGAGCAGGAATTCCTCTTTTCTGCTGCTACTCAGAGCAGGAATTCCTCATTTCTGCTGCTCCTCAGAGCAGGAATTCCTCATTTCTGCTGCTCCTCAGAGCAGGAATTCCTCATTCCTGCTGCTACTCAGGGCAGGAATTCCTCATTTCTGCTGCTCCTCAGGACAGGAATTCCTCATTCCTGCTGCTCCTCAGAGCAGGAATTCCTCATTTCTGCTGCTCCTCAGAGCAGGAATTCCTCATTCCTGCTGCTCCTCAGAGCAGGAATTTCTCATTCCTGCTGCTCTCCAGGGCAAGAATTCCTCATTTCTGCTGCTCTCCAGGGCAGGAATTCCTCATTCCTGCTGCTCCTCAGAGCAGGAATTCCTCATTTCTGCTGCTCTCCAGGGCAAGAATTCCTCATTTCTGCTGCTCTCCAGGGCAAGAATTCCTCATTTCTGCTGCTCTTCAGGGCAGGAATTCCTCATTTCTGCTGCTCTCCAGGGCAGGAATTCCTCATTTCTGCTGCTCCTCAGGGCAGGAATTCCTCATTTCTGCTGCTCTTCAGGGCAGGAATTCCTCATTTCTGCTGCTCTCCAGGGCAGGAATTCCTCATTTCTGCTGCTACTCAGGGCAGGAATTCCCAGCTCCTGCTGCTTCCCAGGGCTGGGTGCCTCTCAAGGACTCCCCAGGTCATGCTGGTGGCAGGAGGAGGAGGACATGGCAGCCCAACTGATTGATATTCCTGAAAATCCATATTAACAAGAGGAGTAAAAAATACTAAAAAAAAAAAGCCCCAAACCAAAATAAAACAAAAAATCAACCAAGCAAACAAAAAAGCCCAACAAACAAACAAAAATGAAACCAACCAACCAACGACAAAAAATCCCAAACCAAAACCAAAAAAGTACCACCAAAAACCAAACCAAACAAAAAAATACCCAAAATCAAAGCCAAAAAGTGTATGGAAACTAAAGAACAATTTCATTGTCAGAAACTGAGCTGAGAAAAATAAATTTACTGTGGTGGTGAGGCTCAGAGATGCAGAATCCACTGGCTGGAACCTGGCAGAACTCCCCTGCCCACTCCTGTGCATTCCCACACCACCACTTCTCCTCCTAAACACAATAAAACAGGATTTTAATAAAATGTCAGGCCAGTAATAAAAGAGCATTTTTATCTGACCTTTCAGGAGAAGGTGACTGAATTTGCAGTGCAATAAATCTGCGGGTTGAGTAGAGCTGCACCAGAAATGGGTTTGTTGTCGTGATATTTGGGATATTTTTTCCTCCCAAATTAGGGTTAAGAGTAAAAATCTGTCAATTTCTCATAAGATGATTATCAATAAACAGATTTACATGAGTTTGGCAAAATATTTTCTTCCCTTCTCTTCCAAACCGATTCAGGGTTGAGCTGCCTGAAGGAAAAACTAAAGTTTGAAGGAAATTAAACTTTGAAGGAAAACCAAAAGCTGTCCTTTGAGACACAGGAAAAGAATCCCAGGATAACTGAGGTTGGAAAAGGCCTTCAAGGTCATGGAGTCCAGTTCCCACCCTGTCCCCAGCCCAGAGCACTGAGAGACACCTCCAGGAATTCCTGGGACACCTCCAGGGATGGGCACTCCAACCCTCCCTGGGAGCCCCTTCCAGTGTCTGAGCACCCTTTCCATGGGGAAATTCCTCCTGGTGTCCAACCTGAGACTAAATTCCCTGGAATTAAGAATACCAAGGCTACTTTCTTCCCCTCATGTTATTGATAAATTACGAGGAGCCACAACCATTATGGTGAGGCCAGGAACAGCCCAGGCACTGGTCTGAACTTTTAATCCCCAATTCCACGTTTTCCAAGAGCTGGTTTGAACTTTTAAACCCCAATTCCACCTTTTCCACAGCTGGTTTGAACTTTAAAACCCCAATTCCACCTTTTCCAGGAGCCGGTTTGAACTTTTAAATAAACTCAATCCCATGTTTTCCAAGAGCTGATTTGACCTTTTAAACTCCAGTTCCATGTTTTCCAGGAGCTGGTTTGAACTTTTAAATAAACTCAATCCCACCTTTTCCAGGAGCTGGTTTGAACTTTTAAATAAACTCAATCCCACCTTTTCCAGGAGCTGGTTTGAACTTTTAAATAAACTCAATCCCATGTTTTCCAGGAGCAGGTTTGGACTTTTAAACCCCAGTTCCATGTTTTCCAGGAGTTGGTTTGAACTTTTAAACAAACTCAATTCCATGTTTTCCAGGAGCAGCTCAGGAGCTGGTTTGACCTTTTAAACCCCAGTTCCATGTTTTCCAGGAGCTGGTTTGACCTTTTAAACCCCAGTTCCATGTTTTCCAGGAGCTGGTTTGACCTTTTAAACCCCAGTTCCACCTTTTCCCGTTGGATGGGGGCACTCACAGCCTGGATGCCAGCAGATCCATGGAGTGCAGCTCCTCCAGCAGCTGACAGATGTGACAAGAGGGCTCCCAACACCACACAAAAGCCACACGTGATCTGGCTCTGCCACTCTGGCCTTCCAGATCTACAACCCCAAGCCAAGAAATGGGAAAAGGCCTCGTTTGATCCTGAAATATTCCCCATTTTCATGGTAATTTGTGAGTCAGAGATTTGAAATGTTAACCGAGTCACAGTATTTATATAATTTCTAGCATTGTGTGCAACACCAGCAGCAATTTGCGAGGTCACAATATGAGTCTTTGAAATATTCCTGATTCCAAAGCCTGTTTAAATCTTCTGCTTTGAAGCTGTAATTAAAGCTTTCAGGGAAATCCTGTCTTACTCCCTTTATATTACCCAAGCCCTCCTCTCACTCCTCAGTTGCCTACACCAGATCCCACATAGGAACCTGAAATATGGATTTGTCTCCTACACCTGCCACGGAATATGGGCCTGGTAATTGAATTAAAGTTCTCCAAACTAAATTAATTTCACGTAGCAGATGGCCAGCATGGATTTCAGCTTGCTGCGTGGCAGCCAAATTGATTTAAATCATCTCCAGGAGAGGTAGGCTTTAATCAGGTCAGCTGACGGCTATTAGAGCAATCCTGATTGAAATTCAGAAATTTAGGGAAAATAAATCCGCCACCAACCCAACATTCCCCTCCCACAGGGACCCAACAGATAAAACTTTTAAAACATTCAAATGATTCTGGTTGGGGTAATAAGATTTAGTAGAGCATGGCAGGCTTTTATTTTGCTGTTTGGTCTCCTCTGTGCCTTTTTAGTGGAAAAGGTGCCACATAAAACCAAGCACCACGGAACAAGGGAAGAGGGAAAAGGTCCAGTTCTTGGCTGCCTTCAATCAATTTTTAAAACCGTTCAAACGAGACGTGAAATACTACAAAGTCCAAAAGCTGCTTTTTATACTCAGCCCGCGTGGCTGTAAATGAAAATAAAGCTGAAAGCTGAGAATTGGTGCAGCAAATATTTCCTTTTTTCCCGTCTTAACATTGCTTCTAACGATTCTTTCCAGAAAGAATCTCTTTGCTGTGCACAGAGATAAGATACAGGTGAGTTTGTTGTGCCACCTGAGATGCCTCATTAGTGGTTTTTAATAATTACATTTCTCATGGCTCTGGAACAGCTGGGCTTTATCCTCCAGGTAGGAATGAGGTCTCCATCCTGCTTTCTCTCTTATTTTGAGCATCTTGTACACTAAGCTGGGTCAGAAATTGATTTTCCAGCTTGCTGGCCAGCTCCAAACCTTTAATATTTATTTTCACCTCAAAATCCTGATGAAAGGAACACTTCAGAAGTGTTTTGGGGAAATACATGTTCAGGAAAGAGACTGGCTAGGAAATAATGAATTTTTTTCAACCAAATGGGATATTTAAACACTTTCCATATTAAAGAAGAATGAGCTGAGACTCAACTTCGTGTCCCCACCAATGTGGCACGGAAGGTGTGTGTGGCATGGATAAATACACCTGAAACCCAGGAATTATTAAAATCATTAAATCATTAAAAGCCACCAAGAACTGATAAGCTGATAACAGATCCAACCAGACCAAACTTGTTCTAGTCCCAACCAAGACAGAAAACACCTGCAGTGCTGCTTTAATTTAGGGGCAGGATTGTTTTTAAATTTCATTTTTTACCTGCAGCCTTTGCTTCATAAATCACAGAATAACTCAAGCTGGAATGGACTCGTGGGATCATCAAGTTCCACTTCCATATTTTTGTAAGTAGGATATTCTGTGTATTTTTCCTGTAGGAAGTTGTTAGAAAATCAAGTGAGGTTGGAATGGATTCACTCATTAGTGCTGGAGGTGAATCTGCCACTTCTCTTGAGGAAGATTAAGCTAAAAAAAAAAAGTTGTTTACATTTGATTTGGCTCATTCTTGCATGCCCTTATTAAAAATACTTTCCCAGGATCAGTTTCTGTTGCAGGCTGCCATCAAACTACACTTCCAAGCCTCCCTGCCTAGACAGAGAAGAGCAAAAAAATATAAAATTGTGGGGTGTGGCATTGATCAGGAGTAGATTTTTATCTTTTTGTTTTATTATCAGCACCAAGCAAGGACCTGTGTGTGCTCCTCGTGCTCTTCAAGGTCACCTCACCTTGCTCTGCACGGATTGACACTGCTGGATTTGGAAGAACCACAAAATTCAGGATGCAAACAGAGGGTGCATCTGTGGATGCAGGTGCTGGGGTCAGGCTGTGCCCCAAACACCCCAAAATCCCTGAGCATGGAGCATCCAAAACCTACAATGGCAGCATCTGGCAAACCTGAGTTGCCCTACAAACTGGCATTGAAAATATCAGCGGATTGTTGGAAACCCCAACGCTTTCCCTTCCCCTTCCTCAAGCCAGGAGTTGCCATTGTGTGCCCAGAGCTGGGATGGGGGAGAGAGAATCCAACACTCTTCTCTGGCTCATCTATTTGCTTCTCTTTCCCCATTTAGCTGCTCCCCCACTTGTGATTCACCACGTTCCAGCCACTTGGGAGTCCAAGGGAGCCGAAAACCGCGGCACAAAAAAACAACTTGCACAATCAAATGCTTCGAGTGGGTCTTGATCATCAGATCACATTGAACTTCAGGCTATTCATATGCAGAAAAGATTGCAAAATCCCAGCTTCAGATGGCTTTGCTTCATTAATGGCATGAGCAGCCACAATTATCAGGCTGTTGTTTCCAACAACGAGCTCAGAAATACAGGGAAACGGCCACAATATCTTGATTTATTGGGTTGGATCTTTGAAATGTCATCTCTGAGGCAACCTTTTTTCCAGGCAGCTCAAAAAATCTGTTCTCAAGTTTTTGGGGGAGAAAAATAAAAGTCACACCAAAAAAAAAAATCGAGCTATTTTTGTACTGACATGAATGACAAATACATATCCAGAGAAATTCAGCAAGTGGGTTATTTTTATATTTCCTTAATTCAATAAGGCTGAATAAGGTGAATAGGAATAAAGTGAGCCAAGAGATTATTTGTTACAATTGATATCTCTGTGTGAATGGGATTTCCAAGCCCTAGAAAGTCCAATTTCAGGTTGGCAGTGCTGTAATAATGTAAAATTCCTTCTGGGATGTTTGCTCTGAACCGTTCTCTGTCCTGGAATACAACAGGCAGCCACTTTTCCTGTCAAAGGTGCAAATTAAATCCAGAGATATCCATCCACAATGCACCATTTTCCAGATGAGTTTGCTCAGGAAAAGGTCCTCAAACCTGGCAGAAAATAAATCTGCTCAGACATTTTTGTGCTGAATATTCCTTACGTGGCACCCCAAAATCACGGAATCGCAGAATCAACCAGGTTGGAAAAACCTTCTGAGGTCATCAATCCAACCCTTAACCTCAGTTTTTAATACCAAAACCTGAAAACTCCTAAAACAATCCCAAAACTCCAAGCCAGGGGCCTCCTGCAGTGGGGATCTCTGGTTTTGCAGAGTTTCTTTGGCAGCCCCAGGAATTCTTTGATTTCCTGTCAATTCTGTTGCTTCCAGGGTGTTTTCAGTGTCGAGGATTTGCATACATCTCCATACATAAACAAACCACTTCCATAAAGAAACGAGCTTGGCAGGAGGATACCAGCTGTTCTGGTCCCCCCAAAATGGTTGCTCATTTTTTCATGGATTTTAAATAAACCCTCAGCACTTCCATTTTTTTCCTGGACAGTTGTGATTCCCACAAATCCCCACGCAGGGAATCATCCTTCCTAATGGATCTTTTTTGTCAGACCTTTCAGGTTCTTTACGAAGAACACAGGAGAAATATTTTGTCCCAGCTCTGATTTTTCATGTATTTAATATTTGTATTGGAAAGGGAAAAGTGATTTTTCTCAATTTTGCTTTTCAGGTCCTTCTTGTTTAAAAAAAAAAAAAAAAAAAAAAAAAAGATTATTTTAACTTATTAAATGGTTTAAAAATTAATTGTATCAAATACATAAAGTATGATAGGATGGATTTCCCTGTCCCCGTCACAAAAAGTTCCTCGGAGGGATTTTTCTGCCCCCACCAACCTAAAAATTTCCTCAAATGTTCTGCTTTACCTATGAATCAGAATCTTTACATTTTACAAATATTTCTTTGCACAGAAATAATTTTTTGTCTTTTACTCATAGCAATTTCAAGGTAGAAGTAAAAGGAAATCTCACCTTTGCATTGTGTTGTGAATCCATAAAAATCACTCTTCTTATCCTTTAATTTCATTTTCCACTGGCTGAAAAAAATAAGAAAGTTAAGAGGCAAGATTCTTGCACCCCAAAATCCTTTAAAAAATCCTTGAAAATACACAAGTAGACCAACAAACTAAAGAAATCAATGTGATTTGGGGGTCTAGAAATTATCAATTACAGGCAAAATTTAGTCAAGCAGAAACAAAAGCAAGCAGGAGGATATCATTGCCCAAACTTAATTGCTTAAATTCCTTAAATTTCTGGAGTGAAAGGAAGCTAATTAGATATTGATTTAAATAAATGCAGCCTCCTGGTGGCTAAGCACTGCTTATTAAGGGTTCTTGTATAAATTAAAGGCTACAAGGAAAAAAAACCAAATATTTTTGTGGCCCTGGTTCGAAGAAAGGCTAAAATCAAAGTCTCGTTCAGCCAGAAGTTGCATTATTTGGAAGCCTGCTCCTGTTATTCCTCATGGAATTCAGAGGGAAAGAACTGGCTGAAAACATGGAGCCAGGGGTTGTAAACATCCAGGCTCGAGTCCAAGTATCAGTTACAGGATTTCATAGCATCAAATCCACCAAATTTAAGAATTTACACTTCCTTGAAATGGTGGCAACAAAATTAAAGAGCGGTGAAAGAGTGAAGTGCAATTTCCTGGGAATGAGAAGAGGACAGAGGGATGAACCAGTCCATCCATGGAAAACCCCTTCATTCCTGGAACACGTTACTCCCAGATTTACTTGTTCCCACAAGGGCTCAGTGATGACCCTGGATTGCATCCTGTGCATTCTCCTGGAGGACAAGGGGATGAACCATTCCATCCATGGAAAACCCCTTCATTCCTGGAACACATCACTCCATTTAACAAGAGTTACATGTGACGCCTCTGGATTGCATCCTGGGCACCAAAGTTTCCCTGAAGGTCAGGGGGATGGATGAGCCAGTCCATCCATGGAAAAGCACTTCATTCCTGAACAAAACATTCCCAGATTTACTTGTTCCCACAAGAGTTAAACGATGCTCCTGGATTGCATCCTGGGCACCAAAGTTTCCCTGAAGGAGAGGGGGATGGATGAGCCAGTCCATCCATGGAAAGACACTTCATTCCTGAACAAAACATTCCCAGATTTATTTTCTTCCACAAAGGCTAAATGATGCTCCTGGATTGCATCCTGTGCATTCTCCTGGAGGACAGGGGGATGAACCATTCCATCCATGGAAAACCCCTTCATTCCTGGAACACATCATTCCATTTAACAAGAGTTACAAGTGATGCCTCTGGATTGCATCCTGGGCACCAAAGTTTCCCTGAAGGTCAGGGGGATGGATGAACCAGTCCATCCATGGAAAGGCACTTCATTCCTGAGCAAAACATTCCCAGGATTTACTTGTTCCCACAAGAGTTAAACAATGCTCCTGGATTGCATCCTGTGCACCAAAGTTTCCCCGAAGGTCAGGGGGATGGATGAACCAGTCCATCCATGGAAAAGCACTTCATTCCTGAACAAAACATTCCCAGATTTACTTGTTCCCACAAGAGTTAAACAATGCTCCTGGATTGCATCCTGGGCACCAAAGTTTCCCTGAAGGTCAGGGGGATGGATGAGCCAGTCCATCCATGGAAAGACACTTCATTCCTGAACAAAACATTCCCAGATTTAGTTTCTTCCACAAAGGCTAAATGATGCTCCTGGATTGCATCCTGTGCATTCTCCTGGAGGACAGGGGGATGAACCATTCCATCCATGGAAAACCCCTTCATTCCTGGAACACATCATTCCATTTAACAAGAGTTACAAGTGATGCCTCTGGATTGCATCCTGGGCACCAAAGTTTCCCTGAAGGTCAGGGGGATGGATGAGCCAGTCCATCCATGGAAAGGCACTTCATTCCTGAGCAAAACATTCCCAGATTTACTTGTTCCCACAAGAGTTAAACGATGCTCCTGGATTGCATCCTGGGCACCAAAGTTTCCCTGAAGGAGAGGGGGATGGATGACCTAGTCCACCCATCCATGGAAAGACACTTCATTCCCAGATATATCTGCTCCCACAAGGGCTAAACGATGGCCCTGGATTGCATCTTGTGCACTCCCCTGGAGGACAGGGGGATGAACCATTCCACCCATGGAAAACCATTTCCAGAACACATCATTCCCAGATTTACCTGTTCCCACAAGGGTTAAATGATGCTCCAGGGCTGCACCCCCACATTTCACTGAAGGACAGGGAATGGCAGGATGGCTGTGACATGGATCTGTGGCAGCATCTGAGGAGCATTTGAACTCTGTAGTTTCCACCCCTTACGTTAAAAATAACTCCTCAAAATCCCATTAAAATGATCTAAAACTCCCTACAGACACCTGGGATCCACAGCCAGGAATTCCTTATTGATGTCATCAACAAGCATCACGTTAACATGGTGAAATCAGAAAACATGAAATACAGACTGGCCCCTTTTATCTGTAATCTTCAAAAGAACAAATAAAAAATTAAAAAAGAAGCCCACAAAGCCAATATCATTCTATGGGCTGGGCAATGTGTTAATTTTTAAACCTGATTATACTCACATTGCACGTTAGAAGAACAATTGGATTTTCTCCTGGTGGATTTTTCCAGAATCAGACATTCCAGGGCCGTCAGAAATATTGTGAACATTTCTCCAGTGCCACAGATTGGGATTTTATTTCTTGGTGCCTTCATCTAACCCAATAACTCGTGCTGAAATTAGATCAGGCATTTTAGGAAGGGATTCAATCTTATTTTAAGGCTCCTCATATCTGATGCTGCATGAACCACATCCATTAATAATCTGTTCCAGTGCTTAATTACCCTTGTTAAGAATACAATTAAGAAATTGTCTGCTTTTTGTTTGACCTTTTTCTGTGTTCAATTTTCCTTCCAGTTCTATCAAAATTTTCTGATCATGTTTCTCCCAGATTCTCTCATAAATAGCCCTGCTCATACATAAATCTATTTAAAATACAAGCTCTCCTCTTCCTTGTCTAGAGCAAAAGTAGCTTACGTAGATTAAAAAAAATCAAAAAGGAAGAACAGAAAGAACAAAGAAGCATAAAATAAATTATTTTTTAAAGTGGGTGATTTATTAAAAGAAACTGAGTGGCTCATCTTGCACCATGGCTATTTTTAGACAAAGGTTCAGCATTTAAGGTTCAAATCCAAGGTGTTTGCTGATGCCCAGAATTTATTGTTGCAGTTCAACTGCTGAATCCATCATCCCTTGGCTATGATGCTCTCCATGGAAATATGGGGAGGAATAAAGGGGTTGGAGCATGTGCAGGGGAGGGATTGGAGCTGGGAAGGGGTGCCAGGAGAGGCTGAGGGAGCTGGGAAGGGGCTGAGCCTGGAGAAAAGGGGGATCAGGGGGGACCTTGTGGCTCTGCACAGCTCCTGACAGGAGGGGACAGCCAGGAGGGGATTTGTGATCTTATCCCAGGAACAGGGACAGGAGGAGAGGGAACAGCCCCAGGCTGGAAAATAAGGAAAAATTCTTATTTGGAAATAAGAATATATGGAAAGGGATGTCCAGCCCTGGCAGGTGTGGAGTACCCATGCCTGGAAGGATTTAAAAGCCCTGTGGATGTGGCACTTGGGGACATGGGGCAGAGGTGGCCTTGGCAGTGCTGGTTAAGGGCTGGATTGGATGATCTTAGAGGGCTTTTCCAACCTAAATGGAGCACCAGGAGGGGCTGAGGGAGCTGGGAAGGGGCTGAGCCTGGAGAAAAGGGGGATCAGGGGGGACCTTGTGGCTCTGCACAGCTCCTGACAGGAGGGGACAGCCGGGGGGATTTGGGATCTTATCCCAGGAACATGAGGAGAGGGAACGGCCCCAGGCTGGGCCAGGGCAGGCTCAGTTGGACACCAGCAGGAATTTCCTCATGGAAAGGTGAATAAACATGGAACAGACTGCCCAGGGAGGTTTGGAGTGCCCATCCCTGGAGGTGTCCAGGGAATTCCTGGAGGTGGCACTCAGAGTTCTGGGCTGGGGACAAGGTGGGGACAGGCACTTGATGATGTTAGAGGGCTTTTCCAGCCCCAGTGACTCTGGGATTCTGGGACTCTCTGATCCCATCAGAGCCTGTGGGGCCACCCACAGCTCTCTGGGATCCCTCCAGCTGCCCTTCGAGCCCAGAGCAGAGCCTGAGGAGTCGCTGCTGACCCAGGGGAGGGCTGGGCAGGGCTCCTGCCAGAGCTGTGGCAATATTTGGGATTACTGACCCCTCCCCACACTCACATTTACACAAACACCCCAAAGCCTTTCTGACACCACACAGGTGACAGCCAGAGCACACTTCTTTGGGTGTGTTTGTGTCCCCCTGACTCCCACACAGAGTTTCCATGGGAAAACTGCAGAATGCCTCCACGGGGGAATTTTTAGTGCAGCTCCCAAACCTATCATCTCCCCAAAAATGTCCTTTTATAGCCTTGTCAATCAGTGTATAATTAGCTGGATTTACATGCAGAACAGATGGGAATTTTGGAAATGTAGCTTTTACTAAATGCATATGAGGAGTTAAAAAAAAAAAAAGAAAAGAACCATGACTTAGGGATTTAATATATTTGTATTCCTAATGTGAGGTTGAATTAAATTCAGTTCTATAAATATAGCCAGTAAAATGTGCAGCAAAAATGCCAAGAATTATTAATTATAAACAGCAACAACAAAGTTCTCTGGTATTCAGAGAAGAAAGTAAGAAAATACCACATTTTGTTGTGAAAAATAAACTTCAGATGTCCTCTTTAAGGAGAATTTCCCAAGTTTTAGGGACATGGAATTCTGTCATTTTGGGCTAAGAGTTTCTCCACCCCTTTCATGATGCCACCACAATTCACCAGCACTCAGCTATTTAATATTTCTGATTGATTGTGCAGAATATATAGATAATTTTACTCTTATCCACCAAAATATCACATTTCATAGCTATTTACTCTTTTCTTTTTTTTACTGTGTTGTTCTTTAAATGTATTTTTTTCCCCTGTTGAAGTTCTGGGTCAGACTGAGCCTCCTGGTAAATTAAGGAGATAAAAGAACAGAAAAATGTGACTTTTTCCCTTTCTCCCTGCACACCTCCCAGACACTACACTGCTTTTTGACAGCTCAGTTTAGAACAGGAAGAGAAAACAGAGTGCCAAATTAAAAAGGAATAAAATGAATAAAATTTCTCTGGATGAAAATGGGACCAATATTCACCATTTTAGAAAAAAGCATCTCTTCAGTCCCTGTTAAACTAAAATTACTCACAAACTTACCTGGAATTGCTAAAATAGAGCAGACAGCTACAACAGGAGCTGCTGGCCATGGGATTTTTTTTGCTCTGCCCACAAAAGCTGAGACTCAGATAAGGAGCTGAAATTCAGGTTCCCAAGTAAAACAGTGTGACATGAACTGGACCAAAAATTGGGCAGATTTTGTTGCCCTGTGCAGAAACTCTGCATCAAAAAGCACTTTAAAACACATAAAATTGAGGTTTTCTTTTAGAACAGAGCCAATTTCTGGGCATTCTATTTTGTATTTTACCATTTCAGTGGATACCCACCTCCCTCCCAACCAGCTTCGGTGGGAGCACCAAAATCAGGCCCTTTGTGGTCAGAATTACCATCATAAAAAGTGGTTGTAATGTGATTAGCGCCAGAATTCAATTTATTGTGTTCAAGAAGGAAATGAAGGGCAAAGAATCCAGGTTTGTTTGCCGTGGGTATTGGAATAAACACAATAAGATGCCCAAGAATGATGCACTGAAGTGCTAGAGCAGCACACTGATGAGCACTCAGCTTTTCCTCCTTGGGGCACAAACCACAAATTAATTATACCTTGGAAGGCAGCTTGGCTGCAGGGGCTGGGGAGATGAGGGGAAAGGGATGGAAAAGACTCTCTTGGCCGTTGGGAATATCCAAGGATGACAGAGGGATTATTTTTGTTTCCAATATAAACAAGTAGCCCAGAGTTAAATAAAAAACCCCAAAAGATAATTAAGATGAATCATCAGGAAAACTGGACCTCCTGGCTTAGCACATCTAATGATTTGTTTGTCTGGGCATATTTCTCAGGTTTTTTCCCTCAGAAAGGCATCAAGCCCCATCAACCTAATTGTGAAAAATACTTAGCCTCAGATTTTAACACATTTAGGTAATTCCTAAAGATAGAGAGCAGGTCGTGTTTCCTTCCTAGCAATATCTCGTTGTTGAAATAAATTGGATCAGATCTACAGAACATAACCATGAACTTATCTGGGGAGTTGAGCACAAGGGAATGTGAAGGACACAGGAACTTTTAAAGTCAATGACGCTGCCAAAGCCTGCGTATCACAAAACTTCAGGTACTGCCACGACAGGCAGAATGGAGAGATAATATTCAATAAATAGAGGGAGAGAAAAGGGATCTGTCAATTGGAAACAACCAAACATGCAACGTTAAACTCCTGAGTCTATTTTCAGAAATGACAGAAATTTCTGCTTTAAGCCTGAACTCTTGATTTATCGTTTTAGACAACAGCTGAAGTTTTATCTCAGGGAATCACGGAATCCCAGAAGGGTTTGGGTGGAAGGGATCTTAAATCCCATCCCATCCCACTCCTGCCATGGCAGGGACACCTCCCACTGTCCCAGGTGCTCCAGCCCCGATGTCCAACCTGGCCTTGGACAATTCCAGGGACACAGGGGCAGCCCCAGCTGCTCTGGGAATCCCATCCCAGCCCCTGCTCAGCCTCCCAGGGAACAATTCCTGCCCCAGATCCCATCCAGCCCTGGCCATGGGAAGCCATTCCCCTTGTCCTGTCCCTCCAGCCCCTGTATCAATTCCATGAGCCAGCTTAAGGTGACGTTTCTACTCACAGGGATCCCCTTCAGAATAAAACTCCAGTTCCATTTCTGCCCAAGCTCAGCTGTGGTTTCCTACATGGAAAAATGAGATTAGCAGGTAAATTCTGGCTGGAAAGCAAAGTCTGTATTCCATCAATAGAGACTCTCAGCAAATTCAATTGTATTTATAGTTCTTTGAATTACCAAAACTCAACAATACGAGCTTTCAATAACAGCTGAGAGATTAATCTTTGTAACATGCTAAATAATAACTTTCAAATGAATCTAGCATTTGTTTTCCTGAAGAGATGGCAGCAGTATGAGGCTTAAGACTTTGATTCAAAAAATTATCATATCTTTATTGAGACAGAGGGAAAAAAATTAAACTTTCTGTATGAATTACTCTGTACATATTTAATTTGTCTAAGTCAACAGGCTTTCCTCTACTTGTTCACATTTTTTTGTATTTAAACAGACCAAAGCAAAGAAAAAAAAAGCAACTATCCAAAATGAGCAGAAATGTTATTTTGTGTCTAATGAAAAATAGGGGATTATGAGGGAAATGCACTTGTGAAATGTAATTAAAGTTTACTCCACTCATCCCCAGAATTCAGGTGCCTATTTAAAGTGGAATATTTATGTCTGCATTACAGGGAGGTATTGTATCTGTAAGGACAAATGTTAATTATGGAGGCATTACCAAGACAGCCACAGAATTATTATCATTTCTTGCTCGGAGTTCTTTCCACTCTTGAATTCTGGAGAGGAATTGCAGTGAGAGTGGAGCAACAAAGTGGAGATGGACAAATGTTCTTCATGTCCTGGTAAAGCTTTGCTGAGGTGCTGGAGAAGCCTGGGAGGAAATACCCAATTCCAGAATTCCACCTCCAGTACCTGGTCCTGCCCTGAGGGGTTTCAGGAGGAGTCCTCGTGTCTGTCACATCCTCACACACCATTCCTGTCCCTCTCCAGGGATGCTGTGACAGCTTGTCAGGGTGGGATGCCCTCCAGCCTGCAGCAGATCAGCACATCTCAGGGATCAGAGAGCACTTGGTGCTCCAGACCAGCAGCACAGGAGACTGAGCATCAACAGAGATCCAGCCTGGCACGCCCCATATTGCACAGCCAGCTCTGCCCAGGCAGAAACACCTGGGAATGATCTACCCTTGGAGCTGAACAAACAGCCAGCTCTGTGCAGCCAGCAGAAAAACCATCTCCATTCCTCCCTCCAACTTGTTAACCCAGCTCCAGACTGAAAATCAATGTCAGCGTCGTGCCCTTTGGCTTCTGGTGGCTAAAAGTTGGCTTCTGAGGGTTAAAGGTTGGCTTCTGATAGTTAGAAGTTGCTTTCTGATGCTTAAAAGTTGCCTTCAAGTTGTACCCAACAGAATCCATGTCTATTCTATGTCTATTTTCCCAGGAACAGAACGTGTGTCCAATTCTGCTGGGGGTCAGGCACGCTGACAGCAGCTGAACACTTAAAAATAGTTTTTACTGTAATTATGCTCATTTGTACCTCAGAGAGATGCAGGTTTTTTGTTAGCACTAAGTTTTGTTTATAAAAAATTGCCTTTTCACTCACCAGGTAAAATGACACTATAAAAACTACGTATGTGTGCATGAAACCAGATTTTTAAAACCACAGCATGGCAGGAGAGTGGAAAAGAAATAATAAAGAGTGTTTTGCTATAAACACTTATTTTTACACGGAATATTTACCCATCCAAACCCACACAGAGTGCTTTGCACAGCTCAGGTTTGAGCATTGGAGGATCAGCACCGAGCGTTACTTTAGCTCGGAGCACACCTCCAAAATGAAGAGTTCCTTTTAATCTGTCAGCTTCTATTTCCGTTAATGTTGTCTGAAAACACCTTTAACTAAGTGGCTGAGCATGGAAAATTAAATGTTCTCCAGATAAAGAAGGTTTATGGGTCTTCATCTGAAGCCTGCAACAGCTGTGGGAAAGCAGAGGCACCTCTGGCCTGGGCTCCTCAATGGGTGTGGAGATTTTCTGTTGATATTGGACCAAGGCCAGCAAGAACAGTGCTGCAAAGAGTTCCCTACTCTCCTTTAAAAATGAAAAAGAGAAGAAAAGTGGGAAAATATTTCAGTCATAGTTCTCTGGACATGCCCCAGCACAGCACGAGGAGTTCTCTGTTGTATTTGGCACGTGCCACCGTCTACCAAGGAAAACTCTGATTTTTGTCCGTGCCCTTCTTTTGGCTTTATGAACCCCTGCCCACACAGATACCCAGCGAGGTTCCAGACCTGCAGGTGCTCCTGCACAATCAGATATTTAATCCCTACAAACAGGACCCCCAGTTTGAAAGAATCCCTCCTGATTCACTTTGGGTCCTGTGCGTGCTGAAGTCCCCCGAAGAGGCTCGGTAATTCCCGAGGAGGTGGGGAGGAGATGGGGGGCCGTGGTTCTAATGGGGAACCTCCAGGCTATCAAAGTGCTCCGTGAAATCACCAGGGATGAAATCCATATTTCCCCACTGAGCTAAACACGACCTGACAATGCCAATGAACTTTCAGAGAACTGACAGACAAATTACAGCGTGCGTGTGCTGAGCCACGTCGAAACCTTCCTTCCTAAAAGCCATCCTGTCAGGGGCTGGAAACACTGACAACACCCAGGATTCTCTTCCTCCCTCCTGTGGCACGTCCTTCCTGCATGCAGACTGCTTCCAGACCCTGCAGATGATGCAGTTAATTGCAAATTAAAATAATTTGGAAGAAAGCGAGGAACGCCGAGGTGTCTCTGGTCACAGTCAGGAAAGGTTTCTTGTTTGTCCCTGAAGATCTTCACCAAGAATCTGCCCCTTCCCACAGCATCCCAAATTATTCCTCCACATATTCTACGTTTGAGGATATGGTTTGTGGACTTCTTTATTTATTTATTTATTGCTTTCAGCTCTTGTTCCCTGAAAGTTATGGGAAAACAAAGGCAGCCCACGATCCCTGCGTTCATGCACACATCAGGAGGAATTTCTCCATGGAACAGAAACGGTGGTCAGGCGCTGGAATGGGCTTCCCAAGGAGGTTTGGAGTCCTCACCCCTGGAGGTGTCCATGCAAGGCCTGGCTGTGTCACTCAGGGCTCTGGGCTGGTGACAAGGTGGGGATCACTCACGGGCTGGACCCAGAGGGCTTTTCCAAGCTGAACAATTCCAGGATTCTGGATGGAGGACACTGGGATAGGATGCATGACTACAACAGGATTTGGCTGGATCCCTCTTAAGCTGAAGCTGGGTTTTGCTCACTCCTTCCACACCTGTAACCACAGTCCAGTGCTCTCCCTGGGGGGGAAGAAACGAGGAGAAATGCTGGTCACCCATCTCCAAAACACCTTTTAACATCTGAATCGCCCCTTTCCCTGCCAATGTTCATCCTCCCTGCCCAGCTCCTGTCCCTATTTGCCATCCTATCATTGCCCATTTCACCTCCTGCTGAAACACCCCAATCTCAAGTGGGAACACTTGAAATTTGGAATTCCCAGCCCTGAGCCAGCTCCAAGACAGCTCACTTCAGCCAACGCTGCAAAATAAACACGAAACAGCCAAATGAACAATATTTGCCCTCTTATTTTTTTTTTTATTTATTCCTACTTCAAACCAGCTCTGAGCAGAACATCAGATTCTGCAATCATTACTCACGTCCCAGGATGTTTTATTCACATGCCGAGCTCCTGTCAGACCAAATCAGACAATTCCAAGGAAAAAAAATGCCTTTTTGGGGGAACAAAGAGCAGGGAACTGGGCTCACAGTACCTCGTGCAACGTTTGTCCTGGCTGGCTGACACAGCACTTGGCTGGGAAGCATCAGAAATGGGCTTGGTTTTTTGGAAAAAGTTTCTTAGATTCATTGTTCCCCCAGGAAAGCGAGAAATCCTGCTGGGAAAAATTACAATCACCCAAAGTGAACAAGGAAAATGTGATGAATTTCTGCAAGGAAAAAAAAAAAAAAAAAAAAGAGAGAGATTTATTTTCAGATTAAATTTTTTGCCGTTGTTGCTGCACTTTTGGTGGCGAGAAAGCTTTATTTAGTCACCAACCCAATTTCCAGGGTGTTTCAAAAAAGAGCTCTGGTTTGGCTGTCCCTCTTGCCTTTTCCCTCCTTTCACCATATGCTGATCTGACATTCCAATCCATCACAGAGCAAGGCTGTCAGATCCTCCCTCTGGAGCTCTTACTAAACACTCCTGAAAACAACCACACAGCTCTATCCATCTTACAGCAAATAATTAAAAAAAATAAAACAAAATAGGAATTGCAGCCAAGCCAACGAGATTCCAGGGGAGACCTTGCAAGCTCTGCTCTTTAATATTCCAGTAATCTGGGTTTTTAACAGCACTGATGTCAGTATCACATCACTGATATACTGAGGTCAGCTCAAATTTGGGCCTGACAGAGGAGGAGTCAAACATCTGCAGGGAAAACGTTGTGCTTGAGGTGGGAAAGAATGGGAAAGAATTCCATGGCCTGTGCTCTGCAGGAGATCACACAAGATGATCACAGTGCTGCCATCTGGCCTTGAAAATCTACGAATCTGCATGGAAATTCTCACTTGAACTTAGCTGACCTCTCTCCGAGCCCATCTGTAGGTTGAATATTGCCATTAAAATGCAAGCCAGGCACACTTCACCAGCCTCAATCAGCTCCATTTGATGGAGCCACTGATGCTGGATTTTGGCAATGAAAAACCCAAGAAAACACAAGGGGGGAAAAAAAAAAGCAAGCATTTCTATCTATAAATGCAAACAGCAGAAAAAAACTATAAATTAACACCCCCTACAGCCACCAGAACATTTTAGGGACGGCCACCCTGAGGAGCTGCTGGCCCTGAGTTCTGAAAACAGCCTGGATAAGCCAGTGGTGATGTTTGCATGGGAAATATCCCAGGAATTACCTTGGCCGAGGTGGTGGAGGAAGACTTGCACAGAAAGTGGTTGGGACCACAGGAAGCTCAGGAAGGGCAATCACACAGGTTTGAGGTGAGAAAAGTGTAAAGGAACACACAAGGGTAAAAATCTTCTGCTTCAAGTTGCAAAGATTTCTTTTTTTTCTGTAATAATTGTTCACCCAAGGCCTGGCTTGAAATCAGGAATTAAAAATCTGGCAGAATGGGGTTTTTAAGGAGCTGGAGCAGCAGAGTGAGGTGGAAATCCTCCTCCAAGGCTGGGCAGCTTCCTGGTGTAGGCTCCCCTCTCCTGGGGCCAACCAGACTTCCAGAAACTTCTCCTGTGTTTTACTCTTAATAACCTACAACTAAACACCCTGCAGAAAATTTTAGAACAATTTTTGATGGTTCTGCAGGAACAGTGGGAGCCTGATCCTGAATTTATTCCTGTCTCCTTTGCATTTAGATATAACTAAGAGTGAAGGGAAGGAAAAAAGGGAAAAGCAGGGTATCAGCAGGAACCTCTATTCCTGAGGGTTGGGTTTGCTGGGGAGGAGGTTGCTTTTTAGTTTATTTGGTTTTTATAATTCTGTATTTTGGATCCAATGTTCTTCACTCAGCTGGATTTTGGTCCCCACGAAAGCATTTTGTGTAGGATCAAGTGCGGGCTATTTCCAGCGAGTTACTCGGGGAAATATATTCAGAAAGAGACTGGATCCTGCTGATGGAAAACAAAAACAAACCAAGAGACAGGCCAGGAAGGAGATCTGAAGAGAAGGAAGTAATGAAAGGAGCACTTGGGCCCTGCTATTATTACACTGTGTCCATCCCTTCTCCCTCACTGCCAGCACTGTGGGGTTTAATTGTCCCCTGAAGAAACAGCTCTGTGGAGAAACCCACAGGGAGCAAAGGCTCTGTCAGGGACAACCAAATTAATTTCTCTGTTGGAAGCACAAATGTGACTTCAAAGCCCAGAACAATGTAATTTCAGCAGTGTGGGCCATCTTCCTTTAGAGCAGCTCTTGTCCTTTATCCTTTGGAGGCAAACACCTATTTAGGGACACCCCAGCCATGAGGATTGGGAGGTCTGGCTGCAGCACTGCCTCAGCTTTGTCAAATCAGGGTAAATCCCATCAGAATGCTTGGGAGGTGGCCTCACCAGTGTGAAAAAGGAAGGGATTTCTGCTCATTCCAACCTCCCATCCCACTGTGCAAGGGGTTAACGAGGCAGACTCCGCAGCAGGAAGGCCACTGAGGGATGCTAGGGGCTGTGATGGAGCTGCCACCTCCAGAAAATCCTGAGCCAGCAGATGATTGGAGAGGATATCCAGAGGAATTCTCTCTCAGAGTTGTTAGATTCTGGCCCTGGGCATCTGCTCGTGGCCACTGCCAGGGGAAGGACACGATGGCAGATGGTGTCAGGGCTGTCCCCCTCACTCTGCCCTGAGTGCTGCCACTGCTGCTCTGGCTCATTGGGAGCAAAAAGCTTAGAAAAACACAAAAATCCCCACCCAGAGTTGCATATTAATTCGTGTTCAGCAAAATAAAATGCTCTGAGAACTCCCTCCTTCCACAGCTGAATACAGAAAAGCAGCAAAGAGGCAGAGGAGGCCTCACTTCTTCAGCCTCACTGTCCCATATCAAGGATGCTCTTCTTAGATCAGGCAGACTTGCTCTTTTTCCAAAAAAACCCTGGTAAACCCTCACTTTTTACAGAAATTCCCATGCAAGGGCAAGGCCTGGCTCAGCCCTGTGGCCAAGGGTCCCCATTCCAAACTCTCCTGGGTTACACAGCAGCTGAGCTCCCCAGAGGTGTTAGAGATCCCTTTCCCATGACCTCAAAAGCCCCCAAAACTTGCCAATGTCCAAACATTCCCTGGCAGGAAACAGCAGGAAGAGATGTGAAGTACCCTCAGTGATACTTCCACCAGAAAAGAGCTGAAATCACCTTTCTTGTCAGAAGAAACACCTGCACCTCTACAGGATTCTTTCCCACAAAATATCCTTTCCCAAAAATCTTAGTGAGAAAACACAGCAAGGCAAGTCCAGCTGCCTGGCATCTCAATCTATTTTCTTCTCAGTTCTAGATATTTCTTAATTATGAAAATGTTCTCCTTTGTACTGGATACATGGGACTAATTAACATTTTCAACAGCATTTTAGATGCATCACACTGATTCCCCAAAGACCCTGCATTTGTAACACACATTTTTCAAAAGCTCTTTTGTGCATCTTCTGTTTATTCTACTTTAAATTGTATTCCTAAAAAAAAAAAAAATTAAGAAAGAAAAAAATCTATAAAATCCCTCACAAAAATGAGGGGGAAACTAATCCTTCACGTCCTCAGCTTTTGCTGAATTGTCCAGGGCAATTTGGGAAGTCAGAGAACAAAGTTTGGCTTTGCCTGTCACCCCCATGTCTAAAAAAGCTCTTATGTTTAAAACAATATCAGCGACTTCAGGGCACTCAGAAAATCACAATTCCTGACAAAAGTTTCAGTTTGGTTGGCACAAACCTATTAACTGTGCTGAAAAGAGTGACAGTAATTGCAACTGGCTAAGGGTTGATAAGGAAACTCGGGCTGCTAATTTGAAAGAAAATTTACAGACTGGCAAAGCCGTGTCAGACAAGGGAACCAAAGATAGCTGCACTTGGTGGGTTTGAATTCAAGGCCAAAAAAAAGGAATGAATTCATAATATTTGTATTCTAACAAAAGACTTTTTCAAAGTGATAGCTTCATCACCTTTTGTATCTCGGTGCATCAAAGTCTGCTCACAGAAAAATGACCTTTGCCACAGACCAAACCTGACCCTTCTCGCTCAGTTATAAAATAAACATAAATAGAGGACAGCAGATCTGACCTAGTAACACTGGCAGAGATTTTGTGCTGCAGGCCCTGAAGCCGTGGCTCATAAAAGAATCGAGGTTTGCGATTCAAGAGAGGGAAGAACTGAACTCTGCAAACAGAAAATAAAACTCTCCTCCTTGGCCTCAGGGGGTTCAAGCAGGAGAAGGCACCAAGTGCCCCCTCCCACCCTGGCTGGCAGAGCTTCACTGCCCAAATTAACCAAAAAGAAATAAAATCTCAAGTCCATAAAGCTGCAATTCCCTCCAGGTGAGGTTTTGGATCACCCTGGAATGGGATGGGCTTTCTCAGCATCCCCATGTCCACACAGTCTCCCCCACCATCACCACCCCATCCCTTTTCTCTTGTGCCTTTCTCCTGCAACTCAAAAACTTCCTGAGGGCAGGGAAGGCTCCACGTGGGCTCCCCCGGTTTGTAGGATTGAATTAAAGCATCTGTGCCTCCTCTGTAATGGGATTATCACTCTTCTTTTATCTGAGTTTCAAAGCAGCTCAGCAGAGTGACCTTTCCTCAAGTATTTCCCTCTGATTCTTTCTGATTCGCAGTTTTTTGTTAGAGGAAGAACTAAAAGATGCAGCAGAAATCCCTGGATGTGGCAGGGGTTTCTGGATCCCTGAAAGTGCCCAAGGCCAGGTGGAACACAGGGACAGCAGAAGGTGTCCCTGCCCAAGGCAGGGGTGGCACTGGATGAGCTTTCAGTTCCCTTCCAACCCAAACAATTCTGGGATTCTAATCCCTGTGGGTGACCACAGCACAGGAGAGCTGCAGCTCCTATAAAATCTTCTGGAAATTTCTGGGAGTTATCTCTCCCATGAATATGAAACACAGCCTCTGCTTATCCTTGACCAGACACAACTCTGCATTTTAATGCTCCCGGAGCGTTCGGTGGCTCGCGGAGAAGAGCACTTTTGTAATAAGGTTTGATAAAACATCACCCTGGGGAGAGCTCGTACATAAACACCTCCAAAGAGTTATGCAAGCCCAGCATGCGGCTCTCATGACAACACATCCATCCAGCATCAACCCAGGGCTTCAAAAGGTTCCACCTCTGCATAGCAATGAGCTTTTCCTCGGAGTGATCCTCGTCCTCAACCAGGAATGCAAAGGGAAGCACAGCAGGGCCCCTCCCTCTCCTAAATCCTGACTGAAATTATTGTTTCTGGGATGAGGATTAAAGCCAAGAGTTTTGCCAGCAATAGCAAACACGTTGTTTGCACAAGAATCACCTCCCCCAAAAGCCAGCTCGGTGTCATCTCGGATTTTTGTGATGCCAGCTGACAGCCAGGGTTTCTAAGGAAACACCGATATTGGGGGAGCTGCAAGGAGAGAGAGAAAAGGACAGAACCTAAAAATAAGTGTCACACGCCTCTTCCAGACATGAAAACCACCTGATAAAGAAATTGTAAACATCTTGGGACGGTAACATTTCTTAGACACCCACAAGGCTCCACCCCAGCAGGATCATCCTGCACCGAACAATATTTTGCTCTGAGGGAGTTCTGCTTTTGAAATCACCTTCTTTTAAATATATTTAAATACGCTGACTGCATTGTTTCTGAAATTATGCAGAATAAATGGGATTGTTTTCGTTTTGTGCCACTGCAGCTCCCATTAGGACTGGAAGATTTAAGTGGAGCATGAGTAGGAATTTCCCTGATTTTGAGTATCAATGGTTTTCATGCTGGCAGTATAAGCTGGTTTTCTTTAATTAAAATGGAATGGGTCTGGGGAGAGAAAAGAACATCCCTCTCCTGGAGCACTGACAGGCCATGCTGGAATCAGACACCCAGAACACTCCAAACTGCACTAAAAATTCCCAAAGAAATGACATTTCAGCACAGCAAGTTAAACACTTTTTAGGTCAAGCTGTGGAAGCAAAATATCCTCAGAATATTTTTGGAATGGCCAAACCCTCTAATTTTTCAAAATGTCATTGTTTGTCCAGTTAACCCAGGAAATCTCCTCTCAGAGGGGGATGATCAGAGAGATTTCTTCATCCCTGCTGAAATGAGAGCTGTGCTCTAAAAAGGGGCTCCAGCCGGGTCTGAAACAACACCAAAGACAAATTCCTGCTGAAATAACTTTGACACAAAGCTCACTAGAAGCGCTTAAGTATTTCACCATCTCTCCCAATTATGTGGGCAACCACAACCAGTGCACAGTTACGAGATGATTTCACTGAATGTGACTACTGGGCTTTAGGCTATGGATAAATATTCAAGGTTTTACTCCCAGACAGTCACTAATGAACTCCATGTACACATCAGGAGAGAAATATTTGCAGAACTGAAGTCAGAATGTTTCAGTGGGTTTTTAGAAACAGCAGCCAGACAGTTTTTTGGGGTATAACTTTGATGTTTTGAGCTGTTAGTGTTTAGGCTGAGACACAGAGGATGTTGGTGTTTAACCCTTCACTCTGAGCACCACGATTTACCCTGGAAACTCTCTCTGCATCAGGGTTCCAGTAGCTCTTATGCTGATATTTCAGGTTTCCCAGAGCAGCTGGGGCTGCCCCTGGATCCCTGGCAGTGCCCCAGGCCAGGCTGGACAGGGCTTGGAGCACCCTGGGACAGTGGAAGGTGTCCCTGCCATGGCAGGGGTGGGATGGGATGAACTTTATGGTCCCTTCCAACCCAAACCATTCTGGGATTCTGTGAAATCAGAGAGGAATCAGCATTGGATCACCAAATATTATTCTCAGAGGAGAACAGGGATCTACCCCAAGGAGCTGCTGCAGGGAGGAGATTGGTGGCTCCTTTCCCCAGCCATCCTTCCTTCCTTCCTGCTCTTCCACCAGGCTGGAAGAGTGTTCTAACACGTGGAAACTCATTTGTAAGTGCTCCCGTGGATTGTGTGCAATGAAAGGACTCATCTGCTGTCTGAGGCAGGTTAAAGCTTTACAAATCCGAGCAGACATTACCTTGGCTCCCCCTGCTCCTGCCTGGAACAGCTCCAGCTGGAGCCCAGGAGATGGGTTTCAATTAGCAGCACACACTCAGCTGAAATGGAAAGCAGGATACAAAAGGCCCCCCTTGCTTTTTGTCCCCCTCGTTACAGCCAGAACCACACCAGTGATTTGTGCTGCTCCCGAGTTTGGTCTTTTCCAGGTTTGATTCATGGTGATGAAGCAACAGAAAATAAATCTCTGTGCCTGATCTAGCAAGTGGGCAGGACAGCCCCCAGCCTGACTAACCACCCTGAGCTTTGAAATGCTGGATCTCCATCACCATTCCCCTCCTTCCAGGCTGCTGAGGCTGCAGGAGGGGAGGATCTCCGGTCCACCCCATCCCAGAACACTCCAAGGGCTGAGGAGATGGAGTGGCTGCCATCTGAGATGTGATTGTGGTGGATTAAACTCTTCACTTCTGTGACAAAATCTCCATAAGGGCAGGAAACGACTCTGAGGAAGTTTAGAAATATCTGCAATTGCTTAGGGATTCTTGGCGAATAAAAAGGGGAGGAGAAAACATGAGAGGATGAAAAAGAGGAAAATTTTCAGTCATGTTGTGAAGCACTCACCAGATTTCCAAACCTCCTCCAGGACACTCTGGGACCTTGGACAGCAAACAGGAGAAGTTCCACAGCAGTTCATGTCTATTCCTCTTGGTTCCAGCAGCACCTTCAGCTTCTCACAGCGCTCCTCACTTCACAGAATCATTAACTCTAAGATCATTAATTCCAATCATTAATCATGAGGCTCTTCATTAGGAACGCAGAAATCCTTTAAAATTAAAATACAATAGACCAATAAATATGAAACCTTGTCCTGATTGCTAAATATCCAAATTTTTGTAATTGATGTACATATTTCACTTTAAATTCTAGATAATGGGAGACATCTTTGGAATGGGAACTGGGAAATTTTAGAATTAGAATTCACATTCTCTTCTCCCTTCTCATTTTCCTGGTAAATTTTTGCATATCTCCTGGTCTCTAAACATCCCTTCCATGTTTCCCCACACAAAATAAGAAATATGACTCCTTTTATCTCTGAGCACATTTCCCAGAGGAGCAGTTTCAGCTCCAGCCTCGCCTCGCTGGCCACAGTGCCTGCAAATTGATTTATTCCCCATAATGGTCAAACTTTGTCATCCAAATGCTGGGAAACGCTGTAATTCAATCTTTGCATGTCCTTTCACTTCCTTTTATCTCTCTGGCTGCTTTAACAACTGCTAAAATGTTCAAGGCAAGCTTTCATGTATTTATGAAGCAGCCAAAAGCAAGGCAAGAGATTAGAAGGAAGCTGGATGTGTTACTTAAAGCAGCAAATATGAAAAACAATATTTTGATTTGAGTCTTGAAGATTAACAATGAACAGAATCCCTCAAAATATCACTAAAAAAACCTTTTGGTTAAAACCGTGGTTCAACTGAAGGCTTTAAAACCCCCAAAATTCAGTGTTTATTTCTCTTTTTTCTGTCTAATAAGTTGAATTTGGGAGTGCTTTTGTCCTTATACAAATGTATTTGTGCATGGATGTAACAAATACATAAATTTCTTGCCCATCTGTGCTGCAGATTTTGAACTGCACAGGGACAGACATCCCTGACCTGTACATGCTCAACAAAATCCCTCTTTTTAACTGTAAAATGTTGCTAAGCATTCGTTCATGTTTTATGGAACACACCAACTTGTCTTGCACTTTTTTCTATTCCCAGTCCTCCTCACTTATATTTATTTAATGTTCTGCTCTCCACTTGTGGCTTCGTTTCTTCCACTGAAAATCATATTCAGCAAAACCTGCTTTTCTTGAAGCTTTGCCATTATTTCCTGAATTTTAAGATCATTAATCAACTTTTCCACTTTGATACTGACTTTTAGACCTGGAGATTTAACCTGTCATTCCCCTGCCTTATAGTGGTGACAATATCTGGTTTTATGGTTTGTTGGTTTATTTTTTTTTTGGTTTTTTTTTTTGTTTTTTGTTTTTTGTTTTTTTTTTGTTATGTTGTCATGGAAAAACTTTTTGTTTTTACTGAGATTTAAGGGGGGAATGGATTTGGTATTGTTGGCTTAAATAAAATATAAATTCCTATTTCTGTTTTAATTTAGTAGTTTTACTGCCTGAACCAGCTATTGGAATATCTATATTTTCCACACCCAAGTAATTATATAATATTATAATTTAATACACAGGCTTTACTAAGCAAGATCCACTCCCAAAGAGTCCAGGTGTAATTTCTCTTGTTTATTTCCTTCTGAAAAATATCAAATTACCAAAAAGACCATCTGGATTGATTCTGGGGTTTCATTATTTAATTATGCTTCAGTTACAGGGATAGAGGTTTCAGAAGCACTTCAGGACAAATTATATTTCATACATTCTTTCCCTGAATGGGGACTTTTAGTCTGGGTTTGAGGCAGGGCCTGACTTAAGGGTACAAGCTCAGTTTTGAGTCATTCAGCAGCACATCTGTGAGAGGAACATTAGAGCAGCCTTAAAGCATCCAAGTGTTCAGGGCAGAGATGTTTATTGGGGATTTCATAGCCCATCCTTCAAAGCAGACCTTCACCAAACTCCCCAAGCTGACAGAAATAAGAAAGTTCCAGGGATTCTTACTGAAACACTTTAATATCTGAAGATGAGCCTACCTCTCCTTTCTAAGATCATTTCAGTAAATTAGTATTGAGTTATACAACCTAATGAGGGAAATTAATTTCCTTAAATTACCTTCCGTGAGTGAAAACAGGCATAAGGAATATAATCAGATTTTTTTTTTTTTTTAGAGGAAAGAACCACAGTGAACGGAACAAACTGGGATGTCTGGGATGGAAAAGCACTTCATTTTCCTTCCAAAACAATTTTACATAATAATTCTATTTTTATCCTCCCACTGACTTTATCCAATCTCTCTTCACTTCAAAAAGATCTGATGATTGCTTTTTAGCAATAAGATAAAGATAAAGCTTTTTAGTTTCTTAGCTATCAGTTCCATACCACCGACAATAAATCTAAATATTACCTATTTATGATTTCTTCCAGGATCTTTGAATCTCCTCAGAAATATTTCTTCAGATAGGAACTTTTGATATAAATAAAGTGGGACAGATTTTACTCCTTCTGTATTATTAACAACTCTTCCAAAAGTGCAGTTTTCTGGATTTATTTCAGGAGGCTTCTCCAAATCCAGGCTTAAGCATTAATATTAACAGCCAGAATATGACCCCGTTGCATTCAATTCCTGAAGCACCCTTCTATGAATTCATGAAAAGAGATTTAATGGTTTTGAGAGAAAAGAGACAGTTTGAAATTTAAAAAATAAAAATAAAATTTTTAAAAAAGCAACACAATGACAACAACAACCCCCCAAATCCAAATAAAGCAACCCCAAAACCCAGAGGAATGTCTTTCTCACTGGACAAGTCTGTCCTGACAATTCCTTTCCCAACAAAGAATGGGAAGTGCTGCAGGATGGATGCCAAGCTGGACATGCCTCCATGGAGATGGATCAGCTCAGCTCCTCTGGACCCTCCTCTGCCCCAAAGGCCATCCCAGATTTCTCAGGTCACCATGGAATCACCTTCCATAGACCGAGATGTTCCAATCTCATCCGGCCTGGGACGGGGCAGGGATCCAGGGGCAGCCACAGCTTCTCTGGGCACCCTGTGCCAGGCTCCCACCTCCCTCACAGGGAACAATTCCCTCCCAGGATCCCATCTGAGCCTCCTGTCTGCCAGCCCGAGGCCATCCCTGTGTCCTGGTATTCCAGAGCTCCGTGAATCTCCTGCAGCAGGTCCCACAGAGCTCCAGGGAGGGTGGGAGGGCCACAGGATCCCAGCATTCCTGAAGGACACGGCAGTCCCATGTCATGGACGTGTTTTATGTAAAATCCTTTCGTGAGGATCTTTTCTCCTGGGTTGCTGAGAGGCCTCAGGAAGGAAATGTGACCAGTGATTCTCTGCTGCTGTGGGATGCAGCAGGTGCAGCTTTGATTGGTCTCATCTGGTTGTTTTTAATTAATGGCCAACCCCAGTCCAGCTGTCTCGGACTCTCTGGTCACTCACAAGATTTTATTATCATTCATTCCTTTCTATTCCTCGCCAGCCTTCTGATCAAATCCTTTCTTCTATTCTTTAGTATAGTTTTAATACGTCATTTTCTTTTGACATAATATATATCATAAAATAACAAATCAGCCTTCTGAAATGTGGAGTCAAGATTCTCATCTCTTCCCTCATCCTGGGACCTCTGCAAACAGCACCACAGTCCTGGAGTCTCATTCCATGGGTTTCAGCAGCTCACGAAGGACCTCAGGCAGTGCAATTCCTGCTCCTTCCTGGGGAAGCCTGCCAGCTGTGTTTCCAGGCCAATTATTGCTTCCACAAAGCGCTCTAAATCTGTCAGCAAGCACGAGTGTGAAGTGCAGAATAAAAACACCGTGAGGATTGTGAGCCACTTGTTACAAGAGGAGTTTCTTCTTGCAGAGGGAGCGCTGAGAGTTGGCTTCCCAACAGCAGCACCGCTGCCAAGCTCAGGTGTTAAATGCTATTAACACACACCAACAGGTTTGCACTCTCTTTTTTTGTAAGTTGGAAAATAGATGTTTCTTCTCTATCACATCTGTGGGATAAACACTTTGCAAGCTACCGTGGGAAATCCAGGGAGGTTCCAAGGATTTCTCCCCGGGAGGAAGAGCAAAGGGAGATGATGCATTTTATCTTTGGGAGTTGCAGTATCTCAGTGGATATGGATATATTTTCATAAAATAAAGGTAAATTAATGAAGGAGTTGCAGTGATTCTCCCAAATGCACAAATCCCCACAACTTCTCACATCTTTGACATTGGTGCTGGGTATGGAATTATGGAATTATTTAGGCTGGAAAAGTCCTCCAGGATCATGGAGTCCAACCTGTGGCTGATCCCCGAGCACTGAGTGCCACGTCCTGGCATTCCTTGGACACTGCCAGGGATGGAGACTACAACCCCCCTTCCGATGGCAGACCACCTTTTCCATGAATAAATTCTTCCTGATCTCCAGCCTGAACCTCCCCTGGCACAGCTTGGGGCCACCTTCTCTTCTCTTGCCAGTACTGAGTTGTTTTGCTGAAAGGTGAGAGAGCTTCTTCATGTGAGCAATCTCCCACCTGTCTGACCTGGAACATGCCAAAGCTGCTGTTCCAAGGTGATTTCTTCTCCTCAGACCTGTGATTAGAGGCTCTGTGATGTCACCTCAGTCCCCCAGAGCTGCTCAACCACTGCAGGTGCTTTGGCTGGGCTGGGCTCCCTGGGAGAGAGTGATTTCCATCCAGAGCTGCCAGGTTTAATTCTCCTGCAAAACCAGCCCTGACCCAGGCTGAAAGCTCTCCCAGACTGTCAATATTCTCAATTTTCCCCACGTTTTGGCTCCAGGCTCAGTCTCAGGGCTGGAGAGCTGCAATTGCCAAAGATTTGCTTGGAGATTGCTCAGGAACCTCCTGTTTCATGGGGTGCAACTTGGGGAGATGTTGTGGGGGAAAAGGAGACAAGATTTTATAATCAGCTGAAAAAAACTACAGGATTGATGGTGACTGTCAAGCTAATTATGGAATGAATCATGTCTGGCTCTGCACTTATTAGTCAAAGTAATTCATTATTTGCTTAAAAATAACATTAAAATTTAACCAATAAAACCATTTATTGATGGCTGGTCTGACTTTTTTTTTTTTCCTTTCCCTTGTCTAAATGTCATCCTGGTTAAGAAAACGTGAAAGAAAAAGTCATTAAATCATCTTAATCATAAAAAATCCATCTTTCATCATTTATATAAATAGAAAAGTGAGACATTATCTGACAGAGATTTGGGCTTATCAGTTATGCAATGAAATATGAGAGGCTTTCTGCAAGGGACTCACAACTAAATAAAACATTATTTTTACTAAAATACTGTCATTATTTAAAGGTAAATAACATAAATGAAGGTAAATAAATATCTGGAAATGTGAACTCTCCCCATGGTTTTTCCATTTCCACACCTCAGCCTTCTCTCCATCCCTGTAACGATTTCTACCCAGACAAAAGTTCCTGGATTTTTTTCCTGTTGAACCGCCTTGGTTGTTGGGTAATTCCTGCCTTTCCTGAGGAAGTGAGCAGGATTCCAGGGCACCTGGCACGGGATACAGGAGGGTGACCCCATCTGCACACCCAGCAGGATTCCAGGGCACCTGGCACGGGATACAGGAGGATGACCCCATTTGCACACCCAGCAGGATTCCAGGGCACCTGGCACGGGATACAGGAGGGTGACCCCATCTGCACACCCAGCAGGATTCCAGGGCACCTGGCACGGGATCCAGGAGGGTGACCCCATCTGCACACCCAGCAGGATTCCAGGGCACCTGGCACGGGATCCAGGAGGGTGACCCCATCTGCACACCCAGCAGGATTCCAGGGCACCTGGCACGGGATCCAGGAGGGTGACCCCATCTGCACATCCAGCAGGATTCCAGGGCACCTGGCACGGGATCCAGGAGGGTGACCCCATCTGCACACCCAGCAGGATTCCAGGGCACCTGGCACAGGATGCAGGAGGGTGACCCCATTTTGCACACCCAGCAGGATTCCAGGGCACCTGGCACGGGATACAGGAGGGTGACCCCATCTGCACATCCAGCAGGATTCCAGGGCACCTGGCATGGGATACAGGAGGGTGACCCCATCTGCACACCCAGCAGGATTCCAGGGCACCTGGCATGGGATACAGGAGGGTGACCCCATCTGCACACCCAATCCCCCAAAGCTTGCCCCTATTGCTTTGTCTCACCTTGGTTTCTCCTCAGCAAATCTGCCGGGAGTTCCTGGACAAAACATCTGGATCTGGAGTAGGGTGGAGAAAATAACAGAAGGAGAAGCCAGAAAACCAATGGGAAAAGCAATCAGAAAGTTTGGCATTCCTTCCAGCCTGGGTCCATGGGGTTTGTGGTGCAGTATCGATTATGGCAGTGTCCTGAAACACAAGGTTAGGAAGAAAAACAAATTTTTTTTCCTCCAAAGTTAAACTGGGGAAAATAAACCAGAAGAGAAGGAAAAGGAGGGGAAAATCCCAGGCAGGTGCATGGTGGCCCAAAAGATTCCAGTGGCAGGGCTGGAGCTGGGTGTGGTTGGATGGATTTTGGCTCGGTTTGCACTCGTCCGTCCGACACCTTTACTCAGGAGCCAGCAGAGCCTTCGATTGCTCCTCAGAAAATAAATAAGCTCTGCCTCCAAATGAGTTAAATGGCTCGAAAACTGAGCTCCTCAGATTTCATTAGGGCTTGAAGAGCTCCAGGTGTTCCTAAGCCAAAATCAATGGGAAGATTAGCTGCAGGAGTCTGCCGAGAGATTAGGGACAAGGCGGGCATCGAGCGGGGGCTGATGGATCCAGAGCCTGAGCACTGTCCCTTGGGATGGGAATGAGCTGCACAGAAGCTGATTCCCACCTTCCACCCAGCTGGAATTCCACCCTGAGCACCACCAACCACCCACGGCACAGGGCTGGAACGAGATGAGCTTTAAGGTCTCTCCAGACCCAAATTTTTCCAAGGTTCTGTTGGAAAAATTCATTAATCTAAAGGTTTTGCATTAGAGATCCCTTTGTCACACACCAGATCACTCAAACCTGATAAATTATTAAGAACTTCATAAAATCTTATCGTAAATCCCAGAATGATTTGGGTTTGAAGGAACTTAAAGCCCACCCAGTTCCACCCCTGCCATGGGACCTTGCTCAGACCAGGCTGCTCCAAGCCCCATCCAGCCTGGCCTCGAACACTTCCAGCAATATTTCCAAAAATATAATTCCTGACAAAATCCGTTGAGGAATACCTCTGCCAAGGCTGCATTTTCACTCTTGCTGTTGCTTTGGGCACGAGCAAACCTGCAGGCTCTGCACCTCTGTCTCCCTAAGGGGATTTTTGTGCACCTCCATTGAAATACTTCTACAACTCCCACAAGAAATTCAATTACAATTCCCACGGATGGCAGAAGTTGCAGCCTGCCATTCCATTTGATTTAATATTGATATTTTTCCCTCACTTGCGTGTCAGTCAATGCCCCACATTAGGATGCAAAACTCCCTGAGCATTTTTAGCTATGTAACAGCTTTTTGATGTATTTTTCAGCACGTTACAAGTCTGGTATTTTCAGATGAAATTGAATTTTTGCCTGTTTTTAATGATCTCATTAATGGCTTGTCAGGTATCTGTGTTTCCACCAGCAGTTTTGCACCTCTCCAGTCCCATCATCCCAGACATTTCCTGTTGGTATTGTTTTGTGAAGGCTAATGAGGCTTCACCTCGGAGCAGGAACGATGTGATTCCACACAAACTGAGAAGAGGCTGATCTGACAGATCTGGATGCAGCAGGAAGATGCTGAAAATAGTTATTTGTAAATGTGTGTGAACTTGTGAAAGGAGTTAAAGCTTCTCTGCTGGCTTTTCCCTCTCTTTTAGGTCACCTCGGCTGTATCATCACTGTCCTGGACCCCAGCCTCTCCAGAGATTAAATTCAAATTTTCGTACAGCAACAATTAAACTCAAGGAAGTAAAACAACATTTTAAAGCCAGTTCCATGTGAAAATGAATCTTTAAAACTTAATATAAATTTTGACTTAATATAAAGAAAAAGGTGTCAGTCTGTTCTTTCTTCTCATGATTAGACACATTTAAAATAAAATATAAGAAATTTATTAATCATTTCCTCATACTCATAAAGCATTTCTCTGCTTGTTAAATGTAACAGAACTGCACCTTTGTTTTATCTTTGCCAGGAGCTACTTCACACAAGGAATTTCTAAGATGATTTCAAAAAATACTTTGCATTAGATAAAAGGAAATAAATAGAAAAGCCAAACTTCTTACTGTCAGTGAAATCAGTTTGTGCTTACAGTAACCATTAACGTTACTGTAAAGAATTCTAGGTAAAGTTAGGATTTCAATTTAAATTCCAGAGATGGCACAGCCAGACCTATGCCAGGCTCCTGGATGAGTATCCCTGCATTATCCATAGGTTATTTCACCAACATCCTTGTGTTCAGTCTATCATCAGACTATAATTTAATCACGATTCAAAGATAAAATATTTGAAAAAACCTCAAACTTCTTAAAATTATGGACTCCAGGAAAAAAAAAAAAAACATTTTGGAGCTGCCTCATCTGTGGGCACTCATAGCATCCTTGCTCTTATCAAACATCTGAGATGTGGAGTTTTGTGACAAGAACCCTCCACTGGGGGGGGTGTAAAAGGGAAACATCTCCCCAGCAATATTCCAAGAAAGGATTTCTGTTCACCTGACAAGGATCTGAGAACTCCCCAGATTAACTCCACAGAGCAATGTGCCCTATCAGGGCTCTGCTTTGTTTTCAGCATTTAAAACAATGTCCCAAGGTTTTGTCTGAAGGATTCACACTCCCAAGGGAGCAGCTCTGCTCCTGGGTCTCCCACAGACATCAAAGGCAAAGTGGCTTTGTTCAGAATGGAGGTGTTTCCACAGGGTTAAAGAGAGGGAACAAACTCCTCCGTGGGCTGATCCTCTCCAAAGATTTCATCCACTCTGAAGATAACAAACACTTAAAAAAGGAGGGAATGACAAGATGGAAAAGGAACATTCAGCACCATTTTTCAATGGCTTCTCCAAAACATTATGGTGCCCATATCTCCATATGGAAGTTCAAACATCCCAATCCTAAAAATTGGAGCCTGACACGGCTCCTTCTCCAACACAGCTCCAACCTTCATGCAGCTCCATCCCTGACTTGGCTGCATCCCTGTCCCTGCCCCATCCCTGTCACAGCCCCATCCCTGTCCCTGCTCCGTCCCTATCCCATCCCTGTCCCTGCTCCATCCCTGTCCCTGTCCCATCCCTGTCCCTGCTCCATCCCTATCCCTGCCCCATCCCTGTCCCTGCCCCATCCCTGTCACATCCCTGTCCCTGCTCCATTCCTGTCCCTGCCTCATCCCTGTCACATCTCCATCCCTGTCACAGCCCCATCCCTGTTCCTGCTTCATCTCTGTCCCAGCCCCATCCCTGTCCCAGCTCCATCCCTGCCCCTGCCCCACCCTTGTCACAATCCCATCCCTGTCCCTGCTTCATCACTGTCACAGCCCTATCCCTGCCCCTTCTTCATCCCTATCCCTGTCCCATCCCTGTCACATC
Source organism: Haemorhous mexicanus (assembly GCF_027477595.1). Lineage (NCBI taxonomy): Eukaryota > Metazoa > Chordata > Aves > Passeriformes > Fringillidae > Haemorhous > Haemorhous mexicanus. Next base: position 24,460,047 of record NC_082350.1, read on the forward strand.
CCTGACTCAGCCCCATACCTGTCCCTGCCCCATCGCTGTCCCTGTCCCGTCCCTGTCACAGCTCCATCCCTGTTCCTGCTTCATCTCTGTCCCAGCCCCATCCCTGACTCAGCCCCATCCCTGTCACAGCTCCATCCCTGCCCCTGCCCCACCCTTGTCACAATCCCATCCCTGTCCCTGCTTCATCCCTGTCACAGCCCCGTCCCTGTCACAGCCCCATCCCTGTCACATCCCTGACTCAGCCCCATCCCTGTTCCTGCCCCATCCCTGTCCCTTCTCTGTCCCTCCCCCATCCCTGCCCCATCCCTGTCCCTGCCCCGTCCTTGTCACATCTCCATCCCTGTTCCTGCCCCATCCCTGTCCCTTCTCCATCCCTGCCCCATCCCTGTCCCTGCTGGCTGAGGTTGCTTTCCCCCTCCAAGGCCCTCACTCTGCTGCAGTGCCCTACTTTCCTCTTCTGCTTTGCTGAAGTTCAGGTAAAAAAACCCACCCAGCCAAAACCCCGAGTGCCTCAACAACAAACCCATGGACAAAGAGACTACTTTAACACAGGATTGAATGTTCTTAAGCACTTCTGGAAAATAAATAAGACTCAAATCCTGTAATTCATTCTTCTATATCTGAGCAATACAATGTGCATTTTTTGTAGCTTGGCTTTTTGCTTCCAATAGCTTTGTAATAGTCTTATCCAAAGGATGAACTGCAAATGATTTTTCTTTTTTTCCTTGAGTTTTTTTGGGGGGTTTTTTTTGGCATAAGGTTCTTTTCTCTCTTGGAAACAAAGATTTAAAGAACAGAGATTTTGTTTTAAGATCTACAGCAAATAGGCCTTAGGTTTGATTATTTACGTTTGAATATTAGAAGACTTTGAATAATCTGCCTGTGAAAGACAAATAAATTAAGTCTTCAGAACTGAGAGAACAGAGTTTTAATCGTGTTTTCTGAGAGGAAAAGGATAAACTCTGAAATGTAGGTTATTACTGCTCTCTGAAATTTCACTGCAGTTGCAGAGTGAGAAGACAAAATGATCTGAAAACTGTTTCGGCATTTGAAAAAAAAGTTTAAAATATTTAAAGTACCAGAAAAACCAAAGGTTTGTAATAAACACAGCATGCTCTGGGGAGGAAGGATGATATAATTGTTGGGATGAGTCCCATAATTATAGGACATGGCCATAAAAGGCAACAGAGGGAGTAAAGCCAGTTCAACACAGATTATTTGGATTATACTGGTTTAATATGCACATTTATACTGGTTTTATACATTGTCCTAAACTAGTAGGAAACTGCAGACCAAAAAACAGCTCATCCTTTGAATCCAAAATTCAACCCTAACTATCCAAGCAGTTGGTTTAGCTCAGTGGTTATGGATATTGCTCTGCCACGGGTCCAATTCCCCCATCCCACACGGAGAACTTCAGCAGCTTTAGTGCCTTTGCATCAGTGTAGGACGAAAATTCACCCACCAAACTCCAATCACAGGACATCTGGATCATCCCTGCACAACAGCATTTCCCACTGTCTTAGTGCTGACCAGCTGCACAAAGGTGCTTTTGGGCACGTCAGGGCTCCAGGATTCACTCCTGCTGCCCACCCTCACTGCTGTGCTTCCTCAGCCTGGCTGGGGCTTAATGGGAGCTCTGACTGCAGCACCAGAGAACCCAATTATGCAAAATGGAGCTGGTGCTAACTGGGCCATTCCTCCACGGGAAGCCTCGATTTTATGGACTGGAAATGGAGATGGAGGAATGGTAAAATCTTATTTACAGAGCAGATCCCTCCCTGGCAGTTAGAGCAGCAGAGTCTTCCAAGAGTGGCTGCAAACTGATTATCCCAACAGTTTCCCAAGGATTTATTAACTATTTCAATCAGGGAGTCCAATATTCTGTCAAAAAGACTTTTTTCTGTTGCACTGGGATGTGTTAAATCATGACCATCATGGCTTTGCTTTAAAAACCATTTTTTCTCTTGAAATAACTGACAAAACTATTTGTGGCTAGAACAGCCTGAGATATCCAAGATTTCCATGCACTCAAGAGTTTAAAATTAGTTATCTGCTATCCCTACTTAACAAAACCTCCCAGAGTTTGTTAATAAGGAAAGATTTCAGGACAAAGTATCCAAAAATCCAAACACTTGTAATGCTCTCAGTTGTGACCACAAAAGGAGATGTAAAAACTTGACAAATCCTACCTCAGAGGAATCCATCATGTTCCAGCAGAAACAATACCCAGCCATCAGAAAAGTTGTTTGACATTATTCCATGAAGAAAAGGACATTTGTAAAGGGATTCGTGAGAATTAAAACCAAAATCTGAAAAACAAATAGGATTTGATGACGAAGCTCCCATACAGAAGTTCCAAAATGCTCCCCCAGCCTAAATCTGTTAGAATGCATTATATAAGGACATATAAAAATCAGCTATAATCTGTATAAATACAGTGCCTGCAGCTTTCTTCATGGAGCAGGGACATGAGGAATTACATCTCCTCCTAGGGAAGTTCCCCAGCCAGGAATTTGCCTGCAAAACTGAAGACAAAATACGTGATAGGAGTACAGAAAGCAAGAAAATAAAGGCCAGAAGGATGATGAAGTGCTCAGAGTGCATCAGCACCCTGGCTCCTATTTTACAAGTAAATATTGTAGCAAAACCAGATTTTAAGAGTTTTGGGAGAAGTTAAAGTAGATTTGCACATGAGCAACGATGACTGATTTAATGACAGTATTTTCTAACTGCACATGGGAGCTGTTGTCCCAGTGTGATCCTGGCAGGAGTCAGGCCTGGAAGAATAAATGACAAAAATAAGATTTCAGAGATGTACCAGCTGTTAACAGCACTAGAAACAAATCAACCTATAGCTGAAACAACTTAAAATAGAAAACCTGCCTGAGAAATTCATAGGACTAAATTCCATGCTCCATAAAAAATGGAAAGGGAAAGGCATTATCAGCTGGTTTTTCAGCAGGTAAGATAGCCCTTATCACAAAAGATGTGATATGGACAAGACTTACGTGTGGAAGCAGATATCAGAAACCTTCCATGGAAACAGCAAGTGAAGCCTGAATACCAGAAAGGTTTTATTAATGTCTCTTTTCACTGTTCCTCCATCTTTGCATTCAATTTCTGAATTAAAACGTTTTGATTTCCACCAGCACTGACACCGTGCTGAACCTTACCTTGCAAGAAATCTCTGTGGCTTGAAGGTGTCCCAACATCCTTTCAGCACATTCCCACTTTCCCTGGAAACTCCAGGAACTGTTCCATTGATTCTGAGAGTGCTCAGATCAGCCCCAACATCCTTTCAGCACATTCCCACTTTCCCTGGAAACTCCAGGAATTGTTCCATTGATCCTGAGAGTGCTCAGATCAGCCCCGTGGGACTGGGAGATAAATGAGTGACACGTTCCAGAGCCAATCCTCAAAAAGAGGCTGCAGGAAGACGAATGCCTTCACAGCCATTGTTTCCACAGTGCCAATAAAAAATGGGAAGGAGGAGGGGTTTTGACTCCAGACAATCTATCCTTAAAAAAAAAATCTCTGGGAAAGGGCTGCACTCTCCTTAATGGTGTGGAAGAGGTTTTACAGTGACTTCTGTGAGCCAGAGAGAAGTTTGATAAGGGGATCCATGATTGATAAGGGGATCCATGTTTGATAGGAGGATCCATGTTTGATAAGGGGATCCATGATTGATTGATAGGAGGATCCGTGTTTGATAAGAGGATCCATGTCTGATAAGGGGATCCATGATTGATTGATAGGAGGATCCATGTTTGATAAGGGGATCCATGTTTGATAAGAGGAACCATGTCTGATAAGGGGATCCATGATTCATTGATAGGAGGATCCGTGTTTGATAAGGGGATCCATGTTTGATAAGAGGATCCATGTTTGATTGATAGGAGGATCCATGTCTGATAAGGGGATCCATGTTGGATAAGGGGATCCATGATTGATTGATAGGAGGATCCATGTTTGATAAGAGGGTCCATGTTTGATAAGGGGATCCATGTTTGATTGATAGGAGGATCCATGTTTGATAAAGGGATCCATGTTTGATAAGAAGATCCATGTTTGATAAAGGGATCCATATTTGATAAGAGGATCCATGATTGATTGATAAGAGGATCCATGTTTGATTAAGGGATCCATATTCACCCCTGAAAGAATTTCTCTACCAAGGTTGTTGACAACAAACAACAGGAAAGACAGAAGGATAAATAAGAGAACCTGCAGCTGCCTGTTCCACTGAGCAATTCCTTTGTTTCTCTCTTGTGACCAGTGACTAAAGTGTAAACTTATGAGCTTTGTAAGGATGAATAAAAAGCATGCATGCTAAAATAAAACCAGTTTGAAGCCTTCTGAAAATGGAGTGTGTTGCTTTGTATTGTCTCCATCTCACCTAGGACATGTGTGGATATTTCTTCCAGCCAAGGAAATGTGTATGGATCAGGGAGGGTGTGGTTGTCCCACCCCTGGAAGTGTCCAAGGCCAGCTTGGAGCAACCTGGTCCATGGAAGGAGTCCCTGCCCATGGCAGAGATGGGGTTTAATCTCCCTTCCAACCCAAACCTGCCTGGAATTCTATTTTTTCCAAGGCTTTTTCATCAAGGTTTTGCTGCTGATCCAATCGGGCAGCACAAGGCGACTCAGAGCTGGCAGGTCACAAAGAAGTAGCAGAGCAGAAATAGCAAATGTTTGTTTCAAATTAGTTCTGGTCAATATAAGGACTTAAAGATTTACCCAAGACAATTGTCAGATAATTTCCAATAATGGGAGCATCTGAGAAAGCTGGTCTCTGCTGGTGGATGGTCTCTGAAATCACATTGATCCAATGACTTATGAATTATTTATTCAGCTGTGCCCTTAACCTGAAAAGTGGGAATTATTGATTTTGCTTCATATATCATATCATGGAATCTAAATAGAGGGAAAAATACCATGAAAAAATGGCAGGGAAAAAGCCCCTCAGCCCGTGTTCATCTCTCCTGTAACAGAGGAAGGTGGGGAGTTTGCAACAGCAAATTTAGGGAGTGATTCTGCCTTCAGTGCCATCTGCAAAACACCATAAAGAAGATTTTTCCTTATTTTTCTGCTGGTCAAAATCTACTTTTTGATTCAGATTGAAAATAAAAATATTTCTGATTTCCAACAGAAACACTGTTTTTAAACTAAAACTTCAGCATCCAAGGAGAGCAATGAAGGGTTTGTGTCACTGGATTGACAGGCACAGTCTGGGAAAAAGCAACCAAACATTAAAGAGAATTTCTGAGGAAGAGCTGCAAATGTTTGTTTGTTTTTAGCACTGGCTTCCACAGAGAACAGTAGAAAGGACAGGAAGAAACAACAATACCATAAGGTACAGTCCAAAAACGTAATTAATGTGAATTCCTTCTCATTAATACATAATTACAAAGAAAGCACCTGGAGTGGTGGACACCACCTTGGTGAGGAGGTGCAGAATGAGCTTCAAGCCCTTGGAATAAAAGCAGAGATTTCCCAGGGGCTTCCTGGTCCATCAGTCTTTCCCTGCTCACCCCATCCAGATTTTTCATTTCTTCCTTGCACGGGAAGCTCACGAGGCTCTGAAGTTGTGTCATTAAAAAAACAAAAAAATTCCAAAAAAATTCTGGTTTAAAAGCTGCATTCCCGTGTCCCACAAAGGAAAATACACACTTTTAAAGATTATATTTTTAAATAAAGTACTCACTAGTTAGGTGACTTCTTTTGACTCCAGTGAGAATCACAAAACCTGTGAGAAACACCTGGACTTTTATTTTTCACACCTTCATGCAGCAAAATTTGGGAATTGCCACTCCAAAAGTGTCTCCAGCTGCTGGAAAATACAGGAAAAAGAAATTAAGGGAAAGCATTATTAAATATTTTGGGATTTTTTGGTCAAATATTTTCATTTTGTTGTAAATTAATACCTTTATTAATTCAAATAAACCTTCAAAGTACTGAAGGGAGGAATCAGCTTTGAGGACACCTTGCCAAAATTTGCTAAATTCCTCATAAATTTAGTGTTTATTAAAAGACAGTTCATAACCTGCAATATAATACAGGGCTTAAAAATAAACCATTTGGGGGTGCAGGGGGATGTCACATCTATGGAATGGAACAGCTCTTCCTACAGGGAATTTCAAGGAACTATGGAGGAGGAACTGAGTATTTTATTCTCTGTCCCCTTCCCTGCTCTGGAGTAAAATCCATCCTGCAAGGGCCAAAAATAAAAAAATGAAAAAAAATCAATTTATATATTTCTTCTTTCAAATCACAGTTGGCAAATGAGACCCACATTTCTTTGGGAGGAGTTGCTTTAGCACAAATCATTTCTATCAAATGAGATATCAAAGATCTCGTGTTTCCAAGGCTTTCATGGATGCTTCTACAATGCAGTTACTCTGTAGGAAGAGTTCTCCCTGTCCTGGATTTGTTGACATCATCTTAGCATCATAGTTCCCATTTTGGGAGATATTTTGGCTGCATGTGCTCAGCTGGTGCACATTGGGGACTTCTGAGGTTGGGTTTGCCATGGAAACACCATTGACTGATGGCCAAGTGGTCCAAAGAGAGGCACAGAGATAATTCCATTTTCCACAGCTGGTGGACAGTGGGACAGGAGGGATTTGAACTGATCTCTCTGTGGAGGTGGGCACGTCAGGAAACCACTGGGAAATGCTGATTATTTCACCTGTGGAGGGGAACTGCCTCACAGAGAACTGTGGTGGTCTTTCCTCGGGGTCACCATTTGTGACACTGTTCACAGGGGTCCCAGGGTGAGGGAAGAGATGAGAAAGTTGACTCCATGCTCAGAAGGCTGATTTATTATTTTATGATATATATTATATTAAAACTATACTAAAAGAGCAGAAGAAAGGATTCCATCAGAAGGCTGGCTAAGAATAGAAAAGGAATGAATGACAAAGGTTTGTCTGTGACTGAGACAGTCTGGACAGCTGGGCTGGGATTGGCCATTAATGAGAAACAACCACAGAGACCAATCCCAGATCCACCTGCTGCATCCCACAGCAGCAGAGAATCTTTGTTTGCAGTTTGTTCCTGAGGCCTCTCAGCTTCTCAGGAGGGAAAAATCCTAAGGAGAGGATTTTCCATAGAACATGTGGGTGACAGAGAACATTGGGTGCTGCCCTGCTTGCCAGGGACACCTGGGAAGTGCCAGGGTGGCAGAGCAGGGAGGCAGCACACGCTGAGGTCACTGACAATGGGGTCATGCAGGACAGGATGGATAATTTAATATCAGGAATTGTTTGGAATGCATTGTCCTGCTGTGTGACACCGTTTTCAGCAGGACTGGGAGCACACAGCACTTTAGAGGGTTCCATCTCAACCACACCTCTTCTTCTTTTGCCAAGTGGGCAGGAAGGCACTGCCCAGGACAATCAAACTTCAAAATGCTTTTGGGAATTGATAAAATTTGATCATTGATTGTTGAGATGCCCACCTGCAGAGCTACCCCAGCACAGGAGGGACCTGGAGCTGCTGCAGAGAGCCCAGAGGAGGCTCCAGGATGAGCAGAGGGATGGACAGCTCTGCTGGGAGGAAAACAGACGAACCTGGGAACAAAAGAATGTCTGTAATTTTAGCAGATGATTACTAACTGCACTAATTAAGTTGTTTTAATTGACTCTCTAGTCTGGTTTTATCTTCTGGCACAGCTGGGATTGTTCACCTGCACAGGAGAAGCTTTGGGCTGAGCTCAGGGTGGTCTGGAGGAGCTGCAGGAAAGATGGAGAGAGACAATTGGAAAGGGATGGAGGGACAGGACCCAGGGAATGGCTCCCAGAGGGCAGGGATGGATGGGAGATTGGGAATCAGGAATTCCTGGCTGGGATGGAATTCCCAGAGCAGCTGGGGCTGCCCCTGGATCCCTGGCAGTGGCCAAGGCCAGGCTGGACACTGGGGCTGGAGCACCTGGGACAGGGGAAGGTGTCCCTGCCTGGCAGGGAGTGAAAGGAGGTGACATTTAAGGACCCTTCCACCCAAACCATTCTGGGAAGAAAACCACAAACTTTGCAGTTTCAGCCCCACTCCAGAGTCTGTGGATCCCTCTGGGCTCTGCCAGAGTTGCTCACTTCCAGTTTTTCCCTCAAAGACCTGGAATATCCAAGTGCCAGCTGAAGGCTCCAGAACCGTGTGCTGTCAGGACAAAGCAGCAGGAGAGGCACTGAAATTTCAAATTTTAATATTTTACCATTTATTTTCTTTTTGTGAAGAAATGAAATTTCACAGAATTGCAAGTTAATGGAATTTTGTCTGCAAAAAGACAGCAGGATTTGATTTTTTTCCCCCCCCAGATTGTTAGAAACAGAAAAAAAAGCCTTTTTCTCCTCAAACAGGAATTATCACCGAGTAGAAATAAACACATTTTACAATTTATGATGCACCAGTGTTCAAGCTTCTGAATCAAAACATTGCTGTTTGGAGCTGTGCCTTCCTTCACCTCCTTTTAAATCCCTTTTGTAGCACAAATTCCTTTCTTTTCTCTCTTACAGGTAGAACAGGGGCTGATAGCAAAAAATTAATCTATTCAACAGCAGCAGCATTTGTCAAAGCTTGATCTACGGCTCACTCTGCCTCCAAAAAACAGCTTTTCATAGAAGGCTGATGTGGTTTTTTCATTACTGAGGCAGCTCTCCATTTAATAACAGCGTTCCAACACGTGCTATTGATCCGTGTATTGGAACAATTCTTACAGTTCAGGCTGGCCTGGGGGTTTGTTAAACATTTGCTGGCATTTTCTCCCAGGTCAGGGCCAGGCCTGGGTAAAGCCAATGAAACACAAGGGGCACGTTCTGTGTGGTTCTGTACTGTTTAAAACTGAGAAGCACTTGAATCACAAAAAATACAGATTTAGAGAGCAAACTGGTTCATTTAAAGCACATTTCATTTGGGATATGTTTATGCAATGAATCTGGAGTTAAATTTGGATGTAGGATTTGAAGACCAAATAAATCTGAAATATCTGATTGACTTCAGCCTGGCTAAACTGGATCCATCCACTGAAGACAATTCCACACCCAGTGAAAGATTTAAGGGTCTCACTTTTGAACAAATTGATACTAAATATGATGGGAGCTCTGGGAAGGAAAACTCTTCCCTAGAGGGCAGAGAATCACAAAACCACAGAGGGTTTGGGCTGGAAGGGACCTGAGACTCATCCAACTCCACCTCCAGCCATGGCAGGGACACCTTCCACTGTCCCAGGCTGCTCCAAGCCCTGTCCATCCTGGCCTTGGGCACTGCCAGGGATCCAGGGGCAGCCACAGCTGCTCTGGGCACCTCCCAACCCTCACAGGGTGGAATTTCTTCCCAATATCCAATCAAAACCTCCCCTCTTTTATCTTAAGGCCATTTCTCCTTGTCCCATCGCCTGGAGCACCTTCTGTGTCCTCTCCTGTGAGCTCTGGATGTTCCTGGGCTCATTTCTGGTGATCTCATTCCCTGCTGAGCATTCCAGTCCTTTCCTGGGCTGTGCAGTCAGTCCATAAATCTGCTCTGGTTTTATTGACAGGACCTGCAAAGCAGGAGCACAGAGATTGTTCAAAGCCACCTCCCACCCACCCCATCCTGAATATGGAATGATTTTCACAGGAAAAACCTCCTCAGGATGTCACAGAGCAGCCTGGCAGTGGTTCCTTGTTCTTGTAAACAATTTTTCAGGGTGTGAAGAGCTGCAAAGGGCTGTGCTGTGAATCAATGCCTCTCAGGTCTAAAAGGGTGCATTGTCACAGGATAATGTCTCTGCTTTTCCCAATACTGGCAAAACAAACGCTCGGCTTGAAAATAATTCTCACAATATTTTGGATTGCCGCTTGCTCGACAAATGTGAGCAAGTCAAAAGGAGAGGGATTTGTCATGGCAGAACCAGCTCCAGAACCAAACACCAGCCACGTCCCTCCCAGTGCTTTGTGTGCTGGGCAATCAGCTCCTGAGCAGGGAAAAAGTGCCCAGGTGGGGACATGCCAGGTGCCACACTGGATTTAAACATTCAGGGTGGAGACCATGACAGAATCCTGCTAAGTGAGAAAACCCCTCAGCTCGGGAAGGACCTTGGGACACTGAGCACATCCAGAGGGGACAGCGAGGCTGGAGAGGGGCTGGGAACACAAACCCTGAGAGGAGCCCTGAGGGAGCTGGGGGTGCTCAGCCTGGAGAAAAGGAGACTCAGGGGTGCTCTCATCACTCTGCAGCTCCTGAAAGGTGCCTGTGCTCAGCTGGGCTGGGCTCTGTCTCCAGGAACTGACACAACCAGAGCTCACAGCCTCAAGGGAAATTCAGGTTGGATAGCAGGGAAAAGTGTTTTACAGCAAGGGTGATAAAGTTCTGGAATGTTCTGTCCAGGGAGGTGGTGGAGTCCCCATCCCTGGGTGTGTTTAACAAAGCCTGGGTGTGGCACTGGGTGCCAGGGTTCAGTTGAGCTGTTGGGGCTGGGCTGGACTCTGTGATTTGAAGGTCTCTTCCAACCCAGTGATTCTGTGAATTCTGTGAATTCTGTGAAAACATCTTGTGGTGTTTATGGAGCTTAAGAGGGATCAATATCCCAAAGCTTTGTTACAGGACTGCATTTCTTGTAATCACTCAAAGTCCCTCCCACCCATTTCCCAGGCAGTCTGGAGCCTGCTGTCCCTCTGGCATGGCTCTTCCAGAGGGAATTTACAGGCTCTGCTTCTTCCACTGCCTTTTTTCCCAAAATTTTTGTTTCATTTGGGTCTACCAATTTTCCTTGTCCTGTAACTCCTCCAAGAGGGAACAGATTACTTCAAAATCAAAGTGCAATCTGAGAGTTCAGTCTGGTGCACTAAATGACATTTCCTGTAAGGAAAGTTGATAAACTTTCATGATTAATAAATTAATTGGGAAAACAAACCAAAAAAGGCCAAGGAAATGGATGCAAGTCTCAGAGTTCAGAAGATTTAACCATGAGGGGTAACAAGGAACCAAAGCAGGAACTGTAATAATGTAGAAAATAGGAATTATATTGCTGTAAGAAGTCTCAGATATTGAAATATTTTTGAGTTGTTCTTTAGTGCAAAAGCGACTTAAAGAAAATGCTTAACCAAATTCATCTGCACAGGGTCGTTTTTTAAAATGGTTTAAAAATGTTATTAAACCAGAAAAACCCGGGCACAAAAGAATGTCTGTAATTTTAGCAGATGATTACTAACTGCACTAATTAAGTAGCTTTAATTGACTCAATCCAAGTCAAGAGACAATTCATGTGAATATTGCTGCAAGACTCAGCAATCATCATTTCCACAAAGTAACTTTTAAATGAGTTATCCTGTAGCTTTTATTGCTCCCAGTCCATGATTTACAGATCCCCAGGGCCATGGATCACTGCTGAGGCACTGGAGGCAACCAGGAAAAGTTTGGTCACTGTTCCTACACCTTCCCTGGAAACTTTGGAGGGTCCCAGAATTGTGGAAAATAAAGAAAATAAATGGGAACAGAGGGAATATATTTTCTGCTTTTATTACTTCATTAAGCTTTCTAAATTTTTGAGCACTTTTAAAATATCAAACCATATCTTCCTGCTTTCCCCTGAGGAATTCCTTTTTTTTTATTGCCCTTCTTAATTAAGAGATGGAATATTAAAAATTCATTTAAAGGCACAAAACCAAAATATTTTAATTTCTGCAACCACTGCTTCTAAAAAAATAATTTCTATGCCTTGAAACTTGACCTAATCTTATTGCTGAAAGTGGGCAGACTAAAGTCATGGAACAGATGGGATTGGAAGGGACATTAAGGATCACCCACAGCCACTCCTGCCAGGTGTAGGGACAAATTCCAGTGTCCCAGGTTGCTCCAAGCCCTGTCCAGCCTGGCCTTGGGCACTGCCAGGGATCCAGGGGCAGCCACAGCTGCTCTGGGGATTCTCTTCCAGGGCCTCTCCACCCTCACAAGGAGGAATCTCTTCCCAATATCCCATCAATCCCTGCCCTCTGGCAGTGGGAAGCCATTCCCACTTGTCCATGAACAGTAAAACTCCATCAAAAAATCAATCCACCAACAGCACCCCCACCCACCCAACTCTGGAGGATGGAGACACAGGCCTAGAACAGGAAACATCCAGGTCTCTCCTTTTCTGCTGTCTCATGGTCTAGTGGGATTCCCTGGGATATTGGGAAGGAATTCCTGGCTGGGAGGGTGGGGAGGTGCCCAGAGCAGCTGGGGCTGCCCCTGGATCCCTGGCAGTGCCCAAGGCCAGGCTGGACACTGGGGCTGGGAGCAGCCTGGGACAGTGGGAGGTGTCCCTGCCATGGGACATTGGATGAGCTTTAATGTCCCTCCCCACCCAAACCAGTCTGGGATTCTGGGATTCATCCCCACAACACCTTCCTTTACATGTGAAGCCTGACAAGAACAATTAGTCCCTCTACTTGCCATGAAATCCCTGCATGGATTTGCAGCCTGGTGTTTTCTTGTGGCTCCCTCCCTCCAACCTGAATGCACTCAGCATTCCTGGCAGGCAGCAGCATAAACCTCTCACTCTTTTATTTGCACTCCCCAGCTCTCTTATTTATCTTTCTTTTTAGAAATTTCGGGCTCAGAAGTTTAACAGAGCGTTTTAAAGTTCCCTTCCCAGGTCACCATTGAAAGGACCATATTTTCTCATTTATAGCCAGTGTTTTACAAGGGATCAAAACCTCCAAATTGAGAAGATAAAGATCTTACCTAAAGACATATAAAAAGCTTTGTACTAAAGGAACAACTTTAAGGCTATTTTAACTCAAACAAATGAAAAATCCGGACTACAGGTGCAAATATGTAAAAGTAGCTCAGTTATTTCTGAATCTTTGAACTTTAACTGTGACTCCCTTAGAAATTGTTTAAACATATTTATTTCTGGTGCATAGATAGAAAAACTCAACTTTTGCTATAATTTGTTCTCACTTACTTTTTAAATGCTTTTCTTTTTTCCTGAAGATATCCCAGAAAAATGTTTTGTGGCCAACATTCCGTGGTAGGTTTAATTCATCCTCTTCTAAATAAATAAAATGAGGGAATAAATTCATCTGAAATCTACTTGTCCATCCCTGAAGAATGTTCTTCTGTTCAGCCCCACAACGTTCTTTCTCCTCAACAACTTCCTTTGTGAGGGAAAACAAAAATATGAAATTAAATTTAAATTTATGTTAAATTTTTAACGTAAAGACCTGCACCCCTCTTGGTTTTTCCTTTAAATATGGTGTTAAAATTTATAAGGGACAAGACTGACAGTGCTGACACCACGTCCTCCTTTTTATTTACTGGTTCTGGGAAGGGAAAGTCACAGTTTTAGTCAGCTGGGAGCTGGGCAGGGCAGGTTCTGGTTGGAAAACCAACACATAAGTAAGTAAATAAATCGAAGCACTGTCCAGATTTGAAACCCAGCTGTCAGGGGTGATGTTCTAGTAGCACACCTGTGAAGTTTTACAACCTTTCCCTTTCTTTAACCTTATTTCTCCCCGTTCAGCCCAGGTGAGTGAGTGCAGAGCAGCAGGTGATGCTTTTGTCAGCACGAGGAGCTGCACAGAAAAGAGAAGAAAAAACCCTAAAACCACAGGGAACAACTGCAACACAAAGCTGAACAGAGGCAGAGCCAGCCCGGAAAACCACTGAAACTACAAGAACGTGCAACAACTGCAGGGAGGAATAAAGAGGGATAAAGAACTACAGCTAGCACAATGCCAGAGTTTTAGAGTTCTAATGAGGGTGGTCATTGAAAATTGATTTTTCCCTCTGTGCTGTTTTTGATGTGAATTCCAGCCTTTTGTTCCCTCTGTTGTTCATGGAAGGAAATGATTATATTTGAGGAGAAGGTCAGTGCCTTTGCTTGGAGGGCTGGGCTCTGCAGTGGGATGGGTTTGGCACCTTGGGGCTGGTGACAAACCCCAAAGTCTCGGGCTGCTGCAGAGTTTGAAAGGTGCCAAGAGGAGCTGGAGGCTGGAAAAGGCTCCAGGAGCTGTTGGATTCTGGCAGAGGTAGAAAATGTGGAATGACACTCGTGAGAAGGGAAACCCAGCAAAGGGACAACACCTGTGGGAGAAAGTGTTTCCCTTTGGCTGAAAAATGAAGATGTTGTATGGCTCCATCGTGCACTTTCCAGCTCTTTCTACCAGATAGTCTTGGGGAATTATTAAAACTGACTCACGACTGAAAAAATATGATTTTCAATCAGAAAGAACTGACAGAAGCTCCCTCCCTTCATCCCCAGAGACTCAGGCTGGGGTTTCAGCAACACATCCAACACTGGCCCACACACCATTCCCCCCAAACACTTGCTCCCAGCCAGGAATAAAGATTTGCAGAGTTCCAAAGAAATCCCATTTTCCCTTTCCTGGGCACACCCCAGTTCACCAGAGCTGAGGGTTGGACGTGCCTCCTTCAGCAGCCAGCTGCACAGGAGTCCCTCTGGCTCAAGAGATGAATAATATCAATAAACTGGGCTGCTCAGCATGAAAAATATCAATAAACTGGGCAGCTCATTGTGAAGAATATCAATAAGTGGGGCTGCTCAGCACGGCCCTGTGGCAGCTCACAGGCTGCTGGGGTCAATAACAAAGATTTCCTCTAATAGGGCTGGGACAGGGCAGGAGCACAGAGCCAGAGCAGAGGATTCACACCTTGGAGCAGCTCTAAAGTAACAAAATGCAGAAGAAGTCTGTTTTCCAAAGGGAAGCAAAAGGAGTGCAGAAATGTTCATTCAAAATGAATTAACAATGAATAATTACAATAACAGTGAAAACCACTGATTATGGTTATTTTCTGGTTGGCCTTGATGCATTCTCTGGAAGCAGCACCAGCTCTCTTTACCATCCACATGCCCACACACACCTGCACTCAGAAATCCATATTTACAAACTTTTTGGGTTCTGCCCCACAGACCAAAATCATTCCTCTGCCTCTCCAACAACCAGAGCACAAAGAAGGGAACAGGATTTTGCCAGGGCACAGCAATTCTGGCCCGCTGCTCTTTGCTGCTTTTCAGCTGGATGTCACCTCAGATTAGCAACTTCTGCCCAAAGTGCAACACAAGCCCAACAGACCAGTTTCTGTCCTTTTTTTTTTCATAATTCTCCATGCACTGACACTGGATAAATAAGACAGGTAATGTTCTAATACAGTTACGGTGACACAAATCAGAAAAAATTAATTTTTCTTCTTCACTGGCAATCAAATCACATTCTGAGCTGCAATAAACCTTCAGGGTAAATACTTGAAGACTGAAGGATGAGTTAAGGGTGTAAAATTGGGCTAAGTAATGAGTAAATAGGTGCATAAACTGCATATAAATGTTTGATGAATGAGCTGAAGAAGGGGAAAATTATGTAGGGTAACGAAAGGGAGCACAGCTTAAAGGGAAATATCTCCCTGACAGTGACATATTAGATTGTGAAATTCGATTATGAGGTGAGATTGTCTCTCAAAGGAAGAAAGAAAAACATTATCATTTAGATAACTTAAGATGTGATTGGAGAAAATACCCCAAAAGCTCAAACATGCAGCAAATATCCCAGGATGTGAGGGGACAACCTGGAAAATAAATGGTGGCAGAGTCCTGTCTCTAGTTTCCCAGTTTTCCTGCCACGGACACCATGGGGATGATACAAATAGAGGGCACATCTCCATTTAAAATACATAATTTATACAATAATCTATATATTCACATGGTATAAATAACTCTGTGCAGAGGAAAAGCTTGGCTTGAGGAGCCTATTGAGATTCCAAGAACACCAGACCTCGTTCTCCTCACAGGAACAAGAATACTGTGAGGCCAATTTGCATTTCATGGCCAGGGGCATCATTTGCAGGTGACTGAACAATCAATTAAAACAGCTCGAGAAGGTTTTTCTGTACAGTTGTTTTTTGGGTTTTTTTTTCTCATAGAACCAGGTCATTGCTGCTCATTCACGTGGTTTGGGGCATTTCAGACATTATTAACACCAAGCTCTCCTCAAGATTTCTGGTGCTGACGTCTGGATTTACATTTTATGTTCCCCAAGCTGGTGGGGAGCTGAACCCACCCCTTCCACCAGCCCCTGATATTGATCAGCCTCAGCAGGGTTATGGATCTGTGCTGCTGCAACTGCTCTTAACTTCACTAATTAACATTTGTAATTCCAGTGCAGACCAGAAAGCCATCACAAAGAGCACCAGTGGTGACTCCACAGCCCTGACTTTGGATAAAATAAAAACCAAGCCTTTGAGGGTGGGAAAAAAGTGGGAAAAAACCTTTGTGGTTTGCCCAGAAAGGGCAGGGATGCCCCAATCCTGGAATATTCAAGGCCAGGCTGGATGGGGCTTGGAGCAGCCTGGGAAGGTGTCCCTGCCCAAGGAGGGAGTGGAATGGGTTGGGCTTGAACATTCCCTGTCAATCCAAACCATTCCAGGATTCTGAGGCAGTGAACAGAATGGATTTGGAAGTCTGAATGGATTTTGGGATAATCCTGTTTACCTCAAAAGCAATCAGCTCTTGGTCCACGCGTTTTTTATAAAAATTTTCACAATTTCCCTCAGTTTTGCGTTTTGATCTAGTCCAGCCTCATTCCAGGAACATTGTCAGCCTTCAGAATTTTGCCATGCAGACAATCTGCTTTATTGACTTGAATTTAATAATTAAATTTAATTTGACTTTAATAATTAAAGCCTCATCCTTGCATTTACAAAATATAAACATTTAAAGCCTCATTACTTAATGATGTCACCTACTGCTCTGGCAAAGCAGTCAAGGCAATCATTGCCCACTCAGATGTGTAAGGAATGTCCAAAACTTCTCCTTTTACAGTTCATGAGGGGAAAAAAAAAGCTGGGACTGAGAACATTTTTGCAAATCAAACATCTCAGTTAAAAATGTCACTCTGTACCAACTGAAACATTTCATTCTGGATCTGACAAGTTTAAGTAAGATTTGTATGTCTGTTGAGTCATGTTTGAAACCCAAATCAATTTGGAAGCAGCAAAAAAAATCCAATTGCTGTCCTTTGCAGAATGTCAGAGTCTCACCCTTCTGCAGCCGTGCTGCCCAGAAAAATAAGGGAGAAAAGGTAAAAAATGGAAATTGCCAATGCTCCATAGGTATTTTTTTTTTTTACATGACAGGATAAAAGTAAGAATGGCTTCAAGCCAAAAGAGAGCAGGGTTAGATGGGAAATTGGAAATAAATTGTTCCCTGTGAGGGTGGGGAGGGACTGGCACAAGGAGCCCATCCCTGGGAGTGTCCAAGGCCAGCTTGGATGGGGCTTGGAGCAGCCTGGAGGGTGGGAGGTGCTCCTGCCCATGGCAGGGGTGGTTTTTTATTCAGATTATGGGGTTTTCTCTGCTTAAAATGTATAATTATTGATTTTTTATAATTTCTACAGCTTCTGCATTTGCATTCTCACAACAGCCCCATGAACTTCAACTGAGCACACAAGTGTAGGAGGAAAATAGGGCATGAAAAGGGGAAAAAATCCATGAAACTATTTAAAATTTGAGTAAATCTTAATGAGGGCTGAAAACCTGAATGCATTTCACAACCTCTGTTCACCAGAACATGAACGAGTTCATCAGAAACGTGAAACCATAAATAAATAAATATTGAAATGAGTAACTATTGAAATAAATGGTGAAAGAAATCCTGGCAGGAGGTTGGAATGAGACCTTTAATATCCCTGCCAACCCAAACCATTCCATGATTCCATGAGTCGAGTTTTTAAATGAAAAGAGGGACTATTTGGTGTGTTTCTCCAGATCTGTGATGCTATTTAGAAAGATTCCAAGTGCTGCTGCTTCCCTGTGTGTCGTGGAGTCCCCTCAGGTGCCCAGTGCAAGGAAAACCTCACCTTTCCCCCTTTTCTGTGCTCAGAGCACCGTGTGGAGCTCCACAAAGTGAAAACCAACCAAAATGAGGGTGCTGAGGAGGGAAGGTTTCGGGAAGGGAAGGGAAGGTTTCGGGAAGGGGAAGGGGAAGGGGAAGGTTCAAAGGTGAAGTTTTAATTTTTATTTTTTATAATTAGGTTTCTGTGTGTGCACTTTACCCACACAGTCTGTCACTGAAGGGGATAATTTACTCTCCTCTCCACAGACTTCTGAGCAGCCCAGGAACAGGCTGGGGCTGTTGCAGAGTGTGCAGTCCTGATGAGAAAGATCAGAAAAATCAGCGCCGCTGCGAACCCTCCCCTCACTCCCAGCCCTTTCCTCCAGCTGAGCTCAAAAAGAACTTCCCATCAAAGCCAGGAGAAAACCATACCCAATTTGAAACCTTCACCTGACCTCTTGTTTCCAAAGGGTTGTGCCTTGAACCTCTGGGTCCTCCCAGCTTCCTTTGTTCCCTCAGAAGTTCCCTTCCAGGCGCTCTCGCGGCAGCTCCCTCCCGCTCTGCCGGGACACCAGCGGCTCCCTGACCTTCCCTTCAAACAAAAACACACCAAAGGGAAAGGATGAAACCAACTGGAGCAAGAGGAACGCTGGGAGCAGGCAGTGAATGGTTCAGAGTTCCAGCAGAACTCCCTGGCTGGAAGGATTTTAATCCTGGCCCTGCGGAGGAGGCTCAGTCCTTGCTTGTACAAATAATAACTCACCTACAAAATATTTCTGCTTGGAACTCAACCAGAAGCAGGGGTGTAAAATATCCCCCTGTATCTGGGGAAAAATCTGTCCTGAGGAAGCCTTGGGGCCGTTCAGCCTCCAGTGCACTTAGTCCTGGCTGTGCCTTGGAATGGATTTTGGATCCTCAGGTGGGGAAGCCCAGGCAAAACCGTGCTGGGACAGAGAGAAAAGCAACCAAAATCCCACATCAGGATCTGTTAATGAGGTTTGGGTGTCTAAATAAGGAGGGAAACCACCTCGAAAAGACAGATTTGCTACAAGTGCTGCTGGAACAAAAATTCAGGAGGAGAATTTTCATATCTATTCAGCATTATTGCAGCAGCCAGATGACAAATTTTTGAGTTGTTCTTTAAAAGACAAAGCTTGGAGAAAAGGGCAAAATTTAAGTATCAGCTACAATATTAAAAGTAATTTTTGACATGGAAGCATCTCAGGAAATACAGGAAAAATAAAAGTGCTATGAATCAAACTCGTAATAGTAATATTTAAGCATAATGAGAGGGTTAGTGAGTCGTTGTGGGGATACAGACATTGCAGTGTCTCCTGAAATGAATCCATTTTAAGAGCACAGGCTTCTGGAGATGTTCAGAAATCACATTTTGCATCTCACTCCCTGCTAATGTTCAACTCTGAGCACAATAACAGCAGCTCCCTGCGCTGAGCTCTCCCTGCTGCTGCCTTTTCATTTTACAGCCCCAGTCAAGCACCATTTCTTGGAGCTGAACGGAGCTCGCTGCCTCCTCTGCAGAGATTCTTTTCACAGCAATAATCCACATCTTTCATTTGCAACATCAGCCCATTGCTGATGGGGGAATATAACCAAAAAAATAGCATTTGTGAGGGGGAATTTTAGTTTTCCATCTATTGTTTTTTGCTTTTAATTTCTCAAACATTTGTCAGGAGAGAAGATTGCTGAGGGGGAACAGGTTTTTCCTGTCGTGTAGGGGTGTTGAAGGGGTTACTTTGAGTTCTGCAATTTTCACCCCATCCTTTGAATCATCACAGCCATAATTTGATGTCCAGAGTCACTCTGGTTTATTTTTTACCTCGTATGACTTAGAGGTACTACCAAGTTTGGGTTGGATGGGCCAGAAGAGCAAACACTGGCATCATGGGGAGCCCTGAGAAGGGTGAAAGGTCCTTTTAAACCAACAGGAGCCTTGTTCAGAGCTAATATTAGGACTTAAAACTGCATCTTCTCCTTTTAGGGCTTTCATTGAAAAGTAAGAAACCATTCAGGGAGAAAAAGAGCCCAAGATCACCCAAATAAACTCATCAGAGGGAGAAGTTATTGAGGTTGTGGAGCGTGCAAATGTTCAGTGAAAGTTTTCCAAGCTCCTTGAACCTGACCTTGGAAATTCCACAGAACCATCTGCTCCTGGAATCTGGATAATCTCAGGATCAGGGAATGTGAATTTCCTTAGGGCTGGATTCTTGGGGGAAGCAGAGCCAGGGAAGCATGACCAACAGTTTCCCAGCCTGGAAATCTCTGGAGTTACCAGCACGGATAGAGAGGGGAGGCTTTATGATGTGCAGGGCAGAGCTGATTACAAAACTCCCTTGAAATGGATGATAAAACAGGGAGAGACGGAGCTTGGCTGGCACTCAAAATTTAAATAGAGCATAAAAAGCTGTTACTTTATTATTTCACGAGGAACTAAAGGAAAGTAATCAAGAATACTTGTATACAACTTATTGTAGTAAAAAAAAAATAGGGAGGGACTGTAATTCAGATTTTGGAATCCAGCAGCTTTATGAACTAAAGCAGCAATAAATCGAAAAATAACAGAATGAAATAGAATTTAGGAAGCTATTTAAGGACAATTTGAATTAAACAGTGTATTAGTGAGCATTTGAGTGAATCTATGTATTTATATATCGCTCCAGCTCTTGGTTGGGTATAAACAGCAGGATAAAATAGGAAAGTTAAACTCCTGGAAATCACAATTACTGCATTTTATAATGGCAATTTATATTTACAGTGTTCGCTGCTCAAAGCTGAACTTGTGGCAGCTCTGACTCTTTGAAACCCATTTACTACAAGACACATTTCCTGAAGGTTTCAGGCAAACTCAGTCTCCCATAAACAAACCCCACGTGGGTGGCCCCAAGGCTTCCTCAGGACACAGAGTTTTCCCCAGGTACAGGGGGATATTTTACACCCCTGCTCCTGGTTCAGTTCCAAGCAGAAATGTTTTGTGGATGAGTTATTATTTGTGATTTCACAGGAGAGCAGGGTGGTTCAATGAGAGGCTCTCCTGGAGGAATGGATGAGCTGGAATCTCAAGGCTCCTGGAACTTTAACCCCCACAAAGAGGAAATCTCCCCGTGGAATTGGGGTGTTGATCACAGACTAGAGAGGGAGCAGGGGGAAGGAGTGCAGGGAAGGATAAAGCAGAAGGAAAGGGAATTTCAGTGAACACCACGTCAGCAACACCAGGATTGCGAGTTCTCAAAAGAAACAGATCATAGAATCATAACATTAAATGAAATTAAAGTTGGAAAAGACCTCCAAGATCAAGTCCAACCTTGGACTGATCACCACCCTGCCCTAAAGCAGACTGAAAAGTTGCCACCTCTTGAACTTTTACAGGGATGGGGACTTCCAAAGCTTAACCACTCTTCCAGTACAAGAAAATCTTCCTAATATCCAAACTGAACTTCCCCTGACGCAACCTGAGGCCACTTCCCACTGTCCAGTCACTGGTTTACTGGGAGAAGAGGCTGAGCCTCTCCTCACCACCACCTCCTTTCAGGGAGATCATTGCAGAAGTTTTACAGGATAATTTTTTTTTTTTTTAATTAGTGAAAAAATTATGAATTTTACCTTAAGCATCCGGGTTTTCTCTTCCATGAGAATAAAAAGATTGATCAGAGCTGTTATTGAACTAAAATTGCAAAAATGCCTTGAAGTAAAAGCTGTGTGTGCATCTGATCTCAGGTCAGAGGGGACTTGGAACAGGACAAAATGTACAAACTTTATAAAAGCAGCACCTCAAAGCAAGGAGGGCATTGATGCCCTGTGCAGGCTGCCCTGGAGCAGGGGCTGGGCAGAGTCCCAGAATAAAGCAGGGATTGATTCCAAGGATCTCCTCCATGGACCCACCTGGGGCAGCACCAGAGCCCAGCCAGGGCTGCCCCCAAGATGACCCAAAATGGCCCCAAAATGCACGAGCGCTCCCGGGGTCTCTCCCTGGGATCAGCTCTGCTCCATTTGCACCTTGCAGTTCATTGTCCCAGCCCAGCTTTAGCCCAGGCACTCCCACCCTGCTTGTTTTTCTCTCTCCAGCCCACGGGGTTTGTGCTCCTGGGCTGAGATTGGGATCATTTGTCCTTGGTGCCCAGCTGGAGCAGGAATTGTTTTGTCTCCCTGCTCTGTGCACAGAGCTCACCATGCCCTGGTGTGAAGCTCAGACCCACACACTAAAGCAGCACAGAACCTGAAACATGGAAAAGCCAAACCTGAGGCATCAGCTCCACCAGTGCACAGTTCCACTCCCATATTTTACCTGGAAAACTTCCCAGAGATAAACAGGCAGGGAGAGAGGGAGGGATTAGGATGTCTTGCACCTCTGGCAGCCACTTCAGTCAGCGCGGGGAAGGTGTGAGACATCAAAGCAAGCTCTCCTCTGATGGCGGTGGTGGCAGCCCACACCTCGTTTGACATCTGTAATTAGTGTCTGGAGGTGCCAGGGAGCGAGGGCTCTCAGCTGCAGCCTTTGTCAGAGACAACAAAGAGCCGCAGAGATGCTTCTGTTTAGCCTTGATGTACTTTGGGTTTTTAAAGCAAACACGAGTGTTAAATACAGAGCTGTGAATAGACTGGGGAATGGGGAGACCAAGCAGGGCTAAGGCTGGAGCCAAAGGACTGCAAAAGAGACTGAGAAGTTTCTTTTGTGCTCTGATTTCTTCCCCCTCTCTCTCTCTCAGTGCTTCCTGCCTCAGAGCAGCCACATCTCCATGGCTCTGGTGGCTTCCCATTCCCATCATCTGCCTAGGCAGCTCTGCTCCTCCCCAGAGGGACTCAGGGGAAGGCTGGGGGCCTTTCCTAAGCTCCCTTTTCCAAGAGGACCAGTGCTGATCCCTCCCAGCCTGGTCAGGACCTGTCTCTGTGGGTTTGACAGCTGCCAGCCCCAGGAGTGACACTGAGAGGGGCAGAATTGCCCAAAACACTTCTGCACTTCTGCCCTTTGCAGCACATCATGGAACTTGCTGAAACCACAGCGACAGCAAATGTTTGTCACACCCAACCAGAACAAAGAACCCCACAAAACCCACAGAGAAGCCAACAGTTGTCAGATGGATTTCTCTCCCATTCCTCAGCCAGAGACTGCCCCAGAGCAATTCAAGGGCCACCAGGAGCATCAGCCTGCTCTCTTCCCCTGCAGTCTTATGTTTCACACCCAGATTTATCCTGTCTAAAGATTTAGAAGTAAAAATTTACACAAAGCCTCCTCAGTTTGTTATTTTCACAGAAAGATTCTTCCCTGTGAGTGTTAAAGGCATGTCATTCTCTACTTTTGAGCTGCAAGAAAATAGAAATGGGAGGGAAAAAATGAAATAAGGAGAACAAAAATTTGGGATAGATAACAGGAGAAACTTCTATTTCCTAACAGACAGATACAATAAACTTCAAAATAACAAATTGGTCAAAAGACCAGAAATAAACTGCAGAGAACAGCTCCTGCCCTGGCAGGAGATGAATTTGTTTAGCAAGTTCATCTCCTGGACAAGAGCAGCTTTTATCCATCTCCAGCTTTAGATTGCACCAATGGAAGGAGAAGAGGGTATGGATACCAAGGGAAATAGCTTTTGGGAATTCAGGCTCACTCTTGGCTCTCTGTCCTCAGGGATGTGGTTATGAGATGAAAAACATCTCCTCGAGCTGCCATGGTGGCAAAATGAAAGAGAAATTCCTGTTTGGGAGATGATGTTTGTGAGAGAGGGGGAGACAATAACAGAGCAAAGTCAGATTTTCCCAGCTAGAAATGGCTCTGCTGTGACTGGGCCAGCAGGAGCCTGGGACAAGCAAGAATTCTTTGTTCAGGGATTAATTGGCACCTTTCAGCAGCACAGGGCTCCCATCAGGGGGAAGCCTGAAGAGAGATTTTTTGAAAGGAAACTTTATCCTCACAATGTCCCAGTGCCTTCAGAAAGGGATTTGGGGCTTCTTAAAAGAGAAGGATCCTCCCTAAGTGCCACTGTCCCCATTTATCCACTCCTGCTGAAGGGCTGTCGTTAGAAGATAGGGATATTTATTTCACACAGAAAATCAAAACAAGGAGACTGCTAAGAGCTTACCTGGGGAAAAAAAAAGGAGCTCGGTTTTTCCAGAGGGGAAAAGCAGTGTTAAAGTGCATCCTAAAATATGCTGGTGTTTGGGGAAATGCAGGAGATTGCTGAGGAGATGTTCTGAGCATCTTTGGGGCGTTCTGTTTTCCCTCTCTTCCTCAGAATCAGCTTGTACTCCCTGGGGACAGATCTTAGTCAGGGATGACATGAATTTTCCCAGATTTCCAATAAAGTCTCACAACACCAACGCCTCTGCAACAGCAGCCAGGTCTCCTCACTGTGTCAGCACAATTTTCCATGTCTGTGTTCCTGGGGAAACAGATCCTGAAGTGGCAGAACAGCAGGAACAACCTTTCCTGCAAAATGGAAAACCAAGAACAGCATTGCTTTCCCTCATAATCCCCCAATTTTAAGGAGCAGAGCTCCCACAGAGGTGGTACAGACAACAGGAGCTTCAAAGGTAATTTCCCAAAGCCAGAAACCTCAAAGTTAAAGAACTCACCAGAGAGGAAATGTATTTTTAGCACTTTACAGACGGATTGTTTCATTCAGAATATCCCCTCCTGAAACTTCGCTGAGATTTCTCCTAAGCAGTGAAGTCACTTGGGCATCCAGGGAATTTCACATCAATAAAACAAGTCATGCCTCTCCTGCAACTTTTATGACTACAACCAGCTCCTTTCCCCCTTCTTCTTTATTCCTTTCTGCTCCTCCAGCGACCTCAGCTCTGTAATTGCTTTAGGAAGAAGGAAAAAAAAATGAAGATTTTTGATGTCTGAGCTGCACAAACTGCTCTTCCTTCTCCTGCTCCCCCAAGATTCCTGCTACTGGGATCTCCACTCCTCAGAATATTCTTTGCATGGAATCTAAGGGTCAAGTGTGTCAAATTCCCAGACTTCTAACCAAAAGAGGGCAGGGTTAGATGGGATATTGGGAAGGAATTCCTGCCTGGGAGGGTGGAGAGGGGCTGGGCTGGAATACCCAGAGCAGCTGTGGCTGCCCCTGGATCCCTGGCAGTGCCCAAGGCCAGGCTGGACAGGGCTTGGAGCAGCCTGGGACGGTGGAAGGTGTGCCTGCCATGGCAGGGGTGGCACTGGGTGGTTTGAATGTCCCTCCAGCCCAAACCATTCCAGGACCATGCTGGGACCCTGTCTGTTGGGCTGGCATCAGTCAGATCCCATCTCACCCCTTCCCATTTAAGTCTCTCAATCCCCTTTCCACACACATCCCTGCTGGAATGGAGGACAGGATAAAAGGCACGGAGCTGATGTGTGCTCTGGGCGCTCCTGCCAAGAGCTGGGAACTGCTCCAGGACCACAAACCCATCCCACAGCCCCACCTGGGCAGGGTCACCTCCCAGTGACAGCAGAGCCGCAGAGAGCCACGGCCTTCAGGTGATTTCTTTGGTTCTAGACCCCCTTATGCAGATCCAGAACCGATTTTCAGCTCAGAATTCCATACCTCCCGACACTCAATTCCTGTTTCCCAGGCCCACGAGGATCAGAGCTGCAGCTCACCCTCCAGGAGCCCATTCTGTGACCCAGCTGGATGAGTTTTACACATCCCCAAGCTGAACCAAAGGCTGAAACCCGATGGCTTTTTCCATCCTGTTGCCTCTGAGGCTGAACTTTTCCATTAACATAATCCCAAACGGAAATCCCATATCTTAAGGTGATATACATTTATATAAATAGGGAAACACTAAAAGCCAATTTGTTCAGCACGTTGAAATCCTGCTTTCAGCAGTCAGAGGTAATCAGTTTGTCATTCCACAAAAAGCCAGTGTGCCTGGAATGAAGGAGCTGTTCCACCCTTCTCCTTTCCCACATATAAAAACATTCTGGGATCATGCATGAGGACTCCTGCAACAAGGGATGGGATTCTTCCAAGCATTACACGGCATTTCAAGAAGCATTAAACTCTTACCCTCCCATTTTTATTTCTCACATGTTTCATCAAAATCCTGATTTAGAGCCAAGCCGTGAACAACAGGGTTCTAACAAAAGAAAGTTTTCAAAAATAGGCAGTGAAAAACCCAAAGTAGAAGATACAAACCACAAAAACTGTGAAATATTGATTGTGCTGTAAAGATATGGAGCAATGAGGCAGTAATTTACAATTAAATACCACATTTAGCATGCTGGGTGTTCAGAATACAATTCAATAATATAATTCATTAATAACTCAATAATATAATAACCAATATTCCAGGGAAATTAATGTTAATATTTAGCCTGTTTATTAATGGCTAAAAAGGAAGCTGCTATAAATTTCCACCGGGGTAGTCAGTAATGATGCATTATTCTTATTATTTCCCATTTAAAAATTCATTTTTTGTGCATTGTACCTGAAGTTCCCCGAGGTACAGTTTTGTCCTCAAATGTATGTATAGAAATTTCTGGCAAAATAAACCAAACTAAACAAATAACCAAGGAAAGCCACCAATCACTGCTGCCTTCTGAATTCACACTCTGCAATTATTTGTTTTAGGAAGAAATTATTTCCAGAGCTGTTCATCATTTCCATGTGAACCAATTATTCAAAATAATTCTCTTTCTGCTCCCGCCTCCCAAAGCCTCACTGGGCCCAAATTTGGGATGAAATTCCCAAAAAGTCTCTTGGAAAGCATTTTATTAAAGGGTTTAAATTTCTGTTGCTGTTTTATATCCTCACAACTGTCAAAAAGAGATTTTATTCATGGCTGGAATCTGTCCAGGGCTGGTTTACCTCACAGAATGGGAATTGTTAAGGTGGGAAAAGCCCTCTGAGATCATCAAGTGAACCAGAACTGCCAAGGCCACCCCTAACCCACGCTGCCACAACTTTAAATCCCTCCAGGGATGGGGCCCATCCCTGCCTGGCCCTTGGGAATTTTTCCTGAACAAATTCCTGCAGGAATTTTTCCTGAAATCCAATCTAAACCTCTCCACGTGGGAATCTGTGCTTCCACAGCTTGTGGCAGCTGTGATATTTGTGGAGTTTGGTGTGGAGTCTGTGTTTTGGTCTGAGAGGAGCAACTGTTGGGTTTTGCAGTCATTTCCCA
The DNA here is from genome assembly GCF_027477595.1 of Haemorhous mexicanus. Classification (NCBI taxonomy): domain Eukaryota; kingdom Metazoa; phylum Chordata; class Aves; order Passeriformes; family Fringillidae; genus Haemorhous; species Haemorhous mexicanus. Next base: position 24,486,975 of record NC_082350.1, read on the forward strand.
GCCCTGTTTCTCCGTGTGGATGTTTCACATCCCATTTCCTGCAGCTCTCCCTGCCCACTCCCATCCAACTGCAAACACACTGACTCATCCATCCCAGCCCAGGGCTGGGAGAAATCCTATAAAAGATCCCACTGATGCAAAGGGAGAAAATTCACACCCAACAGACTTTTCTGACCATGGAATACAAATTATTTGAAAGTACAATTACACTCTCATTAATACTGAAATTATTCCTGAGGCAAACAAAGTTCCAAGTTTTCCTAGTCTGGTTTTTGTCTGTTGGAGAGTTGAAGGGATGTTTTGAGGGGGCAGGGAGGGATAATGTGGATTTAGTTTTTCTACACCTGATGTTTTTGTCTTTGCTATTCTAATTTTCATTCTAATTTTCCCCTAAATTTTGGAGATGAATCGTCATCTTAAATTCCTGGAGGGTGCAGTGGGAATTAAAAGCAGAGGTGCAGAAGTGAAGGAAATATTCTCTGGCACCAGCAAGGGATCCACTGCAAATTTCAAGATATCCTTTGTGTCTATTTAATAAGTGGGAATTTCAGGAAAACCTCCTCTTTGAACCAAGCAGGGTGATCACCTCTCCTCCCACTCCTTGTCTGCATCAGATTAGGGACTGCCACAAACAATTTGGCATTAAAAAAACAGTTTGAGTTTTACACCCTGGGAATAGAAAGGATCCAAGTGCTCATTCCCTGAGTTATCCCTGCTTTGAGTTTGCCCCACATCACCTCGTGCCCTTCAGCTGAGACCTGTGAAAATCAGGCACCAGGCTGCCCTGCCACATCTCCTCCAGCTCCTGGGAATTAACACCTCTCCTCTGGTGTTGCTGGTTTACATTTTGTGCAGCTGTAGATTTACTCCTTGGGCAGGAACTGGAATGGAACCTGAAAGCAGAATGTTTGGCCTCTGGACTGATTCACTCCATCAGCACACAAAACCCACGGGCTGCAGCTACCAAGGGGAACACCTGTACCACCCAAATGAGAAGTTCTCCACAATGTGAGATTCTGGGTGCAAAATGCTCCAAGTGGAGCAAATGCTGAATTGAATTTAGTACAGAGATATTGAGTTCAATGGAAGCTGCCAACAAGAGCACTTTTTCTCTTATTATCTTGTGTCCTGAAATTACATGAAATGAATAAATACAAGGATATCAAGAACTACAATTGAAAAGATAATATCTACTGAAAGCCTGGCTTATTTGGCTTGATCCAAGGTGAAATTGAAGAGCTGATTGCAAAGACAAACACAACTAATTATTTCAGCCACTAGGAATGAAACCCTTACCTTTGCTTTCAATCCAAGATTCTTCCTGCCCCAATCCTCTCCCCTCCAGTTTTTAATTCCCAAGCCATGATGAAAGAGATTTTCGTGGATATCCAGTTATTCCCAGAGCCAGGTCCTGTGGGACAGAGGCCTCGTGGTGCCAGCACTGAGCAGAACAAAGGAACATGGAACAAAGGAGCACAAAATTTGGGCAAGGTTGGGACAACACATGCAGGGAAGAGAAAGCTTCCCAGGAATGTTTTTAGGTGTGTGTGGGCAACCTCAAAACATAAACCAGCAAACAGAAAAGGAAACCAAAGGACCTTGTTTGATAAATGGCAGCTCTTGATTTGTCACAGCACAACAATTTCTCTCCTCTTCCTGGAGAACGGCTCCAAAGAGAGAAAAAATAAATGCAATAACTGTCCCAAAAACAAAAATTTTCTTGTTTTAACACAAGTTTCTGAGAGTTCTGAACCATTGGCCTCAGTCAGACCACAATCACTGACCTGCAAGTGACTCACCTGCCTTGGCCATGGCACCTTGTGTTGCAGTAAGGTAGAAAAGTTATAAAGAAAAAAATTATAAAACTATAAAACCAGGCCTGCTCTGGCTGGCCTGTCATTTCTGCTGAGTTAAGGAATCCCTTTGCAATTCCCACGTGGAAGCAATCCTGGTGGGAGCAGCTCATTAACAGAACAATCTATTCCTGGGCAAAAACAACCAGCCCCTGGATAAACTGTTCTTACACCCTGAGAAAAATGAAAACTGTCTCTCACAAACAACTTTCCAGCACGTCCACACCAGGCTTGGAGTGACCAATAAATCCAGAATAACAGCTTGTACTGCCCCATGAAGGGATTGGCAAGGGAGCTCCTGACCCCTGGGAGCCACACACAGCTCTGTAAAACTGGATAAAAATGGGAATTCAGAATGGGCTTTTCCACCATGAAGAAAATGGAGTCTGTGTGATTTATTCCCACACTCATCCATGGAATATTTGGTGTTTTCCAGGAGTTTGCCTCCCATTCTGGGTGTTCCTGTATCAGTCACTGCCAGGGTTGGAGTGACCAATAAATCCAGAATAACAACTCGTACTGCCCAATGAAGGGATTGGCAAGGGAGAGCTCCTGACCCCTGGGAGCCACACACAGCTCTGTAAAACTGGATAAAAATGGGAATTCAGAATGGGCTTTTCCACCATGAAGAAAATGGACTCTGTGTGGTTTATTCCCACAACCTTGAGCTCACCCTGCAGGTGCAGCAGCCTCACCTCCCTGCCAGTGCCAGCCCCAGAAGGCCACGTCCATCCTCTCCTCTACCAAAGTGCTGCATTTGGTATTTCTGCAAGCACCTGGGCTGAACCCCCACATTTCCCACAAGTTTCTGCAGCAGAAATCCTGATTTATTTCCATGAGCCCGTTCAAATTCCACTTTCCTGGCCGCTGTTCAAATAAACCCCTCAGATTATTCCACTGCCACAGCCTCACCCTTCCATCCCTCGCCTCCCTTCTGCACAGAGGGAAGCACTTAGAACCCATCCTTGACATTTTTATTGCCATGAGCACTTTTTCCTTTGCTGAGTGTGTCACTCCAGCCCTCCCAGCTCCCTGCAGCTGGCAATATCCACCTTTTTCAATAAGGGATACAGAAATTCTTACAGGGCACGGCTCCTGTTCAAATAACCAAGCCCAGCCTCAAAGATAACAATGTTTTCCTCCTGCCATTTCCCACCTGGGGTGAAGGTGAGCATGTACACCAGATGTTTTGGGCAAAAAAAGCAAATTCCTAAACTCATGACCCAGAAAAAGCATCTTCTGGGTGGCTCAGGAGCTGGAGGAACATCCTGCATGATTTATAGCAGCAGGCACAGAACAAAAAACAGAACATTAGACAAGAAAACAGGGTACTGCTCATACAATATTATTATTATCTATTAATATCTGTGCAAGATTCACAAGTGTTTCTCCATCTACTCAAAATAATAACTCCAACTGCTCCATTTTTTTTTTTTTAATTCAGGCATGTTTTAAAATTCAGCTTGGTTTTGGGAATCGAGGAGGGGAGATGGCAAAGAGATAAACAGGGATTTTTAATGTGTTATTTATTCAAATCCATGGGGCTGAGCAATAGATCTGCTGTTCCCAGACAACGCCTGATTCTTGCTGTAAGAATGGAGGGAAAAGGCTGGGAAATGCTTGTTTATCCCTCTCTCATCTGCAAGGCAGATCAAAGCATCAGCTGCTTAAAGAAGTTGCCTCCACCAAAGGAACGAGCTCTGGTGTTCCTGAGCCCTGCTAAAATACAGGGGACTTTTATATGAAAGCAAAGTTTCAGTGCAAGGAAAAACACTGTCTTTAAAGGATTGGGGTAATCTTTTCCAGTATGCCCTGGGACTAGAAGGGAAAAGATTAAAATCCTCTCAGTCCTCCCTTTCCCAGAGAGGGAAGTAGGGAAGCATCACTGCCAGGGGCAGCGAGGCCAACACAAGCCCTGGGGGCTCTGATTTGTGCTTGGCCAAAATAATTTCTTTATTTTCCTTTCTTTTTTTTCCCCAGAACAATTCTGTCTCTGTTTAGGCCACTTAGAGAATTTGGTTCTGTTTTTTTCAGGTTATTTTAAAGAATGGAAGCAATTTTTCAGCAATAATATTAAATTGAATTTAGAATTTATCGTTTCAGGTCTTCGTCATATGAGACTAAACACACATAAATAACTTGAATTTTAAATCACTAAAGATCACCAGGTGAGAAATCAGTTTGGAGGTTAAAAAAGTTTCAAGGAATTGTGGTGGCCACCATCCAATGTGTCCAGGAGAGTCCATGGATTTACAGGAGCTAAAGCAGAAGTTGGTCCTTAAGAATAACTTTTTATGATTATCATCATTTACCTACAGAACAGTTTTTTGAAGATTGCACAAATATGTGCAATCAGAAAGGGAGGTGGCCACGAAGGAAATCTGTGGAAATAATAACAGATGCAATTTTAAATCACTAACAAACATAACTTGTACTTCCTAGGAAAAGCAACTCCACCCCAGCAGCAGATAGAACCCAACTAAGAGAAAAACTGAGCTTAAAGATGATTCTAAAGCAAAATAAAAGGCTCCAAGTGATGAGCAGCTCTTACTTAACAAAAATCTGAGTCTAGCAAGGTGGAGGGAAGGCAAAGGCTGTTGGTGGTGCCAGAGGACAGCCAGAGGTTGTCTCTGATTTCCTCCTCCATGCCCAGGACAGAAATTGCAGCCCCGGGCAGGGCTTGTCCCTCCTGATCTCCACTGGCACTGGAAGGGTGTGACAGTGTTCACAGGGGTCCCAGGGTGAGGGAAGAGAGGAGAAAGTTGACTCCATGTTCAGAAGGCTGAGTTATTATTTTATGATATATATTATAACAAAATGATATATTAGAACTGTACTAAAAGAATAGAGAGAAAGGGTGTGACTGTTCACAGGGGTCCCAGGGTGAGGGAAGAGAGGAGAAAGTTGACTCCATGCTCAGAAGGCTGATTTATTATTTTATGATATATATTATATTAAACACTATACTAAAAGAACAGAAGAAAGGATTTCATCAGAAGGCTGGCTAAGAATAGAAAAGGAATGAATGACAAAGGTTTGTCTGTGACTGAGACAGTCTGGGCAGCTGGGCTGGGATTGGCCATTAATGAGAAACAACCAGGTGAGACCAATCCCAGATCCACCTGCTGCATCCCACAGCAGCAGGGAATCCTTGGTCACATTTTGTTCCTGAGGCCTCTCAGCTCCTCAGGAGGGAAAAATCATAAGGAAAGGATTTTTGATAAAACATGTTGGTGACAGAAGGGGACTCTGAAAGGCTCAACAAGCCTTGATCTAATTCTCATCATGTGCTCCAATACTCACCAAGGTCCAATTCTTGCCTGGAACATCAGACCCACCAAGGAAAAGCGACCTCAAAGTCGTGCAGACCAGAACATGGATATTCTAATTTCAGAAAATAATCAGAAAGCCAAACGTCAAAAGGGAGCCTTGACAGAAATGAGGGGAGGAATAATTTTTACCCATGATTTTGAAACATTTCTTAGGGTTTTTTTTCCTAAAACCTAACTGTATTCAAAAACACTTCTTTTAGGGCTTCAGGACAATTCTGCCCACAGAAGACAAGAAATGCACCTTAATTTTCCAGAAACACAAGGCTACAGAGAAGATTATATCCCTTATTTTCTAGAATGATGCCTCAATTCCAGAAGAGATCCAGCCCCGCACAGTTTAGCAAATATTCCAAAAATTCTGCCCCCTGGTCTCTGATTTCATCCAAATGGGGCAAGGAACAGCTTTCCAATAATTAAACCACACCAAACTTGGAGGCTTTAAGCTCTGTTTTCCACCCTTCAGAGAAGATGAAGTGTTGCTTCACTTCCATGGCTCCAGAAAAGAGATGATGAAATGAACCCAAATATCTTTTATCAGCTGAGTCCTGGCAGCTGCAACAACAAAGGTTCTTTAGGAGCATCTGACAGCAACAACGTGGGACAATTAAATTCAGCTTTTTGTCAGGTGTGTTCCTTTGCCATGGACAGGAGGAATGACTGACACAGGAAAGGTCAAAACGCTTCTTTTTACACAGCTAAATACTTGCCTTCACCCTCTGGGCTCCTCTCCCCTGGCCTGCTGCTGTCCCAGACAAGCCCTCAGAGTCCCTGGTTCCCTGTCATGCTTTGAGGGTTACAGGAATACAATGAGTAATGCACATTTTAAAGCAGAATTTCAAAGACAATGTGCACGGAACTGGAAAATCCAGAGAGGCTGATGCTTTCCTCCAGTTCTTGCTGCGTTGTGCCTGACTGTATTTATAGCAATTTTCAAGAGTTTATGAAGCCAGAGAGCACAAAACCAAACAAATTGCATTCAGGGCATCAGTTTTCATCATTCCCAAGCCCCCCTGAAAGCCCAGACAGATTTGTTCCTGAGTTCAGGAGCAGCACACTCTGCTAAATATGACTCAGTGAGTTGATTTAGCTGGGAGGAGACACCACAATGAAATTTCTTCCACAATTTTCCATCCCTCCCGAAACACTGGATGTCTGTGAATGGAAACTCAGAGATTCAGTGGAATAAATCAGATTAATCCCTTTGGAAAGGCAGCTCAAGAGCAAAGACTCCCAGTTTTTTATGTCGTGGATATCTTAGAGATGGGATGGGGAAGGGACAGGTGACACTTGACTTGTCATTATTTCAGTGTTTATATAAAGTTTTCAAATCCTCCAAGGGGATAAAAGACTTAGATTTGCTCCATTACACAATAGAAACCCTCTGAATCCATCCCCACACTCAGAGCCCTGCAGGTGGAGTCATGTTCCCAAGGGATACAGGACAGTACCCCCCACATTTTTAATGCATTGACTGAAAATCCTTGGAATTTGGTTGGCAAAAAATAGGAGACCAGAGGCCAAGGAGAACGTAATCAATGGCAGAGGTTTTAGGGTATATCCACTTCCTTTCCCTTATTCTAAAAATCAGGTGATTCTGCAAAAAAGAATTAAAGCCACCAAGAGAAAACTCCACATAACAATCAAGTTTTTATAACAGCTGCTCCCTTAGGAAAAATACCAGGGATGTGTAAAACGACCCAAAATTTCACCAAAATTAAAGAATCTTCACTCAACCCAGCTAAAATTGCAACAAAATGATCTGAACAAGAGCTGTCACTGAGAAACAAATCATACCAGTGTATGAAATGTAGCTTTTCCTGATGCTGACAGATAAACTTTGGGGTTTGAAACACTTCTAGTCTACATTTATAAAGAGCACAGTGGCATTTTCCACATTTGCTTTACCAAGTCTCCAGGGAGGGCTCAGGATGAAGCACAAAAACTTTGAGAAGAGACTGAAAATAGCAGCTGAAGGCACTGTCAGATCTCAGCCTGCTGTGTCTCAGAAAAAGCATTTTCCACTTCGAGTTTCAGCCTGATTTCTTTCGAGGGTTGATCTTCAACAGCGACGCTCAACCCCAACCACTCCAAGAAATGGCTTTGGAAAAAGCCAATTTTTAAATGCAGCGTGAGCAAAGACAGCTCTGAAAGAGCAGAAAACACCCAGACACGAGCCAGGACTCATTGATTGGTCAGTCTGGAAGCCAGGTAAGCAAAACCAGACAGAGCTGTCCACAGGAGCTGTTAGGGAGCCTTCAGAAATCATGGAATCTCCTTTTCCATTCCTGCCAGCTCACCAGAGGAGCAATCCCACCACAGCATCCATTCCCATTCCTGAAGAGCAGGAAGAGATGGAACAGCTGAAGAAATGAGATCTCTTTCCTTTCTCATCAAAATAAACATCTTTTTTAAAGACATTTATGATAAATTGGGTAAAAAATACTCACACCTGCATCAGATATAACTGTGACTTCATGGAGGAGCTTGATCCAATGGGGATCTCTCCCACATCAGCTCAGGATTGAGCTGAAGAGTTTAAATTAAATATCAGGACAAATTTCTCCACTAGAAGGTCACTCAGGTGTTGGAGCAGGTGGAATGCCCATCCCTGGAACTGCTCAGGATGTGGCTCTTGGGGCCAGGGTTTGGTGGTGAGCTGAGCCAGTGGCTGGGATTGGCTTTAGGGCCCTTCTCCAACCTTTCCTGAACTGTACTCCAAAAAAAACCCGGTGCAGGTGGAGGTTTTTTTACTCCAAAAAAAAAAAAATCACGGGTCAGGATGTTGAGGAAGCTCCTGGAAGAGATGGATGAGACCAGAAAATGAGGAGAAAGGAGCCCTCTCCTGACTCTTTGTGATCCCAAAAATATTTGCTGCTCCAAGATTCAAGGGTTGGGTTTAGACACTGGAATTCCAAACCTGTTTCCAACCTAAATCAGGGAAATCTCCCACAAGGATACCCTTGAATCAATTCTACTTGTGCAGATTCCTAAAATATGGAAAACAACAAAGGCAAGAAACTTCCCTTCTTTGTACCACTAGAACCAATTTTTAAGTTATTTTGCATTTCAACTGCTCCTCTCGTGGATTCCCAAATTCCCAAATAATAATTGAGGTATTATTTCCATCCTCCAATTTAAAGCCACTTAATCCTTTGTTTGGTTTTTCCAAGCAGCACTAAAATAGGCAAAAATCCTTGTTTGGTTTTGTACCCAGCAAACCAAATCATTTTTTCCTTTCCAAATCCATTAACTCTTTGCTAACCTCAATAATCCTGCCTGTTTTAACCTGGATTTTTCTACCATTTCATGTCATTCCTGTAGATCCAGCCAAAAACTTTTCCTGTTCAGTCAAAAAAACCTGAATTAATTTATAAAATCTGCCTCTTATTATTTTTGCCCCTGAATAATTTTATAAAATCTGCCTCTTTTTACTCTGAAATTTTACAAAATCTCCCTCTTTTTGCTCTTAAATCTCATAAAATCTGCTCTTTTTTGCTGCTCTTGTTTAGCACTTCCCTTGACTCATTAAAAACCCATTTCCACCCAGTCACCCTGGAACAAAACTGGCGGCTGAGAAACCTTCACCAGGCAGAAAAATGATCCCTTCATCCCAAACTTGCTCTGTCTTTCAGCACTTTTGGAATCAATAATGTTCTTTAACCACCTCTGACACTTTGCAGTGCTCAACTGAAACCTTGGCTGAAAACAACAAATAAATGAGGCAGAACAAAAAGAAAAACAGATTTTTGAGTGTTCCAAGCACGCTTTTGCTGCAGAAAAACCATTGAAAAAACATTGGATTTTGTTTTTTATAATCAACCCAAATGGATATTTAAGGAGAGTTGAATCACATATTAATATTTTCCTGGTAGTAATTTAAAATAAATGGCTTTTAATATGAAAAACATGAAATATTGCTTGCATTTACTTGGTTGTGGTGGAGATTTTCATCTTTAATTCCTTTTTGTTTTGTTTTTGGGCTTGGTTTAATTTTTTTTTTTTAAATTTCAACATTTATATTTTTTAACATTTCCTTCATTATTGTCAATGAAAAAGACATGAATTACCTGTCCAGGTCAAGGTTTAATTGACTTAAATGTGGCTCTACCTCAGTTCTCTGTGGCTGACACCACATTCTTCATGAATATTCCATGTTTTACCTGGAGCTGACTTGAAAACTTGGAGCTGAAAATGAAAAAATGCAGGGAAAATTATTGCACAAAGAATGTAATCCTGATCTGGTGAATAGAGCAGATTCTCTGCTCAGAATTCATCATAATGAGAATAATTAGAATGATGATAGCAGAATACTAATAAAATAATAATGAAAAAAATGGAAAAATATTAATGAAATTAAATATAGTAATGATAACAATAGAAATAGTAATTTATAGACAACAGCATTGGGTCCAAATAAAATCCAACAGCATTTTTTTCACAGGGGGTGATTTGTGCCACTCACCAAATTAATCCCATTTTCCCTGGCCTCCTGTGGTACTTCCCAAGGTTGGAGCCTCAAAACCTGTAGGAAAAACTGGAACACTTTAAAACCATCCAAAAACTGTCCTTTAGGATGTAAGAGTCCCTATAATTTATTCAGCCATGGAAAGTACCCATAAAATAAACATGAAATGGAGGAGAAGACAATTTTCCTGCTATTCCTCCACGGATTCTTGTGGCTTTTTCAACTTTCAGTGTTTTAAAAGAGGCATTTTTCCATCTCAGAGTAGCCAGAAGTTTGGATAAATCCCTTCTGTTTGCTCCTTCTTCCCCAGCTGCTTCAAAGCTAAGACTAAGCTCAATTATCTCTCGAAGCACAGGTCAGAGTTTGGGGTGAAAATCTGAAATATCCTATAAAAACTTACATGCTGTGATCAGAAAGTACTTGTGAAATTAGGATTTTTTCACTGAGAACCTCTTCCTCTGAGCCAGCAGATGCTGAAAGTCCTCGAGAGCAGAATTTGATGAAGAAAAGCTGCTTAATTGGAAAGCTTGCAAAACAAGCATCACTTCCCAGGCCACAGATATTGCAAAAAGCTTCAGAGGTAAAATAAAAACCCAGGCTGGAGGCAAACAAAACTCTCCACATTTTTTTACTTAACAGTTGTAAGTTTTTTACCACGTTCCTCACACAGAGGGAAGTAAAATTACTTTCCAGAAGAGAGAAAGGAGTTTACAGCACAATAAAATCAGATTTAAAAAGCTAAACCAGCAATAGCAGCTGCAAAAAGAAGTTTAACACAGGCACACACGCTCACAAATCTGAGCTGGGCAGACAAGGCAAAGCCTTCCAGGAACTTTATGGGGTGAGTTCAGCACAGAATATTATGGGGTAAGTTCAGCACGTCCATGTTACAGATCCAGCCCTGTAAATCTTGTTTTAATACAATTTGAGTAGGTCCATGTTGGAACCCTGGCTGCTGAGAATTTCAGACTTCTGTGCTGCCAGGCACTGACCCCCAGGAGAACACTGCAGTGACCTGAGGGCATGGAGAAGCTTCCAGAATGGAATGATGGCACTGGGATTGTGGGTGTGGGGTTTGGATAGAAGTGTGTGATAACACAGGGTGGGAAACTCAGAGTTTAAGGGGTTAGAATACAGTAATATACATAAAGCAAGGTGGAGGGTTTGGGGCAGAGGCTGCACCCTCTTCTCCACCTTCTCCCTGGGTTTGGGTGGTTTTGTCTAATTGGATAAAAAGTCCCCATTGCAGCCATGGGTGGTTGGTTATTGGGTTAAAAGTAAAAATAATTGAGGTGTCATTTCTTAATTGGGCAGTTTATCCTTAAAAGGCCTTGGAGAGAGAGAGATGGGGCTCCATTTTTGGCCTGTTAAAGTCAAACACTGCAGAGCTCACAACTTATGAGTCTGTAACATTATCTAATAAACATCTGAGCCCAAACATTTAATTGCTTTTAATCCCAACTCTGGCAAAAAAGGAGCAAAGACTCCACTGGCCCAACTTTGATCCACTCCCTGAGTATCAGCACAGGCAGCACTTGCACAGATGTTAAGGCTCAGTTCCCATCTCACCTGGATTGATGGATAAACTTTTTAAATGGGAGAGCAGCAGCCAGGCTTTCCTGCTGCTGGAAAAGGAGGAGAGGAAGAGCTGTTGGGATAAAGCAAATTCCACGAGATAAAATCCATCCATGGAGGCAGGCAGCACTGAGCTGGTGGCTGACAAACAGGAGGTGTGCAGATCATCACAACCCCAGCACCAGAGCCTGCTGAAATATCAGGGAGCTGCTGTCTGGTGGAATATGACAAAGCTGGTGAAACTTGGAAATTGGGGGATAATCAGGAAGGAAGAGCTGGTGTCTGAGCTGGGGGTGGGTTTGCTGATAAAGTAGGAAATATCTGGGTATCAAACTCAGCATCAGAGGCCTGGTAAAGCAACTCAGTGTTTTATCAGGAGTGTGGAAAGATCCAGCATGGATAGAGGCCCTGAGGAACCAGGAGGGTTCTGGGAATTACGGGGAAGTCATGCAGCAGAAATTCACGTGACAATTATACTCAAAGAGAACTTTCTCATCCTGCTACACCATCCTCATTGCCCTCTGGACAGGATTTCCACTGCACTCAGGAAAATCCCTCAGGAGAGCTCTGTTGCTCTGTTGAGGGTCTGTCCCCTCACAGTCACAAGCCCTGTCTGAAGATCACATCACTCCTGACGTTTTTTAGTGCAGCCCCCACAGATTTTTAGCGCAATTCCCAACACCATGAGTCCCAAAATATGAATTTCTGCAGGTGAGGGAGATCACTGGTGCAGAGGAGCTGATTCCCAGCTCGCTTCCAGCTCTTTGCTCTGCTGCTCTAATTAGCAGACACATCTACGCCTCATTTCAGCCTTCATGCTATGCTTGTTCTTTAAGAGGTCCTAAAGCACATGCTCAGCTGCACATTATGGATTGGAACAAGAGCTGGAGGCATTCCAAAATCCAGTTGGACCAAGTTGTCTGGGGGAAAAAGGCATGGCCTGTGAAGCTGCAAAGATAATTAAGTCGAGTGTCAGCTGGAGTAGTTCCTTGCCCCAGAGCTGAAGCTCAGCCAGGATCTGCTGGGAGAGAACACTGGCACCTCCCAGAAACCAAGGAGAGAAAGGGGATCAACTCCATGGGGGAAAGTTGTCTCAGGAATTGCCGGGATCTGCACTGGTGGCGTTCAGAGGAAAGCCCATCCCATAGATGTGGGGTTAAATCATCCTGATCTACTCAGAAATGAGAAGTGTTTTCATTGGATTCCAAATCACGCCACTGTTAATGCCAGAGCTGTGCAAAACTTCCCAGACTATTCCCATTTCACAGCTCTCAGGCACAGGGTGGGATTTTGGTGGTGTCCTGTGCAGGGCCAGAATTTGGGCTGGATGATCCTTGTGGGGCCCTTCCCACTCAGGATCTTCTGGGGTTCTGAAGTTCTTACTAAGGGAGTAGCTCCTCATAGGTGCAGGATTACTCAGGGGATACTCACAGCCACTATCAACTCATTAATCAGAAATATTTTACAGAATGAAAGTCAGCTATTGTTTGCTATTGTCTTTCAGGCATTCAGGTATTAATTCCCTCACAAATCGTTTGGGTTTTCTTTTTCTTTTTTGGATTATGATCCTCAAGCCTGCCCTAAGAGGCCAATTAGCTGTTTGTAATTAATGACGGGTTGCTGCTTGTCAGAGCAGTGCCCCTTGTCCTGAGAGGAGCACCTGGGTGCTCCCAGGGCTCTGCAGACACTTCCCTGCTCATTCTGATGCCTTTCCAAACCTGGCATAGGCACTGATACCATTTTCTGTCCTGGTAAAATTAGAATTCACGGTCCAGTTGTCAAAGGACAAAATGGGAATCTGTGCAAAGACCTGTCACTGTGGGAATTCCCTGGGACTGGCACAGATGACAAGTGTTAATTAATGTTTTTTTCTGAAGGGACTGCCATGAATGAACCCTTTTCCTGTCAGCTGTGAAAGAAAACCCTTTTCACTCCTGACAGGGCACTCAGAGACTTCAGCTCTTTCTTGGGCTCCTGGAGTCCTCAAGCTCCATCTTCAAAGAGAAATTATATATAATTTTTTTTTTTTAAAGGCAATTCAGTGTCTCTCTGTGAGAGATATTGGCGGGGAAACAGAATTCCCATGACCAACGGGATGTGCAAGAGTTGCAAGGATTAAGGACATTGCAATCACAAAGATGTGCTGATTCCACCTAAAAGGGTCTGATCCCAACTCTCCAACTGATTCCGAAGTCCAGCTGAACTGCAGGAGCAGAGAGCCTGTACAGGACCCTCTTAACAACAACAGCCCCCCCAAAAATGCAGAAGGCCTGCTTCAACCATTGGTATTAAATAGAAAGAGGAAAACTGACTCTGCAGCCTGTGCATGGGACAGCTGAATTTACACACCTTCAATCCCTGCAGGGCCAAAATTCCACCAGCAGGGAATTCAGGGCCAAAAAAAATGATGCATCAGAGGAAAAAACAGGGAGGAATGCTGTGGGAAAGGGCCTGCACACTCCCTAATGCTGGAAGTGGACAATACAAAATTCATGAGCAAAATTGGCAGAGAAGCCTTAAACCCACTGAAGTCAGGAGGCAACAAAAACAACAAGATGCTGTCTTAACAAGATGCCCTTAAATGAAAGGATTTGTCATGGTAATAAAAAGTATCAGCAAAAATAGATACAGCTTCAAACTGCAGCCAAAAGGAGCAATTCTTCCCCAGCAAAATGAGATCAATGCAGGCTTGGAAGTAAAGACACACACAATGAGTCTAAATGGCAAAGAGAACAACAAAATGAAGGAAAACAAGGAGATTAGCTCAGGAAAACAATAGGCAAGAAAATAAAACCAGATATAACAACTCTCTCGGGGAAAAGAATATAAAATAATATAAAATCCAAACAAAGGGAAGAGCCTGACCAAGTACAAACAAATGACAATGGATGCAAGAAAAATATAATTACAAAAAGGGACTCAAAATGTTGAAACACTACAGATTTAAATAAGCACCCAGTCAATATCAATCCAAGAAAAGTTGTGATTGTGCAGGAATGAATACAAGAACAGAGCATGCCCCTCTCCAACAATGTAAAAGTTTTCCAGTTCCTGTGTCCTTTCCCAAACTTTCCAAGGAGATTTGAATGCACGGCTTTACTTACCAGACATCATCATCTGCTCTGGGTTCCCATCAATACCATTACTCACAAGGCTTTTGTGTTTTCCCCAGCATTTTGTGAGTCAGCCAAGACAGGCCAGGGATAATTGACAGGAGTCACTCAGAAGGAACATTCCAGAGCCAAAGCAGAGCAGGGAGATGAGTGCAGACATCCTGTTCTACCCCTTGAAATGACATCACAACAAGACTGACTTTGTATTTCAGAACAGGTCACTGCTTTTTGTCTGAAACAACTGGGAGAGTTGGTTTCTGATGGGAAAGGCTGAGTTAAATCCACTATCTATTGAAATCAACAGGAAAGAAATGGCCCAGAGTAGCATTTTTGTGTTCATTTCAGACCTGGGAATCCCCTTCCAACACAGAAAGCCCAACAGAATTGAGGTTTCTGTGTGGCGTTAATTGTTGTAAAGAGCCAAACAAGAAGCTGAGTTCCAACATAAACTTGAAGAAAAGTTTCTCCCTTGTCCTAACCAAAAACATGGCTCGTGAATTAGTGGAGGTGACCAAAACCAAATTATACTGTGTGCCAATCATTATTTCTTGAGCAAAAATTGATTTTTTTTTTCAATGCTAGATCTGAAATATTTTCATAGAATTGTAAAAATCACAGAATTGCTAATTTTGGACACAACTTTTAAGATCTTTAAGTCCACCACCACAGTGGCCACCACCAAAGCATGCCCTCAAGCGCCACACCCCCATGGTTTTGGAATATATCCAGGGATGGGGACTCCACCATTCCCTGGACAGCCTGAGCCAATGTTTTACAGCCCTTTCCACCAAGAAATTTTTCCTGGATTTCCAAGCTTTTGCCCACATGGAGCCATCCATGGAAGCAGCTGCTACAAAGCCTGGCAGAGGATGAGCCCTTTGTTCCTCTCTGCAGCCACTTCTGCTCCTTCCACTCTTTGTGCAAATATTAGGGTGTTCTGGATATTCCTCCTGCTGCCTACAAAGGCAAAAAGTGGAAGTATCCAAAACTTCAAGCATTTCCAGGAGCTGAATTGAGGAGTAATAAATTAATCAATAAAAACACCAAAAAAAAATCTGAGAGTAGGTGAAAACCTCTCTTGATTCTCTAGATAGTTTTGAATTTTGACTGTTATTTGGGAAAGAAAAAGGACATAGGTTAGGGAAGAGAGGTGTTGAACCCTTTATTCCCCTTCTGACCTTTGGATGGGGAAGGAAATGGTGGAAAAATCCTCCTGGGAATGGGGCTCTGAGGGACACCCCAACTGCCTCCTGCTTTGTTTTAACTGTTAATCCTTGTTTACAGTACACAACCATGGCTTTGGTGTGTTAAGTTTTTTTTCTCCAAAGTGGGTATTATTTAAAGAATCTCATAGAGCACGGGTTTTGCTGACACCCAACAAGTCCATCTCTTTAAAATTCAGCAGTTATTTACTCCCCACTCACAGTTCTCTCTTCCCCCTTTGCAAAAGACATAAAAAACTCACAGAAAACTCCCCATTCTTTCTGGTTTTTGATGGAGTGGGTTCTGGGTGGAGTAGATGCAGATCCCACGTGTGCAGTCCACTGGGATTGTCTCTTTTCTGTTACATGGATAAAAATACATCAATTTTTCAAAGACCAATGCTTCTGAAAGTGGTTTAGGCCATAAAAAGAAACGTGCACTTATCAGAACTAACATCAGGAAAGAGATAGGGAGGAGCTGGGTTATCTTTGGAGTGATAGCAGCAATGGGAAAGCAGTATCTGCTGAATTTCCAGACTGCAGCAGGCATTCTCCATGCACTGGAAAAGCCTCAGGCACTTCTAAATATGCTGGGTTTATTCTGTCCCATGATGGTCTCAGAGGCTGAGCTAAAATTAGCTTTTTCTTGCCTTTTTTTCTTTGCAGTTTAGTTGTTCAGGAGCTTTCTCAGGCGTGGTGAGGACAGGTTTGCAGGAACTGAGTGTTTCAGGGTTTCAGCCTCCAGCAGATCCATGGGAACATCTCCCAGTCCAGACAATTCTCTCCCTGCTCTCTTACAGGGGGAGAGACTATCTGCCTTGGCAAACAGGCCTGGTTTAATGGTTATCACTGCCAGAACCTCAATTCTCTCTCACCTACTCTGCAGCTCCCCAGAATCCATCCTAACAGCCAAACCCCTCTTTGCCAGGAACAATTTTGTTGATGGCACCCAGTTCCTTGCTTTGCCCCAGACTGCAGCTCCCAACGACAGCAATTCCAAGAGTCTTCATTCCCAACCTCTCTTAAAGGCTGCCCAAAACAAGGGAAGGAAAAACCTGCTGGCTGACCTGATTGGGAACTGCCAGCTTGTGCCTCTGCTCCACCTCCCATGGCCCATCAAGCTACAGGGCATCATTTCCTGTTAATTAATAGGCTCAATTAGAGTGCTTTGAGCTGGGCCTCCTTTAACTGTGTTACAACCAAGCAAAACCCACTGACAGCCCCAAACAAACGAAATGGTGAAAAATGATGGTGAAATGGTGATCATCAGTTTAACCTCTTCTTGTTTGTGGGGGTCTGCTCCTCCCCTTGGGATTTCCTCCCACAAAAAGGAGCGCAGAACTGCTCGGTCAACACATTTCTTACTTCCCACAGCACCAATTCCTCATTAAATTAACGAAGCAAGGAAACAGCCAGCCAGAAACTGGAAATACAAACAGTGGAATAAACCCTGAAAGACTGTTAAGCAAACTATATTGAGGATTCACTTGGATGTGTCTTCATTTTGATGACTACGAGAGCGAAGTTGAGGCCTACCTTAATTTAGTCATTACTGACAGCACTGAAACAACCTTAAAAAAAAAAAAAACCAACCAAAAACCAGCTCCTTAAGCAGAGCTTTCAGTTTCAGAGTGGTTTTGGGTACTCTTGTCTCTGCATGCACAGCCTTGATTTGCCTCCTTTCCCTGGTGCCCCCTTTCCTTCAATCCAAAGCTGGAGAGCTGTTGAGCCAGGCCTAAGAACAAGCTGCAATTAAACCCCGAGGATGCTCTGCCCAAACACAATTCTTCAGCACCAAGAGGAGGCTGCCACGTCCCAGGGACAGCACTCTCAGGGGGAATTACACCTCAGTGAATCAGTGCAAGAGCAGGTGCTCACTCTTTGCCATGGAAACAGGTGAGGGGACACACTGCAGAAGGAATTGTTTCACTGGAGAGGTTTCAAGAGCAGCAGCCTGTCTGGGAAATGGAAGGTGAGAAAAGTGGCATGTTTTGAATAAGTCCCACGCAGCAGGCAGAAGATGCCACCCCCCTGAGTAGCTCTTGTCTGAAGCACCCACAGATGCTCAGGCCCCACCATTGTGTGCAGAAATCAAAGTGTGAGGTCCTTTACTGAAACAAAACCATGTGGTGAGGAATGGAGCTGTGAGCAGCCTCATCCCAACGGGTTTTTATCCTTGGCTTCCCCCTGCTATCCCCACTTGAGCTTCCCAGGCAGAAAAACCATCCCTGAGATCAGAAGGGTGTTCAGCAAACCTTTAGATGCTCGTGGTCCATCCCACCACGGTGTTATTGAGAGCTTTGATGGGTTTGATCCCTGCACCCACAGCCATCCCCAGCTGGAGCTGCCGGGCCCTGCCATCAATCCCACTGACCGATGGCCATACACACAACACCTGGAGATGGGAATCAGAAGGAAAGAGCACCCCTGGAATAATTCAATCTGCATAAAACACCTTTCCTGCAACTGCACCTTCCCACTTGTCATTAATTATGACATTTCCAGCAATTTCTTAATTGATTTGAAGGAGGGCATCGTGCCTTTGGGGTTCTCAATCAATTCTTCTCCTCTCGGTACATTTAACTGCTGCACAGTTTTCCACAGCTATTTTGTTCTTCACAGCTCCTTGAAAAACACCTCAGCCTCCAATTTATTCCCAGTCATTAAAGCAAAATCTTTCAAATGGACAATATGATTTATAAAGTGGGAGAGATACTTTTATGCACTGCTTTATGAATTCTATGCCTTCAATATTTGTTACAGCTCTTTATTCATTTGGTCTGAAAAGCCAGGAAAAAAAAAAAGCTCACTGCTGAAGAAAGAGGAAAACGATTCTCAGCTTTCAAACAATGAGCACATCAAATTAAAAAATCATTTATTTCAGTGCCTGCTCTGTCTCAACGGCACAGAATCGTGGAGCCTTCAGCTGGCACACGGATATTCCGTGGTTTTGAGGGGAAAACTGGAAGTGAGGGATTCTGGCAGAGCCCAGAGGGATCCACAAACTCTGGAGTGGGACTGAAATGGCAAAGTTCATGTTTTTCTTCCTGGAATCATAAATGGTTTGGGGTGGAAGGGTCCTTAAAGATCCTTTTTTTCCAGCACCCTGCCATGGCAGGGACACCTCCCGCTGTTCCAGGTGCTCCCAGCCCTGTCCAGCCTGGCCTTGGGCACTGCCAGGGATCCAGAGGCAGCCCCAGCTGCTCTGGGCACCTGTGCCAGGGCCTGCCCACCCTCACAGCCAGGAATTCCTTCGTCATATTTTATCCAAACCTACTCTCTGCCAGTTTGAAGCCATTCCCTCTTTCCTGTCACTACCTGCTCTTGTCCAAAGTCTCTCCCCATCTTTCTTGTAGCTCCCTTCAGGCCACCACTAGCTCACCCTGAAACCCTCTCCAGGCTGGACAACCCCAATTCTCCAGCCTTTCCCCTCAGCAGAGCTGTTCCATCCCTCTGCTCATCCTGGTGCCTCCTCTGCACTTGCTCCCACCAAGTCCATGACTCTGGAGTCAAGGTATTCCAGCATCTCCAGAATGCTGAGCCACATCCAGCTTCTCTGGGAAAGGGATCACAGCTGCCCTGGTGCACAAACCCATCTCTTCACAGACCCAAACACCCCAACCACATCCATATTTCTCCAGAGAGCTGGAACAACCTGTTCAGCTCCCCAGGCTGAAGCTCTTCACCCTCCCCTCCTCCTGGACAGTGACACTGCTGCTGGGCCAGCCTCATGCCCAGTCCAGGAGGATCTTTGCCACTCATCCTGAATCCTGTTCCTGCCCTTTCATTTCCCAGATAACTCTCACTCACCCCTTTTCATCCATCCAAGCCTTTTCCAGTGTTTTCTGTCTCAGCTGTTTTAATCTAATCTTTCCTGCTGGCTCAGGATGGCTCTGCTTTCAGCCCTCATTTATCACATAACCACATGGCAGCTTTACCTGATTTCTGGGAAGTATTTAAATTTTCTCTTTATTGTTTTAAAAATCTATTATGAACCTCTTGACTCCACTGCATTGTGCTAAGAAAAATAATTATAAAAATACCCACTCTCTTTAATACCAATAATTTGTCATCTACTGAGAATTTTTTTCTAGGTATAATAGTAGTTTAACTCATTAACTTTATGCTAAGTACAGCAATTTTGCTGTCTCCTACCCAAATATTTCTAATATTAATGATACAGCTTAGATAAAGTGATTTAAGTAGTTGTACATACAGGGTGCTTATGCAATGATAATTAATTACCTCCAAGATTGAACTCCAATCTTTCACTTCCAATTATGCTTTCATATTTCTGATGATCACCCTGCAAGAGTTCTTCTTCAATTCCATAATCCAGTTTGACATTAAACCACAACTGACTGGGAGGGAGGAGGAAAGAATCTCGTGCCTTTGGGGCTCCCTAAAAGCAGAGGGCAGGCAGAGTGGAGGGAATAAGAAGCAGTTCTGTGGGTTGAAGCCCTTCAGGTCCACCCAGGGCAGCCCAAGCCCCCCAGGGGCTGCACCCAAAATGCTCCACGGCTCACGGGTTTCACACTTGGATCACTTTGGGCCATTTGGGGGTTCACCCTCCAACCCCAGCCCCAGCCAATGAAGGCACTGACCCCCAGTTTGCTCCCCCAGCTCACTTTTGTTCCCATCTCTGGCCCTGAGGCAGTGAGGTGTCCTTGATTGCCAGGCCTGGAGAGGAATTGTTGTGTCTGCCCAAAATGGGACAGCAGCAGCTGAGCCTGGCTGTGGAGTTCAGAGTCACACACTGAAGAACTGCAGGGCCACAGACAGGTGGAAATGGAAAAGCTCAAATCCTGAGGCACCATGGGGAGCAGGAGGCCAGAGCAGCAGGGATGTGAGGTGGGAATAGGTGACGAGGCTCTGCCCCCACAGGGAGTGAGTGCCAGGAGAAAAAATCTCCTTGTGTTTGTACACCACAAACTGCTGCTGGCACACAGGGAAGCAAGGAGCCAGCTGCACACAGGGAAGGGATTCCTGAGCCTGGGAGGGCTGGGGGGATGCAGCAGCTCCAGGCTGGGAATTGCCCTAGGATCCATCCCCACCCTGCACGCATCCCCCAGGAGCTGCAGCAGCAGAGCCAAGAGTGCTCTGCCCACCTGGGAGCTCCTTCCTTCCTCTGCCAGAGACCTCAGAGACCTCCTGGCCTCCTGCAAGGGAGACCTGGTCTTGTCTGAGCTCTGCCTCTGATGCCTTCAGTTTAGCTTTTGTATTTCCCAGATTCTGCACTGCACTCTGACAGTGTGTGACCCTGCACCCCTCACCAGAGCCAGCAGCTCTCCTCACAGCCCAGGCACACAGAACAATCCCTGCCCAGCCCCAGGGTGACCCTGCACCCCTCACCAGAGCCAGCAGCTCTCCTCACAGCCCAGGCACACAGAACAATCCCTGCCCAGCCCCAGAGCCAAGGACAGCGCTGCAGCTCCAGCCCAGAGAGTGCAAACAGCAGGGATGGAGGAGAGCAGCTGGGAGGGTGGGACTGCAGAGCCTGGGGCTGGAACTGGACAGTGAACCCAGCGTGGGAAGGGACCAAACCTTCTAAAAGGGTGAGAACTCCTGACTCAGAGCCCATCTTGGGGGTATCCCTGCCCAGGCTCTTGCACTGCCCAAAGTGGATCCTTTGAGGCATTTTAATAAATCCCTGCTTGATTCCTTTAACTCTGCCTCACCTGTGTTCCAGGCACCCTCTCAAGGCATCACCCTCTTCCCAGCTCCTTGGAGTGTGCAGCTGGGAAAGCCCCAGGAGAGCACTTGGGAAGGTTGAGTACAACACAAACCTTCTCCACCATCCAAAACTTCAGAGCTTCAAGGTTTTGGCTCCACAAGGTAATACCTGCAAAATTCTACATTCTAACCCATCCCTGGAAGTGTCCAAGGCCAGGCTTGGAGCAACCTGGGATAATGAAATGGGCTGGGCTCTAAAATCCCTTCCAAGCCAAACCATTCTGGTTATAAAAAATAAGGAACAAAGCCTGCTCGTGGTGTGATTCAAACACAGCTGAAACCAGGACACTCCCCTGTGCCTTCCCCCAAAACTGGTCAGGAACTTGGGCAGCTTCTCCTTCTTTACTGAAACTGTGGGAGCCTCCCTTGCAAAGGTGAGCCTGGAGCTGTTTGCTCACATGGGAAAGGTGTTCAGGACACAAGAGAAGCACCTGGACATGATCATCTTCACCTCAGTCAGGAAAAGCTGCTTTGACTTCTTTGCCTTCATAGCAACAAGAAAAAAAAGGCTCCAAAATCCTTGGCAACTCGTTCTCCTGGAAAAAAAGCAAAAAGTAAAAGAAATTTAAAAATTGTATTAACACATTGTGCTTGAATTCCCTGAAATTGTCTTAAACACACACAAAATGAAAACTTTCAGGAGAAAATCTCCACAGACTGCAATTCCAAGCAGTGCTGTCTCCAGTAACTCTCCCACACGTATTCCCAGCAGCTGAAACAAACCAGGACAACTGCACAATATCAGAAGTTAGTCCAGACTTGACTCTGTGGATTCTTTTTAAAACAATCCGTTTTGCATATGAATTAACATTTTAAAAGCACTGATAACTGCAGATGATGAGCACTAATCTTGGTCCTCAGCATCCGTGGAAGTCTTTCCCTCCTGCCTGAGCAGCACATGTTCAGAATATATCCAATTTTTCCATCTTTTATTTGCACAGGTAGGGATTATTCAGTTTATTCTAGCCAATTATCTCAGCGTGATTCATCATCATGATGCTCCAAAATAAAAGCAATCATCCTAGATTGGTGCAATTAAAAAGGTATTTTTATTTTTGGAGAAAAAAATTTACCTGTTGAACTGGGAACTTTTCTCCAAACAACATCAGAGTACTTGTTGAACTTGTGTGAAGCATTTTTTCCTCTCTCTGAAGCTGAAACACAGAGCTCTGAGCTTTCCCTTGGTTAAATATCTGTAAAAATAAAGTTCTGCTTTGTATGCTGAGATAAAATAAAAACTTATTGGCCCATTTTGATCACCAGAAATTTCCTGTTTTGCAGGAGCAGCAAGCAGAGCTCACTCAGCCCTGCAGGGAGGGCACTGAAGGAATCAGGGACCCAGAAACCACTCCAGGGAAGGACAAGGGAGAAGCTTTCATTCCAGGAGGTTTTCCTTTCTGTCATGCACTTCCATCTGCTAATTAAATACCATTTAATTGACATTCCCAGCTTCTCTGGGCAGCCTGTTCCACTGCTTGAGCACCTTTGTAAAGAATTCCTTCCTAACATTTAATCTGCCTCTCTCCACTTTCAAATCCTGTCTGTACCAAAAGTCCTTTTACAAGCATCCTTAAGGCACTGGAAGGGCTCAAATCTTGCACAAGCAATATAAAGATTTAACTGATTGCTGCCAATCCCTGATCAGAGAATACAGAAATCATGATAAAGGAACCACAGAAATTAGGGACAGCAAGTTTTAGAGCTTACAGTCATTGCAATTCACCTCATCTTCCTTCTTAGGGATAGGAAAGGGATTCTATGGACATAAAATCATTTATTATCTACCCCAGTGCCTGACCAGAAGTTGAAGCCTGTTGAGGGCATTCTCCAAACCCTTTATAAACACCAACAGGCTGGGGTGTCCATCTCCTTTCTGGACAGCCTGATCTGGGTTAAGATTTCTCAGTTTAAGGTTTCTCAGTAAAGAAATGCTTCCTGGTGCCCATTGTGAACCTTCAGAAGAGTTCTGAACCATTCCCACCAGCCTAACACTGGATCCCAGGAGAAAAGTTCAGTTTAGGTGGTTTTGTGCACATGTGTCAGTAGCTCTGCATTCCTCACAGAAAAACCTCTGCAAGTGCAAAAGTCACAAACCTCGAGGATGAAACCAGAATAAGAAAATTCATTGCTTCAGTCCCCCTTTGATTTCCAAGGAAAGCAATTTGTGGAGGCAGTGGGCAGAAGGAAATGCAGAGAGGAGCTTGCCCGAACTGGAACAGCAGCCTCTGACTGCAGAGCAGCACAAATCCCAGCAAGTCTGGCAAATTCCCTGCGTGGCAAACACATTTCTGCACAGACCACGGGCTTCAAACTGGAACTGATGCTCTGCTCACAACCAGACTGGGCTGTGGCCAGAGCACACGGCAGCTGCATCATCTGGGAACACCTGAAATGGTCAGAGATCTGGTTTTTTTCCTAAAGTCTCTCTCCAGCTTTGATGGTGGCAGAATCTGAAACTCATTTTTGTCCCCACAAGTGATTCGCCCTGCTCTGTAAAAGCCCTGTGCCCTGGCAGAGCTGCAAGAGCTCGGAGAACAGAGAAAAGCCTGGATTTTTCAGGCTGCTGGGATGGGACCAAGCAGCTCCAGCAATGCCCTGTTTGGCACTGGGCTATGGGGGCAGAGCGAGAGGGGCTGGGGTTTGGGGTGGAGTGGTCCTCAAACCAGCCTGGAGCCCCAGCCTCAAATCCCCATCCTGACTCTGAGGGCAAAATGTAGCTCCACTGAGCTGGAGGATTTGCCTGGCTGCCAACCCCATAAAACCAGAAAACTTTCCATGGGGTGGGTGCTTTTCCCAAATTCCTCCTTGGAACGTGTGGAGATTCCTCCCTTTGGTTTTGGGGATGTCCATCAAGGGCATCCCTCGAGGCCCAGTCCTGAATCTGGGTGAATTCCTTCAATCCCTGATAATTCTTTGTGCTAACTTTAATGGAATTGGTTTAACATCATGAGCTATCCTACATTGTAATTATCTTATATTATAATCACATATTATAGTATAATTATGTTATAGTTTCTTATATTATAATCTCATGAACTATTTTACACTATAATCATGATTTTAGCTTTCATACCCTTCCATCAACCTCTCATAATTGTTTCTTTTTGCTAAGCAATATCATTGCATTAATATTATTAACTCTAATTAATTGACATTGCTTTAATATTATTTTTAACTACAGCAATATCATTGCTTTAATATTATTTGGTATAGTGCACTATCCTATCTTATACTATAACAATAATTTTAACTTTTATACCATTCCATCAACCTCTAATAATTGTTTCTTTTGGCTAAGCAATATCATTGCTTTAATATTAATATTAACTATAATTAATTAACATTGCTTTAAATTTATTATTTTTAACTAAAGCAATATCATTGCTTTAAGATTAATATTAACTATAATTAATTAACATTGCTTTAAAATTATTATTTTTAACTAAAGCAATATCATTGCTTTAAGATTAATATTAATTATAATTAACATTGCTTTAAAATTATTATTTTTAACTAAAGCAATATCATTGCTTTAATAATATTAACTATAATTAATTAGCATTGCTTTAAAATTATTTTTTAACTAAAGCAATATCATTACCTTAATAATAATATTAAATATAATTAACATTGCTTTAATATTATTTTTAACTAAATAATATCATTGCTTTAATATTAATATTAAATATAATTAATTAGCATTGCTTTAAAATTATTATTTTTAACTAAAGCAATATCATTGCTTTAATATTAATATTAAATATAATTAATTTAACATTGCTTGAATATTATTATTTTTAACTAAAACTATATCATTGCTTTAATATTATTTGCTATAATAAAGGATCCTGTCTTTTGCAATAATAATAATTGTAGCTTTTGTACCCTGTGTAAATCATTCTGGTTGAGTCCTTTTTGTCTAATCATTGATCAGAATAAATAATTCCCAGCCTCCCCTCTCCAAGAAGGAGGTCAGAAAACCCCTCTGACAGAGTGAACAGCAATAAATTACCTTTAAAAGCTTTAACAAGGATCCACAATCACTTTTTTGTGACTTTAGCACAGGAAGGACAGGGACAGCTTCCCGATTTTTCAGTGGCTGCCAAGATGGTTTGCAGTAATTATTGACTGCATTAATTGATTATTTATTGATTGGTTCCTCATGGCAGTGGTGAAAAGACCAATATCCCTGCTCCGAGCATCCCAAATCACAGGAATTTGTCTGCATCCCAGAAGTTTTCTCAGGAAATCGACCTGACCCTGCCTTTCCACCCCCTGTTCCAGGAGAATTCCATTTCAAACCCTCCTTCTGACTGCCTGGATCTCATTTGAAATCAATGCCTCCACTTCCCCCTTCCGTGTTTCTAATACTGCTGCCGAAGGATCGGGACAATTTCGAATAATTATCTTTTAATTAAGGCTGATTTTCAGTGGAAGTCAAGCACAGGCACTTAACAACTTCCCCATCAGTCCCCAAATAAGTTCCCTGTGATTATCTGGAGCCTCAAAAGCAGCAAGAAGGAGGCACTGCTGTCACCTCTGGGGAGCTCTTCACAAAAAGAGTAGAGAACTCATTTCTGAGTCACTGAAATGAGGAAACTCAGGGCAGGCAGCAAAAAAAATAAAAACAAACCCAAAACTAAAATCCACCACAGTCTAAAACAGCTGTTTTAAGTAAATTTTATCAATTTTGGTGAGAAATAACAGCATTTTACAGGGTGACAAAATACAGTCTAAGAAATATTTCAGTTCTCTCTGTAAATATCCATTTAAGGGTGCTGGGTTAAAGTTTGGTTTTCATTTCCCAGCAGTTATTCCAAGGATTTACCTGTTCAATGCCTTCTTTTTTAGACCTTTTTACTATTTTTTTTTTTGCATATCAGCCGTAGGGGTCTAAAGCACAGTGAGGTTCCTCACGGAGGCAGAGCTGGGACCCCCAAAAAAGTGGAGTCTGGAACCATGAGTAGCTCCAAGGAAACACCAGCACTGCCAGATTTTCTGGAGATCACTCTGAGAAGTCAGGAAATACTCCTGGAAATTCTCTTCCTACCTCCTGTGGGTGCCCCAGATCTCCAGCCAGGAGGCACAGCCATTCCCAGCAGCTGTTCCTCAAAAAATCGGGATTTCCAGCCCAAAATCCCATTGCTTTGCTCCTTTGAAGTTTTTTTTTAAGGAGGGATCCCAAAGATCCCTTATAAAGATCCCATTTTTATCTTTCCTTGGAGGTCTCTCCATCCATTTCACGGATGCAGAGGTGCTGAGATTCACTGGGAATGAAAATCAAACATCTTAATGAGTCCCACAGCCCACTCATCACTTGATCACCTGCATTTCCTGAAGCCAAAATCATTTCATTCCAACTTCTGGGGGAATTTGGGCCCAGCAGGACACGAGCTTGAATTAGGACATAGAGTTCCAGAGGAGGAACATGGATTTTCCTGGAAAAACTTTTTGTTTGGAATACAAGGATGTAAAAACCCCATGTCCTGAATTATGGAAGGAAGGACATTCCTGTTGCTCTTGCACCCAAAAGGAAGAACATTCCTGCTGCTCCTGGGCCAAAACTGCCTGGAATCCCTAATTTTTTCAGGAGCAGTGGGGTTTTGAGGGATGTGGCATTATTCCTGAAAGGAATATCCCTGGAAGCAGCCTGCCAGGGTTTGGAATTGTGCTTGGCACGACGACAGAGCACGTGGCATTTAATGCAAGCCAATTAAACAGCTCTCCCTGGAGAGACCCTGCTGCAGCCATCCCAAGAATTCCCTCTGGATTTGCAGCTGGCTTGAATATTTCCATGTGAAATTCCAGCCAGGGGCACAGCAATGATGGATTCCAGGTACAATTTGCACGGAATATTTCACTAATTCAGAGTTTCTCTTCCCAATCTCAGTGAGTCCATCATCCACACGTGGTCACCTGTCCCCTTTCCCATCATCACTGGGGTTTCTATTTTTTTTTTTTAATCTCAGTTCCACAGGTTCAAAATATTAATTATAATATCATTAATTAATAAATATTAAATATTTATATATAAATATCCAGGGAATTTCTGCCTGAATCCAGAAGGGTTTCCAGATGTTCCAAAGCTCCCTCATCCTGGAGATCATTCCCAGGTTCTGCTGCCCGCGCCCCCTGATAGAAAAGTTCTCCAAGTAGGGTTCCCAAATAAATGCCAAAGAAGTAAATAATAATAAATCATATTAATTATTATTAATTTGAATTATTCTCTTTCAAATGTACCTACAGGGCAGAATTTACAATTCCAAACCAGAAGTTTAGGAAAGGGTTGGGAACTTAAGGGCCCTTCCAGTCTAAACCATTCCAAGATTCAAGGATCCTCCCCAGTCATGGCTTGGATCCCATCAAAGTCAAGGTTTTCCCTGAGTTCCCAGGCAGTCCTGCTGGAATTTCCTGGGAGTCCAAGCCCTGCAGGCCCTGCTCCACAGCTGGAAGGATTTTCCATGCCCTGGACACCCCCCAGATTCCAGGCATGGGATGCTTTGCTCTGAGCACAGCCCAGCTCTGCTTCCCACAACATCCCCATCCCGCAGCTTCACTTCTTCCCCCGCTAAACCAACAAAAATTAATTAATTAACCTGTAATTTTCAACCTCCGGATTTCCTTCACCTCTTTATTCCAACTCCACCAGGCAGAGCCGACCACCCAAACTGAATTTCCTGTGGAATGACGTTGGGATCTCTGAACCTTTGGCTCCCCCATGTTTATCAGATCTGGCTCCTCTTCCAGGATGGAAGCCAAAAATCCAGCTCAGATCTCTCCTGAACAGGGAGATCATTTTTCTTCACCCCCAGAAACACTTGAAATTATTCTGAAACGCTTCCTGCAGTCCTTGCCAATGGAGGAAATGATCCAAAAATCAACGTTTTTGGCTTCTAACACACAATTCCAACATCTCCATTGACAATAATTCACTCTTCCCTTCAGACCTATAACACCCAACCCGTTGGTGGAAATTTAAATTAGGATTTTCCTTTGAGCTCAGCCTTGATGCAACAAGCAAAGTTTCCCCTTCCAATTTGCAGAGAACTCGGGGTTAATTATTTCAAATTAGAGATAAATTCATATTACACCATTCCTTTCAACTCATCTTTGATTGAACAAGAGAAGTTCCGTTTCCAATTTGCGGAAAAGTTGCCTTTAATTATCTTAAATTAGAGACAAATTGTTTTACCTTCCCAGATTTTACCCTGTGGTTTTTGTGGTTGGAATGAGGGATTTATTTCCATACTTCAGCTGAGAAGAGAGATGTTATGAACCACGGGCTCGGAATCAGTGTCAAAATGTTTCAGCTATTTTTATGCTAAACATCATCGCTATGGCAACGCCACAGTTAAATTTAATGTGAATTTTCAGGGATTTTTCTTGCAGCACAGAGCAGCAGTAGAGTCCAGGCTGGGTTTAATGGGGAAAAAAAAGGATTTTAGGTGTCTGCACTGACTTAGAAAATAATTAACCAAAATCATTTTTATCTCTGTGGTTTTAACCACGCCCAGACAAGTCACTCCCACCACACCCATACAAATTATGGCAAAATGGACAAAACACACTGAAATCCCCTTAAAATTAAAACACCAGCCAGGTCCAGCTTTTTCCAGAAAAATATTGGAATTTTTTACCCTTCTTTTGACAGAATAATTTGAATTTCAAGGCTTTGTCCTTATGGAGCACAGGGGAACAGGTGAGCTCAGCATCTCTGGCCCATCCTGGGGGAATTTCTATTTTTCCAGGATAATCAGAGTTTTCCCTGCCCTGGTTGGATTGTTGGGAATATTCTACAGGGCCAGGCAGCACCTCTGTGTCAGAATGAGAGCAAACCAAACCCGGGAGCTCAGGATGAGGAAGATCTGCCCAGGTTTTTGCTGCCAGGATCCAAATTCCAGCAGTGACAGCAGAAGTGTTGTAGGTTGTCAAAGTATCAACCATGTGGTCAGGGGAATAAAATATTCTTTTAAATAAACTAAAATTAAAAATTTAAATAAATTTTAAAATTTTAAAAAAGAAAATATAAAATAAATTTTAAAATTTTAAAATAAAATATAAAATAAATAAATAAAATAGAATATATATTAAAAATTTTAAAATAAAAATATTATATTAAAAACTAAATAAAAGAAAATAAATTTTAAACATTAAATAAAATAAAAATATAAAAATAAAATATAAAAATATATAAAATAAAATATAAATAATTTTTAAAAGAAAATAAAATACAATACAATAAAATACAATACAATAAAATAAAATAAATTAAATAAAATAAATAAAATAAAATAAAATTAAAAATAAAAATACATAAAATAAAATAAAAAATTAAATGAAAATCAAAAATTTAAAAATTAAATAAAAAATAAAATAAAATGAAAAATAAAATAAAATAAAATGTTGGAAAGATACTGTATGGACCATCATATTTTACACCCTGAGACAAAGCAAATAGCTCAATGCAAAGTTCCAACATGATTTTTTCTATCATAAGCAACAGTAAATTCTACAGAAAATCCTGTGCTTGGCTAATAAATCACATTTGTAGAAAGAACCTAAACATCCCCATTCTCTGCCTGACTGATATTTCTTGTCACTCAATAAACAACATTTAAATCAAGGATTTAATCCTGACTAAACCAAAGCACATTTTAAACCAGAATTAAAACCTCTAAAACTTCCTCCCAAAAGCTGCAGCTGTGCAGAGCAAGCCTGGAGAAAAGGAGGGGGAAGGCAGGACTGGGGAACATTTATTGGCATTTTTTGGCACTTTTTGGCATTTTTTTGGCATTTTCCCTGTTCTCACGTGGGCCATCCCAGGAGCAGCTCCCAGGCCTGGAGTGGTTTGATGGGAAGCATCCATCAAGTCAATTACTGAAATGATTTCCTTGCTCCCCAGGAGTGCTGCAAGGAGCCCCAGGGGAGGGGGACACAGCACCACCTTCAGCTGCAGGGCCAAAAAAATCAGAGTTTTCCTGAAAAACCCAGAGCTGGATGATATTTTAATTTTAAGATCATTTCAATGGGTTTTGCCCATTTTGGCACAATTTTTACATGATGGGCGTGGCTTGTCTGTCTGGGTGTGGGCAGTTAAAAGCTCAGAGATAAAATTGGTTATGGTTAAGATATTTCCTAAGTTGGTGCAGACACCTAAAATCCTATTTTTTCCCCCATTAATCCCCCAGGAGGAGAGAACATGTGGAACATCTGGAAACCCTTCTGGATCCAGGCAGAAATTGCAGGGAAATCTTCATGAATTGAGACCAAGAGACCTCAGAGCCCTTTCCAGCACCTGAATGGACTCCAGGAGAGCTGGAGAGGGATTTGGGATGAGGGGATGGAGGGACAGAGCACAGGGAATGTGCAAAGCACAGAGCACTGAGCATTTCCTCCCTTAAATTCAGAATTCTCTGCATTTGCTGTTGTTACAAGATAAAAAACAACCAACAAACAGGTGGAAAACTATTCCAGCTTCCTGCAATCTTGTACTCACATCAACTACACACTCTGGGAAATATTTTATACAGTTTAGGGGCTCGGCTGGTGGGGAAATAAAGCAGCTCTCCTCCTTCCAGGACCATTCTTGGGAGATGTTATTTTTTAAATCTCTGTTCCTACTCACCTAAGACAACACCTACACCCCCAGCTCATGCCTGGTGACACGGGATTATCACATTCTCATACAAGGCTCCTCATGTTTCATTTATAGGAGCTGTGCTTCCTGCTGGGTTTTGCATCCTGGGAGCTCAGTTCCAGCTGATCCTTTTGTCTTTTTTCCAGTCTCACTGGGGAAGGTCAAAGCAAACCCAACATTCCTTCCACAGCCCCAGCCTTGGAATGAGCTGAGCCCAATTTCCCTCAAAACTGGGAAGCAAGGATTCCCCAGTTGGAACTGAGGATCAAGTGGGAGGTGGGAATCAGCTCCCCTCCCTAATTCCCCAGCCCTTCCAAGCTTTTCCTTTCCTTGGAAAAGGAAAACATGATTTTTCCAGGCTCAAGGGCAAAGCTGAGGTGCCACATGATGAGACCTTCCCCAAAAACTGCAGCCTGGCTGTGTGTGCCATAAAACTCCTCATCTTGCCTTGATTTGATTGCTTTTTCCCCACAAAAATTGCTTTTTTCCCCCAGCCATGGCAGTATTTGGGGCATCAATTCAATATTAAAGATCTTGCTGATTTTTTTCAGAGGGAAAAATTTCCTCCCTGCTTATGCTCTCACTCACAGCTGAGAAAGTTGGCGAGGTGAAGGATCAAAGTATTTAAGATTCCAAATCTTCCCTCCAAGTGCTGCTTTCAGTTTGCAATCTGTGGATGCAAAGGCTCCTGTGGAAAACAGAGGGGAAGGAGCCCCTTGGGCACTGCCACAGCTGCTCTGGGAATCCCATCCCAGCCAGGAATTCCTTGCCAAGATCCCACCCCCATCTCCCCTTTCCCAGTTCAGAGCCATTCCGGGTGTCCTGTCCCTCCAGCCCCTGGCCCCAGTCCCTCTCCTGGAGCCCCTCCAGGCCCTGGCAGGGCTCTCAGCTCTCCTTGCCTGCATCACACCTCCATTTATGAACATATTCCTCCAATTTCTGCCTGGATCCAGACGGGTTTCCAGGTGTTCCAAAGCTCTCTCCT
The DNA here is from genome assembly GCF_027477595.1 of Haemorhous mexicanus. Taxonomy (NCBI): domain Eukaryota; kingdom Metazoa; phylum Chordata; class Aves; order Passeriformes; family Fringillidae; genus Haemorhous; species Haemorhous mexicanus. The sequence continues at coordinate 24,518,870 of NC_082350.1, forward strand.
CCTGCAGATCATCCCCAGGTTGTGCTGCCCATGCTCCCTGAGACAAAGATTCTCCAAGAAACATTCTTTATCACAAACCATTACCTGAAAACGAAAGGAAATGTTATTTCCTTTTCCTCTTAAAATATCATTTAAGGGACAAGGATTCAGCTGTTGAGCTTGGGCAAGTTTGGGGGAATCCTAAAAACCCATCCCCTCATGCCACACTTCCAGGCTCCTGTAGTTTGTGTCCCTTGAAAGTTCTTCATATTGTTGGTAATAAGAAAAGTTTTGCCAAGTTCTTTGCACAAAATATCTCAGGAGCAAACAGAGTTTAGAAAAACCTTTTCCCTTCCAGTAATTTTTTTTTTCTTTCAATTTTCATTCTTTTTTAGCATCTGGGCAGGATAAATAATTTCTAAGCATCCCAAGGATGTCCATATAGCAAAAGGAAAGGGGTTTTGGGTTTTTTTTTTCTCTCTTTTTTAAACCAGGTGTTCTCAAGAGAGCATTTGTACAAACTGGTGTTAGACACGGTGCTGTAGGAGGCCTGGAAGAAAGTTTCTATTTGGAAATGCACTTTGCATATCAGCAATGAATAAAACATGGCCCTTTGTGTGCACATTATATCATGGAGCATGACTAATCCGGGGATACATTCTGCCTTCTCTCAATTCCAAAAAAAAAATCAGCAGATTAGCTGGAGCTGCCATTAATAAAAGCTAGATTGTCACCTTAAGACTCAGTTAAAAATGAAATAAAACACAGGGGCTGCTGAAGGCTGTTCCTGTTGGCTGCCCAGCCCGTCAGGATTAATATTTCTGTAAACCTGAGGCCTTCATTCTACCTGACTTTTTTTTTTTTCTTTTTTTTTTCCATTATCATTTATCATTATCCTCACTGGCAGGCAAAGGAAAAAGTTATTCAGACCTTCCTGAAGACTTTTTAAAAATTCCTTCAATAATGATAATAATGCTTAGCTTAAAAAGAATAATTTTTAAAGGGTGTGGGCTTGGAGCTTTCTTTTCTTTTTGGAAAGTTCAAGGCCAGGTTGGCTGGAGCTTGGGATGATCTGGGACAGTGGAAATTGTCCCTGCCCACAGCACGGGGTGGAACGAGGTGAATTTAAGATCCCTCCCAACCCAAACCTGTGATGCCATGACTCAGATCCAGTTTTGCTTTAACACCTTCAGAGGTTGGGAATTTCACCAGAACCAAAGCCCTGAGCAGGGGCAGCAATTTCCAGGAGTCCCCTCAGGCTCCAGGGAGCGACAGAACAGGCTGGAGGAGCAGCACCACGTCCTGTGTGAGCAGCAAATGAAAAACCAGAGAAAACTCTGCTCTCCCAGCAGCTACCGGTGCAAACACTGCAGTTTAGTTGCCAAGCAACCCTCTCATCCTCCAAAATTCCTGTTCAAGTAGCAATAAAATCACTTGTTCAAAGGGACTGGAAAACAAAAGCAAGTTGTGGCTCTGCCGCCCCGATTTGCTCGGTACCGCAAAGGAGAAGCAGAACCTCGGCCCCACCCAGGGTTTATCTGCCACAAATAGAAACCACATCTCGACATTCCAGATGCCAAAGATGTGATTTCCCCATCACACGAGCAAGAAGTGCAGGGCTGCAGGGATTTGTGTTCCAAAACCTGCTGTGGGAAGGGGGAGAGCTCCCAGAGCAGCCCCGAGCAGGGCCCGGCTCTGCTCCGGCAGAGCTCCAAAAGTGTGGGGCAGGAATTCCAGGGAATTTTGGCAAAGTGATCAAAGCTGAGTGGTTACACCCAACATCTAAAGGGGTTCTGATCCCAGAATGGGAAGGAACATTAAAAACCACCCAGTGCCACCCCAGCCATGGCAGGGACACCTCCCATTGTCCCAGGTGCTCCCAGCCCCAGTGTCCAGCCTGGCCTTGGGCACTGCAGGGATCCAGGGGCAGCCACAGCTGCTCTGGGAATCCCATCCCAGCCAGGAATTCCTCCCAAAATCCCAGCCAGCCCTAATTTCTGTTAACCTGAAGCCATTCCCTGTGTGCTGTCCCTCCAGCACTGCAAGGACAGAAATTTCTCTTTTCCAGGCTTGGAGCAGTCTGAGATAGTAGAAGGTGTCCCTGCCCCTGGCAGGGGGTGGGATGGCAGGGTTTTTAATGTCCCTTCCAACCCAAACCATTAATCACCCAAATAATTAATCCTCCTCAAGGTTTCAGTGAGCATTTTTTCCAGGGGAAAATTCACTTGTTGCTATTTCTGTCCATGTCTGTGACCCTCCCAACTCGTCCTCGTGTGCTGGCAACAGGAATTCACAGATGGGAAATAAACTTGGCATCAACCTGCACTTGCTGGATGGCAGAAGTTCTCTCTGGGGCTCCCCACACCATTTGCTGAGAGCAAGGATCACCAAGGATTTCCAAAACCCCAAATGTCTCCAGCACAAGGTTTGGAACCATATGGCACAATCAGATTTCCTGTCAGCTCCACGTGTCTGACAATCAGCTCTGGAAAACATGGAGCAGAGCATATCTTAGGCAAAGAAATAGGGAATAAATAATAATAATAATAAATAATAATCCCACATTATAGACATTTCAAGAAAACCATGAATAAAATACCAAGAATTTTGCCACACAACACAAATTAGGAAAATAAATTCCCCTCCCCAACTCCATGGGATGTCAGCAAAACGTTCTTGGTTATTCTGTTTATTTGTTCTGATTGGTGGAGATTCAGGACGTTTAAAAAAAGACTTAATAAAGGTTTGGACACAACCTTTCCATAGCAAAAAAATAAGATTTTGAGGAAATAAATCAATCTTTATCCAATGCTACATTAAGGAAAAACAAACAGCAAAACCTAATAGAACCAAATAATGCAAAAATCAATGGAAATTCAGTGCCTGGTTGAAAATTCTGCTTTTTTTCAGATATAAAAAGGTCAGTTAATATTTCCCAGCATTTCACAGACACGTGAAGGGATGAAAGCAGAGGAAGGGGAATCACACTCCAGACTTGGGATGTTTCCAGGGGCACCCAAGGGAAATACCAAGAATTCTGCTTTGATTTTCACAATTTGCACCTCTCTGTGCCATCAGTGTCAGAAGAGAACCGTGCACACACAGGAATTATTGAAATCCTGGCACAGGGATAACCAAGCACACACAGCAGTTACTCACACCCTGGGACAGGGATTTAAAAGGCCCAAAATGACAGGTTTAAAAAACCCCAAAAAATCAACAACCCGACTTATCAAAGCACTGAAATTCTCTAAGTCATTATTCAAAAATAAAAAGCAGATTAAAGAAACTTTTCAATTAACTCTCCTTTAATTTGGGATAAAATTCCTCAATCTGCTGGAGCAGTTTGGAGCCTTTCAGGCCCAGATCCACACTTGGCCAGGATTGGAGCCAGAGAAGGAAAATAATCCCTAGAAATTCTCCAGGAAAACAAACAATTCCAGTGCTCCTTTTGCTGCCTGGATCCTTCACTCTTCATGATCCAATCAAATGTTTATCCTGGTAAAAACTGAACTTCAGCAAGGTTTAAAGCAACAGAAACATCAATTCCTTTGGTTCAGCAGAGGGAGCAGATGCATGAGAAAGCAGAATTACCACATCCCACTCCACCTCAGAGCCACATTTAAAACTAAAAACACAATTTTTTTGTGTTAAGAGGGAAAAAAAAAAAGAAAAATTAAGAAAAAATTAAGAAAAAAAATTAAGAAAGAGAATTAGGATGGTAATTTTTTGTTAAGAGCTGAGACAAAGCTCAGGCTTTCTTTGGCATCCAAAGGAGGTCCAGCCCTTCCTGGGGATCCCATCTGGATATTTGGATTATTTGCTGACCCACCTGCAGCATCAGCTCTGTAGCAAAGGGATTTCTGGTTGCCAGGGCTCAGGAAAAGCATTCAAATAGAATAAAAAGAAAAGGAATTCACAGGTAAAATAAGGAAGAGCCTAAGATAGGTCAGGAAATGAGTATGGGAAAAATGTTAATTTGCATCCTGCGCCATGATGAGGCTGAATTATATTTTGTGCATAAATATAAATAATAATAAATCTTTATTTAGATCAACACTGCTTTCAAAATCACCTGATTTATTCTGAAAATGAAGGAAAAGTGCCTGAAAAACATGGGGAAAAAACCCAATAAAGAGTTTTTGAGCTCCAAGTTCCCTGTTTTCCCATCAAACTCCTCATGGAGTTGGATGTGTCTAAGAAATAAAAATGGTGCAATTAAGAATTGTTAATTATTTTTGTTATAAATTACCTGGGGTCTGTATCTGCTCCCAGTGATCCAGGGGAGATTTATCCCCAGGAGGGACTGGAATTTAGGTGAGGAGGGACATGAGGAAAAGGAGCAATAGGAATATTAACTAAGGGCAATAATACAAATATTAAGTAAGGGCAGGGACAATTTCCACTATCCCAGATCACCCAAAGCCCCAGCCAACCTGGCCTTGAACTTTCCAACAAGAAAAGAAATATCTAAGCCCTTTAAAAATTATTCTTTTTTAGCTAAGCATTATTATCATTATTGAAGGCATTTTTAAAAAGTCTTCAGGAAGGTCTGAATGATTTTTTCTTTTGCCTGCCAGTGAGGACAATGGTAAATGATAATGGAAAAATAAAAAGTCAGGTAGAATGAAGGGCTCAGGTTTACAGAATTGCTAATCCTGATGGGCTGGGCAGCCAACAGGAACAGCCTGTGGGAGCTATATAAATATTTAGTAAAGGAGAATATAAATTTTAAGTAAGGGAATTGAAATTCTTGATTTCAGTTAAGAAATTGGGATTTATTCCAGCTGTTTCAGCACCTGCAGCTCAACTTCCAGCTGCCCAAGGAATTCCCAACCCCATAAAGAGCCCGAGGGACCTGGCCAGCCCCAGCTGGCTCCACTCAGAGCAAACACCTGGGCAAAGGCAGGGATTTGCAGGAATAAATCTTCTGAGGAACTCAGAATATCCAGCACTGTCAACAGGAGGGAAAAGGAAGAGTTTTCCCTCTCCCTCAGGTGGTTCCTGGGACAAACCCTCTTCAGGCCACAAAATATCCCCAAGGCAAAGGGAGGAACAAAACCTGAGCATTCAATAACTGGGGCAAGTGTGAAAGCTCATTCCAGAAGTTATTCCACACCTAAACTCACAAATAAAATAACAAAATTATTGGAATATCCCAACTTGACCCCAGCAAGTTGGGATATTCCAATCATTCCAAGTTGGGATACTCCAGAGGTGTCCCAGCACCTTACTGGGACATGGGAACAGGTTGTGAGCTTAAAACCAAAATTATGAAAGAAATAATAAAATTCAGATAAAATAAGGGATAATTTATCCATTTAAAAATAGCAATAAGAGCAATTTTAGCACCTCACTGACCTAAATAATTTTAGGAAAAGTTCAGGATGTGAAAGGAAAGTTAAGATTTCCAACCTCACTCCTATCTCTGGTGTTCATTGCAGGGCTGAGCTGGAGTTCAAAGCCATGGTCATATTTAGAATCCCTTTTCCTGGCATGTCAGGAATGTTTATTCCCAGGGAAAAGGAAAGGGGGATTGAGGCAGGAGGCACCGAGTGGGATTTTTGGGAGCTGGACCGAAAGCGAGGGAGGAGAAAAACTCATCTGTGAGGCAGAAGTGCCACCTTGTGATTGAACACTGCAGTCCAGGAGGGGCTGGGGACACAATATTTCAATTATCTCTCCCTCCCAAAACATCTTCAACCTCTGGGGAAAAAAATCTGTGAAGGAAATCAGTTGAAAATCTGCGGATTTTCACGAGTGGGTGGCACAAGTTTGCAAATCAAACTAAAATCCCATCAACGTTTCTGGCCCTCAGCATTCCTGTGTTTAACCCAACTTCGAAATGAGAATTAAATTTCCTACTACACTGTCCTATCAGTCATCAAATAGCTGTTAATTATCAGATATAAAAAAACTTACATCTTCCAGAAAATTACTTTCCTTAAGGAATTTCTGTGATTATCCACAAATATCACATGGGAAGGGATATTGCACTTCCAAATGAGAGCGTTACGAGGACGTTGTTGGGGTCAAATATAAAATTAAAGTTTATATTCCTTGCACAGATTATGAGGGATTTTACCAAAACTTTAGGAAAGTTTTCTCTGTGTATTGGAGATTTCCTTTTCATATACAGGTCATGAAATCTGCAAAATGCATTAAATTATTGAGAGATCCTGAAGAATTGCTCATAAAACCAGATTTTTAACTAAAGAATTTCATGAGAATAGGCTCAGCACATCTGAATTTCCCATTTTTTGCAGACACATCAAGTCATCCATTGCTGTTCCCCAATTTCAAATATATTTGAAATATATTCAAATATCACACTCTGGATGTGATCAGTCTACAAAAATAATCATAATAATGGCAAGAGAAAGGGATTAAGATAAACAGTAAAAAAGTTGATGAAAGAAAAATTATTGAAAATTATGTTCCTATTTTCAATGCAATTTTTCTTGCCCATCCAAGAAATATTCACATGTTAAGATTTTTACAATAAGATAATAGAAGAGTAAATTTAGGGTGATAAAAGAACACTAGTATGAAATAATAAATGTATCAAGAGGCCACCATACAACCAAGGAGAAGTAAAAAAATGGATTAAAAATACAAATTTACTAAAACCTAAATTATTTTAATAAATTCGCTCATTCAACCCACCTGGACCTTCTGGTTGGTGAATTGGATTTGGTTTGATTTATCTCAGTAAAAAGAGATATTTTTGGTGAAAAGTCTTAATTTAGGGTCATGAAACCTTGACCAACCTTTCCATGAAGAAACTTTCCCTAATATCCAGCCTAAACCTCTCCTGGCTTAGGATCTTTGCCTAGATCAAAGACCATCCTAGCAACTTGAGGCTCTTTGCTCTCATCCTGTCCCTTGCTGCTGGGGAAAAAAAATCCAAACAGGCTCAGAAGTGGATCCCAAGTCAACTTTTCCCAAAGGAAGAACCAAACAGGCTCAGAAGTGGATCCCAAGTCAACTTTTCCCAAAAGAAGAACCAAGGAGCGAGGAGCACCACGACCTCAGTTGTCAAACCTGGTGGCAAATCAAGTGGGTGCTTTAAAAATTAAAATATTGAAGGTTATTTCTACCCAATAAAGTCAGTGCTAATTCGATCCATCAGCTCTGTGGAATCCAAATTACAGCCCTGTCCCAGCCCAGGAAAATTCAAAGCAATGCAATTATCCTTTTAGACTATATAAAGCCTCCCATCACCATGGCATCCAGATTTATCCTCTCTTAAATAGACACCTTCACCTCAGATGTGCATCAGAGAGAAACTTCTGCACTTGACTTTCTCAAAATTGCTCCCTGGAAATATTTATGAAAAATTTCACGTGAGGCTGGGTAGCTCTCGTTGGCACCTTCATTTCTAAAGGTTAAAAACCCCAAATTCACAAATCCCAAAGGAATTTTACTTGGTTTTGAAGCAGAAGCAGGAATTTTAGAAGCAAAAATTGCATGGCCAAATCTACACAAGAAGTGAATAAATTTTCCCTGATGTCCAATCTAAATCTCCCCTGGCACAATTTCCTCTCATCCCGCCACTGTTACCTGGGAGAAGGGGTCAGCCCCCAGCTGGCTGCAACCTCCTTTTGGGAACTGCAGAGTAAATATCAGTAGAAATGGATTGAAAACGGCCAAGGAGGTGTCATCTCAGCTCCAAAATCAGTTCTGTATCTATAAATATAGAATTTTTAATACATTTTAATATATATGTATATGTTAATATGCATAATTTTTAAAATAATTTTAATAAAATTTAATAAAAGCGATAAATATATCAATTTGGGCTCTGTTATCAGCACCATTCTTTAAATGATGCCAACAGTTTAAGCTACTCTCATGAAAATATTTAAAAAAAAACATTGCACAGCAAATTTCCCACTCAGGAATGGACACATGGACACTTGGGAATGGAATATGGAACGGAATATGTGGACATTTTTGTTCAGGGATTCAGGACAAAAATAAAGATATATTTTGATATTTGAAAGCAATAAAAACATAGAGTGGTTTGGGATTGGAAGAGATCTTCATGACCAGTTAATTCCAACCCATTCCATGGGCAGGGCACCTTCCACTAGACCAGGGTGCTCCAAGCTCCATCCAGCCTGGCCTTGGACACTTCCAAGGATGGAAAAAATATTGTTTTAGTTCAACAAAGACATCCTGAAACCCAAAAAGTACATTTAAATACCAAACATGATATAATTAACCAGGGTACAGACAGAAAAATAATAATCCTTTCCTTACCCCACTCATCCACAATAATTTTCCTTAATCCCTGGACTAAACCAGGTTTTAATGAAGATATTCAGGTGCTGCTGGTAAGAACAATAACCAACAAAAACATTTCCATGTGGTATTCAGAGCTAAACAGTTTTGGGTCAAAAACCCCTGAGAATGAAGACAATTGTCCCAAAAGATCCAACTGGAAATGAGGTTCCCCAAAAATCCAGAGGTGGCAGTTTGCTCTGGCTGGTAAGAGTGGAGCACATGGCTGGAAAAACTCTGCAGTGCAAAAGCCACATCATAACGAGAGGGTTTTGGCAGAGGAGGAGAAGCCTCTTCCCTCATCCTGGAAAAAAAAAAATTAATAAGCAAAACATTCCCAAAAATATCCTCTTGTGAGCTGTGCCTGGTCTGGATGGCCGAGTGCAGCTGCAGCGCCGTGAGGTTCAACTCTGACAAGAAAAATAACCACAAAAATTGACAAATACAGGCAATTTTTGTTTTTACACCTGTGCAAGTTTAGGCCACCTCAGAACTGCCTGGTTAAAAGGTACAAATGAGCTGCTAATTTAATATGGGTCCAGACAGCCCCAGAAGCACAGCTCCTCTCAAGCTGGGTTTAAGGATAAATCAGCAACTCTTCTTAACCTTCAGTATTTATTTGCAAAGCTTGCTGGAGTGTAAAATGGATAAAGATGAAGCTCCCATAAAACTTGTGAGTTGAAGAAAGGAAGAATCAGGAAAATAATTGGCTATAAATATGCCATATGGATTTTTTCCTCTTTTCTGGAGGATTTTTATGGGCTTGGATGAGCTCACGACAGATAAAATTGAGAAATATTCCCCTCACACTTACTTGAGGGGAGGAAAAAAATAAAAAACCAACCCAAAAAATTGTTCAAGGAGTAAATAGAAGCAATCCCCAAAAGCCATAACAGCAGAAGGATTGCTTCATAACCTCCATGGATTTTAGATCTTTCCACATCACTTTGCCAGGCAGCACAATTCCCAGCCTTGCTGATATTTTGGGATGCATGTCCTCAGTGGAGCCAGTGGTTCAGAGGAAATTTTGGGGGCAGGAGAGGTTTGGATGCCCAGTTTTCCTGTGCAGGGGAGGCACAGCTGGAGGAATCCCTGCTCCTCATGATCCTCAGCTCCTCACCTACTGCACCCCAAAGGGAATTTAAATAAATTAAAACAACCTCAGTGGTGAAATTTGGTGGCAAATCAAGTGGGTGCTTTGAAAATTAAAATATTGAAGGTTATTTCTGTCCAATAAAGCCGTTGCTAATTTGATCCATCAGCTCTGTGGAATCCAAATTACAGCCCTGTCCCAGCCCAGGAAAATTCAAAGCAATGCAATTTTGTTTTAATTTAAACAGTTAAAAACTCTAACTGCAAGGAAATCCCAGTTTTTAGTTCGATCTAACCCTGCTGATTTGAGTGATCCTAGGTTTAAACCTAGGAAATCCTCATGGATCAGCCCTCTGGGGAGGAGAAGAATTTCCACACAGGGAAATGTCCCAGATCCTCTGTCAGCACCACAGAGATGCCAGGTGCTGATGAGTTTGGGAATGGCAGCATAAAGAAAACCCCAAAATCTTCCAGCTTTGTGCAACAGCCAACAAGGAAACACATCCTAAACCCAGAATCATGCTGAATTAGCAGCCAGATTAATCTATAAATGTTTCATCCAATTAGATCATTGTAAAGAAAAAAAAAGTTAAATTTCTGAAATTATTAGGAAAAAAAAAAAGTTGCATTTCTGCAAGTCAAAAAGTGAAGGCAAAATTCTCGCAGGATTTCCAGTCCCCCAAAAAGATGCTAAAAATATCTGATTTTCAATTAACAATTTTACAGGAATCCAATCCAAGACCTGGGACCTTGGGAGAGATGATTGCTCCTGGTTTTCCCTGAGGTTCATCAAATATTCCCCTCAAAAATCAACCAAAATGGGGATTTAATATAAATTATTACAATGATAAAGCTGGGCTCTTTGGAATTGCATCATTTGAATGCAGCAGTTACCACCCGAGCAGGTCCAATGGAAAACTCCAAAGCTAAATAAATAGGGGGGAAATTCCCTCCCAAATTTTCCCCATCCCAATTAGCTTTGAGAACGGCAAACTGGGGAAACTGGTGGAGATTTAAACACTGGGGGATCATGGAATTACAGGATGGATTGGGTTGGAAGGGACCTTAAAGCTCTTCTCACCCCAACTGCTCAAGGTTTCCTTGTCAATCCATAAAAATCTCTGCAAGAGCGGCCAGGAAAAGGTTGGGATATCAGGGTTTCCACTGAAAAGAGGGAAAATAGAAATAAAAATCAACAGCAACTACAAAAATTTGTCAGAATATTTCAATTCATAGAGATTTTTTTCCTTTTTTTTTTTCATGGTAAATTAAATATTTTCATCCTCTAAAGTTGCAGTTCCCATTATTCATGAGGGGGTTTCTTCCTGCTTTTCCTACTTTGATTGTCTTTTTTGGCTCAGAAAATTAAATTTCATGGAGTTGGCCCTTATAGATTGAATGCTTTGTGCTAAACAAATGGTTCCACTATTTGCTGGTGCTTTCAATAAATTAGAATTTGATGCTCAAGCCAATATTGAGCTGACACAAATTAGATTTACCAAGCAAATTTTTCCCCCAAATATCATCTTATCGAACAAGGGCTGTATTTTGCACCTGTCAGAAAATGTTTATTGCTTTATTTCATTAGCATGGCCTGTCAAGCTTTAATTTTAAATTGCCTGGCAGAACAGAAAAGACATTTTGCTGAGAGAAAACTCACTTTTCACAGTAAGAAACATCAGTTAATATGGAATGAAGCATCACTGGCTCTTCAGGGTAAATTTCTTATTTTTTAGCGACTTGGACCACAATTTTTCCCAATTATTTAGGTGGTTAAAATCCAAGTGGAGGCAGGTTTGTGTGACAGAACTTGTCAAGCCTAAACCATAATAATAACATTAATAATTGTTATCACCTCTTTTAAACCAAAGGGATTTTTCAGTTCTTGCTCTGTTGGAAATATTTTCCTTCAGAAGTTGAGGGTTTGCTGATCTAAAGATCAAAACAAACATGGGAACAAATTCGTAGCTGCTGCTTCTACAGGAGATTTTTCATTTTAATGGATGAACAAAAATCCCTTTAAAAATCAATTTGAAATAGCAGAATCTTCACAACAAATCTGCACAACTCATCCTGTCCAGGAGGGAACACCAGATGTTCACGGTGCTCAAGAATCCTGCTTTTGGGAAGGACACTCAAACTTCTCATTCCTGCTGCCTGAAATTCACTTTTTCCGTGATTTTTGAGGTCTTCTGCAAAGACCAGAGCACAGGGATTACTCAGGAGGGAGCATCCCACCAGGTCAGGAGCCTCCTGGGACCTTTGCCACCTCTAGGGGACTTTTGTCACCAAGGCCACCACCAACACCTACACAGGCTTTGAGCTGAGCCTGAAGTATCCCTGGAACACCCCAAGGGGCTGAAAATTTAATTTGATTTTTAGCACTCCTTGTCAAAATCCCCACGTGTGCCCTAGAAGGGAAACACAGCTCTCAGGAATTTACACAGGCCAAAATCACAGCTCCTCTCAGAGGGCGAAACCAGAAAACTTCGGGTTTCAGCAACAAAAAAACCTGAAATTATCTGTGTGCTTTAGACCACAAGGTCTCATTTCCATGAATTGCTGATGGTTAATCAATAAAAAACAAAATCTATCTTCCACAAACGTTACACTTGATGAAAACACCACCAAAAGCCGTCCTTAACTCCTGAGGTTTTGATTTCACCCCCAGCACCGCGCCGGGCGAGTTTGACTTTTTGCTGCTAATTTTAATTTCTGCCTGTTTGCATTTCTTTAAAGCCCAGCCAGATCTGCCTCAGACACAGCATTCTCCAGGCTGCCAGTCATTCCCTGCTCCCAAAGCTAATTGGCAGCACTTTTTGGAAGAGAAATGCTCCTCAGAAACACCCTTCAGATATTTGTTCTTCAGAGCTCATCACCAGCTTTATACTCCTCAAGTACCAGAGATTTGGGTATAAATTAAATGAAATTGCAGCCCTAAAAGGCTGCTTAGGCCCCACAGAGCTCACACGCAAAAATCAAATTATATCATGCTCTTCCTGTGCTTCCCAGCCTTGAAAACCCAAAATCTGGTTAAAATTTTTAGGGGAGACGGGAAAGGATAAAAAGGATAAAAATCAAATCATGTCATGCTCTTCCTGTGCTTTCCAGCCTCAAAAACCCAAAATCTAGTTAAAATTTTTAGGGGAGACAGGAAAAGGATAAAAAGGATAAAAATCAAATCATATCGTGCTCTTCCTGTGCTTTCCAGCCTTGAAAACCCAAAATCAGATTAAAATTTTTAGGGAAGACAGGAAAAGGATAAAAAGGATAAAAATCAAATCATATCATGCTCTTCCTGTGCTTTCCAGCCTTGAAAACCCAAAATCTGGTTAAAATTTTTAGGGGAGTGGGGAAAAGGATAAAAATCAAATCATATCATGCTCTTCCTGTGCTTTCCAGCCTCAAAAACCCAAAATCTGGTTAAAATTTTTAGGGGAGATAGGAAAAAGGATAAAAGTACTCCCCAAGCCAAGGAGATATGGCCATATTCCTCCTCCAAGATATTTGACTTCCTTATTATTTCCCTTAAAATTCATCCACACATGAACACTGATGCCCAAATATCAGGACCCCCTCAGCCCCATTGCATTATTATGTAAAATATTTAATGTAAGATTTATTATGAAAATAATCTGTATTTTGGATCTTGCCCATCCCAATGTGCAAAAACCTCTTCTTAAAATGTACATTGCTGTTACTTGCTAACATTTAGAAAGTTTAATCAACCAACCAGCAAACAGTGGTGTTCACATTTTAATAATGAAGGCAAATAATTCCTTTTTACTCTCAAATCCTTAGGAATCCCCAACTTCCAGGCTGTGCCACCCTGCTGCTCTCCACATATTTTTATTTTTTGCTAAACCCAAGACTTTCATTAGATCTGCATGCAGGGAGGCAAGGCAGGAAAGAAAAGGCTATTTACAGGGAGCACAAGCATTTTATCATCTTTCTGATCCCACTTTTTATATTAAATTCTAAGGCTGGGCTTGCCCTGCCAGGTGAGCTGGGGCTGGAGCGTTTTGCTGTGGCAGCGTTGGAGGTGATAAGAGAACCCTGGGGTTCAATCTGGATCTGATCCCCACCCCTCTCCTGGCAGTGTCCAGGCTGATAAGGACTGATAGGAAAAGGAGGTTTCAGCAGGCTCTCCTGGCTGTTGACTGCGTTTGCTCCCAGCCTTCATCAAATTCCCATCAAATTCCCCGTTAGCGCCGTCAAACCGCGACCGCCCGAGGCGGGAGCCGCCACCTCCTCGCCGAGTGCCACCACTTATCCCAAGACCTGTGACACAGAGCTAACTTTACCTGCAGGAACAACATCCTCCTAAATCTGTCACTTTTCTGTGGATGCACCCGTGGCCAAGTGGCCAACGATGGAGCGGGGAACCAACAGGAAAGGCAAAGGCGCTTCCCTGCATAGGGAGCAGAAGATTCCCTGCCGGCCCCTTCCAACGCTCCTCAGAGCTCTGGGAAGGGGAGATTGCTTAATTTAACGTCCAAACAAATGATCCCATTGGAAAGGGCTCCCTGTGCTCGGATAAGACTTTCCCAGAAATTTAATTCCCTAATTTGATCAGGCGGCGCCTCGGCCGCCGCGGTTCTCGGGGACGGATTTGGAGGGCACCTCGTTTGAGGGCAATTTGAGAGAAGCAGAGCTGACACGGTGTCAATCTCTTGCCAGGCTGAGTGGCATCTCCCAGGAAAACAATTGAATTTAGGGATGCAGCCTGCTTGTTTTAATCTCCTCTCTCTCACCAGGCTAAAATGCTCTTTTACATAAGCAGCAAATACATTCAATATTTGATGATGTGCAACCGAAAATTTGTCCTTCCCCAAGGAAAAAACCTCCAGGCTTTTTAAAAAAACAAGGACTGGAAGCTCAACCCTTTTCCCCAAATGAAAGGTCATACCAGCCACTGCTATCCTAAATTAGATTTATCTCCTTGGTTTTATAAAAACCTTTAAATTCTCAAAACATTTTGGGGTAGGACACAGGGATTTGAAAAGAGAGAGAAAATCCCTCACTTTCAGATGCTTCCCACAGGAAGAATGGTCTGTGCCATGTTCTTTCCTGATGAGCTTTGTAAATTGTGCAGTCAGTGCTTCAGGAGACTTTCAGAGTAGAAATTAACTCCTAAAATAAGTTGGATATATATATAAAAATTAAATCTTTATACAGCTGCAAGGATTGACTGAAAGAACAAACAGTCCCATTATTTTTTATATATATTATATCTATATATATAAGTATATATATAGATATATATATATATATATATATACACACATATGAATGTGACTAACAGGAGTAATCCAGGCCTATGGGAGGGATATATAGGAACACCCAATTTCCAAATTTCTTGATGTCCACACAGCTTAAGTGTATTTATTTAACATCACAGTCATGATGCATAATCACAGCTGAATGTCTTGTGCTGTAGTACAACACCAACTTGAATTTATTCATTAACTTTATAGAAAGTGCAAAAATATTAAATAAATTTCCCTTTTCTAGGCTGAGCTGTTATATAAAGACCACAGCCTGACCTGACTAAAATAAATTATACATCCAGCAGGAAGTGACTGTCCATACCATGAAGCCCTTGGATTTTGCTCGCTGTGAAGACCCTGGGCTCAGCAGCCTGTGATGTTAAACGTTCAGACAGACTGATGGGACAGTTTGTGGCTCATCATTTCCATGTCAGGGGACATGTTCAAGTGCAATGTGGAGACAAATGACACTTGGAACTCCCAGCAGAGAGACCACACCACGTCCTTGAAGAGGACACGGCCATTTCTAGAAGGAGTTTCTAGTTTAAATATCAAACATCCCCATGGCTCCTATGAATATCCTGGAGAAGTTGTGATTATCTCCAGAAAAAAAAATGAAATGCTCCCTTGCAGAAGGTGCATTTGGGTAGTTTCAGGATGCTGAGGGTGGCACTGAGCAGGGTTCCAAGGTGGTTTTCAGGTGTTGGACACCTGGACACTGGTACAGGCACGTAGTGGAAAAAGGCAAAAATCAGTGCAAAGCAAGCCCTGCCTACATTTTTCCACAGAGCAGCTTTGAGCTGGGTTTGGAAAGTTGGTAAAAGTAATTTTTTACTTGTTTTTCTCTCCCTTTTTAAGCAGCAAGGAGGCCAGGCCCATTTAAATTCTGCTTCTGGCTTGCAGCGTGTCTGAACACAGAGAGGTCATGGCTTGATGCTGCTACTTTGATGATGGAAGAGAATTTTATATTTTGCTCCTCCAGGTTTTCCTCCATCTTCTGCCTCTGCAAGTCGATGAGTTGATATTTCCAAGTGCACAAACACATGATTAGCATCGTTTGCTGTTCTCAGAGGCCTTTGATGCACCAAAAATAAGGAATTTTGTACAAAGTTCAGCACCCAGGGCCCTGCCTGACAAAACCTTCACGCCTGGCTCAGTCACACAGAGGGCTCACAGGAGCAAGGAGTGGCTGGAGAGGGTGGTCTGAGGTCCCTGCTCACTTCTTCCACCTCCCTGGAAGAGAAGTTTTCCAGCCCTTGGGGAGCTCTACAGCAGAACATTTAACTTCAGCCAAGCATTTAATTGAAGGTTGGATTTTGGGTCCTCTAATACAGACTGATTCATCCAGCAAGGAGTTGTGTTACCAGCCTGAAAAGGTTGAGAGAGAACTTCTCAGACTTTCAGCTCCTTCCCTCCTGCCTCTGACCCCCCTTATTGTTAATATTATCTTGTCATATTTAGGAACTGTGACTCAGCCTTCCCAGAATGAAGCAGCATCCCTGAGGCTGCTTGGGAGCCACGTGGTTTGTATCCTAAACCCAAAAACCTTCACAGAAAATAAGTGGATTCTACTCAAAAAGGACCCTGAGCTTTTATTCCAGCGCTGAGGGTGCAGAAGTCCAGCAAAGCCTCCCCTGAGTGTGCCAACCACCACCCAGTTCCTCCCTCAGAGGAGCAGAGAGTCCCTGATCCTGTCAGATGTCCTTGGAAGAGGCAGGGATGACCTTTCCCAAGCTCTGGAGCGGAGCCAAGCCGAGCTGGTGGCACAGAGCTCTCCTCAGAGTGACAGGGGACAAGCAGCAGGGCTGGGACAAAAGGGACAAGGCAGCTCCATCTGCTCCAGCTCGTGCTGTGCCACTTGAAATGGATGAGGGGAGAGAAGATATTAATGCTAAGAGCCCTGGGAGACGGGGTGCATCCCAAAAGCCCACACCACAGCACACACCACACATTGTTTCCAGCACTGTAATTATCTGATAAAGCTGTTAAGCAGCCCCTGAGGTGCCATAAAGAATTCATCCTTCCCACCAAAGCAATCGCAGATATTAGTCAGCAACTGGATGCTACTTTTGGGGGGGGAGAAATAATATCAGGAGAGTCATTTCCTTTTATTTCTGAGCAACTTCAGGTTTGTGATGGGAGGATGAGCTGGCTGCACTCAGCTCTGCTTGAGAAAGACACAACTTCTCTTAGCAGGAAGAGAGAGGACCAAACATTTCACATGTGCACAAGGGTGGGGGTCTCACATCTGCCTCCACCCCACACTGAGACCTTATTCAGTGAAAGATAACCAAGCTTCTATGGATTGACCCCAAAAGTGAATTTACAGTTCAAGGCCAGGCTGGATGGTGTTTGGAGCAACCTGGGATGGTGCAAGGTGTCCCTGCCCATGGTAGGGGTGGCACTGGGTGGGCTTTAAAATCCCTTCCAACCCAAACCATTCCATGATTCTGTGAGTAAAGAAGTCCAAGTATAGACATAGGATCCCCAAACCTCAATTGCTTTGTCAGTTAAAGAAATAATGGAAAATTAACAATGAGACAAAGGAAAAATTACAATTACAGCTACTTCAGACTGGAGCAAAGCCACCCTAGAAAATAAACCAGCTGCACTTTGAGAAAATTCCTGTCTGAGGGAGTTTCCAGGCACCATCCAGGAACTGCTCATGGAGGATACTGCAGCACCTCCCTGACCTGCTCTGACCAAGCAGCAGCACAGCTCCAAGCAGAGCTTCTCTGGGCCTGCTGCCTGGGAAAA
The DNA here is from genome assembly GCF_027477595.1 of Haemorhous mexicanus. NCBI lineage: Eukaryota > Metazoa > Chordata > Aves > Passeriformes > Fringillidae > Haemorhous > Haemorhous mexicanus. The sequence continues at coordinate 24,536,254 of NC_082350.1, forward strand.
GAGGGATGGACTGGTTCAGACCTGGATCTGGGAAAAGAGGGATGGACTGGTTCAAACCTGGATCAGGGAAAAGAGGGATGGACTGGTTCAGACCTGGATCTGGGAAAAGAGGGATGGACTGGTTCAGACCTGGATCTGGGAAAAGAGGGATGGACAGGTTCAGACCTGGATCTGGGAAAAGAGGGATGGACTGGTTCAGACCTGGATCTGGAACAGTTCCCAGGTGAGGGATCGGGTGCCTGGACCAAATTTCTCCCTGAAGCATCCTATGAACCTCAAGAGTTAGAAATTTTTGACCCAGGAAAATCAAATATTATGCAAAAATCCATTTTATGGAGCCAAAGATTCCCAGTTCTCGAGGTCAGAGTCTGTCAGCACAGAAAGCCTGAAATTCTCAGCAGGCAGGTTCCAACACCCAGGCTGCACATCTGTCCTGTGCCCACCTCTCCTGCGATGAGGCTGCTCCAGGAGCTGTTGGGAGCACCCTCCTGGATCTGCACTGGGACCCTTGCTGTGTGCCAGGGAAACACCCACGGGTGAGCCCTTCCCAAAACTGCTCAGCAGCACAGCTGGAGACCCAGAGGGAAACACCTCCAGCTCAGTTCTGGTTTATCTTCCATTTTTAAAGTGCCAATATTGACACAGCTACCAACACCCATCTCCCTCCTCACCTTCAGCAGGCAGCAAATACAGGGGGTGACTTTGAGCCTTGTTTACCAGGGAGACCAATTTCAATTCTCCTCTCCACTTGTCTTTTATCTCAGTTTCTTCCCTCGTATCCATGTTTACCCTCTGCTCTGGCACGACAGAGATGGGTTAATGTATAATTAATGTGCATTAAGCATTGCTCTGCACGGCCCCACAACCCCCACTGACCCCAAAGGAACCTTGCTCCCCCTATTTCCAACACCCCCATCGGAATAATAAACCTGGGCTTGATCTTCCTCTCTAATTTTTCTTTTTTTGGGACCAGTTTTGATCATTCCAGCAGTCTCTGGTTGATTTAAAGTGGTTCCTGCACCCAAACACTGCTTTGGCCCCAGCAGAGTAACTGCAGCGTGCTGCAAAAACAGAGCTGCAAAGCAGCACTAAAACATTCTGAGCTATAACATTTACACTTGTATTTTATCATTTCACATATGGAGACATCACCTAATTGTCAATAGACTCACAACAATTCTCATCAAGGGCCTCACCCATAGCTCCTCAGAGTCAGTGAGACCATTCTATTGCCTCCAAATGGCTTTGGATCGCCCCCAAAAGGAAAAAAAAAAAACCACCAAGATAAATTGCAAATTGTCTCATTAACTCCTCCAAATGTCTTTTGAACCATTTCCAGAAAAATAAATGAAGGGGAAAAAAAAAAAAAGGTAGTCAAGCACTCCAAGAACACGACTGGAGGAAGAGGAGAAATAAAAATAAAAATGCAGCGCCCAGAGTAGTTTCAAAGTTGTACGAGGGAAAATATAATCACATATTGCAAGGGACTCCTAAAAGCCAGGGAGAACAAACCCTGCCACGAGGCTGCCCCCAACCCTGCCTGCCTCAGCCCTCAGCCTCTGCTGGCTGCTGCTGTGGGCAGGATGCACAGGGTCGTTATCAGCAATAACCACACTGCTCCCCGTCTGCACCCGCTCCGAGCTGAGCGCGGAAATGAAACAGGAGAAACCCAACTAAACCCCACACAAGTGACAAAACAGCTCCACAGCAGATGTGAGCTCTCATTTAAACTGCCTTTTTTCTGTCCCTAGAAGTCTCTGTTCCACTCGGAGCATGTGCACTCAAAGTTTTCTTTCACACAAGAACTTAAAAAAATTTCTTGCGAGCCAGACAGAACAACAACAAAAATCCAGATTAAGTTCCCAATTCCAAAAGCTTTCGGATGGAAGGAGCCTAAAAAAAAAATAAGGACTGGATGTGGCACTGGGTGCCAGGGTTTAGTTGAGGTGCTGGGGCTGGGTTGGACTCAATGGTCTTGAAGGTCTCTTCCAACCCAGGAATTCTGGGAATTCTGTGAAATATCTGTAAGAATCCAACCTTGAGCCTGGAATTCCTCATCTGGGGTGCAGCAAATGCTCTGGGTATCTGTGATTTTCACTCTCTCATATGCCTAGAGTTGGTTCATTTGAACGTGTCTCAAAGCAAAAATACTAATGCCACTGCCCTGAATATTTCCTGTTCAGTGCTGAAATAAAATCCTCTGCTGGGGGGTGATTCTGGAGCCTGATTGCCATGGCAATTCCAATATCTGCTGCCTTTCATTTCCAACTCTCCCACCAAATAAAGCCCAGGACGAGGGAGAAGATTCATTAGCATTACTAAATTAAAATTATCCCAACAATCCACAGTCACATCCTGCTGGATTTCCCATCCAACCAAGCTTTGTTCTCCAGCTTTTCCCTGTTTGAGGAACAGATTGTGCCAACCCCACGCCATGGCTCACCAGAGGGGGAGTGCAGAGAGAGGATCAGTCTTCATTTGTGACTTCAGTGGTTCTGATAAAAAATTGAGTTCTGTGATTTTGAGAGGGGAGAAGTCTCACAAACACAGCAAAATAAAAACAAAAACCCAACTATTCTTGGTTTTCTGCATTGTAAAAAGTCTGTGATGTTAAAAATATTGCAGAACAAAAGCATGGAATAGGAAATGCAGCTGTTTACAAAATACAGAGCAATTTCTGATTGCTTGTACTCCATCAAAAAACAAGATATTGCGATGAAAAATGCCTCAGCTTAATCACACATCCTGAGGTGATATCCACGCATTTTCTGCTGTGCCAGGGTGAACAATTCACCTCCATCCAGATAAGATTTGCAATATAGTTTGAATTTCTCAGTGCATTCTTCCCTTCTCTCCACAATGCATTAGAGCCCAAAAATAGACATTTACCACAGAGGGCCAAAAAAGCAGAAAAATGCACACCAAGCTGACCAATTTTGGAAATTAAGCCAAGATACTTTGTATTTTCACCTCTTCAATAATTTATTCCTACATCTGTCACCCACAAAAATACACACCCAAGTTTCACTCCACAAAAAAAGATAAATAAAGGGAGAATTTTTACATGATGATTAATTCATACCACAAAACCCCCAGAAATATCCAGGAGGTTCTGGTGTTTCCTTCTCTTCCCAAATAACTGGAGATTTGACCTGATGCATTTCCACAGGACAGGCTTAGCTCCCACTCCAAGATTCCTGACCTATTCCAATTTCTCCTCCAAGAATTTAGGGAGAAAATCCCAATTTCAAAAGTTATCCTAGAGAAGGCTCCAGAGATGGATTTCAGCCATTAAAGAACATAATTACTCCCTTTTTTTTTTAACCCTGTTCCTTGCATGGAGCTTGGCCACAGGCTGGGATTTATAAATTAAATGTTCATCACCACCATAAATGCACAAAAATAATAATGATGTCTCTTTCCCCTGAGGTGCAGCCAGCTGTCCTGAGGAAGGGACACAGAGCAAAACCACAGCATCATGGAGAAAACTTGGAAAAAGCCTCCAAGACCATCAACTCCAACCTTTCCCAGGGCTGCCAAGGCCACCACTGCCCCATGTCCCAAGTGCCACACCCTGGTGGCTTTTAGATCCCTCCAGGAATGGGAACACTGTCAGCTCTTCATCTTCTTTTTCTGCCTGGGTCAGGGTCAGGATTGAAAGCACTCAAGATGGTATTTCATGTTCAGACTCAGGTGTTCATAATTTCTTTTCTCTATTACAGTCTTACAGGTTCTGAGCTCTGCAGCACTCCACTCCAACAAACCAAAAATGGAGTCCATCTCTCTCTCTCCAAGGCCTTTGAAGGATCAACTGCCCAATTAAGAAATGACACCTCAATTATTTTTACTTTTAACCCAATAACCAACCATCCATGGCCCGCAATGAGGACTTTTTATTCAATTACACTAAACCACCCAAACCCATGGTGGAGGAGAAGGTGGAGGAGAAGGTGGAGGAGAAGGTGGAGGAGAAGGTGGAGGAGAAGGTGGAGGAGAAGGTGGAGGAGAAGGTGGAGGAGAAGGTGGAGGAGAAGGTGGAGGAGAAGGTGGAGGAGAAGGTGGAGGAGAAGGTGGAGGAGAAGGTGGAGGAGAAGGTGGAGGAGAAGGTGGAGGAGAAGGTGGAGGAGAAGGTGGAGGAGAAGGTGGAGGAGAAGGTGGAGGAGAAGGTGGAGGAGAAGGTGGAGGAGAAGGTGGAGGAGAAGGTGGAGGAGAAGGTGGAGGAGAAGGTGGAGGAGAAGGTGGAGGAGAAGGTGGAGCCTCTGCCCCAAAACCTCCACCTTGCTTTCTGTCTATAGCTACATTCTAACCCCTTAAACTCTGAGTTTCCCACCCTGTGGTATCACACACTTCTATCCAAACCCCACACCCACGATCCCAGTGCCATCATTCCATTCTGGAAGCTTCTCCATGCCCTCAGGTCACTGCAGTGTTCTCCTGGCAGCACAGAGAGTCTGAAATTCTCAGTGCCCAGGGCTCCACCACTGTCCTGGGCAGCTGGGCCAATGTTGGACACCACTTTTGGAGAGGAAAACTCTCATACAAGTTCATCCCTCTGCCACACGCTGAGGCCACGCTTGGCACCTCAGCAGCCTTTCCTAACCAAGCATTTTGTGTGTTTTCCCCTTCTGTGTAAAAGCAGAAAAGCCCAGAAATGCAGGAAATATAAATGGCCAAATAAAAAAAGGAAACCTGTTCAGAGTCTGCACTGAACCACACTCCAGGGAACTTGTAAGTGCCTCTCAGGAGAGCTGGGTAAGATATCTGTGTGGAGCACGTCAGGAGGAATTACCAGCACTTATTTATGGCTATGTCACCCAATCCTAACATTTATCCACTTTATGTCACAGCTTCACTTTTAATTTGATCACCCTCCTGATTTTCTCCACATCCCAAAGGCCCTGGGGGCTCTTTAAAAATAACACATTTATGGAGCCCAATTCACAGGGAAACACCCCAGATAAACCCAGGCCAGCAGTAAATAACCATTGGCTGCTTCCCTCAGATGCCACAGCTGCATTTATCCCACTCCCAAAAGTCCCAGGCTGCCTGTCCAATATCTCCATTTTCCACTCCTCCGTCCCAGTGGCTGCATTCCCTTCCAATGGGCTTTATTTTTGCAGTATTTTTGCACCAAAATGGCTCAGTTCAAAGGCAGGATAATTTGTGCTTCATCAGGATCCCAAAGAACATCCGTTTAAATTAAAACAAAAAAAAATAAAATCAGTTTTGCCAGTGACAAAGAACAGATGTTCTTTGAAATTTTATCAAAGATTACTCCTGTTTTGAGCAGCTGAGAGAAGTTTTAACAAATCATTTCTGACATCAAATTCCTTGTCAGCACAGGCAATCCAAAAACATGCTTGAGACACTGAGGCAAGGATAAAGATTTGCCAAGAACTCGATCCTCAATTCTCACACAACAGGATGTGGGTTCGGGGGGGGGTTTTTATAGCAGGAAAAAATAAAATTAAAAATAAAAAATAGCAAACAAGACCAAAAATCTGGCACCAGCTTATTAAATATTCAACCAGTCTGGCCCAGCTGCATGTGTCTAACTCAGTCTGGCAAGTTTGCTACTCTCTGAAGAGAGATTTATTTTTGCATTAAACATGCGTTCAAAAAATTAAGTTCAAGGGTTTGACAGGCGAGTTTGGGGAGTTCAGCAGGGGATTTATCAGCCTGAAGTTGTTGCCACCTGACTTCCATGGAAGTTTCTCACCCATCCTCTCCAGAGGGATTTTTCCACACCTGACCTCCAGTCCCTGGGAATAGAGGCTCTCTTTAGAGCATGGCTTTTGCTTTTTTTTTATGCAACAAATCTGCCATTGGATTAAAGATTTTTTTTAGGAAAAAAAGAGAAAATTGTATTTTAATGGATTCTTTTCCTTCAACAAGACTTGTAAAAATAGTTGCCTTCAGCATTAAGTGACTACAAAAGCAGCTGCCATCATTTCATTTGCTTTTAGAACCTTCCTCCACACATGATGTCACATTTTGCACATTAAAATAAAACCAGGTTGTACTGAAACTTCTCACACAGCTGGGGGGTGTTCTTGGGACAGGGCTGGCTCCCCACATTCCCAAGCCCTTGTTTTCTTTGATTTCCCAAGTGCAGCAGAGGTCCTAGAATCTCATCATAAAAACCATATTAACTGAGTGAGAATAATAGGAAAAGAATTTTAAATTAAAAACAGTGTTCAGCTGGGATCTTTTTCCCTGGGTGCATGAAGGGATTTTGATTTTTTTTTTTTTTTTTTGGTAGGTTTTCCCCATTTTTATTTTAAATTGAGGATGAGGTGCAAAGTGCTGCTGGTAATTTATTTACACATCTGCACTAAAACCATTAATTTCTCAAAAACCAGCACAAACCCAACTAATGCCATTAAGTTAGGCATTAATTGAGTGACAAAATCAGGGCACCTGGGCCAGCTGTGTGACCCTGGGCCCCCACTCAGCACCAACACCCTGGGACAGCACAGGCTCTCCCCAGCAGGAAAATGCCTCATTCCCTCTGGGTTTTTTCTGGCAGATGTTGAGTCCTTCCCTTGCCAGGAAAATCAGCATTCCCCCAACAGCTCTGCACAGGGAGAGCAGCATCCCCTGGGTCCTGACAGAACAGACCCCAGCATGGCCCTGGAGGGCCCAGATAGGAGCTCTCCCAACTCAGAGATGCCAGGAAAGTTCAGAAGTTGTCATTCAACACCTCAAAGCTGTGTCATTACCATGGCATCAGAAATAACTCGATTATTTACCGTCCACCCACAGCAGCTTCACTGAGACAAATTCATTTCCAAGGCTGGAGTGGGAAAGTCTTGCAAAACATTGGATTTATTCCTAAATAACCTCAGATTAAATGGGTCTACAGCAGTTTATTTGTAGTAGTTATATTAATTTTATTTCTAAGTCTTAGTTTTTCAATATACTTATATATAAACACAGATATACTTCTATATATATTAAAATCCTGAAGAGGAAGATTCAGACATTGTTTTCCTGAGCTTATTCAAATTATCATTTCAAGATTTGCAAGAAACCACCCAAAATTAAATTCTCTTCTTTCCTAACCTCTATTAAACCACACAGGTCACTGCCCAGTATCTCCCAAGCCTACTGACTTTACACTGCTCTGGATGTTGGATGATTTCACTTAGAGTGGCTTTAAATTTAAATTGCTCTCCAGTGCTCTGGATGCTGTGTGGTTTCACTGCAGACATGAAAAAAGATGATTTGTTTCCATATACACAGAAAACCCTTTAAATTATAAAGGGGAATTGTCACTAAGTGCCAAATGCTTTTGGTAATGCTTTACTCTTCCTTTTTCTGCTTTATCCCGATGCTTCCTTTCTCTTCACCTGCCAGAACTCTGGGATTTCTGCTGTTAGTGCCAACATATTTAGGCTCAAGTTTAACAAGAGTTAAGTGTTGGTTTGGGAATGAAGACAAAGCCCCACCAAAGCCCAACCTTGATGAGAGAAGGTGTTGGTGACCAGAGAGGATGAGAGCCCTCAGGGCAGTGGGAATTGATGATTGTTGGCCAAGACAGGTCATCCCCAGCTCACCAAATTCTGGAACTAAGGTGGAAGGACATAAAATACCTCCTGTGACAGAAGTGTTCTATCCCCTGCTCTGCACATCTCCTGCAGCCCAGACCTGAGCATAACCCAGCTGGAATTAAGTGTTCCTTGGAGCAAAATTCGGATTTGCTGAGGTAATCATGGATTCTTTTGGGTGGGAAAAGCCCTCCACAACCACCGAGTCCAAACACCAACCCCTGTCCCCAAGTGCCACATCCTGGTGGCTTTTCCATCCCTCCAGGGATGGGGATTCCACCACTGCCCTGGGCAGCTGTGCCAGGGCTGGACAAGTGCTGCAGTAAGGTGGAAAAATTATTTTAAAATTATAAAATTACAAAAAAACTAAAATAAAAAATTATTTTAAAAATCATAAAATCAAGCCTGCTCTCCTGGAATCACTGTCATGGCCTTGTCAAGGAATCCCTCTGCAATTCCCACGTGGAAGCAATCCTGGTGGGAGCAGCTCATTAACAGAACAATCTATTCCTGGGCAAAAACAACCAGCCCCTGGATAAACTGTTCTTACACCCTGAGAAAAATGAAAACTGTCTCTCACAAACAACTTTCCAGCACCTCCACACCGGGCTTGGAGTGACCAACAAATCCAGAATAACAACTTGTACTGCCCAATGAAGGGATTGGCAAGGGAGCTCCTGACCCCTGGGAGCCACACACAGCTCTGTAAAACTGGATAAAAATGGGAATTCAGAATGGGCTTTTCCACCATGAAGAAAATGGACTCTGTGTGGTTTATTCCCACACTCATCCATGGAATTTTTGGAGTTTTCCAGGAGTTTTCCTCCCATTCTGGGTGTTCCTGTGTCAGTCACAGCCAGGGTTGGAGTGACCAATAAATCCAGAATAACAACTTGTACTGCCCAATGAAGGGATTGGCAAGGGAGAGCTCCTGACCCATGGGAGCCACACACAGCTCTGTAAAACTGGATAAAAGGAGTTAAGTGAGTAAAGAATGGGAATTTTCTCCACCATGAAGAAAATGGAGTCTGTGTGATTTATCCCAATAGACAAGAGGAATTTTTCCTTCTATCTGGTCAACCTCAGGCTGCTTCCTCTCCTCAGGTGCTTCCCAGTGCTCAGGAGACAGGATCAAGGGGGAAACTGCAGCTCCTCTACTTGGTTCAGAGTCCAGCCCCTAAATCATTGCAGGAATATCTCCAAGCCCCCATTCCCAGCAAAGGCTGCAGCTGCTGCCTCCTCTGGAATCCCCAGCCCAGCAATAATGGATCACTGAATTACAGAGGCAGCAGAAAAGGACAATTTGTTACTGCCACCCTGATTTCTTAGTTCAGATCATCCTGGCAGGTCTCACCAGCCACTCTGGATGTTCCACGGGGCCACACAAACACCACAATCATTTCCAACAGCATTTTTTTCCCCTCTTGCTTTTCTGTGCATAATTGCCAGGTATAAAATACAGCTCATCTTGAGCCAGCAAACCCCAGCACAGGGCTGCAGCTCCATTTATTTCTTCTATAAATAGCATTTCATAGAGTGCTCACCGTGGAATTTATACCACTTTAGCAATAAAATGAAAGTGGTGTTTTGGAAACAGCATAAAAATGCATTTTTAATCATGAAACCTTGTAAACCTTGCCTAGAATAATGTTAGAGACAACTTCTCCTGGCAAAAACATTGGAGGGATAAATGCTGACCAAGTCACGGGGCAGATGTTGGAATGATTGGGATTCAGAGTGGCTCCAGACACATTGAGCTGTCTCAGCATTTTGGGGATGAAGTTAAAAATACAAAGCAATGAATTTTGAACGTGATTATTCCTGAGATGTTTCTGGGCACTGCTGGAGAAAAAACATTTTGGGCCCGGTACAGGAGGCTGATGAATGTAATTCCAGGATTTGGGATGAGGAAAACTGTGCATTTCAAAGGTGGAGATGGCCTGGTAGAACCTGTCTTGGCCAAAAATCATCAATTCCCACTGCCCTGAGGGCTCTCATCCTCCCTGGTCACCAACACCTTCTCTCATCAAGGTTGGGCTTTGTCTCCATTCCCAAACCAACACTTAACTCTTGTTAAACTTGAGCCTAAATATGTTGGCACTAACAGCAGAAATCCCAGAGTTCTGGCAGGTAAAGAGAAAGGAAGCATTGGGATAAAGTCAAAAAGAAAGTAAAACAAAAAAGGAAGAATAAAAACCCAAACACAACAACCTCTTCCTATGCATCCATGGAAAAAGAAGAAATTCCTTATCCTAAAGCCTATTTACTGCCTATTGCCCACAGTTTTGAGGAATCAACAGAATAATGGGAAGCTGGTTTTCTCCTTTTCTTTACAAGTGAAATAAAACCCAAGGAAAGGACTGAAATGATGATCAAAGTCAAGGAAACTAGTGGGGAATGTGACAGGGACAAAAGGAAAACAGGATGCAAGACTTGGCTTCCAGAGTGCATGAAACTTGAATTCATTGTCTTCATGGGAAGACTGAACAAACATGATTTTAAATTAAATTCTGAACACCAATGAACCCCTTTGGCCCAGAAACTTGCACTTAATGGATGTGGTTTTTTAGGGGGAAAAAAACCCTGAAACCCAAGAAATTCCCATGAGGGAATCTGCAGCTCTTTCCTTTGGAGAAGCAGAAAATCCAGCAGGAAGGGTCAGTGAGGGGTTACCTCCATCCCAGGGCTGGGCTCCAGGGGAGGACTGAAGGCCAGACATCCCAAATCCAGAATTCCCACCACACAGACTCCCAGCAGCTCTGCAGTAATTCCTGAGTGCTGGAGGCTGGCCTGGCTCAAAAAGGGCTGCTATAAATAATTCCATGGCTAATTCAATGGAAGGGCTTTGGGACAGAAGCAAGGGAATGATGACCCAAAAGGAGCCATTCCTTGAACTTCCTCAGGGCGCCAGACGCAGGAGGTGCTGATCCCACACAAAATCCAAAGGGCAGTGCATATTTTAAAGGAAAATCCACTGCAAGCACCAAGGGAAGGCTGGCACTGACTCAGGGAGCTGTGCCTGGAGCACAAAAACCAGGAGAAGTCTCATGGAGCCTGCTGAAGCCGAAGGAATCAGACATGGCCTGGGGAAGGCGACGGGGACATCAAATATTCCAGCTATAAATACCCTGCCTGCCTCTGGCAGCGACCTGGGCCACGCAGGGATAGACAGGACAAACATGGGAAGGGCTTCTGGACCTCCCTCCGTGCCACTGACCCCACTGCAGGGACACAGAGCCACCAGCACACACAGGAGGAGCAGCCACGGTGGGCTTCCCACGGGCTGGGTGGGGATGTCAGTGCTCCATGGATCCCAAATCCATGGGGGGATTGAGCTGTCCCAAAAACATCACCCCAGGGCTGCAGCAGCAAGGGGAAGGTGTTGGTCTCCACAAGAATTCTGGGTTTGGGTGAGATCAATATCCCTTTTTTCTGTTGCACACACCTGAGAGGATTCCTGAGTCCACGGCATTTCCACTCTCAATCACGATTCAATTCCCATTTCATTAACACTTGGAACTGCAATTTAAAATATGCTGCATTTTGCTCAATCACTGGAATGTCCTGACCTTTCAGGGAGGGCCAACAGCAGATCTGTTTGGCCTCAAACCACAACAACACCCCAAAAAAGTGAGGGAAAATAGTTATGCAGAACTGGGCAGACCCAAGGAGCACACGCCCCACCACCACAGCTCTGAAATCATCAAAAACTCCTCCCAGATGAAATTTATAAATTAATGAAAAAACCCCTCAGTATCACCACGAGGACTGACAGGAGTCTGGTGAATTATTTACTCACAGAGCAGGAGACAAGGGAAAGCTTGCAGCAACATCAATACTTGACACATTAGTGAGTCTTTCACTTCTGCTTTATCAGCCTGCTCATGTGCTCTCAAGTTTGCTGACCCATATTCTGGGGCTCACTGAAAAGAGCAGCCTTGAAAGGATGTGACAATCTTGTCCATGTAGAATCAAATCTGGAAAACTGAGATCTCTTTTTAACCAATCTCTTCTGCAGCCACTGCAAAGGTGGCTCAAGGAACAGCTGGGATTTCATTCTGGCTCTTCCATGACACAGAGCTGTCCACTCATTCTGGGTCTTAGTCCCTGATAAATGCATGTTTCAGGAAAATATTGGAGTTTTCACATTGATTCCGCTCTGATTTTTTAATTTGTCAATGTTTCATTAACTTTCAGACAGAGCATGTCACACCCCTGATCTCCTCAACAAAGGTTTGTGAAAAACTAAAGGAGCCAAACTCATCCCTGCTCTGCCAGCAAGGAAAGACACAAAGGAAATAAATCAAACATCTCCACTCCTCTCCATTCTGCAGCACAGGAGGCAAGAGGCCACACCAGAGCTCCCACGAAATCAGAAAAGCTGAAAATGAACAATCTTTCCACAATTTCCCTACTGAAAAAACCCTCTCCCAGCATGACTTTGGAAGCCCAGAAGGACAACACACTGAAAATGGGAATGCTGCCATGGATAACCAACAACCACAGGATATTTCCCTTCAAATCTTTAAATATGGACAGCACCTCCTTCCAGACCAGCCTTGCTTCAAAGGGACAAAGCCTCACTTCATGAGATCTGATGGTTTTATTCAAATTTTTCATGTATATAGAGAGACAAATTAAAATCAGATTTTGGAGGCAGGAAGAGGAAAAGAAAATCCTTCATTTTCCTTGAGTCTTTGTCACTCTTTCCTGATTAAACAACTGCCAGGCCCAGCAGGGTTGAGCAGCGACCACACCCCTGGTTCAGAGGGAAAACCCCCCCAAAAAAGGCTGCTGGGAGGAGGTATTTGGCCCACGGATATTTCCTGGAGTAGCTACAGAAAGGAGCCTGTTTGAGCATCTCAGGTCACCAGCAGACAATTGAGGCACAGATGTAGAAAGAACATCGAGCTTTGGGGGATAATCAGATTTATTTTTTTCAATAAGTAGAGCGTATTATTTTCAAGTGGTTAACTGAGAATAACTCTTGCAGAAGTACAATATAACAGTAATTATTCCAAAATCAATGGCACAAAAGGGTTCATTTCAAATCACGTTATGATTGCTGGATTAAAGTAGTTATTATATAATAGGATAGCAATTACTCCACCTTAATAATTTCTGGGTTTCTGAGGGTGAAAGTGATAATACAAGCTACAGCAGGTGTCAAATTTTAGATGTTGTGGAATGAATATTCCAAAGGCTGGAAAGAAACAAACAGATTAGCATATAAAAACCACAGGCATGGAAAAGAGCTAAAAATACCCAACTACTTCAGCCCTCTCCCCCAAGCAGGCATGCAGAAGCAGCTCCCTCCTGGCAAAGGGCTCTGAGCACGCAGCTACCAGCACAAGGAGGAAGAAGGCTCTCATCACCCTCCTCTCAAGGAGCTTCACGGGGAATCAGCTTTGTGGTCTGGCACTCCTGAGCAGACAGGTGGGACTGTCTGGGCTCCCAGATCTGCAGGGGACCCTAAAGACACAGCCCACAGCTGGGTCTGCTCTGGTTTGGGGTTTTATATCCCTAAAGCACAGCTGGGTTTGCTCTGGTTTGGGGTTTTACATCCCTCAGCACAGCTGGGTTTGCTCTGGTTGGGGTTTTACATCCCTAAAGCACAGCTGGGTCTGCTCTGGTTTGGGGTTTTATATCCCTAAAGCACAGCTGGGTTTGCTCTGGTTTGAGTTTTACATCCCTCAGCACAGCTGGGTCTGCTCTGGTTTGGGGTTTTAGATCCCTAAAGCACAGCTGGGTCTGCTCTGGTTTGGGGTTTTATATCCCTAAAGCACAGCTGGGTTTGCTCTGGTTTGAGTTTTACATCCCTCAGCACAGCTGGGTCTGCTCTGGTTTGGGGTTTTACATCCCTCAGCACAGCTGGGTTTGCTCTGATTTAGGGTTTCACATCCCTCAGCACAGCTGGGTTTGCTCTGCTTTGGGGTTTTATATCCCTCAGTACAGTTGGGTCTGCTCTGGTTTGGGGTTTTGTCCCATTTAGGGCTCCAGCTCATGGAATTTTCCTCCCTGGGGATGCCCCTCAGCCCTCTGGGCACAATCCTGTGCCATCACCCTGCCTGAGCAGGGAGGTGGCACCAGGGCATCCCCGTGGGCCCTTCCAACCTGACCCATCCTGGGATTTGCTGTAAAACACCCCCAAACACAAGGTTACTCCTGGGTTTCCTGCTCCTCAAACACATTTCATTCCTGGTTTCTTGCTCCCTTACCTCACTTCTTTTTAATCCCAAGCTCCCTTCTTTCGTTTTTTTTTTTTTTAAACCAGGTGCAAACTGCTTTTAAATCCCATTCTGAGAGCAGCACTCTTTCAGATGCCACCTTAAATCCTGCTGGAAGACTTGGAAAGTCTTCCCCTCTTCAACCCTCCTGACAAGCTTTTCCAATTCCTCTCTGTCCTGTGGTAGCTTTTCCCTTATTCCCAGTTCCTAAAAGAAATCTGTGTTTATAGACCCAAAAAAAAAAAAAAAAAAGAAAAAGATATTTTTTACAGATTCAAGACCCCAGAAAGAAGAACTAGGCCAGTTGTTTTTCCTATTTTCCTTAGAGCAAAGATCCCATCTGTGCCTCAGGGCACCATCAGCTCCCAACAGCTGCAGCACCGAGGTAGAACTAAATACACAACTGCCTGATTAGTGTTGAACATCGAGTCCTCTTGGTATTACAAACTAAATGGCAAGCCCAAATGAAGTCCACCCATTCCTACAGAACAAATATTTGAGCCCTGTCAAGGAATGCAAAGTCCCTTTGGCAAGGGAAGCAGGTACTGAAGCTCAGGGCAGGTAAGTGTGCAGGCTTTAATACAGTTAAAGCCAGGAAAAAGGAAAGTCCCTTAAAAAAGGTGAGTTTGTATGGATTGTAAATTGACTAAATGTAGTTCAACACAGGAGGTTTTGCCCAGCCCTGTCAGAACAGGGAAACACAGAGGAAAAGCAGCCCTGGAAACACAAGCAGGAGTGTTCACACAGGGGGTGTGAGTGCCCAATTAACAGGGTAACAACTTGTTATTAACCATGAAGGGATTGGCAAGAGAGCCCCTGACCAGCTGGAGTCACACACAGCTCTGTAAAAGTGGATAAAAATGTGAATAAAGAATGGGGCTTGTTCCACCATGAAGAAAATGGAATCTGCAATGGACAGCCTTGCACATGAGCAAGCAGGGCAGCAAAACCCAGCCCAAGCCATGACTGGTTTGTGACCCAGTGTGAGACTGGCTCCTGCTCCCTGCATGATCCCAGGAGCTGCTCCTGCTGCTGAGGAGCTGGGATGAGGTGTCACCCACATGTTCTATGAAAAATCCTTTCCTTAGGATTTTCCCTCCTGAGAAGCTGAGAGGCCTCAGGAACAAAATGTGACCAAGGATTCTCTGCTGCTGTGGGATGCAGCAGGTGGATCTGGGATTGGTCTCACCTGGTTGTTTCTCATTAATGGCCAATCCCAGCCCAGCTGCCCAGACTGTCTGGGTCACAGACAAACCTTTGTCATTCATTCCTTTTCTATTCTTAGCCAGCCTTCTGCTGGAATCCTTTCTTCTGTTCTTTTAGTATAGTGTTTAATATAATATATATCATAAAAAAATAAACCAAGCCTTCTGAACATGGAGTCAACTTTCTCCTCTCTCCCCTCACCCTGGGACCCCTGTGAACAGTGTCACAACGAGGCCCCAGCAATGCCCAGGAGCACAGCAGGGCTGCAGAGGTGCCAAATTCCAGCCCCAGAGCTCTCCCTGAGTTCTCCAGGCTCAGGAAAAGCTGCCCTGTCCCTCCCAGCACAGCAAAAACCTCTGTGCTAAGAAGGGTTTCTCAGGGCTTTCAGCAGGGAGATTAAACATTAAAGCAGACAGCAGCGGTACAAAATATTAATGCAGCATAAATAAGCCCCTCATTATCACAAAAGCATATTAACCATTCACCTCAGCAAAATTCTTCTCTCATCTCTCTGCCTGCCTTCATCACAGCAGCTGCTCTGGCTGATATAGGCCAAGTCCTCCTGACTTCAGGTGGAATTTGCTCGTGCTGGAACACTGAAAACACGACACAGAAATCTCCAAAGAAATCTCCAAAGTGCTACACAAAGCTGGCAAGTAAAGTGTATTGCAGATTATTTCCCCCAGCCTAAACTGAGTTAAAACACCTGCATAAACAAAGGTGAAGCCACAAGGACTTCCAGATACAAATATTTCTCCATTACCACTCACAGAGAAAAGCATCACAACACAACATCCAGTAGCTGGACAGCTTGAGGAAATACATGAAAGATGGTACAGGAATACCCACTCTACTGAAATAGCTCCACAGGGCAGGAGATTTTAGCAGGTTACTCCCAAAAAACTGATTCCCAAAGATCCATGGCAGCAAGATGCCACAAACTGCCCGTGGCTTTTGAAACATTCACCCAAGAGCCTTGAATAAGTCCTCAAATATTCCTCAGAAATTCAAAATACCAAGTAACACTATTTTTTTCCCCTGTTCCTCCACTGTTTATAATTAGCAAATTCTTCATTTGTGGGGACAAGAGGCTGATCCTCCAGCAGCTGAGAGGCCAAGGGAGTTCAGCCCACCTCTGAGCCAAACCCTTCACGTCTGCCCCATCTCCTCCTCCTCAGAGGAACTTCCCTTGATTAGGGATTCTTCCAGGGCAGAGATGATTTTTGTGATTCCAGCCCCACTGACACCAGGGAGAGCAAATGTTTCCCCAAACATCCGAGGGAGAAGTGGGGTGCTGTGATGTTCAGCCAGGAGGGCTCCCCTGGCCCAGCAGCCATGGCCCAAGCTGCACTTCTGCTCTGCAGCCTCCAAGGCTAAAAGGCTGCTCCACCAGGACTTGAGGAGCCTCAGTTCCCAATTTTTGGGACCTAAAGGAAGGAATTTGTATTGGGAAGGGGGTGATTCTTCTAATTTCCACTGCATGGGCAGTGCCTAAAGCTCCCAGCTGAGGAATAAGTGCAGAAGAAAAAGAAAAGCAGAGGTTTTGCTGTAATAGGCTTTTTTCCATGGAAAGGAATCCAGCTCTCCACCTTCCTGTGCCCACATGGGGCTTTTTCCACATCCTGACCATGGTTTTTCCCCCTCATTTTCCTTCCATTGCCTCATCACAAAGCTGAGAGACAAGAACACTGCACTTGCAGGTAGCACCTTCTATCACCAGGCCCCTGCTCCAGCTCCAGCTCCAACCCAGGAAAGGCAAAATTGGGTGGAAGCCACAAAAGGGAAACCTCCTTCCTACAGCAGGGGAGAAAGCAGCTCCCAGCTCCTGTCTGAGAGCTCACACAGAGACCCAGGAGGCTCCAGGACCTCCTGGCACAGATCCTGGGAATGCTGAGAGCCACTGGAGTAACTGAATGCAGCAGCCCCAGGCATATAGGCCAAGTCCTCCTGACTTCAGGTGGAATTTGCTCGTGCTGAAACACTGAAAACACGACACAGAAATCTCCAAAGAGATCTCCAAAGTGCTACACAAAGCACAAATCCTCCTGCAGCAGCCACCAGACAGAAACATCCCAGAGGGGCAAATACATCCTCAAGCTCTCAATCTCCTGCTCAGAAAAACATTTTTTCAGAAAAAAAAACATCAAACAAACCAACAAACCAAAACAAACCAAATCAAAACCCCCAAATAAACAAACAAAACCACAAAAACCAAACCAAACTCCTTACCTTGAAAGCAGCAATTGTCCCATTCCCAGGAGTCTCCAACCCTTCTGAGTCCATCAACCCATGGATTACAGGGGTTTCACACCCCAACAAACAACTCTGCTCACCTTCCCTCTCTCCCTTCCCTGCTAAATTCCCTTCCCACAGCCCCTCCTCCCCAAGGGGCAGCAGCTGCTCCTGGTCTGCAGCAGGATCCCACAGGTGGGAGGGATAACAGGGAATTCCTGCAGAGTCTGGGAATGCCAGGCACTCCCAGCCCTCCTGGCACGCTGCAGGGAGTGCTCCAGGATAAAACCCTGGCTCTGAGTGAGAGGCAATTCCATGGGATCTCAGGAGGGTGAGCAGGAGCTGTGTCCTGCTCTGGGCTCCCACAGGAGGGACACGGCCCTGGTGGAGGAGCCACCAGTGTCCCAACAATGTTCCAACATTCCAGTGGATCACAGTTTTAAAACCTGTCTGGTTGTGCTCCCGGTTGTTCTCTGGCTCTGGGCTTTGCTGTATTACAGAATGGCTTCAATATTTCATCGTTTCCTCTCCCTCTCTTGCCCCAAACCCCTGATATCTGTGATATGGATCCACGCTCGTGCTCAGCCCCACACCCAACACCTTCTCCTCAGTGCAAAACCTCTCTCATTCACTGAGGTCTCCAGCTTCAAACCACGGCCAAGCACATCCCAGAGAGCTGATTCCTTAAATAACACCATTGCAGGGGGAAAAAAATGAATTAATTCCCTTTACAAAGCCCTACATGGAGGGCACGTTGAGTCCTTTGAAGGATCCATGACCTGAACTGGCTGCAAATTCCAAAGGTCTTGGGGGCACTGGAAATGCTGATTCCTCTCCCAGAGCAGGAGTGGTTATTGCTAAATTTGGGTCTAAATTTGGAGGGGTTTTCATCTCTCCTCAGCTTCTTCTTTTTCAGATCCTTCCTTTTTTTCATTGTCATGCAGGGAAGTCAAACCCCTGTGCTGTGAAATTGCAAACTGTTTCCATGGAGATGATTAATATGTTCATAAGTCCCCAATAATTCATTCACTGCGGGACCACTGAGGGTGAAATGTTGGCTGGCAAAAAAAAATGCCTTTAAAAACAGATTTTTTTTTTTCCCTTTTGTAATAACCCAAATAAAGAAACAAACCAATTAAATAAGTGCAATGTGAACAACGTGAATATTTTCAATTATTGTGCCTCATCCCAACAATTTTAACTTTAGTAAATGCTAAGGAATATCTTGTCATCAAACCTTTGAATAATTAAAAGGTGAAGCGATGATAATTAAGGCATGTGGATGGTGGATTTTTGTTATTTCCATAATTCCATCCTGTGAGAGGCACTCTGGGGCAGCTGGCTGACAATAATTCCCCTTCCAGAGCAGGATTGTGCCTTTAACAACTGCCCAGGAGTGACAGGAATCATCTCCTGCTTGTGGAACTGCCCAGCTCCGAGGGGAACTCGGGGCAAACTCTGATTTTTGATGGACACCAGCGCTGGATTGAGCCTTTCCAAAAAGTTTAATGGGAACTGGAGCAGCTGTCAGTCCTTTGGAACAGCTCTGGTTTTAAATAAGTCTGAGTTTTACTGAGACTCAAGCACAAACAGAGATACAAAATTAAACAAATTGGGTTTTCACTCCATTTGACCTCAAGTTAACAACAAAACTGTTAACAGAGGAAAAAAATAAAGAGACAATGGTCATATTAGAACAGTCATTAAAGAGGAAAGTAAAAATACCTGAGAGCTTTCACACATTTTGCCTTTTTTATTGCATCTCCTCATTAATGAATCATTTTCTACTAAAGCTGTGATGCTAAAATTCAGCCAAACATCCTGGGATGTGAGAGACAAGCAGAGCTTCTGCACTTACTTAATATAAACCTCTCAGCTGATGGCAGAGCTGGAAAAACTCACTTCAAAGCACACGAGCAGAGATGAAGGGCTGCATGTGGAAGATGGGGATGCTTATCCCCGTCCAGGCCCTCCAAAGAAGAAGAAGCAATTAATTTTAATTAGATTAATTAAAAGTTATTTGAAATTTCACACTGCACTTTTGACACTCCAGTTCATGGTTACCTGGTTTGACCCCAGGAGATCTCAGGGGTCGGGACAAAACTCAGGACTGAAGTGGCAAAAAAGGAAAATGTTTGTTTCCTCATTTTGGAGATGGCAAAAAGCATCACAGGGTGACCTCACAGATCCATTTTCCAGGCTGGGTCTGCACAAAAATCTTGTGGTGCCTGTCTCAGTTTGAACAGCCAGGGTCTGCCAAGGAAGGCAGGAGCCTCCCTTGAAATGGAAACTGCAAACCCCCTCCCTCTGGATTGTTATAATTTTGAAATTAAGGGGCTCTCAGGCAAAGATATGGGAGTAGGAATAACAGCTCTTTAGTAGGGAAAAAATTAAATTAAAATAAAAATGCAGTAATAGAAAACAAGCCCTGCCAGAGCCAGACCATGCCCTGTCCCCTGTGTGTCAGGGTGGTGGCACAGTCCCATCCCAGGGGGGCTCAGGGTGGTGGCACAGTCCCATCCCAGGGGGGCTCAGGCTGGTGGCACAGTCCCATCCCAGGGTGTGTCAGGGTGGTGGCACAGTCCCATCCCAGGATGGCTCAGGGTGGTGGCACAGTCCCATCCCAGTGGGGCTCAGGGTGGTGGCACAGTCCCATCCCAGGGGGGCTCAGGGTGGTGGCACAGCCCCATCCCAGGGTGTGTCAGGGTGGTGGCACAGTCCCATCCCAGGGGGGCTCAGGGTGGTGGCACAGCCCCATCCCAGGGGGGCTCAGGGTGGTGGCACAGTCCCATCCCAGGGGGGCTCAGGGTGGTGGCACAGTCCCATCCCAGGGGGGCTCAGGGTGGTGGCACAGTCCCATCCCAGGGGGGCTCAGGGTGGTGGCACAGTCCCATCCCAGGGGGGCTCAGGCTGGTGGCACAGTCCCATCCCAGGGGGGCTCAGCCCTCCTGCAGTGCCAGCTGTGGTTCTGCTGGAGCAGGGATCCTGCACAAGGGGGGAGTTTTCCTCTGGAGCTCCAGGGCTGCTGGAGATGGGCCTGCTCTCCTCTGGGAATGCAGGGCAGGAGAAAGCTGCTCCTCTGGGAATGCAGTGGGCAAAGGCTGCTGGGCTGTTCCCAGCACCTCAGATTGGATCCAGATAGGAATGCTTGGCTCCTCCCCTGGGCGGAGCATCTCCCATGGGATGCTGGAATTTGATCAGCCCTGCAGGGACACTCACTGGCCATGGACAGCAGATAATTAATAATTAATGGCCCATGGACAGCAGAGATCTCCTGGAGGGAGGGTTGGCTGTGGGAGAGAGAAAGAAAACTGCCCCAAGAACAGCAGAGAACTGCCCCAGCTCTGACAGGTGGGGACAGAGCACACAGCCCAGGCACAGCTGGCATTTCCAGCCCAAGACTGTCCCTTCTTGGAAGGTTTAAGGGAGATACTCCAGGCCAGGATGGGGCCAATCCCATTTCCTGTCAGAAGAAAGGGCTGGAACCAACACCTCGGGTTCTCTGGATCCAAATCCATCCTGTTTTCTGAAAATCTGAGACTTTGGAAATGTCTGGTTGCAGCAGAGCTGAGAGAAATTTCTGGGAGAAATTTTGGCATTCTCTGGTGAGCAGCTGAAGGTGTGTTTTTATTTTACAAATCAAAGTTTTGCAATCCTGAGGGGTGGCTGGCAAAGCTACACAAACTCTGCCATTCAAATTCTACAGGAACAAACTCCTGCAGAAATTCCCAGATAACATTGACACGGCTCCACAGAGCTGCAGCAGGGCAGGATTTCCCTCCTCTTGGAGTAAATGGAGATTTTTTTTACAAAAGTAAAATCACTCTGGAGTTGCAGTGCCCTTCCTCTAAGAGTGCACATATAAATACATTGCCAGCGTAAGGGCAGTGTAATCAAATTGAAATATATTCCTGTTTGACTCTTTCATCTGCTTTCTCCTCTTTCTGCTGGAAAAGGACTTTTTACAAGGGCACACCGTTGAAGGATGAGGGAGAAGGGCTTTAAGATGAAGCAGGGTAGATTTAAATTAAATATTAGGAAGAAATCCTTCCCTGGGAGGGTAGGAATGGAATTTCCAGGGCTGCCCCTGGATCCCTGGCAGTGCCCAAGGCCAGGCTGGATAAGGCTTGGAGCACCTGGGGCAGTGGGAGGTGTCCCTGCCATGGCAGGGGTGGGATGGGATGAGCTTTAAGGCCCTTCCATTCCGTGACTCCATGATCCCATCAAACCACTGGCTCCATGGAATTTCAAGCCACGCAGGAAAAGAGAGTTCACACTTGGCAACTTCTCTCTAGCCCTGGGAGCAGATTCCCCTGTTTCCAAATCTGTTTTCATGTTCCTGCACAGCATTTGCAGCCCCAGCACGGAGCTGCCTGTGAACACAGAGCTTTGGGAATAACGGGTGGCGAGAGGGATGAATTCAGTGCTGCCCCAAAGGCAGCCAGGGCAGCAGCTGCTCTGGCTCCAGCCTGATCCTGCTGCAGGATCAGGAGTGGAGCAGGGCCAGGGAGACTCCTGCTCTGCCCATGGGCTCTCATCCATGAGCTTTGGATGGGAGCTCCTGGCTCGTGGGTGAAAGGCAAATCCAACTCCAGCTGCAGTTAAATGCTGTGCTGGGTGATCCAGCTGCTGTGCCAGGAGCAGGGAGCAGCCTCCAAAAACCCAGCTCAGATGGGGCTGCACCTGAGCCAGGCTCATTTGGGAGCATCCCATGGACTGCACGGACAGGGAACGGGGCCCTCTGGAAGCACAGGCTGCCAAAACCCAGAGAGGCATCTATGAAACAGCCTGAACTTCCCTCTTGTTAAAGGCTTTTAATTTCTCTCTTCTTTAAGCCTTCTAATTTCTCTTCTTTAAGGCTTTTAATTTCCCTCTTCTTTAATCCTTCAGTTTTCTCTTCTTTAAGGCTTTTCATTTCTCTCTTCTTTAAGCCTTCTAATTTTTCTCTTTGTTGAGGCTTTTAATTTCTCCACCTAGAACCTGACCTCAGTTGAGCCTGTCAGATTTAAGTTTTCCTGCCTAAAAATGTTGGGAATCTACCCTTTATCCTGGGATCCCATTCCCAAAAGCTCCCATTTGGGTGTGTAAGGACACCCAAATTACTACTGTTATTATTAAGGATATCCCAATTTACCAGCACCTTTTAAGCAGCACTAAAGCTGTTCATTAAAATCCTTTAATTCCCAGAAGTTCCTGATCTCCATCCCTCGCTGACAGGGCTGAGCTATGGCACAAACCACAAATGGAAATCCAATTCCTGGCCCTGCTCAGCTCACCTTGGATCATGGAACCACCTCGATGGCACGAAATTACCAGCAATAAATGCAATTTCTGCTGGGTGTTGTTGCCAGGTTCAGGCTGGGCTATCCACTGGGTGAGGAGAATCTTCAGGAGCCCTGAAATAGGCTCCAGCAGCTCAGTGAAGAGGGAAGGCTTTGGAAAACCCTGTCCCAGTTTGGACTGATCCTTAATTTTACAGCTTTGTATTCTTCTCAATGAGCTGGGTTGTTTTGTAACTCAAATTCTTCATTCTCTCAGCTTCAAATTACTTCTTTAAATGTAATTTTAATTGGGCACGTTGTCTAAGATCTCATGTTCTGCCTAAATCTGATTTTTGTTGCTATTTTTTTTTTTTTTTGCCTGGTTTTACAGCTTTTTTCTTGCCTATATTAAAGACCAGCAGCAAACAAACTCAGCTTTAATAGCATGTAAAATTTGGCTTTAATCAAGAGAGACAAGGATGCTGTTGAACCCTTCCAGAAAAAAAAAAAAAAAAACAAGAAGGGCTGAGTTCCTTCCTTAAGTTTCTCAGCAAAACTTAATCAAACCCACGAGGGAAAACCAGCAAAAAGTTTTATGGGATTTAAAAAAAAAAAAATCACAAATTCCAGGTAATTTTCCAGCTCTTCTCCAGCCTGATTTCATTTAGGTAGATGGGATTTGCAGGGCCTCCTGCAAAATAAAATAATTCAAGCAATTTTTTATGACAAGATGAAATTCATCCTTAGTGGTACCTCAGCACTTCCTGAGCTGTGGAAAGGTTGTCACTCAGAGAGAGAATTTCAGGTCTAATTACCTCCATTTTCCAAGAGGAAAATGTGTCCTTACAAGCATAAAGGGAGCAGCAAATACATTTATTATAACAAATCACCCCATAACGCCGCCAGCACAAGGAGATTGGGTGCTGGGATGACACAATTTCATTTCAAAGAGAAAATACAATTCTTATCAACCACCCAGCAGCTTTTAAAACAGATTTACTGATGGGGACAAGCTGTGTGTAAAACAAGGAGCTCCTAGTTGGCTGCTCCTTCCATGTTTTATTTATAGACTCCCCAGTTTGCCAGTTAACCACACAATCTGTCTTGGAAATGTTTAATAAAACTGCTGCTCTCTCCTAGTTCATCCTGCTGGCTGAAATTCCTTGAATTGTTGCTCCCAAAATTGGGCACTTGGTGATTTGTGGGGGTAATCACTGCTCGCTGCTCCCCTCAAACGGGCAGGGAAAATAATTGTCACTCATTTTTATGCTTTCATTTATTTTTCCTCTCTTCAAGTGCTGTCTCCTAATGTGTCTTAAAAATATGAAATTTTAGGAATGGAAAGTTATGGTCTCCTGTCCAAGGGCTGATGTTGAAAAGTTCTTGATGGTCACAGGGGAAGCAAAGGGAATTAAGGATCTGGATCCTGGGCAGGATGGAATTATCCTCTCTGATGGTTTTTAAAAGACTAAATGAGGCTGCACCAAAAAAAAATAAAAATAAAAAATAAAAAACCAATCTTTTTAATCAATGTGTGTCTTTAATGCAGCAGTTCACACTCTCCTTTGTACTGATAAGGAAGGGAATGAAGACAGCAACACTGGCAGCTCTTCCTGGGTCTCCAGGAGGCATTAAAATCCCCTGTTTAATCCCTTTGATTGAATTAAATCACAGGAAAAGATTGACCCTCCAATTTATTGTAAAATAAGCTGCCAAGGGCAGGGAGGGGACTGTGGTTAGCAGGAGTGGGGTTCTGTTTGTGCTCCCACCCCTACAACTTCACAGGCCAATCCTAGACATGGTTGCTTGTTCCCAAAAAATCCCAGCTACTGCAAAAGGGGGATGAGTTCCCTGCATCAAATCCCTGTGTACATTTTCAAGGGAAAACAGGCCTGTAAAAATCTTGGATTTCATTTTCATATTTTTCCCCTACAAATCTTTACAGAAGAGTTGGATTGACACGAGACCAGGAGTTGGAAGAGAAAGTAAAATAGAATATGTGGGCCTGAAGAAAGCCAGAGAAAACAGGGAAAACCATCCCCACAAATCCTCTGGGTGTGATTCGTGATCGTTTTGAAGGCTTTATTCATCCTGGCAAAGCCACATTTTGTAGACAGTTAAATATTGGATTCCTCATCAGAGTGAGCTACCAAATGTGCCTGGGATTCCTAAAAAGAACCTTAAATATTGATAAAGAATGTCAATATCTGAGAGCAGGAGAAGATTTCAAATTTGGTTTGATGGGTTTGGCATTTGAACTTCTCTCCTTCCTGCATGGTGCATTTTCTTTTTGGAAAATGCCTCACAAAGATCCAATTTTCAGTGGTACTGTTAATAATGGGAACTGCAGGGGTGGAGATGAGGCAAGGATTGCATTTCATCACTATATAAAATGTATAACATATAAATTTGAGACAGTAAGTAAACATTCTTGGATAGAACTGAGCTTGGGATGCTCAAAATATTTTAATTAAGTAGCAAAAAATTCCGAGTAGCTGAAGTGGAGGAAAGGAAAGGGAGAGAGAGAGGAAAAGGAGCTCAAAAAAATAAAGAGAGACTCTTTCAACACCAAGGTATTTTTTAAAAAAATCAAACCCAAACAGAGTCAATTGGTGCCATCCATGCCATTCATATTAATAAAAAATGCTTATCACCAGATTGTATTGCTTGTTTGCACTGTCCTTACTTCATTAGCGCTAATTGGGAGTAATTACAACTGATATGTGAAATATTTAATTAAAAGATTTATCTGCTCCTATTGTCGTGTTTCTGGAGAATCTGCAGCACTGCCAGGACTCCCAATTCCACCTCTGGACCTTCTGGGAGCCTCCCCAGCCTCCTGGGTCTGTTCTCATCAGGGGCTGGGGTCCGACCCGAGCGCCCAGGAAAGGATCCAACCTCAGCCTTCACCTTCCCCTCAAGAGTGCAGACCCTGAGGGGAGAGCTGATGTCTTCTGATGGCTGAGACACTGAGAAGCAGCAGTCCCACAGATGTTCCCTGTCTGCCTCCAGCACTCTCCTCTCCCTTTGGAGCCATCCACCAGCCTCAGCCAAGTTTGACTGACCAGGAAATGCCATTTCTTTCCTCCTGGTTTCACGTGTGGGCACAGAAGAGGGCTGTGCATCGATGCCTTCCCTCCTGAGCCTCAAAATGGGAATCCTGCTTTTACTCCTCAGACCTCTGAATCCAAAAACCCCGGGAGATCCAAGAGCTTCACCCAGAACTCCAGGAGGGGAAGCCAAACCAGTGGCTCGAGAGTCCAGCTCTGCTCCTTCCCAGCTCTTTTCCCCTCGGTAGCACTGACAGGAGCAGAGAAAAACAGGGTCTGCTCCATGAGCTCCCCAGTCACTGCTGTTCCCAGGAATGTCTGCTGGGAATGCTGGCCCAGCTGCTGAGGGTGAGGACAGCAAGGTGACAGAGCTGACCCTGTGCCACTCTCGCACAGCCTGGGCACAGTGAGGGCTCCTCTGCTCTGCAAGGAGCAGCCACGGAGCTCCCAGGCTCTGAGAGCTCTGGAATCACTAACGTTGGAAAAGATCTCCAGGATCAAGTCCAGACTTGGCCAAACACCACCTTGTCAACCACTCCATGTCACCAAGTGCCACACCTGCTTGCTGTTGAACCCTTCCAATGCCTAATCACCCATTCAGCGAAGAAATCTTTCCCTAAACTCCAACCCAAACCCTCCCTTGAGGCCAGTTCCCCTTGTCCTATCACCTCAGAGAAGAGGCCGACCCCCAAATTCCATTGTGCTCCATTAAAAGGCTCGTGGTGGGTAAAAAACTTCTGTTTTCTGTCCCAATACCCTATAAACTCCACTATTTTATATTAAATGCAGCCCAGTGATTACTCTTCCCATGCTCCTGTCACCCTGTAACCACCAGCACTGTTTTATGGGTGCATTTTGCAAGCTAGGCTCCGAAAAGATCCTTTTCATTGTGTTACAAGGATTCCCATAAAATTGGCTCTTTTTTGCAAACCACACCACATCCCTTGGTCACAAGGCACTGCCAGGCTTCAGGATCTCTCTCAGGCACAAAATGAATGGTCTGAATCATCCACTGCAGCTTGGCTGAACCCAGCTCTCCACACTGGTGAGGGAAAAGTGCCTTTTATAATCTCATAAACTGGGAGGCTGAAATTATCACTGCAGTTGTCAAGAGCTTTATAGAGATTAAATCTCCTCCATGATAGACTGGTAGCAAAGCTGAGGGTTGGTTTATGAGGGGAAAAAAAGCAACCATAAAGAGAGAATTGGCCTCGCTCGCCCTCCCCAAACCTTGTTTGAAAACTCTTCCTGGCAGTCCTACAACAACAACAACAAAAGCACAAAAACACAAAGAAATGAATGGTTTCTTCCTGATTTTGTCCTCCTTTATCAAACATTTGCTCCAAGGGGCATCACCTCCTGCAGGATGGCATGGCTTCCCTAGGAATTGGGAACATTTTCAGGGAGAGAAGTGCACGTTCAGTAGCGGGGCAGTCCTGAGATGAAATCTTTACCCTTGGCTCAAGGGTGAGGCAGTGCCTTGGTGAGGGGGGTGTGATAATGTTCACAGGGGTCCCAGGGTGAGGGAAGAGAGGAGAAAGTTGACTCCGTGTTCAGAAGGCTGAGTTATTATTTTATGATATATATTATATTAAAACTATACTAAAAGAACAGAATGAAGGATTTCAGCAGAAGGAAGCTAAGAATAGAAAAGGAATGAATGACAAAGGTTTGTCTGTGACTGAGACAGTCTGGGCAGCTGGGCTGGGATTGGCCCTTAATGAGAAACAACCAGATGAGACCAATCCCAGATCCACCTGCTGCATCCCACAGCAGCAGAGAATCCTTGGTCACATTTTGTTCCTGAGGCCTCTCAGCTTCTCAGAAGGGAAAATCCTAAGGAAAGGATTTTTCATAGAACATGTGGGTGACAGGGGGGTCCCTCAGCTGTCACATTTTTAAACAAAAAGCTCATGAGGAAATCAACATTAGGGCAGAGAATGCAGTTTGGATCAGAGAACCACAGGAAGGAGGTTGCTGGAAGGAGAAACCTTGGGAGTAGCACAAGAGGTGCTGAAAGATTTGCTGGTCGAGGTTTTGCTCTGATCCAGCTCACTCCACATGGGGAGTTACATTTATTTATTCAGATAATCACTTGGAAATTGTTTCTTATCACTCCCTGGACAGATCCATCAGAAATCAGTCTGACATCCAGCTGAAGACAAGGGAGCATTGTCCACTTGGAATTCTTCATCCACATTGTGGGGATCAGTAAAGGAGGCTGCAATTAACTCGAGATAATGTGGATGGAAAGCCTTCCCCAAACTCACAGGATGCTTTTAATGGAAAGCTGTGGTTGATTGTTTTTGTTAAAGGATGGGGAGAGAGTCAAGTAGCCCAAATCCATATCTCAGGAATTATTTAATGGCAGATATTCCCAGCAGATGCTGAACACAGCTCTTCCAGAGATAATGAAAGAAAACTAATCAAAGCAAAGCTTTAAAAACGAGAAAAACAGACCTCCCAAACCCCATTCTCAACATCCTTACCCTGTAACACAACTTCTTAAATCAAAGAAACCGAGACTTTTTTGACAGAATCAACACCATCTGTAAATTCATGCAAAAAAAAAAAAAAACCAAACCAAAAAACAGTCACTTTCCACCAAAAAGTTCACATTTGGGTTGCTTTTCCTTCATGTTAACTTTCAAATAAGCCTTCCTCCTGCATCCAGCCAAAGCCTTTACTCTGACATTGCCTTGAGATGCTCTGGCTGTTAGTAATAATAAGGACAAGTGAGAAATTATTAAAAGAGATTTATTGAAAGTGACTGAATGCTCCAGGGTACCATAGGAGGAGGTTCGATCCTCAGAACAATTTTATACAGCATATTGAGGCTCTTCAGACTTTCAACTTACAAAAAAAAAAAATATAAAATGGAAAGTTTCTCCTGATTCAGAGCTACTTTGACACAGCTTCAAAGCAGCAGCATCTCAAAGCAGCGTTGAAGGAAAAATGGAAGTATTTTACAATGACAGCTCTAATATCTGAACTCAGCCTAAAAGCTGTCAGATAAATTAATAGTGATCCAGCAGCTCTGGGAGGGAACCTTCTCATGTACAAATGGCCTTGGGTTTTAGCCTGCTTTTTTAGGACATTGTATTTGTAGATGAATTTAGGAAATTTTTTGTTTGTGCTACCGGTTTGTGGTGCTTGACCACGACAAAGCCACTCAAGTAATTGTTGACCACAATGTGATGTGCTAAAAACATTTTTAAAATATGATTATCTGATTTTTCTGAGCAGCCTGGTGTAGTGAAAGGTGTCAAGCCTCTACACGTGCAATAATTAACATGGGTAAGTTTAAAATCAACTTGCACAAGGGAAAAACTAATTGAAACATTTGGAAAATTATCTCCAAAATCCATTTGACTTCCTAAAGGCCAGAAGGAGAAAATCCTTGCAATTACAGCCTGGGATTTCTGTTCCAGGACTGCCCTGGATTTAATGCAGCTACAAATCAGTTCCTGGGCTTTGACAGCCAATGTGAATTTTGTTATATCAAGAATCTGGGGACCCTGCAAGTGAGAAGCTCTTAGGATTTTTTGGACATTTTGAAGTTTGTTTTCACCTTCCAACTGCCTTCAAGTGAGACAGGCCCAGGGAGGCAGATTTCCAAGGGCTCCTGGTGTTTGATGGGTTCCTGTGGATGTTTCCCCAGCAGAGAAAATTCTCCCAGTGATTTCCACTCAATTCCCACAGCCCAGAGCTCGCTGAACCTCTCAGGAGAAGCTCAGTGATGCCACAGCCAGCAATTAATTTTCTTGGATGCAAATCTTTCCACGCTTGGGATGCTTCTCCCACGAGCCAGGGTGGGATGGGTTCCTGCAGAGGTGTTGGAGCTCAGGTGGGATTTGGAGCTCCCAGCCAAACCAGCAGCCCAATAAATCTTCATCTGTCTCCATTACCTTAAATTTTATGGGTCACACCAGGGGATTTGGTTTGGTTTTTTTAGTATTAGAAAAAAATTAATTATTTGAGGATGAAAACGTAGAGAACTGGTTTGGCTTTTAGCAAAAACATCCTCCATCCATGCTAATAGCTCATTCCTTGAGGGCTGGGTTTTTTGGACCTTCATGTCCACACTCCTTTAGCTTTAGCTTCACTTACCTCCCCTGTCTGACTCATCCCAAATCCAGAGTTCAGCCCAATTCCTGAGCCAGGGCTTGGAGAGCACAGCCATCATCCTCCAGGTGCAACAACAACTCCTCCTCTTCCAATAAAACCTGTGGAGATAACACCTCCAAACAGGCTTCAGTGAGGCAAATGAAATCTCCCTGGGTTGTGTTTCACCTCAGTTTAACAGGAAATTGTTCCCCAATAATGCACTGGAGTGACCCTCTGCAAACAACACGAGCTGAAAGAACTGCACTTCATTATCCTTATGATAACAAGACACAGAATTCAGGGTGCCCTAAAAGTCTGTTGGACAGCATGTGTTGATACCAGGATGTGAAACCAATGTTTTGGGACTCTGGGGAGGAAAATGATTTATTTATAAAGCACCTTTTCTCTCTTAAGTGACACTGAATCACTCCAGGTCACAGGGAATTAAAGCACAGGAAATGAAGGACGGGATTTAAGAGCTGGAGTTTCTTTACTCAGCAAAGAACCCCACAGATCTCAAAATCACAGAGTTATTTAGGCTGGAAAAGACCTCAGAAATCACCAAGTCCAGCCTCACAAAAGGTCATGAATCAACTGTGTAAATACAGCAGTCCAAAACTGTCAAATCACTGCAAAAGGCACAAAACTGGGTTATTTTTTAGACATCCTCCCTGAAAGCTTTTTCTTTTTTTTAAATAAACACACCCCATTTTTCCATAAACACAAATAAATAAATAAAAATGCTCCACAAATTAATATGTACCAGTGAACATCCTGGGAGCACTGCAGCTCTACCAAGTCATAACTCCCAGCAAAAAGAAATTTGGATGTCTTATCCAGACCTGCTTGTTATCACTGATCCTGGGAGTGCCAGAACAGCACAGGAGTGATCTGAAAACACAGGGAATTAAAAAAAACCCACACAGAACCCGAAGCACTTTTCAGCTGTGTCTGAAAAAGATGCAGACAATGAAGTATTTTTCCCTTTACCTGGCGAGGGATGATATTTCAACTATTTGATCTGAGGAAAGGAGGCATCTGCTTGAAAATCCAGCAGCCAACGAGGCTTGTTATACAAGCAGGGTTGTTTTCTTCAGTGGATTCTGAGAGCAAACTTTCCCCCAACGAAGGCTGGTGACAAACGAGCTCCGTGCTTTGACATCTGCTGCACGAGCTGAGTTGGCTGAATTGAATCCCCTTCTGTCTGCTCCAACTGCCTTGATTTGGGAGCAAACAGGGGAAAGAGGCTTTTCTCTGCCTGCTTCAAAGAGAAGCACGACTGATGGGAAATGCAGTTTGTGAGTTAAAGAGGGAAAGCAGAGTGGGGAATTAGCACACGGAATTTGGGAGGTGAGTTCTCCTCTGGAAAAGTTTCTGTACCTATTTCCAGATCACTTTGGAGCTTCCCCAGCCTTTTCTCTGCCTTTCCCCTTTGCTACATAAGAGAAAAGCTGACATTAAGGGCCACTGCCCATCTACAGCAGATTTGGAGGGGACAGGTGACAGAAGAGTGAGGACACCATGAAGAGGTCTCAGGTGAGAAAGGTTCCCTGCAGAAAAGACAGGACACAAGGAATTCATGCCATCTGCTCACTTCCACAATTCCAATGGGTTCTGTTGTTTTCTAAGCTGTTTTAATTGGGATTTTTCTCCTTCAAGGACTGCCTGGAGGGGTGTGGAGTTCCCATCCCTGGAGGTGTCCGAGGCGTGACTGGACTGGGCAGGGTGACAGGGTGGGGATTGGGCACAGCTTGGACTCGATGATCCTGGAGGGCTTTTCCAGCCAAAATCCCCCTGAGATTTCCCAGTTTGTCTTTTGCCACTTCCCACCTCTCAGACTTTGGATCAAATCTGCTCCTATTTCCCTGCCAAAACGTTTTAAGCCTCCAGGAGTGTGGAGGGCACTAAATATTTTTGGTTTATGCTCTTGTGAGAGACTCCACGCCGTCCCCGTGTTCCTTTTGCAGCCTTGTCTCCCAGTTTGAGCTGCACTGCTGTTGTCTTCCCTGAGCTGCTCTGTCAGGACTTTGACTCATCCTTTTTTGGCAATCAGAAAGGATTGTGGAGGATTTCCTCCCCAGCTGGGGCAAGATCTGGAGCCCAGCAATGAGCCCAAGCCAGCTGGGCTCTGTGGAACCTCCTGTGCACATGAGAGTGAATCCCCTCAAGCTGATTTTTCAGTGATTGGAAAATGGGTTTAAATACCAAGCAAGGAGCCTGAGATTGTATAAAAGATCTATTTTGTCCCTTTGGAAATCAATTTATTGCTCAGAGCTGCTATTTAAGCTGATGTTTGCTTTTCAATCCCATCGAGCCACTCCAGGATACTCCGTGTCCTACCACACTCAATCTGTGGGATTTTAGGGATGCTCAGAGGGAGAATCTGCTCTGCAAGCTTAAGAATCATATTTTTTTAAAAAATGGAGTAATTTGAACTGTTTGGGAGGGGCAGGTTTTGCACAAAACCTGTCCCAATAATTCCAACCCCAGCTCACACCCAGCCACTTTCTGCTCCTGGTGCCTTTTTATGGGGCTGACAAAATCCAGAGGCAATTCCAGCTTTTCCGTGGGAATTTGGTGTCACAACGTGGACATTCTGTTCACTCAGTGGGGTTTCAGGTGAATTCAGATCAGCCCTGGGCACCCAGGCCAGGCAGGATCAATCCAGCCCTGTTTGTGTCAAAGGCACCGACAGCAGCTGGAAAAGGGCTCAATAAACAACTTCTCCCTGACAGACAAAGCCAGCCCTCAAAGGCAAAGTTTTGCAGGCAGTTCTTTAAGAAAGTTGGCCAGGAAAAACTGACTTTATTAATTATTCAGCTCGTCTATTTGACTCCCAGTTAAATAGCTCCATGCATTCTCTAAGTAGGCAAAAATCACCTGAAAATTCCCTTTAAATTCTGCTTTTCTGCTCAGGAGTGGGGCGTGCTTGATCAACACCTGAAATATAAAAATACATTTTTGAACTAAAAGAATCCAAATGCCAGGAAGTCATCTGCAATAAACATGGCTTTTCCTATGATACAGAAATTAAACAGCAAGAAATATGGATTGAGAACCCAAATTAGTTCTTTGGAGAGAAATGGGGTTGGACCAAACAAATTTATCAGCATTTCCAGTCAAATGACATTCAGATTTTTACATGAACAATGTTTGCTTAGCAGGCTGATATATATTTTATCCAAAATTATTGTAATTAATCCAAATTTAAGTAATTTCTGTTACAAATACTCACCCACCACCAGTTCTGTTTTGTTCCTTTCAATCCCTCCCCGTGCTCATCTTCCAGCTCTCACTGTCCCCCTGCATTGCTCCCCATAATGTTTTTATCCACTAAACCAATTTTATACCTCTGAAAACATTTAAATAACGCCCAAATTTCCAATTTCAGCCAAATTTTGCTGTCCCTTTCCCCTTTGCTGAGTAAAGCCCCTGCCTTCCAGGTGTGCATCCCTCCTTCCATCTGCAGCAGAGCCCCAGACACGGATTTGCTCCCTGCTCAGACACTCCACCATCACCAAACAGAGCAGCCCCCTCCTATCGACAGAAAATCTCCACTTGCAACTAAGAATGTCAATTATTCAATATTTCAGGATTCTGTCTTAAGCTGTGCCAGAAGTGTAACTCCCACAAGTGACAGGACCTGGCTTCTCCCCAGCTCCACAAGAGGCAAACACCAAAGGCCACTTTTTGCTGATGCTGCTGGAAGGATTTGGAGCATCATTAAAAAGCCAAAAGGGTTTCAGAAAGTTGGAAGGGAAGGAGGGTAAAAGCAAAACAATTCAAAAATATAAATCTGGGGGTGGGAGGAGGGGGGAATGCAGTGCTTTATATTCTAATTTTTTTTTAATCTAGTTTTACCAATAATACAGTTTTCCTCCTCAGATGCTCTCAGGGCATGGATGATCCTGAACAAGGGTTCTGGAATCAGGTGGCTGCTCTCATCCCAGGGCAGGGATTTAACACAGTCTGGGGTGGTTTTCATGTTTCATGGGAAGAGACAAGGAGAGTTCACGTGCTGGGTTAACACTGCACGGGGATTTCCAGTGAGCAGTCTCAGCTCCCCTGCCTGGGAGAGCATCTCTGGTCTGCCCTGGCTCTGGGAAAGCTCTCCCAGCTAACCTGGAATGGAAGGCAGCACTTCTGGAGAGGCTGTGCAGTGCATTCTAGCCCTTATCTCTTGGTCTTTCCTGGCTTTCTGTGGAGAGGTGCAATATTCCTTTCCAAAGGATCAATAAAAAAATCCTACAGGTGGGTGAGAATATTGGGATGAACATCTGAAAGTGCTGTGGTGGGACCAGACCTTGGTGTCCTGTTGGGAATCAGCAGTGACTGACAGCACTGGCATGGATCAGCCTGGGGGAGAAAGGGCTCCAGGGAGAGCTCAGAGCCCTGGCAGGGCCTGAAGGGGCTCCAGGAGAGGGACTGGGGACAGGGATGGAGGGACAGGACACAGGGAATGGCTCCCACTGCTGAGGGCAGGGCTGGGTGGGATACTGGGAATTAGGAATTCTTCCCTGTGAGGGTGGGGAGCCCCTGGCACAGGGTGCCCAGCTGGGGCTGCTCCTAGAAGTGTCCAAGGCCAGGCTGGATGAGGCTTGGAGCAACCTGGGACAGTGGAGGGTGTCCAGGGGTTTGGAATGAGATGGTCTTGAAGGTCTCTCCCAACCCAAACCACTCTATAATTCTGTTTATCTCACTCACCTAGCAAAAAGAGGATTTTATCATTCTCCCTGCATTCTGCTTTTAAGAATTCAGTTCTTTAATGGGTGCTGGAGATTATCCACAGGAAATCTTAGCCTGATTTTGCAGATCCTTTTTTTGAAGCAGGAAAGTTGAGAGTTGAGCTGGTTTTTGGTGCCATCAGCATCGATCTGGTTGTGCCATAATCACTCTTCACCTTCCCCAGGAGGTGCATGGAACAAAACAAACCCAAGAAAACCCCCAAAAATAAACCAGAAAGAATCAAAAAGCAGAATATTGAAACCTGGACTCTAAGTGTTGTTTGGGAACCGGTACAAAAGTGCACAGCACTGATTTGGGAAGCCAGAAAAGGTCTGGACACCTTTGGAGAGAGCACAGGGAAGAGTTTCTCCACTGCCACACCCCTAGAGCAGCAGCCAGCCAAGGTCTGATTTAGCTGAACCCCAAACAATCTGATTTTCTGCCAAAGGAATCAGGCAGCAGCGGGAGGATTGATGGCTCTGCTCAGAAAGCTCCTCCTCAGCACCATCCCTGCACCATTCCTTCCCTCCCAGGGGAATTCCCTGCCTCCTGCTGCATCCCTTGGAACATCTGGACATGTTCACCAGAGCCACTGCCACCTTCAGAGGGGACAAGCTTGGGCTTGGAGAGGGAGTTTGGGCAGCTGTGCTCACCAAAAGCAGAGTTTCCATGACCAGGAGCATGCAGAGATTTGTCACTAGAAGCCATCATTTCTCCCAAAGGTGACACTGAGTGACTTCAGAGCTGGAATCTGTCTCTGACATAACAAATTCAGGCTGTCAGCTTCCTTTGATGCCAGCATTAACTCCAAAAAAAAAAAAAAATTATCAATTACCCCTTCAATTTTTTAGGAAACCTGGGAATTCTCTGCATTTAACAGAAGGTGACAGCAGTACCTCAAACTGCTTTTGCATCAACTGCAAGGAATTGTGATTTTCCCCTGGCAGTGCTGAATTGTTGAAGGTATCTTTTATTTTGGGGACTTCAGGCACCTCTCAGACATTGATTCAGGAGGGCTGGCACCAGCTCCAAGAGGAGTGCTGCTGTCCCTTTTCCAGGTGAGCCATGGACACTTTAAGTGCTTTGCTTGAGGCCAGGAGTGAGTCACTGGGAGAGCCAGAACACCTCTCACGCTGCTGCCAACACCAGCTCACGAAAATAACAGCAATAATTCATGGCAACCTCAGAATTTATGGCAGAATTTAAGGAGTTCATGGTCTGAGCCCACTGGGCTCAGAATCCTTCAGCTATAATTGATGTGGTTAATGTTCACAGCCGTTCTCATGTGACTGCATGGGAAAGAATTCCACAAATTCTTAATTCTTTCTAATAGATTTCCCCAAAAGACACAAGTGCTGTATCCATTAAAACCCACTAAGACCCATTTTCCATCCCTAAAAGGAAATTGCAAACAGGAAAGCAAACTTACACATAAAAAGGGAACAAGGGCCAGGACTTTTCCAGGGGCCTTCACCCAGCTGGGATTTGTTTTTCGCTCTCCTAAATGAAAATTTCCAATGTACAGCTGTCATTTGTAGGAGAGAGCTGTTTATGGATCATTTCCTGATATTTTGTGTGTTCTCCTCTCCTCTCAGCTATAAAAAGGAAATTGTTGGTTATGATTCATTGGTCAGACCAATGCAAATGCTGCCCTTTAAATATGGCATGATTAATTTAATAGTTTACTTCTGCTGCAGGAAATTATCCCCTGGATAGAAACAAATAATCCAGTTCCTCAGGAATTTCACATTGTTTTCACAACACTTCCAGCAATGGTATCAACAACTCAGAAGTCTCTCAGAAACGTTTTGAGTGGTAATTGCCATATGTCACCATAAAAAATTATCTTCATTCTTGCTCAATTACGATGAAATTAAATATTTCCACGGAAATAACACCGGAGAGTTCACCTGGTGGTTTCCCAGCCTTTGGATGTTGTGATTCCCAGAGTAACTGGGTTTTTAAATGGCTTCAGAAAAGGGAGGCTGAAATATGCAAATAAGTCCAAGGCACAGAAAGCAGCTCAATTAATTCTCGGGAGGTGCTGAATGGGAGGATTTTGAATAGAACTTGGTTGTAGGGGGAGAAAAAAACCCCAGCATTGCCCAAATCCATCAATCTTCTCACAGGACCAAGCCACTCTGTTGTAGCACTCCATATTCATCATCTTTTTGGGGACAAGCCACTCTTTTTGTTCAGTGAGAGGGATAAAATACCCCGACTGCTGAGCACGGCTTTGTGATGTTCCCAGGGCAGGGATGGCAGTTTTTTACATGGAATTGCAATGCTGGAGACACTCAGAGCGTGCAATTAGCCACGGCACTCTGCAATTTGGCTGTCAGCAGGGAGGAGGAGATTCCTCCTCCAAATCCCTCAGGATTTTCCCGCAGTGCCATGAAAATGTCGCCGCGTGCTGGTGATGCAGGTGCCTGATGTGACAAATGCCTGTCCTCACAACCCACCTGCAACTCCATTTTGGGGTTGGGAAAAGGCTGGAATTTTTCCCAATGTGGCTCCAACTAAAACAAATCTGCTTCAAAAACCCCACTGGAGGTGACCAACTATGTCTACAGCACTTCAGACTCAATTTATCTGGACAAGGAAGGGCTGGCTGGGGTTCAGTCCATACCAAGAGCAACCCCAGGTGCTACAGGGAGTTCTCCAAGGCCAGACCTGCAGAAGACACCATGGACACCCCCATAAAGCCACAAGTTCTGTCCAGCCATGTAGGGGATCACCTGCAGAACACCAGGCTCACTCAGCCCTTTGCCATGGAAAACACCAGGAAAAGCCCCAAAAGTGCTGGAGGTGGAATCTCTGCAGGAAGACCTGGCTTGGCAACATGCCATGAGCCCACAGTCCCTGGAAGTCCAAGCAGAGGCCCAATAACAATTTCCCATTCCAGGGAGATTCAGACTGAGCACATCCACCTTGAATGATGGAGGACACAGGAAGATCCTCTTGGATTTATCAGCTTGGGCTGTTGCTTTTCATTTCAAGTGAGCTCAATTTAATATTTTGAAGAGTAAAACAGGTACAGCAGCAGCCTCAAAAAAATCATCAGTGGGCTTTGACTCCTCAGCCCATGACAGGAAGTAAAAAACCAAACCTCACTGTCCTTGTTCACATCTCCTTCTGGAAAAGCTGAGGAAGAAATGACAAAGAAGGAAAGTGCCAGAGCCTGGACTCCTCTCGGTGCTGGAGGTCAAACATCTCAACACTGTCCTGTTCATCCAGAGCCAGCCTGAGCCTCGGTGTCCCCAGGGTCTCCAACATATGGAAGTGCTAGAGAAGGTGCCCTGGCCTGAAAAGGAGGTCACATTAATATTTCAGACCACATTTAAGCACAAGTCCTTCAAGAGTTTCCAGCACGCTTCTCTGCGTACCTGGAAATCCTCTGCTGAGCTGCTTTCTTACCCAGGCACACGTGGGGCTGTGTCCAGCTGTGCTCTGCAGTTGCAAACATCTGCCTGCAGCTCTGCCACCTGCCTGGGCCAGCTGTGACCACGCATTCTGTCACCAGTCAGATGATGAATGACACTGAGGAATGTTCTGAGGAGGAAATCAGTGACAGCACAAGGGGACACAGCCTCAAGCAGTGCCAGGGGAGGCTCAGGTTGGACACCAGGAGGAATTTCTCCATGGAAAGGCTGGTCAGGCTTTGGCAGGGCTGCCCAGGGAGGTTTGGGGTCCCCATCCCTGGAGGTGGCACTCAGAGCTCTGGGCTGGGGACAAGGTGGGTATGGGGCACAGCTTGGCCTCAATGGTCTGGGAAAGCTTTTCCAACCTTAATGACTCTATAATTAAGCTAAAAAATTAAACCAGCTGAATTTCTTAATGGAAATTATTTGTCCTTTCCCAATCACCTGAGCCCAAAGCCATCTATCCCCTTTTTATCAACACAAAGCACAGCAGGGGAGCAGAGCTCGTAGGGAGACCCAGAATCAGCTCTGCAATTGTCTCCAACAATTATGGAAATTGGCCATTTCCATAGATTTTAAACTTCTCAGCATTCCCTGAAGATCTTCCCAAGAAATAAACCTTTTTATGTGATCAATTCATCCAGCACAAACTAGAAATACAGATCTGTATTACACACATCTCCTGGTCCAGGCAGCTTTCCAAAATACCTTTGCCATGAATTTCAAGTAATTAAGTCATTTCCAAGGTACAATATGGCCTGGAAGGAGAAGTTAATGAAATGAGTATATGATCCTTTAGCTAAGCTTCATAGTTTAGTAAAGAATTTGAACTTGTCATCAGGTCAGTCTGAAATTATTCATGTTTAAGGCTAAAATGATTCTGAATTGGCCTTGAGTTAATAATATGCTTGATAAAGGTTTTCGTGGAAGGAAACCCTAGGAAAACTCTTGTGGAATTTTTAGTTTAGCTTTTTTTTGTGATGGAATTTCCCAGAGGAAAGACAAGCCATTCAAACAGTGCCTTTGATCTGCTAAATTTCATATAAAAATTTGTCATTAGCACTCACAAAAATTAATCTTTCCGCATCCAGAGTGATTTAAGCCATGCATGCTGATGAGATGTACATCTCCACACTATATATGATAAAAAGTGAATTTGATCAACTCCCCTCATCCTTCAGCAGCTCTGATCACTTCTGAAGGTACTTTGCCCTCACCAGTTCTTTTTCATCTGAACTATTCCTTATAATCCCCTTCTTTGTGCTCCCAGCAGCTGCATAAGAACAAAGCCCTGCCCAAGAAACATTTCCTTGCAGGACATGTAATTATTAAATTGGGTT
Source organism: Haemorhous mexicanus (assembly GCF_027477595.1). Taxonomy (NCBI): domain Eukaryota; kingdom Metazoa; phylum Chordata; class Aves; order Passeriformes; family Fringillidae; genus Haemorhous; species Haemorhous mexicanus. The sequence goes on from NC_082350.1 coordinate 24,575,374, forward strand.
CTAATTACAGATCAGAAATTACAGACACTTCTTCAGCAAGAAAACACCCAGAATGCCATGGAGAAATTCAATGCCTAGCTGGAAGTTAAACTAAGACCATTTTGGTTTTAAAAAAATGAAAAATAAAGAAGATATTTAGGGCTCAGCTCATGGCTCCTGTATGAATTACATATGATGATATTTCAGATGCTGCTAGGCATTATTGTACACAAATATTACTTCCTATTAAAACATCTAAAAACATATGTCACTGCTGTGTGGCAGCAGCAGCAGCAGAGCCGTGCAGTCGGCATTTTCTGTGGGAAGAGAAAGCAAAGGTGCCTCTGGATATGTTCTTTCTATAGAAAGACAGACATCAGCGAGCTGCCAAAGCCCTCCAGGAAAGCCTGAGCTCCAACAGGAGCACTCAGCTCCCAAAAAGCAACTGGGAGCCAAGGGAAGATTAAAGAGATTAAAGCAACCAGCAAACGCTTGGAGCAGGCTCCAGCTGAGCCTCAGCTCCTCAGCAGCCCCCAAAAACTGAGGGGACAGACACCAAAATGCAAAATTCAGCAATGTTTGGGCAAAGCAAAGGTTGGTGGCTGGAAAGCAGAGGCAATGTGGAGGTGAAAACCTGAGGTTTGTCTCCAGAGCCCCTGGCAGGGAGCCCAGCGCTCAGCAGGGGCAATGGCAGGGACAGGGGACCACCCTCACCCCACAGGTGGCCACCCCACAGCCACCCCCTCAGGGAAAGTCCATCCCAGGTGATGCCAGCAAAGAGAGATCACCCAAAACACAGCTGGGGCAGCCAAGTGACACAAACCAGAGCAGGTCCCCCATGGCCAAGGATGGCACCCTCGGGATGGCACAGAGGGCCTTGGCCATGGCTGGGGTCCCCAGAGTGGAGCCCTCCCAGCTGCACCAGTCCCCCCAGCTGGCTGAGATGAGCTTGCACATATCCCAGATTCCAGTTGGGAATCTGGAATCCCAGGCTGGGTCAGGCTGGAAGGGCCCACAGTGGCTCAGTCACTGGTGCCACCTCCCTGCTCCAGCAGGGCCATCCCAGAGCACAGGGGTGGCACAGGGTGGTGTCCAGAGGTGATGCCTCAGCTTTTAGCATTTATATTTCTCACATTCTGTGCTGCTTTAGTGTGTGGGTCTGAGCTTCACACCAGGGCATGGTGAGCTGTGTGCACAGAGCAGGGAGACAAAACAATTCCTGCTCCAGCTGGGCACCAAGGACAAATGAGCCAAATCTCAGCCCAGGAGCACAAACCCCGTGGGCTGGAGAGAGAAAAACAAGCAGGGTGGGAGTGCCTGGGCTAAAGCTGGGCTGGGACAATGAACTGCAAGGTGCAAATGGAGCAGAGCTGATCCCAGGGAGAGACCCCGGGAGCGCTCGTGCATTTTGGGGCCATTTTGGGTCATCTTGGGGGCTGGGCTCTGGTGCTGCCCAAGGTGGGTCCATGGAGGAGATCCTTGGAATCAATCCCTGCTTTATTCTGGGACTCTGCCCAGCCCCTGCTCCAGGGCAGCCTGCACAAGGCATCAGAGGGGTCTGGAATATCCTGTCAGGGACACTCCAACCCTCTCTGGCCAGTCTGTGCCAGTCCCTCCCACAGTAAGGATGTTTTTCCTCCTCTGCAGGTGGAATTCCCTGTGGAATTTCTGCCCATTGCCTCTCCTCCTACTGCTGGGCCCCATAGAGCAGAACCTGGCTCCAGGCTAAGGAGATTTTTGGGATCTGTTTTTCCCATCCACCTTCCTAGCAGCTGAGATGTGAATCCTCCCTGTGAAATCCCTCCCTGGGAGATGAAGGGAGGGAGAGGACCCAGCCCATCTGATCTACCTCATCAGGCTCTGTCTGGGGTGGCTGGAGAAGGAAATGGGGTCAAGGCTGGCTCCAGCAGACCCTGCCCAGCATCCCCCAGTCCCTGAGGATGGAAATGTGTGAGCAGAGCCAGAGCTGCAGCTGACAAGATTTTGCTGCCATCTTCTGATGAAAAGACATCACATGGGGAGAAATGCAGCTACTGGGCAGCACCACATCCCCTGTGCCCTGGAATGATCCCATGGGAAACCTGGCTCCTTGGGCTCCCAGCAGCCTCCTGGGATCACTGGGATAAATTATTTAAATTCCTGCTCAAATTCCTGCTCCAAACTTCAGAAAACAGCCCTGTGTGCACTGTACCTCCATCACTGCTTAGCAGTTAAACACCATCTTATTGTGTTTAATAGCAAATATTGCATCATTCAAAACCCCTCCATGCTTCAATTTCCAAAAATCAAAAGTTACATCAAAATTACAGCTTTAAATCAGTAGCATGAATGAATTTTCTTCCAACAGTTAATGGATTTTCTTCAAATTTTACTTTGTTCTCTAAAAATGGGTTAAATATTTCAGTCTCTCACTCCATGGAATATTTTCACATTGGTAGCTCTTGAAAATAAAAAAAGGGACTTTATATAACATGCAGAAAAATCAACCCAGCATTAAAATAAACTTCTTCTGAGGATAATGATGAACAGCCTACTTCTCTTTTGCATTACAGAGGCAAAAGCCCTGCTCCTTTCTCCAAAGTACCACACACAACTTCAGCTAAAACACACAACCCAGTGAAACTGGAGCAGGAGCAGCTCCCTTGCAGTGCCCGAAGCTGCAAAGTTTTTGCAGTAACTCAGAATTTGGGTTTTTCTCTGCCCCAGTGAAAACCAATCCATGCATTTCTGTTCTGGCGCTGTTTATTTGTACTTTTTGCAGATGAACTCTTCCTTTGAAAGCCTCTCTCTTCTGCTCAGTGGAATGGCACAATAAAAACACTTCAGAAGGTGGAACTGAGCCACTGAGGGGCTTTTCTCCCTTCCTGGAATCCCAGAATGGTTTGGGTGGGAAGGACCTCAAAGCCCACCCAGTGCCACCCCTGCCATGGCAGGGTCACCTCCCACTGTCCCAGGTGCTCCAAGCCCTGTCCAGCCTGGCCTTGGGCACTCCCAGGGATCCAGGGCAGCCACAGCTGCTCTGGGAATCCCATCCCAGCCCCTCACAAGGAAGAATTCCTCCCCAGTCTGCCCTCCATCCAGTGGGAGCCATTCCCTGTGCCCTGTCCCTCCATCCTTTGTCCCCAGCCCTTCTCCAGCTCCCTCCCCTTCCTGCACTTCCCTGCATGTGGGATAACCTTTAAATTCCCTTGGAGGTACTCCAAAATTCTTAATATTGTGCCTGAATATGTAATTAAACAGTAAAATTTTTAAAATCACCTGTTTGTATTCATTTTTTTCCTTCACTATTCCTCAGCCTCAGTGGCCACCTACATTTACCCCAGGAGCAAACACTGGACAGAGCTGGGAAAAATTCTCTAACTGTGGAAGAGAGTTATTGCACCTCATTTATAAATTTGGGCAGGAGAAAAGCTGTCTCCCAGCCCCATCTCCTGCCAGTCTTTGGAGGGGAGCAGTGCAAGGTGTGTGAGTATCAGATTGAATCAATCCACAATGTTCTTTGGAAACTGGCACAAATTCCAGGTGTGTTTGAATCCCACACTTTGTGCCCACCAGGAACACGTCCAGTCTGTCCTGATTTCCTCACCAGATCCTCTGTAGGATGGACCAGGGATTTATCCCAAACTCAGATAGCCTCTCATGGAATAAATCCCCAGTTTCTCTTCGGCAATGAGCTCCACAGCACCAGACTGAGTTGAAATGATGGCAATAATCAGAAATCCATAACATCCCGTGATTATTGCCCAGCTCTGTTTACTTCTACAAACCTAATGCCATCTGATTAAATTTCACCATGTTTACACATCCCACCCCAGAGTTCCTCAAACAGCAGAAAATGAGATTGACTCTTCAACAGAAAGTGATAATGGGATGCAAATCCATCCATTCCCAATGTAGCAGATTGCATTGTTTGTCATGGATGTGCATCTCCAGCACTGGCACCAAACACGTCCAAAGTGCTTCCATTTAATATATTTATCCTCATGCATAATTGATTGAGATTTCCTGCATAACTGTGCCCTTTTTTTATGAGTTTAATGGTTTTAGTTCATCGGTTGGGAATGGTGTGGGAATTGAGGCAGGAAAAGTCACCACCACACAGACACAGAATTGACTGCCAGCAAATCCATGCTCAGCAGAGGAGATTCACTTTCCATGAATTATGCTCATTCCTCCCCAATCTGCTGAGAGAGGTCACATCCAGAACATGGATCAGAATTTTAAAAATAAAACATTTCTATTGAACGTCTCTCTGCCTGCTGCCTTTCAGGAACACAAATAATCAACAATACCAAAGTGCCCTCCTTAGGGACCATTCCCCTTATCCCTGATCAAACAGCTCCTAAGCTGAGTTTTCCATCACAGGGTATTTCAATCTCTGCCTGTGCTGCCTTAAAGTACACAAAAACTTCTGTCTAGGCTTCCAAAGGAGCCTAAATCAAGATTCACTGAATAATACAGAGCTGATCCAATCTCCTGCCGTGAATAAATGAGAAGCAGAAATGTTTGCTTCATTTTCTGGAATAAAGCATGGAAAGAAATCTGCTGGGCTGGAAAAGGCCCAACCCAACAGCTCTGTCCTAAACCATCCCTTTTCCTGTGATGCCTTCAGAGTTGGAGGCCAAAATTCCATGACACCCAAATCCATCCCTGTTTAGGATTCCTGCAGTCTTAAATCACCCTAAGCACATATTATGATAAATTAGGACTCCCCTAACACTGCTGAACTACACCCAACACAACAATATTCCTCCTACATTCACAACTGGCTACTAGAACCTTCCAAGTCCTCAAAAACCATTTTAAAAACCTATTTCCTTTTTTTTCTGGGATGTTTTTTTCCCAAAGTTCAGAAAGAGAAGCCTTTCCTAAAATTGCAGTGATACCAGCACAGTGATGATATCACAGTGAAGGAAAACAAGGCACAGAATAATCAGCAGCCAGAGGCTAAAGCAGAATTTTTCAAGACCATTCAATGCTGGGCTGTAGAATCATCCCCTGACAGAGAGGATTTATAATTTCAGGCCGAAATTCAGGTAATTATGGTTACAGAGAACACTGAGTCTATTGAACATTTATAAGACCATAGAAAAATGGCAAATCTGGGGAGAAAGCACCCTGGTGACTCACAGAAATGTGTGCATTTATCAACACCGTGTTCAGAGGTTACCAAAATGTTCTTATTTGCCCAGTTTCCTCTCTATTTTCCTGTTATCCATGAGGATCACCACATCCCATTCACTGAGTCAGTCAATGCCAACATTCCTGGAGAATTTAGTTCACCTGATGTTCATTTTGCTGGAAAATACCTTTTTTTCATACTAAAAAAAATTGTTAATGCATAGGAAATGTAATGATCTTCTAACAACACAGTTAATTACTGATATTTTTTCCTATTAGTGAAATGCCATTAATGCCTCCCAACAATGAGCTCAGACAAGCATTAGGAGACATTTTTAGATGCCTTGTCCAAAATGTTGTGAAGATAATGATAAACAGACATCCTCAAGTGAGGAAAAAATAAAAATCTCTCAGTCCTTACTGTTCAGTCCTTAACTCTAAGGAGAAAACAAACTCCTAATGGATTTTGACAGATAATGAAGTTGCAGGGATGAAAAAAAAAAAAAAAGAAGTGTGTGCTGGTTGTCTTTGATGTATTGTTTCTTGAGGTGGTACCACAGCCTAATTTTGCTGCTAAAATTCCTCCCTGATAAATCACTCGGTCGTGACATTTAAATGAAGGCAAAAAGAAGAGGCTTAAAATTAAGAAGTCTTTATGAATATGTTGTTGCAGTGGATAAATGGATTTATAGCAACAGCACAAAGATCAATAAGTCTGTTAAAATGGAGAAGTGATTTTCTCCTTCACCTCACAGCCAGTGGGCTGCAAGTTACTCTGAAAATACAGAAATGGGATAAATTGAAAAAATATCAGAATTAGGGCACTAAAAGTGGGAGTGTTTGGGGTTAGGACACTTTTAATGAGTGCAGCAGTTACTTCTCAGAGTATCACCAATCCAGCTAAAATAAAGATGGGGTTTTGCTGCCTGATGTTAAAGCAATTCCCAAAAATGGGAATGCAAATGAAACCGGCTCCTCCACGGAGCAGCTCCGAGCCAGAGCAGCCAAAATCAGTGGGAGGAGGGTTTGGAACTGTGCCCCAGCCCAGCTCCCCACACCACAAACCACGTCCAAACAATCCATGGGCACGGGAAAGTTTGTGTTCCCTGCTGTGAGGAGCCACTGCAGTGACACATCCCCAAAACCACTGGAGCCACCAGGGAAAAACGGGAATTCAAGGGACAGGATTGGCCCCATCCTGACTCAAACTTGTGGGGTTTTCTCCTCGTGCTTCTGGCAGGGCTGTGGAGTCAAGGAGGAACCAGAGGAGAGCTGGAGATGAGCCCAGCAAACGTGGGCATCCATTTCAGCTGCCAGAACTGCAGGGAAGGACCCTGAGCCCACAGCCCACGGGGTGAGGGGTGTGGGATGCTCCTGCCCCCCACCCAAGGTGGTTCATCCCCCTCTGAGAGCTTTGGGAGAGCCTCTGTGCTCAAATGTGGCTCCGGGGGACATGGAAATCAAATAACACCTGCTCCTGACCTGCTCCTGTTCCTGCAGTGGAAGTTCTAACCCAAGAAAACCATAGGAAGAATTTACAAATTAAAACTTCCCCTCTGAACCTGAGCAGAGCAGCAAAGGACTGTGCAGTGGTGGCAAATCCATTTTCCTGACTGAACTTCTAAAAATAATCATTTATTTCCCTGTTTTACAGCTCTGATTGCCACAGGGCTCCTACTCCTGGTCCTCCCTGTCTCCCATCATCTCCAAGGCTTTTCCCACTCCCTCTGTTTCCCAATAAGTCCCTTCTCCCTCACAGTTCCACTCCACAAATGTCTGGAGGGACAGGACACAGGGAGCAACCCTAAACTGCCAGAGGGCAGGGCTAGATGGGATTTTGGGAAGGAATTCCTGCCTGGGAAGGGTTTTTGGGAAGGAATTCCTGGACTGGCACAGGCTGCAGCCAGCAAGGGTCACCCCAACTGCATCATCCAACTGCTTCTGCCATGACAAAATAAACTTAACTGGGCCTACATTTATCTCTTATCCACCTCACAGCTAAAAATCCTGATCCAGGAAAGTCCTTAAGTAAGCTTCCCCTAAGTACAAAAGGAGCCCATTCCTTTCCATGAGGTCAATAATCAGATATTCAGCCCTTGCAGAAGGGCTGTGAAAGCCTCCAGGACACCCAGGAGCCCTGGGGGAGCACTGCACCCACACGAACACGATTTTTATCTGTACCTGATGCCTGGAGAAGCTCAGTCACACCTAAATAATCAGAGCTAGGGCAGTGTTGAGATGAGACAGCTGCTTTTAACCAGCACAGAGCTGCCAGAGAAATGCTTTCAGCAACAATTTTCTTCATTTGTCCTGCCGATAAATCCTCTGGGCAACAACTTTCTCCATTTTTCCTGCAATCACGCACATCAGTTTCCTTTCTGTTTTAATTTTTGATAATGAAAAGCAGATTCTTTTGTATTATTTAAGTCCCCAGACTAACCCTGGCTTTCAGAGAAGTCTGATTTTTGTGTCTGAAGCTCCCAGCCCCATCCACTTGTGCCACCAGTGGAAATCTGAAAGGGAAAGTTCAGCTGCTGACGATCCAAATTAAAATTGTTCCCTCCATTTGAAAGGATGTGGAATTTTCTCCTAGATTGAGTTTGACACTGTATCACTAAAGTGAATCTAATTCACTGTGATCTCCTTACCATTTAGAGCCAATGGCCCATTCATGTGTAAATGCAGAGTTAAAGGGGGAAAAAAGTACAGCAAAGGCAGACCATAATGTCATCTGTATCCAAGCAATCACCTCCATTGTGGTGCTGGGACAAAGGAGAGGTAAATATTAAACAGGAAAAGGGTTGTGGTTTCACAGGCATTCAGGGATGTCCATTTCAGAACAAAATCCAGGCACTCACTGTATTTCTGCTTTAGCCTTCAGACTTGGGGATTAAATCCTGTTTAATACTGAATCCCACCTACTCTGCAGCCAGCAATCAAACACCCCTGCAGGCAAATAATCCTGGGTCATTTCCCAGAAAAAGATCCCAGAGCAGGACCCTTAGATGGGAGCGTGACCACCACAGTGAAACAGCATCCCCAGCTGTGGATTCCAGGTGTGTTCTGAACACCAGGGCATGGAAAGTGCTGGAAAGACATTTCCTTAGCTAGCCACTAAGCCAGAAGGCAAGCCTAGGGTTAAGTGAGTCCTACAGCACTAAGGGAATGAGGAGTGACTGACACAAAGAGTAATTTTAGAATGATAAAGTAGGAAAATAAAGGAGGCCAGCCCTCAAATGAAATAATTATCAGGGCACAAAGAAGGGGAAATGCCACCCAAGAGGCAAAGGCAGAAGCCTGCCCTCTGCCATGATTTTCATGTAAAAGCCACTGATGTGGTTACAGACCCAGCTCCAAAGGTTTTCAGACTCCACAGTTTCAACCCTGGGTGCTCCTGGGTGGGAGCCCTGAGGCTCCTCCTGCAGTGCAAACCTTCCACAGAGTTGCACAGGTTTGAAAAGTGAAATATAAATAAATACATAAGCAGAGGAATCACTAAAATGGGCTGTAAATAAACTTTCCCTTCCTTCAGTGGTCTTTAGGTGAGGGCCCAAGAGTTTTATCCTGCAAGTCCCTCCCAAACTGAGGAACTCAGGAAGGGGCTGGGTAAAAAATTCCACAGGATTTTTTTACTGGGTGGAAAAAAAACCAAAAACCAGTCTGAGCTCATCTCCTTTCCAATCTCTCCTCCTCTGTCACCATTTCTAATCTAGATCTGATTTTCTGGAAAAGCCTGCACTCTCCAAAGGGTCCAAACTGTGGGAATTCCCTGCTGGAGGGTTCTGCTCCTGTCCAGCCCTGCCTGGCTCCGACTGCTGCCCGCTCTGGTACAGTTGTAGATGATTACAAGAGTCATTAAGCAGCATAAAATCATGCATGCTGGCTAATTAATGTGGAATTGATTCTCCTTTTAGTTTCATATTTTATGCCAGTTGAACTCCACTGGAATCAATAAAGGCAAGCTCAGTAAAGGTTGCAGTAAAATTGATGTTAGTGAAGGACGTCGGGTTGGAGTTTAATGAGTTATAAAATCCAAAGAAACAAAGAGAAAATCAAACTTGCAGCTCCATCCATGTATTTATTGTAATTGTACGTGACCAGGAGCGCTTGGGAAATTTCCCTCAATACCAGAATCCAAGGGATGCACTGGAGGCTCAGCAGAAGAGAAAGGAAAGCTCTCAGAGTGATGTAAAAGGGGATGAAAACCCCAGAAACTTCAAGCTGAGGCTCTGGAAGCTTCCATTCTTTACTCCCACCTCAAACCCTCTCCAGATGTACAAAGAATCTTCCCAAACTTTCCTTCCATTTGCCAAGGGTTGCTATCCTCATCTCCCTCCATTGCCCACCTTCAGTGCTCAACCCAGTCTCTGTCCTCACAGGTCTCAAGTCTAAGTTGGGAAGTCCTAACCCAACTTAAACCACAGAAAGAATTTAAAAATTAAAACATCACCTCTGCACACTGCCATTAAAACTTGAGCCAGCCAACCCTTCTTTGGTTTCCTTTCTGCCTCATCTCACAGTGCCCCTCTCAGAGCAGAGTTTCCCTAACTTTGGTTAAATACAACATTTTCAGGAGTGTCACCGTGCTGTGACACATGAAGTGGGGCTGTCATGTCACATTATGGGATGTGACACAACACAATTTGATGGGCAAACCTGATCTGACACTGATAGCTCAGGTTTGAGCTTTTATCAGTTTCACATTCTGTGCTGCTTTAGTGGGTGGGTCTGAGCTTCATATTATGGGATGGTGAGCTCTGTGCACAGAGCAGGGAGACAAAACAATTCCTGCTCCAGCTGGGCACCAAGGACAAATGAGCCAAATCTCAGCCCAGGAGCACAAACCCCGTGGGCTGGAGAGAGAAAAACAAGCAGGGTGGGAGTGCCTGGGCTAAAGCTGGGCTGGGACAATGAACTGCAAGGTGCCAATGGAGCAGAGCTGATCCCAGGGAGAGACCCCGGGAGCGCTCGTGCATTTTGGGGCCATTTTGGGTCATCTTGGGGGCAGCCCTGGCTGGGCTCTGGTGCTGCCCAAGGTGGGTCCATGGAGGAGATCCTTGGAATCAATCCCTGCTTTATTCTGGAACCCTGCTCCAGTTCAGCCTGCACAAGGCATCACCAGCACAACTCCCAGAGATTTGTGTTTATCCAACCACCAGCTCCCTCCACCCTCTCTGTGAGAGATACACATTAAATATTTGCTATTTATCTATTTCTTTTTTAGCTGCAGATTCAGGCCTTGACCTTTCAGGGCTGGCTGGAAATGAGCAGTGCCAGATTTGCCTGCCGTGAGTGTTTTGACAACAGTTTTGCTGATGAGAGGATCGAGTTGTTGCCGTGCTCAAAACCAACCTGCTCTGTGCAATAAAATGAAGAGTTTGCTCCAAAAATGTTGTATTTCACAGCCTTAATTGTATCAGAGCTGGATAGAGCACGGCTTTCATTCCCATTCCTTCACAATTTTGGAAAACCAAATTAGAAAAAAGAAAGAACTTCAGAAACCGTTGATTCCTCACACAAAACAAATAAATAAATAGTCAAATTTCTAAAGTGCTTAGGTTTTTTTGGCCTCTGAGGCATTTTCTATGGATATTTCGTGGCAGCTTTGGCTCAGATTCCCATCAAAAGTTAGCTCCAGCAATTAGGCAGAAGTACAGGAGTATTTCTGTCAGACACATTCCATGATAACCACAGCAGCACATCCAGGCAGCCTCTCCTCAGGGCACATCTATTTTTCAAATGGAAATACACCCAGATTGAGCTGAATTTTCTTCAGCCTCCCAGCCCAGAGAGGGTGCAGGAAGGGGTTTTTAATCCAGCCTCACTCATCTATTACAGCTCCATAAACTGTGTTTGTCCTAAGGAGTCATCTGGAATTTGTAACAGGCCAAAAATGGAGCCTGGGTAATTGGTCTAAAGAGGTTTCTTATTTATCCTCCCCATTTTTATATTTAATATGAATTATCCAACGCCAATCTCTCCAAATCACACAGGAGATGTTTAAAAATCAATTTTTCCCTCATCCCTGGTAATCACTGGGATTATTTTACCTTCCATGGCCGTTTTGTCAGGGAGGTTTGAACCAGATTCCTGCTTATTCCTTCAGACAAATCACCCAGATTGATCCCACTGGAACATCAGCATCAAGGAGGGCCTAAATCACCCACCAAGGTGTGTGCACAGCTCAGCATTCCCTAAATTCTGCTGTGGGATCTTATTCCCTGGGACACATCCACTGTCTGCTTGCCTCAGTGGGGAATTCCTCAGTGCCAGCAGCTGGATTTGCATCCAACACAACAATACCCACACATCCCTCAGATCAGATCAGATCAAGAGTTTTGCCCAAAAAACCCCAAAATTGCCTCATGCTTTAGACTTACTCACTATGGAAAAATGGCCAGAATTAATTCTAAAGTCTTTTTAAACATCACGACCCAAGTCAGTGCTCAAAGGGAATTCTCTCTGAGGGATTTTTCTTTCCCTCCCCAGCAGCAGCTGCTGACTCACTCAGCTCTCAGTTGCTAAAATTTATGACAACAATAAAATGTTGAAGTCAACCTTCCTTGGAGGATGCAGCTTGGGCTGGAGAGTCAAAATCCAGGGAAGTGGCCCAGGGAGAGGGGTCCTGGGATGGTCCCAGCCACTCACCCCAACCAAACCTGCCTGCATTATTCCTCCTGGCATGCTGCAGCTGGTGTCAGGCCCAGGGAGCTGAATCCCAGGGGGTTTGGGCTCATTGCAGCTCTGGCCCGTGCTGAGGGGAGAACAGACTGAGCAGGAGGCAGGAAAGGGCTCCTGGAATTGCAGAGCAGCCTGAATTTGAAGGGATCCACATGGATCCAACTCCTGACCCTGCACAGGTGACTGAGGTGGGAGTGGGGGTTGGAAATTGGGGAGGGGCTGCTCTTCACTGCAGTCACCAAACTCAGGAAAATCACCTTTTCCCTGGAAAACCCTCTGGAATCTGAGTTTGGTTCAAGCATCTCCAACAAACAGAGCCCAGAGCCACTCCCAACACCTGGGACCACCTGGATGAACCTGGTGGTTCATCCTCTCTCTTGACAGCCCTTCCTGTCTCTGGCCTCTTTATGTCTGATTAATTTGATTTACACTGATTGCATTGGTCCTTAGGCAAAAGAGCTGTGAGCTGAATAAATATAATAATAAAAATATAGTCATGGCAAATGTAATGATAAAACTAATAATGGTAAATATATAATAGTCTAATAATGGTAAATATAATAATACAATTTAGAATGATAAATATAATAAAACTAATAATGAGAAAATAAGGATAAAAATAAGGATAAAAAAATTAAGGATAAAAAAATTAAGGATAAAAAAAATTAAGGATAAAAAAAATTAAGGATAAAAAAAATTAAGGATAAAAAAAATTAAGGATAAAAAAAATTAAGGATAAAAAAAATTAAGGATAAAAAAAATTAAGGATAAAAAAAATTAAGGATAAAAAAAATTAAGGATAAAAAAAATTAAGGATAAAAAAAATTAAGGATAAAAAAAATTAAGGATAAAAAAAATTAAGGATAAAAAAAATGAATGATAAAAAAAATGAAGGATAAAAAAAATTAAGGATAAAAAAAATTAAGGATAAAAAAAATTAAGGATAAAAAAAATTAAGGATAAAAAAAATTAAGGATAAAAAAAATTAAGGATAAAAAAAATTAAGGATAAAAAAAATTAAGGATAAAAAAATTAAGGATAAAAAAATTAAGGATAAAAAAATTAAGGATAAAAAAATAAGGATAAAAAAATAAGGATAAAAAAATAAGGATAAAAAAATAAGGATAAAAAAATAAGGATAAAAAAATAAGGATAAAAAAATAAGGATAACCCTGCACTCGGCAGGTCAAGCACCACATACCAAGCTTATCCCTACCAGTAAGTTAAAATTAAATAGCAACCATTTGGTGAGAGATTTAAAGAGTGGGCAGGAATTGTTCCCTGTGAGGGAGGGCAGGCCCTGGCACAGGTGCCCAGAGCAGCTGGGGCTGCCCCTGGATCCCTGGCAATGACCAAGGCCAGGCTGGAACAGCCTGGGAGAGTGGAGGGGTGGAATTGGATGGGTTTAAAGGTCTCTATCAATGCAAACCTTTTGGATTTTATGGCAAAAAATGGAGACCAAGGAGGAATGACCAATTTAAGGGCAGCTTGGCCAGGAGGCAGAGAGGGCTGGGATGGATGCTGGCAGACACTGACCCCTGGCTGTTTCACTGTGGATGGGTCAGGCAGCAGCAGTGACTCAGGCTCTGAGTCAGCCCCGCTGCTGCTGGGGCCTGCAAGAGCCTCCTCACCTCAGCTGGAAATTTCACTTCATTAAGCAGCCCCCACACCCTAATTGGGGCTGGTTTATTCTGTGCCTCAGCCCCTCTGGGTCACCTCGTGCTCTGCAAAGCATCTCAGACACCAAAGTCATTCCATCCTCCAGGAGCAAACCTCACAGGGCTGGTTTTACTGCACACTGCCAGGGGAGTGGGACATCACTGAGCTGTTTCATTAACCCCAAGTCACTTTTCTGACTGTTTAGTCGGCCTGGGAGGAATTTCCAGTGCTGTGGAGTTATCCAAAGGAGCAGCACCAGGAAAAGTGGGATTTCTGTTTCAGGAAGCCAATCCCCAATGTGCAGGCAACTGCCTGAGCTGTTCTTCCTTTAATGGAGACACATTGATCATCTGCAGGAGCTGCTGGGAAACAGTTCTGTGTTCTCATGGCATCAGATGGGGAAAATCTGCCTGGAAAGGGGGGAAGTCCCCACTCCTGGAGAGCTGGAAAAGCCATGGAGATGCTGCACCTGGGGATAGGATTCAGTGGGGAAGATGCCAGAGCTGGGTGAGAGGTTGGACCCAGTCCTAGAGTCTCAGGGACACATTTTATGAAAAATCCTTTCATTGGGATCTTTTCTCCTGGGAAGCTTCAGCTTCTCCATGTTTTGCTGCTTTGGAATGTGATCTGGAGAATTGTTTACCCAGCATGTGAATTGTTTTCACTTGATGACCAATGACAGCCACCTGTGTCGAGGCTGTGAGCAGTCACAAGGTTTTATTATCATTCCATTCCTTTCTATTCCTTGCCAGCCTTCTGATGAAATCCTTTCTCTATTCTTTCAGTATAGATCTAATATATAATTTTCTTTTAATATAATATTTACCATAAAATAATAAATCAGCCTTCTGAAACGTGGAATCAAGATTCTCATCTCTTCCCTCGTCCTGGGACCCCTGCCAACACCATCACACTAGAGGACTTTTCCAACCTGAAATTCCACAGTTCTGTGCCTCCTGAGACTGCAGGACACTGTGAAACACTTCTGGAGGAGTTTCTGCTCCCCAGTGCCAGCCCTGTGATCCCCTGGGATACAGGAAGCAGCTCCCAGGGCAGGAATCCCCAGCATTATACCAAACCCACACTCCTGGCTCCTCCAACTGCCTCCAGCTGTTGATACAAGCCTAACAATCTTGTTTAGGTATTTATAAACCATAAATAAATCATTAAACACTAATTATATTTCCTTTCTTTCCCCTCCCATCCGAGCTGCTCCCCTTGCTGGCCCTCACTGCCATGAGTATTTCCAGCCCCCATTCCAAGGAACTGTTCCATGAAGGATGGCTTTTAAATCATTTCCCACTACCAAATGCTCTCAGCCATCCTAGCAGACAGCATCTGTTTATTTAAACGATCTGAGAGGACTCATTAATCCAGGGCACACAATAAAATTGTCACTTTGGGTCAGGAAATGCTGTTCCCAGCCTTGACAAGACCCAAAGAAGATCATATCTTGTGCTCTTAAGGATTTATCCCGAGAAATTGGAGCAAGCCAGGACAGACACAAAACCCTCCCCAGCTCCTGCCCTGCTGAGCTGTGAGCTTCCAGCATGTTTAACTCACTGAAACCCACACCCAGCATGGAATAAAACCCCTAACTTTTACTCCTATCCATAATTTACAACAACCTTCAGGCGTTTGCAATGGCTGAAATTAAATAGGAAATTAAGCAATTCCCCCAGGGTGGTGGGGTGGAGGCAAAAACTGCATTTAGAAATAAGCACACAAGTAGTTCATGCTGCTTTTGTGGGGATTACTCAGCACCACTCCTCAGCAGTCCCCTGACACGTTTTTTAGGATATTCCCTGAAGCATCCTGATTTTAAGCTGCCTCAATGCCTCCAGCACGCTCCCAGCTCCCCCTTCCAAGGGCATTCTCAGCCTGGAAAATTGGTTTTCACCCATTGTAAATCCATAAAATCCACACCAGGCATCTCCAAGGGCTGAAGGCCAGGTTAGAGTGCACGCTCCCTCCTTTTTTGGGGGGTTTAAATTAGTACAGAAATGAAATTTGCTGCTATTGTAGAGTATAAATGAAGATGTTCCCTTTCCATCGGGCCCTGCCTCAGGTAAGCCTCAGACTTTTAAAAGTGCTGATGCTCTCAAATCTCAGCCTGAGCTGAGACAAACATTTCCTTTTGCCAAGAAATAAACTCTGGAAAATGTTAAACCTGGAAGCAGGAAAGGACAGGGCACCTGCAGAGCCCATGGGATACTGGGAATGCCCCAAATTTTTCATCCCACAAAAGTGACAAAAATGGGAATTTGAGAAGAAAGAAATCCCAATTCCTGTGGAAGGTTTATTATCCTTCCCTTCCTGCTGGAATAAAGTGACATTTTAGGAGTGCTGCATTTATTTAAGTGCCACCCTGGCATGTAAATATTTGATTCCATAATGATTATTGGCAGTCATGATAAAACAGCTCACGAGTTCACCCCGTGAGTTTGTTTATTGCATGAAAGGATTTGCCCAGAAGCAAATTTCAGTGGTGATGAGAGCTTGTATTGACACAGAAAAAATTAAATGGGAATTTTATTGTCATAAAATATCAGGATTAAGCTAATCATACCCCAGCTGTCAGTGACAGAGAGAGGTTTATCAAAATATTGCAAAATTACACGGTCGTGGAGCGGGGTTGGGTTTGGGGTTTTTTTTTTTCTGTATCATTTTGAAATTAGATTAGACAAAAGTCTATCTCAACAGAGCACTCAGTTGCAATATTTAACAGTTAACTGGGAAAATTCAGCTTTATGAACAGGAGAATATCAGTCATTAATCATTAATTATAAAACCTGAAGAGACAGTCCCATCAGGCTGACATTGAATACTGAGAGGAGAGCCAGGAAAGCACAGTGTGCACAATGAGTGGCCCTAATTGCTGCAGGGTCACCCCATGGGGTGGTTGATCTGTTCAGGCAGGAACAGGAATCAGATTTGGGCCTGGTTTGAAGGAAAACGGGGCTCTGACAGCCAGGAGGGTGGGAAGGAGCTGGGAACAGCTGGAATGGGGGGTGCAACATCCCAAAGCCACAATCCCAGGAATGTTTGGGTTGGAAGGACCTTAAATCCCATCCCATCCTGGTGCCTCAGGATTTGAGCTTTTCCATTTCCACCTGTCTGTGGCCCTGCAGTTCTTCAGTGTGTGACTCTGAACTCCACAGCCAGGCTCAGCTGCTGCTGTCCCATTTTGGGCAGACACAACAATTCCTCTCCAGGCCTGGCAATCAAGGACACCTCACTGCCTCAGGGCCAGAGATGGGAACAAAAGTGAGCTGGGGCAGCAAACTGGGGGTCAGTGCCTTCATTGGCTGGGGCTGGGGTTGGAGGATGAACCCCCAAATGGCCCAAAGTGATCCAAGTGTGAAACCCGTGAGCTGTGGAGCATTTTGGGTGCAGCCCCTGGGGGGCTTGGGCTGCCCTGGGTGGACCTGAAGGGCTTCAACCCACAGAACTGCTTCTTATTCCCTCCACTCTGCCTGCCCTCTGCTTTTAGGGAGCCCCAAAAAGCACCAATCCCACCCCATTCCTATGGCAGGGACACTTCCCACTGTCCCAGGTGCTCCAAGCCCTGTCCAGCCTGGCCTTGGGCACTGCCAGGGATCCAGGGGCAGCCACAGCTGCTCTGGGAATCCCATCCCAGCCCCTCCTCACCCTCCCAGCCAGGAATTCCTTCCCAAATCCCATCTAACCCTGCTCTCTGTCCATTTGCAGCCATTCCCTGTGTGCTGTCCATCCATCCCTTCTCCAGGTTTCCTGCAGCTCCTCCAGGCCACCCTGAGCTCAGCCCAAAGCTTCTCCTCTCCAGACTGGACAATCCCAGCTCTCCCAGCCTCTCCTCCACCCCTCTGACCATCCTGGAGCCTCCTCTGGAGTCGTTCTTCAAACATTTCCATGAAAAACCCCAGAAAGCCCCATTTTCTCATGGAAACCACGTTGCAGTTGGTCACTTTTAAAGCAATTCCCACTTGTCCTAAGCCACAGCATTCCCAACACTGTCCTGCCCTCGTGCCACGTGTTCATAACACACAAAGCTCCTGGTGTGGGTACCTGGGAAAGGTCCTGCCCCACCTGCCTCCTTAATCCTCATCCAGAACCTTCCTTTCTGTCCCACCCATGCCAAAGGCAAGCCTTGTCCTCTGAAGGAGAAAAAATAAATCAAGGAAATTGAAGGAAAAAATAAAAAACCCACCCTCAGATAGGAAAATGTCTTTCATGCTCTGGAAGCAGAATTTAGAGACTTCCTTTATCTGGGGTTTTTGTCCATCCCAAAGTCTCAATTTGTTCTCCCCTGATTGTTTTCTAACTTTACCAATTATCTCAGGGGGGCATCAATTTGTTTTCAAAGTCAGGCATTAATTTGAAACAACACTTGGAGCAATCCTGCTTGCTTCCTTCTGAAGGTCTTTTTAATGGCACAAGCATCTGCAGAGCCCATCAATCTTCCCTCCTGGATATCTGGAGAGCCATCTCTGTCCTCTCAGGAAGGCTGCTCCAGGAGGATTTATTCATTCCAAAAGATTCTGATATCTCATTATGCCCTACCTGGAGAGCCCCTTGCTGGCTGGGACACATGGGGAAAGTTTTGCTGCTGTTGTCTCCAGCTTGGCTTTTTTCTCCCTCCAAAAAACACCCCAGAAAGCCACAGATTTAATGGAAATAATTGGAAATAATGCTGATTAACAGTAATATCATTTTAGTGGGCCTTAAGTGTCTTGGGAGGGAATATAGAGCTGGGCTCTCCTTTAGGGATAAGGAGAATAATTTCTTTGTGTTTGTGCCCTGTGAAATCCTACAGTGCTCATTTCAGATATTAATTGGGATTATCCAGGCAATTCTCCATACTGGCCTTAACTGGTGATAACTGAGTTTGTTCCTGAGCAAAGATTTGCTGGGACAAGTGGAAAAGTGGGATCAACAGCTTTTAACCCTCTCCAAGGGATGGGCTTGGCTGCTCTCCTCCCATTCCCTTCTCTCTGCCCAACAAAAACTCCAATGTTTCCACACCTTTTCTATCCTTTTTTACCAAAATTTGAGAATTGAGATTTAAAATCGGCACCCTGAACAACCCAAAGTTTTCCAAATGCTTCCAGGGAGACTCTCCTGTTTCCCTGAAAATACCCACTGTATTTTTCTGGAATTAATCTTTTAAAGAACCACAACTTCCTAAACAAAAAACGTCACTGAACGCTCGGGATATTTTGGATCTGCAACGAATCTCTCCAGAAATTACAGACAACTCCTTAAAATTATTGTGGAAAAGGAATCCCAGAGCTTGCAGAGTCCACCCCAACCCCACCATCTCCTCAAGCCCTGAATCAAACAGCTCATTACTAACTCCATAATTAATTAGTGTTTTCTAAGACTTTCCCCTCACAGCATTAAGGAAATGAAACAGAATGAGAAAGAGGAGAGGAAAATCATTTCCACCATCCCCTTATTAAAGTTTCTGCTGCAGCACTGCAGGTGTTATTAAAATACAATAAAAATGCAAAAGGTCATGTGTGAGAGGGAAATATGGAAGGATTGTGCTTGAAAAACCAAAATATTTAGCAGCTGATGCAGGAGATGAGTCAGAACCCTGAATAAACTTAAATGGTGTATTGGGAGGGCAGTACCCCCATTTTTTAATCTTAATTGAGCCTCAGGATTATTACTGAAATTTGGGGTCTTGTTCTTTCTGATAGAAGTGCTAAAACACCCCATTTTCCATGGAAAATATGCAGAGCTTTGCAGGAGCCAGGAAATCAAAGGGACATGTCCTGCTTAGTTTCCCACATTGCTGACTCTGTTTCAGGTCAATAAGTGAGCTCCAAAGTGAAAATGAGCATTCAAAATCTCTTTGCAATTGTATTTGAATTAAAGAAAGCACCTTCCAGGTGATTAAATGTAATTAACCACAATTTGTGGTTCCAAGGAAATCCTCACTCGGGAAAAATCAGTGAGCTTTGCATGTTTGAGAAAAGGCTCCAGAAAAAATCAGTGAGCTTTGCACGTTTCAGAAAAGGCTCCAGAAAAAATCAGTGAGCTTTGCATGTTTGATAAAAGGTTCCAGAAAAATCAGTGAGCTTTGCATGTTTGAGAAAAGGCTCCAGAAAAATCAGTGAGCTTTGCATGCTTGAGAAAAGGCTCCAGAAAAATCAGTGAGCTTTGCACGTTTGAGAAAAGGCTCCAGAAAAATCAGTGAGCTTTGCATGTTTGAGAAAAGGCTCCAGAAAAAATCAGTGAGCTTTGCATGTTTGAGAAAAGGCTCCAGAAAATCAGT
The DNA here is from genome assembly GCF_027477595.1 of Haemorhous mexicanus. NCBI lineage: Eukaryota > Metazoa > Chordata > Aves > Passeriformes > Fringillidae > Haemorhous > Haemorhous mexicanus. The sequence continues at coordinate 24,595,076 of NC_082350.1, forward strand.
GAGCTTTGCACGTTTGATAAAAGGCTCCAGAAAAATCAGTGAGCTTTGCATGTTTGAGAAAAGGCTCCAGAAAAATCAGTGAGCTTTGCATGTTTCAGAAAAGGCTCCAGATTCCTTTTTAAGCGAGATCCAGAGTAAAACCCCAATTCTGTGGCCCTCCCACAAAGGTCATTGTCTCCCTCAGCAGAATTCCTGTGTTGTCAAGGCACTACATTTGGGATAAAAGGATTAATGTTGTGTTTCCCATGGGATAGGCTGGATTGTAGAACCTCAACATTTTTAAATGGCACATTTAAATAATAGTGATAAATAGGCACAAAAATAAAATAAATTAAATAAATTAAATAAATAAATAGTAATATAAATAATATATAATAATATTATTATTATGTATTATATATATAATGTTATATAATATTATAATATTTATTATACATTCTATTATATAAAATTATATTATTATATTTATTATAATATATTATATAATATATGTCATATAATAGTAAAATAAACTAAATAAATAGTAATGAATAGGCACATTAAATAATCATTGAAATATAAACAAGATGCTTATTTCAGCACCACTTTGAAAAGTAAGAAATATATACATTTATATACTATAAAATATTATTGTCTAAATTATTTTCCTTCTATATTATAATTTCTTATAAAAATCATACATATTATTTTATATATACTATCAATACTTATACTAATATCAATATTAATATGATTTCTCTTTGCAGTTTTATTATAGCATTATCTATAATTATATCTTTATTTATATGTTATATTATAACTATTATAAATTTTATGAAATTATTAAAATAGAATATATCAGAAATCTGGAAGAGAATATTATAATAGAAACCTATTTGAGAAGTAATAAATATACACATTAACCAAGTTTCTCATGGAATACTCCAAAAGTGCTGGAAAATTATCACAACTTACCCTCCTGGAGCAGGCCAAAAGCTGGCATTTCTCTCAGTGAAATGTTTCATTTTTCACATCTCTGCCACTTTTTAACCCTAAAACAGCAGCTGGGAGTTGAGGCTGGAAGCTCCAAACTCTTCCTGCCTTTACCCCAAACCCCACCTCACCCCAGAAGCACTGATGAGGCTTCTCCTGAATTTCTGGCTCATGAAGGAAATGCAATCAGGCCCCAACTGCAGGCAGCTGGAAATGCAGAGCTTTCCTCACCTGCACTAAAGCCCAGTTCTGTTCCATCACCTGTGGGTGACCACGCAGGGTGGTGACTGCAGGAGGGCAGCACAGGGTCCCTGGGTGTCCCTGGGTGTCCCTGGGAGTCCCTGGGAATCTTGCTCTTATTCCTGGGATGTGAAGTGCCACCACTCAGGTGCTTCCCCAGCACCTGGGCAGCACAGAGCAAGTTAAAGGGGCTCAAACTTCCTCAGGAATCTGAGTGGTTTTCCTGCTTCGGGGAAATAATCTCATTTCTGATCATGAATTTCAACCAGTCTCAGAAAAATCGTTAATTAAATATGCAGGGGGGATAAGCATGGTGAGCTAAATCAGGGAATTTGTCCTGATTGTTTGAAAAGCTGCTCTTTTTCCTTTGCTGCTTTGCAACTGTTACACTTCCAAAGAAAATTATTGGAGAGATCTTTCCAATGGGAGATCTCCAAAACCAGATTTTAATTGGATCTTGGGAAGGGATTGAGGAGGGGCTGGGATGGGATTCCCAGAGAGCTGGGGCTGCCCCTGGATCCCTGGCAGTGCCCAAGGCCAGCTTGGACAGGGCTTGGAGCACCTGGGACAGTGGCAGGTGTCCCTGCCATGGCAGGGGTGGCACTGGGTGGGATTTGAGGTCCTTTCCAACCCAAACAATTCCATAAAAGGTAGAAATATCAGAGAAAGCGTGAACCTGCCCTTGTAGAAACCAACATAATAAGAAATCTTATTATTAATTTGATTTATCTGAGCACGTGGATGACTCCTGACCCAAATTACTTCTTGGAACAAAATAAAATACAACTTCCCATGGCATTAAGAACAACCATCCCAAAGATAAGAAGAGGAAAAAGCTATTTTTTCTTGTTAAAATGCAGATGTAATTTTACATTCTCTCATAACTGGAGCCTGAGTCCATTTCCTAGGAATATTTTTTATTCCATTAAAGCTCTCCCTATGCCTGCACACACTGATGCATGAGAGCAGTGGTTTGGGATGTTATTACATTCCAACAGCTGCTTGCTACTTTTCATTTAAAAGGGACAGGCAGTGGAAATAACATTTTTAGGGGGAAAAAACCCAAACCTGGAGAACACGTTGATAATTTGGTTACCAGGAATTTTACCTCTGGAAGTGAAAGGGGTTTTGACAAAACAGCACAGGGGAATCGTGAGGGCATCACCATGAGATGACACGCTGGGAAATTCAGTCTTGGTCTGGGCAGGAGGGTTGGGACAAATGTCAAATTCAAAGGCTCCAGTTTTGTAAGATATTGAGAATGACCTAAAATTAGGGATTGGGAGCTTTGCAGCTTCCCAGGCACTCCATGTGCCAAAGAAGATGTCACAGTCAGCCAAAATATGTTCAGACTGCAGCGAGAGTCTGAGTGGAGCCATTGAGGGAGGAATTCCAGCCACACCACCCTCCAGCTTCAGGGAAACTCAAGGATTTCAACAGCCCTGGAAGTGCCCAAGGCCACATTGGAAGCCACTGGGATAGTGGAAGGTGTCCCTGCCCAGTGGAAGTGGGTGAACTTTGAGGTCCCTCCCACCCCAAACCCTTCTGGTTTCCATGATTCCATGGTTCTTCCATGATCCTTGTGCTCCCCCATGCCTGCTCCCTTTTCAATTGTACCATCGGATATCCTGGCACAACATCCCTCTCCCACCTGGATTTGGTATTTCCAAGGGACATCCCTGCAATCCACACACGTGAAGCTAAATATTCTTTTTATTTTCATTGTGGATTTGAGGGTAGAATGGTAAAGTGAGAAAGAGAAGCCTGGGCTGATTCCAGGGCTATGTTTTCCTGTCACCAGCATGAGCTCCTCACTCCTCATCCATAATTCCAGCAGGAGGGATAAGGTAGGGAGCACAAGAAAAATCCTGCAAAGTTTCTCTCTGTGAGGAGAATCCACTTCCCCTCCTCTGACACAAAAAATGTTTACTCCACAGAAGGCTGAAGGCATTGGCTAAGCAGAAAAAGCTCCTGCTCATCCCAGCAACTGGAGTGATGCAAAATGTGGTGTCAGGAAGAAAATTTGCTGGTGTTCTCCTAATGATGCAGAAATGCTTCCTCATCACTGTGTTCCCTCTGTCCAAAGTCAGTCTGCAGCTCTAATTGTTCCCTTGGGCTCCCCAGGGGTGGGGGTGCTGCTCCCTCCGTGCCAGCCCAGCTCGGATCCTCTGCCTGCAGAGTGTGGCAGTGCTCCTCACTCAGGGTCCCAAACCTGGTGGTGTTTGAGGGCCCCAGGGTGAGGGAAGAGAGGAGAAAGTTGACTCCATGTTCAGAAGGCTGAGTTATTATTTTATGATATATATTATAACAAAATGATATATTAGAACTGTACTAAAAGAATAGAGAGAAAGGGTGTGACAGTGTTCACAGGGGTCCCAGGGTGAGGGAAGAGAGGAGAAAGTTGACTCCATGTTCAGAAGGCTGATTTATTATTTTATGATATATATTATATTAAACACTATACTAAAAGAACAGAAGAAAGGATTCCATCAGAAGGCTGGCTAAGAATAGAAAAGGAATGAATGACAAAGGTTTGTCTGTGACTGAGACAGTCTGGGCAGCTGGGCTGGGATTGGCCATTAATGAGAAACAACCACAGAGACCAATCCCAGATCCACCTGCTGCATCCCACAGCAGCAGAGAATCCTTGTTTGCATTTTGTTCCTGAGGCCTCTCAGCTTCTCAGGAGGGAAAATCCTAAGGAAAGGATTTTTCATAGAACATGTTGGTGACATGCAGAGGAAATTCCAGGCTGTTCTGCAGTCAGGGAAGGTGGCAGTGGGAAGGAGCTCCACCCTTGGTCCCCGCACCCTCACACTCCTCCATCTTCCTGGGAAGGAGCAGCAGCACAAAGGGAATGATCATTTTCTAAATCAGACTTGAAAGGGGGAGGATAAACCAATCCAAATCTGGAAATTTTTAGTGAGAGGAAGGAAAGCTGTAAAAGATACTGAATTACCAGAGCATCTGAGGCTGGACAGCAACAGAAAAAACAAACTGAGAGCCCAGCCCCAGCTTGGTGCCCATTCCCTGACCCCCAGCATGGATTGGGACACTGGAATAAATCAGGACATTTTTATCCATGAGCTCCCTTCATGAATTTGGAGCACTGTGGAGGAAACCTCTTGTCCACGACAAACACAGGGAGCTGGGCTGGCTGAGGGCTGGCCATGGAAATAAATGTATTTTTATACCCTGCTGCTGGCTCAGGCTCAGGCTTTGCCATCTGGAGCAGCAAATATTTCATGTGAAGAGGGCTCTTGACCAGGCTTGGATCATCGAGGATTAGACTGGAAAGCTTTGGCAGCAAATCTCCACGAGGCTGCTCCCAGGAATGACTTCAGCAGGGATGGGGACTCAGCACCCCTGGGACTCCCAATCTGCCAGGGATACCTGTGGCCAGAGAGAAGGAAAAGTGCTGATATTGCAGCTAAATTTAGGTTTTTAAATGGAGGCTGTAATTGAAAGAACAGCTCTTTATATTCCTGATAATATCAGTGGCACCCAGCTCGGGGCTGGGATAAAAGAGCTGCAGCTCACCCAGGGAGGGCCCTGCTCAGCATTCCCTGCTGCCAGAAATCCCCATTGTCTCCAGCAGGAGCCTTGCCTGCCTCTAACAAAAGGAATTCTGAATAGGGACAGAAAGAAGCCAGCACAATCCCAGGCTCTCCACCATCCCCCTCTCCCCAAGGCCCTGGGGCACAACCTGCCCTGTTCCCAGGAATTCCTGCAGATATCCCACCTGGATCCCAGCCTTCCCAACCACCATCACCTCCAGCTCCATGGGAACGATCTGGGACCTCAGTTTGGGCCAAAATTGTTGTTATTTGGGGTAATATAACAATGTAAGTTTATTATTGACGTGTCCAAGGCCAGGGTGGAAGGGCTTGGAGCAACCTGGGATAGTGGGAAGTTCCTGCCCATGGAACTGGAATTTTTTAAGGCCTTTTCCTGTTGCAGTAAGGTAGAAAAATGATCAAGAAAAGCCTAATAAAACCAGGCCTGCTCTGGCTGGGCTGTCATTTCTGCTGAGGCAAGGAATCCCTCTGCAATTCCCACGTGGAAGCAATCCTGGTGGGAGCAGCTCATTAACAGAACAATCTATTCCTGGGCAAAAACAACCAGCCCCTGGATAAACTGTTCTTACACCCTGAGAAAAATGAAAACTGTCTCTCACAAACAACTTTCCAGCACCTCCACACCGGGCTTGGAGTGACCAATAAATCCAGAATAACAACTTGTACTGCCCAATGAAGGGATTGGCAAGGGAGTTCCTGACCCCTGGGAGCCACACACAGCTCTGTAAAACTGGATAAAAATGGGAATTCAGAATGGGCTTTTCCACAATGAAGAAAATGGACTCTGTGTGGTTTATTCTCACACTGATCCATGGAATATTTGGAGTTTTCCAGGAGTTTGCCTCCCATTCTGGGTGTTCCTGTGTCAGTCACAGCCAGGGTTGGAGTGACCAATAAATCCAGAATAACAACTTGTACTGCCCAATGAAGGGATTGGCAAGGGAGCTCCTGACCCCTGGGAGCCACACACAGCTCTGTAAAACTGGATAAAAGGAGTTAAGTGAGTAAAGAATGGGAATTTTCTCCAACATGAAGAAAATGGACTCTGTGTGATTTATTCCCACACTCATCCATGGAATATTTGGAGTTTTCCAGGAGTTTGCCTCCCATTCTGGGTGTTCCTGTATCAGCCACAGCCAGGGTTGGAGTGACCAATAAATCCAGAATAACAACTTGTTACTGCCCAATGAAGTAATTTACAAGAAATGTGCTGACCACTGGGAGTCACACACAGCTCTGTAAAACTGGATAAAAGGAGTTATGTGAATAAAGAAGGGGTTTGGGGTTTTTTTCCACCCTGAAGAAAATGGAGTCCTGTGTGATTTATTCCCATAGCTTCCAACCCAAACTATTCCATGGCTCCATATAACAATGCCACATTCCAAGGAGTATAAATTTGGTGAGGAGTAGAGGATGAAAAGCTGGAGAGGGAAATGATGGCAGGGTTTGCCTTTCCCTCTGTCAGCAGCTGCAGCCTGTACAAATCCCACGGGAATTTGTTAAAAAATGAAAAGGAAAATTGCTAGCAGTAAGATCACAATCTGGAAACATCTCTGAGCTGAGAACAAGCCATACACATGTTGTGTTTGATCAAGCAGCCAGAGCTCCCTCTCTTTATGGAAATCACCCCCAAACAGGGCTGGGTCCCCCCTGCTGCTCCAGCTCTTCCAGGGAAAATCCCAGTGGGGATTTATCATCCTTATCCACAGGTGCTTTTGGTGTCTGCTTCCCAAACTGGGGTGGGATTTCCTTGGAAGGTGCAGATGAGAACAGCATTCAGTTATCCTCTGGGAATGGAAGAAACCAGAAAAACTATTAAAAATAACATCCTGATTCCCCCAGGATTTGTCTTTCTTTTCTTCAAGCCATTCTAAGACTTAAAATATTCCACATTCTATAAAAATTCATTCCATGAGCCTTTATCTTATTGTTTTGAGTCATTCTCTTTCAAAATACCATTTTTATTAAAGCCAAATGTTCTGGTTTCAATTCAAGGGACCATTTAAAAAATGGGAGTTTTTATTCTTTTTAAATAGGAAAGAGAGAAGGAGAAAAGGAGAAGGAAAAGGAGAAGGAAAAGGAGAAGGAAAAGGGGAAGGAAAAGAAGGAGAAGGAGAAGGAGAAGGAGAAGGAGAAGGAGAAGGAGAAGGAGAAGGAGAAGGAGAAGGAGAAGGAGAAGGAGAAGGAGAAGGAGAAGGAGAAGGAGAAGGAGAAGGAGAAGGAGAAGGAGAAGGAGAAGGAGAAGGAGAAGGAGAAGGAGAAGGAGAAGGAGAAGGAAGTTTTCTTCCCCTTTTCCCCAATTCCCTAAATTTTATCACTGTAAATGAATGTTTAGGTCTTACACTGAATATGAAGGTAGAATTTAATGCAGAATTCATGGGATTTATGGTTAACTTCCTGCCTTCAGGAAAAAAATTCCCAATTCTTTGCCTATTTTTTACTTCTCATTCATTTTAATTTTGCCATCCTGGAATTCTGAAATGGGTGCTGAGATTTGCAACAATTTTGGGAATGAATTAATAGACCTGGGATTTGAATATTTGTGGGGGTGCTGATAATTGAAAATATATATATATTTATATCCATATAAATAGATATAAATATATGGAATACATTGGGATACATTGCATAATATAATAATATATTACATTAGATAAGTATACATATATAGAGTACATTGCATAATATAATTATATTGAATCATATTTTTACCCTGACAAGAAGAGCTTTTGTAGTACAGAGCATTCCTTTTTTAATTTTTTCCCCCTTTCTCCTCAGTTTTTCATTTTTTCTTTCCCTTTTGTCCAGGACATTACCTGGGACAAGGATAATCACTGTTTTCCCCTGTGCTGAGAGGCTTCAGGACCTTCACCATGTTTCCTTCTCCCTCCTAACTCAGCTGCAAATCCCTCCAGCACTGACAAGGCCCAATGAAAACACAGAACTCTTTTCAGAATTGTTGGGAAGTTACAGCCCAATCAAATTTCCAGCACGGTCCCAGAAATTTTGCCACTGAATTTCCTTTTTTTTCCCCATTTCCCATCATTTCCTGGTTTTTTATTGCAATGGGTGAGTGTGGCATAACTCAATGCTGATGTGAAAGCACCACCATCCACCTTTCCTCTTTTAGTGGGAACTAAAATTTTGTTTGAGATCAAATTATTACTTTATTATTCACATCCTGCCACTTCGAATGGGAAGAGGTGAATATTTGCCTTTTTTGCCCTACATTTTGCAGGAAATTTGGGTTTTTCCGTGTTAACTTCCCAGAGTTTTGCCTTGTTTATTTTCCAGTAGAGAGATTCTAAATTTACCTTTAAAAAATATTCTGGAGCTGCATTTCCAAGAGGTGTCAGTTCCCAGCTCACACAAGTTCTGTAGTTTCTTATTAAATCCTTCAACTCAGACAAGATGGGCCCTTGTTTCTGGAGGGTTTCTCCTGCTTTTTCCAAAATAAATAAGAATAAAGTGCTGCTGCAGGGCCGGGAATGTCCCGGGCTGTCGGTCCTTGGGGTCCAAGTGCCATCTTGTGTTCACACGCTGCATTTCAGGAATTCTTCCCCTCAAATTCCTCAGAACTGACAGGTGCTGGCAGCGAGGGGACAGACGGACAGGTTTGGCTGTTCATGGAAGTCAGGAAGGCACAAAAGCAAAGCAAAGCAGCAGCACGTGCAGCTCCAGGAGGCCTTGGGCAAAGCAGCCTTGAAAATGCACAATTCCAGAATGTTTGACTGGGAAATAAAGAGATTTTGTCCAAAGAGTTGGTTGTCATTTGCTGTCACAGACCTGGATATTCTCACTGCTGGGGAAGTGGGTGCTACCAAACCTTCAGCTTGTGCTTGGTGTGAGGTTTGGGGTTTATTGGGAGTTTGGGGTTTATTGAGAGTTTGGAGTTTATTGAGAATTTGTGTTTTATTGTGAGTTTGTGGTTTATTGAGAGTTTGTGGTTTACTGTGAGGTTTGGAGTCTATTGTGAAGTTTGTGGTTTATGGTGAGGTTTGGAGTTCATTGTGAGTTTGTGGTTGAGAGTTTGTGGTTTATTGAGAGTTTGTGGTTTATTAATAAACTCCAAACTGTGAGGTTTGGAGTTTATTGTGAGGTTTGTGGTTTATTGAGAGTTTGTGGTTTACTGTGAGGTTTGGAGTCTATTGTGAAGTTTGTGGTTTATGGTGAGGTTTGGAGTTCATTGTGAGTTTGTGGTTGAGAGTTTGTGGTTTATTGAGAGTTTGTGGTTAATGGTGAGTTTGTGGTTTATTTTGAGGTTTGAAGTTTATTGAGAATCTGTGGTTTATAGAGAGTTTGTGGTTTAAGGTGAGGTTTGGAGTTCATTGTAAGTAAGTTTGTGGTTGAGAGTTTGTGGTTTATGGTGAGTTTGTGGTTTATTAATAAACGCCAAACTGTGAGGTTTGGAGTCTATTGTGAAGTTTGTGGTTTATGGTGAGGTTTGGAGTTCATTGTGAGTTTGTGGTTGAGAGTTTGTGGTTTATGGTGAGTTTGTGGTTTATTAATAAACACCAAACTGTGAGGTTTGGAGTCTATTGTGAAGTTTGTGGTTTATGGTGAGGTTTGGAATTCATTGTGAGTTTGTGGTTGAGAGTTTGTGGTTTATGGTGAGTTTGTGGTTTATTAATAAACTCCAAACTATGAGGTTTGTGGTTTATGGTGAGGTTTGGAGTTCATTGTGAGTTTGTGGTTTATTGAGAGTTTGTGGTTTACTGTGAGGTTTGGAGTCTATTGTGAAGTTTGTGGTTTATGGTGAGGTTTGGAGTTCATTGTGAGTTTGTGGTTGAGAGTTTGTGGTTTTATTGCGAGTTTGTGGTTAATGGTGAGTTTGTGGTTTATTTTGAGGTTTGAAGTTTATTGAGAATCTGTGGTTTATAGAGAGTTTGTGGTTTAAGGTGAGGTTTGGAGTTCATTGTGAGTTTGTGGTTGAGAGTTTGTGGTTTATGGTGAGTTTGTGGTTTATTAATGAACTCCAAACTGTGAGGTTTGGAGTCTATTGTGAGGTTTGTGGTTTATGGTGAGGTTTGGAGTTCATTGTGTGTTTGTGGTTGAGAGTTTGTGGTTTATTAATAAACTCCAAACTGTGAGGTTTGTGGTTTATGGTGAGGTTTGGAGTTCATTGTGAGTTTGTGGTTTATTGTGCTCAGCAATCTGAACCCTACAACCTCCTGCAGGTTAAAATGTGGTAGAAAAATAATTTGGCCACTTTAGCACAAAGCTGTGGCTTAGCATCTACTGCCACTTCATGGAAGTGTTTGTTTGCATGCAGCAAATGCTGATTAAAAGGGAATAACTCCTTCCACGAGCTCAGAGAAACATTGTGGGGTTGGACTGGAAGGGCAGTGCCACCCCTGCCATGGCAGGGACACCTCCCACTGTGCCAGGCTGCTCCAAGCCCTGTCCAGCCTGGCCTTGGGCACTGCCAGGGATCCAGGGGCAGCCCCAGCTGCTCTGGGAATCCCCCTCCAGTCCCTCCCCACCCTGCCAGGAAGGAATTTTCCATTTTCTCTTCCAGGCCTGTCCTCTGCCAGTCTGAAGCCATTCCCCTTGTCCTGTCCCTCCATCCCTCGTCCAGAGTCCCTCGGTGCCAGCCAAGCTGTGAAACTCCAGTGCTGGGGCCCTCCCTGGCTGAACCCTGTTGGGATCCACTGCTCCTGAGCTTGGAGGAGCTAATCCTTGAATATTATCCAGCTTTCCTCCCTGCAGGCCTTAATCCCAGGCTGCTGGACCAAGCAGATCAGTCTATCAGCTCAGTTTTTATCAAAAGCAATAAACAATGCTCTCTGCACTGTAAATAAACTAGAAAAGCAGCAGATAACAAAATCTCCTACTTGAAAATAAGAGAAAACTGAATTACAATTGTTCCTGCACACTCCTAATCCTCTCAGGGCTAATGAAGCCCCAGCCATTCCACACCCCTGTGCCAATGTCCAGCAGAGATTCCCATGCCTGGAGCTCAGCCATGCAGGCAGAGGTTCAGGACATCGTGGCAGGAGCAATTAATAGCACCTTTTCCCCTTATCTGTTGCTTTTTGTGGTTTTTTTTCCCCATAAAATTCACATTTCAACTCCAGCCATCATCTGCTTCTCCCTGAGGGGTGAGCAGGAATCAGCAGCCCCGTGAAGGGAACCTGTTCCCTGAGAAATCAGCACATTCTCCGAGGGGGAAAATGGATGAAAAGAAGAAATCCTCACAAGAGATGGCAAAGAAAACCCTTGTTATTCCTCGTGCATGGCAGTCCTTGTTCAGTCTCTCCTGGATGAAAAGTTAAACCTGACCTTTGTGTTCCTGCCAAGGTCAGCAGTGCAGCTCCTGCAGCTCAGACTTGCCTGGGGCCTGCTTTACCTCACACAGCAAAAAAAAAAAATCATATCAGGAGTCTCAAAACTCCGAGAAAAGGAGGACAAATTGAAAAGTTTGGGCCTGTTTTCCATCATTCCCATTTTTCCCTGCTCCTCCATCCACCTGGTGGGAATCCTTTGTTTGCAGTGGTGGGAATGTGGCTCTGCAGAGGTTGTGGTGGATGTTTCCCAAGGATTCTGCTCCAAACCAGCCCTGTCCTCCATCCCCCTCCAGAATTTAACCCTCTGGATGTGCTATCCTCATTATTTTTTTGTCTAAAACACAGAAAATTGGGTTACATCCCATCCTCCAAAGCAGCTTCCAACGGGTTACATCAGCCAGTGCATGCCTGAGTTGGAAAGTGAATTTCTGCAGCCAAAGCAGGACACAGAAACATTCCCATGCTGAGCTGCACGCAGGAAAAACACAGCCCAAGGACCTTTAATAAAGAGCTGCGCTCCAAAACCATAATTTTTATATTTAACTAGGGCTTCATAGTGTCATTAAAAATTTAGGTCAAGCACACGACGTCCAAAGGTTCTCAAGGAACACGAGGATGAAATGATCTGCCAGGAATTGCTGTCCACTGTTGGGCAGCAGCAGGTAGCAGCTAATTGAAAAGTGCCTTATCTCTAATTATTCTGCTCCATCCTCCTTAGCAGCCCCATTAGAGAGAATACACAAGAAACAACCTTAAACACTCTCGAGCCTGATGTAAAAAAGAGTATTTGGGAATGGTGATACTCTCATTTAATCCGTGTTTTCCAGAGGCTGCTCTGCAAAGCCCATTTTTTAGGCTGTATCTGTGATGTTTTCTGAGACAGGCCTACCCATTCCACAGTGTTGCTGCCACAAATATAAAATTTAATTTCACTTCAGCTTGCATTGTTTTTTGGGGTTTTTTGGGGGGGTTTTTTTTGGGGTTTTTTTTGCCTCTGGAGGCCATGTGGTCCGGGGGTCTCCCATCCTTGGAATAAATAAAATAAAATAAAACAAATTTTTATTTGTTTTACTCCAGCAGAATAAACAGATTTTTCCAATCTATCCACCTATCTATAAATGTTCACCAGGACCTCTCTTGATTCATATCCTGAGATGGATTGAGAGCTGAGGATAAAACAGCCCCAGCCATTTAAAGTGAGATTATTCTGAAATTAAAACCCCACTTTAATACAGGTCATTCTCCCTAACAAAACTTTGTGGCAGTGACAGAGAGGGAAAACTTGGAGGCTGGAAAACAAGATCATGGAATGATGCTGAGTTAGCAGGAGCATGAAGCAAAGCACGATAACTGATTTTCCAATTGCATTGAATTTGGGGAGTTTAAGACTTAAATAAAGGGAAAATCGTGGAAACTTCTTGGAGCCAGAAGCCATTAGCAACTCTAACTCTATATTAGTTTAAAGGGATTCTGTCAAGTGCATTTTGAGCCTTTTAAATTTTTTTTTCCATGTAATTAATGTCCCTGCAACATTAGTTCCAGTGGCTTTGAAGCTGGAAAATGGTGTTTGCTTCCTTCCCTGCCCTGACATTGCACCTCCCCTCACAGCTCCTGTGGAGACTCATTCCAGCTCTGGTTTGATTGATCTATCAGGCCCCAATGATATTCCTGATCCCTGCTTCCCACACATCCCACACATCCTCTCCTGGGGGTTGGGACACTGGCAAACTCAGCTGGTGCCATTTAGGAATGTGAAACAACATTTGGGGTTCTGTTGGGGCCAAATCTCTTTTAGAACTGTCGGGGAAAGTATTGATACTGACAAATTTCATTAAGTAAAAACGATGGATGGATGGATGGATGGATGGATGGATGGATGGATGGATGGATGGATGGATGGATGGATGAGGGATGGATGGATGAGGGATGGATGGATGGATGGATGGATGGATGGATGGATGGATGGATGAGGGATGGATGGATGAGGGATGGATGGATGGATGGATGGATGGATGGATGGATGATGGATGGATGGATGGATGGATGGATGGATGGATGGATGGATGGATGAGGGATGGATGGATGGATGGATGGATGGATGGATGGATGGATGAGGGATGGATGGATGGATGGATGGATGGATGGATGGATGGATGGATGAGGGATGGATGGATGATGGACGGATGGATGGATGGATGGATGGATGATGGAAGGATGGATGGATGGATGGATGGATGGACGGACGATGGATGGATGATGGATGGATGGATGGATGGATGGATGGATGGATGGATGATGGATGGATGGGTGATGGATGGATGATGGATGGATGGATGGATGGATGGATGGATGGATGGATGGATGGATGGATGATGGATGGATGGATGGATGGATGGATGATGGATGGATGATGGATGGATGGATGGATGGATGAGGGATGGATGGATGGATGGATGGATGGATGGATGGATGAGGGATGGATGGATGGATGGATGGATGGATGGATGGATGGATGAGGGATGGATGGATGGATGGATGGATGGATGGATGGATGATGGATGGATGATGGAGGGATGGATGGATGGATGGATGGATGGATGATGGATGGATGGATGGATGGATGGATGGACAATGGATGGATGAGGGATGGATGGATGGATGGATGGATGGATGGATGGATGATGGATGGATGATGGATGGATGAGGGATGGATGGATGGATGGATGGATGGATGGATGGATGGAGGGATGGATGATGGATGGAGGGATGGAGGGATGGATGGATGATGGATGGATGATGGATGGATGGATGGATGGATGGATGGATGGATGATGGATGGATGGATGATGGATGGATGGATGATGGATGGATGGATGGATGGATGGATGGATGGATGGATGGATGGACGGATGATGGATGGATGGATGATGGATGGATGATGGATGGATGAGGGATGGATGGATGGATGGATGGATGGATGGATGGATGGATGGATGGATGGAGGGATGGATGGAAGGATGGATGATGGATGGAGGGATGGAGGGATGGATGGATGATGGAGGGATGGATGGATGGATGGATGGATGCATGCATGCATGCATGCATGGATGGATTGATTGATTTTCCTTATTTTCCTTTCATTAAGCTGTCCAGCACTGCAGTTGGTAGGATACAGAGAATTAGGGAGCAGCTTCAGGTGCCCCTTAAGCTCCATAAGTTCCCAGGCAAAATTCCTTCATCTGGGGAAATTCTGATTTATTAAATCCAGAAAAACCTGTGGAAATTCCAACTGATGCACTCAGAAGTGTCCAAGCAGTAAACCCTTTTCCAGAGTTAAGGACCAAGCTTGGAAGTTAACCCTGGATATAAATAAGTTTTGCAGTAATTAGCATTCCAAGTGTTCTGTGGCAATTCTGCCTGGAACATTGTGTTATCACTCTCTGCTTTTAACACGGCTTTGGGGGGAAATAAACACCTCCAAAACGTGGAGACTGAGCTTCAATTCCTCATTTCTGCCATGGATTTGGAGGTCCCTTCAGCAGAGGATTGTGCTGCCTCCGTGAGAGAAGTGCAAAATTGTGTTAAGAGAAGTTTTCCTCTGGTTTTGGGGTATTTCAGGGATATTTAAGTTCTTGTTCCACACTGGGATACTCTGGGATCAGTGCAGATTCCAGCTGCCAGGAAACACAGGAATAGCCTGTGTTTGCATCACCAAATTGAATTCTTCAGACAGCAAAAAAACCTGGAAAAGCCATGAAAAGCAGAAATTCCTTGGTGCCCTGGGTGTGCTGCTCCCTTTGGAAGGAGAAGGGCCCAGTCAGATTATCCAAAGATCAAGAATGATCCAGGAAAATTATAATCTTCTTTAGACTTCTGATGCTTTTATAGTACCTAAAGAAGTTTAAAAAATGCTGTGCCCTAACTTAGCACGATTTATCTGCCACAGATTCCTATAATTCATTTTATAACATCAATTCACACGGAAATCTCTCTCAAGAAAAATTGCTTTGAATCATTTTAAACCTCTTGATTTTTCTGGCAACAGTTTATTAACCACAGCAGTTTGTTTGTTTTTTTTAAAGCCCTCTCAATTAGAGCTTGTTTGATATGAAACTCTTGCAATATTTCTGAAGCTCTCACAGAACCAGCCCCACTGCAGCCACTTTTTCCATCCATGCAGGAACCACTGGGCTCCAGATGGGCTCTGACCTAAATCCTTCATGGTCAAACTCCCAGGGCTTCTTCTGAGTCCTTCTCAAAGTCACTCTGTAAACACACTGCTGCTTCCAGGAGCATTTTGAGGGACATTTTCCACGGGGTCACAAGTGGCCCGAGCCTTTGCTCTGAGCCAGAACTTGGCATGTGAGAGCTCTGCAGCAGAGAAGATTTTTTCCCCGGCAAAACTCCGACCCCCTCCTTGCCCTGGTGTCCAAAATCGATGTTGGCAGCTTTGTGCTCCGAGTTAGAAGCAGAGTTTATCAGTTTAAGTGACTTCAAAAAGCTGGGGTGAGCATCTCTGATAGCACACAAAAATCACCAGGCTGCTCAGCACCCACAGGCTCCAATTTGCAGCCACCCAGAGAAAATTCCCAGCTCTGTCCAGTTCATGTTCTATTCCTCCCCGAGCCTGGAGCCTCCCAAACCTTTCCTTAAATTCCTGCCCCACCTAAGGGCAACAATTCCCACAGCACACTCCAAATCCCTGCAGGGATTTGAAAGGAATAAAAGCCCCAAACAGCCAATCCTGAGCTGGTTCTGGTGTCAAAGCCAAGCAAGGAGCAGCTCCAAAGATCAAAATCCCAAAAGTAATAAAATAAAACATAAAATAGATATGAAATAAATAAATAAATAGATTTTTCAAAATAACATATCTATTTTTATATAATATTATATATTATACATTATAGCTTATATATTATCTATTATCTATTCTATATTATATATTATATTGTGTAATATATATAACATAACATAATCTATTAATATAATATATAATATAATATGAGATGATATAAAATAATAAAATATAATTAATATTATATTATATTATATTATATTATATTATATTATATTATATTATATTATACATAGAAAATTTAAAAATAAAATAAAATTTTAAAATTTAAAAATAAATAAAATAAAATAAAATAAAATAAAATAAAATAAAATAAAATAAAATAATAAAATAAAATAAAATAAAATAAAATAAAATAAAATAAAATAAAATAAAATAAAATAAAATAAAATAAAATAAAATAGCAGATTTTTGGCAAAGAGAAGGCACCAAGTCCCACCTGTATCTGAGGGAAAGATCTGCTCCCAAGCATTTAAATTACCTTTATGATTATCTCAATGCAAATTCACTGCTGCTGAGCTGTTCCACACCAGGCAGCAAAAACTCATTTGTTTACAACTAATCTGCAGTTTCTTTCTGAAAGTTCCTGAGTTGTTGGGCTGGTAAACCTTCAAGTACAAATAAAAATTCAGTAAAATTCAGCTGCATCAGCCCATGGGGGCTGTTGAGAGCCTGGCAACTCCAGGGCATCTCAAGCCTGAGCGTGCATTAAAAGAAGTGACTGGAAAAGTTGGAAGGAAATAAACAATTTTTAAAAACAGCTGTTTTGTCTTTTATTTTTTTTCAGTCTTGGGTAAACACAGAAGGTGCCAGACTGCAGCAGATTGCAAATACCCAAAGCTTGGCTTTTTCTGCACCATTGCCACCCGAGCTGATCATGGGAAAGAATTAATAATTAAGGGTAATTATCTGAGTGGACACTTTTTAATATGCTGAACTCAGGCTCGTGTTGGTTATGGGAAGGGGAGGGAAGAGGCCAGGGAAGTCTGGAAATGCCACCCTCATCATCTGGAATTACTTTGACTGGGTATTCCATCTTACCTCTCATGCCCACCACGCTCTCCTTCTCCATATCCCCTTTCCCTCGAGTGCCAGAGGGGGCAGGAATGGGAAAAACCCTTCTTAACTCAAGGATCAAATTGTGCTGGAATCTCACTGCCCTGCTTCTTCCCTTCCTCTGCCTGGAAGAAGTTTGGCCAAGGAAAAGCTCAACAAAGGAATGACAAAGCTGTTACAATACAATTTGGATTTCTGATCTTTATACTGAAAAGATTCCCTTTCTTTCCAACTTTGATGTTAAAAAAATATGGGCTGGGAAAGGTTGGTTGGAATAAAGAAATATCTCAGGGTGAGCCAGGGAGGATCAAGGAGTGTTCAGTGCAGGGTTTCTCACAAACTCTCAGCACCATGGAATTATGGAATCCTGGAATTCTTTAGGTTGGAAAAGCCCTCTAAGATCATCCAATCCAGCCCTTAACCAGCACTGCCAAGGCCACCTCTGCCCCATGTCCCCAAGTGCCACATCCACAGGGCTTTTAAATCCTTCCAGGCATGGGGACTCCACACCTGCCAGGGCTGGACATCCCTTTCCATATGTTCTTATTTCCAAATAAGAATTTTTCCTTATTTTCCAGCCTGAGGCTGTTCCCTCTCCTCCTGTCCCTGTTCCTGGGATAAGATCCCAAATCCCCCCGGCTGTCCCCTCCTGTCAGGAGCTGTGCAGAGCCACAAGGTCCCCCCTGATCCCCCTTTTCTCCAAGCTGAGCCCCTTCCCAGCTCCCTCGGGATTCTCCAGCCCCTTCCCAGCTCCATTCCCTTCCCTGGACATGCTCCAGCCCCTCCAGGTCCTTGTGAGGAACCCAAAATTGCCCCAGGGCTGGCGGAGACCCAGCAGTGCCAGCACATCCACTAATTCCTGACAGAGATCCCCAATTCCTGACAGAGATCCATAATTCCTGACAGAGATCCATAATTCCTGACAGAGATCCATCATTCCTTGCACAGGTTCCTAATTCCTGACACTCATCCCTCATTCCTGACAGAGATCCCCAATTCCTGACACTATTTTCCACCCCATGTTTTTCAGAGCTGCTGTAACTTTGTGGCTGTCACTGCCAAAATCCCAATTTTGCCTGAATTCCCACCCAGCTTCAGCAGCACCCATGCCTCTGCCTCTCAGGCCTCCCTATCCTCACCCTGCCTAAATCCCTTCTCTGCCTCCTCTCACTTTTCCGACCATTTTTCTCTTCACCTTCCTAGCCAGTCAATTTAAATGTGACACTTCTGTCTCTTGTCCAGCCTGGATTCTGCTGTCTGTTATAGGATTTGTACATATCAAAACAAAGTCAGTTATTATTTCTAAATTACCTTTAAACATGTAAAATACAATTAAAATTATTATCTTGCTACAAGTCACAAAACCCAGCTTCAATTTCATTTACTTGCATATGCCATTTATACTCTCTTTTAAATAAAAAATATTTTAAATAAAATATATTTTAAATAAAAAAATATTTTAAATAAAAAAATATTTTAAATAAAGGGGAAAAGCAAGAACTGAAGAAAAACAACTTCAGCTCTCGTTGCCACTCTGCCTTGCTTCCTGCACGGAGAATTTCCAATACCCAAGCAATCATTACAGCCCGAATGGGAGCAGCAGGGTCACCGATCCTCTTTAGGAGGTGCCTTTCCCCAGGAGGGGGCAGCAGGATTTTATTCCTGTGCCTCTGCCTAAACGCTGGATAAATGATGTGCTAAAAGCAGATGGTAAAACTCTTCCCAGATATGGTTGGGAAAATTGGACTTGCTCGGAGTAGTCCCAGGGGCCTTTTCTCAGAGCGTTCCTGTACAAGGAGAAACAATTATTTTCCTTTTGGCTGCTGCTGTGTCCTGCTGGGGGAAGGCTGCACTGGAATGATGAACTCTGTCAAGGGTGAAATGAGGGCTGCTGCTGTTTCCCATCTGCAGTGCTGGAGAGTTTGGGCTCCCACAGACCTGGCAGGACTGTTCTGGCTGCAATCGCTCGAGTTTTGTTCAAGGTGGTGTTTTCTGGTGTCACCTGGCTGGGAGGACCAGGGCAAGGAGCTGCTGGGGGTGAGGCCTTCAAGGTGGGGAGTCAAGCATGTTGCTGTGATGCCTTCAGTTTAAACTTTTCTATTTCCCAGATTCTGCACTGCACTCTGACAGTGTTAACTCTGAACTCCACAGCAGAGCCAGCAGCTCTCCTCACAGCCCAGGCACACAGAACAATCCCTGCCCAGCCCCAGGGTGACCCTGCACCCCTCACCAGAGCCAGCAGCTCTCCTCACAGCCCAGGCACACAGAACAATCCCTGCCCAGCCCCAGGGTGACCCTGCAGCCCTCACCAGAGCCAGCAGCTCTCCTCACAGCCCAGGCACACAGAACAATCCCTGCCCAGCCCCAGGGTGACCCTGCAGCCCTCACCAGAGCCAGCAGCTCTCCTCACAGCCCAGGCACACAGAACAATCCCTGCCCAGCCCCAGGGTGACCCTGCACCCCTCACCAGAGCCAGCAGCTCTCCTCACAGCCCAGGCACACAGAACAATCCCTGCCCAGCCCCAGGGTGACCCTGCACCCCTCACCAGAGCCAGCAGCTCTCCTCACAGCCCAGGCACACAGAACAATCCCTGCCCAGCCCCAGAGCCAAGGACAGAGCTGCAGCTCCAGCCCAGAGAGTGCAAACAGCAGGGATGGAGGAGAGCAGCTGGGAGGGTGGGACTGCAGAGCCTGGGGCTGGAACTGGACAGTGAACCCAGCGTGGGAAGGGACCAAACCTTCTAAAAGGGTGAGAACTCCTGACCCAGAGCCCATCTTGGGGGTATCCCTGCCCAGGCTCTTGCACTGCCCAAGGTGTGTCCTTTGAGGTATTTCAATAAATCCCTGCTTGATTCCTTTAACTCTGCCCAGCCTCTGTTCCAGGTGCCCTCTCTGGGCATCAGCTTCCCCTCACAACTCATTCCCTGCCCTTTATCAATAAATGGGTTTTCCTGGAGCTGAGCTAAGTTATGAACCCTCAGGCCCCACTAACTGAGTTTAGCACCACATCTGCCCAGCCCACCCATGGATTTGCCCATCAGTTTTCCAGAAACAGCCTTGTGTCCTCAACACGCACCGGATGGAGAAAAGACCCAAAAAACCACAGCACAGAAAGCATCAGCCTCCCAAAAATAACTCCCTCAGCTTCCTGGGAATGAGAAAAATGAGGCTGGCATCCCTAAAAACCTGCTTAAGCTTTTGTCAGGCTCGCCATGGTCTGGACTGCCAGGAAAACAAATCCTTTCTGAGCTCCTAGCCCTCAGTTACCATCTCAGTGATTTAATTAAAAAGGAAAAGTTCCCTCCTACAGCCAGCAGGCACCTGGAAGTATTGGACAATTGGAAAGAAGAGAAAAACAGCTCAGGGATATTGTTAAAAACATCTGGGTATGAAAAAATCTTCCTAATTTAACAAGATGTGCGGACCAAACGCTGAATTTTAAACTGGGCCCAAACCAGGAACTCATTTCCTTGAATTGAACCTGGGCTTCAGAGGCTGCAGTCCCCACCTCCCAAACAGCATTTCCAGCATCCCCGTGTGCAAAATGTGCATTTTTCTCAGGAGAAACAGCCCATCCTTGTGGATCCAAAGCCAGGATTTTGGGCTCACCCAGCTCAAACTCTTCAGACTTATCAGGAGCACACAGAACCACCTGGAGCCTCTCACAAAGGCAAACAGAACCCAGCATTATATCCCAGAGCTTTTGTCCTTCCCACTGCACCAGGGGGGGGAATGGAGTTGACAGCTCTGCTGGAGAATTCCAGAGAAATATCCCGAGCCAAATTCCAGCGGGAGAGCCCTCCCTGAGCCTGGCCCTGCTCCTCTGTCAAACAGGGACCTCTCCTCCTCACCCAGATGGGAACTGAAGAGCTCAGCTCCAGCTGGGAGCCAGCTGAAGGAATGAACACTTGTTTTCCCTGGAGCTGGGGAAGTTGTCTGTGTGTTGGGGTGAATTCAGAGCACCAGCTCAGCCCGGAGCACACTCATTACTCTTCATGAACGCTCAAAAACCACAGAAGAAAATCTGCTTTTTACCTCTGGTAGCGACAGCCTTGTCTCACCAGTGATTTCTCCAAAAGCCTAAAGGAAAGAGATTTTCATGGATTCGGGAAAGAGACCTTGGAACTGCTCCATTCCTGAATTCACTCCTTTCCTTTGAACCCCAATGCTAATAACAAATCATCATTATTTAGATTTGTGGGTAGTTTTTTTCTAGTAAGCACTGGAAGCCTTCCAGCTCCAGAGCAGATTCCTTAAGGAGAATGGAAGCAAAAACATTTCTCTCAAACAGAGCTCTTTTTTTTTTTTTTTTGCTAAAATATCATTTTCTTAAGCATCAGCACACAAGTTTTTCTCACAGTCATTTTGCACCTTTTTAACTTTCAGTACTTTTAGAGAATTCATTCCTGTTTTCACCTTGGATGTCCCAAGAAGCCTCTTTTTGGCTGGAATGGCTCCTGCTTTTTCCACCCTGAGAAAAATACCTCGAGCTCGATTATTTTTTTAATGTCATTTTTATTCAGCCCTTGACGCCGGTGCCAAACCCCAGAACGCTGCAGAATTTTACTTTTAAAAAGGTGTTTTTATCGAGCAGCCATTCTCATCCTCCTGTAATATCTCATTTTCCCAGCAGTTGATTAAAATCCATCCCGTTTCACCAGGATACACCCAGTGACACTCCCCTGCTACAGAGATACACAGAGGAGATAAAAGAAAATAATACATCACTGGCAGGGCTCGGAACATTGGTAAAAGCAGATATTCAGCACCTACTTATCTTTTATGTATACAGATATCCGTGGTGACAAATAGCCTATTATGGTCTGTGATTGACTGAAAATTGGGAGCAGAAGCTGGAAAGGAATCCTGAATAACTGAGGAGCAGCTCCTGCTGCTGTTTCACATCTGCACTCGCAGGTTGCCCGCAGGGAAGGGGGAATAGGAAAGAAAACAATTTAGTTTGAGCGCGGCTCCAGCTAAAACTGGAGATGGTTGTGGATTCTTCCAGTAATTAATCCAATTTACAGGATTGGGGTCTGGCACTGGATGAAATTCCAGCATCTCCAGGTATTTCTCCAGCAGGACCAGGAGGCCTTGACCCTACAGGGCTCATCAGAAGAGAGGGTGAGGACTGCAGCAGAGCTCGTTAAATAATTAAAAAGTCATAAATGCATCAGAGGTTTTTGTCTCTGAGCTCAAGGACATTTGTGCCCAACACCTCCAGCCAGATTCTCACAGCTGGAAGGAAAAATCCGTGAGCTCCTTCTTGGTTTTCTTAATTTTTATGGAGATGGGGTAACTGAGAGGTGTTTTAAAAGAGTTGATTTTATTATCAGTCTCGATGAACAGTGAGACACAAGAGATGTAAAACTTGATGCTATTTCATCAGAAGTTAACTTGTTTCTTGGATATAATACTTTATAAATGGTTCTCAGCTCATTAGCTGGAAAATTCTCTACAAATCCATTTCCCACACTCCTTCTCGGGTTTCTGCTCCCTTTCCACTCGGGCAAATTCCCATTTTATTTTTCAGGGAATACAGCCCTCAGCGGTGTCCCTGGGAGTTTTGATGTTGACTCCTTAGGATCCAAATGTCACAATTCAGAGACAGAAACTGAAATTTTGGCACCCAAAATCAGTTTTGGTGCAAATCCCAAGCAGGCTGTGGGCTCGCTGTGTTTGCTGGAATGTTTTACAGCAAATTTCCAGCTGCTGCATCCCAAATCTGTCAGAGTTGGGCACCAAAGTCCAAAAATTCCCAGTTAGATCTGGTGCCTTAACCAAGGGTTCTGCAGCCACACAAATTAGCAAGCCTTTTATAAAAGTTACTTTTGTCCTAATTACTTCCCACCTTCCCATCCATAAACTCCTCTCCTCAGACAGATAAATCCATAATTATCCAACAGAGATTTCTCTGCCTTGGTTTTTTTGTGAGCATCAGCTGCCAGAGAGGAGATGCTGCTGCCATCCTGCTGATCTCACCCAAAATCACTGCTCCTGCTGCCCCAGCAGATCATCACTCTTTTCATCCTCTCCCTTCATCCCTCCCCATCCATCACTGGCTCGGGAGAGCTCCTGGAATGTTTGGGATCCATCATTTACATGGGCAAGGAGTTCAGATTTAAGCTCCCTTAATAATTCTCCCCCCGTCAAGCCATCAATCTCTTTAGTCCTTCCATCATTTTTGTGGCTCTGCTGGGAATGCCTTCTTGCTTTTCCCAAACTTTCCAGCCTGGAGTGCTCAGCTGAGAATGCAGCGTTCCACCTGCCCTCCCACAGGAGCTCAAGCCACAAAAACAAACTGCTCCTCTTTCACCAAGTATCCAAAATCAGAATTGCTTCGTTTGCCACTTTTTTAGTTCAGATTCCAGCACCTGAAGTTTGAAAATCACTGAATCAGCTTTGCAGATGGTTAGGGATTATTTTCTTCTCAATTTTTTTTTTTTTTTTTCAGGGAGTTCAGGTTTGAAAAAAGCAGGAAACACCAAACTTCATTGAATTGGCTGCATTTTATCTCAAAAAAAAAAAAAAAAAAAAAACAGACAAAAGCGATTTGATTGCTATACAGACAACAGAAATCATGATTTGCTTTCTGATTCCTGTTGAATATTTTTGCTCGGCTCCTTGAACTTCTCATTTCCCCAAAACAAATGCTCCAAGGACTCCTTGCTCAGGCTGTGACCAGATCCAAAGCAGTTTTCTCATGGACACAAACTGATTTAGGCTCACCTGAAGCTTTCAAAAACATTTTTGGAGGGGAGCTCTGGAGCTCCCTTCTGTCTTTTTGACACTCCTGAATCTTTCTTCTTTCCAGGCCTGGGGTTTTCCATGGGAACACTGAATTTTGAGGTGAACAGTCACCTCTGAAAGGCTCACAAGGAAGGTCAGGAACAGCTCAGATGCTTTTCAAGCTGAATAAACACCAACAGCCCCTAGAAACCCAACTTTCCCCAGCACCGAGAGAAGTTCCTGAAACAACACTCTGAACCCTGCGCTCCTTTCAGGCTGTTAAACATCACCTCATCCCTTCCACTCAATAATTTTCTGATTTATTACAGAAAGGTGAGAGGTCCTCCCTGCCCTCCCCAATTACCTGAGCCCCGGCTGCTCTCTGCTGTGTCTTTGCATGAATAACTTTGTTTTCAGACT
Source organism: Haemorhous mexicanus (assembly GCF_027477595.1). Classification (NCBI taxonomy): domain Eukaryota; kingdom Metazoa; phylum Chordata; class Aves; order Passeriformes; family Fringillidae; genus Haemorhous; species Haemorhous mexicanus. The sequence continues at coordinate 24,619,213 of NC_082350.1, forward strand.
TCCTCGCCCTTCTCTAACTTGAATTATTTGTCAAACAGGAGCAATTTTCCCCCGGCAGAAGGCAGCTAATTAGCGTGGCAGGCTGTCACTTTGTCACACCGCGGTGACAAACAATGCCGGAGATTAAAGAGTTGCTAATTGGCTGATACTTTGAGTAGCAATTGCAGCCTGTTAATGCAGCAAGAAAACATCCAAAAGTTGTTTTGATCAGGCTACGGGAGGGGGGAAAAAAAAATTCACCAAAATCAGCTTTTTCAAGAGGAAGAGTGTTGTCCCACAGGAGAAATCCCAAAGGCAGGAAGCCCTTCCAATGTGGGATAAAGGACAATTATTGCTGCCTGTGTTGTAGGAATGTTCTGCCAGAAGAAGGTTTATTAGAAATTATTCTTGGATTTAGGGCCTTTGTTAAAGACCTGCATTCCCAGACCACAGAGTGCATCTAAATGGACATTCTGCAATAAAGACTAGAGGGATTTGGGGATTTTTTAGGTGGGTTTTTTGCATGTTAAAAGGATGATGGAATCACGGAATTATTTGGGATGGAAGGGACCTTAAAAATTATTTTATTCCACCCCCTGCCATGGGCAGGGACACTTCCACTGTCCCAGGCTGCTCCAAGCCCTGGCCTTGGGCACTTCCAGGAGCAGCCACAGCTTCTCTGGGAATTCCATCCCAGCCCCTCCCCACCCTCACAGGCAGGAATTTCTTCCATTGTTAACCTAAATTTCCTTTCTGCCCGTGTGAAGCCTTTCCCCCTTGTCCTGTCTCTCCACCTTCCTCAGAGTTCCCTTCAGATCCAAGGAGTTCTGAACGACACCAACATGAAACTCTGACCCAAACAAATTGCTCCAGAATAATTCAAAACTCCTCCACAGCCGCTGAGGATGAGTTAGGATAAAATGGCCTTTCAGCTACCAACAATTAAGCAGCACAAGACAAGATAATCAGGGTAATTAACAACATTTAGACGAAGTTCTAAAAGCCAGCAGCATCAATTTGGTGGCTCTTGGCAGCGGGTGGGAGCAGAGAGGTCAGTGCTCAGAGCTCATCCCCACACCTGCCAGACCCCAGAGGGAAATCAAACTTGCAGAGCTGAAAACACATCCGAGAAAGGCTCTGAAACACCCCGGGGCACCCCCTCCTTCCGGGGAGGAAAAGCAGGGAGACAGAAACATTTCAAATACCAGCAGTACTCACAGTTTGGGGGATACTGGGGTGCAAAAGCCTGGGTGAGCTTCAGCCCTGTTTGTCATTGCCAAGGCCTTGCTAAATCTTCATATTTCTCAAGAAACCCTGGAATGGAGCTGGGAAATAACCCCAGACCCCACCTGGGAAGATGCTGTCTCCTACCCTGTCCTGAGCAGCTCAATGAGTCAGAGCTGCTCTTTCACTTCAGCTGCTTCCACCTGGCATTTCCTGGTTCCTGCAAGGAAAACAAGGGAAGGCAATAAGCCACGAGAGGAAATAAAAGCACCTCCACTTCATGATAAACAGTGCAAGGCTGAGGCAGCCTCCCCGAAATGCAAAAATTCAGATTTTTTTAGATATCCTAAAAGGGCTCAGGCAGGGATCTGCCATGCTCTGCAGAGTACTTTTAATTAGGAGAACATCCTGCAAAAATGGGCAAGCGTGGATGTCAAACCTGATGGAAAATCCCAAAAATATCAGTTATTGCTGGGGAGCAGAGCTGGGAGCTCATTTTTATCAACAGAATCATTGAAGGGCAAATAAAACCCACAGGGAATGATGGAAGCTCCTTTCCTGGCTTTCTGCTCACAGTTCTCCCCTTCAGGAGCTGAGCACTCCACGATGAAAGAAGAGGGGATTTGGAAATGTGGCAGGTCCAGGCTCCCACCTGGCTCAGCCATTCCCTGGACAATCAGCAGGGACAGGACACTTTGGCCAGAGAAAAGAAGAAATTCATGAGGTTTCTGCTGGCAAAGTGTTGCTTTTGGGCACCTTCAGCTCAAGACCAGGCCACTGCTGGTTTTGTTCCCCCTTAAAAATCCCAGAACCTTCTCCTGAAGGGATCCAGGAAAAAAATAAATAGAAAGTTTAGATGTTTTTGGGGATCCAAATGTTCCCACTCTGTATTTTCCCTCTATTTCCCTGATTAAGCTCAACACAACCACAGACACATCATCATTACTCACTAAAGGAGGAAAAGAATCCCACAGAAGAATCCCACAGAACAAATTCCAGCTCCAAACAAGCTCCCAATTTCTTTCCAGATCCTTCCCAATTTAAGGCACTAATTAAAACCACTCTGCTCCTCACATCAACAAATGCAGGGTAATTATGTTGTTCCCTCAGCCTTGTGCTCACAGATTGCATTGATCTTCATTAAATTAATAAATCAAATGATTCCTTCCTTTCTGCTGGCTGTGGAAGCAGGGAATTACCCAGGAATGGACAAACTGGGAGGCTGGGCATTGAATAATTCCCTTTTTTCCCCCTCTTGCTTGTTTACCATTAATGGTTGTACTTCATCTGCTGTTTAACACCATTAGTGCCTGAATGGGGTGATATTAATTCAGGATAATTGCAGAGGCTCCGAGGCAAAACCACGGGAATGGCTGCAGAATTCAGACCCAGTGCTAGAGGATAAAGAATTCCTGCAGGCTGTGGGGTGCCGATTCCACTCCTTGCTCCACACCTGCCATGGAAATGCAATAAAAACTGGGAATTCCGGCTTGAGCGAAGTCTCTGGGAATTCTCAAGCCTCCCTGTGTTTCTTGCTAAATCCCCCTGAGCAGAGCTCACCCCACAACCAATCTGTCTGGAAAACAGGAGAATATTTCAGGAAGAACTCACTGCCTGAATTTAACTCAGCGCCCTCCCGACCTGGAATTCATCACTTTTCACCCTCCTCCATCTCCCAGAAATTTTCCAGGAGGGAGAGGGAGAGAGCAGAGGGCTCAAAAATAAAACTGTGAAGAAGCAGGGGGGGGGGGGGGGGGGAAAGCATTTAAACTTTGCTCCAGCCTCATGCAGCTATTTTAGATGCTGCATGTGCAGGAAATTCTGCACAAAATTGGCTTTTCACTTCAGCTAGGAACTGATTTTATTTTAAAAATGTAAATTTATAAAATCCTCCTTCTTTTAAGCAAATTTAAAAAGTCACCTGCGAGCCTGCAATGTTTTAGAAACACAAGTTCTAACACAGGAGGAATTAATCCAACAGCATATGGACAAAAATCTTGCTTTATGCATAGTTTCATTTTTTGGGGTTCAATCTCATTTTTAGGGTGGTTGAATAACCAGAAAAAAAAAGTGGGGAAAAAGAACTTACAGGGAACAAAGCAGCTTTTTGAAGTATTCTACCCATGACAATCCAATGTAATCTGCTGGAAATTTAACCTCTTATTAATAGGAAGGAGAAATATGAGAAGAGTGTAGGAGAGCTGCTAATGAGGTTAATTTAGCACAGATTTTAATGACACCAGCCCAGCCACTCCGAGCTGTTCTGCTGAGAGCTGGGCAGAGTTTAGCCCCCAATGCACAACCTAAAGGGTGAAAAATGAGAAATAAACCAATGTGCCATCTTCTTAAACGACAAACAAGACATTTTCAAGACATATTAAACATAAAATAATGAATCTTGCAGAATATTAAATCCTTCAAGGCCCATTTGAGTCTTCAGGGCTGGGCCAACCACCCTGGGAATGTCCCTCAGGGAGGAAAGTTTGATCAATCCATGAGACCTTGAATCCTCAGCCATTAACTCCTTCTCAATGCTATTTTTCCCAGTACAATAATGAAGTTTGATGGGTTTTTTTCTTTTTTTTTTTTTTTTTTAAATATTTCCAAGTAGCTTTAAAAGAATAAATCACAGCTTTGTTTTCAGAAGCAGCACATGAGATCCATTTATTTTCCCAGATTCCACATCAGGCAGGATCAGGCACCTCCCTCTGAGGGGTGGGCACAGCCAAACCCACTCTTCTGACTCTCTTTCCCTGTTTATTTTTTCAGGGAAATTTCAGCCTTTTGGTTACCCCGAGCTATCACACTTTTCTGTTTGGTTTTTCACACCATTTGTAAGAACTGCTGAGACTGTTGGGTCGAGCCAGCAGCTCTGCAGCCACGGACCTGGAGCGTGATTTGTGCTGAGTAACTCATTGTCACAGACTCTGCCTTTGCATCCCAGCCTGGAAAAGACTACAGGAACCTGGAAAAGCCTGAAAGAACCTGGAAAAACCTGAAGGAACCTGGAGAAAACCTGAAGGAACCTGGAAAAATTTAAAGGAACCTGGAAAAACTTTCTGAAGGAACCTGGAGAAAACCTAAAGGAACCTGGAAAAGCCTACAGGAACATGGAAAAGCCTGAAGGAACCTGGAAAAAACTGAAGGAACCTGGAAAAACTGAAAGATCCTGGAAAAGCCTGAAGGAACCTGGAAAAGCCTGAAGGAACCTGGAAAAAAATTAAAGGAACCTGGAAAAGCCTGAAGGAAAAGCCTGAAGGAACCTGGAAAAACCTGAAGGAACCTGGAAAAACCTGAAGGAACCTGGAAAAACCTGAAGGAACCTGGAGAAGCCTGAAGGAACCTGGAGAAGCCTGAAGGAACATGGAAAAAACTGAAAGAACCTGGAAAAGCCTAAAGGAGAAGCCTAAAGGAACCTGGAGAAATCTGAAGGAACATGGAAAAACCCGAAGGAACCTGGAAAAACTGAAAGATCCTGGAAAAGCCTGAGGGAACCTGGAAAAGCCTGAAGGAACCTGGAAAAGCCTGAAGGAACCTGGAAAAGCCTGAAGGAACCAGGAAAAACCTGAAGGAACATGGAAAAACCTGAAGGAACATGGAAAAAATTAAAGGAACCTGGAAAAGCCTGAAGGAAAAGCCTGAAGGAACCAGGAAAAACCTGAAGGAACCTGGAAAAACCTGAAGGAACATGGAAAAAACTAAAGGAACCTGGAAAAGCCTGAAGGAACCTGGAAAAGCCTGAAGGAACCAGGAAAAACCTGAAGGAACATGGAAAAACCTGAAGGAACATGGAAAAAATTAAAGGAACCTGGAAAAGCCTGAAGGAAAAGCCTGAAGGAACCTGGAAAAACCTGAAGGAACCTGGAAAAACCTGAAGGAACATGGAAAAAACTAAAGGAACCTGGAAAAGCCTGAAGGAACCTGGAAAAACCTGAAGGAACATGGAAAAGCCTGAAGGAAGCACAAGCTCTGCATCCCAGGAGAAAAGGAGGCCCAGAAGGGAATTTATTTCTCCCTACAATCACCTGGAGCGAGGTTGGGGTCGGTTTTTCCCCAGGAACCAGCGACAGGACAAGAGGAAATGACCTCAAGTTTGTTCAGAGGTTCCAACCTGGATCTTGGCCCCCCTGCCAGGGGAGGTTTGAGTTGGATATCACAGGAAATTTCTCCCCAGAAAGGGTTGTCCAAGCCTGGCACAGCTTCCCAGGGCAGGGCTGGGGTCCCCATCCCTGCAGGGATTTGAGAGCCCTCTGGATGTGGCACTGCAGGGATCCCAGAGATCCTTTCCTAAAGAGTTCTGGGACTCCACGAAAAAAGAATCCAACTTTGCTCTCCCAGATTTCAAGGGAAAAGGAAGGGTGCTGCAGCCCAGCTTGGCTTCCACCAGAGTGCCTGACCTTGCAGGCTACAAATCCAAAATCCTTGGGAGTGTGTGGTGAATCAGCTGCTGGAGGCTGCCACGGTGGGGATGGGAGCAGGGATATTCGCAGAGCATCAAGCTGTCATTCCCACAAAATGAGGTTTTTTTAAACGAGAGGCGCTTCAGAAAGTGCCTTAAACCACAGCAATCTTTCAGACAATTTTCTCGTGTTATAACACCCCGAAGGAGAAGGGATGAGGACTGTGCTCAGACTAAAAACAGAGTGCTACAGGACAAAAAACAAAGGGCATTTGGAAAATCTGCGGTGCTGTAATTACCAACAGGACAACTGCTGTCGGTAAAAGCCTGGAAACAAAGGAATAGCAAACAAAGGAATGGGGAATTTAGGAGCTCCATGAATGTTTACTGCATTGAAACCTCCCCGTTTAACTCAGAGCACTCCCAGCTCTGGTTCAGTTGCTCTCAAGTTTTATTCATTTTACCAACCCTTAAAAGTGGTGCTGAAGTCCTACCCACAGATAACTAACCCCAGGGATGTCACCAATAATTGTGTTATTAAAATTGATACTTTCAGTGACTAATGAAGCAAGAAATTTGGCACTGGGGCTGAAATAAGAACAACACTTCCTCCTTCTTTTTCAAGAACCAAAATGGGATTGAACATCGTGAAGCACTGGTGAAACTGGAGCCTGGCAAGTGGGAATTCTTCTTATCAGAGAACCATGGAATGGTTTGGGATGGAAGGGACCTGAAATCCCACCCAGTGCCACCCCTGCCATGGCAGGGACACCTCCCACTGTCCCAGGTGCTCCAAGCCCTGTCCAGCCTGGCCTTGGGCACTGCCAGGGATCCAGGGGCAGCCACAGCTGCTCTGGGAATCCCATCCCAGCCCCTCCTCACCCTCCCAGCCAGGAATTCCTTCCCAAATCCCATCTAACCCTGCTCTCTGTCCATTTGCAGCCATTCCGTGTGTGCTGTCCATCCATCCCTTCTCCAGGTTTCCTGCAGCTCCTCCAGGCCACCCTGAGCTCAGCCCAAAGCTTCTCCTCTCCAGGCTGGACAATCCCAGCTCTCCCAGCCTCTCCTCCACCCCTCTGACCATCCTGGAGCCTCCTCTGGAGTCGTTCTTCAAACATTTCCATGAAAAACCCCAGAAAGCCACATTTTCTCATGGAAACCACGTTGCAGTTGGCACCAGCCCGTCCTTACCCTCAGCAGGGCACAGACACTCCTGAACACCTCTGGACACCCCAAATCCCATTTGCCAGGGAGGGAATAAATTCCTGTCTGTCCTTGAAATCTGTCCTCTATTCTCCCAACCCCCACCTGATTTATGGGATTGTTGCACCTAAAGCTCAGCATGCAAATATTTCATTAAACTCCAAAGAGGCTGAAAAAGAAGAAGGAAGTGTTGTTCTTATTTCAGCCCCAGTGCCAAATTTCTTGCTTTATTAGTGATGGAAAGTATCAATTTTAATAATAAAATTATTGGTGATAAAACTGGGGTTTATTATCTGTGGGTAGGACTTCAGCACCACTTTTAAAATTTATGCTTGTGCCTGGAAAATCTTCATCATTTCCTAATTAACATGCAGGATATTTAACAAATTTAAGCTTTTCAAGCTAATATTTTATGAAAGAGCAAGAGGAAAGAGTGTCCCACAAAATACAAATTCATTATTTAATTTTTTTTAAATTACACCATTCATTATAAGTAAAATAAATCTGGAAGATTCAATGGGAAATCAGAGAATATCCTGGAAAAATCATTTTAATGGAAGATGAAAGCAATTAAAACCATCTTTTAGCATTATTATTTTACACCAATTTACTTGCAGCTTGTACTAATTACTCCAGTCAGTGCATCCAGTAATGCAACAATATTATCAGCAAAATCATTATAAACATTCACTTATTTTAAAGTTTTATCAACTCCTTTTATCTTTTTCTTGTCTTTCCTACAACGATTTGTGCATTTCTTAATTTAAAATATTTTTAAATGCCATTAGTCCCTCATGAAAAAAAAATAATAATACTGATGATGGCAAAGCAAGGAGATTTCAAGAAAAAAACCCAAATTTGTCCCGAGGGCTGTCTGGTCAGTGCTGCTGCTCCTCTTTATCTCAACCCAGCAAGGAACAAACCCCTGGCACTGAGATTTTCTACACATTTCCTCTGTGTGCTCCTTGCAGCTCAAGCCTCATCCCCTGGCCCGGAGCAACCCTGGCAGTGACTGATACAGGAACAGCCAGAATGGGAGGAAAACTCCTGGAAAACTCCAAATATTCCATGGATGAGTGTGGGAATAAATCACACAGACTCCATTTTCTTCATGTTGGAGAAAATTCCCATTCTTTACTCACTTAACTCCTTTTATCCAGTTTTACAGAGCTGTGTGTGGCTCCCATGGGTCAGGAGCTCCCTTGCCAATCCCTTCATTGGGCAGTACAAGTTGTTATTCTGGATTTATTGGTCACTCCAACCCTGGCTGTGACTGATACAGGAACACCCAGAATGGGAGGCAAACTCCTGGAAAACGCCAAATATTCCATGGATGAGTGTGGGAATAAATCACACAGAGTCCATTTTCTTCATGGTGGAAAGCCCATTCTGAATTCCCATTTTTATCCAGTTTTACAGAGCTGTGTGTGGCTCCCAGGGGTCAGGAGCTCCCTTGCCAATCCCTTCACTGGGCAGTACAAGTTGTTATTCTGGATTTGTTGGTCACTCCAAGCCCGGTGTGGAGGTGCTGGAAAGTTGTTTGTGAGAGACAGTTTTCATTTTTCTCAGGGTGTAAGAACAGTTTATCCAGGGGCTGGTTGTTTTTGCCCAGGAATAGATTGTTCTGTTAATGAGCTGCTCCCACCAGAATTGCTTCCACGTGGGAATTGCAGAGGGATTCCTTGACAGGCCAGCCACTGATTCCTTGATTTTATGAATCCTTTCTTTACCATTTTTCTACCTTACTGCAACAGACAAGGATCCCACGGGGTTTGTTTGCTCTACAAAACCCCTCTGGAGGTGTCCTGAGGGTTCTAAGGATGTCCTGCTGCCTCCACAGCCACTCCTTTCAGGGGTCTCACACCTTTGCCCCTTCCCTTTCTTCCCAGAAGAGCCCAAATTTAAGGTGAAAACACAGAAATGGTTTGAGCACATCAATGTGCAGAAAGTCTTCCAACGCTCAAAATCAAAAATTTTAAATTGAAATAATTAAATGTTTTGTGGGACACTCTTTTCTCTTGCTCCTTCATGAAATTTTGGCTTTAAAAGATTAAATTTCTTTCAGATCCTACATGTTAATTAGAAAATTATGAAGAGTGTTCATGGCTTCTCCCCCTTTTTTTACGAGCTCTTATTGGATCTGACCTCACACATCACTGAACATTAATTCATTTAAAATTTTAGCAATAGCAGGTCCATTTCCCAAAGTTTGGGGGTTAATGGTTTTTATCTTAGTGGATCCAGGCACATAAGGCAGCTGGGAGCAGTTAATCCAATTGTCTTCTCCTCCAAGGTTTGATATTCCCCAAGTATTTTGGGAGATGTGGAATGACTGAGCAGCGAGCTGCACACACCAACCTCATCCCATCCCACTTCCCTTCCCAGAAAACCACAAAACCTCCTGCTAGGACCCAGCAAAAGAACAGAATTTGAGGCTTTTTGGGATAATTACCCCAAATGTTGTTGATCCCTCCAAACTGAAATACTTCAGTCCAACACAAAAGTTGCCCTCATTATTTTCACCACCCCCCTAAAAGGCCATTTCCACCTTTGGGGAGCTGCTCAGGAAAAGTGGGAGCAGGATTTTTGGCAGCCCAGGAATGTGCCACCTTTCCCAGCTGAAACATCAAAAAATTTACCACTGGCAACTCCTAGAAACAAAATGATTTCGGATGGGGAACGAAACGTTGCAGCAGAACAAAACAAAACTGGAGCTTGACCCAATTTCACATTCCCTCGGTGAAGTTTAGAGGGTAAAAAACAAAGAAACTTCTTTTAAGTGGATAAAATAATGCAGAAAGTTAACGGGAAACATTTAAATGAAAGTGGAGTTAAATGGGAGATTTGGAACTATGCAAAAAAGCAGCTCAGCCCTTCAGGGTAATGGTGAAACATTGTCCCTGCAGGTGCTCTTACAGGAATAAAGGCAGTCCTGGAGCCATGAATCACCCACTAAAACATCCCAGCTCCAGAGCAGGGACAGCAGGAGGGAAAAGCAGCCAAATCCCAAAAACTCAATCATGCTCTGGCTTTGTATTCATTAAATGTTTACGGTTTATTATTTATTAAATTTAGGGGTGGGAAACGGAGGTAGCATTTCATCAAAGGAACAACTTTAGGGTGTTTTGGTGTCTATACTGTGCCCCCTAAAAGGCAAAATCCTGGGAGAGGGAAAAAGGGAAAAGAGGAAGGAAGAGAGGAAGGAAGGAAGGGAAGGAAAGGAAGGAAAGGAAGGAAAGAAAAAAGGAAGGAAAGGAAGGAAAGAAAAAAGGAAGGAAAGGAAGAAAAGGAAGGAAAGGAAGGAAAGGAAGGAAAGGAAGAAGGAAGAAGGAAGAAGGAAGAAGGAAGAAGGAAGAAGGAAGAAGGAAGAAGGAAGAAGGAAAAAGGAAAAAGGAAAAAGGAAAAAGGAAAAAGGAAGAAGGAAAAAGGAAAAAGGAAGAAGGAAGAAGGAAAAAGGAAGAAGGAAGAAGGAAGAAGGAAGAAGGAAGAAGGAAGAAGGAAGAAGGAAGAAGGAAGAAGGAAGAAGGAAGAAGGAAGAAGGAAGAAGGAAGAAGGAAAAAGGAAAAAGGAAAAAGGAAAGGAAAGAAGGAAGGGAAGGGAAAGGAAGGAGAGGAGAGGAGAGGAAGGAGAGGAGAGGAAGGACCATCCTAAACAAATTCATTTGACACACCTACCAATCTGGGCCCTAAAAACAAATATTCTTCAAAGTTTGACTGAAATCCATTCAGAAGAGAGAAAACCTACCAGAGCAGGTGCACAAAACCTCGTAAGGCAAACACAGCCTCGGTTTCTTTGCTGTTCTTTGGAATTCAAAATGTGAGAAGCTGAGTAAGCAGAACAAAAAATAAATAGTTAGTTAAATGCAGGAGGAAATGTGGTCAGCAGATCACTAAAGCAGCATTATTCACCTGGACTTTGACTATTTAGCTCAGTTAAATTCATGATCCATAAAACAGAGAGCAATAAAATCAATTTTTTTGTTGTTGTTGCAGTGTTGAATTAAAGTATCACTAATGCTTGAGAAAACATTGCCCTCACCCAGCCATTGAGGTGGGATTTTTAATCAGGAAGCTGAGCAACTGCAGGTTGTTATTTCCCCTTGACAAGTCTCAACCCAAGCCTCTTTCAATGCCCTGGTACCTTAAAGGCTCCCCTGAGTGCAGGAGGCCGAGCTCCAGCACAAAGACAGAGCTCCAAACTACCACACAACCAATTTCCAGGGTTTTAAGCACAGTTTTTTGGGTTTCAGCCCAAAGATGGGGCTGGGAGTGATGAAGGCAATCCCTGCACCACTCCTGCCCTCCAGGGCTGGGACATGGGCACACATCCCTGGGGAAGCTCCGAGCTGAGCGGGCTGTGTGGGGAGGAGAAGCAGCAGGACGGGGACCCTGCTGTCCCCCTGTGCTCCCCTGCTCCTGTGGGACAGGACCAGGGCTGGCCTTGCCTGGGCTGATGGCTGCACTCAGCCTTAGAGGGCTTTTCTCACCCAAACCCCTCCGTGGGTGCTGCTCCTCAGCCCCCCCGAGGCTGGCTCTGCACTCGGGTCTGGAATTGTTTCCCAGCACATTCTGTGCTGACATTTCTGCTCTTGTTTCTCCCATGCTGCCCCATTATCCAGAAAACTGCTGGAGATTCCCAGTGGGAAACTTCACCTGTGCCACTGGGGCTGCCCCTGGAGCAGCTGGCTGAGGAGATCCCACCGTGGCCAGGTGCAGGGCTTGAAACTCTGAGTGGATTTATGGTGGGTTTTGGGATGAAATCCCTCCCTGGGAGGGCAGGGAGGGCTGGGATGGAATTCCCAGAGCAGCTGGGGCTGCCCCTGGATCCCTGGCAGTGCCCAAGGCCAGGCTGGACTTTGGGGCTGGAGCACCTGGGACAGTGGGAGGGGTCCCTGCCATGGCAGGGGTGGAATGGGATGAGCTTTAAGGTCCCTTCCTGGCTAAAATAATTCTGTGATTCCATGATCCTTTCAACATGCAAAAAACCCACCCCAAAAAATCCCCAAATCTCTCTGCTCTTCACTGCTCAGTGCCCCTTTAGCAAGCACCCATCCCTCTGTGATCTGGAAATGCAGCTCTTTAATAAAGGCCCAACTCCTCCCAATAAATATCCCTTAAATCCGATTTTGGCCTCCTGCCTTTCCAGCTCAAAAGCTGCTCCTGCAGCTCCATTAACCCCTGGACTCCATTCTGCATTAACCCCTGAGCTGACTCCAGCCTCTCCTGGCAGCCCCCTGTGGAGCCCGGCTGGAAGGAAACTCCTGATCCCCCAGAGCTGAATTGCAAACGAGGGTGATTTAGGCAGAGCCAGGCCAGTGAAGTGGGTTTGAACTCCAGGTGTCTGACAAGAGCTCTTTTGCTTTTCCTCCCACAGCTTCAAAGTCAAAATCCATCCATTTCGTCCCCCAGTAAAATTTACCTGGCTGCCTCATTCCTGCAGCTTTGGGAAGCACTTGCAGGCTGGGAAGGCTTTCCAAAGGAAATATCTGGAAAAAATATCAATAAAAATCGGTTTTTACTCAGCCTCTCCAGCAGAACTTTGTTATAGCAACAATTCCACCAGGTGCAGGAGCAGTCTGGAGCTCATGGGGCTTTGCTGTTTGCTCTCCATGGTTTTTTTAATTGGAAATTCCCCCTCTGGAGTCATTCCAGTCCCACCTGGATGTGCTCCTGTGGAAGATGCTCTGGATGCAGAGGGGTTGGAGCAGAGGACCTCCAGAGATCAAACCCTTCTGTGATGCCATGGCTGGCACTGGATTGAACCAGCATTCCTTGCTCCCAGATCCATCAGCTGCCAGCCTGCAATGAGACCTTTAGGGTCCCTTTCCCACCCAAACCAGTCTGGGGTCCCACAAAAACTCATTATCTCCTTAATGAGATAAAAGGGATTTTTCAGAGCACAACTACTGCCAAAACACATTAATTTTACCCCCTAAGTTGCAGCTGGATTTAGAAACCTGGTGTTCGCCATCAGGATCCTGATGGATTCTACTGCTGGAAGAAACTTTGCATCCACCAGATGAGAAACTTGAGTGGCACAGAGGTTCCATAATAAAAATGACACTGGTCACCAGCTAGGAACAGTCTGCTAGCTTTAATGCCTACCTGGCCCTTTGCTGAAAACCACAGTAAAACTGGCAAAAATATCATTAAAATAAATACTTTCAGAATGAATAAAAAAATGACTCAGCCCCTTCAGAATCCCAATGAGGACAAATGACCTGTAAGTGTCATCTGCTGCCTGATAAAAGCAATTGAGCCAAAGTCAAGGGAGCAAAGTGAGATGCAATTTAGTTTCAGCATTTTTAGCATTCCTAGGCCATCACAGCAGCAAGGAAAACACACAAATAAGGCTGTCATATCTCAAAGGCCAAAGAAATTAATTAATGAGTCCTTAAAAGACACCTTGAGATCATTTTTAAAGGATTTCTTATCGTTAAATCCACTTAAATGGAAATGAAAGAGCAAAGCCGTGAAAATGGATAAACCTCAAACTATTTAATCCAGATATCATTTCAAAATGAGTCTAAACCTTACCCCAAATGCCTTGAACAATAAAGCAAAAATTCACTCTGGAAGTTCTCTGTGAATCAGATTAATTCTGAGATCTCCACCTTTTAGTATAAGGAAAAAGGATGTCAGCCATTTCAGGCAAGCTGCCCTGTCCCAGAATCCCAAAGGAACCCAATATTTCCCATCAATTTCTCCTTTGAACCATAAGATTTGAGGATTTTACCACAGCTCAGCACAGGAGCCATCACTGTGTGGATTCCCTGTCAGGATCATATTTTAAATAACATTTTTTTCAGAGGGATTCAGACTCAGAGTCCCTGAGGAGCTCATCCACAGATCCCAGGGATGTGGGATTTGGGCTGGATCAGCTCATCCCAGCAGGAACCACTTCAGGTGCTCAGCCCATCCTTACCCTGAGCTGAGTGCTGGCACTTCAATGTTTTACAGGATAATGTTTTATTAGAGGAGAGCTGCAAGAGCTGTGCAATCATTTCCCTAAATTTATTTTATTTTATTTTATTTTATTTTATTTTATTTTATTTTATTTTATTTTATTTTATTTTATTTTATTTTATTTTATTTTATATTTTATTTTCCTCCTTGAATATTGAAGGAAATGTTAAATAACCAAGGAACCCTGTGGGCAGTAGAGCCCTGCCCTGACAGATGAACCCATCAAGGGGAAGTTTGCTTTAATGAACAAGAAGAGATTTTTCAGGATAATTTTTAGGATAATTTTTAGGATAATTCAGCTATTTAAGAGGCAGAACCTCTGGTGAAGTGTTTTCCAAAAGTGTTTTCCAGCAGGGTTTGGAAATCAGAGCTGCTTTTTCTGCACACCAACCCTTCAGGAAGAGCATTTGCTGTTTCCCAGCTCCCATTTAGCTGCAGCAGATGTTCAGGTATTCCCTGCTGTGTTTTTACAGCCACAAACAGTGAAGTACCCAAAGCCCCTGTGGGTTGTGCTTCACCCCAGAAATCACAGGGAACATAAATTAGTGAAGCCATGGGTGCCATTCATCCCCTAATTGGGCTTCCCAAAAGGAAGCATCCTCCCTTTGCTCCTTTTGAGCTCCTCCTGGGTTTGGCTGCAGACACATCACCCCTGGAGGAGGAACAATGAACCCCTCCAGTCAGATCTGCACTGAAATGGCAGGAATAAACCCCTGGTGCAAACTGATGGATAATGGTCCGTCCTTTCAGGCTGAGGAGCCAACATCCTCACCCCCAAATTCCCCAAGTTTGGATGTGCAGAATGAACCACACTCCTGCAAATCTCCTTGGATCCTTCCCTGGCACTCTGAGCGCAGCCTAAGGCCTTGCTGGGCTTGTGCAGGCTTGGCTCAGGATCCCAAAAAACCACCAAGAGCTCTTGGAATCACTTCCCTGAGCGTCTGTCAAAGGGAAGGCAAAGCCTTTGCCATGATCTGTCAAAACTGGCCCAGCCCAGCCTCTCCCAGGCTCCTCCAGCAGCAAATGATCACAGGAAACTGCTCCAGAATGATTCCATGGCAGCTCAGAGGCTGCACTGAAACATTTTGTCAAGTGTAAAGATTGTTATTTAATATTTCCTAAAGATCTTGATTCAATATTTTCTCTTTTTTTTTATTTCTGCCACTGCAGAGCCAGGCCCACAAAGGTCTGGAAGTTGGTTTAAGCCCCACTGCTGTTGCAGTAAAGCTTTAATAGGCCCCATAGCCCAGCTCTGACAGGGCAGAGTTGGATTATTTGGAGCTGGGTGGTTTCTTTGTTCTCTCTTAGTAAGAGATGTCACAGCCATCACAGCCTGGCTTGCATTAGACAGGAGAAAAATCTGCACATTTATTCTGTTATTTAGAAAGATTTTTGATGGATGGAGGATTGGGAATGAAATAGAGAGAGCAGTAAAATAAAAGTAAGAGATAAGGCAGTAATTAAGACAGACACAAAAGAGGATTTCTTTACAGAAGTTGTTAAAAACGTATTTCTACACCAACTATAAAGTCATTTTAAAATGACCAGGAGGAGGGATCTGAAAACACAATTGTGTAAATTCCTTTTTCTCAATAATTAAGAAACCTGTTCAGGTGAAATGGGATCCTGTTCTTCTCTCATTTTAAACAAAATAAAGAATTCCAAAGGCCATCCAGAAGAAGCAGATTCACCCAGGGAGGTAACAGTGAGGAAGGCAGAGGAGGATGAGCAGGGCTGGACATTTCATCAGACAAAAAGCTGCCAATTTGTGAGACAAGGCCTCAAAACTCTGGAACTCCAGGCACTCACAACCACTGCAAAATGAAGCTTTGCTCAATGGAAATTTGTAGAATTCAAACTATTCAAAGTGGGGTTTAACACTGTGCTACAGCCTAGGAGCCAAGGAGGAGCCCAGGGCCCCCAGAACAAAATTAAAACAAAACTGGAAAATGGTTACAGAAGTTAAAAACAGCCTCAGAAAATAAAAATTCCTCCCTGGAAATGCCATTTTCCACTGAATATTCAGGAAGTCACCTGGAGGTGCACGGAGCTGGATCAGATCCAGCCCAAGGCTGCAATCAGAATTGTTTTGACATGGAATAGGTTTCTCCTTTGATATTTGTGAGGAGCACTGCTAAAGCTCTTCAGAGCCACAGGCTGTCATGCTCAGCACCAGCACTATTCCAAGAGCTGGAGAAGGGCAGGAATTTCCAATTCTTTTTTATTTTTATTTATTTTTATTTTTAGCTGTCACTTCTATCTCTGCCTGGGATTAAGAAAATTTCTCCTCCTTCTTAGAAAATTGAAAGCAGCAGGAATAAAACTGCAGAACCAACAACCAGCACCAGCTCAGGGAATATTAGAGAGAGGATCCATTCCCAGAGGGATCAACAACTGCAAAGAGCAGGGATCAATATTGACAGAGCCAAATGATCCAGATGCATGCATTCACTCATTTGCTGCTCCTGCAGATAAATTTTAAAACTTAATTAATACAATTCCTCATTACCAAACGTCAGCTGTGGGTGGGCATCTTTCTGACTTCATCAAGAAAGGAATTTGAATGTGGCTCCTCCAAGCTTTAAAATTTTATCTTCAAGGATATTGTGGAAGATTTAGCAAATTGTTTTGAAAATTGATTTTGTGTTGCTGAACACATCAACAATCATCAAAAAAGTCAAACTTATTAAAATCTAGCAACACTTCTTTAAAAACCAACAGATTCAACTCTCAAAGTCAAAACCATAAATCACAATGGGTCCATTTTGGTCACAATCAGGCCTCTCAACTAAAAAGAAGTTTATGCTCCAGGATAATCTTCATTTAAGGATTTTCCTACCACTTTTCCCCTCACAAACTCCCTTAAAAATCCTGTGGAATTTATGGCTTGCTGGTTGCACTTCTGTTTACCTGAGGATGGTGATGCTTCCCAATTTAAAGAGCAAATTAACTACAGAGGAGCAAACCAAGTTTGCACCTAAATTAACTGAATCTTGTTCCCCAGATTTTTTTTCTCCCATTTAATTATAGCTAGATTGTATCATTACTAAATTAAAGCCAAGCCAAATTACTTCTCCAATTCTTGCTCCAGGAATTAATATTCTTTGCCTTCCAGGAGCACTAAAATACAGAAAGTGCTTGAAATGAAAGCTTTTTTAAAGTGGTCTTTACCTACTGCTAATTAAAACCATTCATCACTGGAATAACTTTTGGGTTTTCTTGGGTTTGGGGTGGTTTTTTTGTGGGTTTTTTTTTTTTAGTTATTATTCTAATAAACATTTCAGACTAAGCCTAATCTTCTTAATTTTTATCAAGTCAGGGCCTTGTTTTCCTGAATATTTCCTAAATCAGGGCTGATCCCAGCTCCTGGAAGAAAAGACTCTGGAATCTTGACCCACACCTCAATTTCCAGAGTGGTTTTGCTCCCTCACAGTTCAATGTTTCCAGTGTAAATGACCTTTTATTTAATATTTAATCGCATTTAATTTTGCATTTTAACTTTCCTGCCCTTTAAAAGTCGAGTCTGAGTTGCACAAAATGCTTCAGCAGCCATTTCCTGAAGGGAAAACTGCTTTAAAACTGAGATTAAGCCTGGTGAAACAGCACTGGGATACCTTGACAGGCCCCTCTCCATTATCTGCTCCCTGGGGAATGAATTCCTTGCAGGAAAAGTGGCAAATCTGATTAAAAAAAAAAAAAAAAAAAAAAAACCTAGATAATTACAAGCCAGAAAAAGTGAGAGTGAGAGTGGAAACATTTCTCACCTCTCCCAGCCTATCCCCTCATCAAAAATCCATGCTTCTCCTGGCTTTGAGGGAGATGAAAGCTCCTCAGGCTTTTAGCAATCTCCTTTTTTTTCCTTCACATTCCTGCTTTTCAATTCCTTTTCCCTCATTCAGCCATTAGCAAGGAACAGGATGGGTTTTAGGAAGGGCTTCCATGGTTTTAGCTGGGAAGAGCCTTTCAGGACAGCTCTGGGGGGACACTTTGAGGGTCTGATCCCAGGGGTTCCCAACATTCCCACTCTTTCTCCAACAAGGGAATTGCCAGCTCAGGGCCAGCAGGCAGAAACTGAATCTGTTTTAAAAAGTGGTGAAACCACATCAAGGTTCACCTCCTCTCCTAACAAAAGGCATTTTTCTCAAATGCTGCTCCAAAATACCTTATATTGGAGCAAATTCCAAAATACGAGTTCCGTGTTTTTCCCCCGGTGGTTTCCATGATGAAGGAAGAGGAACCAAATTTTTAGAAGAATTGTAGAACTTCCTGCAGCCCTTTCCCCCCTTTTGACACCCAACAAGGAGCCACGAACCACTCCCAAAGGAAGCTGAGCCCTGGACTTGCCCTCTGAGTGTGGCATCACCACCAACCCCTCCAGAGCTGCTCCCACCTCTGCCTTGGCTGGGGAGGCTGAGATGGAGCTGCAGAAACCAGGGGCACTTCAAAGTTCCCTGTCAGAGATGGGAAAATAAAGAGAAAAAGGAGTGTTGTTCATGTGGTGGCTAAATAAAACAACGGGAGGAGAAAGATTTGGGATCACCACCTTCAGTGGGGTGTTGGATCTTTATAGAATCATGGAGTGGTTTGGGATGGAACTGAAATCCCACCCCAGCCATGGCAGGGACACCTCCCACTGTCCCAGGTGCTCCCAGCCCCAGTGTCCAACCTGGCCTTGGGCACTGCCAGGGATCCAGGGGCAGCCACAGCTTCTCTGGGAATCCCATCCCAGCCCCTCCCACCCTCCCAGGGAGGAATTCCTTCCTTAACACAGGGATAATCATAATTACAGGTGTGATTACAACAACCCACCACCCAGTGGAACAATATGTAAATTCCATACCAGGCCAGGCAGAGAGAAGAACTTGGAGAGAAACCAAATTCCATCAGGCTGGACCCTCCCAACTCCACTTCTGCTCTCCAGCCTCTGCAGCATTTCCAGGAGAAGGTGGTGGTGACTGGTGAGAAATATGGATTTAACTGCAAACACACACCCCACGATTTGCCCCTGTGTTAAAGCAGCCTTGGTGGCACAAGCCAGGGGGTTAAAATGCCAAGAAAAGCTGCTGGAAGTGTGCCCACACTGCTGGGCCACACTGTGTGCAGGGAGAGCTCCAAAGGCAGGGAAATCCCAAACTGAAAACAAACAATATCATTCCCCAAATTATCATCTGTTTGGGAAGCTGCAGCCATTAATTGCTCCTGTGGCTTTTGTGGGTTTAGGTTTTTAAACACAGCACGGGAGTGCTTAAAGATCCTCCTGATTAAATAATTCAAAATGTTTGCACTATATAACATGTTTGAAGGGGAGAGAAAATTCTGCTAAACACTTTGAATTCACGAGCAATCACCTCATTAACATGCCCTGAAATCAAATATTTATTACCTTCTCCACTGTAATGAGCTCACTTAAGACAAATGTGAGAAAACCCTGTCCTGTATTAAAGCAGGCAATGTTTTATTTATGGGCACTCTAATATTCACTTTAGGCCACACCAAAATATAAACACGTAATTAATATTTCATTAATGAGAAAACAAAATCTATTTCTGCAGCTTGTGCAGGCTCAGAAGAGGACAAAGCAGGTTTTGTGTGTGTGATGCTGCCCCAGGCTGCTCCAAGCCCAGTGTCCAGCCTGGCCTTGGGCACTGCCAGGGATCCAGGGGCAGCCCCAGCTGCTCTGGGAATTCCATCCCAGCCCTCCCCACCCTCCCAGGGAGGAATTTCATCCCAAAACCCACCATAAATCCACTCAGAGTTTCAAGCCCTGCACCTGGCCACGGTGGGATCTCCTCAGCCAGCTGCTCCAGGGGCAGCCCCAGTGGCACAGGTGAAGTTTCCCACTGGGAATCTCCAGCAGTTTTCTGGATAATGGGGCAGAGCATGGGAGAAACAAGAGCAGAAATGTCAGCACAGAATGTGCTGGGAAACAATTCCAGACCCGAGTGCAGAGCCAGCCTCGGGGGGGCTGAGGAGCAGCACCCACGGAGGGGTTTGGGTGAGAAAAGCCCTCTAAGGCTGAGTGCAGCCATCAGCCCAGGCAAGGCCAGCCCTGGTCCTGTCCCACAGGAGCAGGGGAGCACAGGGGGACAGCAGGGTCCCCGTCCTGCTGCTTCTCCTCCCCACACAGCCCGCTCAGCTCGGAGCTTCCCCAGGGATGTGTGCCCGTGTCCCAGCCCTGGAGGGCAGGAGTGGTGCAGGGATTGCCTTCATCACTCCCAGCCCTGTCTTTGGGCTGAAACCCAAAAAACTGTGCTTAAAACCCTGGAATTACACCAAATTCTTTGTGTATTCCTTCCCAATATCCCATCCAACCCTGCCCTCTCTCCATGGGAACCCATTCCCCCTGCAGGGAACTCTGAGTACCCCTTGCAGACAAGCAGGAATCTCGCTGTGATTCCCAGATTTCTCAAGACATGGTTGCATCTTCCATTCCTAAAATGTGAATCTGTTCTTTGACCCAACCAGGGCGCAGCTTTTCAGCAAGACAAAAACCTGCAGCACCATTAAAGCAAAATGTCAGAATCCTGCCCATCACTCACTTGGTGTAGATGCAGGTAAAGAGGGGGAAAATATGGGAAAAAAAATTCCTAGAGACAGTTTGGACAGGATAAAAGCCTCATGGCTTTGGAAATAAATGTCTGTGCTTCACCTCAGTGCTTATTTCTGACAAATGTCCCAGCTTTCCCCCCAGAGCACCCAGGGCAGGGCCATTATCCCCTGACAGGGTCCCATTCCATTGGCATTATCTTAGCAGGGACAATCAGATCCTTCTGAAAAAAAAAAAACCCAAAATGCACCATTTTTCCATGAACGTGACAAATTCCTGGCAAAAGCAGCACCCCCAGTGCAGCTGAACAATTCCAGTGTACCAGGCTCACCAAACAGGGTGTCATTAGCTGCAATATTTTTGATGAGGTTCTTGCATGCAAACAAGCACTGCCACAATTCTTTGAAGTGGATTTTTTCCCCCCTCAGGTTCCTCAAATCAAACCAGTGGCTTTACACCCGTTACATGAACATCATGGGTTTTAATCCAAATTATGCATAATCACAGAGTTTCTATTGCCTGGGAAAACGTTTAGCACAGGTCTGCATCAGCTTTTGGCAAGAGAGGAAGGAAATGCATTTAGTGTAGCAAATGCAGCTAAAAATGCATTTTTATGCATGAATCAGTCCAACAGGATGCATGGTTTGGTGATCATGGTTTTAAGCTGGAGGAAAAAAAAACCCAAACATTTAAAACCCAATGAAAAATTCATTGTCCTTCAGGGTACATTGGACCATGGAACAATCTTCCAGAGGAGAGCTGGCAATTCAAGCTCTAAGGTCCTGAGAAAATCCTGGGAAGGATTTCTCTCTCAGCAGGTTCTGAGCAGGGTATTTATTATTATTTATTATTATTACATCCCTTTTTTATTCTAACACCAAGCCATGGTTCCAAATAGAACAAAAGTGCCCTTTTGACCTAAAAAATATGAGGAGGGTGGGGAGGAAGCTAGAACTTCCACAAGACCCTCAGATGTTGCTGCAGATTTATATAAAAAGTTCATAAATAGGAAAAAATATTAAATCCTTAAACTAATTAGAGAAGTGCCCTGCAGTTCATCTCCATCTCAACACCCAGCACGCTGCCTCTTTCATCCTCTCCTAATTCTCCTCACAGGCTCTCAAGGTCTTTCTTCAAAAGCTGGTGGGATCTGTTCTCCTCTTTGAGCTCAGTTTTGTTCAGGAAGGTGTGAATTAAAATCAAAAGCCTGCAGGTAAGCAGGTTGCACATTGCCACACCTGCTGGAGCTGCTGGAATAACCCTCAGATTCATCTCTGAGTCTGCATCCAAATCCCTCTGGAGCTGTCAGACCCCCAAATCCATCAGGGACACAAGCTGGAGAGTTCCTCAGACTTTAATGGTGGAGGTTTTTGGAAGACAAAACCCCCTCTTTCCTGGCCACAGCAAACATCACCCCCTGGAGAAGGCCGAGGGTCACAAGCCAAGGGTGTGGAGTGAAGAACAGCCACAAACAACCCCAAATCCATCTGGTCCCTGCCCTGGAAAGAATCTCTAACTCCTGCCCACCAAGAATCCTCACAGAACCAGAGCAGGTTCAAGTCCAAAAGCCACCCTGGTTTCCTCAGGAAAGAGTTTGGAATACAACAGCAAAGCCTGGCACTGGGACAGCCCAGGCCACGAAGGACCGGGCACTGCAGAGCATCCAAACCACACCAGGGCTGCAGAGAGCTGACAGAGGACCCTGCAGCTCAGACCAAGCAGGAAAAACACATTGAATCCCTGAAAAATCCCCTGTGATTTCCCTTAGAGACCTTCCTGAGACCTGCACAGCGACATCTTCCAGCCTTAACAAGGGACCACCACCGTGGGTCTTCTGCTGAGCAATATTTCCTTCTGTAAGAGGCACAGCCACGTTCCAATTTCATCAGAGAGAGAGCAAATCAAGCAACAAACCAAATAAAGCCTGCAGCCTCTGTGCAAATAGCACATCCTGCCCACTTTTGAGTGTAGCAATGCAAAGAGTTATTTCAGGTTAATTCCATTTGCTCTTCCGAGACTGCAAATCACAAACTCTCTCCCCATTCTTGTACTTTATCATCTTTTTGCTGCTCTTCCAATGACAGCAGTAATCCTTTCAATGTAATTAGTTACTGTTCAGAAAGAGCGGCCATAAAAACGCTGCTTTGCAAGGATTTCAATCAGAACACCAAAATAAGATGAAATATTTTAGAAGAGTGGCTTTGGGTGTCAGGCCTCATTCAGAAATTGCTTTGAAATATTCTGTTTGCTCACGTAGATTCAATAAAATCTTTCTGTTTATCATTTTAGCATAATGTCTGTGAAAGAAAAGTGGAATTTAACATTCAGCCACCACAAAGGAGAGCCCAACCAGCTCCTTTCTTCAAGGAGGAGTTTAGGTCTCACACCAAAATATTTTTAAGTCAATAAAATGAAACCAACTCTTCTTTCGGGATCCTTCCCTTATCCAATCCCTTGAAAAAATTCTGTTTATCAAACTGGTGAGAACCAGCTGTGGCTGCCCCTGGATCCCTGGAAGTGTCCAGGGCCAGGTTGGACAGGGCTTGGAGCAGCCTGGGGTGGTGGAGGTGGAACTGGATGAGTTTTAGGGTCCCTTCCCACCCAAACCATTCCATGATTCCCCAAACATTTTGCTGGATTCTTCCCTGCTGGAGGATATTTTGGTAAATTAATGCAATGCTGTGAGAGAACTCAATGAGCTTTCAGGTCCCTTCCAACCCAAACCTGGCATTCCATGACTCCTCAAACATTTTCCTGGATTATTCCTGGCTGGAGGTGTGGCTATCAGGCGTCTCCTGGATCCTAAGGCCACATCTGCAGTTACAGCCCACATCTGGAAGGGAACCAACCACACTTCATGGGATAAAGATGAGTTTTCCCACCCCCCTTCTATCCTGAAGGCACATTCCCATCTTCTGGTCCCTCTGGGGAATCCCTGGAAGAAGCAACACAAAGGATATTGCCAGATGTGTCAGCTCTCATTCCTAAAACACAAAATTCCAAAGTCTGCCACATCTGGGTTCATTCTAACCTAAATGAAAAGGTTTCATTTTCTACATTCTGGTGCATGATCACAGAATGTGGGTTCAGAAATTCACCATTTATTGACAGAAGAGTAAATTCTACCTTTAGCCACAACTTAGGAGCAGGGGAAAGCAAGGCTGTGAGAAGAATAATTTCTTTTATTGCTGAATTTTCACTTTGTCCCTGGATTTCTTTTCCCTGAATCCCTGTTTTCCTTCCCTTGGAAACAGCTCCAACATTCCCATTTGGAGCAGGCAGAGATGCTCATTGCCAACACCCTCCCTCCCAAATTTCCAACTTTTAGTAGAGATGCAAGCAGCAGAATAACTGTCCCCATCGTCACTGGAAAGTGACACCAGCCACAAAATTGTGCTTCAAAAGCACTTCAGACCTTGGCCAAATGTTTATAAATTTGGGTTTGCAAAATCTCCTCGAGCAGCACAAAAAAAAAAAAAAAAAAAAAGATGCAGAATTTCAGAGCTGTTCCAGCTGGAAATATGTCTCAGCACTCAGAACCTGCTTACACACAGCTCTGATTTTCTGTTTATTTAGACAAAAATCGGATTTTCTCATTAGCACTGGGAGAAATGTAGAGCAAACTGGAACTGCCCAGGAAGTATTAAGATTGTTGCAAGTTTACAGGATTAATTTGGGAATTTTTTCCCTCAGGAAAGGCTCTTGAAGAAATGAAACCTCCAATTTGCCACAAGGTTCATCCCAATACCTTCATCATGAAAAGCTCCTTTTATTGCTCTGCTTAATGAAATCCAGCTATGAAATATATAATTCCACCACACTTGTAGCAGGTATTAATTAGCTAGTGGACAAAATTAAAGGAAAAAAATAAAAAACAATAATCCCTAATCCAAAAGGCTTCAGTAAAATAAGACCCACAGAGATTTTAAATTCAGTGGAAATTCAAATATTATCACAGCACATTTCTGTTGACATAAATTCAGCAGTTAATATTTTTCTCATTAAAAGTGGCCAAATCCTAATTTCCAAAGAAGCATCTGGAGCATTTAAAAAAGGGGGGAGGCAGACTGGAAGTGGTGTTGGTGGATAATGGATGCACTCAGGACACAACATCTAAAATAATCAAATAATCAAGCAGATTTCTTCTTTCTCCACTCTGCTGGAATTTCCTTTGCTATTTATTTTCTACTCCCTCTAGTAAAACCCTTCTTTACCAGGCTACAAATTAATTTTTAAGTCACTTTTCTGTAACTCTCAAGCCTTTCTAGAAGACTTTAAAAAGTTTTTTTTGGTGTCAAACTAACTCCTTCAGAACATTTCGTGTTCATCACTGGACAGGAGAGGAACCAGATCAGGATTGCTCAAGGAAACCAAGAGCACATGGAGAGAGAAGTGCTCATTGTCCACCTACGTCCCAAACAGCAGAATTTGGAAATAGAGACATTCAGAACTCGCTCAGCAGCATCTTCCATGACCAGAAATAGAAAATTTTGGTGGAGGAATCACCAAAATTAATCACTCACATTGATGCCACAGCTGCAGGGCTCTGTGTCACATTCAGGAGATGCAGTGGAATAAATAAAGGGGTGCAGATTCCCACCAAATCCATCAGCTGAGAGAGGAGTGGATTCTCAGGTGTCATTTCAGAACCTAAAATACATCAAAATTAAGATTTGAGCACTGGAAGAAAACCTTCCCCCTTTGAGGTCCTTGCAGGGTCATAAATGGATTATTACAGCTGCCATTAAAGTGCTAAACTCAATTAGAGCCTATAAAAGATGGGGAGAAATCAGGTGGATTAATAACCTTGGAGAAGCAGGAACCCCCGAGAGGTGACAGAATTCTGAAATAAATGAAATTGGGAAAATTAAATCTCAATCTATTAAAAAAAAAAAAAAAAAGAAATCTAAATTCATTATCAAAGCATCCACCAAGCCATGTTGTGTTTTCTCCTTGAAGTTCAGAGCCTGAAAGGGGAAAAGCAGCTTGAAGTGGAGTAGCAGCTCCACCACAGTGGAGCAGAGGGGGTGCAGCAGAGCCCAGCACAGGCAGGCACAGGAGGGAGAGGAGGGAGCAGAGCACTGCACCCCAGCTGCTGTCCTTCACCTTCCACCGTGTCCACTTTTCCTTCCTCTGCTCTGAAAGGTGACATCTGCAGTGGCACCAGCCAGAGGTGGTGTCTTGGTTTGGATAAGACAGGTGCCTGCTAAAGAAGGCAGGAGCTTCCCCTGAAATGGAGAATGCAAACCCTCCCCACCCCTCCAAATTGCTATGAATTTTAAATTAAGGGGTTCTCAGGCAACAAAAAAATACGGGAGCAGGAAATAACAGTTCTTTAATAGGGAAGGGGGGAAAAAACATAAAATGATAAAATAAAAACAATGCAGTACACTAAAATGACAGAGTCAGAACTCAACCTGACACCCTGTTGGTCAGGGTGCTGGCAGCAGTCCAGTTGGAAAAGTGGCTGCAGTCCTCCTGAGGTGTCAAGTGTGGTTCTGTTGGAGCAGGGGGTCCTGTAGGAAAAAGGGTGATTCTTCCTCCACAGATCCGTGGAAGAAGAAGCAGCTGCTGTTCCTCTGGGGAATCCAGTGGAGAAGCTGTGCTGGTGTGTCAGAATCTCCTGATTATATCTGGATAGCAATGCTCGGCTCCTCCCTCTGGGCGGAGCATCTCACAATGGGATGTTACAGTTCTTATCAGCCATGCAGTGACATTCAATAGCCTCTTATCACGGGATGCCCCCTGCTGAGGGAGGAGTGATTGTGATCTCACAGGGAGAGAGATAAGGGGAAATTGCCCACTTAACACCTAGACAACTGCCATACAGATGGTAATAGAATACATCCTGCCTTGCAATCCAGAACAGGTGGCCATGCCTTGTCAGGCCACGTGTCGCTTGCCGTCACACAAACCCCATCAGGGCACAGCTTAAAATCCAAATATTATTGCTTGTTGTTTAAATACCATGTTATTCAATTTCATATTATTCCAATAATAACGTTATTGTTGTTTATTATTTAAATATTGCTAATTTCTCCTTGCAGATTGCCATCATTATTCCCACGAGGCAAGGAGAGGCTGGATGTGCTGTGCCTTTGTTTTGAGCAGACATCACCTGCCTGCTGGTATTTTGGGCTGACCAAACCCCACTCACCCCTTCCCAGGTGTCACCAGGGGTTTTCCTGGGCAGGATCAATCACTCCCTGCCCACAGGCTCCATGGAGCTGTGGGCCAGTGGATGAATGTCCTGGACACAGAGTTCCAGTCTGTCCTGGTGTCCCGGGGTGGGGCTGCATGGCCCCAGAGGAAACTCCTCCTCCTGCAGCAAATGACACTGTCATGACAATAAATGCTGGAGCCATCTGGAACTGGGAGATGCTTTTCCTCAAGAGGATTTTTAAACTGCTTTGGAACGGGGTTTGTTGTTACAGACTTTAAAAACTGCATCGCTCGTCTTCTGAAATATGGACCGGCAGCAGGAAGTTGGTGGGATCTTAAAAAAATAAAAATCAAAGGTACTTTTGTAAAAAAAAAAACAAAAATAGAAAGGATGTTTCATTACAAAGGGTATCACCTGTAAATCCTGCTCCCTGAAAGAAAAAACAAACAATATCCAGCTTTAAAAATGAATGGATGTCAGCTCTGGGAGCTGCACAGGGCGGTGGGAGATGAGTCAAATGGAATTGGAGCATGTGGGGTAAGAAAAAAATCCTTTCATTAAGGAACTAAAGATGGCACAGGTGGCACAGGTGTCCCAGAGCAGCTGTGGCTGCCCCTGGATCCCTGGAGGTGTCCTGGGCCAGGCTGGACAGGGCTTGGAGCAGCCAAGTGTCCCAGGAATGAGATCTGCAAGGTCTCTTCCAGCCCAAGGATCCTGTGGTTGCCTCTGGATTCTGCTGATTGCAGGGTGGCTCTTCCCACGCCAGCAGGAGAGATTTTCATGGCCAGAAATCCCAAAATTCCCAACTGACCCCAGGGCACATGAAGAGGAGTCCCACAGGATTTTGGGGCACGGTGCCAGGGCTGGGTGGTCCCTGCCCCTTCTCCCCCTCCTGGCTGGCTCCTGGAGGAGCCTGGAGCACGGCGTGCCTCAGTGCCTTCCCCAGACCCTGCAGGGCTGGGCTTGGAAGGAAGAGCAGCATTCCCAGAGCTGTGTGAGAGCTCTCCTGTCACTACAGGACACGAAATAACACCACGTGGATATGCAGCTTCCTGAGGGTAAAAAGAGAGCTTTTAATTTCTGGCTCTAACATTTATAGATTTCCAAAAGTGACAGTGGGTTGGAGGGTGACAGTGCCACCTCTCCAACGACACTGGACAAACCAACAGCCCATCAAATTTCTTTTCTTCTATAAAATAATGTAAAACAATGAGTTATTTATATAAAGCGTGTGAGAAAGTTCATTACAAGAATGTAAACATCAGAAGGCTTAGAAAATCTTAAAAAAACAGGGAGACAGTGTCCCAGTGCTGGCACATCCCCACTGCCCACAAACTCCTGGAGCCTCCAGGCTGGCACTTCCCGGGAGCTCACTCTGCTCTGAAGGGCAGGAGAAAGCAAGGCAAGGTCAGCACAGACAATGACATTTCTAAACTGAAAATGTAATTGCAGTTCCCCTCTGAGGCTGGTAAATACACTCCCAGCTATAAATAGGCCCTTTCCATGGCTTTCAGAAGAAGCTTAATTAATTTATCAGTGATCACAGCAAATGCAGCTTCAGAACTCTGAGACACACTCAGCACTGTCTCCTTCAGGTGTCCAGGGCCACGTCTCACCTGCCAAACAGGGACAGGGCGAAGGCAGAGCCTCCTCTCAACCAAACCTCATTTTCCCTGCAATTTAATAACCACTGTTAAGCTGTTTAATATGCACAGGTGGCTCTCCAGGTCCCCAGGAAAGACCTTCCCTGTGCAGGTACAGGATGCATTTTTTTGCTGCCGGCTGCCACAGCAGCAATAAAAGGTTGTTGGCATTCCAAGGATGCACTGGAGCCACTGGAGAAAAGATGGATGCTGGGCAGGCCAGCCAGAGCAGGTTATGCAGAAGCAATTTCATGGGTGAGGAAAAGCAGAAGGGGCTTTAAGAATATTCTTAGGAATGCAATGAGCCGAGGACTTGGAGTTCAGAGCAGGTGCTGCTCTCTCAGCTCCTTGCTCCTTTCCTGGGAGCTGCTTTTCCCCAGGGGGATGCAGAGTGGGGAATGTGGGATGCTGCTGGTGCCATTCCCAAGGGAAAAATGCTGTGCCTTGAAACAGAGTGAGGCTGTAAAACACCTTGGGTTGTGCTTAAAATCTCCTCCTTTTACCATGTTTGCACTGCAATTCCATGGAAACTGTGAGCAAAGGGGGGGAAAATTCATTTTGTCTCAAAATTCTGCATTTTCATTCAATCCCCATTAAGCAGCTTCCTTTTAAAGAAACAGCACTTGTATTTTAAAAATTCACTGATTATTTTGCTGGTGAATCTCTTTTGGTTTTCCATGAAATACAAAAGCAATTGAGGGTACAACAAGCTGGGTGGGAAGAACTGGTAAAAATATAAAATGGCATTTATAAAGAGTGCAGTAAACAACACTTGATTAATGACAGGTAATACACCCATTAATTGGCGAAGAGTGTTGTGATTAATAATTCCCTCAAATTCTTAACAGAAAGGTTGGGAAATTAATCTTAGGAAAGGTTGAATGGAACAGATGAAAAACAGCTGGGAAAGAAGCTTTGGAAAACTTTACCTGGGAGAAGCTGGGAGGTCACAGGAGGCCAGGGAGGACGAGCCCAGACCCCAAAGGAGCTGAAGCCCTCGAGAGCTTCCAGAGTGGCTGAGGCTGCCTCAACCTGAAGGTCATTCACCTTCTGGCCTTTCTCCTTTCCTCCCCTCTCCTGTCTGTTAATTGTGCTGGAATTAATTGTGCTCTCAGTAAAACTGGGATGGGGAAGCCCCATTGGACGTGCCCTCCCCACTGTGAGGCACAATCAAGTTTGATCACCAAATTTTCAATGAATCATGAGAGAAAACTGCTCGGCCACTGGCCCAGCCTTCTCCAGGTCAATAAAATCCCTGCTGAGGCCCCAAAGGATGGATTTGAGCCTGATTTGCACCCCTGAGTAGTGGATCCCTGTTACATCCTGACCAAACATTGTGCTTGCCAGATTAAACAGCTTCTCCCCCAAAAATAAGCAGCCAGGGTGAAGTTTACCTGCAGGCACCAGGCTCCATTCACTTGAGCTCGACTTAAGGCTGGCTTTGATGGTTTAACAGGGATTGATTTCCACGGGCACACCCGGCCTTGGCACAGGGAAGAGTTCAGCCTCTTTGCACTTCAAAGTTGCAGCTCTCCCATCCCGTTGTGCTCCCAACTCCTCATCCCTCCCAATCCCACCGTGCAGCTTCAGTCACCAGCCCGTGGCCAGCAGGGACCTGGGAAGCAGCTGGAAAAGTGGGATAGCTCCAAGGGAACATCAAGGGAACGTCCTGCACAGCCTCCAGCACCACTGCCCCCTCCAGGGCTGCACCTTCCCCGTTTGAGTTGTTTTGAAGGAAAAAAAAAGAGGAAAATTTCGAAGCTGACTCCGTGCTCTCGCTGCTGGATTCACACCAACCAAAGCTTTTACCACAGCCAAGATAATTGGGAATTTTGCAGCTGGTTGCACCCACTAAAGGCAGCTTTGCAATCCCAGCTTGTGAGAAATGGATTTGTAAAGAATTTTCCAGAGTTGACAGAAAGCTCACACAGTTTTGTGCGTCTGTAATGGCGTTGAGTTTTACTTCCCTTATGTCTCACTCTTCATCAAGACTGATAATTAAATAAAACCTTAAAAACGCCTCTCAGTTGCCCCATCTCTGTAAAAACTAAGAAAACCAACCCCAGCTCACTGAGAATTCCAGAGCTCCTGCCTGTTCCCAAAGCTGGGCTCAGGTAGTCTCAGCCCAGGGAAAACAGCTCCTGGAAATGCCAGGCTGGGGGGGAAAAGCATCTGCTGCCACTTGGGTGTTTTAGGAACTAAAGTGAGGCAGGAAAAACTGGGGGAGGGAAAATGAAGGATTGGGGAAGGGAAAATGAAGGATTGGATGGAAGGAATTGGGTGATATATTTTTAAAGAGCAGTAATAAATAGGAAGGGGGGAAAGGGGAAGGAGGGAAAAGGGCAAGAAAGGGGCAAGAAGATAAAAAAAGATGTGCCCAGTTCTCCCCAACACCAAGTCAGACATTCCTGAAAACAAAAACCCTGTTATTTCTCTCTGAACCAAGGAAAAAAGATCTGGATCTTCTCAGAGACCCCTCCTGAGGAAACCCCTGGCCACCTCCCAGCACTGTCCCCACTGGAATTCCATGGCAGTGGCCACAGACCATTCCACATCAGCCAGCTCCAGGAGGAACCTCAGGCTCCAAAAACCCCTCTGGAATATCAAGGAGGCTCCATAAAATCACACCCCACACTGGACACAGGAGGAGGAACTGATTTTCTCCAAGGTTTTGCTTTTAATCACTTATTTTGCACATATTTATAGGTGCAAACAAGTGCCTGTTGTGCCAGCCAGGGAATGGCTGCATTTTCCTGGGATTTTGCTGGGTCAGGAAATAATGGATGGGTTTGCCCAGCCCCAAATACAGGCAATTTTTACAGGTAATTATTACAGGTAATAAATATTTTGCTTTCTTTCAAGAATATTTTAACAGCTTTCTCACATATCCACTGTCTGAGTGGCAAATTATTTATTCAATAATTTTCCTGAATAGCATTATGTACTTCTAGTATATCTTTTTTAGTCAAAGTTTGAGAGACAAAAAACCATCAGCTCTTTAAAAGACTCGTCCAGTGTGTTAGAATTTTTCCCAGAGCCAGTGAAGAGGTTGGGCAGGAGAATATTTGGGGTTTTTCCTCCTGCTAGGAAGGGCCCAGACAACCAAACCCAAAATAAGTCAAATAGCTCATGGCACCAATCTTAATTGCTTCCTACATTTTCCAGGAGCAAGGAGAAGAGCCTTGACCCTAGCAGGCAAAAGTGGCAGGAAGATAAAACTCCTCCTGAGAGGCAGCTGAGCTCCAGCCCTGCCCTTCCAGCAGCTGGCCCAGCCCCAGGCAGGGACAGTTCTCAATCACAGAGGGGGAAAGGAAATGAATCTGTCAGAGCAGTGACAGTGCCCAAATTAGAGCCAGAACTGGCATTTGTTCATCTGCCCTGCACCTCTCCCTCTCAGGGCTGGAGGATTTATCAAAATGCATATTTGACCCAAGAGACAAAATATTTAAGCCCTGCCCAAACCCCCACTTTTCTAATAAAGGTTTGAGCTGGGATTTATTCTCTCTCCTGTGAGAGCCTGTCCAGGGGACCTGAGCATCCCCAGACCTTTGGGGACTTCAATTTTCCTTTCCATGAAGCAAGGCCAATATCTCATCTCAGGGAGATGGTGCCACTTCAGCTTTCAAACTGCAGGGAAAACTCCACATACAAGCTGGAGGAATCCTTTCAAAATCCATTTTGAAGTGCTGGCCCTTTGCTTTTGCCATTCAGCCCCGTTGAAAAGAACATTTTCATTGAATTTGAAAGGAACAAACAGCAAAGGAAAGGTTTTGTTATCGCTTTCCTCAATTTCACCACTCACAGAGCATTTTGCCAGTCTGAAGGATGGACAAAAATTCCAAAAAAAAGTGAGAAATCCCAGCAGTGACAAGCCCAAGCCATAAATCCCAGGTGGGGAGCTCCAGTGGAGCAGGCTTTCCACTGGATAAATTGTGCATTGCACAGGAGCATCCAAGAATTCCCCCCCTGACACTCAGCTGGAACAAAAAGTTTCTGTTCAAAGTAACCAGAAGCAGAATCCTGACAAAAATGAGTCTCCAGCCTTGCACATCTTGCAGAGAAATTAATGCATTATTCAAAGTGTGAGGCTCAGGCTTGGCTCCATCACTCAGAGCAGCAGCACAGGAGAAAAGGGGATGCAGGAGAAAACATTTAAAGGGTTTATTGCCTCATTTAAAAGTAAAAAATTCCAAATCTAAATAAAATATGATTCCACCAGAATAAAAAAAAAAAAAGAAGAAGAAAAGAAAAAAGCTATTTCTGCCACTGGCAGGTTTTGAAACAAATCTTTCAGCTGCTTAATGCACCTTCACCTGGAGAAGTTAATTATTGGTCAGGCACTGATGCTGGTGATTATTTAGAAATCTGGGAAATATTAGTAGCAAAAAATGAAAAAAACACTCCCACATCAGGTTCTGACCTTCTCCTTCTGTTTTCATTACAAAATCCTTCAAGCACAGACAGATTTTTCTCCTTTTCTAGCAGGAATGAGACTCATTTTCATGCCAGGCAGGGCTAATTCCTGAGCAAATGCCTAAAAACTTCCAGAACAAAAATGTTCATGCATAAAACCCAAACTCTTTGCACTCCTGTTTTGCATATGTTAGAATTAAATCCACGTTGATGGGTGGTTACCTGAACACGAACACCTCCAGGAAAAAGAAACAAACTTCCTTTGCAGTTTCATACCCTGAAATGCATTGGCAAAAACATAGAAAATAATTTACTTTAGTGGGCAGATATTTTGGCATCTTCACCTTGAGTACCAAGTCAGAGCTGAGGTAATTCTTTTTCTTTATATAAACTGCACATTTAATCAATAAAAGGCCTTTTTTAATCCAAGATTCAGCACCACTTCTCAGAACTCCTTTGTATCATGCAGGTATTTTTCTGTACACGGTGTCAGCAACTCCTGCAGATTCATGGGGTTTTAATTTATCCAACTGAAGGAATTTCAAAATTAATTTCACTTTGACCTAAGAAAGTTTTATTCTTATCTTTGACAGTAATAGAGAAGAACTCAGAGGGCCAAAATACAAAAGGGCGAGGAGGGTGGACTCCACATGAATTTTAATCATCTCACCCTCCTAGCTCATGACTTTAGGGATTATTCATAATTTTTTAAAGTTTTGTGTTTGTGGACAAAGACAGATGATTCAGGTGATCAAGCTAAGTCTGGCCCAGCCTTACTTTAAAAAAAAAAAAAAAAGTAAAAATTAACTTGATTCAGCCTCTAATGTTAAATAAACCCATAAGTACACTACAGGCATTTAACTCCCTGATTTTCAGATATCAAGCATTTCAAAGTGATAAAACAATTCAGCAAATTTTCAGCTGTAAAATTGGGGCTCCCTTTTCATTCTCCAAGAGCTTGAAAAGAATATCACGTTTCAGATCTTCGTAGCAGGAACAGAAATGCAGGCTGACAAAAATGGCTTTGTAAAGCAAGGGAGAGAAGCAGGGTCTGAGCTCGCAGTGGGTTTATGTGATTGCAAGAGAGGAAATCCCATAAATTACACTGCAGGATGAGGCCAACTAAGAAAGTAACGGGAAGAAGATGTAAAAATGGCCTAAGAAAAAAAAAATTAAGGAATAAGTCCTTTTTTCCTCACTAATGGAGCAATATCCCAGCCTGTAAAGAGGGATCATGTAATCAGCCCATAACTCCATTAAAGGATGTTTTTAGCACCAAAATATGGAGCTGGAGTCTTTAAGAAGCAAACAGCTCGTGAAGTTGTGAGCAGCTACTCCAAGCAGCCACGCAGGCTTTGCTCCCTGCTCCGCTCTCTCCACATTTCCTTCTCCTCTCCCCATAAATGCTTTTGAGCACAGACTCCTTAACACATTCCAGGAGAGTTTGCACTTTTGCATAAAACATGGAATTGCCAGGCACAGGGCCTGCACGGTTCAGCGCGGCCGGCGGGAGCCCTCGGTTCCCGCATTCATTTCCTCCCCACTCCAAACCTGCTCCTCGTGCTGCCTGTCACCCAGGGCTGACACGTGTCACAGCCTGCCATTATCCACCTGGCAACTCCAATGCCACCTGAAAGAGAGGAAAATATTGGAAATACTCCTGCCCACGGCTTGTTCTGTTCGCTGCGGCCTCCTCGCGGCCCGGAGCCAGCAGTGGCAAAAACAACTCCACGAATACAAAATCACCCTTTTATTAAAGATAAGGGAAACAGAGCTGAGGTCAACAAGTGGCAGCAGCATGATGAATCCCCACAGCTTGTTTTACACATCTCTGGCTTTGCTGCAGAATTTGGAGTTTGCTTCAGTTTTTTTTAGCAGGGGAAAAAGCAGCAAAACTGCTTTTCTCGCCCTAAAAATGGGGGAGTCGGTGTTATGGCCTGGTTGGGAAATTCTGCATGCCATTATCCACCCTGGCAACTCAAATGCCACCTGAAAGAGAGGAAAATATTGGAAATACTCCTGCCCACGGCTTGTTCTCTTCGCCGTGGCCTCCTCGCGGCCTGGAGCCAGCAGTGGCGAAAACAACTCCACGAATACAAAATCACCCTTTTATTAAAGATAAGGGAAACAGAGCTGAGGTCAACAAGCAGCAGCAGCATGATGAATCCCCACAGCTTGTTTTACACATCACTAGGTTTACTGCAGAATTTGGAGTTTGCTTCA
Source organism: Haemorhous mexicanus (assembly GCF_027477595.1). Classification (NCBI taxonomy): domain Eukaryota; kingdom Metazoa; phylum Chordata; class Aves; order Passeriformes; family Fringillidae; genus Haemorhous; species Haemorhous mexicanus. The sequence goes on from NC_082350.1 coordinate 24,653,972, forward strand.
GTTTTTTTTAGCGGGAGAAAAAGCAGCAAAACTGCTTTTCTCTCCCTAAAAATGGGGGAATCAGTGTTATGGCCTGGTTGGGAAATTCTGCATGCCATTATCCACCCTGGCAACTCAAATGCCACCCGAAAGAGAGGAAAATATTGGAAATACTCCTGCTCACGGCTTGTTCTGTTCGCCGCGGCCTCCTCGCGGCCCGGAGCCAGCAGTGGCGAAAACGACTCCACGAATATAAAATCACCCTTTTATTAAAGATAAGAGAAACAGAGCTGAGGTCAACAAGTAGCAGCAGCATGATGAATCCCCACAGCTTGTTTTACACATCACTAGGTTTACTGCAGAATTTGGAGTTTGCTTCGGTTTTTTTTAGCGGGGGTAAAAGCAGCAAAACTGCTTTTCTCTCCCTAAAAATGGGGGAGTCGGTGTTATGGCCTGGTTGGGAAATTCTGCATGCTGTTATCCACCCTGGCAACTCCAATGCCACCTGAAAGACAGGAAAATATTGGAAATACTCCTGCTCAGGGCTTGTTCTGTTCGCTGCGGCCTCCTTGCGGCCCGGAGCCAGCAGTCGCGAAAACAACTCCACGAATACAAAATCACCCTTTTATTAAAGATAAGGGAAACAGAGCTGAGGTCAACAAGTAGCAGCAGCAGCATGATGAATCCCCACAGCTTGTTTTACACATCACTAGGTTTACTGCAGAATTTGGAGTTTGCTGCAGATTTTTTTTATGGGGGAAAAAGCAACAAAATTGCTTTTCCCTCCCTAAAAATGGGGGAGTCGGTGTTATGGCCTGGTTGGGAAATTCTGCATGCCATTATCCACCCTGGCAACTCCAATGCCACCCGAAAGAGAGGAAAATATTGGAAATACTCCTGCTCACGGCTTGTTCTGTTCGCCGCGGCCTCCTCGCGGCCCGGAGCCAGCAGTCGCGAAAACGACTCCACGAATACAAAATCACCCTTTTATTAAAGATAAGGGAAACAGAGCTGAGGTCAACAAGCAGCAGCAGCATGATGAATCCCCACAGCTTGTTTTACACATCACTAGGTTTACTGCAGAATTTGGAGTTTGCTTCAGATTTTTTAGCAGGGGAAAAAGCAGCAAAACTGCTTTTCTCTCCCTAAAAATGGGGGAATCAGTGTTATGGCCTGGTTGGGAAATTCTGGATCTTCTGCTTTTGGTCTTGGTGCTGCCATCATGGAAAAGATTGGAATAGATTTCACCCACCCTGTCTTGGGTGGAAATAGTAAAATAATTGTATTTTCACTCTGCTTGCAGCAACGCTTTAAATTGCCCTCATGGGCTCAGGTATCCTCAGGTTGCCAAAAATCTCCCGTTAATCTGCAGCCCCAAACTTCTGGTAATCACCATTAGTGTTAATCACCATTAGCAGAAGTTTGGGGCTGCACAGTGACAAAACCAGGGGGGTGACAGCACCAGAAAACTGAAATAGAAAATAAATTCTCATTATCTCTTAATCCCATTGAAGCCCCGTCCATGAGATTTGGTCTTGTCTGTTCCCAACACCATCCAGAGGACTGGGAACCAACAGCAAACCTAAAATTTTCCTTTTTCAGGTGCATTTGGGCATCGTGGGTGGCTCTGCCCCACGGTTTGGAGCCCCTTCCTTTGCAGCTGAAAGCGCTGACAAAACCCTTGCTGACCTCAGGAAGGTTTCAAAGCTGAGAAACAACCCAGAAATTCCTTTTATCAGCTTTGTTCTTCTGATCCCACTGCTCTTTAAAGTTTTTATGTTCCTATCAGCTGAAATGATGGCTGTAAGTTCTGACCCGAATTTGCTCCTTCCTTTTAGTGTACAATTAAGTTGACAATAATACGAGACTCAGTACCCACACTTTTTAAAATTCATCATCTTTTTTCCTCCTTGATGGGGTTTTATATCTCCAACACTGTCTGGGACATAAAACTCCTGGCACAGCTACTCTGAAGTGTGCTGGCTGATCAGCATCCCACAGGTATTTTTCCAGAATTTCCACACACTCTTTCTAGCTCATGTTTTATTTAAAATTCATTGAATACAGCCCCTCATTCCCTACCAAGGGCTTCCATGAAAATGTTCTGTTAACACGTGGAATACCAGGCTTGTTTAGTAAATTGTTTTATATTTCTCATACTGTGGAGCTCAGAGTAATTTCACAAATGGAGTTTAAAATGTCTCCATTCTGGAGGAATGTTGTCCTGTGTGGATTGTGCTGTTTGCACAGATAGGAGCTGCTCACAGGAATCACTACACCCATGTTAACAGCAGGAAAAGTGGATTTCACACCTTTCTGAAGCACAGGAATGGCTCCAGGGGATCTGCACAAACCCCAGATCAGCACTGACAGCATTTCACTGCACGGAGTAATTCACTCAGCACAGCCCAGGGTTCTCCCCTTAATGGATTTCTTGCCATGTGCCCCCACAGCCGTGTTCTGGGGCCACCCCCATTTCCCTCCATGGATCCCAGAAATCCCACAGGCCTGGAGCAGCTGCCTGAAAAGTTCTTGTTCTCCCAAAACCATTCAGCCACAGAGCTCTGCCCCAGCAGGATGAAAACTCTGCACACACCAGGGCAAAGGCAGCCCTGAATCCCAGACTGGTTTGGGATGGCAGGGACTCAAAACCCATCCACCTCCACCCCCTGCCCTGTGCCACAGAACACAATTTTTCCAGAGACTCCCAGCCCCTTGCTCCTCACTGCACAAGGAGCTTTTACTTAACCAGGGCTGATAAAAAATTAAATCATCGTTCTCCAAAGAATTAATAATCTGATTGGATTAGTCTGAGCAGTTACTGAGGTCTCAGTGCTGCCACTGAGTCAACAAGAATCATTTGATAAGATTCAATATGAGCTGAACATGGCTTTTGCCCCAAAATGATTATTAACTATCAGAATATTTATCACAGTTCATCTGCCCAGAATAATAAATCTGCCAGAGGGAAGGAATGACTGCAGGAGTCACTGCATGAATGAAAGCAACACATTTTTGGGTGGTTTTTTTTTTTTAAATTCAGTGTCAGCCACTGAATGTCACAAGTCTCCATGATGTCCCTGACTCCAGCTCTTTGCATTTGAATTGCCAAAAAATAAATAAAGAAAGTGTGAAGTCATCCAGCTCGACAGCTCTGTATCGAGCACCCATCAGGGCTGAGCTCTGTGCTGTTTATTCCAGCATGTGTTTGGAATAGATTTTGTTCCTGATAAACCAGTGACAGCACTGCGTGGAAAACAAGCTCAAGGAAAGTGAAACTTCTTTCCTTTAGTTAAACAATTTTGTGTCTCTTTGTCTTCCAGCACTGGTCTGTAACCTTGGGAAGGACAGCAACATCCCAGCACAGCTCAGAAAGCACAGAGTCCCTCTTTAATGTGACACAGAGCTGGATCTGAGATGAAAATGAAAAGTAAAAAGGCATTGCATTACCATTCCTGCCCTGATATCCCAAACATTCCATCTTGTGATCTCGGCTGCGTGCCTCTGATATTCCCAGAATACAGATCACAGGACAGAAAAGACTGAGAAAATATGGAAAAATGGTCTCACCTTTATCTTCCAGAGCTGGTTAAAAAAATACACTCCTTTAGGAAAATTTAGAAAAAATTTGGAATAGATATTTTTTCTTCTTATTTATCCTCTCTTTACCTGTTAGGAGAGTGCAGCAGCTCATCCCTGAGGATGGAGAGGTGCCAGGCAGTGCTGCTCAGCCATCCAGGGCTTGGCCTGCCCTTCCACACCTTCTACACCCAGAGAAATCTCTTTCCCTTGGGCTCCCAAAATCACCCCACAACAGAACTCCACCCCAGAAAACTCCACCTCCACCCAGCCCCAAGAGCTCAGAGGCCAGGTTCTTCTAAATCCTGATGAAACATCCACAGAATCACCTAAAAGCAGAAAATTCATGTCCCTATATTTATATGAATTTACTGGGAGGGAGGGGAGGCCCTGGCACAGATTCCCAGAGCAGCTGTGGCTGCCCCTGGATCCCTGGAAGTGTCCCAGGCCAGGCTGGACAGGGCTGGGAGCAGCCTGGGACAGTGGGAGGTGTCCCAGTCCCCTTTGGAACTGGATGGGATTTAGAGTCCTTCCCTAACTCAGCCTCTCTTCTCCTCCTGGAGGTTTTGTCCAGATCTCAGTGCCAGACTCAGCCCAGGACTAAAGCTGCCTCTGTTTTGTGGCTTTTCCTCCTCTGCCTTCCAGCACAGCCCAGGGTGACCTTGCACAATCACCTCACCACTGCTGCTCAGCTCGGCTGACAATTAAAACAAGGGCTCCTGAAGAGAAGCCACGAAAGAAACCCTCAAAGGAAGTCAATCACATCCCAAAAATCATCCAACTGCAGCTCATCCTAACCCAATCTTATCCTGCTGTGTCTGTCCATTAAGGGCATTTCACTCTGCCTGTGATTCAGCTAACAAAGGAATATTTCTTATCCCTCCTCTCCTACTCAGGTTCCCTCTGCTGTTGTGGTGAGGGGTTTTTGTTTCCACACATGGGGTTTGCTGTTGACCTGCCACCAGACAGAATTTTGAGTGTTTGATATGAAAATTGCACTTTCAGAGGCTCCTCACAAAGGAAACCTCCAGGAAAAGGCAAGGTTGGGATGCAGGGAGCAGAACTGCTGGGGCACCATAACTCAGCCTGGAGATGAGAAAATTTGGGGTGACCTAATTGTGACCTTCCTGAGGGAGTTACAGGAAAGATGGAGAGAGAGACAATTCACAAGGGATGGAGTGCCAGGACAGGGGAATGGCTTCACATGGGCAGAGGGCAGGGCTGGATGGGAGATTGGGCAGGAATTGTTCCCTGGCAGGGTGGGCAGGCCCTGGCACAGGTGCCCAGAGCAGCTGGGGCTGTCCCTGCATCCCTGGCAGTGCCCAAGGCCAGGCTGGATGGGGCTTGGAGCACCTGGATAGAATGGGATGGGATTTCAGGTCCCTTCCCACCCAAATCACTCCATGATTCTTTAAAGATGTAACACCCCACTAAAAATGGCAATCCTAAATATTTCTCCTCATGTGAGCTGACCCTCAAGATCCTTTCCAACTCAAACCATTCTATAATTCCATGATTCAATCCCTGGTCCCATTTGCTGTGTCCAGGCCAAGGATGGGTTAATTTATGTGATTTTAACTCTTTATCCAAAGGTAAGATCCTGGTTGACAATCAGCTCCCAGTTCTCTCATGTAAAAAGTAGAAAAGACCCAGGTTTGATAAAAAGGGTTTACTTGGGTTTGAGGAACAGAAACTGCACGGGGAAAGTGGATCAAGGAGCAGGGCAGAGCCCTGCAAAGGGGAGATCCAAGGGAAGGCAGCCCTAAAATGCACACACAAATAGTTCCTACCACACAGAAATCCATTTGTGGACAACTGGGAGTTTGATTTTAGTTATAAAGCTGAATCCACTAACCTGAGAGCTTAGTCAGAGAAAGAGGGTCCATGTTATCATCACTGGAAAACAAACATGACAGGGATGTTCCCTGGAAGCTGTTGAACTCTGGCAAGTGTCAGGCTAAAATATCTTTTTGGTTTTTGCCAGAAAGAAGTTTCAAATGTTTGAGAAAACCATTGTCTTCCCAGTTTGTTCCCTTAACCCCTCCCTCAGTTACAGTCCCACAGAGCACTGCCCATCGAGGGAGCATTTGGGGAAAAATTGTGTGGAATTGGCTCCCCCAGGGGGACTTGGTGATGTGGGAATTGTGGTATTTGGTCAAAGGCTGGACTTCTCTTGGAGGAATTTTCCAGCCAAAATGACTCCTGATCCTATGGCTGCTGCATTCCCACTCCCCTGCACAGCCCTGCTCCTCACTTGGGTTTTCCCCTTCCAAGGGAAAGATTTGGAATCCTCCTTCCAGATCCTCCTCCAGTCTGTTTAGCGACTGTGCTGGAAATTTGGGAGTGCAAACAGAAAACAGCCATATTTCCTATAAATAACCCTCTGCTACCTGAAAAAAAAAAAACAAAAACAAAAAAAAAAAAAAAAAAAAAAAAAAAAAACCAAAAAAACAAAAAACAAAAAAACAAAAAAAAAAACCCAAAAAAAAAAAAAACTAAACCACCACATTCTCCCAGGGGAAAATAATAAAAGGGAGCTGGAGCAGCAGCTCTGCCTCGGTGCCCCAGGCTGGAGCAGGGAGCTCATGTTTAACTCCAGATTCTGTCGGTGCCAGCCCCAGCAGAAGTCACTGCAGGAGTTCTCAGGAGAGCTCCCCGCTCTTCTTGTCACCCCCAGGCTCTGCAGGAACGCCGGGGCCCCGGGTGGATTCCACGCAGAGGGTGCAGGGGAAAGGCAGCATCCCAAATCCCGATTTATCTCCCACATCAGCACACCCAGGGAGGCTGCTCCTGCAGCCAGGACTGAGTTTAAAGGCTGACCAAGAATGCCACCTGCAGGCCTTTATTACACATTTCTTTTTTCCCAGCTAAATAAGTCCCAGCAAGTAGAAAGAAACCTGAAATGAGCGCTCAGCACAGTGGATGTTAATGTGACTTTCATATGCTAATGGGGAGTTCATTAAAAATAAACAAATACAAAAGGAAAATCCTTGGAACTCCTCACCAAAAAAAAAAAAAAAAAAGAAAAGAAAAAAAGAAAAATAAAAAGAACTCAAAATCAAAGCCTACAGACCCTAAAAGGCTGAATTTTTTAATGGAATAACCCAGAGAGGATCATTATCACCGCAGCTCTGCGTTCTGCGTGCATATTTTATGGAGAAACTTTGTGCGCAGACTGCGGAGGTGAGCAGGGCATTGCGTTTTGTCTGCTGCTGGATGGAACCCAGTGCAATGCCCCCAGGCAGTGATTAAAATCAGGAGAGAGAGAAAAGCCAGTTAACCTCCGACTGCAACACTCCCAGGCTTTCCTAAAGAGCAGCTGGCAGGAATTTAGTCCTGCTCACTGAATTGTTGGATGCCAACATCCAAATCGTCAGGAGTGAAATAATTCTACTTTTTGGTCTGGTGATATTGTAAATCTTGGTGTCCACAGTCAGTAAAAAAAAAAAACTTGAGGGAAATGTTGAGTTATGTCAGTTTTAAGTAGAGCAAATTGAAAAAAAAATACAAAATAAAAGTAGTGAGAAATAAAAACTCCGATTGTAAGAAATTTCCAAGATTTCAAGCAAAGTTCCAAAGCAATTCCTCATAAGATCCTCTGGAGGGGTGGCTGATGTGGGCACACACAAAGTGCCCCAGTCTGGAGGGGACTTGGACTGCATGAAATGCAAGCAGAGAAAAACTCTCCTGGAGCACTGGGAGCAGAAATCCAGGTGGGAATGTGGGAATTGGTGCACCTGTGCATTCCAGCCATGCAGAGGAGTGCTGGTGCCTCCCTCCCTAAGCCTGGATAGGAAGAAAATTCCAGATATTTGCATTTATTTGGAGGAAGATGACACAAAAACCAGCAGACAGAAAATACTTCACTAAAACCTCGGGGTGTGCAGAGTCCTGACTTTTCACAGTGGTCTCAACTCACAGTCCTCACCAAAACACCCAGAAATAAACATTTTATAACCCACAGCTTTACCAATCACCCCATTTCTGCTTGTTCTCCTCAAAAAGGGGAAGAACCAAAAACCAGCTCAGGGCTCCAGGGGTGCAGCTCATCCCTCCCTGCTCCCTCCTCCCCTCTGCCAAGGAACACCAAAAATGGAAAACACAAAGTTGGAATCTCACACAGAAGAAAAACCCTTCATCACCACAGTCTGCCTCAAACCAGGAGATGATGGAAAGGATGAGCAGGGAACACTGCAAAGAATTCAAAAACCACACACCTGTAACCTCATCCTGCAGGAATACACTGATTTAAGCTGGGATTTAATTTAAAATACTGCTTTGTTCCTTTCCTCTTCCTTCCCCCACATTCTCTCTTCCAATCTCAAATTATTGGAAATTATAATTATTCAAATTATTCCTGGCCAAATAACTCCAAACTCATGATTTCTTCATTTTATTATTCAGTTTGTACTGAATAATGCAAGCACTATATCATATATAATTATATATAGTTTATACTAAATAATACAAACACTATATTATATATAATTATATAATATATATATATGCATAATATTATATATATTATATATACACTCATTTTATATATAAACATATTTAATACAGAACAAAAATAAAATTTTGTCAAACAAATTAATTCCTTCTAATTTGTTTGGGGTTTTTTTTTTTTTGACTGTGTGGATTTATTAATTCTTTGAATTGCAGGCACTGCTGTTGGTTTAATTTTGTAAATAGTGTTCTGTGATTACTCAGTGTTGTCATTCCACAAATAAAGCAAAATGGCAAACTTATTATTGGAGGACAATTTCCATATTTTTCCCCCTGGGAACTTAAAAATATTTTATTAGACAGAAAAACAATCACTTTGTTATTTTTATACATGCCATGTTCTCTGGAAAACGTGGCATGAGAACATTTCCTACACAAAATGCTCATCCCAGATTCCACTTGGCTTCCCAAAACTCAAAACCAAGATCAAATCACCAATGGTTTTTTGCTGGTTACCCTGAAAAATTTCTCTTTAGATGAACGTTTAGCACTTAAAATTTGGCTGTTTTGTCCTCTCACATCCTGATGGCCATCTCAGAGCTGTCTCCTATGGGAACATCCAGCCAGGGATGAGATTCCAGTTTTACGATAAAAAACCCCAACACTGAGCCTCCTTCTGGAGGGATTAACAAAGCAGGGAATTGTGGAGGGATTCCTCAGCACCAGGAAAGAAACAGGGAGAAAAAGGCTCCTCCAGTCTGCCCTGAGCCAACTTCCCTGCCACCAGCCCAGAAATTCAGGAATTCCTGCTCACCCCTCAGAGCCAGGCCACTGCCCCCGTGGAATTTAACCAAAGCCTTTTCTCCCAGAATGGATAATCCCAAATCTTATTGCAGGAATTCCTGGCCAAATCCAGGACCCTCTCCCCCATGGAATTTAGCCAAAACCTTTTCTCCCAAAATGGATAATCCCAAATCTCATTGCTGGAATTCCTGTTTATCCCCCAGATCCAGGCCCCTTTCCCCGATGGAATTTAGCCAAAACCTTTTCTCCCAAAATGGATAATCCCAAATTTTATTGCAGGAATTCCTGCTCACCCCCCAGATCCAGGCCCCTTTCCCCCATGGAATTTAGCCAAAGCCTTTTCTCCCAGAATGGATAATCCCAAATTTTATTGCAGGAATTCCAAATCTTATTGCAGGAATTCCTGGCCAAATCCAGGCCACTTCCCTCATTGAATTTAGCCAAAGCCTTTTCTCCCAAAATGGATAAATCCCAAATTTTATTGCAGGAATTCCTGTTTATCCCCCAGATCCAGGCCCCTTTCCCCGATGGAATTTAGCCAAAACCTTTTCTCCCAAAATGGATAATCCCAAATCTCATTGCTGGAATTCCTGTTTATCCCCCAGATCCAGGCCCCTTTCCCCGATGGAATTTAGCCAAAGCCTTTTCTCCCAGAATGGATAATCCCAAATTTTATTGCAGGAATTGATGATGCAGCTGGAGCTGTTGGACACAAGACAAAGCCAAAGCAGGTCACTCCCAAGTGGGGAAAGCTGAGTTTTCCCAGGGAAGGGCAGCAGGGCTGACCCAGACCCTGCAGGGGGATGCCCACCTTGGCCATGAGGATTCCCAGGCTTGCACCACATCCCAAATTTTCCCCATTCCAAGGCCAGTGCAAGAGGAGAATCTCAAAGTGCACAAAACAACTGGGATTTAAATGTCAGGTCCCAAACAACCTTGGGATCATTCCTAAACTCGGCCCAGAGGATGTTTTATTCCCACAGATGGTGGCACTTTGGGGCTTCCACTGTCACACAAAGCTTAAATTGGGGTAAAACCTGCATTAATTGGTGTGAGGTGAGCACAGGAGCAGCACAGTCTCTGCAGGGGAGGTTCTCTCTTACCAGCACTGTGGTCATGAAGAGCTGATGTGATCCTTTCCCAGATTTCCTGCTCCAATCCCAGCTCAAACCCTCACCCACAGCCCAGGGGAGGAGGATTCTGTTCCAGCAGAGGAGCCCAAGCATTCCCTGTTTCACAGTGCTCCTTAAGGGTGACTGAATAATTTGTTTGAAATAATCTGCAGGAATAAATTTACCATTTTTACATGTATAATTAAGCAAGGAATCATCCCCTCCTCTTCTAAAGTTATTCTCCTGACAAGGTTTTTTTTTTTTTTTTTTTCTGGGTGGTAAACACAAGTCTGATAGTTGCCAGCACATTCCTACTTAAAAACTTGATCCATTCCTCTTTGAAGGTTAAGAAAATGCTAAGGAAAAGAAGATATGAGGACTTAGGTAAAGTGAGAGGTTCCAAACCACTGGAGCTCTGTTTTTTGCAGAGCTGGGCTGCTCCTGCAGCAGGAAAAAACCAGGATTTACCTGGGAGAGGCCAGGCACAGACTCTGTTTAAATTTTGAACTGAACATGTAATTTATCTCCAACTGCCCCTTTGGTCACTTGAAGAGCAGGCAGCTAGCTAATTTAATATTTCCTGATGTGTCTAGATAGAGAATAAAACCCTACAGAAAAAAAGTTTAAATGCAGTCAAACAATTGCAGACTTCAAAACAGAGATCACAGCAGAAGAGGTGAAATATTCCATTCTTCTGAGGTGTTTGACTCAATTCCTACCAAATTCTCTCTCTTTGCAGAACTCAGTTCCGTCCATTATCCCTCTTTTTTGTAAAGTCTTGTTTTTTGGAACACTTTCCCAAATTAGAGCTTAACTTCAGGGAGATGCTCTCAGCTGCAGGCTGAGATAACTCCATCATTCCTTGCAAAATGCACAAATTCTGAGCACGCCAGGAAGCAAAAGCAGTCAGGGAATTGTCACCCTTGGATAGGAAACCAGCAGAAATTGGAGATTTACTTCACATTGAAGGATCTGAAGACCTTCTACTTCCTTGGTGATGGTGGCACCATGCCAAGGGAAGGAAAGGGCTGAATATGTACAAAAAAAAAAAAAATCCAGTTTTAGTTCCCTAAGCAGGTCCTGCACTCAGAGAGAAGAAAATTGAACAAAATCCTCATTGAGTAAGAAGCCACACTAAAGAAAATCCTTCAGACAACTTTCTCCTGGCTCTGAATGCCTCAAGGGTGTCTCTTGTAGGAGTCATCATATTTAAATTTTCAGACCACTAGTGGCCATCTCACCTCAAAATGCAAAAAAAAAAAAAAAAAAAAAAAAGAAGCTTAATTCCCAAATTATTTTATTAGCCTGCAGTAAAACCACACAAAAAGGCAGTCTGCTCTTGAGATCTTCTGTGCCAAACTTCTCCAAGCTACTTATTCTGAACTACCCCAAAATATGTGAGGAAGAACTACCCTATTATTTATTTTTATCCTTTCCTGGCAGAAGTTATATTTTATTTCCAAGCATCCATCAGTCAAACCAGTCAAAAATGTTACTTGTTCTTTTCCATCTGACTGCAATACACTGGAGTTATGGGAACTAGTAATAATTATTTCATTTCCACAGGATCAGAATCAGACATGCTGGGGAATAAAGAGCCAAACTCCAGCTCCTGAGTCCCTGAGTTAGTGACACCAAGGACTCGGGTGAGATAAATTTTCTTTCCTTCTGCAGCTGAGATGCTCAAATCTGCCCAAGTGCTCCACGTGCCCAGATCCCTTCATTCCAGCACACATTTCCCAAATCCTACTTTGGACTGAAACTTTAATACAAGCTCTGAAAAACTTCTTAAATTGTATTTTAAAAAACATTTATTCTGTTCCTGAAAACAATCCAGGGGTGGCAAGGACAGAGTTGCACCTGGCCAGACCCCTCCCTGGTCAGCTTTGGTGCAAGGAGGAGGATTCTCCCTGAAAACCAGACCACACCTTTCTCAGGGCTATTTTTTCTGGGAAAAAGGAGCCATCAGCACCAACTATAATTCCAAAGGTAAGTCTAAACTATGGAAAGGCAGGAAAGTCTCAGTGATGACCCAGGACTGGGAAGAGCTTTGTCTACCTCCAAACTACAGAGAGCCATTCCAAATATCCCCTTGGGCTGGAAATGCCAGCTGTGCCTGGGCTGTGTGCTCTGTCCCCACCTGTCAGAGCTGGGGCAGTTCTCTCTGCTCTTTGGGCAGTTTTCTTTCTCTCTCCCACAGCCAACCCTCCCTCCAGGAGATCTCTGCTGTCCATGGGCCATTCATTATTAATTATCCTCTGTCCATGGCCAGTGAGTGTCCCTGCAGGGCTGATCAAATCCCACCATCCCATGGGGGATGCTCCGCCCAGGGGAGGAGCCAAGCATTCCTACCTGGATCCAATCTGAGGTGCTGGGAACAGCCCAGCAGCCTTTGCCCACTGCATTCCCAGAGGAGCAGCTTTCTCCTGCCCTGCATTCCCAGAGGAGAGCAGGCCCATCTCCAGCAGCCCTGGAGCTCCAGAGGAAAACTCCCCCCTTGTGCAGGATCCCTGCTCCAGCAGAACCACAGCTGGCACTGCAGGAGGGCTGAGCCCCCCTGGGATGGGACTGTGCCACCACCCTGAGCCCCCCTGGGATGGGACTGTGCCACCACCCTGAGCCCCCCTGGGATGGGACTGTGCCACCTCCCTGAGCCCCCCTGGGATGGGACTGTGCCACCACCCTGAGCCCCCCTGGGATGGGACTGTGCCACCTCCCTGAGCCCCCCTGGGATGGGACTGTGCCACCACCCTGACACAGAGGGGGCAGGGCATGCTCTGACTCTGGCAGGGTTGTTTCCTATTACTGCATTTTTATTTTAATTTAATTTTTTCTGTAGTAAAGAACTGTTATTCCTACTCCCATATCTTTGCCTGAGAACCCCTAATTTCAAATTTATAATAATTCAGAGAGATGGGATTTACATTTTCCATTTCAAGAGAGGCTCCTGCCTACCTCAGCAGACACCTGGCTGTTCAAACCAAGACGCCCCTCAAATGCACAGCCATGGGAAAGGTTTCATTCCCAACTCACCAGGACCTGTCCTGCAAGATCCATGCCCTTCTCCAGCATGGATCAGTTTGGGTGGGATGAGGGCAGCACGTGGCTGGAGGCTGATTCCACCTCAGCTCCCCACAGCCTTCACCCACCCTCTCGTTTGGAAGTGCTCTTGTATCAAATTAATTGCCAGAACAATTAAGCAGTGCCCAGAGTGCTCATTCTTGGAGGGGAATGGATATTTAGGCTCTGCTATTCATGAGCTCCTGGAACATTTCCCACAAGATTTCTTAGGGCAGGGATACAAGATCTGTTCCCTCCCAAAAACACAATAGCTGCAGCTGTGTTAACATGCTCAGAGGCACATTAATGACACTCCATTATTAAACAAGTTCAAAAAAAGAGCAAACTGTGCCAAAACCCCTTGGATTTCAGACTCCCTACAGAACCCCAGCTTTCTGCTGGCTGATGACACCAGCTCTGAACCTCCCTGCCCTTTCCCACAGCCTGAGTTCCATCAGGAACTCTCTTTTTTCCCATCATGAAGGTCCCACAACCAAATCCCACAACATCTCCAACCCTGCTCAGTGCAGAACCCATGCCCTGCCCTGAAAACAGTCATGCAAGGTGATGAAGATGCTGGGAGAAGTCAAAGGGTTACCCAAAAAGCAGCAGAGAGGGGATGCCATGAGCTGGCCAGAGGAGTTTGGGAGTTGTATTCTCTCCAAGGAAGGGGATGAGATGCAGAGTGGAATAGTGAGCTCAGACAGCACTGAGGGACACCTGGAATATTTAATGTACCCCTGGGAAAGCACAAAAATGCCAGCAGGACCAAAAGCCCTTTCCAAGATTACCACAGAGCCACTGGGGTTGGAAGAGTCCTCCAAGATCACCAGGTCCAGCCACTCCCCAGCAGTGCCAAGGCCACGTCCCCAAGTGCCACATCTGCACATTTTTTTAATTCTTCCACGGACAGTGATTCCAATCAATTCCCTGGACAGCCTCCTCCAAGGTTTTATTATTACTTCTTTGTTTATTGTCTCAGAAATTCTGGGTCACATCACACCAGAGTGATCCTGAATCCTAGGAGAGCTCCATCCATTTTAAACAAGGACATTTAACCCCCAAGAATTTTTGGCTCAAGCTCCCACCACCTGATTTGTACCAGAACCATCCCAATACAGAAAGTCCCCTCAGAGAGTGAGGCAGGTTGGTAATGACCAACCATAAAACTCCATGTGGGAAGTGGGATGCCTCATCAACACCAGGCTCTCAATCAAACAAATCAAAACAAACCCCAAACCATTTTATTTGTAGTCCAGGAGAACAAACCCATTGACAGATGGCCATCCCAAGCACCAGGATTTATCTCCTTCTCTAATGAAAAATAGATGAACCTTCTGCTGCACAGCAGAGGAGAGAGGCTCCAGCACCTGCTCCAGCTTAGGAGGAGACTGTGAACATTCCTGGGAGCTGGAAAGGCCCCGTGCTTGAGGAGAGGGAGAGGTGCCATTGGCAGCTGCAGGAAATTGAGCAGTGAGAGAGAGATTTATGTGATGAGCACTGGCACGGAGCTGATAAGGAAACAGAGAGGGCACAGAGCTGGAGCCCAGCAATGCTGTCGGGCTGTGCTCACAGACATCAGTCAGCCCTGAAAACTGGGCTTAGGCTGTGCCTGACAGACATCAGTTAGATCTGAAAATTGGGCTGAGGCTGTGCCTTACAGACATCAGTTAGATCTGAAAATTGGGCTGAGGCTGTGCCTTACAGACATCAGCTAGCCCTGAAAATTGGGCTGAGACTGTGCTCACAGCCATCAAATAGCCCTGAAAATTGGGCTTAGGCTGTGCCTCACAGATATCAGTTAGCCCTGAAAATTGTGCTTAGGTTGTGCTCACAGACATCAGTTAGATCTGAAAATTGAGCTTAGGCTGCGCTCACAGCCATCAATTAGCCCTGAAAATTGTGCTCAGGTTGTGCTTACAGCCATCAGTTAGCCCTGAAAATTGGGCTTAGGTTGTGCTCACAGACATCAGTTAGCCCTGAAAATTGTGCTCAGGCTGTGCCTTACAGACATCAATTAGCCCTGAAAATTGGGCTTAGGCTGTGCCTTACAGACATCAATTAGCCCTGAAAACTCTGCTTAGATTGTGCCTGACAGCCATCAGTTAGCCCTGAAAATTGTGCTCAGGTTGTGCCTCACAGCCATCAGTTAGCCCTGAAAACTGGGTTCAGGCTGTGCCTTACAGACATCAATTAGATCTGAAAATTGGGCTTAGGCTGTGCTCACAGATATGAATTAGCCCTGAAAATTGTGCTTAGGCTGTGCTCACAGCCATCAATTAGCCCTGAAAATTGTGTTTCCCACCGCCCTGCCAACATTTCCATTCTCAGCAAAATGGATCACTGCAGTGGGCAAACGAGGAGAAACAGGAAGATTTGGCCAAAAATGCTCGTCCAGGATGTACCAAAGGCTCCCTGAACTGGATTTGAACCTCAGGGCTGTGTGGCTGCAATTCCATCATCCTTCCAGGCCCGTTCCAGGGATGGATCCAAGCTCACATCAGCAGCCAATAAAGCTGTCAGTGCCTTTGGCTGATTCCTCCCAGAAAAGCACCTGGAGCTGCTCAGGGCTCTCCTAACCAAGTGCTGACAAACTCTCTGGGATTGCATGTCCAAGAGTTTTCCAAGAAAAACATATTCCATAAAATAGATCCACACTGCCAGCAGGCCTCTCTCACTCCTGCATAATCCAGATAATTCAATCTGGATTTAACAATGTCCCTGCAAACTGGAACAGGAAAATCCAGGGAATCCCATGGGTTTGTGCACTCTTCTCATTATTCAAAAGGGGAAAATAAAGTATTTGCTTATATATAATATAAATATATAATTATAAATATAGATCTAAAATATACATATATAATAATATATAATTATATAATATAAATATATAATTATATATAAATGTAATAGAAAAGAGAGCTCTCTGGCTGAAGGCCCAGTTCAAACTCTCAGCACTGGAAATTCCAGAAAAAAGGGTGAGAGAAGTTCTGGGGTGTTAAGGACAAGGGTGGGGATGAGCATCCCTGGGGCTGGGTCCATGGGGGATAATCAGGGCAGGAGGAGGCTGCTGCACCCTCACCCCCTCACAAAAGACCCCCACACACTTACCAAGCTTCTGAGATCATTTTTTGGTAGCCAGCACCCCAAAATTTCAATAAAAAATGAATAAATCTTTAAATCTTGAGCTGGTTTGCTCCAAACAGCCATAATTCCATCTCCAGGAGATATTTTGCCTTACAATACACATATTTTTTTGTGGATTTATATTATTAGATTCATGTTTGGTTTAATATTTCCACTGCTACCAGAGCTCTCCTCAACCAGCTCCAGGGAACAGCAACTCAGCTCTTGGTTTTTGATTGGAACCAAGGAATAATGACAGGAAAAAAGCAAATTCTTGAGCTCAGGTAACACCAGTCATTTAAAATAATTCTAAAACTCTTCAAGGCCAGGCTGGAGCACCTGGGACAGTGGGAGGTGTCCCCACCCATGGATGAGCCTTAAGGTCCTTTCCAACCCAAACCATTCCATTATTCCAAAGTTTTAACTTTGAATTTCAGTTTTCACCAGCTCGAGTTGAGGCCAACAAGGTGAGTTTAAAAAAAAAAAAATAAAAAAAAATAAAAAATCATCTCCAACACAAACCTGCAGCTCCTTGGCTAAATTCCTAAATTCCCCAGCCTGGCTCTTCAAAGTCATTTAAAAATCCTTGGCTTTCTATTTTATGAACAAAAATTAATCTCAAAGACCTACTTTTCCAGCAGGAGCATCAATATTTTATCTTCTCCCTTTTCTGGAAAGATCCCAGGCTGATTTAGATGCTGTTTAGAGAAAAGTACCCAGCCTGTATGATAGAATCTAAAACACCACCTTTGTCTCCAAGGGAACATCCCAGCTTAATCCAGAGCTCCAGAAAGAGTCTGGGAATTAAAAAGTTCCAACAAAACCCACCGTGGGCAAAGCATTGAAATAAGAATAACTTCTGTTCCTCTGATTTTCATTTAACCACAAATTTTGGTGTTTCCTGCACACCACACCCCCTCAAGGGGCCAAGAAAGGCCTTGAGACAGAGAAAATTCCTGCAGAAAGGGAGAAAGGACAAATCCACAGGGAATGGTACAAGAAAAATGGGCCTGAAGAGAAGCAGAGGAGATTTAAGCAGGAAATTTGGATTTTTTTTTTTCCCCCTATCTCTGAGTAGAGCTGATCAGAGGAAGAGATTATTCAGGGATCTCCATCAGGAGAGGTTTTAGGGTGGGTTAGACAAACACCAGGAAATTCCTCAGTTGTTGGGAAGAGGGGGAAAATCACTTGGAGATTTTTCCAGGTGCTTAATTCCACAACTTGCTGAAACCATTTGCATATTGTGACTATTTTAGCCCAAAATTAAAGAGGCCAAGTGACCCTACTGCTGCAGAGAACAAAAAAATGGGATTTTAAACTCAGGAATTTGGGATTCCAGGCCTCCTGTCCTCTGCAGCAGCCCCACTGGATTTATTCCCATTCACACACAAAACATCCCCCTCAGCAGCACAAAAACCTCCCCTTAATTCCCAAGAAATTCAGGAATTTCCCTCCTGGCCTCGCCAGTGCTTTCTCCTTCATCCCCAAGTGAATGCCACACCATCTTTTCTGCATTATATTTTTATCCACGTTTCATCTCTCCTCCTTTTTAAGTTTTATTTAATAGCAAACAGCTTGTCTCCTTAACAGCAGAGAGCAAAGTGACAGAAAACAAATTAGTTTCTAAATTTAAAAACTGTCCCGTTGCCACGACAACCAAAGCTCCACAATTACATAAAGCAAATAATACCTACTCGGAAGAGCAGAGCCAAAACTCCTCCTGGAAATGTAATTACACTGAAATAATCAACTAATCATTGCAAAGCACTCCAGAAAAACAGGGTTGGAGTGGCTTTAGTTGGGAAAGGCCAAGACTCATGGGTTTTCCTCAGGAGATGGATCCCGAGCAGGGAAATCTGCATTTCACTCCTCATTAAAGGGTCATCCTTTAATCACAATAAAATCCTTTAATCCTTTAGCCACTCGCTCCTGACGCCACCTCGGCAGCCCAAAATCTCATTTTCTGAGGCAAACAAACAGAAAAGTGAAGTTTCCTGCCCAGCATTCCCAGTCCACTGCAGCTCCAAACCTCCCCTTAATTTCCAGCCCCAATCTATTCAAACCTGGCTCCCACCCCCTTGTCCAGCCCACATTAAAAAATCTTCTGAGCAGCTTCCCCTTCCTTCTCTGTGCCCAGTGTCCTGGTGGAGAGCAGCCACCTCCCTCCTGGTGGGGAGGTGACCCCAAGGTGTTGCAAAGTCTCTTTTTCCCAGCCCCAAGACAAAGGAGTCAGGATTCCTCAGCTCTGGGTCTCGAGGCTGTTTATGATTTTTTATCTGTTCCATTCTCTCTCTGTCCAGCAGGTCGGGTTGGGGCACAGCCCCTGCCCTTGGGCTGCTGTTGGCTTTTATACTAAAACCTACCTGTGCTTTATTTACAATAATTCCCCAATCCCTATCACCTGTGTCAGACAGTCTGTCTGTGCTCTAAACCAATCCAGAAGTGTCACCACCACAGCAGGAGATGGAGGACAAGAAGAAGAAGAAGAAGGACAGGACACACCCAGATTCCTCCATCTTGCCTCCTGAACCCCCATTCTAAAACCCCAAAATTCTACTTTTTCACCCTGTGGTAAATTGACCATCAGTCTACTCAAACTCTTGTGGTTTGTAACTCCTCACACAGAGTTGGGAATTGTTTCCACGGCTAAAATCAAAGGCACAGGTGGTTTGGATTCTGTGCCAAGGTCTCTGAGCCCCCTGCCAGTCTCAAGTCCTCCAGTGTAAGAGCTGAAATGAGGGATGTGGGACTCCAGGGGCTCTCCAAAATGCAGTTTATTGTATTCAATATGCAGTTTATTGTATTCAAAATGCAGTTTACTGTATCCAAGGTGTTCCAGCAGCCCAGGGCCGTGGGTGACAGAGCTGTGCCCTCCAGCTGCAGGCAGGCCTGGAGACCCTTAGTTTAGGTTACAGTGCATTATTTACTTTGCTGAGCATCTTCATACAGTAGAACCAAGCTTTCACCTACAGCCCCTCACAACTCCTGTAATTCCCACATTCATGGCACTGCTCTCCAGTCTCTCACAGTCAGTACATTACAGTTTCAGCCAGAAGTTGTTCTGCAGTTTTCTTCCAGTGGGAAATTCTGAGCCCTTTTTTCTGCTTGCCACAACAGCAGACTTGTCTGCCTGTGCTCTCTTTCTGCTTAGTAAAGACATCATCTGGTTGGGGGTGGGTTTATCCTTTGCTCTGAGCCATAAAACCCCTTCTCACTAACACACCCTTTGCTCCTTGGTTAGCCAGTCAGGCTGGCTCAGCAATTCTTCTCTTCTGTATCAAAACTTGCTTTCATTTCTATTCCTTCATCAGACTCTGCATTTAAAAATCTTTCTGCCAAGCACCATATCTGTGAGACATTCCTGTCAAACTTTCACCCTTCCCAACACTCCAGGGCAGCCAGAGCAATGTCCTGGGCTCCCTCTGCACTTTGCTGCCTTTGCTCAGCTCCAGCTCCGAGCTGCTCCAGCCTCCCCAGGGACCAGCCCTGCCACCCCAGGGGCTTCTCCATCCCTCCCTTCCAGCCCAGCTGAGCACAGGCAGCCACAGCCCCACATTCTGGCTGCCTCACCAGCCTCCCTCACCATTCAAGGGGTCAAAAGCTTCCTGTGACCCAGGAAAAGCCCCAAAGTCCTGCTCACCCTGCTGGAATTCAGCTCGTTTTTCTCCAGGACACGACCCCAGGCTTGCACAACTCAATTTCCCCCTAATTCTATTATTGCAGGCTTGGAGGTCATCTAATCCTGCCTAATTAATCCAATCCTCCTCGGTGTCAAGGCTGACTCCCAGTTCTGTGCCATCAGCAAATTTCATTTGCACATTTTGGCTTCTGGTGCCAAAGTCATTAAGGGAAATAGGAAATAATGTTGGTCCAGCAGCAGTCCCTGAGAGCTGCCCTGGCAGCTGCCCTCTCCCCACACAGCCCATTGTTCCCAGCTCTTTGCTCTGCCTCTGAGGCCCTGCAGAGCTTCCCTAATAAATCCAATTATCCCCTGTTTAACTAGTAATTGGCTCCACAGAAACCCTGCTCCAGGACTCAGCGTGGGGAGACAAAATTGGCTTTGCCTGTTCCTGCCCAGATCCAGGGGAGGGATGGAAAAGCTGCCCTGGCATCTTTTAGGTGAGTAGGACACAGTTTGGGGTGAAAACTCCTGATTTACACCATTCAGAGGGAAAAATTGGCTGTGGGGGGGACACTGACACTTTTATACTGAAATTTCTGGGGAGTTTTAACCCCAAGGGTGGTCTAAAGTCTCCAGTTCTTTGATGGAGGAACACATTTCTCAGTTATTGGGGGTTTTTAATCAAATAATGGGATCTTAATCACCCATCCAGGGCCACCCCCTGCCATGGGCAGGGACACTTCCACTGTCCCAATCCCAATCCAGCCTGGCCTTGGGCACTGCCAGGGATCCAGGGGCAGCCCCAGCTGCTCTGGGCACCTGTGCCAGGGCCTGCCCACCCTGCCAGCCAGGAATTCCACCCCAATTCCCAATCTACATCTACTAAAGCCATTTTACCTAAAGCATTTTTAATAAAAAGACCAACACAAACAATAAACCACCAAAAAAAAACCCCAAAAAACCCCCCCCCCCAAAAAAAAAAAAAAAACTCCAACAAAAAAAGAAAAAACCAAACAAAAAGAGCCCAACCAAATAATCAGCAACATTCCTACATCAAACTCCCCACTACTAAAACACGACCATGAGACATTTCCCAGCAGGCTGCCCAGGGCATTCCCAAAGGGATATTTCCAGGATTTCCTTTCCCAGAAGTGGCTCTGACTTCACTGAGGCAGCCCCATGGATTCATTTCCTCCCTCTTTGAGACTCTCCACACAAATCAACATTTCCTGGTCTCCAGCTGTGAATACCTGCTCCAATAATTAGAGCACTCAGCAGGGAGCCCATTCCAAAGGTCATTTTTTAACAAAAATTCATTTATTTCATCTCCTGCCCGTGAAATTTGAGACAAAATAACAAAGCCATGGATTAAGCAGCCCCTCTCAGCTGTTAGCACTAGAAAATGCTGTTTATTTTAGCAAGGAAATCACACAAGCACCTTCAACTCCTGTTTCCTGGGAAATTAATGCAGGATACCACAGTGCTGCTCCCTCAGTGAAGGGAAAAGAAGAGTTCTACTATTTATTTGTAACCAAATCTGTGGGAATGAAAGTGGTTTGTGTTGCAGCAAATTGAAATTCTGCATTTCCCCTGGTGCAGAGGCAGGATTGGGTGGCCTTGCTTTTCCTGAGGTTTTGGAGGAATGCAGCTTTTAAAGCAAGGGAAACCCCTCTTCCCACAGTTCCACACTGGGCAGCAGTAAAATTCCCTTTATCTCTCTCTGCTAAATATTTCCTGGCCAAGCAGGGCATGGATGACCCCTAAAAATGAATTCAGGAAGAGGCAGAATCACCCCTGAATGCAACAGGAACGGGGCTCAGCCCATGGAAATGCAATCCAAGGCTGGCAGCTGCTCCTGGGGCACTGAGGAAAAGCAGGAAATTCAGTTTGCCAGGTTGGTGTACGAGCAGTGCCTCCCTCAGTGCCTGCCACCCTCCAGCAGGGACACTCCTCCCAGTCACACCGGGCAGATAAACTGATTTATTGGGGCTGGGCCAATTTATTGGGGCTGGGCCATGGCTTTGTCCCACCACGGAGCAGGCAGGAGCTGATGGCTGGAAAAAAAAAAATCACTGCAAGGAGAAAGTGCAGAATTCTGGGAGGAGATTTTAGTTTTTTACCCCCTAAGACCTCAATTTCCAGGAGTTTATTTCTCCTTTCTCTGCAGAAGCAAAGCCATGCTTCTGCTTGGAAAAAATGGCAAGATTTGGACTTTCATTCCAATATATTTAATCCCTAAGAACATTTAAAAACCCCAAAAAGTCTTTAGCAACATTTGGACTCTCATTCAAATCTATTTAATTCCTGATAAAATTTTTTATAAATCCAAAAAGTCCTTAATGGTGAATATCACATTTGAGATGGGATTTTCACTCTTTTTTTTTTTCTGAATACACTAAAACTCCAATTCCAAAATGCTTTTAAATTGCATTTTGCTGAATTTCTCACAGAAAGGAGATTTTTCCCACCCCCCAGGACTTTCCAGCTGGGATCTCCACCTGCAAAGCAGTTCCAGGACAGAGCTTGGAGTGACATCTTCTGGCACAGACCTCCCCTGCAGAGGACTGGTCAGGCACGGGCCAGATATTCCATCAGCATTCCACAAGGATTTTTAGCTCATTGGCTTCATTTGTTTTAAAAAAAAATTAATTTTAATTCATTTCATCTCCTAAAAAAATTTTGAAAATTTAAAAATTTTTTTTTTTTTTAAATTTTGTTTTTAAAAGAAGGCCACAAAGAGCATAAAGACCCCCACCCAGAGCCGTGTGTCAGAGAAAAGGCAGCTGGTTTATTGGAAATGTTGGCTCAGGCACAAAAGTCAGGTAAAAATCCCACTCTGCATTCAACTCCCCCGGCAGCTCAGCTGCTGAGGAACCTGAGATCTTTTGGCTGATCCTCATTTCCCTGAGCACAGAGCAAACCCTCTCCCTCTCTGCCTTCTCCTTCCCTATCCACAGCCACGAGCACGTGGGCAGAGAAACAGAATTCCTGCTCCAGACATGAATCCAGACCAAACAGGGCGGGAAAAGAATACACACCTTGAAAAATAAAATATATGTATATATTTTTAAAATATATTTTAATGTATTTTTTATTTTGTTAAATTCTATATATTTTCATATTTTAAATAAAATATAATATATATTTTATAATTATAAAATATAATATATATTTCATAATTTTATATAATACTTATTACATAAAAATATAATATATATTTATATTTTATATAAACATATAAATATAAATTTAAAATAATGATATGTTCATATTTTCATACTTTTAAACTTTTATTTTATTTATATATTTATATATAATATAAAAATAGATTGTAGTAATTTATATTTAATATATAACTTTCTATAAATATAATTTTTATATATATTATAACTTTATAAAAGTATAATTTTTATATATAACTTTCTATAAATATAATTTTTATATATATTATGACTTTCTAGAAATATAATTTTTATATATAACTTTCTAGAAATATAATTTTTATATATATTATGACTTTAATAATATATATAAAAATTATATTTATAGACTTTCTATAAATATATTTTATATATATTATGACTTTCGATAAACAAATTTTTTATATAACTTTATAAAAATATAATTTTAATATATATTATAACTTTATATCAACATAATTTTTATATATAACTTTCTAGAAATATAGTTTATAAATGTTATAACTTTAAATATAATTTATATATATATCATAGCTTTCTATAAATATAATTACATATAATTTAATATAAATATAATTATATATATATATATAAGTGGTACTGAGCACACAGGCACTGCCTCCCCATCTCCTGGAACCCAGCCCACCCTGGGAATTTCAGACTCTCAGGTCTCTGAGCCCCAGCTGCAGCCCAGTCCTGCCCTGCACACCCAGCACTATAAAGTTTAATTAATTCATTTATTGCAGCCTTGATGAAGGGCAGAATCGAGGTCAGGTTGTTTGGGTTCCTTTAAAATCCCAACTCATGGGAGGGGGCTGAGCAAGAGGATCCTTAAAGGTCCTCTCCAAACCAAACCCCTCAGTAATTAATAATTTAATCAATCCCTGCTCCTCACCAGCTTAAATACACACAGAAAAAAAAAAAAATATATATATACACAATATCCAGAAGCTGAAAGTATTAATGCCATACATCCACTGCCTGCCATATTTATTCTCACACTTCAAGCCTGACAAACAGAATGATGAGGTTATTTTATTGCCTCATGAAAAATATATTTCAAAATCTATCTTGGTTACAACTCGCACTGACACAGTGAGGAAAGCTCCAACATACTTGAAATCATTTAAACCCCTGGTCTTAGGGAGCATTAGGTTGGATGCTAAGATAAAAAATAAAAAAAAATTTAAAAAGAAAATCAACTTAACCAGTTGCAGAGAGGTGGGAAGGGAAGATTTCCATCTTGAACCCATAGGCAGGAGATGAAGCAGAGACAAACCAGCCATAAAAGTGAAAAAAGAGGAAAATTCCAAATTTTTGAGTGAATTCATGGCCAATGACAAAGTCAAAGAAGAAAAGGACACAGAGGAGATACTAAGAGGGTCATGAAGTATTTTTTAAAGCATCTCAGATCTGTTAGAAGCCAGTACTTCATTAAAAAAATTAAAATAAATAAGGTACTGTTGACAAGACAATGAACTGGCCTTGCAGAACTGTCTGGGTACGGAGCACGTTGCAAGTTGAAATAAAAGTTTAAATAAAACTTTTTAAATAAAACAATGAAAGTTGATTCTTTTCCACACCAGGAATTTGCACAGGAAAACCTGGATGGGAACATTCCCCACAGCAGCTGCTGGGAAGGGAACAGAGGAGCAGGGGGAAATTCTTAGGAAGAAAAATCCACTGGAAACATCAAGAAGCTCTAAATGAACCTGGCTGAAACAACAAAAAAAACCTCTGACTGACCAGAAAAGCACCTCAAGCCTTGGTTAGGTCCATTTTCTTTGCTATTTTTTAAATATCCATTTTTAGGGTGAAAGGACTGACCCTTGAACTAAAATATCTTGAATAATACCTGGGAATATTCAATCCCTGCCCCCAGAACCCTCAGAACGTGGCTCAAAAGCAGTTTTTATTCCATATTTTTAGTAATTCTTGCTGCAAACGATCCATCACCTGCCAAACAGCATCTTTCTGCAGAGACCATTGGGAAATGGGGCTAAAATTGAAGCCACATCCCTGAGTTCAGTGGTGGGGAAGCAACTGACACCCAAAAAACCCAAAAATCCCAAAACCCCATCTCAAGACAGCAGCAGCCAGAGCCACTGTGCACTCAGTAAAAATGAAGCAAATCGCTGGTTCATGAGACTAAATCATGTTATGAGAGAAAAAAACTCTCTTCCATTATTAGTTGCCCCATAAATAAGGAAAGAACAATTATTCCTCACAGCTCTGTGTGTTGCTGAAGTGTTATTTTTGTCAGAAGTGTGATTGGAATGACTCTGCCTGGCACTCGAGCTCCATTACCTGGGAATTCGTGGCTTTTACTCAAGGATAGCTAAAAATATTCACATTTTGCCTGTTATCTCTGCACACCCAGGGACACAGATGAGGCTGGAGATGAGTTCAAGCCAGGGAACGCCACCCTGCCCAGCCAGGTTGCCATGGATAACAGGATTATTCCCCACTAGCTGACCCAAATTAAAGATAAAGGATTAAAGAAACATCACTCTGGAGGGTGGCACCCTCAAACGTTCTCCTCGTGCAGCTGTGGTGAAATACTGACTTTGTGAGGGCACCACTGTTGTGATGTGAAGCAATTTCCTGTCCCAGCTCCTTCTCAGGTGTGCCAGCCTGTCCCTTCCCCTCCCCCTTGCCCCCTTTCCAAAGTGCTGTCCATCAAGTTCCACATTCCAGCAAGGGCATCATGTGATTGGCAGAAGTTCAAAAGATGCTTCTCAGACCTGGGCTCATTGTCCCCTGAGACCCTCCCCCTCCCACCTGGTTGGTGGCTCACCTGTCCTCCCCCTCCCTGTGGGTTTAAAGGACACTGAGACCATGGGGTTGGGATTCTGTTGGAGCTGTTACCAAGATTCAGAGCTATCCTAGAATAAACTCTGGATTTAACCCTCCAGCGGAATCCTCTCCCTTTCCTCTTCACCATCACCTGAACCTTTCCCACCAGAGGTAAACTGTTGTGGTGTGAAGCTCTGCTTCCCCCTTGCCCTCTTCCTAATGGCTGTCTGTCCAGTTCCACATTCCAGCTAGAGCATCGTGTGATTGGCAGAGTTCAAAAGATGCTTTTCAGACCTGGAGTCATTGGCCTGTCCAGGTGTCATTGTCCCCTGAGACAGTCCCCCTCCCACCTGGTTGGTGGCTCACCTGTCCTCTCCTTCCCACCTCCCTGTGAGTTTAAGAGGTGCTGGAACCATGCAGTCGGGGTCTGTCGGAGCCATACTGAGATTCAGAACTCTGTCACCTTGGAATAAACTCTGGATTTAACTCTCTGGCAGAACCCGCTCTTTTTCTCTTCACCATCACCTGAACCTTTTCCACTAGAGGTAAACTGTTGCGGTGTGAAGCTCTGCTTCCCCCTTGCCCTCTTCCTAATGGCTGTCTGTCCAGTTCCACATTCCAGCAAGGGCATCGTGTGATTGGCAGAGTTCAAAAGATGCTCCTCAGACCTGGGCTCATTGTCCCCTGAGACCCTCCCCCTCCCACCTGGTTGGTGGCTCACCTGTCCTCTCCCTCCCTGTGGGTTTAAAGGACACTGAGACCATGGGGTTGGGATTCTGCTGGAGCTGTTACCAAGATTCAGAGCTATCCTGGAATAAACTGGATTTAACCCTCCGGCAGAATCCTCTCCCTTTCCTCTTCACCATCACCTGAACCTTTCCCACCAGAGGTAAACTGTTGTGGTGTGAAGCTCGGCTTCCCCCTTGCCCTCTTCCTAATGGCTGTCTGTCCAGTTCCACATTCCAGCTAGAGCATCGTGTGATTGGCAGAGTTCAAAAGATGCTTTTCAGACCTGGAGTCATTGGCCTGTCCAGGTGTCATTGTCCCCTGAGACCCTCCCCCTCCCACCTGGTTGGTGGCTCACCTATCCTCTCCCTCCCACCTCCCTGTGAGTTTAAGAGGTGCTGGAACCATGCGGTCGGGGTCTGTCGGAGCCATACTGAGATTCAGAACTGTGTCACCTTGGAATAAACTCTGGATTTAACTCTCTGGCAGAACCCACTCTTTTTCTCTTCACCATCACCTGAACCTTTTCCAGTAGAGGTAAACTGTTGTGGTGTGAAGCTCTGCTTCCTCCTTGCCCTCTTCCTAATGGCTGTCTGTCCAGTTCCACATTCCAGCTAGAGCATCGTGTGATTGGCAGAGTTCAAAAGATGCTTCTCAGACCTGGGCTTATTGGCCTGTCCAGGTGTCACTGTCCCCTGAGACCCTCCCCCTTTCACCTGGCTGGTGGCTCACCTGTCCTCTCCTTCCCACCTCCCTGTGAGTTTAAAAGGTGCTGGAACCATGCAGTCGGGGTCTGTCGGAGCCATACCGAGATTCAGAACTCTGTCACCTTGGAATAAACTCTGGATTTAACTCTCTGGCAGAACCCACTCTTTTTCTCTTCACCATCACCTGAACCTTTTCCACTAGAGGTAAACTGAGTTCCTACTTTATATGGGCCCATTCCGAGTGCCTGCCTGCAACTGCCTGCGAGCTAAAGGTGTCTCTGAGGAGAAATATCCCCAGCAGTCATCTCTAGCACAGAGCAATCAATAATAAACTGAGTTTCTGCCATGCCTGGACTCATTCCAAGTGCCCAACTGCAACTTCCAGCCAGCCAAAGGTGTCTGAGGTGAAACATCCACAGGTGCCACCTTTGGTCCAGAGCACCAGGGCTGGATGAGCCCAGGCACGTTCCACCCAGCAATATTGGGATTTTATTCCTATACACCACCAGCGCTTTTTCAAGCTCAATTTGTCCTATTTGAGCCTCACAAAACAGGGAAGGGAGACACCCTCAATGATTTCTCTGAAGGGCAAAGCAGGATCAGGTGACTGCAGCTGTGTGCAGACAGACACTGAGCTGCAGCACCCCAGAACTCTGAAGGGCAGAGTGAGAGGCACAGGATGATGCAGCTGCGTGGTTTTAGTGGTTCCTGATGGAACAAACTACAGTGGGACAAGATTTCAGGAGAGCTTCAAGGAAATTGCCTCCAAAGGTGCTTTAAAATCCAGGATCTTTTGGAGGTCTCCCCATCATTGACAGCAGGAGCTGCTGCTGGCCAGAAACAAGGTGGGAATCAAGGTGAGCATGGCAAAAAGTGATGGGGGGAATAGGGAAAACGGGGAAATCAGGGGAGAAAAAAGGCAAATTCCTCCATTTTTAAGTGATTTCTGTTTGAGGCTGGGCATCAAGCACAGAGGGGACACAAGAACTGAGGGCCCCTGTTTACCAGATTCCTGTTGTTTTGCCCTCCCCATTAAATGTTGACTTGTTCCATATTTAGACTGCAAATAATGGATATTTTATGAGGCTGTTCCACAGGTTTTGCCTCCAAAGCTCAAAGACCCTCCTGACCTCAGGGGTGACCCCCAGGCCCCCTTCCCTGTCATTCCTCAGAGCCAAGACCTTTCCAAACCCCTGTGCTATAAAAATGCATCATCAAAACTTCTGAATAAGTACAATTCCTTCTAAATTAGAGCTGCTTGAGCAGGAGGAAGTGGGAATATGAATAAAAGCCTCCTGCCCTGGTCTTAAGGTCGGGATCAGAGCAGCAGCATCATCCCAGGTCACAGCCTGGCTGTCACTGCCACCTCCTGCTCGGCCACCAAAGGCAAAATGCTCCCAGAAAACAGAGCAATTAAGAGAGGATAAATAACCCAGCCATGTCTTCTGGGCCAGAAATAAATCACAGCAGAAAAAGAAATTAAAATATGCAGTGGCTGTTGGATTGGAGGTGTCTGCAAGCTCCGAGGGCTGGGAAAATAGGACACAACATTGTACAGCAGAAGGGCACCTGAAATCCCCTGGCAAAGCTCCCTGAGCCTGGCTTGAACTAAATCAGGGCTCAGAAATGTGGGAAATTGGGCAAATCTCACCATGGAAAGGCCCAGCTGGCAGGGCAGGGGTGGAATCCAGAATTTTGGCATTGCCAGGGGG
This sequence comes from Haemorhous mexicanus, assembly GCF_027477595.1. Classification (NCBI taxonomy): domain Eukaryota; kingdom Metazoa; phylum Chordata; class Aves; order Passeriformes; family Fringillidae; genus Haemorhous; species Haemorhous mexicanus. The sequence continues at coordinate 24,682,844 of NC_082350.1, forward strand.
ATCCCACCTGGCTGGGACGTGGGAGCAGAGGATGGAGAGCCAGGGAGCAGGGCAGGAGCCCAGAAATGTTACACAGGGGAGGAGGAAGAGCTTGGGATCAGGAGGTGAAAATGGGAGCAACCCAGAAGGAAATCCTCCCTAACAGGGAGAAAAGAAAAAAAAAAAAAAAAAAAGCCAAACCAACACAGGGAGAAAAATTAAAAAAAAAAAAACCAACACAGGGAGAAAAATAAAAAAAAAAAACACCCAACACAGGGAGAAAAATTAAAAAAAAAAACAACCCAACACAGGGAGAAAAATTAAAAAAAAAAAACCAACACAGGGAGAAAAATTAAAAAAAAAAAAACAACCCAACACAGGGAGAAAAATAAAAAAAAAAAACACCCAACACAGGGAGAGAAAAAAAAAAAAAAACCAACACAGGGAGAAAAATAAAAAAAAAACCCCAACACAGGGAGAAAAGAAACCCCAGGAAAAGGGCAGTGGGAACGACAAAGTGCCTTGAAGAGCCTGCCTGCTTCCAGCAGTGCCATGGGAGAGCTCTGGGAGAAAATTCCAAGGGTTCTGTGCTCCCAGAGCACTCATCCTGCTCCCCCAGGCAGCCCCAGCCCAGAAATGAGCTGCACTGAGAGGCAGTGCCCCTTTGGGGTCATTCATCCTGCACTGCTCCTCACAGTCAGTGCCTGAAGGGGTAAAATCCCCCCAGGCAGAGGAATCCCATCCTTTGGCTGTGCTGCTGCCAGGCTCAGGCTGAGCTGGTTCTGAGAGGAAGATCATCCTGGAAGCCCTTGCCAAATACCCAGGAGAGTTCAAAGGAAATCCAAAGGAGCAGCTTCAGAGCACCCTCCAGCTGGGGGGAAGCAACAGCTGCCAGTTTTGGGGCTGATCTCCAGTGGAAAAGTGAAAAGTCAATGAAGAGCAGGTGCCAGGTCTGTCCTCTGAGCCTCAGCCCTGGGCTAAACTCACTACAGGTGCAAGCTCAGCTCCTGAGGTTGGGAAATGTTCTGCAAACCCATCCTCCCACTCTGCCTCTCCCCAGTGTTACTTTGAAATCCTTCCAGTTTCAAGCCCAACCCAACTCAGTATTTGGTAAAAAAATGAAGAGGAGCAAGAGATTGAAACAGCACATTGACACCAGGGATTGAATTACACCCTGAAATCGTTTTTGTATTTAATGTTTCTCTCACAGGAAACACTGACAGGTTCCACTACTTAAAAATTGTTTTGGTTTTTTTTCCCCCCAGAATAATTCATCTACCCTGAGTCTCACTGTGAAAGAACATTATCCCTAAAGCACTTTGCTCAGGAAGTTGCTATTTATGAGCCTGAATTCCCTTGGAATTCCAGCCCCAAGGAAAGCAGGGGTGTCCCTTGGCTTTCCTCACTCCACACGAACCATCCCTGACCCCCAACCCCTCAGACACTCCCACAGCTGAGGGATTTCACATTTCCAGGCTGGAACAACTCCAACTTCCCAGGAAGAGCCCAAAGGCACCACCCCAGTGCTGTTTAATGCCAGAGCAGCTACAGAGGTATGAAGGGCTGAGTTAATGCTCCAATATTTGGGGTTTTTAATACTTATCAGAGTTTATTTCAGTGATTCATCCCTATCCATACCTGAAGCTGCTTGTGAGGATGAGTTTCCATCTGGGATGGCTGTGTTGGGTCAATTCAGGGGCACAGGTTTAATAAACTTTTTCAATTCTGCTTTTAATGTGACACGGACAGAAATTCCAGAGTCCTGTTGAGACTCTGGATGTGAGAGCCAGAATGGGGCTTCTGGTTCCAAGTGCTTTTCAAATCCCCTGTAAATGCTGACAGGCAAAAGGAGGGGAATTTATGACAGCATAAAATAAAACCACCCTTCCTATAAAACTTGATTAGATTTATTGATTATCCAATAAAAGCCTAGAGCTGGGCTTTAATGAGCCACAAATGGTGGGTCCAAACTGGGAAGCATTTTGAGCTCCTCTCTTTCTGGAATCTTGCTCAAACCAGGACTGAAAGGCAAAACTCAAGTCTGACCTTGAACATTGCTGGTTTTCCAGGGATTGGTGGGTTTTGGCTGGAGCCTCAGCCCTGGCTCTGGGTGATGCCCCAAGCAGAGCTCAGGGATAAATCCAGCCTGGGGCTGGGATCCTTTCCCTGGATTTCAAACACAAAGTGCCCACCTGAATCCCACAGGTGAGGATGGGTTTGCAGAACATTTTCAAAGCTGGCACCGACTCCCAAAGGAGCTCCATCTCAAGGAAAAGGGATTCCCACCAATCCCAGCTGGTGAGAATCCCTTGGGAATGCCCAGCACCCCAATTCCACTTCCCACCTGCCCCAGACTCCAGCAAAGCAGGGAGAAAACCAACCCCATCATTCTCCCAAAGGATCAATTCTCTCATCCCCACTGAAGCTTTTCATGTTCCCAGCAGTGCTGATTGATTGGGATTGCTCCAGGAAGCATCTCCAGCTGCAAAATCCCTGCCTCTGACCACTGGGAACGACTTTTCCCTTCAGGATGGGAATGGTTGGGGATTTTCCAGCAGGCCTGGGAGCCCCCAGGGAGTTCCTGGGAGGAGAAGCTACCCCAAGCAGCAAATATTTCTGTTTAAATGATCAGGGAGCAGCTCCTGGCCACAGCAGCTCCCAGGAGAGGCTCTGCAGGGGTTTTGTTCTCCTTGGCACCTGGGGAGATGGGTCAGTGCCTTTGGAGGGCTTTTCCAGCTTAATTCCAGGATTCCAGCCTGCCCCAGCACCCAGCAGATCCCCCTGAATATTCTACACCACGTTTTGCCTGATGCACATTCAGCTTTTCTCTAAAAAGCAGCCAAAAAAACCCCAAAAATCACTATTTTCCCATGAAAACAGAGCAGAGCAGGACATTTCCTCACCCAATATTCCTGTGTCTGTTATATGGAGTATTAGGGGAACATGAGCTAAAATCCAGATGTTTTCTGTGAATTCACAGAACTCCAAATATTGCTTGTGAGGTCACCTCAACCCTGGAGTTGTTGATATCCCTGTATTTACAATTATATCTTGTTTACTCAGAATAAACTCACTAAAACTCGTTTTATTTTCACTCACTTTTTGCTCAAGTACTGCATTTAACTTTAAAACAACTTTTCAGGGCCTGGGCTGGGTTTTTTCTCCTTGATCACTCTCTGGGGCTGCCAAGAGATGCTGGAATTCCAATTATGTCACAGATGAATTTGGGCTCCGTTGGGAACAGCCACTCTTAATTTGGATTTATCTTTTTCTCTTCGTTTTAGGAAGGTTTTATGAGGGAAAAAAATATTTATTTAGGCTCTTTTTTTTTTTCCCCCCCCAAGTTATTTTCCTTAAAGTGGTTGAGTCAATTAGAGCCAATTGAGTGGAAAGATTTCAGCTGGAGGTAAACAGGGATAACAACAGTGATAGAGGAATGGGAAGATCAATTTGGAAAAAGCTGTGCTGTGCCTCTTTAGAGCTCTGATTACTGCTCCAAGAGCCTGGAGCTTAAAATACCTGACTATTGTGACTTTCTGCACAGTTTTGGTGGCTTTTTTGTGTCCACATCTGGATCTGGAATATCCAACCCATCCCTCAACACCACAGCCCCAAAGGTTCAGTGCTCTGGCTGATCCCACCAAGATTTTTATTCCAATTCCCCTCACACAGCTCAATGTTATTTCCATTTTTTTGTCACAGGAGGAAGGTTTCTAAATTATTGTAAATAATACATTTATTGTTTATCAATTTATTTACAAAACGTTTATTCCATTCTTCATAATTTTATGAAATTCTTCATAAATTTATGAATAAATTTATATGACTTTTGTTAAATTCTTCATAAACCAAAGTTGCCAATCCACCAGCAAAGCCTTGCAGCTTTCCAGAATTTCCCTGAATTCCTCATCCAATAAATTAGGGATGGAGGTTTGGGGCACTCTCAGCTGTAGAGGAAACCCTCATTTAAAAGCACAAACTGAATTTTCTGGCAAAAATTAAGAGCAGATCTCCTCACCAAGATTCAGTTTTTAAGGATTGAAGTGACACCAATTCCCTCCCCCCTAAAATCACCTGGCCTTTGAGAGATAAAGATTGAATTCCATCAAATTCTACCTGAGGGATGAAGAAAAATCTTGATTTTATTCTATATTTTAAATAAATATTTATTATTTAAAATATTAAATTTAATATAGCCTCAAGAATGTTTATTTCAACATCCTCGAGCTTATGTTTGAGTGAAATATTAGGAGGTAAACCCCCAATTTAGAGCTTTTTGGGGGCCAAAGTCCAGCCCAAAATCCAGATTTTAATCAGGTTTTGTTATTCCTGCAGCTTCTCACCCAGGAAACTGCACAAGACACAGAAGGAATTTAGATCTAGAAACACGTAGAAAATGTGATAAATTAATATATTAATAACGATTTTAACATTGATAATTGGCATATTAATTTGTCCAAAAGAGCTTCCTAAGTCCAGTTTACATCTGAAAAACAAAATAACCTGGATATGGAGTAGAGATCTCATAAAATGGTTTTGAGAGCCCTGACTTGGTGACCACAACAACCCTGCTCTTCCAAATTACTCCCAAATCTCCCATTTTTTCTCCACATTTTCCACCCAAAAGTTGCTCCAGAGCAAAAGAGGCACCTGGGAAGCACCAACACCTGCAAAAAAAAATAAAACATCTTTTCCTCCTTCTGCAGGCATTGGAGGGGAAGCAGGAGCCTCTGTCCCACTGCAAACCCTCTGGATTTATTGAGGATTTGGGTTCCAGGAAGACTCATGAACTTTTTTTTGTTTTTAAGGAACACCTCTAATTGTCTGCCAGCCAAAAATCAATTGCAGGTGGAGGTAAGAGCATTTGGCTGCCTAAGGAATTGGTGAGAACCACAAATCAGGGAGATGGCCAAGCTTCTCTTGCATTTACAGCTTCCCTGCCTCCTCATTTTCCACCACAAAAGTGGGAATTTCAGATTCTTGGTTGGTTTTATCCCAAGGTTTGTGTTAAAACCAGCAAAGAGAGTCCCCCACGTGGTCACAGACTTCCTGGGATTATTGAAGTTGGGGAATCATTCACATATTCCAAGTGAGGTTTGTGCTGCAGCTCTCTGCATCCAGAGCTCTCAGTGAGGACACGGACCCTCAGGGATAAAACAGCATTTAAATCAAAACAAGCACACAGCTCCCAGGAAATAAACACCATTGTGGGCCCAAGCTTGGCCTTTTCAAGGTGTCAAATCCTAAACAGACCTTCCCTGGGTGGAAGGGACAGGCTGGGAGTGTCCCCCCATCCCAAAATCCATGAGCCTGGCTCCAAGGGGACACAAAGAGCCTGAGGATGGGGACAAAGTGACTCCTGAGCAGGTTCACAACCCATCCATCCCAGCCTATGGAAACAGTCCATCCACCCATCCCAGCCTATGGAAACAACACATCCATCCATCACATGCTGTGGAAGCAATCCATCCCAGCCTATGGAAAAAACAACCCATCCATCCATCCCACTCTATGGAAAAAATCACATCCCGTGGAAACAATCCATCCATCCCACCCTATGGAAACAACAACCCATCCGCCCATCCCAGCCTATGGAAATGACAACCCATCCATCCATCCCGTGCTATGGAAGCAATCCATCCCTCCTATGGACACAATCCATCCATCCCACTCTATGGAAAAAAATCACATCCCGTGGAAACAATCCATCCATCCATCATATCCCATGGAAACAACAACCCATCCATCCATCCCACCCTATGGAAATGACAACCAATCCATCACATGCTGTGGAAGCAATCCATCCCAGCCTATGGACAAAATCCATCCATCCATCCCACCCTATGGAAACAACAACCCATCCATCCATCCCACCCTATGGAAACCCTCCATCCATCTATCCATCCATCCATCACATGCTATGGAAGCAATCCATCCCAGCCTATGGAAGCAACCCATCCCTCCTATGGACACAATCCATCCCTCCCACCCTATGGAAAAAAATCACATCCCATGGAAACAATCCATCCATCCCACCCTATGGAAGCCCTCCATCCATCCATCCCAGCCTATGGAAAAAATCACATCCCATGGAAACAATCCATCCATCCATCCATCACATCCCACCCTATGGAAACCCTCCATCCATCCATCACATGGTATGGAAACCCTCCATCCCAGCCTATGGACAAAATCCATCCATCCCTACCCTATGGAAACAATAACCCATCCATCACATGCTATGGAAACCCTCCATCCCAGCCTATGGACAAAATCCATCCATCCATCCCTACCCTATAGAAACAACAACCCATCCACCCCAGCCTAGGGAAACCATCCACCCATCTATCCCAGCCTATGGAAACGCTCCACCCATCCCAGCCTATGGAAACGATCCACCCATCCATCCATCCCACCCTATGGAAACCCTCCATCCATCCATCCATCCATCCATCCCAGCCTCTGGAAACCCCACCCCAGCCCAAGGCCGCTCCTCCCAGCAGCGCTGCTCCCGTTTCCCAAGGAATTTCCATGCGAATTCCCGGCTGGCTCGGTTCGCAGCGCCACATTGCCACCTGCTGTCCCCGCCGCGTCCCCAGAACCCGCGGGGAGCCGAGCCCGCCCGGGCTGGGCTGCTCGGAGCTCCAACAGACCCCCGAGACGGCACTCTGCACACAAAGGTTTGCATTCATTAATTAATTAATAGGGTACAGGAGATCAGCTCACCAGAGCTGCTCCATCTCTCCCTGCTCAGAGGGAAAACCCAGGAATGGTTTGGGGCCAGGGAAGGACAGGGAGGGGTCACAGGCAGGGCAGAGTCCCCGTGGGGAAGTTAATTGATCACCAGAGCTGGGTGGGGAGAAATAATATTGATAATAACAGGAATAAACCTGTTCCTCCCTTCTTCCTGGGCTCAGCCTCACTCCCAGCAGAGGGATCAGGGAATGGGGGCTGCAGGCAGCTCATCCCAGGTGTTCCCTCCTTCCTCCTCAGGGAGAGGGCTCCTCACTCCTCCTGCTTCTTCCCATGGGATCACACAGGGCTGATCCAGGGTGGATTCCCATGGGATCACACAGGGCTGATCCAGGGTGAGCTTCCCATGGGATCAGAGATCTGATCTAGCAGGGAATTCCCATGGGATCACACAGGGCTGATCCTAGACGAGATTCCCATGGGATCCCACAGGGCTGATCCTAGGTGAGATTCCCATGGGATCCCAGCCTTTGCCCTGCTGTGGGGTCCTCCCAGGGCAGCAGAAGGATCTGTGCTCCTCCATGGACTGGATTCCAAAGGGGTCTCAGCTCCTGCACCTCCTTCTGGGATTGCTGCTCCCACAAATCCACACTCCTCTCTGCAGTGTTTCCCCCCAAAATTCCCAAAACTTTTATCCCAGACACTCAGCCTTGTCCAACACCGGGTCCAGTGCCATTGGATCCACGGGACACAAGGGAAGATCCTGGCAGAGAAGCCCCTGTAGCCCCACCACTCCCAAATCCTCACCCCACAGGGCTCAGTCGGATGCAGAGTCCCAAAATCCAGCCCAGGAATGAATCCTGGCACATCAGGTGAGCTGTGCACAGCTGCACCGCTGCTCAAACAGCTCCTCCTGCTCCAGCAGCTCAGTCCTGCCCCACAAATCCCAGCCCTGCAGCTCAGAACAGCTGATTTTATCAGCCCCACACCCAACAGGAGTTTTGAAGTGGCTGCTGGGGTGCTGCCCTGAGCTCCCTGCAGCAGATTCACCCTTCTGCTGACACCCTGCGAGCACAGCCCAGCACCTCCTGCTGCAAGCAGCCCCACAGCTCTTCCTGAAAAACCTCAGAAAGGTCCAAACACAGGCTGAAGGTGGGGTGAAGCCAGCTGGAACCTGGCTCTTAAAGATTGTGGGGAAAAAAAAAAATACTCTTGTAAAATCCCACCAAGTTCCCTAGGCACGGAAAGTGAAAAACAAAAAAATTAAAAATCAATCCAACCCTTTCTTCTTTGCTCAGGAGCATGGGGAAAACAAGGCATGAGGCTGTCCTTGCTAATCCAGGCCTAACTTGCAGCCTGCTCCACAATCATTAATCCTCCCTGCAGCTCCCAGCAGCAGCTCAGGAGGGAGCAAACAGATGGACAATGACTTCTCATTGGAGGGGCTTGGATCAGCAAGTTAGAAATTCAGATTTCTGCAGGAAAAGCAAGTTAGTCATCCAAACAAATGGATATGCCCTGGGGAGATGAAAAATCTGGATAGCAATGGAGCTAAAATAAAACCTCAAGAAAAATAAAGGCTGTGACTTTGCAGAGAGGAGAAATAAAGTGAATATGAGGAGAAAAGAGCCACACAAAGCACAGACAACTCTGCTAAATGCTCTTTTTTTTTTTGTGGGGCCAGATTTATAACAGAAGGAAATAAAGACTGCTCTTACAAGCACTGAGGGGATTTGTCTCTGTAACATCTCGGGCCATCTATTTGTGCTTTCCCCAATATTTCACTATTTCCTGGCTCCAAATGCTGTAGAGGAAAACTGAGGCTGCCAGCTGGGGTAGGATATTCAGGATAAATTCCAGCTCAGGGTTTTGGATTCAAACGATTGTGGGTGGGAGCTCACAGAGCAGGATCTGAGATCTTTCCTCAAACATTCCCGAGGGAGCAGCCGTGCCAGGGCAAGGATGAGCTCACCACCCCTCTCTGGGGACCTTGGGGGACATTCCAGGTGACACAGGACAGGCACAGCAGGGGAACCTCCTGATCCCTCTGCCCAGAAATCCTCTGCCAGAGCCATGATGCAAATCCCAGCCAGCTGGAGGCTCCCTGCAGCAGCAGGATCACGGGATGAGGTGCAGCTGGGATTCACCTTTCCAAGGGAAAACCAGGAAAAAAAAGCAGCCCAGGGAATTAAGAATTCCCTTCAGGAGCCTGTCTGACATCTGGTTACACTAAACTGATCCCTGCCCTGCTCCCAGCTCCTTGGGAAATCTCCTTTTTGCTCCTGCCTCCCACCTCCCTGGACAGCCACAGGCCCAGACAGCAGAGCTGGCTCTGCCTGGGACACAGCCCAGCCCAAAACCATTAAAGCAGCAAAGAGTTAGGGGCTTTAGCTTCAGGTATGTCCAGCTGGAAGGTGTTAATAGTCATGCTAATAGTCGGGAATTCAGTAATTATAAAAGAAAAATAAATAAATGTTTACTATGGCAAGGAGAAAAGTGCACCAGGAATTCCCCCACTGCCCCATGGCTGCTTCCAAGTCAGGGGTAAATTCAGTGTTTTATCATCTAGAAAAGCCACACTTACATTCACCTTTCACCAGGGAAAAACAAAAAAAAGAAAACCACCCAGACCTGCTTTTTCTGGGTTTTTTTCTTTTTCCTCACTTCTCCCAGACACTTACCCAATGCACCAGCAAACCCCACCCACACCCCTTCCTTCACAGAGAAAATAAAAATAAAACCTCTTTTCAAATGATCTGTCTCCCATCAAACACTTAAAACATCCATAAAAAAATAAATCAGAGATATCTGACTTTTAGGATGGCTTATTCCTCTTCTCCCCTTCTTAAATGAGGCAAAGTCTGCAGAAGCTCAGAGTAAAACCAGATTGGTTTAGAGGCTGCAAACCAAAATTTAAACTGAGAAAGGCAAGCTAAAACAAAGCCAGTGCATTTTCAGTCCATCCACAATTTTATCCCATTAAAATAAGATATTTCCTAAAAACAGAATAAAGCATGGAAGTTGTAGCTGCAGCAAGAGGAGTTTCACCCAGAAAATGGAAGATCACTGCTTAAAAAAATTCTTATTTATAACCAAAAATAAAAGGGAAAAAAAAAGCCATTCAAAGAAGTCATTAAAATGAGCCAAATGCTTCAAATTTACCCCAAAATAGACTTAAAAAATTTAATATACACATCTAAGTTTAGGCAAATCCCTCACAGATTATATTAATAGGAAACCAGAGCACCCAGAATCACCCAGGAGCAAATCCTTCTAAATCTTTTCCTGGTGCAGACACTTCTGGCCTGAAAGCCTTTCAGGGAATATGGGTGACACTGCAGCTTCCATGAAGCCATGGCAGAGTTTTTCCTGGGAGTAAAGACCAGTGGCTCTACCTGGAGAACACCATAAATATTCCCTGTTAAGCAACATTTTACAAGCCACTAGAAAACTAGCAGTGCTCACAACACAATCCACTTTCACTCCCATCAAAAGGTGCTTTTCCTCCTTCCCAAAGGGAAAACCTTTCAGCAGCCAAGCAGCTGCAAGCAAAGCCACAGAATTCCAAAAAATAAAAAAAAATAAGGCACATTTCAGCTGAGATGTGGGAACTTGGAGCAGGATATTGTATTTGTAACCCTGGCTTGAATCAATGAAATCCATCCATTTGCATCCAAATCAAAGAAAAGCAGAACCAGGGGCTTACCTGGGACAGGGACTGGAAATCCAGACTGGAAGGAGGAAGAGCTGAGTAAGGATCCAGCCTTTGAGCAGCCAAGAGCAACTCCCTGATCCCAAATAAATACAGAATTCCCACCTGGCCCCCATCATCCCTGGAATTCAGCACCCCCAGCCCTCGGGCTGCACAGGTGGGATTTGTTCTGGGGCAAACACAGCTCAGCTGGGGACATTCCAGGTGGCAGCACTGCCTTGGGGACACCTGGGAAAACCCAGGGCAGGAAGCACGGGGAGACACCAAGTTCTGCTGCTGCTGTTCCTCTGGCTCAGAAACCCAGTCCTGCCCCTAAAATCACAGCATTAAGTGCTAATCTGTGGGACATTTGATTAAAACATGGAAAACACCACCCAAGAGGTGGTTTTGTGGCTTTGGAATAATTTTTCATGGTTGCTGACAAGAGCTGCTGGCCTGATTGGAGCCCTGAGCATTTATTTTCTTCCACCAGTGTCAAAAGGCTTCCCTGCAGCCTGGAGAGGGGACAGTTCTACCAAACAAAATAAAAGCAGAAGTGAAAGGGAACAAATATTTTGGCTTTTTTTTTTAGCAGGGCTCCATAATGAGACAAAGCCCATCCTCAATCAATCCATTGTCATTCTGCCACAGCGTGAAAAATGAGGAAAACCAGCTCATAATGAGGGATTTTTTAAAATATACTTCAATATTTTTAAGGTGGAAACCAGCTTGGATTAAGGTTTTCTGGTCAAATGGTCTCCGTGAGGCTTTTTAACCATCCCCACAAATCCTCTGAGCCATCACAACACCTCAAGGGAGTTCCAAAGTCTGTTCTTGGCTGCCTCCTCCTCCCCCCAGCAGCCCAAGGATGAGCCCTCAGCATCAGAGGCTCAGAAATCGGGGATCTGAGTGGAGCAATAAAGTCAAATATTCATCTCTCAGCTGCTTTCGAAAGTTTCAGATTTATTTTTGTTTAAGAACAAGATTTAGGAGGGTTTTTTGCACTGATTGAACACTCTTTTACACAATTTTTTATATAATTCATGACCAAAACCAAAGCACTAAATAATACTGATTCAAGGATAAAAGAGCTTTAAATCTTTTCAGGTGATTTCAAGGAACCTACTGCTCTTGTTCCCATCTGGCTGATCCCAGCCATCAGATGAGGATGATCCCAAGGATGATCCCACAGCCTCAGAGGCTCAGAACCTGGTGGTCTGAGTAGGCCAATAAAATAAAATATTCACCTCTCAGCTACTTTTGAAAGTTTCAGATTTATTTTTGCTTAAGAACAAGATTCAGGAGGGTTTTTTACGCTGATCTAATGTTCTTTTAGACCAAGACTAAAGCACTAAATAATACTGATTCAAGGATAAAAGAGCTTTATATCTTTTCAGGCGATTTCAAGGAGCCTACTGCTCTTGTTCCCATCTGGCTGAGCTCTATAAATCAAACCCTGGCATTTTTATCAAAATCAGAGTGATCAGAACTGATTCCTAGAGGGAGTTTGGGCCATGCAAGGACTGCAGGAGCTGGGAAGGAGTTTCATTCCGTGATTTGAGTATTCTAATTACAAACTGTGCTGGGAAATGCCCTCCCCACGCTGGTCCTGTTGGTGCTTGGACACCGGGCAAAGGATGCGTGACTTCTACTAATCCGTGACTTGCAAATATCAACATTTTTGTTAAAACCTCACGAAAACAGCAACTAAACCAAGGTGCTGCCCTTTTCTCCTCTCGCACCCCGAGGCAAAAGACATTCCTCGGGGTTATAAACTCACAGAAGGACCTCAAAACCATCGGGGTACAGCAGGAACCCCGTGAAGACGCTGTCGTCCTCCGCGCCGGCGTAGAGCCCGTTCCAGTCCTTGCCGACCTCCAGCCACACTTGGTCGCCCACCCTGAGCTTGAGGATGGTCAGGAAGGAGGCCTGGTCGATGTCCTGGCCGTAGAGGGTGTCCCTGGCCTTGGCCACCCTCCTGCTGCCAGCCACGAGGCTGAGGCGCGCGGGGCGGCCGCGCACGGTGACGTGGTAGGAGAAGACGTAGGCCCCGGCCACGCTGCAGTTGAACTTGCCCGTGGCGGGGTCGTAGTCGTGGCGCTCGTCGAACCACACGCGGTCGAACCTGATGGGCACGTTGGGAGGAGGGAAGGGCCGCGACAGCCCCGCGCTGAAGGCCGAGCGCGGGGCCCAGGCCGCGGCCCCCCGGGCGCCCTTGGCCCCACGGGAGCCTTTCCTGCCCGGGGCGCCGCGGCCGCCCTTGGCGCCAGGCTCGCCCTTGGGCCCGCCGGGGCCCGCCGTGCCCGCGGGGCCCGCGTCCCCCTTGTCGCCCTTGCGGCCCTGCTCGCCCTTCTCTCCCTGCCTGCCGGCCGCCCCCCGCAGGCCCTCGGTGCCCGTGTCCCCCTTGCTGCCCTTCTCGCCCTTGGTGCCCCCTTCCCCTCTGTCACCCTTGGCCCCTCTGCCCCCCGGCTCCCCACAGTACCCCTTTTCCCCCGTGTCCCCCTTTTCTCCCTTGTCCCCCTGCTCTCCGCCCGCTCCCGGCTCTCCGGGGTCCCCCCTGTCCCCTTTGTCTCCTTTGGTGCCGTTGTCACAGGTGTCCCCTTTAGCTCCCTTTTGTCCCTTCAGTCCAGGGAAGCCGTAGCTGCCCTTGTTGCCTTTGGCTCCAGCTTCACCTGGGGGGAAAAAGGAAGATTGAAACCAATAAAAAAGAAGGTGAAAACCAATAAAATTGGATCGCTCTGGAGGTGGAAGGACCATCCAGAGGGGTTGGTCCTTCCATGCTGTTGTAAAGGTCAGAGCAATCCTGGATTTTCCAGAGCAATCCTGGGTTTTCCAGAGCAATCCTGGGTTTTCCACACCTACCTTGCAGCCCAGGTTTCCCTGGATAACCGGGGCTTCCACTCGCTCCTCGCTCCCCTTGCTCCCCTTTTCCTCCTAGGACGTTGCAGCATTGATTAATTAATTAATTAATTGGTGCTGATGCATGCAGCACAGCGAACATCACACCCTGCCGGGACCGTGTGTCCCTCACTTCGTTAATAAAAGGGATGAGAGCAACGTGGGTTTTGAGGAAACACCTCCAGGAGCCTCGGCTGGATGCCACAGCCCCCAGCACCACCTCACTCCCAGATTTCTGCCCCTCTGCCAGGCAGCTGCTGCTGTTTCACAGACGGTGCAGAAGGTGACAGGTCTGCATTCCTCATTCCAGCATGGCCAAAAAGCTTTTCCCAGGAGTAAACCACTGCCCAAGGGGCTGCAGGGACTGAACAGCCCCACACTCTGCTGCTGGGACCCCGGGTGATTCCCCGGAGGCAGCACAGGATCCTGCCAGGATAAAGCTGCTCCAAGCCCAGGATGAAGGGCAGGGTTTCCTCTCAGGAATGCTGATGGATAATGACTGCTCAGCATCTGAACTGGAGCTCTTTTGCCTGAGGGACTGAAATTGAAATGCAGATTTTACACCTGCACACAGCTTCCACGGTGGCTTTTTCCTACTTCTGTCCTTCATCCAAAGCAAACTGAACCCAGATTTTGAACTCCTGTTCAGAACAAGAATTTTTGAGTGAGATCTTTGTGAGCAGCTGCTCCTATTCCACCTGAACAAACCTGAGTTCCTGTCCCTGCACTGATGCCAGCTAAACCTCTCCAGGCCTCAATCCCTAGCAGAAATCTTCTTTTGCTTTGAAAAATACGGGGTTTTTAATAATTTTGTGGTATTTCATGAGGACAGCAGCATTTCCCATTAGTCTGGTTTACCTCTTTCTCCTTTAGAGCCTTTTGGCCCTTGGGGGCCAGGGGTTCCCAGCGGCCCTGGCAGCCCAGCATCTCCCTTCTCCCCCCTGGGACCTGTAAAATCAACAAAATTATCTCAGTAACTCCAAGGTTTAACTTCTAAATAACATTTTCATCAATACCTGAGCCGTGGGGCATTGAGGAGTGCATATGAGGGGATTCCATCACCTTGGGAAGAGCTGCTTGTTTTATTTGACATCATCAAATCCCCCAGCTTTGCCTTTCACGCTGGGCCATAGTTAAAGACTTTTTAAAACCAACTTTGAGCTGCCTCAGAGCCACAGGAGCTCAGAGGTTCACAAAACATCAGAAATTAATCTGTCTTTAATATCTGAGGAGCTGCCAGAGCTTTGGAATTGTCCCTTCCCTTAAGGAGAATTAATTCTGCAAATATAGAAGGGGAACCTGGCTGAGAGCTGCAGAATCTCTGCAGAAAGGAGGGATCAAAATCTTTCCATTTTCCATCCCCTTGGGAATCCAGAGATTCCTGTCTTGGAGCAGATTATGGCACCTTCAATCACCACAAGGACTTTTCCATCAAGAGATGAGAGATCAAACTCCCTTTACAGCCACCACAATTTCCATGAGCCAACTGTTCCCAAGCCATGGGAAGTGAAAATCCCTGGAGTCCACTGGATTAAAGGAGGAATATTTCATTATTTTCCCACCTTTCCTCAGATGAATAGTTCCTATCTCCAATATTAGTGCAATTGAAGTGAACTTTTGCAGGCTAATGCACTATTCATTAGAGCAGGAGCAGAATCAGGTGCTCTGTGGATGTGCATTTTAGCAGTAGAAAGAAGAAACAAAGTGTATTTTATTAAATATCTAGGTCCTTTATAGAGAGCAGCTTCTTGTGCCTCATTTATTTATTTTTAAAATTGAACCCAATTTTTTTTTTAATTTCCTCTTTTGCAATGGGAAAAAATCAAAAAATAAAAAAAAAAAAAAAAGAAGCCTTCAGAAAAGATGCAAAACTGCTTGAAGGTAGTTCTAGGGGTCATAAAGCCACGGTTGAAGTGAATGTGGAATTAAAGCTCAGGGCAGGGACAGAGAATTGAGGAGTGTGGCCTCCTGCCAGCAGGGATTTGGGATGGTCCCAAAGGAATTCCCAGACTCACACTGGTGGTTTGTCACTTCCAGGATGGGGCTGACACTCACTTTTCTGCTCTGGATTTACACTAATCAGGATCACATCCCACATTTCATAGAATCATAGAATCCTGGAATATCCTCAGCTGGAAGGGACCCACCAGGATCATCCAGTCCTGCCCCTGGCCCTGCCCCAACACCCCAAAATCCCACCCTTGGCAGCCCTGGCAGCATTATCCAAATGCTCCTGGAGCTCTGGCAGCTTTGGGAACGTGCCCATTCATTCCCTGGGGAGCCTGGGCAGTGTCCAGCACTCTCTGGGGGGAAGAACCTTTCCCTAAAATCCAACCACCCACCCCAAACCTGCCCTGGAACAGCTCCAGCCATTCCCTGCCGCTGTCCCTGTCCTGGGGAGCAGTGATCGGAGCTGCCCCTCGGGAAGAGCTGAGGCAGGAGATTTAGGGGTTAAAGAGAGATTGATTAGGGGTCGCTGACTACACACTGGGCATCACTGAACATTTTCTGTGCTCGCAGGAGTCAGAGGAGAGAGTGCAAGGCTGTTGTGATGAAAAAGAGAAGAATGCAGGGCTGTTGTGACGAGGAGGATTGCTCGGGCCCCTGAACCAGCCAAAACCACCCAGCATCACAGCTGCAGATGGCTGAGATCTCCCCCACGAGCTACACACACCCTCCCAATGATTTCCCGAGGAAAAAGCCGCTGGATTTGGCATTCCCAGCCCAGCAGAGAGGGCTCAGCACACCTGGGGGTCCCGGGGGGCCCGGCCAGCCCCGAGGCCCCGCCGCGGGCGGGCAGCAGTCGCAGCAGTTGAAGAAGAACTCGGCCGAGTCCAGCGTGGAGTTCTCCAGGGGGA
Organism: Haemorhous mexicanus; assembly: GCF_027477595.1. Taxonomy (NCBI): domain Eukaryota; kingdom Metazoa; phylum Chordata; class Aves; order Passeriformes; family Fringillidae; genus Haemorhous; species Haemorhous mexicanus. Next base: position 24,698,963 of record NC_082350.1, read on the forward strand.
AAAGCGTGGGGAGCTCAGCTCTGCCCGGCCCTGCTGGGAATGGGATCCTCCCCGGGACAGACGGGGGAGCTGCTGGTGGCTGGGAGGGTTTGGGCTTGGTGTAGAGCACGGCCGGGGTCACCTTCAGCGCCGCCAGCGCGGGGACGGCGGCCAGCGCCAGCAGCAGCGGGACGGGCCGCGGGCAGCTCGGCATGGCAGCAGCTGTGGGAGACAGGACAGACAGACAGACAGCCAAACCCTCCCTGCATCCTCTGCCTCGCCCCTGTGCCCCTCACAGAGAGCAGCAGGCACCAGTTTCCCCAGGAGAAGAGAAAATAAGTGTTATTTCTATTGGCTGCTCTTGTTTTCGCACGTGTGGAGCGTGTTACGGGGATTGTCTGCCCAAAGTGATTTGGGTAATTGGACAGGGGGGAAAGTTGTTTGGAGTGATTAGCCAGTCACTCAAAGCTGTGGCCTGGCTGTCTCAGACTGTCACAGGGCTTTTTTAATATCTTAGAGTAGAGTAATCTCTTTAATATGGTTATAATACAGTATTAGTGTAATATAGTATAGTTTTAATAAAGCAATTGTTCAGCATTCTGAATCAGAGAATCAGGGCACATTATTCCCTGGATAATAGTAAAAATAAATAAATATAATAATAATAATAATAATAATATTAATAATAATAATAATAATAATAATAATAATAATAATAATAATAATAATAATAATAATAATAACAGGGGGATCACCTGTTTCTCCTATACTTCCCCAAAGCCAGGACAATGCCAGGAGTGAGGCCCTGGCTCTGCTTTCCCTGAGGAGTTGTGGCTACCCCATGCCAGGAGATGCTCAAGGCCAGGTTGGGTTGAAGGGACCTTAAATCCCATCCTGTTCCATCCCTGGGACACCTCCCACTGTCCCAGGTGCTCCAAACCCCATCCAGCCTGGCCTTGTGCACTGCCAGGGATCCAGGGGCAGCCACAGCTGCTCTGGGAATCCATCCCAGCCCCTCCCAGGCAGGAATTCCTACCCAAAATCCCACCCAACCCTGCCCTTCTCCAACTCCAGGCCATTCCCATCACTCCATTCCTTTAGGGAAAAGTTTCTCTCCAGCTCTCTTGTAACCCCCCTTTGGTCCTGGAAGGATATGGAGAGAATTCCAGAATGATTTCAGAGTCCAACACAACTACACACAATAAAGAGCTTTTCTCTAAAAGAATAAATAGAAACAAAATGAAACAACAAGTTTTCCAAACTCAGGTGGTTTGGAATCAAAAGTATCAAGTGTACCAAAATTTTTATCTTGATTTATTGGGTTTTTTTCATTTCTGCCTGATTTTCTGGATTTTTTAGTGCAACCTTTCACATCTGTTCTTTTTATCTTTAAAGTGTTGATTCAGCTGACCCAGGAAGAAAGGACAAAGGCAGAAGATTTTTCCTTTAGGCCAGGTGCTGCCTCTCAGGTGACCCGTCACAAAAAGCACCTTTGTTCCTTTTTTAAAGCAGGGTCCTCACCTGTACCTGCAGAGGGAACAGAGCCCCTTTCTTGCTGGGGCTGAAACCCAACCTTCCTGAGGAGCCACAGCATTCCACAGCATGGGAAACCCCCAGGAGAGACCCCCAGCCCTGTCAGCCAGAGGGCAAAAGGAGATCCAGCTCCACTCCAGGCAGCAGGACCTTTCCATCTTTCACAATTCCATTGCAGAGGAAAGAGGGATTTTTTTTATTTTTTTATTTTCCCCCTCACCTTTTTCAAACAAAACGAAATCATTAAATGGAAAATTGATTCCCCACATAAAACCCCCCGTGGTCACTGCTGGATGTTGGAATCTGCTGAGAATTTTAGAATTTAGCACTGACCCCCAAGAGAACACTGCTTTTAACCTGAGGCTGCAGGAAAAAACCTCCAAAATTAAATGGAAAAACTAAGATTACAAATGCATGGTTTAAATAAAAGTGTGTAATATCACATAGTAAAAAACCCTTAAAGTTTTAGAATATAATAATATATATAAAACAAGATAAAAATTTTAAGGCAGAAGAGAGTACTTCTTCACCTTCTTCTTCGTTAAAGTAGTATTGTATAATTAAATTTAAAAATCCACATTACAAGCTACAAGTAGTTAGTTATTAAATTAAAAATAAAAATAATTTGTGTCATTTGTTAATTAAACAGTTAATCCTTAAAAAATACATAAAAACAATGATACAACTTCATTTTTAATTTGTTAGAGTAAAATACTATAAAACTATAAAATACTATACAAATACTATAAAACAATTTGTGAAACTATAATATAAATAAAAACCAATTAAACACCTAAATCCAAACAAAACCCACCATCTCCCACATTTAATCCCAACCCTAACAAAAAAGAAAATAAAACTCAGCAGTTGCCCCCTGGGACCATTCAACCCATGAGGATAAATTATCCCTTCTCCATGAGTGAGTTTAATTGGAATGGGGTTCCATGGCCAGATTTTTGACCAAAACTGGGATTTTTTTTTCCCTTACCATGAAGAGTTTTCCTGGGAAGTTGGTGTGGAGGGAGATGCTCAGCACGGGCAGGCAGGGAGCAGCCAGAGCCTGCAGCTGCAGCCACAGGAAAAAGAGAAAAAAAAGGAGAAAAAGGAGGAAAAAATGGAGAAAAAGGAGAAAAAAAAGCAGATAAAGGATCATCTGCTGTCTGGAAAAAGGGGAAAATCCCCAATTTCTCCTTTGGAACAATATCCTCCCACAGGAGGGTCCTGTCCCAGCTGGAGGTAAGTAAATAAACCCATTATTTACACACAAAACCCCCAGGGATTTTAGGGATTTAATAACTTTATGGGGAAATCCTAAATCAGCTCTCAAATCCAAACCATTCCTGAGTTTTCCTGTCACACATCACAAGCCCCAAACCCAGCCAGATTGATGGATTGCTGTCAAACACTGGAAAAACGTCATTAATTAACAAATTATACCTCACCAGCCTGAAATTAAATCCTCTGAGCAAGCAATCTCTAAACAGATTTTCATTTTAATGGGCAAGACTGTTCCTGTATTAATTATTCTTAAATAATTATTTTAGGATTTTTTTTTTTACATGTCACAGGGTTGGAACAAGTTGATCTTTAAGGTCTCTCCCAACCCAAACCAGTCTGTGATTCTAAATAAATGCATTTAAATAAAACTGAAATTTTTAACTTCTTCATTACATTAATTCACCACCACTGAATATAAAATCATTCATTGGAATCCCCCCACTAAAATTATAATTCACAGTGAACACAAAATAGAAAGAATTAAACTTTGCTGCAGTGCCATATAATTCATAAATTAATCTGCATTTAATTAGATCTAAATATCCACTAATTATTAACATATTTCCCATAGTAAGATGGTAATAATACACTTTTTTTGTGTGTGTGCTTCCTAAAACTCCAGATATTCCAGTCCACAACAGGAATTTAACCCAAATCCATCAGTTTTAAATATCAGGGAGCTGACTGCACTCTATCTTATTTCATTATTCCTAATTCTTAGATGTGTGAGGAAAGAAAAACCCTAATCCCCATGCAGTCATACACTGATTATAGACAGGAATTTTTCTGCAGACAAATCCTACAATTTTAAATTCTACCACTCTCTCCTACCTTATAAACACTCCTGCTCCCAGGAGGAACCCCCCTCCATGGCACCTGCAAAAAGGGAATTTATTTTGGGAGAGAATCAGCTTTATTTGGTCCCAGCAGCTGCTGTGGCCAATGAGAGCCTGCAGGGGGGACAGGGGGATTGGCAAAGTCCCTGCAAGGAGCAGGGGACACTGAAACCCCAGAAATCCAACCCTGGGAATGGCAAAGTCCCTGCAAGGAGCAGGGGACACTGAAACCCCAGAAATCCAACCCTGGGAATGGCAAAGTGCCTGCAAGGAGTGAGGTGAAATCCCAGAAATCCAACCCTGGGAATGGCAAAGTGCCTGCAAGGAGCAGGGGGACACTGAAACCCCAGAAATCCAACCCTGGGAATGGCAAAATCCCTGCAAGGAGCAGGGGGACGCTGAAATCCCAGAAATCCAACCCTGGGAATGGCAAAATCCCTGCAAGGAGCAGGGGGACACTGAAATCCCAGAAATCCAACCCTGGGAATGGCAAAGTCCCTGCAAGGAGTGAGGTGAAATCCCAGAAATCCAACCCTGGGAATGGCAAAGTCCCTGCAAGGAGCACAGAGACACTGAAATCCCAGAAATCCAACCCTGGGAATGGCAGCAAGGAGTGAGGGTACACTGAAATCCCAGAAATCCAGCCCTTCCCTCAAAGCCTGGGATGCTGCTGGGGTGTTTTGGCTCAACCCCGAAGATTTTTGGGGATTTTAGGGATGCTCCTCCTTCATCTCACTGGGTACCACCAGACTGAGCAGGAATTTGCCTGGACAGTTTTGAGGAGAGTTTTGACATTTGAGGACCCAAAGGAGAAGGAATTTGTCCATTTATTTCTGCAAGGTCCAGGTTTCCCTCTGTTTCTAAAATGCAGATTTTTGGCATCACAATCCCCTCCCTGAGCTGGGAGTGGGGAAATGGGGTAAAATAAAAATAAAAAAGCTCTATGGGATCATGAGAGCAACACATGTTAAATTCCCTTTACTAAGAGCAAATTTGGATGGTAATCTGCTTTTTTTCCCCCTCAGATGATCAAATTGTGAATTAAATGCTTGAGAGAAATAAAACCTGAAAATGAACAAGAAAATAATCTTTGGGTTTTGCCTTTATAGTTGTTCTGTTCTCAGCTTAAATTTGGGAGCAGAGGGGATTCATTTGTGATGAGAACTTTAAATGCTGCATGGGGTAGAAATTATTTCATTTACATAGAAAAAGAGCAATGGTTTGTGTAGGATTTTAAATGCTTGACTAGAGAAAATACAAAGAAAAATAGAAAATTCATACTAGAGAAAATATTCCCCTCCATAGGGATTTCCTTTGGATTCAGAGGAATAAAATGATCTCCCTGTAAATCCAGTCTCGTTACATTTGGTGTTACTAAAATTCAGATATCAGGGGGAAGATGAGATGGGGAAAGCCTGCACCAGTCTGTGCCAGAGCATCCCACAGCCCCTGCTCCAAATCTTGGTCCAAACCCCCTAAAGCTGCAGTTGCACCTAAATGGGGATTTACTGCCCTTTAAATTTACTGGCTAGGAGATCCAAAAGCTTCTATTTCCCAAAAAAAAAAAACCATTTGGGGAGTTATGTGAGAACCTCCTGGAGCCCATCCCTGTGAGAGCCCCACTGCAGATTTAGAGCAGCAGAACCACGCTGTTATTTATGGGAGCCACCAGAATTACAGCTCAGGAATTATTCTGGGCTCAACTCCCACACCGGGGCTGGGGTTTAGAGCCTTTTGGGATGTAAAACATATTCCCCCAGGGGTTATCCCAAACCCTGGCCCGGGATTTCCTTTGTGGGGAGGTCTGGGCTGAGAGAAGCATCCATTGTCTCCTCTGGAAACTGGAGACAGCCAAAGGGGAAAGGGATAAAATTCCCGGCTCCCCTTTCCACCGGGGGTCCCTTTGTGAGGCAGCCCTGGATGTCATGGACACCCTTTTATTCCCAGGAAATGTTGTTTTCCTTGTGTGTTTGGGGAACAAAACCCTCCTCAAGAGCCTTTTTTGGGATCGTTGCCCTCCTTGTGGCCAGTGCCAGACTTCAGGGAAAATGAGTGGCTGGAAATGAGGGGGGGCTGGAATTCCAGGCTGGAGGTTCCTTTGGGGCAGGGTTGTCATTCCCTCCCCAGCCCCAGCAAAGCCTCAGGAATCATCATTAAATCCTGGAAAATCATTAATCAGCATTTTATGAGACAAAGGGCTTGGAGATTTAATTCAGGAGAGGATCCTGTGGCACTGAGTCCCTTTGCAGGTGATTCCACCGAGGCAGGTGTTGCAACACTCCTTGGAAAGAAGGAAATGGAAAGCTCTGGTTTCCTTTCACCCAAATTCCTCTTGGCTCTGGCTGATCTGGGCTGTGTAATAAAATCCAGGGTTCCAGCCCAGGGCAGAGTGCTGCAGCACCTTCAAATCACAGCAGGAAGCAAAAATCTGGGAGTGAAACTGCCTCTGTGTGCTGGACTCCAAGAATTCAGGCAGCTTATGGTATTTGGGGAATTAAAAAGCAAAGGAGAGGGAGGATTCTAATTTTTTTTATCTACAAACTCGCTGCAAGGGCTTTGGATCTGCACTAAAATCAGAGGGAAAACTCCCATTGATTTCTTTGGAAGAGATGCCTAAAACTCTCCACCTCCTCTGCAACTCACCCAGAAGCAGCAGAGGCAGCAAAATATCTCCAAAAAATAAACAAGGGGATGTAAAACAGTACTAAATTATAAATAATTGTAAAATATATTGTATTTTTTAGATCTCCTGACTCAAATCGTATCCTGAGTTGGAGCAGATCATTAAAGTCCAACTGCTGGCTCTGCACAGGACATGCCACCAGGAATCCCACCAGGAATCCCACCAGGAATCCCACCAGGAATCCCACCAGGAATCCCACCAGGATTAGGGCAGGAGCAGAGTGACTTCATTTCCATCTCTCATTTTTCATTTCCAGCTCTTATTTTTCATTTCCATCTCTCATTTTTCATTTCCAGTTCTCATTTTTCCCTTGGAAAGGGAGCAGGAGCACAAAGTGCTGAGGTGGGAAGGATTGCTCTGGTTCCGTGGAGGTGACAGCTGTGCCAGATGTCACCTGGTGCTGGAAGAGGGGACAACTGCTTTTAAAAAGGGGTTCCAGGCTGGCAGGTGGAGCTGGGGAGGAGCAGGGATGGGAGGGCAGGAGTGGGATGGAGAAGGAAAAGCCAGGAAGTTTTAGGCAGCACAGAAATTGCTGCTCCAGAGGGCACAAGAGGGAGCTCCAGGAGCTCCCAACAGCCCGGCCAGGGACAGGTTTGCAGCTGAAGCACCAAAATCAGGGAATATCCCGGTTGGAATGGCCCCACAGGCATCATCCCAACAGTCCCACCCTGTCCAACATCCCAGCCCTAAGAATTACCGACCCCACTCACCCTGAGCCATCCTGATCCATCCAGGACTAGCACAAAGCTCCAAACCAAACATTTTTTTGGGATAACTTCCCAAAATGGAATTTTTTGAACACAAAAATGAAGTTTCTGAGAGACCTGCACTGCTCAAACCTGTTTGCATTGGGAGCAGTGACCTATATAGGGGAAAACCAACAAAAAAAATAAAACCCAGCTATGGGAGGAATTCCTCATTTTAAGGGAATTTCCCGTGGATAACTGGTATTAGAATGAGTAGGGTTGATCTTGAAGCTGGGGCTTCTCCAGGCGAAAATCTTCTCCAGCCACAGGGTGGGATGTGCTCAATGGTGATTCCTCCCAGAGTATCCCAAACTCAGCTGCCTTCTCCAGAGGGAAACCTGAACCTCCCAAAGCAGCTGGATTTTCCTCTGGAATGCTTGGGAAGCAGTGATGGGAGCAAGCCAGGCATTCCCTGGGGTGGGGTGGGGATCCCCACCTGCTGTCCCCGTGAGGGTGGCTGTATGGACACACTGGGATCTGCAGGACAAGAACAATTCCCAGTTTTCCCAGTTATCCCAGTTATCCCACCAGATCACACACTTTGCTCATCCAGCCTGGCTGGAGCAATTCAGTATTGGCCACGGGGCACAGCAGGAAGCAGAGGTGAGAGAATGTGACTCACCCAGGACTGGAGATCCTGCCCAGCCCTTGCTCTGATTATTCCTTTACCTTCTAATTACTTGTTCCTGATCCCAGAATTCCACCCAGCCCCTCCCCCAGCTGGACAATTAACCCAGAACATTAATTGATATCGATATTGATTTATTGACACTGAGGAGGACAAGGCTGCTGGTAAATAATCCCAATTCCACATAAACAGATCCCCATAACACAGAATTTCTCAGAAGGAAGCACAGAACTCATTTGGCACAAAAGTCCCAAGGCAGTCACAGCACAAGGGAGGGCCAGACCTGGTCCCTGCCACCACCAGTGTCCCACGGAGCAGTGCCACCAAGCCCCAAAACAGGAGCTGTGGTGGCACCTGGAGCACGTGTGGAGAGAGGATCACCCCCAAAGGGCTGTCACCACACCCCACAGGGCTGGCTGATCACCCCCAAAGGGCTGTCACCACACCCCACAGGGCTGGCTGATCACCCCCAAAGGGCTGCCACCACACCCCACAGGGCTGGCTGATCACCCCCAAAGGGCTGTCACCACACCCCACAGGGCTGGCTGATCACCCCCAAAGGGCTGCCACCACACCCCACAGGGCTGGCTGATCACCCCCAAAGGGCTGCCACCACACCCCACAGGGCTGGCTGATCACCCCCAAAGGGCTGTCACCACACCCCACAGGGCTGGCTGATCACCCCCAAAGGGCTGTCACCACACCCGGTGGCACCTGGAGCACGTGTGGAGAGAGGATCACCCCCAAAGGGCTGCCACCACACCCCACAGGGCTGGATGATCACCCCCAAAGGGCTGTCACCACATCACCACACCCCACAGGGCTGGCTGATCACCCCCAAAGGGCTGTCACCACATCACCACACCCCACAGGGCTGGCTGATCACCCCCAAAGGGCTGTCACCACACCCCACAGGGCTGATGGCTTTGTCCAGCCTGCCCTGTCATTAGATAAAAGGGTTGTTCTCTAATTTGTCAGAGAGGGTGGCTGTGGGCAGGATCACCACGCTCCAAATTAGTTGGGAACACAATTAGCAACACAATAATCTCAGCTTCAGCCAGAGCATCACCTCAGCCCAGAATATTCTGCAAACTCTGCCAGATTTCCTTGCTGACCCTGGAAGTTTCCTTTCCATTAATCAGGACGGCCTCGCCAGCCAGACAAAACCTGAACAGGCACCTCCAGATCTCTCACTGCTGGAAAATGAGGGGTTCAGGCTGTTGCCTTGTTGGGTTTGCAGGAACATCCTCAAGTCTGCTGAGGTGGAGGTTTAGATCAGATTTTAGGGAGAAATTCCTCCCTGTGAAGGTGGGGAGGGCACCCAGAGCACTGGGGCTGCCCCTGGATCCCTGGAAGTGCTCAAGGCCAGCTTGGACAGGGCTTGGAATGACCTGGGACAGTGGAAGGTGTCCCTGCCATGGCAGGGGTGGGATGGGATGATTTTAAGGTCCCTTCCAACCCGTTCTGGAATTCTGGGATTCTATGAAATGGGATTTTCTGGGCAATCCTCTGGTGGTGCAGGCTGGGAAGAACCTGGCCTGCTGTAAAGTGTTCCTGCAGGGCTGGGACAGCCCAAAGGCTCAGGAAATACTCCCAGACTCTACAAATGCCATGTTGGCTCTCTGGCAGGGCAGGGATTTTATTCCTGTCTCCAGGGGCTGAGCTGGACGTCTCCTGCAGGAGCCAAAGCCACCTGGAGTCCCCAGCAATAATTAACACAAATCCCCAGGGGCCAGAGCAGAAGGGGATCAGACCTCCCAGAGCAGCAGCCCCTGGGGAGACAAGGAAACAAACTCCTGTACTTTTATCTACTTCACACAGGTAATTTGGTCTGATTTTTACCATGACAAGCACAGGGCTTTTAGGGAAGGCTGAGGCTCAAGCAGGTCTGGAGCAGGAGGATGGTAACCCTGAGGAAGCTGGCAATTAAATGTGGTTTTGTTCCTCATCTTTTCTTTTATAAGCCTGATTTTAAAGCACTGGGAGCTCCTTTGCTCGCTGCAGAAGGGTCAGCCTGCAGCTGGTAAATGCAAGGGTTAGGCTTATGAATAAATTTATTTACCCACATGAGGTTTCTCCTTTTCAAACCCTGCTCTAATAGAAAAATAATTCAAAAGTTAATTCTTTGTTTCCCTTTTTTTTTTTTTTTTTTTTTTTTTTTTTTTTTTTGTTTGTTCACTTTTTGTTCCTGTTCAGTAATTTGCTTTTCATTCCTTGCAAGGGACAAGCCAGAGGCTTCTCCTGAGTCAGGGGAGGAAGCAGCAGGAGCAGGAAGCTCAGGAGGAAGCAGAGCCTATCAGCAGCAGGGCCTGATAACTCAAACCACAGCCTCCTCTGGATTAAACCCTGTCCTACTTCTCAGAACAGAGCTGTTCATCCTGAGTTCAGTCAGCTCTGGCTCGGGAGGTTCTTCCCTCTGGAAACACCAGCAGGGCCTGGCAGGACCTCTCAGCCCTGTCTTGTCTCAAGGCAAACAAAACTCGATTATCAGCAAATCTGAAATTTATTGTGAGGCAAATCCTTCTCTGTTTGATAAGGCAGAGTGGGCCAAAGGCAAACGGAGGCATTTGTGCAGCACAGAACCTTCTCTGCAGCCAGGGCTGAGCTCACCTGGGGGCGAAGGGGCTGGAGCCCCAGGAGGGGCTGAGGGAGCTGGGAAGGGGCTCAGCCTGGAGAAAAGGGGGATCAGGGGGGACCTTGTGGCTCTGCACAACTCCTGCCAGCAGGGGACAGCCAGGGGGGTCGGGCTGTGCTCCTGGGATGAGGGAACAGCCTCAGATTGTGCCAGGGGAGGCTCAGTTCAGATTTGGAGAACAATTCCTTCCTGGAAAGGGCTGTCCAGCCCTGGCACAGCTGCCCAAGTCCCCTGGTCTTGGGGTTTTGGGGATGTCCAAGGATTGTTGGAGTCCCCATCGCTGGAGGGATTTAAAAGCTGTAGGGTGTGACATCTGGGGACAGGGTTTAGTGGTGGCTTTGGGAACACCTCAATGATCTCGGAGATCTTTTCCAACCTAAATTATTCCAAGCTTCAGGGATTCTGTGCCCATCAGAAGCAAGGCAGCAGCAGCAGCTCTTCAGGGCACTGATGAGACTGGGGGACAGCTTTTTGTACATTCCTCTCTGGGAAGTTCAGCCCCTGGAATAAATACCCTAAATTAAACTGCTGTGTGCAGCTGATGCCTCAGGTTTGAGCTTTTCTATGTTTCAGGTTCTGTGCTGCTTTGGTGTGTGGGTCTGAGCTCCATATTATGGGATGGTGAGCTCTGTGCACAGAGCAGGGAGACAAAACAATTCCTGCTCCAGCTGGGCACCAAGGACAAATGAGCCAAATCTCAGCCCAGGAGCACAAACCCCGTGGGCTGGAGAGAGAAAAACAAGCAGGGTGGGAGTGCCTGGGCTAAAGCTGGGCTGGGACAATGAACTGCAAGGTGCCAATGGAGCAGAGCTGATCCCAGGGAGAGACCCCGGGAGCGCTCGTGCATTTTGGGGCCATTTTGGGTCATCTTGGGGGCAGCCCTGGCTGGGCTCTGCTGCTGCCCAAGGTGGAGCCATGGAGGAGATCCTTGGAATCAATCCCTGCTTTATTCTGGGACTCTGCCCAGCCCCTGCTCCAGGGCAGCCTGCACAAGGCATCAGAGCAAATGCCCTGATAACCCAAAATGCTTTTGCCAGGATTTTTTGGGAGTTGGGTGACACCCACCCACCCATCGCTGGCAGAACCACTCTGGCCATTTCAAGCTCTGCCCACTCAGGGATTTCACCACTCCGAGTCGTGCCCAGACACAGCACAGAGCTCCGGGACAGGCAGAGCTCTGCTCCGGGCTAGGAAGGGACACAACCATCTGCAAATTTTGAACAAAGCCTTTGCACGTGAATATTTTCATATCAAAGGCTAAGTAAGCATCAGTTCCACAGACAACATCCATAAAAATAGCAGCGGCAGAAAGAGGCACTGTTGGGTTGGGAATGAAAGCGTCACATCCTGATGGCCCCTTTGTCACCTGCGCAGCTCTGTTTGAGCAAGCGCCTCTTAAAGGTGTTCGCCGTGGAAAGAGCAGATTTAAAGCATCGTTAAAATGTGTTCAAACAGGAAAAGAACAGCTTTAACCCCAGCTGTTACATCTGGCCCTGAAAAGGTTTGCATTCCTCTGAGGTGGGGAGGCACCGGTGGGTGCCAGAGCAGCGACACTTTGTTTGGCGAGGGAGATCGTGCCTGGAATCCGGCTGCTCCAGGGGAAAATCGGGAAAAAGCATTGCTGACACTTTTATTCCTCACTTAAACTGCAAAGTTATGTGCTGAAGGAGATGTTTGGGAGCGAGCAGGACACTACATTAAGCTTTTTTTATCTCGGGGGCAGAACAAGCTACAGAAAGCTGAGCCTCCTGATTGGCAGGGTCGTGCTGCGCTCCACGGCATTTCAGGTTAAGTTTTGTGAATACCTGTCCATCCCTGTCTCTCCTTTCTGCAGACCCCTCACCTGACACCTGCGGGTACCTGATCAGTGTGAAATCATCCCGAACCCTCTTTCCTCCCGCTGGAACACCGCGCTGCAGCTCCCGGCTCCTTCCCTCTCATCCCCTTGGAGCCGGGATGCTCGCAGGCACCTGCCGGCACCCTCGGCAGGATAACCGCGCTGCAGGAGCGTCTGTCGCGACAGAGGGCTGCGATAAGAAGCCGCTCCGTGCGGGGCAGCTCTGGCGCATCCCGCAGCCCGGCCGCCGAGCGCATGACGCCAGCGCCGGGAAAAGCCAGGGAAACACGGCGCTCCAGGGAAACAGCTGGCGTCCCGGAGGTGCCAGCCGGCTCCATCCCACGGGTTTCCCCGAGCCCGGCTCCGCCGCTCCTCCTCCCCCGCTCCCCGGCGCCGCAAGCCCGAGCGCAGCGGCTGCGGCAGCGGGCGGGGCGGAGGGACCGGCCCGGGGCCGCGGCCACCGAGAGAGCGGGCGGGAGGTGAGGAGCGGGGAGGAGGGAGGGAGGAGGAGGAGGGAGGGAGGAAGGGAGGGAGGGGGAAAGGTGGGGATTTAAGCGTGGGCAGCGCCGGGCTGGGGAGCTGCGGTGCGCGGAGCGGAGGTGAGGGAGACGCGGGGCCGCGGTGCGCTGCAGCCCGGTGTTCCTGCATCCCGGTGCGCTGCAGCCCGGGGTTCTGCATCCCAGTGTTCTGCATCCCGGTGTTCCCGCAGCCCGGTGCTCCCGGTGCCGGCGCTCATTCCCCGCTCGGCTCGGCTGGCCCAAGGGCACCGCGGCGGAGGCGCGTCCCGGAGCATCCCCCCAGCCGGGGCCGGTGACCTTGGCGAGCGCGGCCGCGGCCACGGCGAGTCCCCGGCGGCTCGGTAAGGAGCGGGGGGAAGGCCCGGGAGCGGGGCTGGCAGCCGCAGGAGCCCGGGGGGTGCTGCGCTGTGCCTCCCTCCGGGGAGCTGCCGGCGTTCCTGCCGCACCTGCAGCCTCCGGCGAGGGCTCCGGGCTCGGGGTGTCCCTGCCCGCGGCAGCGCTGCAGTGACATGGGCTCCAAGGTCCCTTCCGAGCCAGACCATGCCGTGATTCCGGGACTTGTTGCTGCAGCCCTGGAGCCGGGGGTTTATTTCCAGGTGGCAGGAAGATGGTTTGCCTTAGGGATTCCCTAAAGACGAGTCAAACACCCGGGAGTGGGAAGGTCGCGCCGGCTGGGGGGGATGGAGGAGGTTGTGCTGCTCGCACCGCTGCGCTGGGAATGCTCATCGCTGGCAGATTTTTCTTCTCTGCTTTTCTTAGAGTTGCCTTCAGTGGGAAGCAGGTGCAAGTCCTGCCTTCCCTGTTGGATAAACCCTGGATAATATGGAGGAGAATCCCTGCAATAAATGCTTAGGCTCTGCTTAGTCAGCACAAGGCACTTTGGGGGATTTTAATGTAGATTTTAAAGCTTTGGGAATTGGGATGCTGGGTTTTCTTTTTCTGAGGAATATCACGAGTATGGTACAAATAACTGCAATTCCAGGAGGGCTTGGAGTGATTTCTAGCGCAGGTTTGGTGGGGAGAAGCAGGGAAGCTGTGCATGGAGCATGGATGTTGTTCCCAGATTCCAGCTGGAATGGGAGATGCTGAAACGCTGCCTGGGGAGCAGCCTGGGCCCATGGTAATGTTTGTGCCACCCCTCCGTGCCCAGAAAGCACCCACAGCACCGGGACACAGAGCTCCAGCTGGCTGGGAGGCAGACAGGGCTCTGCTCTGGGTCCTGCCAAGCCACATTTTATGGAGCTTTCCATTTGTTTTATGGAGGATATCAACAGCTTTGTGTGTCCAAACCTGTTTGCTCACAGCGAAGAAGTGCCTGCAGAGGAAGCTGTTCCTCACTGCATAGATGGGGTTAAATCTGTGAAAAAAGTGCATTTCCCTTTTTATTTCTTATCTGTTGCAAGCATCTCACTCCATTTTTGCTGTTCCCCTCTGGAGCAGTGACTGGAGTGGTGCAACTCTGCTTCCTTTGATGAGCTCTCAGGGAGATGCACTTGCACAAGAGTCTGGTCCCATTTTCCACCAATACCTGTCATAGCTGTGACAATATTCACTTCCTCACGTTGCACACAACCCAAGCTGTTACTTTCAGCTGCCTCAGAAATGACTCAGAGCAAAGCAAAGAAGTCTGAATAAAATAAGGGCTACAACTGAAAGTAAATCTTGTTTGGGAGCCCAGACATCTCAGTTATTTTGTTGGTAGATTGATGTGTTTACACAACCTCCTGAACTTGGAAGCCTTCAAAGGATGTGGATGATGCCCCAGATCTCACAGGGAACTGAGGTTTGTCACCAGGAGCAAATGCAAAACCCCTCTGAGATATTCCTGGAACAGTTCCTAAGGAACTCTCAATTTTTAAATGTTTGCAGTTTGAACCTGGTGCTGGTCTCTAGTCCCAGATTTGAGGTTTTGGTTGGGAATAGTTCTGTTTGAAACCCTGTTCCTAAATGATACTTACACTCAAAACAGAGGGGAAGGTTTCCCTTCCCCTGGGATTCAATCTACCATTTTCCCATCTCCTCTGGCAGAGCTGCTCACCTGTTCTGCCCCAAGGTACCAATCCTGGCACAGGGGGAGGACCCAGAGCCCAAAGCATGCCCAGCCCAGGAAAGCTGGAAAGGAAGGGATCTGTACCTAAACTGCAAGGAGCAGCTGGTTATGTAAGGAAACAACTGAGGAAACTTCAGGGGAGGGAAGAACAGGAAAATTGTTGAAAATTTAATTTAGCCTTGGAAGAAAATGGGACAGAGCTGTTCCAGGAATGTTGTTGGTACAGAGAAGCTGCATCCTCTCCTTTCCCTGTGCCTGAGTAAGGAGGGGATTGGGCACTGATAAATCAGCCAGGCTGCAAAGTCAGTGGCAGCTGAGTTATTCAGAGCTGTGCCTTTGCTGGGAGCAGCTTCCAGCTGTCAGGGGGCAGGTAAGGCATGAAATCAGTCCCAGCTTCAGCTGCCTTCAGCTGCTGGGCTGGTACAGATGCTTCTCTCCAGAGGAGATCCCCGTGGGTGCTGCAGGGCAGCCTCTGCTTCCCTGAGGGTCAAAAATTCATGGATCTCATTTGAAAGGACTTTTCCACATGGTTGTAGGTCACCATAAACCCCATCTGTGTACTCTACTCAGCTGAAGGAGAAAATTCAGCAATTCTCTGCCTGTTGTCCCACGCAGCTGGCAAGGCAGGCTGACAGGAATCCTCTGCTCCAGGATCCTCTGCTCCAGGCAGAGATGCAGCTGAATTCCAGCCCCAAACCCCAGTTTGGGAGCCCAGAACTGCAGCAGGTGGAGCACACACACAGATCAGGGTCCAGGTGGATACAAGGAAGTCAGCTCAGATTTTGTGTAGGTGTGGCACCGCCACTCGAGGAGGGGTTTGAGGTTCCCAGGGGTAACAGGAAGTTTTCCTGGACAGGGAAAGCTCCCAGGCTTGGTGTGCACTGTGTAACATTTGAACAAACCGAAATAGCACCTGTGTGCTGCCACTGAGGCCAGCAGGAAGGAATTTGGGGGTTCAAGATTAGGAAGATGCTGGAATTCACTCTCCCGAGCAAGGGAAGGCAGAAACAGGGCTGAAAAGACCATTGCTCTTCCTGCCTTACCCCTTCCACTCCTGGAAGATTTTATTTCCAGCAAAGCCCACGGGCTCAGCCAAGCCATGCTCACCCACGAGCAGAATGGCTGAGTCATGAGCAGCACCAGCACCTCCCCAGCTCAGCCCCTCATCCTGGTGTGGCACAGGACACGTGGAAGGGATTTACATTCCCTGGAGCTCTGCAATGGACGGCCAAGGGTGCTGAGGGAGAGAAACCAGGATTGCTTCACTCTGCCGTGCACTCCAGGATTCCAGGGTGGGTCTTTATCCAAATCTGCAAGACAAGGTGCTTTTTGAGGTGTAGCCTTGTCTTTCAGCCCTAGCCCTCCCACTCCTGCAAGATTTTCCAGCAAACCCCACAGGTTCTGCTGTGCACTCCAGAATTCCAGGGAGGATTGTTTATTCAAGGTCAAGGTGGTTTTTGAGGTGCATTCTTGGCCGCTGTGCTGGGGTTGTTGCTGCTCTTCTCATTCCTGGGATTTCCTCCCTGGGAGAACAAACTGGAGGTTAAATTGACAGATCCATGTGGGAGTGCTGCAGGAACCTCAGGGCTCTGCTTGCAGGAGGGGAAGGCAGATCTCCAGGCTGAGCTGCTGCTCCATGGACACGCTCCGTGCGGGATTGGAGCCACAGGGATGCAACAGAGGAACAGGCTGAGGTGGTGTCCCAGGAAATTCTGGGATTTGGATTTCCCAGAGCAGGCTGAGGTGGTATTCCCAGGAAATTCTGGGATCTGGATTTCCCAGAGCAGGCTGAGGTGATGTTCCCAGGAAATTCTGGGATCTGGATTTCCCAGAGCAGGCTGAGGTGGTGTTCCCAGGAAATTCTGGGATCTGGATTTCCCAGAGCAGGCTGAGGTGATGTTCCCAGGAAATTCTGGGATTTGGATTTCCCAGAACAGGCTGAGGTGGTATTCCCATCGAATTCTGGGATTTGGATGCCATGGACATGCTCCGTGCGGGATTGGAGCCACGGAGATGCAAAAGAGGAACAGGCTGAGGTGGTGCTCCCAGGAAATTCTGGGATCTGGATTTCCCAGAACAGGCTGAGGTGGTACTCCCAGGAAATTCTGGGATTTGGATACCCTAGAACAGGCTGAGGTGGTGTTCCCAGGAAATTCTGGGATCTGGATTTCCCGGAACAGGCTGAGGTGATGTTCCCAGGAAATTCTGGGATCTGGATTTCCCAGAGCAGGCTGAGGTGGTGTTCCCAGGAAATTCTGGGATCTGGATTTCCCAGAACAGGCTGAGGTGATGTTCCCAGGAAATTCTGGGATGTGGAATTCCCTGGAATCTGCTGCCTCATCTCAGTTTCTGCCCAACCACTGATCATTTCATCCCTTGTGCACCGTGCTTGGTGCTCACTGAATAAAACATGAATGGGAATGCCTGGGAATGGGGATGGGGATGCATAAAATCACTGGGCTCATCCCAGGATGGTGTCAGCATTAAGAGGGACAAAACTGAAGCCTTGGATGAATCAGGATATTCAGCAGGACAAAGCCATGGAACACAGTGAAGTTACAAGAACAGCCCCACATCACGAACTTGCAGAGAGGATTTCTATGCCAGTCCCAAGGAGGTGATTGCCCATTTAGCCTCCAACATCCAAAATTATTTACAGATCAGACAAGTTTAAATTCAGCCTGGCAGCCTACACGTGGGTGCTCAGGGCTGGTGGGACTGGGACCCCCTCAGGGACTCGTGAAGGATTTTATTTAAGCTCCAGCAGGAGAGGATTCCCTCAGGATGCTGCAAACCCCATCCACTCTTGCTGCTGGGCTATCCCAGCAAGTCTTCAGCCAACAGTCACTTTTAGCCAATTAAATATTTGTATTTTGGGGATGGATTGATTGATTGCTGCTTTTATTTCTCCTCTCATCCCTACTTTCCATTTAAAGCAGCAGAGGTCACCTGTTGAATGATCATGAGGCCATTTCCAGCTCCAGGCTTTGTTTTTGCCCGCTCCAGAGGAACTTTTCCTGAATATATGCTGGAAACCCTTTCTCCCTGGATGTGTGACTTGACCAACCCATCCTGCTGAGGGCATGAGGTGCTTTTTAAGCATTCTTTGGAAACCAGTCTCTCCCAGTTCCCCTGCAAGAATGTTTCTTTCCACAGGAATTTCCCAGCAGGAGCTGTCCGGCCATGGGTCAGAGCTGCAGATTGAAAATGTGACCAAAACTCCCCAAATCCCAGCTGCTCAAAGCAGAAATTACATATTAAAGGACCTACCACTGGCATCTTCTAACTCCCAACTAGCTCTGGCTCTGGAAAATAAGGTCATTAATAAAGAAATTTGGGAGATTAGACATGCTCTGAAATGAAACTTTGATATTTGGATGATGATTTATCTTTTCAGCTGCCCTAATCAGAGACATGTGTCAACAAGCAAGAAAATCAGGCAGCCACTTAAAACACTAAAAGCTGCTTTACAGGTTTCTCTTCTTGCATTTTTTTTTCTCTTGGAGGTGCAAGTGCTGAAAATAATCTGAATATTGCTTAACAGGAGCTGAATTCTCTTCATTTCACTCATAGCTGGCTGTAACAGTCCCATGGCCTCTAAACAGGAAGGCATTTCCCCAGCACCTCTGAATGTTTCAATCCAAATTTGTAGACAAATGAATGTTGAGTTAAAATTGCATAAGAACAAATCATCTCCTGCTCTGGAATAGTGGGAACTGATGAGTGAGTAACTCAGGGCCCTTTCAAGTGGGAGTGCCAGCTGGAACAGAATAAAGCACAGACATGGAAGTGAAGCCTCTCTGGGATGAATCCTGTTTAAAATACAGATTTTTAGCCTCTGAAGTTTGCCTAGTGATCTGCTATTCCCTTTGATTGCTGCTACAATTAGTTTGGGTGGTAAATCTGCCACAGAGCTCTGGAGGTGTGGGGGTTTGGGCTGCTCCTTGTTCCTCATAAGGGGTCCAGGGGGATGCAAACTGTCCCTTCCCCACGGGCTCTGTGTGACAGTGCCACGGGGGAGCCTGGTGTCTCATTGCCTCAGCAGCTGCTCTCAAATGGCTTTTATCCCCTTCCCCTCCTGTGTTTTCCTTTATAAATTATGCAGCTGGAGCTGTGTTATCCCTGCACAGCTCCCTGCTCTCAGGCTGCCTGAAATGCAGAAGTGTGTCAGTGGTGAGGGCACAGACTGTCATTTGCTTTTGCCTTTTACTTATCCCAACCTCCAGCATTCATTAGGAGACCACAGAGCACAAAGGCAGCTCGTGTTCCTCCTGGAATTCCAGAGTGCCTGGGGATGGAATTACTGCCGTGCACTGGGAGCTGGGAGAGCCAGAGAAAGCCAGGCTGTGCTGGGGCTGCAGGGAAATGCAATCCCCGGGCTGGAAAAAAGGTGCCAAGGGCTTTGGTTAAATCCAAAGGGCTGCTCATCATTTTAACGGCCTCATCCTTTATTCATGTGGCCCTCCAGGTGCTGATGGGGAGGCTGCAGCCTGGAACATCAGTAAAATCAGCCTGGGGAATGTTTTTCCTGCCTGTGGCTGTCCTGGATGGAGATGCACAGGGGTGTGAGCAGCTCTGGGCACTCAGACACCCCCAGCGGTGCTCCAGCCTTGCAGCTTCTCCAGGCAGGGGTCGGGATCAGCAGGGATTTACCCACGGAAGGGATGAGTTTAACCAGCACAGCCCTAACCCCAGTGTAAACCCCATAATCCTGGGAGTGTGAGGGGGCTCTCCTTCTCCTTCTCCTTCTCCTTCTCCTTCTCCTTCTCCTTCTCCTTCTCCTTCTCCTTCTCCTTCTCCTTCTCCTTCTCCTTCTCCTTCTCCTTCTCCTTCTCCTTCTCCTTCTCCTTCTCCTTCTCCTTCTCCTTCTCCTTCTCCTCTTTCTCCTTCTCCTTCCTCTTCTCCTTCTCCTTCTCCTTCTCCTTCTCCTTCTCCTTCTCCTTCTCCTTCTCCTTCTCCTTCTCCTTCTCCTTCTCCTTCTCCTTCTCCTTCTCCTTCTCCTTCTTTCTCCTTCTCCTTCTCCTTCTTTCTCCTTCTTTCTCCTTCTTCTTCTTCTCCTTCTTCTTCTTTCTCCTTCTCCTTCTCCTTCTTTCTCCTTCTCCTTCTCCTTCTCCTTCTCCTTCTTTCTCCTTCTTTCTCCTTCTTTCTCCTTCTCCTTCTCCTCCTTCTCCTTCTCCTTCTCCTTCTCCTTCTCCTTCTCCTTCTCCTTCTCCTTCTCCTTCTCCTTCTCCTTCTCCTTCTCCCTCTCCTCCTTTCTCCTCCTCCTCCTCCCCCTCACTGTTCAGGAAAGGGCTTCCCCCCCCAGAGGACAGCTCTGCTCTTTTTGCAGAAGGTCTGCACAGAGACACTTTTGGCTCCCAGGGAGTCCCACTTTGCCAGCTGGGCCACTTCCATTGAAGGCTCTGCAATATTTCCAAGGCTTTAAGGCCTCTCTCTCTCTGGAGTTCTGCCTTCCAATAAATGATCAGAAAGGAATCAGCTTCCATTCATGCCTGGCCAGTGAGCAGCAGTGCCTTTCTCCCCAGCCTGAGCCCCTGCAAGAAAAGCTGGTCCCAGAGACAGCCACTGCTACATTTTAAATGTTTCTCTGTCCCCAGAAGTGTCGTGGAACTTTCTTGGTCTAGGAAATATGGGAAGATGGAAGTGAAGGAAATGCTTTGGGAGAATTAATGGGGAAAACTTCCCTTTGGTAAATCCCACATCCCCCCAGAACAGAGCAGGAAAACACTGAATATTGGAATATTTTTGACCTATATCAGTGGCCCATCCTTATTTTAATCCCAGGTACAAATTTCCCAGTGCTGCTTTAGGATCTGCTGCTCTGAGGGACAGCAAAGTTCTGCTGCCCCAAACTCACTGTGACCACCAGACTGCAGGGATGTGATGTGTCCAAGCCTCTCTGTTCTGGCATTTTAGGCAGCACAGGTGTAGAAGAAAATGGGACACTGGGAGGTTTTCCAGCAAGGAATCTGCTGAATTCCCTGTGGACGGATCTGCTTGGAATGTCCTTCAACTCCAAAATAACAGAATCCCTCTGTAAAGCCTTGGACACTTTCTTGCCATTCTGTTTTCTCTAAATAGATGCTCTTAGCCTGCACCTAAAGATTGTTTCAAATGCCAAAATGCACATTCAGCAAAGAACAGTGGAAGCAAACCCTATTTCCTATTTAATTCTTGCTCAGCCACTCTCTTTCCCAAGTGGAGCTGGGAACAATGAAAGCAGCAAGGCATTACCCAAGAGGAAAGTCTTTCCTAGACTTGTAATTTCCATTAAATATTCTTTTAATCTGTAAAGTTTTTCATTTCTTTGGAATGAGCTGCAAAACAAAGTCCTTCTTCAGAGATCACTTTTTTCTCCTCCTCTCTTTCAGAACTTGGCTTTTCTTTATTCCCAGCAATTGCAGACTAATAAAAATGACTATCAAAAGTAAGCAGAGGAGTTTTCATAGGGCAGTTGTTTTAATCTTATCTTTATTCCAGGGCATGCATGGAACTTATGGAACATTTATGGAATTTATGGAACATTTCTGGAAGCTGGCCCAAAGCCTTTCTTTTTAAATGCCGATTTCCCTGATTTCCATGAGGAGTAGGATAGGAAAACCCACTTGGAATGTGGGAAGTGATAGATTCACAGGGAGGTTTGGGTCGGAAGGGAGTTTAATCATCCAGTCCCACACCTGCCATGGGCAGGGACACCTTCCACTATCCCAGCTTGCTCCAGCCTAGCCTTGTGAGGCATTGTTTGCAGGGGTCTTAGGATGAGGGAAGAGATGAGAAAGTTGACTCCATGTTCAGAAGGCTGATTTATTATTTTATGATATATATTATATTAAAACTATACTAAAAGAACAGAAGAAAGGATTTCATCAGAAGGCTGGCTAAGGATAGAAAAGGAATGAATGACAAAGGTTTGTCTGTGACTGAGACAGTCTGGGCAGCTGGGCTGGGATTGGCCATTAATGAGAAACAACCACAGAGACCAATCCCAGATCCACCTGCTGCATCCCACAGCAGCAGAGAATCCTTGGTCACATTTTGTTCCTGAGGCCTCTCAGCTTCTCTTTCTTAGGGAAAATCCTAAGGAAAGGATTTTTCATAGAACATGTTGGTGACAGCCTTGGACACTTCCAGGGATGGATCAGCTTTTCTGGGAAGTGGGAATGCCCAGCTGATGCAGCTCCAATAGCTGAGCAGCAGCTGCAGAGCCCATGGTCCAGGAGAGCTGGTGGCACCAACACCTCAGAGAATGAGTTTGTGTAGCGTTTCCACAGGATACCCCCTCTGTAATCCCAATTTCCCTGTCATTCCAGGCGCTCTCCAGCCACCCTGGCGCTGAAGATGGACGTGAAGAGGGTGAAGGACTACCTGTACTGGCTGTACTACCAGTACCAGCTGGTGACGTGCAGCTACGTGCTGGAGCCCTGGGAGCAGTCCATGTTCCACACCATCACGGTGACCGTGCTGGCCATGGTGGTGTACACCGCCTACGTCTTCGTGCCCATCCACGTCCGCCTGGCCCTGCAGTTCTTCTCCCAGATCTTTGGGCCCCAGCCCGAGGGCGCCGTGCTGAACTGAGCCGGGCCCAGCAGGGCCCAGCAGCTCTGTGAAATGGGTCACAAATGGTCCCTGCTGAGGTTTGGCTCTTGGGAAAGCCCTGCTTGCTTCACCTCGGCGGCTGGAGAGCGGAGCGAGGCGCCAGGCACGGCCCCTCTTCCATGAACACTCTGGGAATGGCACACAGCTCCAGGAATGGCACAGGATCCACCCAGCTCCCACCTGCAGCAGCAAAACCATCTCCTAGTTCATCCTGGTTCAGCCATTCTCTTTCCCAGTGCTGCTTTAGGATCTGCTGCTCTGAGGGACAGCAAAGTTCTGCTGCCCCAAACTCACTGTGAACACCAGACTGCAGGGATGTGATGTGTCCAAGCCTCTCTGTTCTGGCAGTTTAGGCAGCACAAGTGTAGAAGAAAATGGGACACTGGGAGGTTTTCCAGCAAGGAATCTGCTGAATTCCCTATGGACGGATCTGCTTGGAATGTCCTTCAACCCCAAAATAACAGAATCCCTCTGTAAAGCCTTGGACACTTTCTTGCCATTCTGTTTTCTCTAAATAGATGCTTTTAGCCTGCACCTAAAGATTGTTTCAAATGCCAAAATGCACATTCAGCAATGAACAGTGGAAGCAAACCCTATTTCCTATTTAATTCTTGCTCAGCCACTCTCTTTCCCAAGTGGAGCTGGGAACAATGAAAGCAGCAAGGCATTACCCAAGAGGAAAGTCTTTCCTAGACTTGTAATTTCCATTAAATATTCTTTTAATCTGTAAAGTTTTTCATTTCTTTGGAAATGAGCTGCAACCAACTGCTCTGGCAGAGGCTGTTTTGGTGGCTCCTGACACCCAAAGTTCTACCAACACAGTGCAGGGGCCTGGTTAGAGGAGATAAAAAATGAGAATATCCAGCAGGATTGGAGTGCCCATGTCGGGCTGGTTGGTGACTTCCAGGCTTCCATGGATGGGAGAGGAGCTTGGAAGGGAAAGCAACAGGAGGATGAACTCAAAGCCAGCTTTTTTCCCCTCTAAGTTCCCGTGTCTGACTTCAGATGGTTTAATTTTTTTTTTTTTTTTTTTTTTTTTTGGAAAAAAATTCTCCACCTCATCTTGCAGCTGCGTGAGGATGACAGGAAGATGCAGCCCTGCTCTGTCTCAGTGCCCTCCTGCCTTCTCTGATGAAAATCAAAATCTTTTCTTGCTGCTCCCACTCTCCAAGGTAGCAAAGTGCAAATCAGCACCAGGGGTAGAGGATCCAGAGTGGAAATAATATTTTAATACCTGCAGGGAAGGCTTAAAGAGCTTTCCTTTACAAAGAAGAAATTAGATTTATTGCCATTGCCTGTGGGGAGGTTTTGGAACAATGGGAGGCTTGTTTGGTTTTCCCTCTACACAAACCAAACGTGGGTGCCAAATCATAAATTACAGCTGCACTCTGCACGTCTCTACCAGCTGATGCTCCTGTTCGTGGAAGTGAGAGGTGCAAAATGTAAATAGCTTTCAAATGATGTTTGCACAGTTCTAGATTAAAAAGAAAACCCTCTTTAACTCCTTTCTCAAGCTGCAGCGAGCTCCTGCATGCTTCAGAGCACAAACTGGTTTGGAAACGAAGACATGTGGTGAAGGTTGCCCAGATCTGAACATGTGTATGCAGTTTTTTCAGCCAAAAAAAATAAAGTTTTATTCTTCACAAATGACCTCTGGCTGCATGACTCAGCTCTTCTGTGTTTTCCACTCATTCATAAATATTCTGGATGTGTGTGGGCCAGGCTGGCACTGTGGCAGAGGGATTATTTTGTGGTGAATGTTTTGGGGAGAGGTTGGAGAATCCTTTAAATGGATCTGGGATGAACACCAGCCCAAGAGCTCTCCTGTTTCTGGAGGGAAAATACCTTCTGACCTGCTTCAAATTAAGGCATTATCAAATACCCGAGTGTGCTGAGGGCTCAGCTGAGAGCTCTGGGCTCCAACAGGAGCTGTCCTGGCAGTTTATCACAGTTGGGAACCTGCAAACACGAGGTGCCAAGCTGTAGTCACACCTCGAGGAGATGAAAAATGGCAAAACCTGTGACAATTCCTCTTGAAAGTGTCTGTAAAATAGACTAAAAGTTATAACCCCAAAGTTGGAGGTGAAAAGGGAGAATATTTACGTAGCAAGTGGTATGAATTCTGTCTCCAAGTGGGTTCCAATTCTATCTCCAAAGATTCTGCTTGTCTAGAGAATGTGATGGTGTGAGTGCCAGGGCTCCTCCTCATCAGCCCTGTTCCCACTGATCTTTAATTCCTTCAAAAGTGGATTTCTGCCCCATGCCATCAAACTCAACTTTCGGAGCACAAGGAAAAGTTTTTGTGCAGCAATGCAAAGGCTGGAGCTCCTATCTGCAGGAGTACACACCCGCTGGAATATTGCTCTTTAAACATTTCATTTGGCAAACAGAACCTGGAGAGGACTTTGTTCAGGATTTCCATTGCCCTCCCACGGTGGGATCCATGCAAAGCACCTTCCTTCCTTCCTTCTGGTGCCTGTTGCCTGTGTTTGGCTTTGGGAGGTGCAGGGAGTGGCAGGCAAAGAGCAGCAGGTGCTTTTTGGGAGGGCTCCTGCAGGTATAACCAAGTAAAAACTCGTTTTTTCTGTGAATTCTTCACCTTCATTACTAAATTTTAAAGGGTTTAGGCAAGAGGTATTTACTAGAAAGGAAAGAAGCTGCTGGAAACAATCTCTGCTAAAAACCTTTTGAGATTTCCCCAGCCCTTTGCACTTCTCCTTGTGTCCAGAAAAGCTGGAATAACCCTCCCTACCTAATATTCCAAATCCCTGGGTTCCAGCAGGAGACTTCAAAGGATTTCTGGCACCCAGCAGGGAACAGAAGCTTTTTTTTCCCCCAGCTGAAAGAGAGAGGAGGTGAGATAACACTTTTGACAGCTTGAGACCTCACCACAGCTTAGGAAACTCTTCCAGCTCTAAAATCCTTTTCCCTGGGGAAAAAAAAAACCATTCCTGGACAATGGGAAGAGGTTTCTGTGGGATCCCAGCTGCACACAAAGGTGGGAGGGTGGAATTTTGGAGCTCCCAGTAACACCAGTATGTGGGTGGCAACTCTCTTGTGAGGGTTGTGATGTCAGGCTCTTTATAAATGTCTCCTTTCTCCTGCTTCATTATAGCTCCATGTTAATTGTAGTTAATTGCTTCACTGGGCTAATTGTAGCACAGCAGCTGGAAGTGTTCACACCAAAAATAATCCAAATAAAAGGAGCAAACAGAACCAATAATCCAGCAGTGGAAAAGGGAACAAAAGCAGAACAGGAGATGATCCAACTCCAGCTGCACTGACCCTGAAAGTACAAATGCCCCATTAATTTAAGGAATGAGAAATGTTGGGGCTCAGCTGGCCAGCACCATACACCTCTTGTTTAAAACTCATTTTCTTAATTTCATCTCATCAGAATTCTCATTTATCCTGCCATAAAAGTTTCCTGGCCAATTTCATGGATCACCTCCCAAATCCATTACTGAGGGCCACAACACACCAGACCATGAACCTCCAGAACCTTCCTCCCAAGGCCCTGTGGGCAGCTTTTACCCAAAACTATCAGAAACAGCTTCCCAAGGCCCCTCTGGGCAGCTTTTACCCAAAACTATCAAAAACACGTTCCCAAGGACCTTTTCCTTTGTGCTGCTCCCCAGGGAACACAGGGATCGGGATCACCACCAGTGCCCCTGCATGTCTGAGTGTCCAGTTTACTCAGAATTCCAGGGAAATGTCCTGTGCTTATGGAATTTTGAACTCTTAAACCAGCTGGGTTTTTTGGTGGTTTTGGTTTTTTGGTTGGTTTTTTGGGTTTTGGTCTTTTTTCCTAAGGTTTTCTCATCATTTTGATTCAACCATCATCTAAAATTCTTACTTTGGATGCTCCAGTCCTAAATTTAATT
Organism: Haemorhous mexicanus; assembly: GCF_027477595.1. Taxonomy (NCBI): domain Eukaryota; kingdom Metazoa; phylum Chordata; class Aves; order Passeriformes; family Fringillidae; genus Haemorhous; species Haemorhous mexicanus. The sequence goes on from NC_082350.1 coordinate 24,725,166, forward strand.
CCCTGATTATTTGGAAGTTTGGAAAAAAATTCACACAACTACTTAAGCCACGGTAAAAGAAGCCCAGCAGGTGTAGGAGAGTCAGCAGAACCACACAAACAGCAAATTACAGTCGTGCAGCACCAGTGAGAGCCAAAACTGGGACAATTGTCCCAGATGAATTGCTGCACCCCAGGGCACAGACGTGGACAAGTGGCCACGTGCCAGGCTGAGCACTGAAATTAAAGCAGAACAGGCAGATTTGCAAATGAAGTATCACAGAACTGGAATGATTAACTTAATCACACACAATGGTCAATATTCATGCAGCAAAAGCAGCCCTGTCCTCTAACCCCTACCCAAATAATCTCAGTTCTTTTTCCCTCAAACACCAAACAACAGCTGAATATCCTGAAATCTTTCCACAAACCGAAAAACAGGGAGGTCAGGAGCAAAGCTGGACTCAAAGTGCAGATTTCAGATCAACATCAAACCACTCAAAGCAGCCCTGCTGCAAACTTGTCACGTCAAGGGAATCAAGGAGCTGAAACTAACGAAATGTTCAGGGAAAATAATCCCAGGAAACTGAGAATTCAGGGTCTGTGAGGTGGCAAAGGAGGTCTGATGCCTCCTGAGGTGCTCCAAAGGCTGGATCTGAGCTTGTCCCACGGCTCCACCAGGAACAGATAAAAGGAAATGGGCTCCCCTTGACTCTGTCCTCACACCAGCAAGGAAAACCCAGCTTGCACCAAACAAAGCCCCTTGCTCCAGCAACTTGGTCCTTCATATTCCTTCCAATGAGCAATCTTTTGTCTGAATTTGAGGAGCCCAAATCCTGAGAATATCTCCAGGACACTTCCACGGGAACTCCCTGGCTGGAAGGCTCTGATTCACGGGTGGAGGTCAGAGTTAACTCCGAGAATTCCCACTTGTCATCATCCCTGCCTGCTCCACCCTCATTGCAGCAGTTGCTCCATCAGGACAGGTAAGAGCTGATAAACTCTGCTGATCCTGGGCTTTCAGGGCAGCCAGGGCAGCCAAGGCCTCCTTTTTATTGGAAATAAGGAGGTCCAAGGTCAAAATAGGCAATGGAAATGGTTTTATGTGGCGTGATGTAAGTTAGAGCCCTCCTCAATTACCAACAGACATTAGTCTGGGTTTAAAAGTGAAATTAAAACCAGGCACCCTCTGTCTCAAAATAAGAATCTCAGTGCTGGAATATAATCAGGCAAGAGGAAAAAGTCAGGAAACAGGACAAAGAGGAGAGGGGAATATCCACATGACAGAAAATAGGGTAAACCTGGCAAATCCATATTAAAAAACCAAAAAACCAGATTCTGCTTTTCTTACAATGGCTGAGCAAAGAGGGAGGAAATGAAGGTAAATAGTGGCAGGATCAGGAACAGATCCATTGGCAGCCAGGGTGCTGTTCCCGTTATTTTCTCTGGCATCTCCTACCTTTGCTTTGTAATCTTGGAGTAAATCAGAAATATCTCTTTATTTCAAGGACATACTCAAGGATGAGTTACACTCTGTGAATTTTTAGGAGTTTTAGGTACTTTAAAAAAAAAAGAACAGGGGGAGAAAATGCAGGTAAAATGTTCATTATGGGGAATTTGACACAAAACAAGTGAAGCCAGGCTCAGGATAAAGCACCTGACATGGAAAGGGCTGGGATGGGATTGCAGCACCCTAATTAAAGATAGGGAGCAACAGCCTCACCCATGGGGCTGGCAGAAGAAAGGGCTTCCTGCAGCTCCTTGCATTTCCCACAGCCACAAATTGCACAAGAGAGAAGCCTCTCTGAGGCAGTAATTATCTGCCAAATGCACAGAGATTGAGTGATTTATGAAGGAACAGCTCAAAAAAAGATGCTTCAAACTAATTCAGCACATCCAGCTCTGGACACGACGGTGCCTTGCTCAGGGGAACTTTGGGACATGTCTGGTATTTCCCTCCAGGTAAGTAATACATCCCAAGAAGTTTTCACCACACATTTTTGATTTCCCTTTCCAATATTTCTCCCCACGTGAGAATTAAAGGTGAAATCAAGTGGAATCAGTCTGGTACTGAGGTGTGGGTACCTACACCCAGCAGTCCGTGCTGCCTCAGGCTTGGTGTGGAGACACATCAAAAAATTCCAAATGCTTCCAGTGCCCAAACCTTCCACAGCTGCCTACAGGTGCCTCATGGGCTATCCAATAATCTGAGGTAATTGGTATCCAAATTTTGGCTAGTTTTGATATCCAAAACCTCTTCCTTATCACAGATGTATTTTAGTGGCACCACCAAAATACCTCAGAGCCCCACACCTAGTTTAGCATCAGAACCAGATTTTGGGGAGAAATCCTTCCCTGGGAGGGTGGGCAGGCCTTGGCACAGGGTGCCCAGAGAAAGGGCAGCTGATCCATCCCTGGAAGTGTCCAGGGCCAGGCTGGACAGTGCTTGGATCAACCTGGGGCAGTGGAAGGTGTCCCCATGGCAGAGGTGGCACTGGATGGCCCCTTCCAACCCAAACCATTCCTCTCCAATCCCCTCCACCCACGGCAGGACTTGGGCACTGAAACAGCCCCTCACAGCACCCTGGCTCCATGGCCTCTTTTCCCCAAGAAATCCTCGGTTGCCAAACGAGCATCACTGGGATCATCTTTCATATAAATGCAGATACTCCTAAATAAATAATGAGCCGCAGCACCGGGATCAGCTGGGGAAGTTTCCACTCCCTTGGCCACGCAGCGAGCCCTGGTTTTGCAATGTTCTGGCTGAGCAGCACTTGCACCAACACCTTTTCCCAGGGATGTGTCAGCACTCCGTGTCGTGCCTGTGCCAGCAGGTGGGAGCGGTGGGGAAGGATCCATCCCACGACAATTGCGACATCTCCCCCCGGGAGTTTATCTGGCTGGATAATTGTAACACGCAAATGCCATCAGAGAGGACTGGAGCAAGCAAAAAGAAATGATGAATAGTTAAGAAGAAGGAGTTAATTGTCATTTCATTTAGCAAATTTCATTGATTTCAGCACATCTTAGGTTGACACTGGGAGGATGCTTAATGCTAAAATGTCCCTGTGGTCTGATGAAGCCCTGGGTGGACAGAGAGTGCCTGTCCTACTCCCACTCCTCCTCCTCTTTCCATGTGTTCCTTCCCTGACTGTTTAAGCAATCTTCATCCACTGAACTGTATTTTTGGCATTTTCCCTGGTTCTGTCTCCAGCCAGACAGAGTGAGGCAAGGAAAGTCACAGAAGGGAATCTGGAAATGTCAGCTCTCTCCGTAATTTTTATGTGCAGCTTCTGAGCAGGAATAATGCATGAAATATTTTCACCTGCATATCGCTCTTCTCATGCTCTCTCATCAGAGAACTCAGAGTGAAAAATACACTCATTTTCCTGATCACAGAATTAAAGAATCATTGAGGTGGAAAAAATCTCCAAGATCATCAAGTCCAACCTTTAACCCACTCAACCATATCCCAAAGTGCTGTTTGAACACTTCCAGGGATGTGACTCCACCACGACCCTGGGCAGTCCATTCCAATGCTTAACCACTCCTCCAGTGAAGGACTTCTTCCTGATATCCAACTTGAACCTCTCCTGATGTCCACACTTGTCCTCTCCCAGCAGCTCTCAGCTCACCCCACCTCTCACCAGGATTCCTTTCATGGGATGAGATGTTTTAGCTGGCACACGGAAGATCACCAAAGGCAAGTGGAAAGCAAACAGCTCCTGTACAATCATCCTCAGATCCCTCCCGTGTTCTGATGAGCAAATATTTACCTTTTTAAAACAATTATTTCTTAGTCTGAGTTCATGCCTAGTGCAGCCTGGTAACAAACACACTAAAGCAGCACCTCCTGGCTCCTGTCCATGCTTTGCCTTAAAGTGAAACCTTGGCCGTGGCTGTCTGTGGTTATCAAGGAAGGATAAGCCATGATGTTTGAGTTATCACAATTTCACAGAATCACAGAATCCCAGAATGGTTTGAGTGGGAAGGCAAATTAAATCCCATCCCTTCCACTGTCCCAGGCTGCTCCAAGCCCCAATACCCAACCTGGGTTTGGACACCCCCAGGGATCCAGGGGCAGCCACAGCTGCTCTGGGCACCCTGTGCCAGGGCCTCACAGGGAATAATTTCTCCCTCATATCTAATCTAAACCTACTTTCATTAATCTGGGATATGTCCTTGTTTGAGCAGCTCAATACAGTTTGGGTTATTTTGGTTTATAAAGGCTACAAAGAAAAATCCCGCTGCCTGTAAGCCCCTGACAGGCACAACAGGAGTTTTTAAAAGGTTCCAGGGATTTAGGAAGCAGAGGGTGCTGTTTGTTCCCCTGACTGCACAAAGCCAGCAGCTCTGCCTCTGAGCATCCAGCTCTTCCCAGCTGCCTCAGCAGGGCTGGGAGTCATCCCCCTCTCTGACACAGGGCAGCACTTCCAGAGGTATCCCTGAACTGCATCCAAGGCGTTTGACGTGCAAGTTTCACACACACATGAGAAGAAAGCCAACCCACGGGTATTTGTGCTGCGACAACGCTCATTAAAGCTGGTGATGCAACACAGTTTCACCGCCATCAGCTGAGAGTGGAATGTCACAATATCCCCATCCCTGTCACAAAGCTATTTTAAAGGAGCTCTTCTGGCTCCTTTTGTTCCTGCCTTGAAGTTCAGCAGTGATAATGCTCGTGGCTCACACTGTAAATTGGATTGCTAATTGGGTTCCTCACAAGAACTGAAGAAAAAGGCAAAGAACTGGAAAATAAGTGGAGCATTATCCCAGTAAATGTAGTGCAGGTAAAGGCGGTGAGCAGCCCTGGAAGTGCCATGCCCCAGGGGAATCAGGGAATGTTATTCCTCCCATTCAGACCACAGAGGACACGCTGAAGCAGCAGCCCTTGCTGAAATCACCTTTGCAACTTCCCAGCTGCAATCCATGAAAAGCAAGGAGAGCCCTGCTTTCCAAAGGAATAGACCACTTGGAGATGTGTGATTACAAACTGGGAGCTGGATCCTGGCTTGGAATAAACCTGGGACCTGTCACCCCACACACAGGCCAGGCACAATCTGTTCCTGCCCAAGAATGTCTGCGGTGGCACCGGGAGCTGAAACAGCTCCTGTACAAAGCCCTGCCTTTCATTCCCCTCTCTGGATCCTGACAATTCTTCTGTTGTCAGAATGGAAACTGCTCCGTTCCTCTAAATTGTGGCTTCCTGCAATAGGAAGAGGAGCAGAATTCTTGGGAATGTGGGAACGCTTGTGAGAAATACATTTGTAAATAATTCTAGAATAGATTTGTAAAGAAATACAGACTGGGTGTCTCCAGGATCCTCCTCAAAACTAAAGTGGGCCTCAGTAAAGATCAGAAAGGTGTTTTACTGTTATTGCTTCCATCTGGATGCTGTTACTGAAATCCTACAGTTCAGAACAGATTCACTGCTCTGAATCCCCAATTTATAAGGGAACGAATAGGAAAAAAGTGTAAAATGCTTTTTGGTTCAGTTCTTAAATTCCTGAAGTTTTACACTGAAATGAGCACAGGGAATAAAAAGAGCAGCCCAGAAGAATCCCTCTTTGGGAAGCTCAGAGCAGGAGAGGTCCAGGAGCTCCTCGGGCACCTCCTTTCCTGGATCCAGTGAATGTGAGGGAATAGTGACCTCAGGTGTCTGTTCAATTAATCACAGGGATTTTCCCCATGAATTTACCATTCTTTTGGACATTCCTACTGAAAATGAAGCTGCTGGGAGCTGCTGTCACTGGCACAAAGTCGCCTGGGTTTTCTGGCCTTGGCACTTGAGCTTGTCCAAAAACACCTACAAGGACTCTCTTCAAGGCCCAGCCACCTGCAAAAAAGTCTGAGAATAAATCTATATTGAAACCTGGTTTTAAATATTTATAAATTTTTAACATATATTTAAATGGTGTGCTCACTGTCCTTGCCTCTTGCACAGACTCTTTAAATGCTGTGAAAGAATATGGCAGTAGAGGCAGAAAGCCCCCATATAAAATCAATATAACATTTAATATTCACTGAAAAACACGTAAGAAATCAGTACAAACTGATATGGCTTTAACTAGGGGTGAGATTCAGCCTGCTTTGCTTTTTACCTCATTTTGCGCAAAAATATAAAATCCTTTAGAAATGGCTTTAACAGTTTAAAACACAAACTTTCCATGGAAGCCAGACGACAAGCAGAGCTTGCAGACGCAACACAAAGTACCTTGATGACTACAAAGAACCCAGTTTTGATATTCACTGAGGCTGTGCCTTGAGCTATGATTTGGGGTATTAGCACCAAAATTAAGTGAAGAAAATAAGTCTGCAACTGAAACTTTTCCAGCATTATCAGGATCCAGTTCTCCTCCCAGTGACTCCAAAGATGTGGCTTCCAAAAAAGACAGGCTTTGTCCTACCCCTCTCCCAATGCCACTCTCCAAATGCCAGCCTGGAAGTGTTTTATTTCCTAAATCAAAGATCGAGTGATTCATCAGGGCTTCAAAGTAAAAACTATGTAACACCCACTGCGCAGCAGACGTTCTAAAACAAAACTTCAGAGCAGGGAAACATTTGGTTTTTTTATTGTGCTTTTTCCTCTCATTGCTTTAATAATATGGTCCATAGAGAGTCGTCAGAGAGGTCTGCAAAGAAACTTAATTTCAAAGGAGCAGAAGTGAGAAACTGTGTGAACACAAGCAGCACACCAAAGAAAAATGTGCTAAAGAATTAAAAACACGGCAGACAGCTCGACAGGGTGTGATTTTCAGTCCTTGAGTGAAAGAACTCTTCATTTCCATCATGATGTTACCACATTAAATAAATCCCACACAATGTGTTGATGCAATTCAGCTTTATTTTTCTCCAGCACAACCTGCAGGAAACAAATGCTGATCCACAAACAAACCTCGGTGTCACAGAATCATCAAATGAAAGAATGCTCTGGGTTGGAAACGACCTTAAAGGTCATTTCTCTGACCCCTGCCACGGCGGTTCCTCCTTTCCATAGGGTGTTTATGGTATATCACAAATGGAATATAAACCGAACGGACACTACAGGCTGCTTCTTGTTAATGAAAATATAAATTAATTCCTAATAAATGAATTGTAACAGCGTATGTCCCTCACGGTTCCCGCCCGCTCCATGGCTCCCTCACTCCCTTTCCGGGCTCCCTCAAGGCTCCTCCATGGCTCCCTCACGGTTCCCTCCCGCTTCTCCGTGCCGCCTCCATCACGGCCCCCTCACGGTTCTCTCAGAGCTCCCTCCCGCCTCTCCACGGCCCCGTAACAGCCCCTTCCACGTTCCCTCAAAGTTCCTCCATGATCTCCTCACGGCTCCCTCACCGCTTCCCCCGCCTCTCCATGGCCCCTCACGGCCCTTTCCGCGCTCCCTCAGGGCTCCCCCATGGCCCCCTCACGGTCCCCGCCTGCCTCTCCATGGCCCTTCCCGGCCCTCTCCCTGCTCCCTCATGGTTCCCGCCTGCCTCTCCATGGCCCCTCACGGCCCTTTCCCTGTTCCCTCACGGCTCCCGCCTGCCTCTCCATGGCCCTTCGCGGCTCTCTCCCTGCTCCCTCATGGTTCCCGCCTGCCTCCCCATGGCCCCTCCCGGCCCTTTCCCTGTTCCCTCACAGCTCCCGCCTGCCTCCCCATGGCCCCTCCTGGCCCTTTCCCCGTCCCCTCACAACTCCCGCCTGCCTCTCCACGGCTCCCTCCCGGCCCTCTCCCTATTCCCTCACGGTTCCCGCCTGCCTCTCCGTGTCCCCCTCGCTCCACCCTCCCCGGGGCCGGGCTGGGCTCGCCCCGCCGTCTCCTCCCCTTCCTCTGCCGGCCGGAAAGCGCCGCGTGTTCCGCAGCCATGGAGTACCTGCCGGCCCCCGCGGCCCCGGCGCAGGGACACATGTGAGCGGTGTCGGGGGGAGCGGGGTTCGCGCTGCCTGTGGCCGTGACCGTCACTAACTGTGCTTCTCTCTGTCCCTGTGTCCCAGCCTGTGCTGCCAGTGCGGCGTCCCCATCCCGCCCAACCCGGCCAACATGTGCGTGGGCTGCCTGCGGGCCCAGGTGGACATCACCGAGGGCATCCCCAAGCAGGGCACGGTGCACTTCTGCAAGCAGTGCGAGAGGTGAGGAGCCGCGAAACTGCTGGGGATGGCAGCAAAATGCCCTTGGAATGCACTTAGAATGCATCAGTCTCGGGGTTTAGGGAGGCACAAGCGCGCAGGTTTGGTGAGGAGGAGCTGGGGGGCTCAGCCTGGAGAAAAGGAGGCTTAGGGGAACCTTTGGCTCTGCACAACTCCCTGACAGCCAGGGAAGGGTTAGTTTGGATATTGGGAAAAATCCTTCATGGAAAGGGATGTGTAGCCTGGCACAGCCACCCAGGGCATTGGTGATATCCCCATCCCTGGAGGGGTTTAGAAGCCCTGTGGATGTGGCATTTGGAGTTGTGGTTTATTGGTGGCTTTGGCAGTGCTGGGGGAATGAGCTCAGTCACCTTAACCACTTAGCCATGATTTTCTATGATCCTAAAAGTTGTAGCTGCATTGGTGTTACTAAACTGAAAGCTTTGGAAGTAGCTGCTTGTCCTTGGAGTGATTTAAGGTGCTCAAGCAGCTTTCACGTGCTGTAAAATGCTCCCTGCATCCCAGGTACCTGCAGCCTCCAGGAACCTGGATCCAGTGTGCCCTGGAATCAAGAGAGCTCCTGGCTTTGTGTCTGAAGAAAATCAAAGCTTCCCTGAGCAAGGTGAGAACTGATCCTGCTGGGATTTCACAGCCTGGTCACAATTGTTACTTCAGAGGTGGGAGCTGAGCAGAATGAACTGAGGGACATGTGTGGTTTTAATATACCTCAATTCAGAGTTTTTTGTACATTTCAGAAATTATGTATGCAATATTTGTTCTCACTGGTTTATGATGCTACGAAAAAGGTTTGCAGAGGTCTGTATATAGATTAACTCAAATTCACATGTTTCAGTTGAATAAAGCATCCCTTAGGTTCAGAATACTATTAGAGGAAAGGACCTGAGATTGAGCATCTTGATTTTATGTCAGTCATCCTCCATGTTCTAGCTAAGCACTATTAATTGGATTTGGGATATTAATATATATTTTTTAAATTAAGATTATTCACTTCTTCACTACAGACTGTTTGTGTTTGTGGAGTTAGGCTTGGTTTTACTGAGCTCTTGTCCTTCCCCACGGGCAGGTCCGGCTGATTGATGCAGGATTCATTTGGACAGAACCACATTCCAAGAGGATCAAGCTCAAGTTGACTGTTCAGAAAGAGGTAACTGGAGCACAGCCTTCTCCCTGTGGCTTTTAAAAAGCTTTCATGGCAAACAACAGGGGTTTTTAATTATTATTTTTCTTATTATTAGATTTCATCCTGCCTAAATTTTGTCACTAAAGTGCCATTCATCAGAATGGAGAAAGTTATTGTCTGTTCCAGTAAAGATGGGGAAATACTGCAGTTATGTGTGACCCAAGCAGAGCTTAAACCTTGAACACTTTGGTTTTGCAGGTGATCAACGGGGCAGTTCTGCAGCAGGTGTTTGTGGTGGAGTACGTTGTTCAGTCTCAGATGTGTGAGGACTGTCACAGGATTGAAGCCAAGGATTTCTGGAAAGCTGTGGTGCAAGTCAGGCAGAAGGTAGAGGCAAACTGAATTTTTATTTGGTCCTGGCAGAACAACCAGGCAAAGAATTGGGTGGTTTTCTGGGTTTCTCAGACAAAAATGTACTCACACTTCGCCACAGGGATATGGTTTGTGTTCAAGGTTGTTGGATTTTTTTAACTCAGTTTAGAAAAACTTTCTGCTGTCCAGTGTTAACATTCTTTAAAATGATGCTGGCAGGAGGATCTTGTGTGGGTAACTAAATACCCTCCTGTATTTAAGGCACTTTGGGAACAGTGGGACAAATATTTAATTCTTCTTTAAAACAAGTGGATCTCTCTAGCAACCACTTACCCAAAAATGAGAAATAGAAGCTTTAAATAATTTGGTAAAAGTAGAGCACTCTGAAATCTTTTTGTTTACTTGAATGTTCTTTCTCTAAGTGATCTCTTCATATAAATGTTTATTCTTCAGAGATCCTGCTTTGTACTTAATGCTTCTTAAATAACCTAGGTGCTTCTGTGTTTGTTTGGCTTTAGACTGTGCACAAGAAGACTTTTTACTATTTGGAGCAGCTGATTTTGAAGCACAGGCTCCATCAAAACACACTAAGGATCAAAGAAATCCACGGTGAGTGGCTCTGGAGGCAGAATGACCTGGATTTGTGATGGGTGTTTTCACGTGGGTGTGCTGGGAGCTGTGTAGAGAAAAGCTTATGAATTATATTTGATAAACTAGAATAGAAATAGATTTGTTTCCTTGCTTTTCAGATGGCCTGGATTTCTATTACTCTTCCAAGCAACACGCCCAGAAGATGGTGGACTTCCTTCAGTCTACAGTTCCATCCAGGTACAGCTCCCCTGTCCATTGCCTTGAGCACCCAGAGCTTTGGGGAACTATCTTAAATCCTTCATTTTAAAAGATTTTTGTAAGTGCAAGTGTAAGGAATCTGTATTTTAATCAAAACAGACAAAATCCTTTCTACAAAAGTCCCATGTTTTCCACCTAGCCATGGTAAAATTAACCTCTGTTTCCTCAGTATTTCTGTTTGGGACACAGACACTTTGTTCCAAGGATCTCCTGTTCCAGGTGATGTCTCTTGTTTCCTGAAAACTTTATTTTTGTGTTTTGCAGATCCAAATCATCCCAGCGTTTGATCTCCCACGACATTCACAGTAATGTCTACAACTACAAAAGCACTTTCTCTGTGGAAATTGTTCCCATATGCAAGGTAGCTTCCTCTGTTCCACCTTCAGGGTGTTGTGGGAAGAGTTGGGAGTTGGAGATTGGAGGGTTTGGGGGGTAGGGAGGGATCCACACAGGAAGTGCAGAAGTTACTGGGGCTAGAAAAATAAAAACACAGAGTTTAAAATTTTATTTCAGAAGAATTGGTTGAAAATGGAGGGAATGGGAATGTCAGTTGATTGTGTTGGTTTGCAGGACAACGTTGTGTGTCTGTCACCCAAGCTGGCCCAGAGTCTGGGGAACATGAGCCAGATCTGTGTGTGCATCAGAGTGACCAGCACCATCCACCTCATTGACCCCAGAACTCTGCAGAGTGAGTGTGGGGCTTTCCCCAGCCCCAGATTGTTCTGCTGGCACAATTACTGTGGGTTTGTTTCCACAAAATCCTGGATCTTTGGACCTTACTGTTGTTAAGTTTGTCTGTACAGTAGAAATTTCATAGTGAGCTGAGAGCTCTCCAGGTTTGATCCCCATGGGATCCTGGGCAGAATGTGCAGGCTCAGTTTGAGTTCCTGGGTGTTCTGAGCATTTACCTGTGTCAGCTTTATTCCCCTCCAATTACATGGCATCTGGATTAACTTTTCAGCCACTTCAGTACCAGAAGTTCTGTGCTTTGCTTGGTGTGTGCTGGTGAGCTTGGGCAGCAGAATCCCTCTAAAAGGATGGATCCAGGAGTAATTCCTTTGAGTAAAATCTGTCACGGATCAGCTGCTCCTGCAGCAGTGTGGGTCATGTCCTAAATAACCATGTTACAGAAATGAACAAAACGTGTCTGGCAGATGCCTTAATGTGGTTAATGGTTCTTTTCTCACAAGGAATTCTCTCCCTGATCATGTTGCAGTTGCTGAAATCGATGGGAACACCTACTGGCGCCACCCCTTCAACAGCCTGTTCCACCCCAAGCAGCTGGAGGAGTTCATCATCATGGACATCAACAGGGTCCATGAGAAGAAAAAAGGTGCTGGGGCAGGGGCTCGGTCCAACAAGGTGAGAATGTCTCTCTTTAATTCATGTTTTGGGCCTCCTGCTCAGCTGGATTCTTGATCTGGGTCTGCCTGGCACAGTCAGACTGGGCTGTTCTGGATCTTGCACTGGCAGAAGCTTTCCTTGGGACCATTTGGTTTGGAAATGGCACGGGCAGGAGGTGAATTCCACTTCCAGGAATTCTGCTTGCAGAGTTGAAACTCTGTTACTGGGTATTGAAATATTAACTTTGCAGCTTTAATGACTGAATTGGTTTTGTTGAAGCATTTCTTTTTAATCAGAATTAATGGATCTTCTCAGTTAAAAGCTAAAATAGGTGTTTATTCATAGAAACAGCCTTTGGGAATTCCGGGCAGTTGCCATGTCCATTTCCTTTTATGTAATGAGAAATGAGGAGTAGCAAGGGATGCATTGGGTGTGATGCAGAAACACAAGTTTAATGACCAGTGGAGTTTAAATCAGTGCAGATGCTGGGGTTCAGCTGGGTTTGGTTAAGGAATGATTTATTTTCCATTCCCACAGCACACTCTGGCTGAAGCCTGGGTCAGGAAAACCTCGGAGCTGGACACGGATCACCAGTATTTCTGCTGCACTCACCTGGGGCACATCCTGAATCCTGGAGACCTGGTCTTGGGGTCTGTTCTTCTTTTCTGAAACTTTTACTGAATGATTATTTAATGACTGAATTCATGTGCTATCAAGAAAGTGTTGAACTGTTCTGATTTCTAAATGAAAGCAGCAGAAGGGCTGGACTCATCCTGGTCCTAGTCCAGGAAATCTCTTCTCTAGGAGTTTTCATGTAAAAATTGTTAGAAATAAGAGAGCTGATTTTCTTCAGAGTGCAGCTTGGAATCACAATTTAGCCACAAATAAAGGGGAAGGATTTTTAAAACCCCAATTAGTTATTTGTTTGCTAATGAATATCATACATAGTGATAACAAATGCCAATTTTTTGTACGATAAGGCAAATTAGGTGATGCTTAGAAAGGTTTAAACATGAATGTTGTGAGCCCTGAAGAACCTCAGTGGATGCTGCAATTTGGACTCCAGAGGTTGGGAAGTGCCAACAGAGCAGGATTTGGGAACTGCAGCTGCTCAGACTTAGGAGAGCTGCACATGAATGTGGATTTTTATTTGTTTCCCTTCCTCTGGAAATATTTCTGTTCCTTAGGAGCTGCACCTTGCACTGAGCTGCCCTTTAGCACAAACATGATCCACTGAGGTTGGCTTTTTATGAAGCAGAATAAAACCCCTGTTTCTCTTCTAGCTTCGACTTGGCCAACTGCAACCTAAATGATGAATTTGCCAACAAGATGAACCCCCAGCACATTCCTGATGTGGTAAGAAAATCCCTTTCTCTGTCCAAAGTTCCTCCATCACCCAAGCTGGGAGGGAGTGTGATTTGGTAGTGAGCAGTGCCTGAAGGAAGACAGGATATTAACAGTGACATTTGAGCAGCATCTGATTTTGAAGGATTATTTCCTTAAATATTTGACTGATGGTTAAGTTATACATTTATTGTTGGGTTTTTTTCCAATTGCCATGGTTAGCTAATACATTAATTGTTGTTTTTATTCCAATTACCAATCCCTGGGTGCTGAATGATAACTCCAGTGTGTGCCTGTCCCTTCAGGACCATTTCCCAAGTGTTTGGAGACATATGAACCAACCAACTCCCTGTAAATCCAATATAACACTGCTGAGTGCCAGTCCAGCTGCTTCTAGATGCCCAGATGTGGATTTGGGAGCTGATTTGGGATTTTGGGAGGTGGACAAAGGAGCTGCTTTTCCCTGCAGGTGCTGATCAAGAAGAGCTACGACCGCTCCAAGCGGCAGCGCCGCAGGAACTGGAAGCTGAAGGAGCTGGAGAGGGACAGGGAAGCCTCAGACACAGATGATGAAAGGTTCAGTATCTGCTCTCCTTGTTCAGTGCCAAAGCAGCTTCTAAATGACCTCCAGCTGAGGGGAAACAAGGAGAAAGTCAGAGATAAATGAGTTGGGAATTAATAGGTGAGGGTAAAGCAGCGGCGAGTTGGGGATGCTCTCAGCCCTGCTGGGTTTTGTTTCTGTGATTTGACTTTGTTGCATGAATTCCCATCAATCCATAGGAGCAGGGAGTAAACACATCCCACATCTTTTACAGACAATACCAGGACTTCCTGGAAGATCTGGAAGAGGATGAGACCATAAGGAAAAATGTCAACATTTACAGAAGTAAGGCCTTTCTAGCTCCTTCACTGGGTGTAATTAAATCATGTTTAAATCGTGTTTGAGGCAAAACAATTTGACTGGAAGTCTCTATTTACATTCTCCAAACTCTTCCTGCCTGGAGAAATGCTGTAAACACAGATGTGTTGCACCTGGTGGGTTTTGTTTCCTTGCCTTTAAGTGAAAGAGAACTTTCCTGCTGCACCCAAAATCTCTGCTGGGGGAAGGATTTGATACAGAATTCAATTTATTTCCATGAGGGGACTGTTGAGTTTTTGAGAGGAATCTTTGGTTTTGTGGGTTGTTGCTTGTTTTGGTGGTTCTGGTTTGATTTTTTCCCCCCCATTTTCCCTTGGGGTTGCTCTGGTGGTTTGAGGTTTGTTTTCTCTGCTTAGCTGTTTTTTGGGGGGGTTCTGTGTGTTTTTAGATGCAGATATTCCAGTGGAGAGTGACACAGATGATGATGGAGCTCCACGGATCAGCCTGGCTGAGATGCTGGAAGATCTCCACATTTCCCAGGACGCCACTGGAGGGGAGGGAGCAGAGATGCTGACAGAGTAAGGACAGTGCCTTACATCCAATAAATATTTCTTGGGGAGCAAAATCTCCCCAGACCATAATTACCCATCACAAGGCCATGAAAAGGGACAAAACCCACACTGCACCCCAAATAATGGCCTGGAATTCGTATTTTATGGATGATATTCCAGAGAATCAGCAATTAAAGTTCAATTTCTGGTGGAAGCATTGCAATATAAATTCCACAAGTTCCTCCCATCCCCGAGGGAACTTTCCATGTAATTTCTGCAGTGGAGAAAATAAGGAAGGATGTCCAGAGGGAAAGATTTTATTCCAGTTTCCTGGATTTTAGGTAGAGTCCCTACCTACTGTTACAGCTTTAATTTCTCACATGGGGAAGGTTTTCCCCATTTTTTGGCACAATGGTTTGAAGCCTTTTATGATGCTGGGAGATTATTCCATATGTCCATATTTGGGAAAGCTCAAGCTAATTTCTGTTCCCTTACACAAAGAAAACTTCCCTGCAAAGCCCTTGATCAGAAAGATTGGAAAATCCTGTGGAGTGTGATGAGTATTGAACTGTAGCCCATGTCTGGATCAGTGGATTAAAAGCAACATGCACAGCAGTTAATTAATAAACCAGCTCTAAAGGATTAAAAACCTCTCGAGATATTTTGATTCATCATTTTTTAGTTCATTTTCAAATCCAGTGGCACTCTGCAATTCCAAGGAGAACAGAATAATGAACTCCCTGTTGGTGGCAGGTGGTGGGGGATAATAAAATCTGGGTTTAAACTCTGCTGTTTTCATCAATCCTTTTCCTCCTGCCTGTTTTCCTCCTGGACTCTCCCAGGAATGTTGGATATTTGCTGTGCTGTTTATCCCTGGAGATTTCCCTCTTCCTTTCCCCCTTTCCTTGCTCTGCTGCCAGCCTGGAGAAGCTTTCATGGATCTTTCAGCAGATCTTGTGCTGCTGAAGCCTTGAATCCAGGCATTGCCTGGGTTTGTGGGATGTCTTTGGCTGGAGCAGCTCCCCACAGCCAAAGCTGGGTCTCCTCGTGGGTTCCCAGGTGTCCAGTGCCCCTCTGGGAGCTCAGAGGGGTTTAGGGAGTGTCCAACAAATTAAATATTTGCCAATATTTTCACTGCCACCAGAGTTAACAAAGTGTTCATTGTCATGGATAGAAGCTGCCTCCAGCCCTGCAGCTCTTCCTGAAAATCTCTGACTTAAGCCACAAAGAGCTCCTTTTATACAACAGAAATCCTTCAGGATTTTAAGCCAGACCTGCTCAGTGATGCATTTCCAGCCAGATGTTGATGAATTTTGAGTTGGAAGTCGTGGGAGAAGCTGTGCAGAACGTTGGAATTACATTTTGCTCAGAGAAAATGGTGAAAAAAAATGTGTTGTTTAAGTCAGAGCTTACAGCACAAAAGCTGGATAACTGAGGGAAAAAATGAACAGAAAGGGGATTGGGCTGTGCAAACACTCATTTTTGATTTATTTTTCCCTAGATAAAAGTGCTGTGTGTTGATGATGAAAAGCTTAAGGTGATGATTTCACCTTTAACTGCTTTAAAAATCTGTTAGTGGATGGCCTGATGTAACTCCAGGGGTCCCAGATTTTCCCAGATGGAAACTGCTGAGGTGAAATGTTGATGGGAAAACACTTCTAACCTCAGGCTGGGTGCCTGAGCTTGGCTGCACTCCAGGGACAGCTCCTGGGCCAATTTTGGGAGCTTGCAAGCTGAGGAGTTGAGGCACTGATCTGGTGGGGCCTTCCACAAAATCAGTGTTATTTCAGTCTCCTGCTCCTGGAAGTGGCTTAAAATAGGGAATTCCAGAGGAATATTGTGTCAGGGGGTTTTCCATAAAAGGTTAGACAAGGGTACAGATTCCTTCTGTTGGATTTTTGGGATTTGGAATCATTCCACTGGAATGGCAGTGGGAAGAGTCTGGCTCCGTTTCCACCCTGGGACTGACAGAGATGGATCCAATCCCAACTCTTCCCGGTATCCATGGAAAATGAGGATGTGCCTGTGCTGAACGTGAGAGTCCACCTGGTGTCACTGTTCCTGCACGGCCCCGGGAGCTGCTCCCTGCTCCAGGAAAAGGGGATGAAAACTCAGGAAAAACTCTTGATGCCCATGCAGTTCTTGATATTTAAATTCAGAATAGCACCAAGCTAAAGGAGAATGAGACAAAAATTGCTGTGAATTTGGTGTTGGAGGATTTAATGTCAGCAAACTGCTCCTTGTGCTGATTGATCTCAACTCAGGGCTGTTTGTTTCAGCTGCACCTCAAAGGAGTGGTGGGAATTGGAGATCCAGAGGCATTTGGGAATGCTTCCTGGAGCTCATTCCAGGACATAATCATGGAACAAAGAATCTTGGTGCTGTCAGAATCTGTATTGCCTCCTCAATCCAAGATGGGAACCTGGTTAAGCCAAGTCAGAAAGAGAAAATGGAGTTTAAAACTTGTCAGAGTTGCAGTTCCGTGACAAAACCAAAGCCTGATGGTAAAGCAAGAAACCAAAGGGGTTTTGTGCAATTTAAATATTCAGCTTCCTAAAATGAAAGCACTTTGGATGACACAAATCCCCAGCAGGGACTGAACAGCCTTGAAAGCCAATTTTAAACTCATCTCAGATCTGTGAGATGGAAGGAAACTGCTGAAGCTGTGAAATATTTGGTGCTGTTTGCACACCCTGGGAGTTTGTGCTCTGAGGGAGCACACAGCTTCACACCTTGATCCCTGGGAAAAAAAAAACCTGGAAAAATAGCAAAGTAAATCCTCTTTCATATAATATCTCTGCTCTGTACTGGAAATGTCAGCAGCAGAGGAAAGAGGAGTTTCCTCTCTCGGGGAGACTGGAACTCAACTGTTGCATGAAGCAGTTTCAGCTGAGCTGGGAAGTGAAGCAGAAACTTTCAGCCAGGCAGGACAGAGGAATTTCAGGTCAGCTCTGGAAAAGCAAACAGAGCTGCTGGAAACTCCCCCCTGCTCTGAGCAATCCCTGCAAGATGGAAATGTCCTGTGGGATGCAGAGGCCAGGAAGTGCTGACAGGTTCATTCTCCAAGCAGGATTTTCAGGTCAGGTAATGAAGAGCAGAGATAAGAACTGCAATTACACGTGGCTGGAAATAAAGCAAAGTGCAGCTGTTGGAGTGCAAAACAATGACAGTAACCAGGAGTAAGGATTCCTCTTAGAAAGCTTCATAAAACTCCTGAAGTGATCAGCAGCAGAGGGGCTAACATTCCACATGGACACAACCATCTTTAGTGCCTTTAGGAAGTGTAAACTCTTTGGATCAATAAAATGAAAGTTTAATGGGAGATAAGGTGTGAAAGTCCTACAATGAAATCACTCCTAAGGAGGGTGCTGGGAATGCAGCAGGATGCTCTGGCTGGAAACATCAAAGGTTTCCTGGTGAGCAGCACGAGCAGTTGGATTTTAGCAGCTGGTTCTTTATTTTGTTCTTTGGTTTCCACTCTTGCTGAACCAGTGTGGGTTAAGTTGTGCAATTTGAATATTTCCTTTTCACGCGGCAGGGATCTGAAAGGTGCTGAATGTTACCTTGCATTCCTTTCTGCCAGGACAGAAACTTCCCCCAGACAGACACAGCTGACCTTGGCGTGCTCAGGGAAGGGTGTGCAGGGAATATTCCATTTCCCATTCCTCTTGGAACACTTCCTGCTCCAGCCATGCATCCATTCATTCCTTTAAGTTTGGAACATTGAGCATCAGGTGGGAAAAACCCAGCGGTGTGGCCACTCAGAGCAGCCTGTGGAGCTGGTTGGAAAAATCTGGAGAAATGTGGAAAGAGCCTGTTCCATCCCAACAATCCCAGCCTGGGCATCCCTGGAATGGTGTCCAAACCCTCTGGAGCTCCAGCAGCCTTGGGCCAGTCCCTGGGGAGCCTGGGCAGTGCCCAGCACCCTCTGGGGGAAGAAGCTTTCCCTGCTCTCCCCCCTGCACCTCCCTGGCCCAGCTCCAGCTGTGCCTGATCCTGATCCCAGCTGAGCCTGACCTAACAAATCCAGACCCCCCAGGCTCCCAGTGCTTCCAGCAGGAACCTGCCCAGGCAGTGCTGGGAACTGAAATGGGATGAAACATTTGAAATCCTGGAGGCTTGGGACAGGCAGGGAAAAGGGGGGGATGAGGAAAATGAATCAGGAACTCTGAGGAGCTCCAGCTGCCACTTGACCCCTTGTTTCCTCTGCTGGATTTTGGTGCTTTCCTGGCTCTGTCCCGTTCCCCCAGCCCAGCTGGGATCTATAATCCTACACCCCTTCCCATCCCAATCCTACCCCAGGTATTGCAGAAGAGGCAGCCCCAAAGCCCACGTGGGAAGGGCAGCAGTAACACAAGCAGGGCGAAGTTCCTGCTCCTCCAGCCCGCTCTGGGATTCCTGAGCGCCCAGAAATGCTCAGGATGGCCTTGTGGAGTCCTGCTGGGACTGAGGGCCACCTGCTCCTGCCCTGGGCTCACTCCCAGGCACTGCTTGAGCAATATTTATTTTCACAGTCTTGAGAAATACAGATTTTGCACCTGCAATGCAAATTACTGCCTGTATTTCTCTCTATTAGGGACTGAGGCTGGGAAAATTCACTGTCTCCATAAATAATCTAATGACTGCTATAATGAAAATATTGTGTGCTCCCTCTTGTTCCTAAACATCAGTAAATACAAATTATATTGATAAATATCAGTAAACATAATATGCAGACTAAGCATGAAAGCAAATCTACACTAATTACTACTTCAACCATTGCTTTACTTGAACAAAACATTCCATTGGATCCAAATTTGAAAGTATTGAAAAGATTTTTTTTTACAAACTTAGAGATACTTGGGCATTGTTAAAAGACCTGGGAGTCTGAGCACAGCTGTCCTCATTTTCCCAGAGAAATTATTTTCATCTCCTGCCTTATTTCCCCATAATTATAAACTGGGAAAGCAGCTGAGGTGACAAATGACATAATTAACGTCTTCACTTTGTTTTGTCGTCTCCTGTGCCCAAGCCCCATTCCCTAATTCCCTGGATTGCCACCTACAGCTACAACCCATCCTCTGGAAGGAGAGGACATCCCAGGAGCTTGGGAAAAATCCCAAAACTCACCTCAGTGTGGGTGGAAAATGTGGATTTGTGTCACCCTGTGTGTCCTGCTCTGCTCCCTTCATCCCCTGAGGATTCCAAACCCCGATTCTCATTGCCAAGCTCATCCCAGTGCAGCTCCTGCCCACTGCAGGGAGCTGGCAGCACAGGAATCTGATGGTTTGAAGGCTAAAAAGTGTTGGGATTTGGAACAAAAGCAGTCCCAGCCAAGTCCAGCACGTTCTTTGCAGCTCAGGAGTTTGGGGTTCAGGAACCGCTCCACAGGGAGACTGTGAAAGGTGAAAAGGAGGGAGTAAAAGGTTAGGAAAAAAGGAGACATTGTATTTTTAAATTTTAAGGGGTTTATTTTCAACTGAAACCCTGCCACAAGTGAATCTGCAGTGTTATATTCTCTATATGATGCACGTGATTTACTCATCTTCTAAAGCAAACCAAAAGTTATGTTTTTATAAAGCCCAAGAATCTGAGATTTGCATCAGAAATTTTCACAGCAGCGCATCCTCACATTTTTAATGAATCAGTGGCATTGTTTGCATCATGGTAACAAGCCAGCCAAGTAATTAATTGTGTAAAACAATCAAGGAGACTCAATAAGTCCTGAAATCATTCCATAAAAACACAGCAAGCTCAGGGAAGCAGCTCCCGCTCGTCCAGGATTTTTGTGTGCACATCTCTTCTGCCAGGCAAGAACAAATCCACACTGTCTCATTTCTCCAGAGGAAAACTTCCCATATCCAAGCAGCTTTCCCTGGGATGACAAAATCTTCAGGGGAGTTGTTCCTGTCCCCTGGAATAACAAAAACTAGAGGGGGGTTGTTCCTTCTCCCTGGAATAACAAAATCTTTGGTAGGGTTGTTCCTTTCCCCTGGGATAACAGAAATTCAGGGGGGTTGTTCCTTCCCCTGGAATAACAAATTCTTCATGGGGGTTGTTCCTGTCCCAGTCCCAGCTCTGTAATTCCAGTGGGTCATTAAAACTGAAAGCTCTTGAAGAATCAAATAGCAAAACCAGGGATTGATTGGAGCAAAAATAATTTCCTGTCAGAGCAAAACACGAGGAGAGAATAAAGCAGAGTTTGCTGCTCCTGGACAAAAATGGGATAAGGAAACATTTTGATGCCAGAGGCAGGCTGAGGTTTTACTTCACCACAGAAAGAGCATTTTCCCGTGGGTTTCCCAGGAAGCTGCAGAGGAGCTGGAAGGCCGAGCTGGCGTGGCAAGCCAGGCACACGTAGGTGGTGTAGAGCAGCAGCCCCAGCATGGCCAGGTTGAAGGAGTAGAAGAGAACCTTCTCCCAGGGCTCCATCAGGTAACTGCAGGTGATCAGCTCAAACTGGCAGAAGAGCCAGTACAGGTAACTCGGGGTGCTCTTCACATCCATCCCCAATCCCAGAGCTCCTGTGGGATGAAAGGTGGGGGATCATGGAAATGGGGACCTGGACATGGGAACCTGACATTGCTCCTGAAGGGTGGGGGATCATGGAAATGGGGACCTGGACATGGGAACCTGACACTGCACCTGAAGGGTGGGGGATCATGGAAATGGAACCTGGAAATGGGAACCTGATACTGCACCTGAAGGGTAGGGGATCATGGAAATGGGAACCTGGACATGGGAACCTGACATTGCTCCTGAAGGGTGGGGGATCATGGAAATGGGGACCTGGAAATGGGAACCTGACATTGCTCCTGAAGTGTGGGGGATCATGGACATGGGAACCTGGAAATGGGAACCTGACACTGCACCTGAAGGTTGGGGGAACATGGAAATGGAACCTGGAAATGGGAACCTGATACTGCACCTGAAGGGTGGGGGAACATGGAAATGAGAACCTGGACATGGGAACCTGACATTGCACCTGAAGGGTGGGGGATCATGGAAATGGAACCTGGAAATGGGAACCTGACATTGCTCCTGAAGGGTGGGGGATCATGGAAATGGAACCTGACACTGCACCAGCCTCACCAAGGAGGCTCCCTGAGAGCTCATTTCATCCATGAGCTGTGGCAATTCCATTCCCCAGGCCAAGCTCTGCCAGAATTTCACCTTGCACTGGGTTACTCAAGGCTCTGTTGGAGCAGCTTAATTAAAACTCCCTTTAAACCCTCTCTCCTTCCTCCTCCTCCTCCTCACCTGTGGATTTCTACACAGAATTTGCTACGAGGCTGATTCCTACCACTGCAGACTGCATTTTATGTCTTGTGCTCCAGTCGCTGCTGGAAGCTCCAGGTGCAAACTGGGAGCATGGAGAGCCCCACACAAACAGAATTCCAAGAAAAGGAAACTACACCCAGGTTCTCCAGCTTTTTCTGCACCAGGGAGGGAATTGATCTGTTGCCAGAATGAAATAATAATACTAATAATACTAATAATACTTATTCTATAACTACTACTACTATTACTACAACTAGTAATAATATTTATAATAATATGTTGTGTATAATATATTGTATATGATATATAATAATGTAAAATAACAATAAACACAGATTTCTTTTAAAGAAGAAATAAATCAATGCTAGTAGTTACTGAGTGTTGCACTCTGGCACCTGCAGGACACAGAACTGGAGAGGAAAAGGGAAAACTGGGCTATTTCAGTTATTGACACTTTCTGTCCTTTGGTGAATAAGAGGAAACAAACCAAAAACTCTGATTTCCCACTTTTTAATTGGGAAGTAAAGAACTCCTGGTGGTGTCAAAATCTGTGGAAAGAAATTTATCCCTCAGAAAGAAGCTACAATTAACTCCAGAGATCCAATCAGAGTGGGATTTTACCCTAAAAAATCCACTTCCCAGAGATTTTAGAGACATTTTGCTTCCATTTCTCCCCCACCTCTTCTCCTCCTGCCAGGTGAGTGAAACAAATGCCTCTGCAGTTCGAAGTATTAACAATTACTTGTGGCAATATCCTCATTTCCCATCCCATTTCTGCCCTTCCACACGATTTTTACTAAACCAGGGGACACCTGAGCCTCTTCCCACCAAGTGCATCACTCCGAGCCAAAACTGGGGATGTAAGAAGCAGAACTCACCTGTGCCCCAACACGGCCGGGCAGGGGATGCTCTGGAGCCTTGCAGGGAGCAGCTCCCGTGCAGATGGAGAGGCAGAGCCCAGCAGTCTGATCCTCAATTACAGAGCGTGTCCTCTGCTCCCCGCCCTCCTCCTCGCCTGCTGAAATCTCCCCTGGCCACAGCAGCACTCTGGTTTGTGCAATAATTTATGCTCTGCCTGCACCACGCTCAGGACACAGCACCTGGGTCTTGGACCGAGCCCAAGCTCGAGGACTCTGCAGGGAGGAGCACACCAGGCAAAAAAATATTTACAGTTCATGCCTTCCCTGATCTCCAGCCTCCCAAAACACCTCTGCCCCCGTGGGGCTTTCAGCTCCTCCAAGGGCCAATTCCATGTCTACACAGAATTATGGGGTTAAGCAGCCACAAAAATGTGGCACAGGAAGGCCTGCAGTGAAGGCACCACCTTCTTTTGCAACCTCTGATGGGAATCATTCTCAAACAGCTCCCAATCTCTGCATCTCCCAAACCTCATCCAGAAAGCCCGGGGTGGAGGGGATTTGGGGATGAGGCTTCTGTAAGGAAAAGAGGGTGAGTTTTCCTCAGAAAAGCTGCAAAATGAGAGCAGGCCACAAGTGCTGGAGGCATTTTAATGATCTAATTGGGCAAGTAAACCAGGCAGGAATCTGCATAATAGATGGTGTTCTAAACTATCTGCCTGCAGCCAGATCGTTTCCAAACATGAATCATGGGGACGATGTGCCACAAGCCATGTCTGAGCCTCACCTTCCCTCCCTCCTGTCCCAAACACAGCCCAAGCTCAGCTGCCAGCAAACCCTGCCCTGCTCCTGCAACCTTCTGCTTTTCCCCCTCGTCTTTTCCAACAAAATCAAGTTTCTGTTTAAGAACTCTCCCTTTCCCCTAGAAAATGCAGCAATGGGGAAGGACTGCCCCCGGCAGCAGCAGCCAAAATGCTCCGTTTTCAACCTTTCAGCCAAATTCTCCATGTCCAGCCCTTGTCCCTCAGGAGTTCCCGCTTCCAACCAGACTTTCTCAGCCATGGATTTCTGTGGAGTCTGGACGGCTGGGGCGGGAGGCTGCAGGCAGGTAGAGATATTAGAAAAGGAAAAATAAAATTTGGTTTAGGCCCTGCTACTCTAGCTAAGCTAGCAGCATCTGACTGTGCTTCTCACAGAATCCTGGGATGGTTGGGGTGGAAGTGATGCCTCAGGTTTGAGCTTTTCTATTTTTCACATTCTGAGCTACTTTAGTGCATGGGTCTGAACTTCATATTATGGGATGGTGAGCTCTGTGCACAGAGCAGGGAGACAAAACAATTCCTGCTCCAGCTGGGCACCAAGGACAAATGAGCCAAATCTCAGCCCAGGAGCACAAACCCCGTGGGCTGGAGAGAGAAAAACAAGCAGGGTGGGAGTGCCTGGGCTAAAGCTGGGCTGGGACAATGAACTGCAAGGTGCAAATGGAGCAGAGCTGATCCCAGGGAGAGACCCCGGGAGCGCTCACGCATTTTGGGGCCATTTTGGGTCATCTTGGGGGCAGCCCTGGCTGGGCTCTGGTGCTGTCCAAGGTGGATCCATGGAGGAGATCCTTGGAATCAATCCCTGCTTTATTCTGGGACTCTGCCCAGCCTGCACAGGGCATCAGAAGCAGTGAAGTGCACAAGGGGGGAGTTTTCCTCTGCAGCTCCAGGGCTGCTGGAGATGGGCCTGCTCTCCTCTGGGAATGCAGGGCAGGAGAAAGCTGCTCCTCTGGGAATGCAGTGGGCAAAGGCTGCTGGGCTGTTCCCAGCACCTCAGATTGGATCCAGGTAGGAATGCTTGGCTCCTCCCCTGGGTGGAGCATCTCCCATGGGATGGTGGAATTTGATCAGCCCTGCAGGGACACTCACTGGCCATGGACAGCAGATAATTAATAATTAATGGCCCATGGACAGCAGAGATCTCCTGGAGGGAGGGTTGGCTGTGGGAGAGAGAAAGAAAACTGCCCCAAGAACAGAGAGAACTGCCCCAGCTGGCCCATTAGCAGAGGATGTCCCTGTGAGCCCCATTACCAGAGGATGTGCCCCCAGAGTTATGAGGGATGGGCCATGGAAGGGATAAAGGACACTGCTCCACCTGGATTTAACAGCTGGTGTAAAATACACACCTCTGGTTCCATCCTGCATTGCAGCCTCAGACAAGGACACCCCACAGAAACTGGATAAGGAATTTCTGGGGCTCCATCAGGAGTTTATCTGGGCTGCACTGCTGGGGCTGACTTGCTGCTGTTTGGGATGCAAATCCCAGAGTTTAATTAGGACATTGCTGCCTGCCAGAGTCACCCCATTTCCCACAGCTCCCCACACCTGCCAGACCTGTCCAGGAGCTTCCTCAGCCCTGCATCAAGGCAGGTCATTAACCAAGAGAGAGCACAGAGCTGGGATCTGCAGGAGCACAGGAATGTGCATGGAATATGCAAGGAATTGGCCCAGAGGATGGGGCACAGCCTATTTCAGCTCCAGGGTGACAGTGACAGTGTCACAAATGAGTGTCCCATAAAAGCTGGCCAGGGAATTAGGGCAGCTCTGAAACCCAGAACTGCCCCGAAGGCTTTTAAATAAAGATCCCCTTTCCTATTACCTCCTTTCTAAAATTATCTCAAGTTTCATTTCCAAGTTGGAGAAAAGGCAACACCTGCTCAGCTGGGCTCTGCTTCCTCTGAGCTGGCACCAATACTTATCCCCCTCAGTTCTTCCCCCGTGCTGCCCAGGCTGGGACATCCCTCACCTGACACCTGCTGTGCTTCCAGGGGCAAAACAAATTAACTGGGAAGGAAAAGCTGCCTAAAACAGGCTGAAATCTAGAATGGCACAGATACAAAGCCATGAGGGACTGGCAGAGATGGGATTTAGAGCTGATTAAACTGGGAATTCTTGAGAGCAAGTTCTGACCACGCTGTTCTCTAATTTCCAGGATCATTCTGTATTTTTACTGTAAATCAGGGGTGATGCCACCCTTGCTATCTTGCAGATCTTCAGCACACATTGTACAAGAACTCTGACTGAAGCAGTAAGAAATAAATTTTATTTGCTTCTCATAAAGAAATAGCAGCATTTTTATAACAGTTTTACACCTGTAGAGGAAATGTTTGTAGTCTTAACAAGCACAGGTCTGTCAAACACTGTGGGAGATTTTATTATCAGGATTTTAAAGAGAATAAAGTACACCTGGGAATGTTCAAGGCCAGGTTGGAACAGCCTGGGATAGTGGGAGGTGTCCCTGCCCCTGGCAGGGGGTGGAAGTGGATGAGCTTTAAGGTCCCTGCAACCCAAACCAGTCTGGGATTCTATTTTGTGATTCCCAACCAGATTATTCAAATAATGAACTGGAATACCCAAAGATTCTTCTTCCTGTCATTAATCTGCAGAAAATTCCTTCAGAACACCCTGCTAAAGGTGACAGCCCAGGATGGGAATCAGGGATTTTCCAGTGCTCAGGGATCTCACATTCCCTCTCCCTGCCATTGCCTCTTGTTCCCTCTCCTCTCCTCATTCTGCTTGGAAATTGTGAACAGTGGGAATAAACACACTCCAGAAATGCTCATCCCTTCTCCAGGAATTCAGCTGCCTGATTCCATCCCCAGAAATGCTCCATCCCTTCTCCAGGAGGATTCAGCTGCCTGATTCCATCCCCAGAAATGCTCCATCCCTTCTCCAGGAGGATTCAGCTGCCTGATTCCATCCCAGGAATGCTCCATCCCTTCTCCAGGAGGATTCAGCTGCCTGATTCCATCCCCAGAAATGTCCCATCCCTTCCCCAGGAGGATTCAGCTGCCTGATTCCATCCCAGAAATGCTCCATCCCTTCTCCAGGAGGATTCAGCTGCCTGATTCCATCCCAGGAATGCTCATCCCTTCTCCAGGAGGATTCAGCTGCCTGATTCCATCCCCAGAAATGCTCCATCCCTTCTCCAGGAGGATTCAGCTGCCTGATTCCATCCCAGAAATGCTCCATCCCTTCTCCAGGAGGATTCAGCTGCCTGATTCCATCCCCAAAGCTGTCCCAAAACCCAGCCCAGCTGCAGCAGAGACTGGGAGGGCTCTGGAGAGAGCAGTGAGGAATTTGAAATCCCTGCAGCACGAAACCTTCCTCCAGCTCATGCTGGGACCAGAGGGAATGCTGCACAGGCCTGGAATGTGCAAAGGGAATCATCAAAAGGACATTTTGGAGTTAATAATTAGCAATAATATAAATATAAAATAATAATGGGGTGTGCTCACTTCCCTCTCCCAGCTGTGCCAGCAACCATGGGCAGGAGCTGAGGATCCACCTGGGCTGTGCAGGAGATGCCTCTGGGAGATAAATCAGCACAGGGTGAGGTCCAGGGAGCTGGGTTTAGGAGGAAAGGCAGGGAATTGAAATTTGGGCTTTTTAGGAAAATATTCAGTGATTTTTGAATCAGCTCAGTGAATTTTTTAGGCCCCAAAGTGGCCACATCAGCCTGTATTTGTCTCAAACCTGCCTCAAAAGAGTATTTCTCAATGTCATCAGAGTGAAACTATTCTTAAGCCTATTTAAAGTAAATTTTCCTGTGTCTCCCCACTTTTAAAATTCTGTTTGGATCCCTGGGGCTCTATAACTCTGAGGAAGAAGAAAATCCCACGGAGCTGTGGAAGGAAAATGGGGAGTAGGTGATGGATAATAATGGGGAGGTTTTCAGAAGTTTCTCTTCCACTGAGGAATCAGCCCATGGGGGAGGCTAAAACACAGAAGTGCATCTTTTGCCAAACTATTTTCTATTTCTTGCTCTCCTGGCCCCACAAATCTGGAACCTCCAGCTTCTTTCAGTCAGCTCTGGCCACACTTGGTGGCAACATCTCTCAGAAAAATGGATCCACCTTCTCTTTTATTTCTGGGTGACAAAACTGATTCATTGAGGAAGAGATTTTGAGGCACATTTTTCTAAATCTTGATTAAGAAATCCTTGATTTTTCTTGTAGAATTTTCCTAATCTTGATGTATTTTCTCACAGAAAGCAAATCTGCATTTCTGCCCTGCCAACATCATCAGTGCTGCTGCTGCTTTATTCACATTATTTTGACAGAGGTTCAGACCTTTCCCTGGATATGAATCCTCTTTATTTAGATATTTCTTTTACACATGTCCTAGTTTTTTCTGGGACTGTGGTCCAGAGAAAGAAACAGGAATTTTTTCAGGGTAATAGTGGTTATTTCTCCCGTGGGGAAATTTTTCCTGGTCAGTTATTTATTCCCATCAAATCCTGCTTGGTGTGAAGTTTCCCAGGTTTTATTGCTGTCTTCTGGAAACTCTCTCCCACTTTGCAAAGCAGAGGTTTCTGTTGTGCAGATTTATTTGCAACGGAATCAAGCACTCCCAGAGGGGAGTTGTTTCTCTCCACACACCTAAAATGTGGATGCTTTGTTAAATATGATGCAGTTATTTGGTAAATTAATTGATTAGAACTGGAATTTTGCAGTTTTAATCTTTGTTCTGCCTCGGCCCCCTCAGAGCTGCCACGGGGATCATTTTTAACATTTCTCTTTTCTTTCTCCCCCTTTATATCCTCCTCTTACTAAGAGCCATTTGTCACTGTGGAATTTTCAGAATTTTAGTGCAGATGTAAAAATATCTTCTTTTGTACATATCCATCTTTATGATTAATAACAGACTGGCCTAAAAAGAGCTATTCCTTTCAGAATTATGAAAGGCTCTCATCCCATCTCCTCACCCCATCTGAAACGAGGACATTTTCACTCCTGGAAAAAAAAAAAAGTGAGGTGTTGCCACTCCTCTAAATCTAAACCTGATCTCCCAGACTCATTAAATCACCAGGGAGGGTGGAGATTTCCTGGAAAGTGCAGCCCTAGTGATCAAGGGATGGATAACTTCAGCTCAGGACAGGGATCTGCAGGTGCCAGACTTTATTTCTTTGTTTTATTTCCTGCCAGCCTCTCCAGTGGAACTCTCCCAGGTGACAAGTCTTAAATTCTTTTTTGCCAGGGAGGGATTAAATGTGTGAGATGGTAAAGAACTAAATTAAAGAATAATCCCAGGCCTATTTTAAAACTAAATCCTGAGGCTGTCAGGAGGCAGAGTGGGGTTAAGGAGCTCTGTGGGAGCAGTGAGAAAGCAGAGGATTGCAGCCTCTGGAATTCTGGCACTGAGGAAGATCCCAAGATATTTACACCTTTACACCACGTTCTTTTACAGCTTTGATGGAGTTAAACACACCAAAATAGAGCTCAAGGGGGAAATGACACTATTTATCCTTTAAACACACAGCCATGAATGTGATTAAATAATGGAGCAAATTGCTGTCAAAATGCATTCTGAGAGAAGATCTAGGATTGAAAGGAGCGTGGAAAGAATGATTACATTGGATTTCCCCATTTTTTATTTATGCACTGGGCTGTACAAATTCCACATCCCTCCCAAGCAGCCCCACTGATCCCCCACATTCCCACAAACCCAGAATTGTGTGGAGGAGGACACAGGCTGAGGGTCACTGGGACCATTTCTGTGCTGAAATGTTTCCAGAGCAGGGTCCCAGTGAAAAACCTTTCCATTTCAGATTGCTCAGCAGAACCTGGCTGTTTGCAAAAAGCCATTTTCAGCCCCAGCACTTCATTAAATGTCTCCTGGTACCAGAGAGGAACAAGTGAACCTTAAGGAAGTAATGGAGCAGCTTGAGAAGTGGCAACTTTTTCAAACCTGCATTATTCCACCCCAATATAACTTAGCCAACATTTAAAATCTATTTTCATTTTAAATCAGGCTTTCTTGCTCCTTCAGAGAGGTTCTATCTGACTGACTTTTTTTTTTATTGTCCCTTCTGCCTCGATATTTGTCCCTGTGAGACTCCTCAGACATTTAAGGACCTGTTTTATTGGGGTCAGAGGCCTTTCTGAGCTGCCATCAAATTCCCTGGACAAGGACACTTGAATTTCCTCCCATCTTCCCCAACTCCTGACTCCAGACTGTTTGGGAGGGAGCTCTTGGTGGTGACTCAGAGCTGAAGGTCACACAAGGCAACATTTACTGCCCCTGCTGCAGCTCCAGCTCCTGCATTTCACCTTCTCCCTCCACCCCAGCACTGCAGATGCTCCCGAGAGGGAGAAACTGGGGAAGATAAAGAAAAAGACCCTAAATTCTTACAAATAATAGGTAATAACTACTAGAGGAACAGGATATTTGTGCATTAGGTGTTGTATTCATTTCTCTTATAGTATTCATTTCTCTTATTTCCCTTATAGTATTCATTTCTCTTCTCTTGTACTCATTTCTCTTTAATTTCCAATATTTGGGTTTTTTCCCCGTGGTTCTGCTGTTCCACGTGTGACTGAAGCAACTCTTGCTGAAGGGAACTCTTGAAAAGGCACTGAAGGAGTGGGGTCTTCCTTCTCAGGCTGCAGATCCACCTCCCTCCACTTCCAAAGGCTTCTGTGAGTCAAGATCTCCAGGAATGTTCAGCTCTAGACAGACCAGACAAAGAAAAACAATGGAGGAGAGATGGGTGAATGTGCAGGCAGCCCCCAGATCCTGACATTGTGCTGTGCTTTCCTCTCCTCACATCCACCAAGTCAGGAATTAATTCCTGTTGCTCCTGCTTGGGAGCAGAACCAGCAGAGCCCAGATTTTGGCTGCTGGCCCAGCTCCCCTGACAGAAGAGCCTCAGCCACCTCCTGTTCCGTTCCCCATCCACAGCAGCTCGTGTTTGTTACACACTGAGTGCTGCTCCTCCGTGCTCAGCCAAGCTGGGAAATCATTCCTTGGCTTTTCCCTTCCAGCCAGGAGCAGAGAGGAGGAGCTGCTCCGTGTGCACACCGATCTCAGGCTTGGCTTCCAAAGCCCAGCAGGAATTCTCTCATGAAGGTGTTTCTGCTCAGGTGAGCTGCCTGTCCTCTGGCACATTTCTTATGCTCAGAAGTTGAAGTAGGAAAAAATCCTTCCCTGTGAGGGTGGGGAGGCTCTGGAATGGGATTGCCAGAGAAGCTCTGGCTGCCCCTGGATGCCTGGCAGTGCCCAAGGCCAGGCTGGATGGGGCTTGGAGTAGCCTGGGACAGTGGGAGGTGGCTTTCTGTGGCCTTTTTCACAGAATTCCCAGAATCACTGGGTTGGAAGAGACCTTCAAGATCATCGAGTCCAACCCAGCCCCAACACCTCAACCAAACCCTGGCACTCAGTGCCACATCCAGGCTTTGTTAAAACACTTTTTAGGAAGCAATGACTGATTCTGCCAGCCAAGAAAAGTGCAAATCCCTGCTCCTAATTTGTGGGGCACTACTCATGGATTGGGAATGGGCTGCTGGGAGCCAGAGCCCCAGGATCAGGAGCTGCTGCTGTCAGCAGCTGATCAGGTTGCTGCCTGCATGTCCTCACCTCCCTTATTAAGTGAACCTGAGGTGATTTTCTCTCCACATCCCAGGTTTCCTGGATTTTCTGGAGAATCCCAGAGTTGATAATAAGCAAAAAAATCACGAGGCACAGCATTAACAGTGGACTCACAACGAGAAGATTTCCCCCTGTATTTTGAAGTTTCATTTTCTTGGCAGAGCTGCTCTCCTGACTTCCAATTCGAGCAGGGAGGTCAGCACAGAACAATGTTTTTGGAGGAGTCACGAGCTATAAATAAATCCCTTCATCCAGCAGATAAACAGCCGAGGGATCCATGGAATTCCATCCCAGCCCTTCCACTGCTCCTCCTTCTTCTGCCCCTTTTCCAGCAGCTGAAGGAGCTGCCAGTCACTCCCCCTTCCCAAAGAGAAACTGGGAATGTGGCACGTTCTGGGAGCTGGGAATGCTGAAAGCACTGAGGCTGGCGGGGAGAAAAGGTGGATTTAGGATCATCTCGCTCCCACCAGCTTTTTCCACGTGCAGAAAGGAGCTGGAAGCAGCAGCAGGGAAGCCCACAGATGTTTGAAGCTCATTCCCACATCTGGTGGCAGCTTCTGGTGCCTCAGGAGGCCGAGGAGTGATGTGGGAACTGGAAATTCAAGCAAAGTCACAAAATTAAACGGCAGTCAGACAATTCCCCCCATTCAATCCCAGCTCCAAGGCAGCAAATCTGCATCCTGAGGAAGCAGATGGTGCTGTGGATGGAGATCTCACCACGTGGGGAGGAGGAGAGACGCTGCTGACAGCTGAAGGCTCCAGCCCAGGCAGCTATTTTGGGCAAAGCACGCCATTCCCATCACAGCCAACATATTGCCCAGGAGAAGCCATGCTACTGATGCCTCAGGTTTGGCTTTTCCATGTTTCACATTCTGTGCTGCTTTAGTGTGTGGGGCTGAGCTCCATATTATGGGATGGTGAGCTCTGTGCAGAGAGCAGGGAGACAAAACAATTCCTGCTCCAGCTGGGCACCAAGGACAAATGAGCCAAATCTCAGCCCAGGAGCACAAACCCCGTGGGCTGGAGAGAGAAAAACAAGCAGGGTGGGAGTGCCTGGGCTAAAGCTGGGCTGGGACAATGAACTGCAAGGTGCAAATGGAGCAGAGCTGATCCCAGGGAGAGACCCCGGGAGCGCTCGTGCATTTTGGGGCCATTTTGGGTCATCTTGGGGGCAGCCCTGGCTGGGCTCTGGTGCTCATTCATCTGCCTTGCCCGAGGAAATCTAAACTAACCCAGAGCTGACTGATCTCAATCCTGCCTCAGAAGGCTTCACTTGTTGGGTTTTATCAAGAATTTGGTCAAGGGAAGGTGTCAGGGCTGGAATGAAGCTCTGGAATAGCCAAGGCACCGAGTGAGATCTGGATTTTACACTCTGCAGTCAGCTGAGGGCACAGCTAATTTTAGCCTCAGAGAAGTCACCAAAAAAGGCACCTGTAACCTCAGCTCCCCTCTCACCTCAGCTTTGGGACAAGCCTGGCCTAAGGATTTAATCCTGAATTTAAGCCTGTCATGTTCTGCATCCAAAAGTGCCTCAGAGTGAAAATGTGAGGCATTCAAATGTATAAATCAATTTTGCAGCCCTTTGCTTAATGCAAATGAAACAGTCTGCACCACAGACACCAAACAGCTGCTAAACAGAGTAAAAATTAATGAAGAAGAAAATGAAGATTGCTTTGCTGCTGCATTTTATCAATTTATGCCCAGACCTGAGGAAGGTTTGTGAGAGCACTGCCAGTTTGCAGAGCCATTCCAGACTGCTGAGCTCCCATTTCCATTCTCCTGGCGTGTCCTGGAGTTCTCTGGGCAAGGGGGGAGTTTGAGGGGCATGAATTCCCCAGCAGTGCTGCACAAACACTCCCTGCTCGGTCATTTCCCAATTTTCAGGGAGTTCACTCCTGGAAAATCTGTCTGGAATAATCTCTGTCTCCCAAAATATGCCATGCCCTGGGGAGGTGGATTCCAAACCAATATTTTAGGGATTGTGCTGCCACCAAGAAAAGACTCCCAGCCACTTCAGCAGCCAAATTTTTGGGGCAATTCCAGAACTGGGGCAATTCAAGGCTCTGTAAGTGGGCAAACCCCAGAATTTTCTTCTGAAATCCATCCCAGGTTAAACTTCTCCATGAAATTAACCTTGACATCTTTCCTTGATGTACCACCAGGTAGTTTGGCTCTGATATTCCAAGTGAGTAAGAAAATGTAAAGGTTAACCAACAACATTGGGAAACGAGATAAATTATTGTTCTCTGACAAAAATGTTACTTCCAGGTATAAATTACATCCTATAAAATGAAAACTTTGTATTTAAAATGAAAATTCTATATTTAGAATGAATATAGAATGAATGTGAACAGAGAATGAATATATTTAGAGTGAATACATAATTCTTGAGAAACCAAGAGTTATATTCCCTGAGTAAGGCAGGTGTGGTATTTCCACCCCAGGCTCCTGCAGGTATTTAACCAGGATGTCTTCAAATTTATCATTTATATATAATAATTTCATTGCTAATTTATAGATAATAATTTCACTATTATATATATATTAATCTCACAATAGTGGAATACATACATTTCATTGTATATATTATGTGTATTTAATTGTATCAATTATATATTAATATATAATATAATAATATACTAATATTGTATATAATATATATAATAATTTCACACACTGCACTGGGCAGGTATTTAACCTGCAGGTATTTAACCAGGATGTGTTCATATTTATAATTTATATATAAAAATTTCATTGCTAATTTATAGATAATAATTCCATTATATATATATAAATGTCACAATAGTGGAATATATATATATTTCACTGTATATATTATGTATATTTAATTGTATTAATTATATATTAATACATAATATGATAATATACTAAAATTATATATAATATCTCTAATAATTTCACACACTGCACTGGGCAGGTATTTAACCAGGAAGTTAAAGAGTTTTTCCCTGCTATTATTTTTATTTAAGTTATGCTTGTAAGGACATTCACAAAATGAGGCTTCCTCCAATCAGAACCATTGAACTTTATTGAATACAAGCAAGAAGTGACAAAGATAAACATGTTGGTATTGTTCAAACTAGCAAACAGAGTTTCTCCATTATCTCACTCTCTATTTTCATTCTGGGTCCCACAGAAATTGCCTAGAAAAGCCGAATGCCGCTTGGGAAAATTGGGAAGATAATTCCCAGGTGTATTCTGTTTATAACCCACAACTCCGGTGTGCTGGAGAGCTGAGCAAAGAACTCCCGTGTGCAGGAGCAGATGATTTGGTTCAGCAGCCAAAACAGGGGAACAAGTGATGCCCCGACGCTTTCACACTTTGGGCCAGCAGGAGGAGGAGCTGTTGAGCAAGGAATGCTTTCCCAGTTTTCCAAGAGGATCTTTCTCCACTTCGTTCACAAACCCGGCTCAGAAATCTCTCCTCATTCCTCTCACAAGTGACCCAAAGGTAGAATTAAACAGCAGCTGTTGCCCCGAGCATTGCTGAGGTTTTATTGCTGATTTTTAAAGGAACCTGTGGGTGCTGGAGTTCTGCTCCTGCCCTGGGAAGAGCTGCAGGGGAGCAGAATGAACCCTGAAATTGGGAATTTTTTTGGCTCGAGCCACTGGGCTGGCTCAATAATTATTGCATTTTTATCTCCTTGTTTGGTTTGTGTTAGGGTCGGGATTGAAGCGTCTGAGATGTAATTTGTGTTTGGATGTTTATTATCTCATCTCTATTGCAGTTTTATGGGCTGTGAGTTCTGCAGTACTTTAGCAGTAAGTTAGGTCTGCTAAGGTTAAACTGTCTCATTAAGAAACGACACAAATTATTTTTACTTTTAACTTAATAATTAATTATTTGAAGTCTGCAATGCAGACTTTTCTAACTAATTATAAAATACTATTTAAACTTAAGAAAAATAAAGTTAAGAAGAAGAACGAGACACTGCTTTAAAACTTCTATTTTGTTTTATATATATATATTACTATATTGTAAAACTTTGTAGGCTCTGGGACCTCCTCATTTCCCTCCACAATTCAAAACTGCCAACAGGGAAACACAACTTCACAGGAGTCACATTGATATTGCAGTAAAATGGCAAATAAATAATGAATTAATTGGTGAGAGAGAGCACCATCCTCCTTATTTTACATTTATTTTTTCTCTCCTTAAGTATAAAATTAATAGAATTTAGAAGCCATGATAGAGGTAGTGATATAATAATATTATAGAATATATATTAACAATATTATTAATATTATTAACAATATTATTGTAGCTAATAAACAGTGACACATTTATATTGCAGCAAAGTGACAAATAAATTGTGAATTGGTTGGTAAGAAAGAGCAGCATTCCTCCTATTTTGCATTTATTTTATCTTCCCCTAACATAAAACTAATAGAAATTTAAAAGCCATAATAGTGATATTAGTGATATTATTAGAATTATTAGCTACACAGTCTGTAGCTAATAGACAGTGACACATTTATATTTCAGTAAAATGACAAATAAATAACAAATTAATTGGTGGGAGAGAGCATCATCCTTCTTATTTTACATTTATTTTATCTCTCCTTAAGGATAAAATTAATAGAATTTTAAAAGCCATAATAGAGATAGTGATATTAATGATATTATTAGAATTATTAGCTACACAGTCTGTAGCTAATAGACAGTGCCACATTTATATTGCAGTAAAATGACAAATAATGAAATGGTTGGTGGCAGTGAGCAGCACCCTCCTTATTTTACATTTAAAGATAAAAGATAAAATCTTTCCCTAATATAAAACTAATAGAAATTTAAAAGCTCAATAAATATCATTAATATCAACAATATCATTAGAACTTTTGGCTACACAGCTTTTTATCAGCTGCACATTTCTGTAGGATCAAAAATATAATTTCCTTGGGGGTTCTTATTTACCCCTGTTCAGGACACAGCCTCAGTTTTCCTGGAGCATTCATCAAGTACTTTCAGTTAATTAATCAGCCTCATTAGCTGCAGGAGCTGCAACCTTATTCCCCAACTCACAAGTGCAGATTTTGGCATTTTGGGTAAAAAAAAATAATCTGTGGCTCAGCACAAGCACGTCGTGACAGAGGGGCAGATAAAGGGGAGAGGTTTTTCTGGGCCTGAAATGTAAAATTTTGGATAAAATGCTAACAGAGTGGTTTGCACCTCTCACATTTAAAGCAGCATCATGGTTGTAGTTAATATTTGTCATTAATTTTGCTGTTTCTCGGAGCTGGATGTGAGAATGGGACACCGAAAGGCTGAAATTAGAACTTTGGGTTGAGCAGGCTGGGGGCTCTGTCATTTATTTCAGCTGAGCTTTGGAACAAGTGGCAAAACAAAGAATTTACAGCACAGCAACAACAGCGCAGAGGGAGTGGGAGCTGCTGGAAAACCTGGGATGCTCCCGGCTGAAATTTACCATTTTCCAGTCAGAATTTCAGGTTTGGGGTTTGGGGCTGGATAATTCACTTTGTGTTTGAGGCGTTGGATTCTCGTGCTGGCTCCGACGCTCTCTGAGTCTGGTTGATGGATTTTGTGTTTTGTGCCCCACAGCTGGCAGCAAACAGCTCAGGCACGGCCTTGAATTGTTTCTATTTAAATATAAATATTTATGTTATCTGTTATTCTGCTCACACACACAGCTCGTGGTTTTCAGTGCTGTCAGCGCAGCAAAATGGCAATTTACACAAAGGGGGCAGAGAAAGAAGAGAGATGCTTTGGGCTTTTTCCCAACAAAATGCTACCCTGGCAAACTCTACTCTAAGTTTAATAATTGACAAAATCCTGCTTTGTTTCCGTTTTGACTGCGAGCTTGTGAAGGGAACTGGGGAACACGCCAGGGTCAATTTCATCCTTTAGAAGAACCCCAGGATGGTTTGTGTTGGCAGGGACTTTAGGGGCATCTCATCCTATGGGCAGGGACACTTCCCGCTATCCCAGGCGGCTGCAAGAACACTTTGATTAAATAACTTTGATTAAATAATGTTTAATTACACTTTTAAATAATTTTAATTTTGAAAAATTATTTAAAATAAATTGATTTTATTAAAATCACTTTGATTAAATAATTTTGATTTTTTAATTTTAAAAAATTTTTATTTCGATTCAAATCACTTTGATTACATAATTTTTTTCTTTTTCCCGGCTCTTTCCCCAGCAGTTCCCAGCCTACAACTCCCAGCATGCCCCGCACCCCGCCCGCACCGGCGCGCTCCCGCGGGGGCTGCCGGGATTTGTAGTTTAGCGGCGCGGCGGGGGCGGCGGCCGGGACGCTCCGCCCGGGTGGAAGGAGGGCGGGCCGGCGCCGGGCGCGGGGGACACGGGACGCAGGTACCGCGGGCGGCCCCGGCAGCCACCTCCCGACCGAGCCGCGGCGCGCAGCGGCGTTCAGGAGGCATCCGGCGGCGCAGCGCTCGGCGCATCCATCGGCGGGCCCGCGCCCCCGCGGCACGGACGGGACGCCGCGGGGCCGGGGCGCGGCCGCCGGGAGCAGCGGGAGCGGAGCCGCAGCGAGCGGAGCGGAGCGGAGCAGAACGGAGCGCGGGGCTCGGCGCTGCCCGGCCGGCCGAGCATGCACTGAGCGAGCGGCCCCGGGCTCGGAGCCGCCCCGCTGCATGCTGTGGGGAGACACGGTCGCGATAATAAATGATAGAGGATACAATGACTTTGCTGTCTCTGCTGGGTCGGATCATGCGTTACTTCTTGCTCAGACCGGAGACCCTGTTCTTGCTGTGCATCAGCCTGGCCCTGTGGAGTTATTTCTTCCACACGGATGAGGTGAAAACCATTGTTAAGTCCAGCAGGGATGCGGTGAAGATGGTGAAGGGCAAGGTGGCCGAGATCATGCAGAATGACAGGCTCGGGGGTTTAGACGTGCTGGACGCTGAGTTCTCCAAGACCTGGGAGTTCAAGAGCCACAACGTGGCTGTCTACTCCATCCAAGGCCGCAGGGATCACATGGAGGACAGGTTCGAAGTAATCACCGACCTGGTGAACAAGACTCACCCCTCCATCTTCGGGATATTTGATGGGCACGGAGGAGAGGCAAGTGCTCAGCTGGAAAAAACCAATAATTCAACAACACCAGAAAAAAAAAAGGGGGGGTGCGGGAGGGAGGATGGTCCAAGGCAAGGCGTGGATGTGTTCTCACCCACCAGGTTTGTGTGGCTGTCTTCTACATTGTGGGGAGGGGATTTCCTTGCTTTTTGGAGGGCGGTGGATGTCTCGAAAAAAGGGCTGTGTAATCCTGCCTTCCCTTTATCCCTCCTTACCCCTTCCGCGCTCAGCACGGCGCAAATGTGTCCGTACCCCCTTTGCCCTTTGCAGTAGTAGAGGTTTAATTGAAGGAAAGGCTGCTGGAGGTGGCTCTGACGTGCGTGGAATAACGATGATGAGCACAAACTCCCCGGAGTCATCTTTTGTTACAGCCAAGTGTGCTGTGATGTGATTTTGGCAGCGGGCTGGCTTCTCCCCCGGACAGAGCCGGGCTCATCGGCAGAGGTGAAACAGGAGCGCTGCTGGAGGATGCTAAAGCGTGTGTGTGGAAAATGTGCTGTGGGTAATTGCCTGTCCAGGGAGCCGAGCGCGGTGTTGGGGCATTGTGTTTGGGAGTTTATGTCATTAAAGAGCGCTGTGCCTGCCCTGGAGGGAAGGCAGCCAAGCCAAGGCATCGTGGCGCTCGCTGCTGGGCGACCTCGCCGCTCTGCCGGGCACGCCGACGATCGGGATATTCCGTGGTTTGCGGATGACAAATGTTGGAACTGCAGCTTCCTCTGCCTTTAGGATGTGGTGCTGCCACGCAGCTTTTGGTGTGGCACAAGGCACGCGTTTCGTAACTCTGGGCAAGGACGAGGAGTTCGTCCTTGTGTGGCACAGCAGCTCCGGCTGGGCGTGAGGGAACCCGCCGGGGTGACGGGAGAAATGGTGGGAATTTTCTGTGAGGGAGGGTGTTCCTCCAGCTGCTCCCCCGGATCCAAGAGTCCAGATCCTTCCTGGAAAAGCTCTGGCAGTGCCCAGGCACTCACGGGGCACAGGGGTGGCAGCTGCTGCCCTGCTAAACCTGGAAGGGCTCCTGGAAAATCCAGGCCCTGGGCTCGGCATCGGGAGCCGCTGCCAGCCTCGGGAAGGGACCTGGGCTCTCCTCGCAGTGTCGGCTCTTTGGCCCCCTTTAAATTAACGCAAACTCTTTGGGTATTGAGGATTGTCGACTTGATAAAAAACGCCGAGCCCTGGTTTGGGGTATTCTGTCTGATTTCAGGTGGGCACAGCGGTGCCAGCTCCTCCTGGCGTTCTCGGGCCAGCTCCCTGCGCACGGAGGAGCACGGGTGGCACTGTCCGTGGGACACGGGTGGCACTGTCCGTGTGTCCCTTCCCAGCTTTTCCCGGAGGAACAGGAGCCCTGAGCAGTTCCCTGGGGCCATCTGGCTCTTTAGTGGCCGGCAGGAAGGTGCCTTTGTGCGAGCTGAGCTTCCTTGCGGGAACCGAGCGGCCCCAGCAATGGGGGCAGGACCCGAGCGCTGTTTTCAACCAGAGCTTGTGGGATCCGGCGTGAAAGGGGGATCTGATTTCTTTCATTAATTTTGTAGCTTGCCCTGCACGAAATGGCAAGGCTGAGGGTATTGGATGACCCCCAGCTAACGCAGGGAATGTTGGCATTTAGCTAACGTGCCCCGTGGATGTTGCCTGCT
Organism: Haemorhous mexicanus; assembly: GCF_027477595.1. Lineage (NCBI taxonomy): Eukaryota > Metazoa > Chordata > Aves > Passeriformes > Fringillidae > Haemorhous > Haemorhous mexicanus. The sequence goes on from NC_082350.1 coordinate 24,764,953, forward strand.
TTGTTGGGCGTCTTGAAATTCCACCCATGGCAGGCGGGAATGCCGGATCCGTGGAAAACTCATGGGCCTTTTGTATTCTGCTTCCTCAGAACTTGCTCGGATGGATTCAGTGGCAAAGTACAGGCAGGTTTTTAATTTTGAAAGGTTCAGCAGAACTCTCCCCAGATCTTTCTAAATTTAGTGGTTTATAAATGTACCCGTCTCGCATCTGTTATTCATAATGGAATCCGAAGTGTTCTTCATGGCCTTTACTCCTACAAAAATAAGTTGAGGACCTAATTAGTTTGGAGTTTTACATTTTAGGTAAAACTGTTCAGAAGAACATGAACTGTGCGCTGTGCATACAGAAAAAAAAAAAGAAATAATGAGGAACGTGTTTTTTTCTAAGCAGGTTTTGTAATTTTGAGTAGAAAACAAGAGAGAAGAAATAAAAATTTATGCTCTTATTTAATCCCTAGTACATAATACTACATTTTAAGTCTCTGTTTGAATGGGGGGTTTGTATGTCTTCATTTATTTTCATTTTTTAAAAACATCAAATGCTCTGTGAAACGCTTCATCTACGCACTTGGCAAAGCCTTTGTGAAGGTTAAATTTTCCATATGGGCTCCCATTAAATTTCTTTATGTATATTTCAGGAATAAAGAACAGCTGATCCCTGGGGTTATGCGTGAAACAGACTGTTCTGTATGGGGAGAAATTTGTTTTTCCCAACAGCCAATACCAGGAATGAGATGCCAGATGAATTATTTCCAGCTATATGCAAGGGAGCCTGTCTCCATTAATTACTTCCTGCCATATCCCATTGAAGTGGAAGGATGGAGGAGCATGATTCAAGCAGCTTCAATTACTGAGCACTGCTAATTTATTAAGATTTCTGGGCTTTCATATCACCGACATTTTGCATAAATTCCGCTTTTCTCTTATGTCATTTCCTCTTCCAGCTTCCAGTTTTAGCCTGGATAGGTTGGCAGACATTGCTTTGGATTTTGTGGGTGGCTTGAGAAGGGAGTAAGCAAAAATAATTATGAATGCTCTGGTTTGCTGCAGTAACTGCTGAAAGGCAAGAATATTTCAGAGAGAAAATTGGATGGTGGGGTGTGTAGTGCAAGCTTTTATTAAAGGTTAGTTTCTTGGAGAAACTTTTTTTATTAAAGGTTAGTGTCTTGGAGATATAATGGTAATGATGATGATGATGATGATGACAATGATGATGGATGATAATAATAATAACAATAACAACAACAAAACAACAACAACAACAATAATAATAATAATAATAATAATAATAATAATAATAATAATAATGCAGAGCAGGTAGAGGTCAAAGAAGACCTTTCTAGATCTTCCTTTCGTCCTTCTAGATTTAGAAAGAATAAAGAAAAGTTGCTGCCTGTTGTCTCACTGAATGACTTTGGCCAAAGGATCATCCTTCAAGGTGATGGAACTTACAAAAGAAAAACATTTCTGCTCTCTCATCAGTTTCTTTTTAAGGTTTAAAATGGCTTGAGTGCTTTTTTTTCCCTTGCCCTTTTCCCTTTATTTAGGAATTTTGGGGCTGTCCAGGCTGGAGGATGAAGCAGTGTCAAACTGCACAAATGACCAAATAACAAATGATGAGCTGGAAAGCTGAGCAGAGGAAAGGCTGGCTGCTTAATGAGAGTGATTTCCCTATTTTAACTACCATTTACTCTCAAATATTTAAGGTTTAAGCACGCAGTTTAATGAGATCTCAGCATTAGACAAGAGCAAAATAGCTCAGCTCCCATCTGCAGTTTTATAGTTATGGCTCTGCTGTAAATCATGGCTTTTTCCTAACCCTGTGGGGTGAAGGTTTTAAAAATAATTATGGTAATAGATAGTACCTTCCTCTGCCTGGGCTTGTTTGCAGTTGTAAACGGATGTGGAAAATTACAGCTCAGTAACTGTCTCATAAAAAAATGTCTCTTTTTATTTCCCTCCACCTCCTGAATGGGGACATGGCAAGACTTGTCCCTCATGATGTGTAGCTATGGGTAAGAGCTTTTCTCTGCCTGGAATAATTGGGCTCTGGAGCTGCTGAGCCAGTGTTTTAGGATGGAGAATACACCTTTTTATTTTTAATTTTTATTCCCAGCGCAGGGAAAGGCTGGGGAGCTGGAATGGGGAAGGAGAGAACGGTGTGGAAGTGGCTCCGTGGGGCTCAGGACCTTGAGATCAGCAGCACCAAGTGCTGGCAGAAGTCTCTGGTTACTGATTAACTCAGAAAGACACAAAAAAAAAAGAAAAAAAAAAAAGGGAAAGGTCAGAAGATAATGGTGGAGAGTCCTGAGGAGCCTGGTGTGAGGCTGAGGTGAGGCCTGGAGGAGAGGGCACTGTGCCAGCTGTGTTTGAATAAACCTGCTGTGCCTTCCAGTCCAGCTCTCTGATCCTGACAGCAGAAGGTGTTTGTGCTGTGCTGAAAGCAGAGAAAGCTGCCAATTTCACAATTTTAGTTCATTTTTTGGTGGTTTTTTAAATCTGCTAATTCTCATTCCAGCCCCATCCCTGTGATGCTGAACTACTTAAGCAATCTCAGCAGTGAAAATTTACCTCTCAGGCTTTTGAGTCAAGGCCATTCAGGATTGATGGCCTGGGATTTTATAAAAGGTAGGAATAAATCAAACACAGGCTTTGGAGTTTCTCTGGATGTTACAGCCCAGTTGTAAGGAGCAGTCTCTGAGGGTTTGCAGTTTTTAAACAGAAACTGCCAGCATGGTTTTCCTTTTATAGTAATTTCCTTGGGTTTCTAATCTAGAATCCACTGCAATATGCCCAGATGTTTGAATAAATATTTACATAGGTGAGGTCATGTTGATAGGCAAGGCCCAAATCTGCTTATGAATTCCCCTCCAGTGGCCTAAAACACAAGTCAAAAATGATCTACAGGAACATTCCTGTCATTTTGTTCACTTTATCTAAGTTTTATTCTTGCATCTCATGCTCCAGGATTTTGATTTTTCACCCTGCAGCACCATGCTGATTCGATTCAGGGTTAAACTCTACGCTCCTTTGCTGTACAGAAATTGATTAAAATGCTGTAAAAAGCTGTAATTGGAAGGAGGAACTTTAATTGCTGCCATTCAGGGCTGTATCATTGGGTGTAGGATTGAGCCTTTTTTCAATTTTGATAGAAATCAAGAAGTCCATTAATTTTTAATATGTTTTGCCAGCTTTGTTTTAATGGGTGTTTCCCTGTCTGGGCTCTCAGGCTGCCAGCAGATTGCCACTGCTTTAATGAAATCAATTTTGATTATGAGATGCTTTCAGATTATGAAAGTCATTGAAGTTTTCCCCATGATCTTGAGGAACTCAAGACTCCTCCACAGGACGTGTTCCTGTTGGGAATCGCTGTGCATGGGGAAGAAACAATCTTGGAGCGGTGGGATTTTAATCATTTCTGTTCCCTAGCTCAGGAGTTTGGATACTTTTGTGTTTAACTGTGTGAGAGAAACAAAAATTTCACGTCCTCTGTCATGTGGGTTAATTAAACCAGCAGATTGCTCTGCCTGCAGTGTGGTGTTTCCAGCAGCGCTTTTGGAGCACGGTAGGATTTCTCCTCCCTCCCTTTTTGCTGGAAACCCAAATATTGACGGTGTAAATTGTGCCTTAAAGCTGTGATTTGGCTTCTGGCAGTTTCACTTCTGAAACAATCTCCTGGCACGTGGTTGCTGTGTTTTGCTGCTGGCTGGTTTCTGCTGGTGGCTGCAGTTTCCTGCAGCAGTTTTGGCACTGTGGCCACGTCCCATGCTCATGGCAGGATTCCCATGCGCTGCTTTTGGCACTTCTCAATTTTTTCCTCGTTTTCTCAGGACTTTTCAGCCCTGCCCCTCTTCATCTGGGGTTTTGTGTCTTCCTCAGCACGCAGGTATTGCCTGCTCTGAAGTGAGATTTCAGCTTTCCTCAGCCCCAGCAGCCTTTGGGCGCATTGATCTGCTCAGAGATGAGTGTGATCGTGCTGTGAGATCAGCCAGGTTTTGGGATCCAGCCCTGGAAGTGTCCCAAGGGTTTGGAGCATCCTGCTCTAGTGGGAGGTGTCCCTGCCCATGGGATAAGGTGGGCTTTAGGGTCCCTTCCACCCCAAACCAGTGCAGGAAAGGCAATGCAGAGGAACCTGGCACTCGTTTTTCTCAGGTCTCGAGGTTCAGGTCTTGCCCTTCCCTCAGAGCACAGAAACCCTGACAGATCTGGGAAAAAGGAACAAAATGCTCGTGTGCTCCTCCTGCTTTGAATCTCTGCCCTTGCAGGGAGACTTCCCAAACCTAATTTAAGGGCAGCAGCTGCTCTAATTAGGCACAGAAAGTCACACGCCTCTTGCTCCAATTTTTCACTGCAATATTTGGTAAATTCTCCAAGTTTAGGTGAAGTCAGCCCCCTTTGGGCTCTACTGCACCCCTGCTCTGTGCCCCACACAGACTCCTCAGCCCCATTCCTCATCCCTGCTGGTCCTGTGGCCACACCTCTGTCCCTCATGCCACAGACCCTCAGGGAATGCCGTGTCCCGGGGAGCTGTGCCCATTCCAGCCCTCCTGGGACGTGCTTTAAAACAGAGTTTGGAACTCCAGGTTCCCTCTGGCTGCTCCTCCTGGAGCTCAGGTTCACCAGATCCCAGCCCAGCTGGCCAGACCAGTTCCTCTGGCTCAACCCCAGCCCAGGAGTTCCCCCAGGTAGGAAATGCTCATCAGCATTTAATGACCCTATTTCTTTATGAGCTGTAGAGTTTCACTTCACCCAGAAGCTCAGGAAACAGCAAAGGCTGCAGGTGAGGCAATCCCAAAAAGAAGTTTTCATCCTGGCAAAAATGTCCATGCTGTTGTCATTTGTGTGTAAAATCAGGAGTTGTAACAAGCTGCAGATGATTTTTTTTCCTTTTTTGGGCTGTTTTATCTGCTTTTACTCCTGTTTTTCAGCTGGTGTTTAACACTTCAATGTTAAACACTGGTGGTTTTATTAAAGCAGTTTAAAGCTCGTGCCAGAAGTAGGTTTCATTTGAAAGCAGCACAGCTTTGAAAAAATGCAAATTTCATTGCAGTTTACCAGAGAAGAAAGGTTTGCAGGTGCCAGAATAGTGACAAATACTCAGGGTAAGTAAGACTGGTGAGAATGGTGAATTTGAGTTGAAATAGCTGCTCATTTATGCCGTGAAATTGGTGTTTATATGGCAAATACAGCTTGGACCAGATCAGGCCTGATCCAGGAAGCATCAAGGGAAATATTTTGGTCCCACTAAAAACCAGAAATAACAGAAAGCTGTTGTTTAGAGCAGGCTCTCAGCTCTGGAGGGGTTTGCCATCAAATAATGTGGATGGAGGAGAAATCCACCTTTCCTTCTGCTCCTGTGGGAAAGCCATCCCAGAAAAGCAGCTGGTGGTGGATACAGTGAGCTGGGATCTTGGGAGAGGAGCAGAGTGGACAGGGGGAAAGAGGGGGGAGAAAAGGGGAGAAGGGGAAAGGGGTGAGAAAAGGGGACGGGGGGAAGGAGAGGGGAGAAAAGGGGAGAAGGGGAAAGGGGTGAGAAAAGGGGACAGGGGGAAGGAGAGGGGAGAAAAGAGGACAGGGAGAAGGAGGGGGGAAAAAAAGGGGAGAAGAGGAAAGGGGTGAGAAAAGGGGACAGGGGGAAGGAGAGGGGAGAAAAGGGGAGAAGGGGAAAGAGGGGGGAGAAAAGGGGACAGGGGGAAGGAGGGGTGAGCAGAGTGGACAAGGGGAAGGAGGGGTGAGCAGAGTGGACAAGGGCAGGAAGGAAGGAAGGATGAGCAGAGTGGACAAAAGGGAGGGAGAGATGAGCAGAGTGGACAAGGGGAAGGAAGAAGGGATGAGCAAAGGGTCAGGGGGAGGGAAGGATGAGCAGAGGGGACAAAGGGATGAGCAGAGGGGACAAAGGCAGGGAGGAAGGAGTGTCATTCTTTGGGTTAAGCCCATCACCAAGCCCTGAGAGCAGCGTGGCAGCACAAAGGACTGTCCTGCTGCTCCTACAAACTGCCTGTGATGCTGGGACATCTCCTGCTCTCATCATCTGTGACCCTGTCTGCTCTCCAGCTGTGGGAGCAGCTGACATCTCCAGCCACACAATCACAGGAGGTGTTTTCACATTGCAATTAGCCACAGCTCCTCGTGTGGGCAAACCTCAAAGCTCCCCTGGAGAAATGAGCTCTTATTTGCATTTTACTTTCAGCACCAAAATGTTATCCCTTGCAGATTTGCTCATTGTCATAAGTGTTGATAAAGCCTTTTTTATTTTTTTTTCCCTCTGAATCCCCTTCAGGGGTAAACATTTGATTTTATTAAGTTCTGTTATAATAGCTGAAGCTGTCATACAGCGCTGCTTTCAATCAATATGCTTTTTAATGTAATAAATCTCTTTACTTTTTCATTCTCCTCCCAAAAGAAAACTGCTGGAGGGTGTGAAACATTTCTTCTGAGGGAAAAGTGCGTGGTCCATAATACAGCTCTGTGCTGTGCCACTTCTTTAAACCTGAATTTAAATGGGAATGTGATTTATTTCAGGTAATCTGTGCATGCACTGCATTTTCCCTGGAATGTGTGCTCCCTCCAGACAAACACTGAGGTATTGAAATATCTGATTGTGGTTGGCATGAAATAAAATCTCTGTCCAAAGCTGTGTGCTTCAGGAATGAAGTGTGGGAGTAGGAGGAAGGGGAGAAGGAACATGCTTGTCTCTTTAGTGTTCTTGATGTTTATACCCCTGAGCTTTCATCTGCTTTCGTGCTTTGCAGAGTGAATTGGTTTTTTCTGATTTTATAGCTTTTTTTTTATTGCTCAAGTGGTTTTGGAGATGTCTAAGATGTTGGGTAGGATGTAGAAGGTGCTTTTCGTGCTGGGGTTTTTTAACATGGGTTTATGTGATGTGGGTCCTGAGGTTTTATTTCTGTTGGGGAGGAGGGAAGTTGGGCAGCAGTCTGGATAATCCCACCAAACAAAACTAATTTTTCATTGGATATTTATTCCTAATTATCTGAAGTTTGGCTGTTCATTATTGTGGGAGAAAAGGGGAACCACAGCTGAAGTTCAGTGGTGTGGAAGGAAAGGGAAATCCTGGCTGAAGGTTGGTGAACAAAGGGAAATCACACCTGAAGTTTGGCTCTTTGTTGGTGTGGAAGAAAAGGGGAATTAGAGCAGGAGAAGTAGGAAAAACCAGTCTCCAGCTCCCAAGGAGGAGAGAAGCAGCAGGCCTGGGAAGGAGACAATCCCAGTTCCCCAGAGTGGAGTTAACTCAGGGATGTGCACTTTGGTGGGAGATGCCAAACTGGTGGAATCCATCCAACAGCTGAGGGGCTGGATTTGTGTGAGAGGTGATTCCTGTGCCAGGATGATCCTGGTTTTATTTGGTGCTGGATTTGTGTGAGAGGTGATTCCTGTGCCAGGATGATCCTGGTTTTATCTGGTGCTGGATTTGTGTGAGAGGTGATTCCTGTGCCAGGATGATCCTGGTTTTATTTGGTGCTGGATTTGTGTGAGAGGTGATTCCTGTGCCAGGATGATCCTGGTTTTATCTGGTGCTGGATTTGTGTGAGAGGTGATTCCTGTGCCAGGATGATCCTGGTTTTATTTGGTGCTGGATTTGTGTGAGAGGTGATCCCTCTGTCAGGATGATCCTGGTTTTATTTGGTGCTGGATTTGTGTGAGGTGATTCCCATGGTCAGGATAACCCTGGTTTTATTTGGTGCAGGATTTTGATTCCTAGGTCAGGATAATCCTGGTTTTATTTGCTGGATTGTTTTAGGGGGTTCCTGGGTCAGGATGATCATGGTTCACCCTTGATGCTGGATTTGTTATAGGGGATTCCTGTGCCAGGATGATCCTGGTTTTATTTGGTGCAGGATTTTGATTCCTGTGCCAGGATGATCCTGGTTTTATTTGGTGCAGGACTTTGATTCCTAGGTCAGAATGATCCTGGTTTTCCTGAGTGCAGGACTTTGATTCCTGGGGCAGGATGATCCTGGTTTTATTAGGTGCAGGATTTTGATTCCTGGGGCAGGATGATCCTGGTTTACCTGAGTGCAGGACTTTGATTCCTGGGGCAGGATGATGCTGGTTTTATTAGGTGCAGGACTTTGATTCATTGGGCAGGATGATCCTGGTTTTCCTGAGTGCAGGATGTTGATTCCTGGGGCAGGATGATCCTGGTTTTCCTGAGTGCAGGATGTTGATTCCTGGGGCAGGATGATCCCGGTTTTCCTGAGTGCAGGATGTTGATTCCTGGGGCAGGATGATCCTGGTTTTCCTGAGTGCAGGACTTTGATTCCTGGGGCAGGATGATCCTGGTTTTATTTGGTGCAGGATGTTGACTCCTGGGGCAGGATGATCCTGGTTTTATTTGGTGCAGGATGTTGATTCCTGGGGCAGGATGATCCCGGTTTTCCTGAGTGCAGGATGTTGATTCCTGGGGCAGGATGATCCTGGTTTTCCTGAGTGCAGGATGTTGATTCCTGGGGCAGGATGATCGTGGTTTTATTAGGTGCAGGACTTTGATTCCTAGGTCAGAATGATCCTGGTTTTCCTGAGTGCAGGATGTTGATTCCTGGGGCAGGATGATCCTGGTTTTCCTGAGTGCAGGATGTTGATTCCTGGGGCAGGATGATCCCGGTTTTCCCTCGGTGCAGGCTGGGGAAGCAGCCAGCCCCATGCTTTGGCAGCTCTCCTTTGTGGCTCCCCAGGAAGCCCTTCCAGTGCTGTAACCCCGGGGGTTTTGGGCACTAAACTTTGCCCTCTTTGTCTCTGCCACATCTCCGCCTTGCTGGCACAAATTCCAGCCTGAGCTGTTGCTCAGGACAGAGGGGACAAAGTGTGGGAGCAGCTGCCAGCTCCGTGGTGGTGCCAGTTGGCATCAGCCAGCAGAGGAGAGCCCCCCATAAATACTGACATGGAGCTGCTCCAGCTGCAGAGAATTTGGGTGACACCCTCATGAATTTTTGGTGCTGTCACCAAAAAAATCCATCCCTGGAGTTTGGCTTTTTCAGAGGCTCAGGAGTGGTTGGGAGTGAAGCAATGAGGGAATCTCAGGGGATGAGCTGTGCAGGGAAGATCTGTAATCCCTGGCAATTAGGAAAGTGTTGCTGAGGTTAATGGGGATATTATTTTTAACTCTGAGGGCAGGAGCAATCTCCTGCCTCCGGGATGGAATTATTTCAATCAGTGCTTTAAATAAGCACTTCTGTGATGGTTTAAATTGACAAACATTTAAATCATCAACCTGAATTCTTTTTTAGCTGTTATGTACCCTGATAAATTCACATTATTTTTATTTTGCATTGAGGCATGAATGGTATTTACTACCAGTGTTTAGTTGTGTGAGGTTGGGATTTTTTCCCTTTTTTTCCTCTTTTTGTGGATATCATTACTGTAAATAAAAGCTAAATAAGAAGCCAAATGCTGTGGTGAGATCAGGAACCTTCTCCTCAGACTCCATTTATAAGTGGAATCATAGACAAGAATTGGAGATAATTCTGCTCAGGGTAACCACATCTTCACAGAGAATGATGGCAAAATAATCAATTCTTTATAACAAACACACGTTTTTTTCATGCTTTGGGGAGAAAGTCCTGGTAGGAGCTGGTTCCCACGTCAATAACTCTTTTTCTTTAACCTTCAGAGGCAAACACGTGCTGTTCACATCTATAATTCTAATTAATTGTTATTTTAGGGTGATAGACTATATTCTCAGGCTTGGAGAAACAAATTTTGTCAATAGTTTTGTTTTTAAACAATTAAAAAAAAATAGGTAACTTAACATTCATTCTTTCAGCTGTGATTATTTTCAGTATCCCAGGCCATGTCAACCTCTTGGAGTTAATAAACATTTTAATTAGATTTTTTTTAAGGTGACAAAGTGTGTTCTCAGGCTTTGAGAAATGAATTTTTGTTAATAGTTTTAAACGACTTTTCTTTAAAAAAAAAAGCAAATTCTTTGCCCTTTTGTGTTGTATCACAAGGGTCAGGCTGCAGCACTGCATGTGATGAGTACAAAAATATTCCAAATAAATTTAGGGAATAACTTGGGATGTACTGGAGCACTCCAGGCTTCTGAGCTGCCCGAGCTGGAATTTGTGTGCTCTGAAGTGTCCATGTGAACACTCACTCTTCCAACTGTGATGATTTTCAATATCCCAAGCCATTTGAACCTCTTGGAGTTAGTAAACATTTTAATTAGATTTTTTAAGGTGATAGAGTGTGTTCTCATGTTTTACTTTTAAACAACTCTTCTTTAAAAAAAAGCAACTTCTTTGCCTTTTTGTGTTGTATCACAAGGGTCAGGCTGCAGCACTGCATGTGATGGGTAGAAAAATATTCCAAATAAATTTAGGGAATAACTTGGGATGTACTGGAGCACTCCAGGCTTCTGAGCTGCCCAAGCTGGAGTCTGTGTGCTCTGAAGTGTCCATGTAAACATTCACTCTTCCAGCTGTGATGATTTTCAATATCCCAAGCCATTTGAACCTCTTGGAGTTAGTAAACATTTTAATTAGATATTTTTAAGGTGATAGAGTGTGTTCTTAGGTTTTACTTTTAAACGACTTTTATTTAAAAAAAAAAATCAACTTCTTTGCCTTTTTGTGTTGTATCACAAGGGTCAGGCTGCAGCACTGCATGTGATGGGTAGAAAAATATTCCAAATAAATTTCAGGAATAACTTGGGATGTACTGGAGCCCTCCAGGCTTCTGAGCTGCCCGAGCTGGAGTCTGTGTGCTCTGAAGTGTCCAGGTAAACCCTGAGGGCTGAGCTGCAGAGCCTCAGGTGGCACAGCAGGAGAGGCCAGGGAAGAGTTTCCAGCTGCAGGTTGGAAGGAGTTGTCCCAAGTGCAGCTTTTAAAAGCTGTTTTGGCACAGTGCTGTCCATCTTACTAAGGAAAAAGCTGGCTGGGAGGGAGGATGGTGTGGGTGGGTAACAGGAGAGGGTGAAACCTCAAACCTATTCTAGAAAAGAGATATTTTTACTGGAATGTTTTGTTGCTGAGTTTCCCAGCACCTGCAATTGACAGGAGAGATAAACACAATTCCAGTGGCAAACACCGTTCAATTCAGGCTTTTTTAAAAATTGAAAACTGGTTTTTTTTTTCTGTCTCAGTGGCTTTAATTGACCTCTCTGGGCCTCTGATTCAAAGTCTCTCAAAAGTGGGTCACAAAAACCTGGTACACCTCTGTGAACAGGTGTTTCCAGCTCATTTTACAGGCTCAAATTTCTGCTTATGTCTCTTGGCTGCTCTCACACAGGCCAGGAACACAACTGAAAATAGAAAGTTGTGGCCCCTCTCTTGTTTTCTCCCAGAGGCAACTGCTCCTTTTTTTTTTTTTGTTGGATTCCCCTGTGTGCCTTCTGTTATTTAATGTGACACCAGCACCTTCCTGCTGGGCTCTGCAGGCCCCTGGCTCTTTGTTTAATGGGATTATTAAGAAATTAATGGCACCTAAGACAGGGCAGCACCAATTCTCACTCCAGATCGAGGACCTGGGGGGTTTTTTCACACCAAAATCAGAAACCCTGGTTTGAACCTGGCCAAACCCTGAGCTGCTGGGCATGTTGTAGGTGCATTTTGGTTTGAAGCAGTGGTTTTAGTTCAAAAAGTGATCTAAAAGTCAGGCAGGGGTGGGGAGGGGGGGCTTTCTCATCCCTGCCTTCCTCCTATTTGCAGAATTTATGGCATTTTGAGACAGCACAAAAAGAGCTTGGTTTCTTCATTTATCCAAAAATAAACTGAAGGTGTCAGCAGCCCGAAGGGAGCTTTGAGGGAAAGTTTGGAAAACAACAGTGAAACAAAGAAAGTCTTCTCCTTTCTGGAGGTGTAGTGGTTTCAGGAGACCCAGGAGTGAGTGAATTCACCCCCTGAGTGAATTCACCCCAAATTGAATTAACCCCAAAGTGAATTCACCCCAAATTGAATTAACCCCAGAAGTGAATTAACCCCAGAAGTGAATTAACCCCAGAAGTAAATTAACCCCAAACTGAATTAACCCCAGGTGTGAATTAACCCCAGGAGTGAATTAATTCACCCCAAAGGGAATTAACCCCAAAGTGAATTAACCCAGGAGTGAATTCACCCCAAACTGAATTCACCCAGGAGTGAATTCACCCCAAACTGAATTCACCCCAAAGTGAATTCACCCCAAACTGAATTAACCCCAGGTGTGAATTAACCCCAGGAGTGAATTAATTCACCCCAAAGGGAATTAACCCCAAAGTGAATTCACCCCAAAGTGAATTAACCCAGGAGTGAATTCTCCCCAAACTGAATTCACCCCAAAGTGAATTAACCCCAAATTGAGTTAACCCCAAAGTGAATTAACCCCAAAGTGAATTCACCCCAAATTGAATTAACTCCAGGACTGAATTAACCCCAAGTGAATTGACCCCAAACTGAATTCACCCCAAATTGAATTAACTCCAGGACTGAATTAACCCCAAGTGAATTGACCCCAAACTGAATTAATTCCAGGACTGAATTCATCCCAAAGTGAATTACCCCCCAGACTGAATTGACCCCAAAGTGAATTGACCCCAAATTGAATTAACCCCAAGGTGAATTCACCCCAAACTGAGTTAACCCCAAAGTGAATTGACCCCAAAGTGAATTAACCCCAAGTGAATTGCCCCCAGGAGCTGAGCCCTCCTCCCTGGCAGCACCCCCTTGTGCTCCCCTGTTCCTGGGCAAGGCCCTGCCGTTCCCTCTCCTGCCACTGGAGCCTTCCCAGCAGGCAGCATTCGAGCATTGGGAATAATCTGCCCTCTCTGGAGCAGCACAAAGGAGAATGTGCAAGAAATGAAAGTGCTGCCTTTGGCTGAAGGGCTGCAGGTGCTGCAGGGTGGGTTCCTGGGGCTGCTCGCTTTCTTCCCTCTCATTTTCTGCTCTTGAGACTTAAAAACATGCCCTGGAAAAACTAAACATCTCCTGGAGGCTTTTGATCCAAGAGCCCCACTCCTCAGAGAGCAGGGATGTGGGCATGGCCAGTGTGCTCTGATTTAAATGAGGAGAAAGAAGTTGAATTAGGGAACATGACAGGGTTTATTCTTCTGCTGCAAACGCCCCAGAAGATCGAGTTCAGTGATTTTTTGGTTTTCACTTTCAAAGTTACCTCAATAAAGCATTTAAAGCCTCCTGATCTGTCTTGAATTAAAGTTGTGTACTGCCAGAAAACTGCTCTTAGCAGTGAGGTGGTTTCAAGGTGACCAGGGACGAGTTGGGAGCAATAAAAAGAAATTAAATTAATTACATTGTGGCTGAGGTTGCCTGTGTTTTATCCTCCCTCTGCACAGCCACGTGAGGAGAGGAAATCTAATGAAGAAAGCTGAAGAGGATTTTGTTATTGCCCAAAGCTCAGACAGCTCCACACCACAGGAAAGAACCTACAGGCTTTATTTTTGTGCAGCAAGAATTGGTGACATGTTAGGGGGGGGAAAAAAGAAAAAAAAAAGAGAGATAATGAATGGTCAAAAGCAGCAAATATGTAAATATTTTCCAGGGAGAAGTAATTAGTGGCAGGAATGAGCTCCCACTCGGCCCTGGGCTGCCAGAGGATCTCAGTTCCCAATAACCAGTTTGAAAACACATCAGAGGTGCCTTTTTTCCTGCTCTCATTAAGCTGTTGCAGCCAGGGATGGCATTATTGAAATGTCAGGGTTCAAGAGCCTGCCAGGAAAGCGTTCAGAGGAGGGAAATGCATCAAAACACTCCAGCAAAGCTTTCTGGGCTCTGCTGTCTCTGCAGGTGGCACAGCACAGCTCCCACCCTGTCCTGGGCACTGGGAGCAGCGAGGTGCAGCTGAAAATGTGCAATTCTCACTGAGCCCTGCCCTCCTGCACCCCTCAGGGGGATCACTGTCCATCTCCCAGGCCATGGGAACCTCTTCAGTTAGCAAACATTGTCTTCAGAATGACAGAGCCTATTCTCAGGCTTTCAGAAATGAAATTTTTTTAATAGTTTTACTTTTAAACAACTTTTTTTGTTTGTTTGTTTTTTTTTTAAGCGACTTCTTTGCCTTTTTGTGTTGTATCACAAGGGTCAGGCTGCAGCACTGCATGTGATGGGTAGAAAAATACTCCAGGTAAATTTAGGGAATCTCTTGGGATGTATTGAAACACTCCAGGCTTTTGAGCTGCCCAAGCTGGAGTTCGTGTATTTTTCCTTTCTTTTCCTTTCTTTTTTCCTTCCCTTCCCTTCCCTTCCCTTCCCTTCCCTTCCCTTCCCTTCCCTTCCCTTCCCTTCCCTTCCCTTCCCTTCCCTTCCCTTCCCTTCCCTTCCCTTCCCTTCCCTTCCCTTCCCTTCCCTTCCCTTCCCTTCCCTTCCCTTCCCTTCCCTTCCCTTCCCTTCCCTTCCCTTCCCTTCCCTTCCCTTCCCTTCCCTTCCCTTCCCTTCCCTTCCCTTCCCTTCCCTTCCCTTCCCTTCCCTTCCCTTCCCTTCCCTTCCCTTCCCTTCCCTTCCCTTCCCTTCCCTTCCCTTCCCCTCCCCTCCCTTCCCTTCCCTCCCCTCCCCTTTTTCCTTTCCCCTTTCCCTTATCAATTCATTTATTCACTGAATTTTGGTAAAGATAAGAATATCTGGGTTAAATTCTGCTCTCTCTGAGAGATTTTAGCCCTAATTACTCATTCTGTGGGTATCAGGCTTTCTTATTTTACATGCAGCTTTTTAAATCCTGATGTCTCAAAAAACCGAGTTCTACATGGAATTAAAGAGTCTGGATTTGGATGGATTTGAAGCACGAGCAGGGAGGTTTGCAAAGCTCCATCTCTGGATTTCATCACAGTCAGCAGTGCAGGAATTTGCACAGAAATTCCTGTCATGAATGGGGCGTGGGGAGAAGCATTTGTGGGTCACGGTGTGGATGTGAGCAGCAGCAGCTGGGGCTCCAAAATGCTCCTTTTCTTGGATTTCTACCCTGAAAATACATTGAACAGAGGTTTAGGAACAGCTGAGAGGGGTCATCCTTGAAGTAAAACCAGTTCTTACATCTGGATTGTTTCAGAAATGACCTGAGCAGTTAATCTGGGCTAGTGGAATGAGGTGATCTTTAGGATCCCAAGCTGTTGTAGGATTGGTGATTTTTAATTTATTTATTTATTGTTACAGGTATCCAAGCTATCCAGGATGCTTGTTCTCCCATCCTGGCTGTGCCAAGGCAGCTGCAGCTGGGAGAGCTTCTTGGAGTAACTTCTCCTCCCATTTTGGAAAGGTTGCTTGAAGCTTTGCCCTAAAATTGAAATTCATCAATTTTTCAAATTTTCCCATCCAGGGAAAAAAGTGGAGCTTCATCTGGGCTGAATAATGCATGGCTGCCTGGATGTGATCCTGGTGCTGCTCTCCTTGCAGGGCATTGATCTGGAGGAGCAGGAAACAGAGCCTGGAGACCCAAAATACCCCAAGAGTAACCAGGATGTGAGGAGAGCTGAGAAAGGGCCAAGAGAGGCTGAGGCTGCAGCTGCATCCAGTTCATCCCTGATTTTTTGGGGTTTTTTGGGATGTCCAGCACTGCTGCCTGTCCTCTCCTGGTTCTCCCAGCTGGTGTTTGCAGCCCTTGCTGGGCTGACAGAGCCTGAGTGGAATGACAACAATTCCTGATGTCAGGGAACGCCCTGGGACCTGTCCAGAGCCTGCTGAGCTCGTGGGTGTCAGTCCAGCAAAACAAAAACACGGGGAAAACAGAGGGGAAACCCAGCTAAACAAAGCTTGGTGCCTTGTGGGAGAAAAAGCAGAGATTTCTGTAGCAAAAATTAAAAATCCTCCAAGGAAATGCTGTGATATTTCCCCAGCTACAAGAGGTCCCACTGAAAAGTTGCTTTTTGAATTTATCACCTCCAGCATTTTGAATTTCTCAGAGCCAAATGTCAGGAGCTGAAGTCAAAAGCAGGAGATGAGGACTCTGTGGGCACTGTTGGTGTTCAGGCCTGTCAGTCCAGAGGGGCTGGAGGATTTGTTATTTCAAATTGTTCCAGGTGCAGAACGGGATTGGCACGTGAGAGGCTGAGCTTTGGCCACGTGTGATGGTCCTGCCTCCAGAATGGGGTGGGGATCCCAAAACTCCCCTCCCTGATCCTTCCTGGCCAAACCACAGCTTGCTCTCCAAATATTTTCAGTAGCTGTTGTAAACACGAGCCTTTAAAACCATTTTTGGATTATTTATTTATTTATTTATTTATTTATTTATTGGACATGGCTTTGCAAACTCCCCTGTTCATGCTTCAAACCCAGCTTGGTAAATTCCATTTAGAATTATTTCTTATTGTTGGATTTATTAGCCCCCATCTGGAATTAATCCTGTCTCAAGATATGAATTCTCTTCAGAGAAATAATGCAGTTTAATTTTTAAAACGTGGATGTGCTCATATTCACTTTATACTCATTTCATATTCATTTTACACTCATTTCATATTCAGTTTATGCTCATTTCATACTCATTTCATACTCATTTCATACTCATTCCACTGTCATACTCTGATTATTTGATCTTCCTCAATCCCAATAAATAACAGGGAAATAAATAACATTTCATGTAATGCTTTAGGGTTGTTTTGAGGTAGTGACCATCCTGTGGCAAATACTGATTGCAGAGCTCAGTGCACATTTTTCCTTTATGAAAAGTTAATTTTTGAAAACTTTTGCAGTTATTTCCACATTGAAGGAAGGTAGAAAAGAAGAAAAATTCTGCTGAAGTGTAAAGGCTGCTAACCTCTAAGAACTGCAGGCTGAGTCTCAATTTGATTCTTACTTACTGTACCAAAACCATGTTGTTATTACTGTTTTAAGTTTCTGAACTTAAAATTATTATTATTATTATTATTATTATTATTATTAATTTATTATTTATTATTTTATGTTTCTGAACCACTCTGTAGAAATCGTGCAGATGAAACTTTTTCTTGAATTTTGAATTTTGAATTTTGAATTTTGAATTCAATTTTTCTTTCATCGACTGAGCAGCTGTGCTGCAAACAAACACCTCATTCCAAGACCCATGGAAATACATTTTTTGGGAATGCCCATCACAGCTTTGATGCAAACTGGAGGAATTTCCTATCAGGGCAAGAGTGCCTGCAAATGAATCTTTTTTTTTGAAATGAAAACAAATTGAAACAAACCCCCTGTGTGATCTGATAATACTTTGACAGGATGAGCAGTTTCCTGCAGCCTCAGCAGTGCAGTATAAATAAAACAGCAGAATTGCTCTTCCAGGAGGTGTCTGCAGCAGGATCTCTTTGGGATGAGCTCTTGCTCCTTTTTTTTCCTGGCAGAATTAATGGGATGTTATTCCCCATCTTTTTTTTGCTTTCTCCTACATAAAAAACCTTCGTGGTTTTGTGCAGCCCTCATCCTCTGATGGCAACAGGGAGAAAATTCCCATATTCTGGGAGCACCTCCAGTGTCCTGAGTGGGTGACAACACATCCTAGGGATGGTCACAAATAACCCTTCCCTCGGGCTGCCTCAGCAGGGAGAAAATACTCTTTATGGTGCATAAAACCCACTTGGTATTCTTAAATATGCATGAAATTAAAGAGAGATTTCTCCCGAGGCAGGGTTTTTATACAGAGGGATAAATGCTCTGCAGGAGATGGTCCTTGCTTTCCCTGCTGTGGAGAAAAGCTGCAGCAGGAATGTTGGAGAGCAGTAAACAAAAAAAGTTAATTTGTCTGAATTTTGGAGTTAAAACATTTGAAATAGAAAAACGTCAGCGTGGGTTGAGGGGGATCTTTTGGAGGAGCGGGTTGGAGTTTCTTTAAAAAGAAGGAAAAGGATGGAAAAGCATCTCAGTGCAGGAGAGGTGGAAAATCCCTGAGTGCAGGGGGTGAGCCCAGCTCAGGATATTCCAGGTGCCACCAGGAATTCTGTTCCAGGTGTCCCCAGGAATTCTGCTGGTCCAGGTGTCCCCAGGAATTTTGCTACTCCAGGTAGCATCAGGAATTCTGCTCTTCCAGGTGCCACCAGGGATTCTGCAGTTCCAGGTGTCACCAGGAATCCTGCCCCATCTCCAGGTGTCACCAGGAATTCTGCTTTTCCAGGTGTCACCAGGAATTCTGCTGTTGCATGTGTCCCCAGGAATTCTGTTCCAGGTGTCCCCAGGAATTCTGCTTTTCCAGGTGTCACCAGGAATTTTGCTACTCCAGGTAGCATCAGGAATTCTGTTCCAGGTGTCACCAGGAATTCTGCTGTTCCAGGTGCCACCAGGAATTCTGCTGGTCCAGGTGCCACCAGGAATCCTGCCCCATCTCCAGCCTCCTGCTTTGGCTGTACAGGCAGGGACTCTTTTCTCCCCAGGCTCACCAAGAACAGCTCCTGTAACCTCGCTGTGTTTCCAGCAGGATTCCAGAGGTTCCACGAGGCTGACATTTCATTTACCTGCCCTGAATTCCACACACATCTCCCCAGAACCCTCCAGTGCAGGATTCAGCCAGCCCTGCCCTTTTCCTGCCTGCCCTGCTCCTCCTCCTGCTCTTCTGGCCACTCCAGCTAAACTTTCCTCTCTCCCTCAGGTTAATTCTCCGTGGATTTTGCTTCCCCCTCTGTGCTAAAAACAAAAAAAGGGGGATGGCATTCCTAATTCCACAGTTCCCCTGGGTGCTGTCCTAATAAAAACCCAGCAGGGCAGGCTGGAAATGAGGTTGTTTTGTGCAGGTGGGCTGGCACTGCCTCTCCAAACCAAAAATTGTGTGCTTTGGGGGTTTGCTCTTGTTTGTGGGCTGCTCTGTCAGGGGAAACAAGCAGAGAAAACCCCTGGAGCTCCTCCCCAGCTCTGTGTGTACAGTGCAGTTTGCTGAAGTAGAGTGTAAAAAAATTATGGGAAAAGTAAAGGGAAAAAAGGGGGAAAAATATTTTTTTATATCTATATAATATTCTATATATATAATATATAATATATAATATATATTATATATTATATATTATATATTATGTATAATTTTTACAATATCTCTGTTATTTGTTTTAATATTTATAATATTTATAATATTATAAATACATTAAAATATATTAAATATATTTGATATCTTAATTAGCTATTAATATAATATATTAATATATTTAATATATTTAATATATTTTATTAATAGCGGATTAATAAACAATTGGTTTATTAATTAGCTGTTAATATAATATATTAATGTATTTAATCTATATTTAATTAATTAATATTACTATTTAGCTATTTAGCTATTAATATATTTTATATATATTTAATTAATTAATATTACTATTTAGCTATTTAGCTATTAATATTTTAATATATATTTAATTAATTAATATTACTATTTAGCTATTTCAGTGTGTGGGTGAATATAAACAAATAAACAAAATATATATTTGTTTTCAATTTTTAATATGCACATCCACTGAAATCAGCTAAATGCAGGGATTAGTTCAGAGCTGTGGAGCTGGAGGATCCCCAGGAAGGAGCTTTCTGGAAGGACCTGGGTTTTACTGGTTTTGATTTTTCAGCTAAAACAGCAGGAGTGGAGTGCATGGATTGCAGAGAGGTGACTGAAGCTGTGAAATGCCTTTTTGCCTCTCCCCGAGGTGGCAGTGTCACAGCCCGTGTGCTCGAGCTCCAGAGGCACCCAGGATGTGGTTTTGGGGTGCAGAGTGATGTCAGAACCCCAGTTTCCTCTTGCTGCAGCTCCAGCCTTGTTTCCCCCTGCCCTGCAGCTGCTCTGCCCTCAGGAGCAGCTCTGGGAAGCTGAACTGGCAGAAAATTGGGGTTTTTCCAGGTTTTTCCTCCTGGTACCCCCGGCAGGAGCCAGCCCTGGAGGTTTTTAAACAGCAGCTCCAGAGGTGTGGGGAGGTTTTTAAACAGCAGAATTCATCTGTAATATCCTGGGAGAGGCTCTCTTTGGTGGGCAGGAGGCAGGAGAGGTAATTCAGGTGAGCTCTGAAATATTTTGAATATTTTTTAAAAATATTTTTGGAATATTTTTTCTTTCCAACCTTTTCACTGCCTCCAAGGATTATTTCAGCTCCTCCTTATTCTTTGTTTTATTCTTTGTTTTATTCTTTGTTTTATCAGTGGTGACTTGTGAAGTGAGAGGCACCTCTTGGAGACAGGGTGGCTGGAATGGAGCACTTTGGTCCTGGAAAAGCTGCCAGAAGAGCTGGAATGGGAATTTTGGGGCTAAAGAGCTCCCTGAGGGGCTGGGATGGTGTTTGTGTGCCAGGTCACCACAGCTGGCTGGGCTCTGAAGTGCCACAACCTGGCACTTGTGGCTCTCTCCAGATCCACTTGGAGAAGGTCTCTGATGGAACACCTCCCTCAGAGTGTGTGTGGCTGCTGGGTTCAAATAAATCATTATTGGAATTCCTGCTCAGCTTAAAACCCAGCTCTGGGTGTGCAGCTTTGGGTGTGGGTGGTGGTGGTAGAGCTAAAGTGGATTATTCTTTGTTTTATTCTTTATTTATCAGTGGTGACTTGTGAAGTGAGAGGCACCTCTTGGAGACAGGGTGGCTGGAATGGAGCACTTTGGTCCTGGAACAGCTGCCAGAAGAGCTGGAATGGGAATTTTGGGGCTAAAGAGCTCCCTGAGGGGCTGGGATGGTGTTTGTGTGCCTGGCACTTGGGGCTCTCTCCAGATCCACTTGGAGAAGGTCTCTGTGATGGAACACCTCCCTCAGAGTGTGTGTGGGGCTGGGTTCAAATAAATCATTATTGGAATTCCTGCTCAGCTTAAAGCCCAGCTCTGGGTGTGCAGCTTTGGGTGTGGGTGGTGTTGGTCGAGTTGAAGTGGATTATTCTTTGTTTTATTCTTTATTTATTGGGGGTGACTCGTGAAGTGAGAGGCACCTCTTGGAGGCAGGGTGGCTGAAATGGAGCACTTTGGTCCTGGAACAGCTGCCAGAAGAGCTGGAATGGGAATTTTGGGGCTAAAGAGCTCCCTGAGGGGCTGGGATGGTGTTTGTGTGCCAGGTCACCACAGCTGGCTGGGCTCTGAAGTGAGGGCATGGTGCTAAACTCCCAATAAATCAGCAGTTCTGTGCAGTGTAATTCCAGCATTCTTACATGGTCCAGCTGCAGAACACCCCAGTGCTCCTCTTTTGGGTTTGTCTGACAGTGGTACCACTGTAAATAAAGTTGGAGCTCAGCAACTGAGTACATCAATAACTTCAATATCTCAGTAACTCCCATCTTACTGAAATACCACATTATTCCATTTGCTCAGCACATTTTTGTCCTCTTGGCCTCGTGGCTTGCACTTCCCACATTCTCACCATCCCATTTAGTTGCATTTTTCAGTGTAAAATGTTTGCAATTCCAAGTGGGCTTTTTGTGCTTCCTGACCTGTTTGGCACCACCTCAGCCAGATTGCTGAATTTACAATTGCCCTCACGTGAAAGCAGCCACCCCATTGATGTTTGCTCCTTGAAAAGTCAGAGATCATCTAATAACAGCTGGAAGTTTGCTAAATAAGGGCCAAACCAGCCCATTTTCTGGCAGCAATAAAGCTGTGTTCATTAGTTTTGCTCTCTCTTTGCTCTCCTGGTATAGGTGGAAATCAGCTCTGATCTGATGAGTTTGGGGATCCAAGGGGCCACACCCAACCCATGGCTGGATAATTTATGTATAAAAAGAAATCTGTTTGTTTTTAAAGTAATTGTCTAGGAGGCTGGGTGTTTTAAGGTGAATTTTTGTCTATTTCAGTGTGTCTGTCGGCAGTGGAATCAGTCTGGGCAATGATATTTATTTAATGGTATTAAAGGCTCCTGATTGCTCTGATGAAAATTATGGCTAAAATCAGGCAGAATGCAACAAAAGGGAAATATTTTCCTAATTATTAAAATAATTCAATAATGGCTAAATGATTCAGGTAACTACATAATTAACAAAATAATTAAATCCTTTTTAAATATCCATTGTTTTAAAGACAATACAATTAAGATGATTCTATTTGTAAATGACTTCCGTGGAGGAGATCATAATTTCTGCTTTATTCATGTGTCTAAGAGGGAGTTCAAAAGAGTTCAGGTCCTGAGGAGGACCCAAGTTTGCCAAGTGCTTTTCAGGTGCTTTTTGCTGTGCTGTGAGATGTGATTCCCTGCAGGGCTCACCCCACAGGAGGAATTCCTGGATCAGGCTCCCAGGGCAACCCTGTTTGGGTCAGACTCAGATTTGTGGTTTTGTCCCAATGCCAGGAGTCACCCAGGGGCAAGAAAAGCTTCACATCCCACAAACTCACTCAGAAAAAAAAAAAAAAAATCAGAATAAGTGACAGAAATGACATCATTTGTTGTCTTTCCTGCACATCTTTCAGAGGAATGTGCTGCTCATCCTGCCAGACGTGGCAGAGGGGAGGAGGGTTAGTTTGTCTGCCTCATCTGCCCCACCAAAAAATCTCTTTGGAGGTTGATTAAAATAAAATCTGGCATTTGATTTGAAACCAGGGGTGATGCTCACACAGCAAAATTTGGAGGGGAAAGTTTTTTCTCCACAGCAGAGAACAAACTGTTTGGTTAAGAAGGGATGTTTTAATAACTGTTTAATTAAATCCCACCCCAGCCATGGCAGGGACACCTTCCCCTGTCCCAGGTGCTCCCAGCCCTATCCAGCCTGGCTTTGGGCACTGCCAGGGATCCAGGGGCAGCCCCAGCTGCTCTGGGATTCCATCCCATCCCATCCCCAGCCTGCCAGGGAAGGATTCCCAATTCCCAATATCCCACCCAGCCCTGCCCCCTGTGCCTTTGGAGCCCAGATTTATTCCTCTGCTGGAAAAGCTGCTGTGGTGTCCCTGGACAGATTTACTGTTTCAGCACTTGGTCCTGCAAGCGTGGAGCAGAGGTGAAGGACGAGGTACAAAGTGTGGCTAGATTTTTTTCCTGTGTATTTCTGCATGAATAAATCCCTTTTTTGTTGGTGGTTGTAGAATTCCCTGCACATCCGTGATCTCCTGGTCCTGCCAGGGGAGGAGAGTGAGCTTTGTCCTGCTGTGGCTCCTGGTGTTCTCCCATCAGAGATCTCCTCTGCTGCGAGGATCCCTGCTCCTCTGATGGAATTCCAGACAATTCCATGGCTGAGCACAGCCCCAGGCACCTCCCCAGCACTTGGGAGGGGAGGGCAAGCAAAGAACAATGAGCTGTGTGTGCAGGACAACAAAACACTGAGAAAAACCCCAGATCTGCCTGCCTGCCTGCCTGGTGTGCTCAGAGAAGGGAATTGTTCTGGCAAAGCTTTCCCTCTGCCTCTGTCACCCCAGCCACCCCCAGGCCTGCAGTGCTGACAGAAGAGCTTTTATTGCACTGAGAGCACTCAGAAATGGGCTGGGCTCACACACACCTGCTGGAAAACTGCTTTGGCCCAGGGGGGTGGGGAGGACAGCAGGGAATTCATCTTGGTGTCCCTCGTTTGCAGGGGGACTCTGTCCTGTGCTGCTCTCATTACACCCCTGGGCATTTTTTGGGTTATTTTTTTTGTTTAGGTTGGGATTAAATGTGTGAGATTTCTTGATGTTTGTTATTTTTCATTTATATTCCTGTCTCACAAACGGTGAGGTTTACAGGATTTTAACCAACTAAAAATGGAGTTGTATCTCTCTCTCTGTAAGGTTTTTAAGGCTAAACTGTCTAATTAAGAAATGACACTTCAATTATTTGTATTTTTAACTCAGTAACTAGCTACTTGTGCCCTGTAATGTGGACTTTTTTTCATCCAATGACACATTTGTTCTCTTGGCCTCGTGGCTTGCACTTCCCACATTCTCACCATCCCATTTAGTTGCATTTTTCAATGGAAAATATTTGTTTGCAATTCCAAATGGGCTTTTTGTGCTTCCTGACCTGTTTGGCACCACCTCAGCCAGATTGCTGAATTTACAGTTGCCCTCATGTGAAAGCAGCCACCCCATTGATGTTTGCTCCTTGAAAAGTCAAACATCAAATCAAATTTCCTCCCCTTTTCTCCCCTTCTTTCCCCCTTCTTTTCCCTTTCCTTGGCTCGTGAGCACCCCTGGATGCTGCCAAGGGGATCCTTGGGAATTGGGGAGCTGGGATCAGGCTCTGCTGTGCCCTGCTGATGAAGGAAAATCCACATTTCCTGCTGCCACCCCCATTCCTGCTGAATTGTTCTGTTTGTATTTCCACATTCCCACTGAAGGAATTAACTGGCTGGGCATAAATACTGCCAGCTAACATTAATATTCAATAAACAGAATGATGAGATTCATCCCATTTTATGTATTATCAAAAGTTTGTTTGTCCTTTTTGTAATCCTACAAGTGGTTGACATCAACCCTTCTCCCTCCATGGCTTTGCTTTTTTTAAACTCTGCAGGAGAATATGGAAATAATTTGGAAAAAAAAAAAAAGCATCGTGGAAAAATCCTTGTCCTAAAAGCTCTCAGCTTTGCAGTCCCAGGAGGATCACCTTCAGTAAAAAATAAATCATGTCCTGTAAATGTGTAAAACCCTGTGTTAAGCAGGAAGCTTGCAAAGTGAGGAGTAAATCTTAAACCAGGCTCCAAAAGCTCTGCCTAAGGAGCTGCCTCTTGTCATTACCTGCCTGCCACTGATTTCCAGGTTTAGTGTTTCACCCTCCTGGAGCTGCCGAAAGTTTAAACTGGTTCCTGGCAGGGCAGGAGGCTGAAGGCAGCCTGTGCTCCTGCAGGGAGCTGCCCCAGGTGAGCAAACAGAGCCCAGCCCCTCCTGCCTTCTCTCCGGGCTGGTTTGTGTTTGCCTTCAGCTCAGACATTCCTGGGAGCCTCCCCAGCAACCCCTGCCTCTGCTCAGCACCTCCTGTCACTGTTAAATTAAACCTTTTCTGACCCAAAAATCGGGCAGCTGAGAGCTTGAAAACTTGAGAAACTTTAAAGAGTTTTAAAGCTAATAAAAGCTTTAAGAACTTCTAGTCCATTTTCACGTGAAGGATCCCAAACCCTGCTTGGCATCCTGGGTTTCCTTCTTTCCCCTGATTTATCCAGCACTGTCCCAGTTCACTGCTTTAATTCTGGGGCCTGAAATGGAGAGAAATGCATTTCTTTATTTATTTCAGGTCACACTTCTCACTGAATGCAAAATTCAAGCACAGTTTTTGGTAGGCAGCTTTACCTTTGTGTAGTTTGTTTTGTTTGGGGGTTTTTTGTTTGGTTTTTTTTTAAATGTTTTTTTTATTTGTTTTCTTGTTGTTTTACTGTTTGGGGTTTTTTTTAAAGGGCTATTGAGGAATTTAAGAATTTTTTTAAACGGCTGAAAAGTTGTTTGACAAGAGCTGCTGTGAATAACTTCCAGAAGCAGCCCGAGTTGCAGCCCTGAGCCTGTTCCAGTGATGTTCAGGGAGCCAAACATGCAGTTTTCCTGACAAACACAGCACTTTTAATTAGCCAGCCTTAATGAACGGCCACTCAGCTTTTCATTTACAAATTGCCAGGGCAGAGCATGTGGGGTTGGTGGAATAATTGTGGCTTTCAGCAGGAAAGAAGAAGTGAGGAGAAGATGGCTTTTTGAGCCTGTTCCTATGGAAGGGCTGTGGCAAACAGCAGAGTGTTAAAAGTCCTTTTTGTGCATCTGTGACAGAAACATTCACCTCTCTTTAATTCCAATAATCTGATTTATTAATGCTCACCGAGTTCCTGAAGTCTCAGTGCTGGAGAGGTGGCACTTGGATCTTGCTCTCTGCAGTAAAATCCTGAATTTGGTTCATTTATTTGCCATCCCTCCAGACGAGCATTCCCAGGGCACTCCTGTGTGGGATTTTTTGGCTGCTCAGGTGTGGCAGGGAGCGATGTCCCCAAGTCAGGTGGCTGTGCCTGGAGCCTGTGGGGTGGCACAGCCCTGCAGGGCACTTTGCACTATTTATAGTGTTCCTTGAGCCAGAAAGGTCTGCTGTACAAGCCACCACTCTGGGAATTTCCTCTTCTTCCTGCCTGGCTTCACAGAGAAGGAACCTCTGGGCAATTAGCTGGGGTTTAAACCTGACTTTTAAACCCTGACTTTTCTGAGAGTTGAGTTTATCAGGTGAGAAATTCAGCAGAGTTTCAGTTTAAAAAGGCTTTTTTTCCCCCAAAGGAAGATGAAATCAGTGGTGCTGGCACTGCCTGGCACATTTTGAACCCTTCCCTCCAGCCTCACCCTCAGAAACTGCCGTGGTCCATATGCAAGGAAAACTCCTTGTTTAATTAACTTGCTGAATCAAATAGGTGCCCAGGCTTTATTATATTATTAATCATATTATTCTTATTTCTATCCTCTCTTTTTCAAAGATATTTTGTCTATCTTGACCCAAAACAATTCTTTAGTGTTCATACAACTGCAAAGGAATAAGGTCTGCATCTGGAATTTGTATTTTCCTGGCTGGTTGGATTGGAGTTTATTGAAATGATGTGTTTATCCCTGCTGGTTTGGGGGGAGTTTGGGGCACAAACCCTTTTTGGATGTGTTCTTGGCAGCTCCTCCTGCTCAGCTCAACCCCCCCAATCCCTCCTGGGTCCAGGGTTGTCCCTCTCTCCCTGGATTTGGGGTCTGCCTTGGCAGGTGTGACAATCTCTGTGAGTTTGGAGTGGAACACACCCCCTCGGGATCTCCTGGAACACAGATGAGTCAGGTGTTGTGTCAATGGGAGAAAATTACCCTGAAAAACAAATTATCTGGCCTGGCTTTTTTTGGGCAGAAATTCCCCCAGCTCCCTCTGTCTCTGTCCAAGTGCAGACTCCGTGGTCTCAGCTTTGAAAGGCTCTTCAGCTTCCCCAACCCAAGGAATTATTCATAGCAGAATGTGCACCAGAGCTATTTTTAGAACGTGCAGACTCCAGATTATTCATTTTATATTTACTTGGGGATTTGGACTCTGTTTCGTGCTGGGGAGCACGGAGTTAAAATACCCTGTTGAAATTCCCTGTTGAAATACAAAATTCCCTGTTAAAATACAGAATTCCCTGTTAAAATTCCCTGTTAAAATACAAAATACCCTGTTAAAATAGAAAATACCCTGTTAAAATTCCCTGTTAAAATAGAAAATACCCTACTAAAATAGAAAATTCCTTGTTAAAATAGAAAATACCCTGTTAAAATACAAAGTTCCCTGTTAAAATTCCCTGTTAAAATAGAAAATTCCCTGTTAAAATAGAAAATACCCTGTTAAAATACCCTGTTAAAATACAAAATTCCCTGTTAAAATAGAAAATTCCCTGTTAAAATTCCCTGTTAAATTACAAAATTCCCTGTTAAAATAGAAAATTCCCTGTTAAAATTCCCTGTTAAAATACAAAATTCCCTGTTAAAATACAAAATTCCCTGTTAAAATAGAAAATTCCCTGTTAAAATATCCTGTTAAAATACAAAATACCCTGTTAAAATATAAAATAACCTGTTAAAATTCCCTGTTAATATACAAAATTCCCTGTTAAAATATCCTGTTAAAATACAAAATTCCCTGTTAAAACACCCTGAGCTCTTGGAGGAAGGGAGCAAACCCTGGGCCTTGAGGGGTGGTTTGTGCATTATTGGAAGAGGCTTTGGTCTCCTTAATTAATTTTCTGCTCATTAGAGGAAAGAAAGACAAGCTTAACTGAAGCCCCAGCTCCTCAGGAGGCACTGCCCGTGGATAGACACATCCCCCCTGCCTTTATCCCGTGGCAAAAGCAGAAATGTCCTGTTTGCTGAGAGATTTCTCACAGACTTGGGCCCTGGATGAGATATTTGTGTTTTCTCTGTGTTTTCACACAGGATAAATGGCTGCTGTCCAAGATTTGTTGGGCTCTGAGCATCCTTTTCTCCGAGCCTGGGGTGGCTGGTGGTGTTGGGTTGGAGGGTGGATGCTCAGAGATGAAATCCACCTTGCAAATTCACCCCTCAGAGGGGGCTTTTCTTAGCAGCAAACAATTAAAAACTGCATTTTGTCGTTTCAGGAAGAAAAGTTTCAGGAAAAAACTGCATTTTCCTGCCTCAGAGCTGCTCTCCCCACACGTGGCAGCTCTGCACCAGCCCCAAACCCACCCTGCACAAGCCTTTAAATGGCACTGGGGAGAAACCCAAGCAAAGCCTAGAAAATATGGGGCAAAAAAACTTTAAAGTGGAAAAAAAAAAAAACACTTTAAAGAGTTATTTAGTCTGAAATAGCTGCAGAGGAGTCACTGGAGTGTTCCCTCCGTGCTTGGCCATTAATATTTCTCTTGGAGGAGCTGAGATGGCAGAATGGGAAATGCTTTGGTGCTGCTCCATTAGGCTGGAGGGGAGACAGGAGAGCACATGGAGGTGCTCACTGACCCTGCAGGATGAATTTCCTGCCATAACAGAAATATATTCCTATTTTTGGGGCTCCTGAGGGAAGCTTTGGTGTTAATGGCTTGCCCTGGGTTAAAGCTGGGACCTGCTCAGCCCTCCCAGGCAGGCCTTGGGAGGGCAGGGCTGGAAAATGGAGGTGGGAAAAAGGAGATGGGAAAAAAGAGATGGGGAAAAGGAACTGGGAAAAAGGAGATGGGAAAAAGGTGATGGAAAAAAGGTGATGGGAAAAAGGTGATGGGAAAAAGGAACGGGGAAAAAGGAGCTGGGGAAAAAGAGATGGGAAAAAGATGATGGGAAAAGGAGCTGGGGAAAAGGAGATGGGAAAAAGGAGATGGGAGAAAGGAGATGGGAAAAGGGAGCTGGGGAAAAGGAGATGGGAAAAGGAGCTGGGGAAAAGGAGATGGGAAAAAGAAGATGGAAAAAAGGAGATGGGGAAAAGGAACTCGGGAAAAGGAGCTGGGGAAAAGGAGATGGGAAAAAGAAGATGGAAAAAAGGAGATGGGGAAAAGGAACTCGGAAAAAGGAGATGGGAAAAAGGTGATGGGAAAAAGAAAATGGAAAAAAGGAGCTGGGGAAAAGGAACTGGGAAAAAGGAGATGGGAAAAAGGAGCTGGGGAAAAGGAGATGGGAAAAGGAGCTGGGGAAAAGGAGATGGGAAAAAGGAGATGGGAAAAAAGAGATGGGAAAAAGATGATGGGAAAAGGAGCTGGGGAAAAGGAGATAGGAAAAAGGAGATGGGGAAAAGGAACTGGGAAAAAGGAGATGGGAAAAAGGAGCTGGGAAAAATGAGCTGGGAAAAAGGAGATGGGAAAAAGGAGATGGGAAAAAGGAGATGGGAAAAAGGAGGTGGAATAAAGGAGCTGGGAAAAGGGAGCTGGGAAAAGGGAGCTGGAAGTTTCTTCCCAGCCCCAGGAGCACCCCCAGAGCCGTGTCTGAGACCCAGGGTGACAAATCCAACCCTGAGTTAAATCTGTGGAAGGATTTGGCTCTTGAGCCAGCCCGGAGTTGGTTCTGGGCTGTTCTTCACGGGCAGTTTGCAGCTGGAGCTGTTTCTCTGCAGGGCACAGGGGTGGGTCTGTAAAGAGCCAGCTTTTCTCCAGGAACTGGTTCCTAAGGTGAAACAGAAATCCCTTTTCCCTGGCTCCAGCATCCTGACAAAGTCATCCAGTGGTGCCAGTGGTGACAACATCAAACAATGCCCTTGACATGAAGAGGGTGCCCTGCTCTAGGGGTTTTTGGGATTATTGTTTCCAGTTCCTGTTTTCACTGGAATTCTGTCAGAGGTCATAAACATAAAACACACCTTGAGTTCACAGCTGAGGTGTAAGTCCCTGCTGAAGCCCAAAATGCAGTAATTTATTAAAGGTGCTCTGAGGAGGTGCACCCAAAGCCAGAGTTTGAATCTCTGTCTCTTATCTCTCGTGTTTTGCAGGAAAATCTGTCTTGTCAGCTTGGCTGTGCTGGAGGGGATTGTGGCACTAAACTGAATATATTGGGATTTAGGGATCCCTGCAGGGGTGAGCCTGGAGAGCAGCTGCAAAACCCTGGGCACAGAGTTAAAAATCACAGAAGTGTTTTAAACTCTCCAGACTTCACCACAATTACTGTGGCCTGTTAATTATTGGAGTTTTCTTGGTCATTCTCTGTGAGTGGCTGCAGAGACTGCTGTAGTACACATGTCTGTGTCTGTATGTCTATATATATATATATATATATATATATATATATACACACATTTTTAATATATATGTATATATAAATTCTATATTTTTATATATTTTTATATATTTATCATATAGATTTCCTATATTTTCCTTATATAATAGTATATATAATTATATATATTATATATAATCGTATCTATTTATATAAAAAAATTTAATATATAACATATTTTATATATTATATATAAAACATATAAATATATTATATATATATTTATATATAATTATATATTTATATGTTATATATTATAGTTTATGTTATTGAAATATTATTTTTTATTTTATTTAATATATTTAATTTTATATTTTCTTTTATTTATTATATTATATTTTATATAATATAATATCTTTTCTCTATTATATATTACATCTATATATTTTAATATAATATTTATATATTTTATGTGTGTATATATTAAATATATAAATATGTATCTTTTTTATATATATATATATATATATAAAAAAATGTTGGGGCTTTACCCTCTGGGTCTGGAGAGGTTACCTAGAACAGAGGCTGGACAGAATTGAAGGAATAAAGTAGGGATTTATTTATAAAATAAATAAATTTAAAGGCCTTTACAGGACACACCTTGGGCAGTGCAAGAGCCTGGGCAGGGATACCCCCAAGATGGACCCCAGGTCAGGAGTTCTCACCCTTTCAGAAGGTTTGGTCCCTTCCCACGCTGGGTTCACTGTCCAGTTCCAGCCCCAGGCTCTGCAGTCCCACCCTCCCAGCTGCTCTCCTCCATCCCTGCTGTTTGCACTCTCTGGGCTGGAGCTGCAGCGCTGTCCTTGGCTCTGGGGCTGGGCAGGGATTGTTCTGTGTGCCTGGGCTGTGAGGAGAGCTGCTGGCTCTGGTGAGGGCTGCAGGGTCACCCTGGGGCTGGGCAGGGATTGTTCTGTGTGCCTGGGCTGTGAGGAGAGCTGCTGGCTCTGGTGAGGGCTGCAGGGTCACCCTGGGGCTGGGCAGGGATTGTTCTGTGTGCCTGGGCTGTGAGGAGAGCTGCTGGCTCTGGTGAGGGCTGCAGAGTTAACACTGTCAGAGTGCAGTGCAGAATCTGGGAAATAGAAAAGTTTAAACTGAAGGCATCAGCAGGACAGAGCTGTGTTGGCTTTTCAGGGTGCACACCCTGCAGGACAAAGCCTGGAGTTCAGGGCTTTGGGAAAAGGTCATTCCAGCTGTGTTTGTTGGAATTCACCTTGGCCCCAGCTCTTGGCGTTTGGGCCGTTCAGGGAGTGGCCCCCAGGTGTGTGCACACATTTTTCCTGCCCTGCACGAGTCCAGGATTGGTTGAGGTCCATCCCATCATTTCTCCCGGCGTGGTTTCCCCAGGTGAGGGGAATTCCAGGTCGTGCAGGAGTTGTTTGCTCTGGGAGGCTGAGTGGGCTCCCAAGTGTTCTCTGTCTCCTGTCAGAGGGTGAGGGTGGCAGCAGCTCACCTCGGGGGCTGGCTCTTGAGTTTCCCCTTCAGTTTGGAGTGGTAAAAGCTGCTCAGGGATGACAGAAAGCCTGGCTGTGAACAGTTTGCCTTTTATTGCCATTTACTGTTGCACTGTCCCTCAGTAATTATTTTCTGTGGTGGACCCACCTCAGCCCAGTAAAGCCAAGCACCAGGATTCTGAAGCTGATTTAATTTCTGTGCACATTTTGAACAGCAACAGCATCAACCCCGGAGTCAGGCTTGCCCTGATAAAGAATTGATGAACACAGATCCTGTTACTGCAGATTTACCAGGGAGCTGATTCTGTGTACACAAAGTTTGTCACTTCTGTATTCAGCACCTGTGTTTAAGTCCATTATTTTGGTTTTGAAAACCTAAAAAAAAAAAAGCTACAAATATAATATCATTTCTTTTGATTTATAAAAATAAAAGCTAAATGTGTAACTTGTGTCGATGAAAGCCCATCAGTGCTCACTGTTCCTCTGGGTCCCATCACAGACATAAATCCTGCCAGCTCCTGCATCAGCCCCAAAAAATGGGCAAAATGCTGCAAATTGTTCTTCTCCAGGTGATGCTGGCAGCATTAGGAATAAATGTTGTCCTGGGATGACAAACCCTGACTTCTCTGTGCCACTTCCAGGCTCCAGACTGGCACCAAGGGCCAGTCAAGTCCCCAAAATCCTCCACAGCTCCTACTCCCAAACCAAATCCTCTCCTTTTTCACTCCACTGCTGTGTCAGAAACAACAAAGCAGCCAGGAGGAGGGAGAACTTCCCTGCATTTCCCTCCCAGCTTTCCTGGCAAGGACTGCACATCATTTATCTTGGAACAGTTTTGCTTTGCTCTGGGTTGGCTCTGGAGTTCAAAGAGACATCAGCTTTGGGGAGAGGAATTTTGTTGCAGTGTGTGTAAAGCAAGAAGGTGTTTGTGTAGTACTTGCCTGGCACTAGAGAGGCTGGATTTATTATTTATGTGTGGGTTATAATACAGAGAGACAGAGAATGGGTTTGTTAGAGCTTGTGTTGTTCACAGGGAGGTAATTCCTGCAATATTCCAGCTTTAATGAGATTTTTGATGGCATTATGTGGTCAGGGATCCTGGGAGCATCTTCAGCTTCCTGTCAGAAACATTTTAACTGGTCACTCCTGAAGCCACCGTGTCCCCAAGTGCTGCTCTGGGTGCTTGTGCATGGAGAGCAGCAGAAATCCCACATTTCTGGCAGGAAAACCCCAAAGCAGCAGCTTCACCTGGGCTGGTGTTGTCACCCCTGGAGCAGCAGCAATCTCAGCGTGCAGGGGGAAGGGCCATGAGCAGGAGGGGTGACAAGAGGGACTCCTGGATCCATGCCTGGAACCAACCCAGCCCTCTCCTTCTGCTCTTCTCTTCCTCCATGCCCAGAGGGATTTGAGAGAGGGAAAAATCTCATCTCTGGTTTTCAAACGTTGCATTGCAAGGCAGCCCTGGAGAAGCAGCAGGTTCCAGTAGAAAAAGGTGCAGGTTGTTCTTGTCTTCCTTGATCCAGGAAATTCAGGGCTTTCTAGCTTATTCATTTATTATTAACATTTAGGAGTGGTGCTCATACATTCCAGAATGCTCAATTCTGGAATGGATCATGGCTTTGCATTCACATCTGAAGCAAAAATTATCCCTGAAATTCCAACCTTAACCCTGTTACAGCATCCTTAGTTCTCTGCTGGGGTTTTCATTTGGGTTCTGGAATCTATTTCTAAATTGTTTGTGCCATTATAAATTCAGGGAGAAAACCCTGACGTGTGGATCCCATGTCAGCAGCAATTTGGGCACTTTTGTCAGGAATAAAACCCCCTGATTAATGATTTTTAAGCCTTGCTTGTTGTGTGCTCAGTAAACTCTGCCCCTGCAGAGGTGAAGGTGCTCACAGTTATAGTGAGAGTAGGAAAATGCCCTTTGATTTGTGCTGTAAATGTTTGAAGAATTAGAAAAGCAGAGTTAACGTTCTTAAGGCTGCAATCCCCTGAATTTAGAAGTGGAGTTAAGTTTCTGCTCTGTGCAGTGTGTCCCACACTTCCCCCACACTCATTCTGTGCTGTTCACACTATTAGATTTCAGTTGTAGGGTTTTTTCTTTTTAAAGATGCTGATTTGGCATTAACAGAAGGAAGAAAATCCTTCCAGCTGATTGAATTAAAATGCACCGTGGCGATTTCATCTTGGCTCCCTGCTGGGGTGAAGCTCCTGAGGACAGGGTGGGACAGAGCTGGGAGGGAATCTCTCACCAGCCATTCCCAAATCACAATTTCTTTCCCTGCTTTCCCTGGGATTCAGCCTTCAGCTGTGCCAGGAGAGCCAACAGCAGCACCAGGCTTTGCCTGCAGTCCCAAATGAATTCAGCCAAGCTCTTTGTGTTTGGCTTTCCTTAATTCCAGGGATTCCATCCCTGTTCCCTCTGCTCCATACAGCCAAACTGGCCCCATGTCAGCACCAGTCTTCCTTTGTCATCACCCATCTTTGGTGGAGTGGGGAGGAAATCCCAAATGCCAGCTGCTTGTGGGGCTGCCTGCTGCAGGCAGAGAGGGTGGATGGCCCATCCCACCCTCAGCATTCCTGGGATGGGCCAGAGCTGGGATCTTCATCATCATCATCATCTGGCACAGACATATTGTGTGTAAAATCCTTTTGTGAGGATCTTTTCTCCTGAGAAGCTGAGAGGCCTCAGGAAGGAAATGTGACCAGTGATTCTCTGCTGCTGTGGGATGCAGCAGGTGCAGCTTTGATTGGTCTCATCTGGTTGTTTCTAATTAATGGCCAGTCTCAGTCTGGCTGTCTCAGACTCTCTGGTCACTCACAAGATTTTATTTTCATTCCTTTCTATTCCTTGCCAGCCTTCTGATCAAATCCTTTCTTCTTTAGTATAGTTTTAATATGTCATTTTCTTTTAATATAATATAATATGTATCATAAAATAATAAATCAGCCTTCATGGAGTCAAGATTCTCAACTCTTCCCTCGTCCTGGGACCCCTGCAAACAGCACCACGTTCATCACCATCACCATCATCACCAGAACCATCATCACCAGAACCACCATCATCACCAGAACCATCATCACCAGAACCATCATCACCAGAACCATCATCATCATCACCATCACCACCCCCACCAGCCACCAGGAGCCTCCTTAGCCCCAGACTTCTCCTCCTCCTCAAGGTTTCCACCTCCTAAGCAGAGCCCAGGAGTTCAGAATGAAGCAGCTCTTTGGTTTAAGCACAAATTTATCCATTTTCTGCAGCCTGCTCATTAAATTTTAACTGCTGCAGTCTTTTCCAGAAGGGCTTGGAGCAGGATTTTCCCTTTGCTGGGGTAAATCCCTCTGCAGGATTTTCCCTTTGCTGGGGTAGATCTCTTTGCAGGATTTTCCCTTTGCTGGGGTAGATCCCTTTGCAGGATTTTCCCTTTGCAGGATTTTCCCTTTGCTGGGGTAGATCCCTCTGCAGGATTTTCCCTTTGCAGGATTTTCCCTTTGCAGGATTTTCCCTTTGCTGGGGTAGATCCCTTTGCAGGATTTTCCTTTTGCTGGGGTAAATCCCTTTGCAGGATTTTCCTTTTGCTGGGGTAGATCTCTTTGCAGGATTTTCCCTTTGCTGGGGTAGATCCCTTTGCAGGATTTTCCCTTTGCTGGGGTAGATCCCTTTGCAGGATTTTCCCTTTGCTGGGGTAAATCCCTCTGCAGGATTTTCCCTTTGCAGGATTTTCCCTTTGCTCTCTGGAGATGTGGATGTCGAAGGGTGATGTTGCACAGGTTCTAAAGCTGGCAAACACCATTATATTTATTGAATTAACCTCTGAACTTGCTTGAGAATAGCTCAAAACACCCAACACAGAGCAGACAGCTTTTTTTGGTTTATAGCCACAGTTTGGGTACAATTTACTTCATTTGTCATCTTCTGTAATTATTTTTCTAATGCTGCATCTACTGCAGGGACAATATGTGAATTTGAATAAGCTGTGAAAAGCTGCTCATGAGGGGAATAACAATTCAGAAGTGTGGAGGTAGTTACTTGCAATCATTCATTTCTTTTTAAAGGAGTTTCTTTATCCTCTTTATTTTCTATTTAGCCTTTATTATTAATAATAATTGTTAATAATGGTGTGCCTTGTCCCCACACACTGCAGGGGGTGTGAGAAGAGTTATTGGGAGGGCAGTTCCTTTCTCTTAACCTGAATTAGCTAAAATGGTGTCAGATCACCAGGCAGGAACTGGAGCTGCTCCCCTGGAATGAGGAGCAATCCTCTGCAGGGAGCTGAGAGGGAATGGAGAGCCTGGCAATAAAGGGCTTTAATGGTGGAAGGTTCCAGAAGGGTGGGGATGTGGCACTTGAGGATGTGGTGACTGTGGTGGTGGTGAGCTTAAAGATCTTCCCCAAACTGAAGGATTCTCTGATGAATTTGACCCATCCTGGTCATTTCCTGGAGTGTTATTGGATCATTTCCTGCCCATCTTCCACCCTTTTAAACTCTGGGAGGGGTCCCACGGGCCCTGGTGTGAGGGAGACCCCACATCTGGCATGGCAGGATGAGGGGAGATGGTCTTAAACTGGAAAAGGAAAGGTTTGGATGAGGAAAAAATCCCTCCCTGTGGGGCTGTGGCTGCCCCAGCCCTGGAAGTGTCCTAGGCCAGCCTGGACAGGGCTGGGAGCAGCCTGGGACAGCAGCAGGGTCCCTGCCCCTGGGATGGGGTGGGATTTGAGGTCCTTGCCCCCCACAGCACTCTGTGACTCCGTGATTCTGCTCCCCCTGTCTTCCAGCAGACCTCCAGGAGCCCAGGTTTTGGGGCAAACCATTGGCTTTCATCCTCCTTTTCCCCCTGGCTGGGCAGTTCTGTGCCCAGCCCAGTTTTCCCTTCCTGCTGCTCCTGAGCTGTCCCTGCCCTGCTGCTGGGCCAGGCTGTTCCCACTCCTCCTGCTCCTGCTCTGAGCTCCTGGCAGTGCTCTCTCAGCTCTCCCAGGTTCTGACCTTCACAGCTGCACCAGGTGCCTTCTCTTCTGTTGCTCATAAATCACTCCCTAGTCTTTTATCAGGGTTTTTTCCCCCTCAACACTTTTTTTGCCAAGTGCAGGGCTTTGTTTTCCAGCTGTCAGCACTTATTTAAAGGGTACCAATGTCACCCCCCTGATGCTGCCAGCTGGGGACAGAACTTCCTTATCACCTGCTGGTCTACTCCTGAAGTATCTCTCTGCACAGATTTATCTCCACTGTTGAAGATCTCTCATCTCAGGTTCTTTATTTAGGAGAAACTCGACAGTTTTGGTGTCACTCTGGCCTACAGGAGTTTTGTTTTATGTTTGGATTTTGCAGTTCTTGTTCTTCATGAGGCAGAGACCAGGCTGGTCTCTCCTTCTCTCATTTCTCCTTGAAATAAGATAAAACAGCATTCATGCAGAGGGATGTTCCATGCAGGAACCTGCACTCTGAGCAGATCAGCTGGGTGACTCTCTCCCCCCCTCTCCTGTGTTCCCACTGAACTCCGTGAAGGAATTCTGTGACTTGTTCTTTTCCCTCAGTAAAGAACATTCCCTCAGTCCCACAGGACTGAGCTGTGCTCCTCCTCAGTCAGGTGCTTTGGGCAAATTCACTGTTCTCTTTCTGCACGTTCCCTCCCAAACCCTGGTGGCTGCACCGAAAGGAGAAGGAAGGAATTTTGTCAATACCATTCACTAAATTTGATTTTCCCCCCCGTGCTGTGTCTTGGCAGTGTGGGATGTGCAATGCAATTAAGGCACAGCACAGTTCATTAAAACCCACAGCAAAGCTCTGGAGCTTGGGATTGACTCACGGGAGCGCCTTGGAGCAATCCCAAATTTCAGCACCCTTTGGAAATGTTCCTGGACAGCCCCACACCAAGAGGTGATGATGGAAAGCTTCCGTGGCACACATTTGCTGCTGGCTAAATACAGAATTAGGAGGGCTCTTCCTAAAATTGGCAAGTCTGCCTGGAACACGAGGGGATATTGGGATTGAGTGGCAAAAGAGACAAAGCTGGAAAAACCCTATGTGGTCTGCTGGTGGGTGAGGAGCAGCAGGGGTGGCCCTGAGGGATGATGAACAGGGAATTTCACCCATCCCAGGGCAATCCTTTTTTTGGGTGCAGTGTCAGTGCCGTGGGAACAGGGTGGGAAGGAGCAGGGCTGTCCCTGAGCAGGATAATTGGTGTTAAATCAGGTTTGTCTGGCATCTGTGTGGGAAAACTGCACGGCCAAGGACATGAAGTGTGGCCACGGGGCTTCCCTTGGTGTTTTAGCAGGTCACATTCCCTTTTTTCCATGTCTCTTCTCCCAGACCACCTGCATTTTCACAGTTCTTTGTTTTTTAATCATTTCCCACTCGTTCTTCCAATTTTCTGCCAACATTCCTGTGGGATGTGTCCAGCTCTGCTGCCCAAGGTCCCCTCCCTGTCTCTGGGTGTTTGGTGGATGTTAGTGGGAGTGGGATGTGAAAATCTGCCCCAGGCTGGATTCTGGACCAGGAATTTCCATGGCCTGAATGTTATCCCAGTTTTTATCCTGGCAGCTTCCAGGCAAAGCCTGTGTCTTGCACACCAGGACACAAGAATTCCATTTTCCAGTGCAAAATTCACAAACATCCTGTGCACTGGTGTGGGACACCACTCCAAAAATGCCTCCTAAAGCAATCCTGAAAGGGACCCATCAAAGAGGGACCTTGGCAGAACTTCCCCCAAAATAAACCTGCAAACAAAGCCCTGGCTGGGATGTTGGAGTCATTAATGTTTTGTGTTGTTTCCTTGCTAAAAGGTCTGTGAACTTCAAGGTTTGTTATCTATTTATAAAGCATTTTCTCTCTCATTGGTTTCAGTACAGTGGATTTTAATTTGATTTATGAGTTATGGCTGAGGTAGGCTGGCTTTCCTTCAGTTCCACATCTATGTGCAGGCAGTGGTGAAAAATTAATTAAATTATGCTTCCCATCCTGATTACACTGATCCCTGGCATGGGATACCACCAGGAATGGGATGCTCCAAGAACTTTATTTAGAAATTATATTTAAATTATCTACATAAATTACATCCATAGCACATCCTGATCTGTACAGGAAAATGAGATTTTTTTTTCCCCCTCTATTTATTGAGATTTAGGAATCTGTCAGATACCCTGTTCTGTTCACACCATTGCTCTGGAGCTTCCTTCCATTTTCCTTCACTCCCAAGGAATTTTTGAATCATGGCCACTCTGTTTTTTCCCAGGAAACCTCCATGCAAACCGATTCCAATGCTCCATGCCCTTGCTTTGTCTTTCTGTGACCTGGTGGAGCTCTTTAATCCTGCAGAACGAGGCCAGCCAGCAATAAAACTCTGAGTTTTACCCTGCCACGTCCAGTGGTGCCACCCAGACTTCAGGCAGGCCAAAACATTCTCTTTTTAAACCCAAATTAATGCTCTGAAGTATTTATCCCAGCCAGAAAAGGCACTGGGATCAGCACAAACTGTATTTTATTTATGCCTGAGGTACAAAATAGAGGGTTTTGCTCAGAGATTGTGCCTTGCAGAGATTTAGGCCTGGAAATGGGAATACTTGGATTTTTTTCCTGCTTAGCCATTCCTTGGCTAAAGGATTTTTTAGTTTTTTCCTTGGTTTCTTGCAGAGGAATTATTGGTGCCACAAAGCTCCCACTGGAGTGAATTGTGCTGGGTATTAATGCAGATTTCAGCTGGTCAGATTTCCTGCTGTCAGCACATCTGATAGATTTCTATTTTTTAATTTATATTTACAATATCTATTATGTACATTACATACATATTATATCATTTAGAATAGGTAATATATAATATATAAAATATATATACACAAAAATAGATTTAATAGATTATATAATGCATTATATATTTAATATACATTCTTATATTATATATTCTATATTTAATACATATTTTAAATATATAAAATATTTTAATAAATATTTATTTTAATAAATATTCTTAATATATATTTTATATATTCCAGTGGTGGAAACTGGGGAAAAGCCTCTCTCCTTCCCTCTCCCAATGCCCCACAAAGCAGAAACTTCAGGATTTGCATCCCCTGGTTTTCCCCCTGGGATTGCTGCCATTGTTCACCACCCAAAAACACAGGAAGGTTCCAGAAAAAGTGATGGAAGTGTTGAGGGGAAGCTTTTGCTTCCCTTCTTTCTGGTTCCACCATTTGGAGTTTGATTAGGAACTCCACACCTGGTGATTTTCGTAGGCAAAACACCTCGAGTTGGAAACAGCCAAACATGAAAAGGGGAATTATCCTGAATTCCCTGTGGGATTGATCCCCAATTCCCTGTGGGATTTATCCCCAATTCACTGTGGGATTTATCCCAGTATCTCTGTGGGGTTTCCATGTGGGATTGATCCCCAATTCCCAGCGGGATTTATCCCCAGTTCCCTGTGGGATTTTTCCCAGTATCCCTGTGGGATTTATTCCGAATTCCTGGAACGATTATCCCCAATTCCCTGTGGGATTTATCCCCAATTCCCAATGGAATTTATTCCAATTCCCAGTGGGATTTATTACCAATTCCCTGTAGGATTTATCCCCAATTCCCTGTGGGATTTATCCCCAGTTCCCAGTGGGATTTTTCCCAGTATCCCTGTGGGATTTATTCCGAATTCCTGGAAGGATTATCCTCAGTTCCCTGTGGGATTTATCCCCAATTCCCAGTGGGATTTATCCCCAATTCCCAATGGGATTTATCCCCAATTCCCAGTGGGATTTATCCTCAATTCCCAATGGGATTTATCCCCAATTCCCAGTGGGATTTATCCTCAATTCCCAATGGGATTTATCCCCAATTCCCAGTGGGATTCATCCCAATATCCCAGTGGGATTTATCCCCAGTTCCCAGTGGGATTCATCCCAATATGTCTGTGGGATCAATCCCCAATTCCCAATGGGATTCATCCCAATATCCCAGTGGGATCTATCCCCAATTCCCAGTGGGATTCATCCCAATATGTCTGTAGGATCAATCCCCAATTCCCTGTGGGATCTATCCCCAATTCCCAGTGGGATCTATCCCAAATTCCCTGTGGGATTTATCCCCAATTCCCAGTGGGATCTATCCCAAATTCCCTGTGGGATTTATCCCCAATTCCCAGTGGGATCTATCCACAATTCCCAGTGGGATTTATCCCCAATTCCCAGTGGGATTTCCATCCCGTGGCATGTTCTGTGTGAACTCTCAGACAGATTGCAGGGAAATTATTTCATTTATTCGATGCCTTTCAAGGCTGAGTGCCTGCTAGTCCTTGCAGGAGGGAACGAGCTGCAGGTCATTTTGGCAATATTTGGTAAGAGAAAAAACAGATTTTTCTCAAAATTGATTTCACTGTAACAAACCACGGCGTTAAATCACCAAGAGCTGTTGTTTGAGTGGGTTCCTAGCTCGGTTTCTAAGAGAAAATCTGATTATTTCTTGGCCACCTACCTATGAAAACATTTTAACAGCTTTTTTGCTTGACCCTGTAGTTATGTATTTTGTTTTAAATAATTCCTGTAAGCACTGAGAAAGGCCAAAGAGAAAACCACAGGAATCAGCAGGAAAAGGCATTTTCTCTCAAGCACATCCTCCTGGTGCATATAAAGTACAATTTAAAAAGATTTTAAGGAGTTTTATTCCACCTTAGTCATACTCCCTAAATGTGGAGTGCCCAGAGTTTGGATTTTAGGCCCAGCTGAGCTTCAGTGTTTCATTTATTCTCTGTTTATTTAATATATTAAAGAACCACAGAATCATTTAGGTTGGAAAATACCTTTAAGATCATCAAGCCCAATAATACTCAGCAGATCATGAAGCCCCAAAATTTACAAAATGCACTTTAATATTCAAAATTCATGGTGCAAAAATAGCACAGTGAGAACCAGAGGCTGGGTAACAGTGTTTGGGCTCTGCTGGAAGGTTGAGGCCCTAAATTCAAAGTTTTTAAGGATTTTTAAGGAGAATAAAAGGAGATTCTGTAAGAAAGGATGGAAATAACGGGGGCTGGGGGAGGAATGGGAGTGGGAAAGCTGTGCAGAGAGGCCAAGGGCAAAAGCACAGCAATGAGAAGTAAAAATAGCAGGATAAAGATCATTCTGGTACCAAAAAATAGCCTGTAGCTCCTCGTGTGCATGTGACAGGGGAGCAGTGACCAAAATAAGCTCATGGAAAAGAACTCCAGGATGTTTCCCCAGCAGCTCTCCAGAAAATCTGTGCACGGATGGGAGTGAGGAAACTTCTCTTGTGAAACAGCTTTTTATCCATAAAACCCAGAGAAACTCCATTTTCATTTCTTGATTTCATTGCTGGGGTTAAATATTTCATTTTTCAGGTAGTTGAATCTGCAGGTCTTTAAAAGTACAATATGCCCTAATTGTATCCAGTGAAAACATTCATTGCATAATTTTGTGTTTGGATTCATTCACCCTCTGGTTTCCACCTGATTTCCAGGCAGCAGAGTTCATTGCAGAGCTTTAGAAAACCAGGTTAGAATATGATTTTTAGTGTCAGGAAGCATCAAGCATTTTATCATCATCTCCTGCAGTCGTTGCTCTTGCAAATTTGATTTCCCACTTCACTAAAATCCACTTTATGAAAATACTGCAGCCACGTGTGGGGGAAAGGAGTTCATGGGCTCCAAACCTGGGATGAGGAGTTCAGAAATAGCCCTGATTCCATTTTCCTGGGCTTTTTGCTCGTGTGTTCTGTTCTGGTGGAGCCTCTTAGGTGGGAAATGAAATTAAACGTTTCCTTTAAAGCACGATTTTCACCTCCCAGAGCAGCACATTTATCCCTAATTCCCAGTGGGATTTATCCCCAATTCCCAGTGGGATTTATCCTCAATTCCCTGTGGGATTTATCCCAATATCTCTGTGGGATTTATCCCCAATTCCCAGTGGGATTTATCCCAATATCCCTGTGGGACTTATCCCCAATTCCCAGTGGGATTTATCCCCAGTTCCCATTGGGATTTATCCCAATATCCCAGTGGGATTTATCCCCAATTCCCAGTGGGATTTATCCCAATATCTCTGTGGGATTTATCCCCAATTCCCAGTGGGATTTATCCCAATATCCCTGAGAGATTTATCCCAATATGTCTGTGGGATTTATCCCCCATTCCCAGTGGGATTTATCCCAATATCTCTGTGGGATTTATCCCCAATTCCCAGTGGGATTTATCCCAATATCCCTGTGAGATTTATCCCAATATGTCTGTGGGATTTATCCCCCATTCCCAGTGGGATTTATCCCAATATCCCAGTGGGACTTATCCCCAATTCCCAGTGGGATTTATCCCCAGTTCCCATTGGGATTTATCCCAATATCCCAGTGGGATTTATCCCAATATCTCTGTGGGATTTATCCCCCATT
Source organism: Haemorhous mexicanus (assembly GCF_027477595.1). Classification (NCBI taxonomy): domain Eukaryota; kingdom Metazoa; phylum Chordata; class Aves; order Passeriformes; family Fringillidae; genus Haemorhous; species Haemorhous mexicanus. Next base: position 24,807,716 of record NC_082350.1, read on the forward strand.
CCCAGTGGGATTTATCCCCCATTCCCAGTGGGATTTATCCCAATATCCCAGTGGGACTTATCCCCAATTCCCAGTGGGATTTATCCCCAGTTCCCATTGGGATTTATCCCAATATCCCAGTGGGATTTATCCCAATATCTCTGTGGGATTTATCCCAATATCTCTGTGGGATTTATCCCCCATTCCCAGTGGGATTTATCCCAATATCTCTGTGGGATTTATCCTCAATTCCCAGTGGGATTTATCCCAATATCTCTGTGGGATTTATCCCCAATTCCCAGTGGGATTTATCCCAATATCCCTGTGGGACTTATCCCCAATTCCCAGTGGGATTTATCCTTTGCTCCCAGGTTTTCCTCCTGGGATATTTTTGGGTTGGTGCAGGAGAATCAGCAGCTCCCTAAGGTGAGGCTCACTCTCACTGGGGACTTTCTGCTCCCTAGAACAGGCTGGAATTCAAATAGCCAAGATTCAATCCCAAAGCCAAGCAAGGCAAAATAATCTGGTTTAGAGCTGCTGGGCTGGCACAAACTCCTGGGCAGGGATCAACTCCAGGCTTTTCCTGCAGCTGGAAAAGGCACCTGGAACTCCCAGCTCCTTCCTGAGCCCAGCCCAGTGCTCCTGTCAGCCCTCATCCCAAGGCAAGAGGCTTCTCCCCAAAACCAGGGATTTGGGCAGGGATTTCATTCCTGTCAGGCACCCAGGACTGGCCAGCAGAAACCTCCCAGATGCTGGAGCAGCAGCAGGAACATCTTGAGCCATGATATTCCGTCTCCTTGGGAAAATCAGAGTGCTTTTTATGGAGCTGGAGGCTGATATAAGGTTTGGACTCTCCAGAAGGACCTTGGGAGGTTTTCATGTTTAGCACCTCAAATTTCTTTTGGTCTTTTTGCAAATCTCATCCTTAAAGGCATCTCCCAAAATTCCCTTTCCTTGCTCTCCCGAAATTCCCTTTCCTTGCTCTCCCAAAATTCCCTTTCCTTTACCTGCCCTTTAACCTCCCTAGATTCCCTTTCCTTTACCTGCCCTTTAACCTCCCTAGATTCCCTTTCCTTTGAGAAGCTCCTTGGTGCTCAGCTTCCCTTTTGTCCCTTCCCTTCCCCCAGGCTCTCCCTCAGAAATGTCATTATTTGCCTGTACCATCGGGTTGGCTCCAAAATAAGTTTCTCACTCTTCTACACACCAGGTTTTTCCCCCCCCTCAACATTTCCTGCTGGTATTTTATTTGTCTCAATTTAGATGAGTTTCTATCCCACCCACAAGATTCCCAAATCCTGTTTTTACCCTTTTTTTGCTCAGTGTTGGCAGCATTTCTTTGAACCTCAACGATTCTTTCAGATGTTGTTTTCTCATTCCCTGTTTGTGTCCCGCCGTCGGTCGTCAGGAAACAAACCCACTTTTTTTGGGGTGGAAAGTTGCAATTCCACCTTTTCCTGCCCAAAATAACCCTCTCACATTTTTTGTCCCAATCTGTCGAGACACTTCAAGCTGTTGAGATTTTTTTTTTTTTTTTCCATTCTGCTCTTCTCTGGTTTCACCACAGTTCATCCCTTCAGGGTTTACTTGCTCCAAGCGTTGCTGGGAATAAATCTGGATTTCTTATTTCCATTTATTTATGCCAGCAGCTGGGATCAGGCCGTGCCTGGAGGGAAGAGGTTGTGGAGGTGGATTTAAAAGCAGCTGCACCTGGAGGTGATGTGCTGGGAGGCTTAGACATGGTTTAGTGATCAGGGGAGGTAAACAGAGCTCAGGCAGAGATAACACCTTGGGTACATCATTCCGAGAGTAATCCTGCAGTGCTGGGGGACAAGGGGGTGAGAGGAGAGCAGATTCAGAGTGAAGCTCCCACTGCTTCATCTGGAGCTGTTCCCAGAGCTGCCTGGCTGGGGTTGGAGTCCAGGAGTTTCGAGATTGGGAAGTCATCAGCTGGGAGTGGGGCTCAGCCATGATCCTTGCCTTGGACAACTGTCCAAGGAAATAATATGGAAAAACTGTCTGGGAAAATGATGGAAGATCTGGTGGAGTGGGATGAGTTCTGTGGAGATGATCCAGGTGGAATAGGGAGCACAGAGTTCCCCCATCCTGAGGGATGAGGTGAGGGAGCAGCAGCATGTGAGGGACAGAGCGCGGCACCAAGGAGCCCAGGGACTTTGGGCAGAAATAGGAATGATTTTGGGAGATGATAAATCAATGCCTGAGTGACAGAAAAACATAGGGAAGAACCCTCTGGAAAATGATGGGAAATCTGGTGGAGTGGGATTATTTCTGTGGAAATGATCCAGGTGGAATGATGGGCAGCAAGGGAAGAATCCCCAGAGAGTTCCCCCATCCTGAGGGATGGAGTGAGGGAGCAGCACCAAAGAGCCCAGAGACTTTGGGGAGAAATATGAATGATTTGGGGAGATGATAAACCAATGCCTGAGTGACAGCAAAACATTGATTTGCCAGCAGCTGTTTTGCTGAGAAACAAACTTGGTGTTTATTTCTCAGAGGCTGTCAGAGACCTGGCTCAGGACTTGCTCACCGCCACGGCAGAAAAGCCCGACCAGCCCCTGGGATATCTTGGGTTTTCTCTGAATTTCAAATTTGTTTTTCTTCTGAAACCTTGGCTCAGGTTTGCTTAAATTTCTATTTAAACTCCTGGAAGTGAAAGGTTGAATATTTTTGGGAACATTGCCAAAATATTAAGCCGTGCTGCGTGAGTTGCTTGGCTCCACGCTCCTGATAAAAGGTATTTGCTTTTTGTTGTCTCAAGGCTTGCCATGAAATCTGAAAACTCCAGGCTGTGTCACTTTAATATACAAACACTCCAAGCAATACAAAAGCCTTAAAATCAAAGCTGTGCTGTTATCTCTTCAGAGCAGGAGCTTTTTCAAGGAGCTTCTAATGCAGGAGCAGAATCACTTCCAGTTGCTGCTTTGAAGTTTTTTATAGTGTGCTATCATGGACCTTTAATCCCTGCTGGGGCTGCTCTTAAAAATAGGAGGAAATTGCCAAGTGAAGGGAAAGAAACAGCTTGGACATTTAATCAGCCTCCCTTGGGAGAGGGACTGGTGCTGTCCCCGTGAGAGGAGCCCTGGTCACGGCTGGCCCTGCCTGGCTGCACTGCAGCCTGGCCAGGAATAAAGAGATAAAAAATACATAACAAAAGCTACAAAATCTGCTCAGTTATGGCTACAGCACTCTGATGTCACCCAGAGTGTCAGTGCTGGAGGTCCCAGCTGCTGGCAGGCGCTGTTTATTCCCCTCTTCCCCCTCAGCTGGACAATTCCCTGCTCACTCCCCATTCTCCATCCATTCAGAGATGAAAATAGCTGGGAGCCTCCCTGACCTTCTGCCTTGATAACAAGTGCAATTAACAGCCCTAACGAGCTGGAGAAACACAATGACTATCTACCATCTTATTTAATTAAACTGTGTTTCAGGAAAATTTCATTTCAATGGCCACTTATAGGGGCATCTACAGGAAAAGATTCCCAATCTTTTGAAAGATTTCCCTGGCATTGAATCATTGAGGTTGGAAAAGATTTCCAAGACCATCAAGTCCAGCCTGGGCCTGATCCCCACCTTGTCACCAGCCCAGAGCACTGAGTGCCACCTCCAGGTGTTCTTTGAGCACAGCTGGTTTCATCTTTCCTTTTTCTGGCTTCATTTTCACTTGATGCCTCAGGTTTGAGCTTTTCTATGTTTCAGGTTCTGAGCTGCTTTAGTGTGTGGGGCTGAGCTTCAAAATATGGGATGGTGAGCTCTGTGCACAGAGCAGGGAGACAAAACAATTTCTGCTCCAGCTGGGCACCAAGGACAAATGAGCCAAATCTCAGCCCAGGAGCACAAACCCCGTGGGCTGGAGAGAGAAAAACAAGCAGGGTGGGAGTGCCTGGGCTAAAGCTGGGCTGGGACAATGAACTGCAAGGTGCCAATGGAGCAGAGCTGATCCCAGGGAGAGACCCCGGGAGCGCTCGTGCATTTTGGGGCCATTTTGGGTCATCTTGGGGGCAGCCCTGGCTGGGCTCTGGTGCTGCCCCAGGTGGGTCCATGGAGGAGATCCTTGGAATCAATCCCTGCTTTATTCTGGGACTCTGCTCCAGGGCAGCCTGCACAAGGCATCACACTCACTGCTCTCCCTCCCATCAGTATCTGTCTCCCTCCTTTTTTCCTACCTCTGCCTCCTCCCTCCTTGTTTCCCATCTTTTGGAATGAACTGCTCCTGAACTTGAGGAATATGAACAAAACCACCTCCAGAGCATTCCCTGCTCCCCACCTGCCTTTGGGCTCAACAACCAGAGGTGTTCTGATCCCAAAAATCCTTTTTTTATCCTTTCACATGTACATTTGTAGAGGGAGGAAGGAAGAACATCCAGGCCCTGGTGTTTGTCCTAACTGGGCCTGATTTACGTCCCTCCTGCTCTCAGGGGTGCAGCTCTCAGAGTTTGTGTTGTGAAATGCCTCCAGAAAAGGAACAGGCTTTGGGAACTATTTCTGGATTGGAATTGGCTGCTCTTCTATTTAATGAAGTCCCTGTCTTTGAGGCTCTGCCATTTAATTAAGTGTTTTATGTAATTACTCTGTGACATCAATTCTGTCCTCTCTGGAAGGTTTGTCTGCTCCTCCTGAAGGAGGTGTGTGATTTAATGGCAGTTTCTGGGTCCTCCAGCTCGGGAGGAGAAGCTGCAGCTGAATTCCAGGGCAGTCACTACTCTGTGGCAGGGTGGGATCCTGAGATCCATCCTTTTTTTCTTTGGTCACTGATGTCCCTGAAATTTCTCTGATTCCTCCTGTTTTTAGGAAAAGGAGCTGTGGCACTGCAGCCAAAGCCCCTCTTCCCTCAGAGCCTTCACATCCTCACCTCTCTCAGCTCAGCAGAGGGAAAGTTTCCTTCTCTGGGAAAAAAAAAAAACCAAAAAAAACTTTTAAAATAAATTTTCCCCCTTTTTAAAATTGTTTTCTTAAACCCTCAGATACTCTCTGGATTCTCAGGTTCCAGGTATCACAGGCAGGGTTTTCCATGGACAATTCCCCAGTGCCCTTCCCCCATCAATCATCATTAATTACCCCTCTGTTTACACACCTCGGCATTCCAGGAGTATTCTTGAGCTCTAAGTTGTGCCACACTCTCGTGTTTCAGCTGCTTATCTCCCACATGATCCCAAAAATCTCTTTTGCTGGCAGCCAGGAGAGCACACAGAACTTGGTTTTATTCTGGATTAGCTTTACAGGGACCAGGAATGTGGCTTGTACAAGAGTTTTCCTGACTGGGAAATGGGAAAGAACTGGGATTTCATGGATCACACCTGTGTCCCTGCAGTGCCACCCTGGCCCTGCTGGGCACAGGGAGAGCAGGATTTATCATTTTTCCATCCCAGACCTTGCTGGCTTCCTTGCTCCTCGTTGAGCTTTCCTGGCTGCCTCCAGCTCGTTCTCCGAGTCACTCCAGTGGATTTTTCAAAGCCAGAGGGAGGGAGGGCAGGACCTCAGAAAATCACCATCCTTACACTGGAGCAGAGCTCAGTCAATCTGCAGTTGTTCCCCTCAGGAGTTTTAATTCCTGAAGGAAAGGGGGATTGCACCTTTTCCCTGTTAACCCTTTGTGTGCAGGGGGTGGAAGGGACAGGGCCAAGCCCCAGGGTGTCTCCTTTCCCGGCTCCCTCTGGAAGAGGGATGAGCCTCGAGGCTCCCCAGCTCCTCTTCCTCACCCCAGAAGGTTTGATCTCAGCTCATCTCCTTCTCCTCACAGCTCTGGGTGGAACACCAGGCTGATTGTTCACGGGATTTCTTAATCAAGAGCTTTTTAAGGTCAGACTTAGAAGCCTAAGGCTTGTTCCCAGCCCTGGAATTATCTCCTCTAGGAAAAGCCAAGGGACAGCATCTCCTGCTCCAGGAGCTCTCCTGCTCCCTCAGGGGATTGCTGGCTTTCTGGGCAAGGCAGAATGACAATATTTTATACAATGACCCTCTGCTGGTCCTTGGGAGTTCTGTGTGTGCTCCTGCTGAGCTTTGGGCTGTGCTGGATGGAATCACAGCAGTGTTGCACTCCGAGGTGCTGGAGGAGTGGGACACAGCTTTGTGACCAGCTGCTGAGCACTGCTGACCTTCTCAGCAGCTGAAAACTGATTTTTTCATTTTATGGTCTCCTGTGTAACCCACCCAGACTGAATCTTCCCAGTTCTTGGTTTCTGCCTGGCACAAAGGGAAGTCTCTAAATCAGGAGAGAGCATTTAGGCTAAAATAAAATATTCCCTGAGTGCTGGGAGGGAGAGAACAATGGCACAGAAAGATGAATGCTTCTTGCTCTTTAATTGAGTCTAATAGGCTATAAATACATTTTTTCCCTCAACTACAGGAGCAGAATGAAAGGCTTCTGGTAAAACTGGTTTTTCACTCTAAAAACCCTCTGCTCTCTGGAAGAGCTTCTGCACAGAGACACCTGTGGAAATCCCCTGGAGTAGTTCAAAGGCATTTTAATTCCTAATCAAAGCTTTCAGTTCAGGGGCTGTGCTGATGCAGGGGTGCAGAGTTGGAAACGTCATTTCAAGTTGAGTCATTTTGCAAACCTCCTTTTTTAATTTTTTATTTTTTATTTTTTACCTTCAGTGTGGAACTTGATGAGCTCAGTAAAATCCAAAATGCAGCATTTTGCTGGATCAAAAGAGGCTTGGAAAATGAGCAGTTCAGCCCCTGTGTAAATGCAGAGGGTTTATGGCACTCTGACCATTCTTTTTAGGTTATTGCTCTTCCTCTGCCTTCTGCCTGTTTATGCCAGTGTAAAAAATGTTCCCTTTTGCTTAGATTGGATTACAGGGATATAAAAAAATGTTTCAGGTAATCCTGCTTGGGTGAAATGCTCCTGGCTGGCCTTCAAATGCAAAATTTAGGAAATAAATTGTAATTTGGGACCTGGGTTTTTCTGCACTGTTACCTGGTAATGGCCAAGTCTTTTCAGGCATTTTAAAACCTTTTTTTTTACAGACCTTCATTTCATATTCAGCTCATCTCTGCTAATAGTTCCACCCAATTAGCATCAAAATCAGGTGAAATCTTGACATCCCTATTTTTTAATTTTTTTTTTAGCACTTCAATCACACCTGTTTTGCTTTGTGCCATTAACCACATGGTGCCCTTTGGTAAATTCAAATATTGTCAGGCACTGGTGTCCTCTCCTGGTGGGTGTTGGTCAGAATTTCTGTGCCTGAGCAGCTCCCATTTTTGGGGGTGCATCCCCTCAGAGCAGCCCCAGCTCCCAGTCTGCTCAGGGCCTCATTCCCACTTCCATCTCCCCACTAATCCTCATTTTTCTCCCAAAAGAGGCAATGATTGACTCTCTAATTAACATGCAGCATTTGTGCAGGGGCAATTTAGATGCTGATGCTTTTCTTTTTGCTGCAGGAATAATTCCTTTGCTCTCATTGTTCCTGATATTTTTAATTTCGGGGGTGTGCGTGTGTGTGGTTGTCAGAGCAAATATTCAGGGTGGGGTTTGATATTTTCATGTCAAATGTGGGAAATTTGGTGACTCCACAGCCTCTCAGGGCACCCTGTTTGACCAGAAAAAAGAAAGTTTTTATTGAAGTTTCGATGGGATTTCCTGCATTTCAGTCTGTGCCCGTTCAGGATGAACAGAAATTATTGGTTTGGAAACTTGTCCTGTGACTTCTCCAACCTTTGGTGGAATTATTGATAAATAATTGATAAATCCAGAGGCATTGCACTCAATTGCTGGGGGGGGCACCTGCAAATAACTTGGAATTCATAAATCCAAGCACAGTTCTAAATATTTAATAACTCCAAGCACGATTCTAAATATTTAATAAATCCAAGCACGAGTCTAACATTGCACAAGGAAAATTTAGGGAAAATTAAGGAAAATTAGGAAAATTAGAATTCAGGAAAATGAAACACAAATTCCTGAGTTTGAGGTAAAATAATCCATGTACAATGTGCCTTCTGGCCTTCCTGGGGAAAAAACAGCTCTTCAAATGTAATGCTGATTATTAATTAATTAATAATTAATTAATTGGCCCGTGCTGGTGTGGGCAGTTGCTTTGGTTTTCCAGGAGGAATCCCTGGTGCCTCACGGGATCAGCGTGGAGCTCGACCCCAGGGCTGTTCTGAGACTGCAGTTTGATCCCTGGCTGGCTTTGGAAAGGGAGATGTAGCCCCAGGAGGAGCCTGGAGCGGGGCAGAGGGGACTTTGGTCACTGCTCACTCCCAGCCCTGGGATCTGCAGCATTCCCAGGGCTCTGCCCCTTCCAGAGGCATTGCACTGAGCACCATTACCCACAATTTGTTTGGGTGCTTCGATGCCAGAAACGGCATTGAAAATAAAACAGCTGGAATACAGGAATAAAATAGATTTATTATCATTTCTTTTTCTTTTTTCTTTCTTTTGCTCCAAAAATCTGTAGCACGGAGCCCTTGCTGCCGTGGGAGAGAGGGAAAGTGGAAAAAATCCCAAACTAAAGCTGTGCCAGCAGAAGGGAATTCCCATTCCCTGTGCCAGGGGGGATCCAGGGGGATGGGATCAGGAGCAGCCGGGGCTGGGACCCTGCGGCTGCTCCCGGGTGCTCCCAGGGGTTACTCTGAGGTTACTCTGAGGTTACTCCGAGATTATTCTGAGGTTACTCCGAGGTTATTCTGAGGTTACTCTGAGGTTACTCTGGGGGTTATTCCGAGGTTATTCCGAGGTTACTCTGGGGGTTACTCCGAGGTTATTCTGAGGTTACTCGGGGGTTACTCCGAGGTTACTCTGGGGGTCACTCCGAGGTTATTCCGAGGTTGCTCCGAGGTTACTTGGGGGTTACTCTGAGGTTATTCCAGGGTTACTCTGGGGGTCACTCTGAGGTTACTCTGGGGGTCACTCCGAGGTCACTCCAAGGTTATTCTGAGGTTACTCCGAGGTTATTCCAAGGTTACCCTGGGGGTTACTCCGAGGTTACTCTGGGGGTCACTTCGAGGTCACTCTGAGGTTATTCCGAGGTTACTCTGGGGTTACTCCGAGGTTACTCCTGGGTTACTCGGGGGTCACTCCGAGGTCACTCCGAGGTTATTCCGAGGTTACTCTGGGGTTACTCCTGGGTTACTCGGGGGTTACTCCGAGGTTACTCCGAGGTTACTCCGGCTTTACACCAGCCCAGCCCAGCCGTGCCCCCGGTGTCGGCTCCCTCTGCAGGGAATTAAAGGGATTTTCTCTGGGGCTGGGGGTGCGCCAAGGGCAGGGGGAGGATTCCACTCTCTGCGTTAAATGTAAAAATAAAAACCAGATTAAATTTGGTTCTGCTCTGCCACGCGCTGCTTTGAAATTTAGAATAAAAATTTAGGATAAAAATTCGGAATAGGCACGTTTCATTTGATTCCACTTAACCAATTGGTGCTTAAAAATTTAGAATACAAATTTCGAATAACAAGTTCCGAGTAAACACATTAAGTTTATAATTCCACTTTGCCAGTTGGTGCTTAAAAATTTGAATACAAATTTAGAATAAAAATTCGGAATAAACACATGAATTTTGATTCCACTCTGCTACTTCGTGCTCTCAAATTTAGAATAAAAATTTAGAATAAAAAATTTAAAATAAACACATTAAATTCAATTTCGCTTACCAATTTGTGCTTTAAAATTTGGAATAAAAATTTTGAATTAACACATTGAATTTGATTCTGCTTGGCCAATTGCTGCTTAAAAATTTAGAATAAAAAAATTCAGAACAAATGCATTAATTTTGATTCCCCTCTGCCACTTTTTGCTTTCAATTTCAGAATAAAAAATTCAGAATAAACACATTAAATTGGATTCCACTTTGCCAATTGGTGCTTAAAAATTTAGAATAAAAATTTACAATAAAAAATCAGAATAAACACATTAAATTTGATTCCACTTTGCCAATTGGTGCTTAGAAATTTAGAATAAAAAATTAGAATAAAAATTCACAATGAGCACATTAAATGTGATTCCACTTTGCCAATTAGTGCTTAAAAATTTAGAATAAAAATTCAGAATAAACACATTAAATTTGATTCCACTTTGCCAACTGGCGCTTAAAAATTCAGAATAAAAATTTAAATAAAAATTTAGAATAAACGCATTAATTTTGGTTCCACTCTGCCACTTTGTGCTTTAAATTCAGAATAAACGCATTAAATTGGATTCCAGTTTGCCAATTGGCGCTTTAAAATTTAGAATAAAAATTCAGAATAAGCACATTAAATGTGATTCCACTTTGCCAATTGGTGCTTATAAAATCAGAATAAAAATTTAGAATAAAAAAATTCAGAATAAACACATTAAATTGGATTCCAGTTTGCCAATTGGCGCTTTAAAATTTAGAATAAAAATTCAGAATAAGCACATTAAATGTGATTCCACTTTGCCAATTGGTGCTTAGAAAATCAGAATAAAAATTTAGAATAAAAAAATTCAGAATAAATGCATTAAATTGGATTCCAGTTTGCCAATTGGCGCTTAAAAATTCAGAATAAAAATTTAAAATAAAAAAATTCAGAACAAAGGCATGGAATCGGATTCCACTTTCCCCCTGTCAAGCTCCGCTTGTTTCCCTGAGCTGTGCCGGTGGCGCTGCCCCAGCCCTGAGCCGTGGGTGGGCTGGGGGGGCTCTCTGGTGCCATTAGGGGCAATTAACGCCGCTGTTAATTGCTGTGCAGTCGGCGGCGGAGTACGTGAAGGCGCGGCTGCCCGAGGTGCTGAAGCAGCACCTGCAGGACTACGAGCGCGACAAGGAGAACAGCGTGCTGTCCTACCAGAGCATCCTGGAGCAGCAGATCCTCTCCATCGACAGGGAGATGCTGGAGAAGCTCACCGTGTCCTACGATGAGGCAGGTAGGGCTGCTCCTCATCCTTCTCACAATTCTGCCCCAAAAATCACTCCTTTCCCCAAACCCCTTCAACTTCTCTCCTTGGTTCTGGGAAATGTTTGTTCCTCCCCAAGTGCTTCCTCACAATTCTCATCTTGCTGCCCAGAAATGGTTCATTCCTTCAACTTTTGTCCTTATTTTTCTGAAATGTTTGCCCCTCCTCAAGTGCTTCCTCACAATTCTCATTTTTCTGCCCCAAAAATGGCTCATTTTCAGTCCTTCCCCAAACACCTTCAACCTCTGTCCTTGTTTTTGTGAAATGTTTGTTCCTCCTCAAGTGCTTCCTCACAATTGTCATCTTGCTGCCCAAAAATGGTTCATTCCTTCAACTTTTGTCCTTATTTTTCTGAAATGTTTGCCCCTCCTCAAGTGGTTCCTCACAATTCTCATCTTTCTGCCCCAAAAATCACTCCTTTCCCCAAACCCCTTCAACTTCTCTCCTTGGTTCTGGGAAATGTTTGTTCCTCCTCAAGTGCTTCCTCACAATTCTCATCTTTCTGCCCCAAAAATTGTCTTGTTTCCCCAAACCCCCTCTGCAGATTGAGCTTTTTGTCTTCGTTTTCCTTTCTCCTCAAGTGGTTCCTCACAATTCTGCCCCAAAAATCACTCTTTTCCCCAAACCCCTTCAACTTCTCTCCTTGGTTCTGGGAAATGTTTGTTCCTTCTCAAGTGCTTCCTCACAATTCTCATCTTGCTGCCCAAAAATGGCTCATTCCTTCAACTTTTGTCCTTGTTTTTCTGAAATGTTTGCCCCTCCTCAAGTGCTTCCTCACAATTCTCATTTTTCTGCCCCAAAAATGGCTCATTTTCAGTCCTTCCCCAAACACCTTCAACCTCTGTCCTTGTTTTTGTGAAATGTTTGTTCCTCCTCAAGTGCTTCCTCACAATTGTCATCTTGCTGCCCAAAAATGGCTCATTCCTTCAACTTCTCTCCTTGTTTTTCTGAAATGTTTGCCCCTCCTCAAGTGGTTCCTCACAATTCTCATCTTTCTGCCCCAAAAATTGTCTTGTTTCCCCAAACCCCCTCTGCAGATTGAGCGTTTTGTCTTCGTTTTCCTTTCTCCTCAAGTGGTTCCTCACAATTCTGCCCCAAAAATCACTCTTTTCCCCAAACCCTCTGTGCAAGTTGAGCTTTTTGTCCTCATTTTTGTGAAGTTTTTCTTCTTCCTCAAGTGGTTCCTTAAAATTCTCATTTTTCTGCCCCAAAAATCTCTCATTTTCAGTCCTTCACCAAACACCTTCAACTTCTGTCCTTGTTTTTGTGGAATATTTGTTCCTCCTCAAATGGTTCCTCATCATTCTCATTTCCTGCCCAAAAATTGGCTCATTTCCCCAAACCCCCTCTGCAGGTTGAACTTTTCCCCTCGTTTTTGTGAAGTGTTTGATCCTCCTGGAATGATTCCTTATAATTCTCATTTTACTGCCCCAAAAAATTGTTCATTTCCCCAAACACCTCGTGCAGGTTGAGCTTTTTTTCCTTGAAAAACTTCCAGTCTTTCCCGTGTTTTTGTGAAATGTTTGTTCCTCCTCAAGTGGCTCCTTAGAATTCTCATTTTTCTGCCCCAAAAATGGCTCATTTCCCCAAACACCTTCTGCAGGTTGGACTTTTGTCCTGATTTTTGTGAAATATTTGTTCCTCCTCAAGTGGCTCCTTAGAATTCTCATTTTACTGCCCCAAAAATGGCTCATTTCCCCAAACACCTTCTGCAGGTTGGACTTTGTCCTGATTTTTGTGAAATACTTGCTCCTCTTCAAGTGGTTCCTCACAATTCTCATTTTACTGCCCAAAAAAATTGTTCATTTTCAGCCTTTCCCTTGTTTTTGTGAAATGTTTGCTCCTCCTCAAGTGGCTCCTTAGAATTCTCATTTTTCTGCCCCAAAAATGGCTCATTTCCCCAAACACCTTCTGCAGGTTGGACTTTTGTCCTGCTTTTTGTGAAATGTTTGTTCCTCCTCAAGTGGCTCCTCAGAATTCTCATTTTACTGCCCCAAAAATTGTTCATTTTCAGCCTTTCAGTCCTTCTCTTGTTTTTGTGAAATGTTTGTTCCTCCTCAAGTGGCTCCTCAAAATTCTCATTTTTCTGCCCCAAAAATGGCTCATTTCCCCAAACACCTTCTGCAGGTTGGACTTTTGTCCTGGTTTTTGTGAAATATTTGTTCCTCCTCAAGTGGCTCCTCACAATTCTCATTTTACTGCCCAAAAAAATTGTTCATTTTCAGCCTTTCAGTCCTTCTCTTGTTTTTGTGAAATGTTTGTTCCTCCTCAAGTGGCTCCTCACAATTCTCATTTTTCTGTGCAAAAATTGCTCATTTTCAGTCCTTCCCCAAACCCCTTGAACTTTTCTCCTCGTTTTTGTGACGTTTGTCCCTCCTGAAATGATTCCTTCTAATTCTCCTTTTACTGCCCCAAATATTGTTCCTTCTCAGCCCTTCCCCCAGCCCCTTGTGCAGGTTCAGCTTTTATCCCCATTTTTCTCAGCTCTCCTCCCCCCTGTTTGTGCAGAGTTTGTTTTTCCTGTCCCAGGCTGGCTGGGAATGTCCCCCTGGGTGCTGCCCAGGAGCCGAGGGGACCCTTCTGCCACCTCTCTGCTGATTGATCTCCTGCATTTTGCTCTTTTCCCCTCCCCAAATTCCCAATTTTTGGCCTTTCCCAGCTGAGAGGGCACTGGGCAGGCACAAAAGCTGATTTTAACCCTGACACGAGGCTGGGCTGCCAAACCCAGGCAGTTTTGGGGGATTTTTGAGCAGGGAACTCCCAGTTTGCAGATCTGATACTTTTTCTGGCATTTTCTTTTCAAGCAGTCATAAATGCCTTTCAGCTTTTAAATCCTTTTGCAAAACACACCTCACACCAGGAGCTTGGCTCCTCAGAGGTCAGATGAGGGTGCAGAATATTTCTTTCATGCACATGGCTTGCTTTTAATGATACATTTAAAAAAAGCTTCAAAATTTGTTGCTTTCTGTCACCTCTGTTGACCTTTTCTCACACAGAATTTCCCAAAATATTGTAATTTTATTTTTCCCTTTTAGTTTGGTCTCTCCAGCTCCTCTCCACTTATTTTCATTTAAGGGAGTTTGTTAGGCAGGAGAAAATGCAGGGAAATTACTGATTCCTGTCAGAAGGAAAAGAAAGCTTTTTCCTTTATGGAAATCTCAGTGTTTGTGTGGCAAAAACAAAGATGAAAAGTGCTTGAAACACGTATTTGGGGATTTATCTCACCCAGCAAAAATCAGGAGGAAATGAGAAGCTCTGTAATAACTGGTTTAGGAAACTCCCAGCAGCACAGCTGTAAGTGAAAGCCCAAAACTCCAGCTCCATCAGAGATGGAAACACAGCAGTGGAGCCCTCACCCTCCTAGCTGTGCCCCTTGTTTGTGAGAGAGGCAGAAATGGCTCTGCCTGCCCTTGGAACCAGAGCTGATGGTGAGCAGGGCACAGAAAATGGGCAGTTAAATGGAATTACAGCAGCTGCTGGTGATCCTGGCTGCTCCAGCCCTTGGAGGTGACGTTTTCCCCTTTTTTGGCTTTTTTTTTCCCAGCAAAATCAACTGAGTGAGGAGCTCGAGCTGCTGCTGGGGCGTGAAAAGGGAAGGAAACAATCCTTCAGAATTGGCCAGATCGAAGTGATGGAGGTGGAAGGGGAGGAGATGGAATTTTGTGTGGTGGGGGGTGATGGGAGGGAGCACCCAGAGCCATCCCAGAGCCCTGCCAGGCTTTCATCTCCCCAAAAATGATGAGCAGGTGGGATTCCAGCAGCTGGGAGCCAGGGGAGCTGCCAGAGGAGGAGTTTGGGGGCTGATTGTGGGGACAGGGAAGCACTTCCACACCTTTCCCAGCCTTTCCATCCCTCTTGGAAGGACCCCCAGGTAAATCCTTTCTCCCCAGGGATGTTTCCCAGAGTGGGTCGAGTTCAGCTGCGTCCATTTGCCAGCAGAGAGCTGAAATGCTCTGGGCTTGGCACAATTTTGGGTGTTAATTTGGCCTTGCTGGCAACATCCTGTGTTAATTAAGTGCAGCCTTGATGGGCTCCACATCCCAGTGTGGATCTTTCCCTCTTTTTGGGAATCTTTCCCTGTAGGAAATCCATCCATCAGAGCTACACATAAAATGAGTTTGTCTAGGAATAGTCAAGTGCTGGCAAGATTTTTTTGGTGAGGTTTGAGTAAGGGAGCTTTAAAAGCTTTAAAAGGAGGCCAAGAGTGACAGATGGGGACAAATCCTCTCCTAATCTGTAAATCCTTCAGTTTAAAAAGTGGCTTTCTTGACTAGCTAAGGCTGGGGTAATTTTGTGCAAGAATATTTGCTCCCAACAAAGCTTTGCTGGCTCTTAATCCCATTCCTTTGATTTACAGCATCCCTAAACATCCGAGGGAGGTGGTCAGTGCCTGATCTGTGGCAAATTTGGGTTGTTTAAAGGCATTTTAGCATTTAATCCCAATGTTCCAGGGAATTCCAGCCTGCTGGGAGCTTCTGGAGGTGGATTTGTCCTGTGGGAAATTGTTTTTTTCTTTAATGGATGGCCCTTCTTCCCCAGAAGTCCTCAAAAAATTGAGTTTCATTACTGCACACAAAAAAAGAGATGGAATTCATTTTTCCCTGCTATCAAACGGCCCTGGACATATTGATATTTAGGGATTGCATCCAGAGCCAGGAGCCAGCCCCAGAATGGGTTTTTTTAGGTGATGTTTGCTGGGTTTGGGTGAGGGGGCAGGAAGGGGAAGATGGGAACTGGAAAGGAAATGGGAAATGGGAAGTAATCCTCCCATTTTAAGGTGGGCTCAGTGCTCAGAACTGGAAAGGAGATGGGAAATAGGAAATGGGAAATGGGAAATATTCCTCCCACTTTAGGGTGGGCTCAGTACTCAGAGCTGGAAAGGAGATGGGAAATGGGAAATGGGAAATGGGAAATGGGAAATATTCCTCCCACTTTAAGGTGGGCTCAGTGCTCAGAACTGGAAAAGGAGATGGGAAATGGGAAGTGGGAAATATTCCTCCCACTTTAAGGTGGGCTCAGTGCTCAGAACTGGAAAAGGAGATGGGAAATGGGAAGTGGGAAATATTCCTCCCACTTTAAGGTGGGCTCAGTGCTCAGAACTGGAAAGGAGATGGGAAATGGGAAATAGGAAATGGGAAATGGAAAATGGGAAATATTCCTCCCACTTTAAGGTGGGCTCAGTGCTAAGAACTGGAAAGGAGATGGGAAATAGGAAATGGGAAATATTCCTTCCATTTTAAGGTGGGCTCAGAACTGGAAAGGAGATGGGAAATAGGAAATGGGAAATGGGAAATACTCCTCCCATTTTAAGGTGGGCTCAGTGCTCAGGGGTCACAGCTGGGACTCCCCAGTCTTGGAAGCCCTTCCCACCTCAACCCTCCTGGCATTCCGTGACAGGAGCAGCCCTCTCCTGCTGCTCAGGAATGCCCATTCCATGACAGAACTATGATTTTTCTGATGTCTGAAAGCAGCCCCTGTGGCTCTCTGCCTCCCCCCCGGTGTTCTGCAGGCACCACGTGTCTGATCGCCCTCCTGTCCGACAAGGAGCTGACCGTGGCCAACGTGGGCGACTCCCGGGGCGTGCTCTGTGACAAGGATGGCAATGCCATCCCCCTGTCCCACGACCACAAGCCCTACCAGCTGAAGGAGAGGAAGAGGATTAAGAGAGCTGGTGAGTTGTTGGAAGGTTCAGCTGTTATTGTCACTAAAAGTGACATTTCCCCTGGGAGAGGGTGGGGAGTGCCCGACTGAGGCACCAGCAGATCAAATCTCCTGTTCTCCACCCAGAATTCCAGTGGGATGTCCTGGGCAGAGGTGGCAGCAGATCAAACTGCAGTTCATTGTCCCAGCCCAGCTTTAGCCCAGGCACTCCCACCCTGCTTGTTTTTCTCTCTCCAGCCCACGGGGTTTGTGCTCCTGAGCTGAGATTTGGGTCATTTGTCCTTGGTGCCCAGCTGGAGCAGGAATTGTTTTGTCTCCCTGCTCTGTGCACAGAGCTCACCATCCCCTGGTGTGAAGCCCAGACCCACACACTAAAGCAGCACAGAACCTGACAAATATAAATGCTAAAAGCTGAGGCATCACCTCCCACATTCTGAGCTCTGTAACCCCTCAGCATGAACCTTTGGGGGGTCTGGCAGGAACCAGAGAGCTCCTTGGGTGTTCCAGAGAGCTGAATGTTCCAGAGAGCTCCTTGGATGTTCCAGAGAGCTCCTTGGGTGTTCCAGAGAGCTCCTTGGGTGTTCCAGAGAGCTGAATGTTCCAGAGAGCTGAACGTTCCAGAGAGCTCCTTGGGTGTTCCAGAGAGCTCCTTGGATGTTCCAGAGAGCTGCCTGGACATTCCAGAGAGCTCCTTGGATATTCCAAAGAAAGAGCAGCCTGGATGTTCCAGAGAGCTCCTTGGGCATTCCAAAGAGCTCCTTGGGTGTTCCAGAGAGCAGCTTGGGTGTTCCAAAGAGCTGGATATTCCAAAGAGCTCCTTGGGTGTTCCAGAGAGCAGCTTGGGTGTTCCAAAGAGCTCCTTGAATATTCCAGAGAGCTGAATGTTCCAGAGAGCTCCTTGGGTGTTCCAGAGAGGTGCCTGGACATTCCAGAGAGCTCCTTGGGTGTTCCAAAGAGCTCCTTGGATATTCCAAAGAAAGAGCAGCCTGGATGTTCCAGAGAGCTCCTTGGGCATTCCAAAGAACTCCTTGGGTGTTCCAAAGAGCTGGATATTCCAAAGAGCTCCTTGGGTGTTCCAGAGAGCAGCTTGGGTGTTCCAAAGAGCTGGATATTCCAAAGAGCTCCTTGTTTGGATGTTCCAGAGAGCTGCTCTAAGCACTGTGTCTCCCCCCAGGTGGGTTCATCAGCTTCAACGGCTCGTGGCGCGTGCAGGGCATCCTGGCCATGTCGCGCTCGCTGGGCGATTACCCCCTGAAGAACCTGAACGTGGTGATCCCCGACCCCGACATCCTGAGCTTTGACCTGGACAAACTGCAGCCAGAGTTCATGATCCTGGCCTCAGACGGGCTGTGGGACGCCTTCAGCAACGAGGAGGCCGTGCGGTTCATCAAGGAGCGCCTGGACGAGCCGCACTTCGGGGCCAAGAGCATCGTGCTGCAGTCCTTCTACAGAGGCTGCCCCGACAACATCACAGTCATGGTGGTGAAGTTCAGGAATAGCAGCAAAGCAGAGGAGCAGCAGTGAGGAGCCCCCGGGCCCCCTCAGGACTCAGAACAGTTTGTCCGTGGTGGGAAGCTCCAGGAACGCCGTGCGGGCTCTGCCGCGGCTACGGATCTCTCTGGGCTCTGCTCGTGGCTTGGCAAAAGGAGCAATACAACAAATAAATCCGTGCTGAGCCACCACAAGAATCCAGTTTGTCCCCTGTCCCTGCCCTGTGCCCTCGCTGCTCCCTAGAACGACTGGAACCTCCCACTTCTCACTTTTCTTTAGGAATCCCGTGTAGGGTTTTGGTTTGATTCCTCCCCCGGTGGCTCAGGGGCACGGCAGGGGCAGGGCAGTGCTGCTGCTTCTCCCTCCTGGGTGCCACTGCTCAGGAGCTGCTCTCCTGTTCCTCGTCTCTGCACCCTGCAGTGCTAGGGGTGGGTGGGAGAAGGGTTTGTGCTGTGAAGGAGGAAGAGGAGCCAACTCTCAGCCTGCTCCGCTGCTGGCTCTCGCTTTGTGCAGCCTCCCCCCGAAACAAACCCCTGCCAAGCATGTGAGTAGGTAGAGCTCCTGAATTACCACGTTTATTCAGGCTGTGCATTGCTCTAGGACAGTTCTTCTAGGCCATAGTGTATCCAAACCAACTCATGGTGAACTTCAGCAAAACCCTGGGAGCTCTGAACCTCCTGGATGGGAGCAGAGCTCAGCTGTGGCAGCAGAGTGTATGTCCCTCACCGAGAATCACCCTGACCTTACTTCTGTGGCATGGACTTGGAAAGGGATGTGAGAGGAAATGGATTTCACTGGTGACTGTCGGGAACCTCAGCCAAGCAGGGCGTTCCTCAGAGCTACCTAGCTGGAAGTCAAGTCTGTGTTAGACTTCCTTGTACCACTGCAGATGGATTTGTGGTGTTAATCCCAGGGCAGACCCCTCTGAACGGGCTTTTGGGATGACATGCAAATGCCAGGCAGCATCAATGCACTGTAGAGATGAAAGGTTGTGTTAAATCTAGATTTTAAAAGTATGTTTAGATCTAACTTTCAGTATTTAATTGTATTTTGGGATCTGTGACTGCTGTAAGTTGGAATGAGGACAGTTTGGGTTTGCTGCACCTCTGGTGCCAGCTGTGTCATGGCAGGGGGACAGGGCAGGCAGGATTTTGGATGGCTCCTTGATCCTTATCCTGCCTTACAGGAGTCCTTGGGATCTCCCCGGAACGTGGTCCTGGACAATCTGCTCAAATCTTCAGGGTGATGGAGGCTGCCTGTGTTTGGGTGTGGAGCTGGGTCAGGGATGTGATGGATTCCCTGGCCCTGGCTGTTCCTTGGGAAAGTCCAGTATTCCTCATTTCCCAGCTGCTGGCCCCCCTGCTCACCTGCAGGGGTCTGGGGTGGGGCTGAGCTGTGCTGGGGAGGTGCTCAGGGGCTCGGGGTCTCTCAAGGCAAAAAATCAAAGAGCACAAACTTCTGCTCGAGAAGGAATCCCCATCTTTGTCTTGTTTCGTCCCTAGGTCACCTCTCCCCCAGCAAACTTCCCTCCTTTGATTTGTTCGGGGGTAATCCCAGCCCTTGACTGGCTCTGGTGGTATTTCCAAGATGTGTCTGGAGCCCTGTGCTGATGCTGAACCCCGGGGAGAGCCCCTGAGAAGTGTCCAGCAGGCAGCAGCCTGCCCTGCTCCTCTCCCAGGGGATGGGATCTCCCTGCCCCTTCCATCCCTGGCTGCCCAGCTGAGCAGGGAGCAGGAATTGCAATAATTGCTGCAGCAGTTGCAGTGTGCCCGGGCAGTGAGGGCAGAGTGCTGGCAAGTGCAGCCCTGGTGGCAAGGATTCCGTGGGAATGCTGGGTCTGGCCTGGGATGGCACAGGGCAGTGGGGGAGCAGCTCCAGGCAGAGCTCAGTGGGTGGAGTTTGCCTTCCCTGTCCCCTTCCCTGTCCCCTTCCCTGTCCCCTTCCCTGTGGAGGGCCCAGCTGTCCTGGGGAAGGAGGAATTCCATCCAGCAGCTCTGCAGGGGAGGGATGTGTGTGAGCAGACATCCCCACTGACCCATCCCAGGCACTGCAATGCTGGCCATGCCCAGGAAAACAGCCCAGATCCAGCTGGGGTGGGATCCCTGGCTGCAGGGAGCATTCCTGAGGGATCCATGAGCTCTGAGCACAGCCCTGGACTGCCAGGAGCAGGAGCTGGCAGGGATGGCAGCCAGGAGGGAGCCTGGCAGGGCAGTGAGCCACTCCTCGGCATTCAGGCCAGCACACCAGGGCAGGAGTGGTTTGCAGGTTTGCCTGGATCCTTCCAGGACCATTCCAGGATCGTTCCCTGTCCCTCAGGCAGCTCCCAGCCAGCCCTGTGCCAGCCTCCCAGGTGGCTGCAGCTGCAGCAGGAGCTGGCTCAGCACCTTCAGCTTCCTCCCCCCTCCCTGGCAGGGCTGTCCTGGCCAGAGCCATCCATGCCAACCATCTCTGCTCAGCCCGGGGGTTTTTTCTTTGGTTGCTGTGAAAAAGGAGCTTCAGCTGCTTCAGGTTGGAAGAGGAAGGACCGATGGAGGTGAGAGGCTTTGTGTGGTCTCCCACATCCACAGGCAGTGCCTACCTGTGCTCCCAGCTGGGAGGTTTGGAAGCTTTCCCTCCAAATGGAAGCATTTCCAGCTTTCCAGTGGTGCTGATTTGTGCCAAACTCTGTGGTGACCCAGCTGGGGGCTGGCAGGATGAACTCCTTGGGCACATTGCTTATGCAGCCTGGCCAGTGCAGGGCTCTCCCGCTGCCTTAACACTCCATCCTCCAGCTGGGAAGGTGCTGTGGCCAGGAATCTCCTGCCTTCCTGCTGCTCTGCTCCCAAAGCCAGGGAGCTCCTCCTGCTCACCCAGCCAGCTTTGGTGGCTCCATCCCCCTGGGGACAGCTGGAGCCTCAGGACACAGGGAGGAGCATCTTCAGATGGCCCGGGGTGACAAAGGGACCTTGAGCCACGGGGCTGAGCCAGTGCTGGGGAATTGGGCTGTTCCCAAATGGGGCTGTTCCCAAACTGGGCTGTTCCCAAACTGGGCTGTTCCCAAACTGGGCTGTTCCCAGGGACATCCCAGCACTCTGGAATTACGCTGTTCCCAAACTGGGCTGTTCCCAGGGACATCCCAGCACTCTGGAATTACGCTGTTCCCAAACTGGGCTGTTCCAGGGATAGCCCAGCTCCCAGTGCTCTGGAATTGGGCTGTTCCCAGGGATGTCCCAATGCTCTGGAATTGGGCTGTTCCCAAACTGGGCTGTTCCCAAACTGGGCTGTTCCCAGGGACATCCCAGCACTCTGGAATTGGGCTGTTCCCAAATTGGGCTGTTCCAGGGATAGCCCAGCTCCCAGTGCTCTGGAATTGGGCTGTTCCCAGGGATGTCCCAATGCTCTGGAATTGGGCTGTTCCTGAATTGGGCTGTTCCAGGGACATCCCAGCACTCTGGAATTGGGCTGTTCCCAAACTGGGCTATTCCAGGAGTAGCCCAGCTCCCAGTGCTTGGGAAATTGGGCTGTTCCCAGGGACATCCCAGTGCTTGGGAACTGGGCTCTTCCTAAACTGGGCTGTCCCCAGGGATGTCCCAGCTCCCAGTGCTCAGGAACTGGGCTGTTCCCAAACTGGGCTGTTCCCAAATTGGGCTGTTCCCAGGGACATCCCAGCACTCTGGAATTGGGCTGTTCCCAAATGGGGCTGTTCCCAAACTGGGCTGTTCCAGGGATACCCCAGCTCCCAGTGCTCTGGAATTGGGCTGTTCCCAGGGATGTCCCAGCACTCTGGAATTGGGCTGTTCCTGAATTGGGCTGTTCCAGGGACATCCCAGCACTCTGGAATTGGGCTGTTCCCAAACTGGGCTGTTCCAGGAGTAGCCCAGCTCCCAGTGCTTGGGAAATTGGGCTGTTCCCAGGGACATCCCAGTGCTTGGGAACTGGGTTCTTCCTAAACTGGGCTGTCCCCAGGGATGTCCCAGCTCCCAGTGCTCAGGAACTGGGCTGTTTCCAAATTGGGCTGTTCCCAGGGCCATCCCAGCACTCTGGAATTGGGCTGTTCCCAAATTGGGCTGTTCCCAAGTTTATCTGCTCCCGGGGATGTCCTGGGACTGTTCCCCAGCTCCCAGTGCTCTGGAATTGGGCTGTTCCCAGGGATGTCCCAGTGCTCTGGAATTGGGCTGTTCCAGGGACATCCCAGCACTCTGGAACTGGGCAGTTCCCAAACTGGGCTGTCCCCAGGGGTGTCCCAGCTCCCTCCCCTGGGATGCTCTGCTGGTTCCCTCAGCCTGCAGCACGGATTGCTGTGGAGTTCACCCATCCCTCGGATCCTTCCTGGAATTCCTGGCAGGGCTGGAATGTCCCAGCCTGTCCCCAGCTTAGTGGCACGGTGGCTCCTTCTGCTGGCCTGAGACATTCCCACAAGCCCCACAGCAGCCCCTGGGATAAAGGAAATGGTTAAACCATTTCCAGAGGTGAAATTAAAAATATTGTGAAGATTTTAGAATCCAGGAGTCACCATTAAAGCACTGCATCAGCTTGGCTGCAGAAACACCAATGCCACAGCCTCAAAAAAAAAAAAAAAAGGGAATTTTGTGTCTCAGGATAGAGGACAGCCCTGCTTTAAATGATATGGGTTTGTTGCTAGTGTAGCTGATACTTGTTTTACACAGAGAAGCATTTAGTCAGTGGTTATATCACAGAAAAAACACCTCACCAGCCCTTCAGCCCCAAAGCAGGATTGTAGGCCTCTGAACAAAATTCCAGGTGAGGATGTTCTGCTGGAATTTGGCCCCTGCAGAGCCCAGATCTGCAGCCCTGGTGCCCAATAATTTCATAAATGGCCTTTCTGAAACTCCCAGAGAAAAAGATCTGTACAGACAATTCGTCAGGAGCTGAAGTTTTGTTGCTTTTGTTTTTCCAGTGCTGACTGGACAAGGCTTAGGGGAGCCTGTGGATAAATTTCGATTTTCCTGAGGCAACTTAATATTCCAGGGATCAGCTCTGGAGGATAATCTGGGTGCTCTGGGAAGCAAAACCTGGTGGGTGCAGCTGGAGCCTTGCCAGAGCCACAAACAGAGGTTGGAGGGCAATTCTGGAGGGGAAAATGTGTGGATTCCATGGGTTTGGGCAGCTCCTGTGCCTGCTCTGCTCAGCCCTGAGGGATGAGGGGGGTTTAAGGTCCCTTCCAACCCAAACCAGTCTGGGATTCTGGGAATTACCAGCACTAGGGAACTGAAGCACTTTTCCAAGCACATTTCATGGCCAATCCTGCATTTTTTTGCAGCCTGTGGGGTTGCACCCATGGGCACAGGCAGCCTCTGACACCAAACATCCATCAGTGCGAGGCAGAATGTAGGGAAATATCCCAAAATATCCTGTTACACCGGGCCCAGGGGGTGCTGCCCTACATCTCCCCCGTGATTTGTGGGGAATTCCTTTGTGCCAGGCTGCCCACAAAGCACTGCAGCATTTTAACTCCTCTGAAATAACATCCAGACTGGGAATTTCACCTTGGAACACACTTCTGCTCCCCACCCAGCAGCAACTTCCAATATCTTTGCCCAATTAATTAACATCATTATTATTATTACTATTATTATTATTATTAGTCTTTTCAGGTCAAGAAGCCCCACAGCTTTCCTATCAAAATCACAAATATTTTGAATTCTGATTTAATACAGCTGCATGAGAAAAAAAAAAAAACTTAATTGGGATTTGGGAAACCTTTAAGCCAGTGTTTTACACTTTGTTTTTAGTACAATATTCTAAGTAGATGCAATAAAATTTGGCCCTTCCCTACTTCAATGCCCAGATTATTTCATGCTTTTGAGGTTTTTCACCTTTTGCCAGGCTGCTCACACTAAAAACTTCCCTAAAATGGCTTTGAGCAGAAACAGGAGCTCAGTTAGGAATTTTACAGCCTTTTAAGCAATAATAAAGTCAGAATCAAATACAAGCCAGACTTGGAAATGAGGTTTTTTTAGGAAAACCAGGAGCAGGATGGTTGTTTGTCCAATGCTGCTGGCACTGTAAATGACAATTAACTTCAGGTGGCACAAAGAGATCACTGTGTATAAACCCAAGCCTTGGAACCTGTGAGCAGTGTCAGCATTTGGGGCACAAAAACCCCGAATTCCTGCAGGTGACAGGAGAATTTCTGGCCATCCTCACCTCCCCAGGACTCTCATTCCTCCCTCACCACGAGCACTCTCTGCTTTACCCATTTTCTGTAGGCAGCAGAGTCATAACTGCATTTTTATTTTGGAGAAAGCAATACAAGCTGTGCTGTAGTATCAGTGTTCTTGTGGTAAATAATTCATTCCTAAGCTTTTCACGTGGCAGCCTTGGAGAATGGAGGGGTTTGGGGTTTGAGATGTGCAAACAATCCCAGAACAAGGCAGTTCTCCCAGTACCTGCTCAGAGAACAATCAAATCCCAGCTCCTAAACCCACAGCACAGCAGGAATTTCACCTGGATCTAGGAATACAAGAGCATCATTCCCTCAGTTATGCAATACTGTATTCCCCCCCCCCCCAAAAAAAAAAAAAAAGAAAAGAAAATAGCCTTTATTTTTTAAAAGCTTTGACCTTTTCACCATCAGAACACCGAAATCCTTGTCTGGAGAGTGTTGTCCCCAAGACTTTTTCATCCCTGTAAAACCACAAGCCCATCCTGCAATCCCACCCCAGGGCCAGGTGCGGCTGTGGAGCAGAGCCAAAGCCAGCAGTGTCCCCCGACTGCTGGGGGCTCTGGTGACCCCTGAGCCTGCTGCTGCAGCTCTGGGCAGCCCCGAGCTCTGCCAGGGCTGTGGGCAGCCAGCCCCCAGCTCTGCCAGGGCTGTGGGGTGGTGCCAGCCCGAGGGGAAGCCCTGGAGCGTGGCCAGGACGTCTCCGCAGTCCCTCCCCCGTGTAGTGGATGTGTCCAGGTTAATTCTGTTCATGCAATTGCAAATTCTGTATCGTTGTCCATTAGAAGTGTAAACTACTGAAAACTGGGCCTTGCTGATATGAATAAAGTGATTAAAAAATGGTCTTCACACACAGGGAGGAGCTGGTCTTCTTTAAAGTAGCAGTGGGGGGATTTCTTCTTTTTTTGCATTTTCGAGCTAGAACCAAAAAACTCATTTAGAAATAGGCATAAGTCACAACAAAAGCGGTTTTTCATCTTCCCTACAGGGTTCCAAAAATCCTGGGATGCACCACACACACACAGGGGTGGGGGGATTGATGATCCTGCTGGTTTTGGGATGTCCAAATTGATCATGAGCTCCACTCCATCTCCCTGGTCTGGGGACACCAGCAGAGACACCCAAGTCATTCCATTTCATGTGCACACACAAAGTGCATCACATTTCCAGCATTTCTCACCAGCTCCTGCAGATCCCACGGGATCCCCAGGCTGGGAACGCTCCTGGGAGCGCTGTGGAGGTGACACATTTAAATAACAAGGTGTAACAGTCTCAGGAGCCTTACACAGAAAACAGGTTGGGGTGGGTTGGGTTTAATTCCGTGCTGGGCAGAGAACAAATAAAGGAGAGTGGCAATAAAGCAATAAAACCAATCCAGGCAGGAATTCAGGAAGCATCCTCCAATCTGCTCTCTTGGCAGGAACTTCTTCCCTTGATGGCATTCCCTTGATGGAATTCCAGAAGATTCAGGGGGAAATCCCAGGGCTGCTCGGAGCTCATGGAAAGGCAGCAGAGGCAGATGGGACAGAGCATTCCAAGGCACCCTCTGGGTGTGGGATACACACCTGGAAAAGGCTTTGTGAATCCCTGGTTTTGCTGAAAAGCACTGGAATGCCCTAGAGAAACGCTGCCCCAGCAGTCAGAGCCATCTCCAGAGCACTCTGTAGTCACTCTTAGAGCAAACTGAAGTTTCTAAAGAAATCCACAATCAAAGGCAAGTTTGTGAGGTGTTGGAAGACAAATCCTGCCAAAACTGGATCAGCTCACTTGATGTAAGGCCATGAACCGCAATCAAATGCCTGTACTTACAGATATCAAAGTTGATTTTATAGAGAAAGAATTGTTCTGCATCTTGTGGAAGAGTGATGTTGACTTTGAGTATATTTAAGCAAATTCCCACATAAACATCCTCGAATTTCAGAGGTTTGACGTGGCCCATCAGCTCGTATGTCCTCAGGGCCAGTTTTCCATCCAGGATGTATCCCAGGCCGCTGCAGTAGGGAGGATAGAGCTTGAAGGGATATTCCTGGTAGGAGATGAACCTTTTCCTGTCGAAGCCTCGGTAGGCGAAGTTGTCGATGAGGGGGTACCCGGTGAAAACGTTCTCCGAGGAGTTCAGCTGCAGCAGGAGCTTCACCAGGTTGGGCACGTTGATGAAGACATCGGCGTCGGTCTTCATGAGGAACCTGGCGCTGGAACAGAACTCGGAGAACCACTGGAAGGCCATGATG
This sequence comes from Haemorhous mexicanus, assembly GCF_027477595.1. Taxonomy (NCBI): domain Eukaryota; kingdom Metazoa; phylum Chordata; class Aves; order Passeriformes; family Fringillidae; genus Haemorhous; species Haemorhous mexicanus. The sequence goes on from NC_082350.1 coordinate 24,834,123, forward strand.
GTCTTCAGGGTGAGGTTGTCATAAGTGTCCGCGAAGTCCTGGCGGATGATGTCCCCGTAGAGGATGCTCTCGTCCTCCACCGCCAGCGCCGCCGCCCTGTCCTCCCTCTGCGTGTCCTGCCCCAGCAGGAACAGTGTCAGGATGTGCTGGCCCCACCAGGAGTTCTGGGAGCCCCACGTGATCCTGACGGCCTGCCTGGCTTTCACGTCCCCGGGGCTGGAAGCCACCAGGATGACCAGGAAGGGGCGGAGGTCGGCGCACGTGGGGCGCTCGCGCAGCGTGAACGGGCGCGGCTGCTGGTACACGGGCTCGTACTCGTAGAAGTACAGAGGGTTCATGGTGTCCAGGCCAGCCCTGGAGGACAAGGTTATGTACCACATGGTGATCAGGGAAAACACCAGCAGCAACAGGAAAATCCATTTCAAAGGCCTCATGCACAAGGCGCTGATCGGGACCGGGATCATGGTCGGGATCTGCTGGTGCCGCTCAGAATCTGTCCCGTGAGCCCTGGAGCATCTTCCTTGCTGAAGAAGAAAGGGAAAAGTGGCATTCAGAGTGCTGTTAGTCAGATATTCCCTTCTCCTTGTGCTGGCTGAAGTGCCAGCTGGAATTGTGCTGTGGTACCAGCCAATGCAAGCATTCCTGATCCAGCTGTCAGGGCCCTGATCCCAGGGATGGCAGCAGGGCACAGAGCCCCTGCCCAGCAGGGTTTGCAGGGTTTGCAGAGCAGGGCACGGAGCTCTTGCCCAGCAGGGTTTGCTGAGCAGGGCACAGAGCCCCTGCCCAGCAGGGTTTGCAGAGCAGGGCACGGAGCTCCTGCCCAGCAGGGTTTGCAGAGCAGGGCACGGAGCCCCTGCCCAGCAGGGTTTGCAGAGCAGGGCACAGAGCTCCAGCCCAGCAGGGTTTGCTGAGCAGGGCACAGAGCTCCAGCCCAGCAGGGTTTGCAGAGCAGGGCACGGAGCTCCTGCCCAGCAGGGTTTGCAGAGCAGGGCACGGAGCTCCAGCCCAGCAGGGTTTGCAGAGCAGGGCACAGAGCTCCAGCCCAGCAGGGTTTGCTGAGCAGGGCACAGAGCTCCAGCCCAGCAGGGTTTGCAGAGCAGGGCACGGAGCTCCTGCCCAGCAGGGTTTGCAGAGCAGGGCACAGAGCCCCTGCCCAGCAGGGTTTGCAGAGCAGGGCACAGAGCCCCTGCCCAGCAGGGTTTGCTGAGCAGGGCACAGAGCCCCTGCCCAGCAGGGTTTGCAGGGTTTGCAGAGCAGGGCACAGAGCCCCTGCCAGCAGGGTTTGCAGAGCAGGGCACAGAGCTCCTGCCCAGCAGGGTTTGCTGAGCAGGGCACAGAGCCCCTGCCCAGCAGGGTCTGCAGAGCAGGGCACAGAGCCCCTGCCCAGCAGGGTTTGCAGAGCAGGGCACGGAGCTCTTGCCCAGCAGGGTTTGCAGAGCAGGGCACAGAGCTCCTGCCCAGCAGGGTTTGCTGAGCAGGGCATGCACTGAAAGCTCGTGGTTTCCACCCTGCAGATCCCCCCTGCACAGAGCTGATCTCCAGCCAGGATCCTCTCCAAGGGCTGTGATCCAGGGATCTCAGCACCACCACTGCCTCTGACTCGACTCCAGCTCAAGGACACAACACCGTGTGCAAAACCCAACAAACGCTCAGGAAATGGATGCTCAGAGCCTCAGAATTTTGGTTTTTCTGTTAGAGACAGGAAATCTGACGGATCTGCAGCACGTGGGCAAGAAAGCAGAACTATGAGCAAGTGCTTCACTTTCATTCAAGGCCTGAGGAGCTGCTGGTTCTGAGGGGGAGGGGGGAAGGTAAAAATCAACTTCCTTAAATCAAGCGAAGTACTAAAGCTGGTTTTGACCAAAATCATGAGTGTTTTTACCATTAGCCAGGTAATTTTTGGATTTGAGGCACACAAATCCACAGCAGGTCCTTCCAAACCCCTGTGGAATCCTGCTGAAGCTGCTGCTCCAATGTCAGGATTAGGGGTTCCAATGGATAAATCTTCACGAAATTCAGTTTAAAACCAAACCCCCAGGCCTGTTTTATTTATAAAACTACCCCCTGTTTTATTTATAAAACTACCCCCTCATGTAGTTTTATTTCCTTAAAACTACACATGCTCTATCATCTATTTTAGACATCTTTAAGCCAAAATAACTCCAGTGCCTAACTGTGGGAATTCCAAATGGTTTCTGATGTTTGCAGTAATAATATTTATCCTGCACGAGCACACACAAAGACACAGTCAGGACGATGGAAGGTTTGATTTCACAGCACAATTAATTACTCTTTATCTTCAAAAATATCACCGCAGGGCTCATAAATGTTTTAGATTTGACAAATAAATCCAACCCCCAGAACAGCACTGTGGAGTCCAGGGGAATTTGATTTTCCAGAGCCCACCTGCCTCGTGTTTCTGTGTAGGATCTGATTTAAATTAATCATCCTTTAAAGGAAGCATTTAGAGAACATTCCATCAACAACGGCCTTAAAACAGATTAAAGCAATTTTATATAAAGTATTTAAATAGAAGAATTTCAGACTGATTCCTCTCCAAATCAGTAATTAACTGATAGGAATCTTCTTTTTTTGTGCATCAGCCTTTCAGTGGACAGTAGGAGAATACATACTGGAAGAAAATAACCTAGGTTATGTATCAGTGCTTATTATTTGATTTTAGATCAGTAACATTTATTTTGATGATAAACTTTAAAGCTTATCAGTGAAAACTGATCCGTTTGATCAGTTCTTGGCTGCATCATGGAAAAAATATTAAAAATAGTTTGATTTTTATAGGAAGAAAAGCCTGGTTTTGTGACACTGAACAACAAAATTGGAGACAAATCCTGATCTGCTACATAAGGAAAAATCTGGGAGAATAAACATCTATTCAGGTCTTTCAGGAAACCCCAGCCACACAGGGAAATAAATCCCCACCTTCTCCTATTTCAAGTGCTTGAAGCAAAGTGAGGCAGTTGAGTCAGCAAGGTCTGAGCACTTCTGCTCAGTCACGGTGCAGGTCCTGCCCTTCCAGCTCCTCCTCCACTTCCAGACTTTGTGCTGGCACTTTTTCCCCTCCACAGCTCCTTCCAGGGCATTACTCTCATTTTCTTCCAAGCTGAGATTGTGCCAAAAGATAAAATCGGTGACTTTTGAAATAAACGTGATGCAACACAAGGCTCAGAACGCTCCACGGGGATTTAGCTCCATCTCCACCCAGGTAGGGGATTGTGCAATGTGGACGTGCTTGGGCAGGAAAAAGGTGGGAAATTCTCATATTTATTAAAGATTACTAATTATAATAACCAATAGTCCAATAGGATGGTTTTAAAATACCATAATAATAGGTGTATAGGAAAATAAATCCTTTTTAAAGCTACCAGCAGAAATAATTTGGAAATGTATTATTTAAAGCTGGCTTTAAGGCCGGCTTGGACGCAGCCTGGACAATGGGAGGTGTCCCTGCACACGGCAGGAGGTGAACGAGAGAATGCTTCAAGTCCTTCCAGCCCAAACCAGCCACCGATTCTACATTCTTAAACTTAACACCAATCGAAACGAGAGGCAATTTTGCAAGACCCCGGGCTGCGATGCTCTAATGTACCAAAACTTCGAGATTTTTATTTGAAAAAGTAAAAAACCTTTAAAAGAGCTTTACCAGCGTCTCGCTGTCGCTCGTTGCTGCCCAGTCCACCGCTGCTCCCCGTCCCAGTCACCTTGCGGAGCGCGGGGAGGTCCGTGCCGGGCAGGAGGGGATGGCTGCGGGGCTGTGCCGCCCTCTGCCGAGCCCAGGCACCAGCTCCAGCCCTTTTCTGGCCTTTCTCATCCATCCCAGCCGGCAGCGCCGCGCCGCTCGGCGCTCGCTCGCTCTGCGCGCTTGCCCCGCACGCATCCCACTCCAGCCTGGGCTGCCCGAGGGCCGCGTCCCCGCTCTCCATCCCCATCCCCATCCCCATCCCCATCCCATCCCATTCCCCATCTCATCCCCATCCCATTCCCCATCCCCATCCCATCCCCGTTACCGTGTCCCGCTCGGGGCGCTCCGGGCCGGGCGCGGCGGCCGCAGCGGGAAGGAGCCGCCTCCTCTTCCGCCTCCCCGAGCGGCGCCCGCTCCTCCGCCCTCCCCGGCAGCCGCCAAGGCCGGGCAGAGACAGCGGAGCTGCCTCCCCTTCGTGCCCCGACCGCTGGAAGTGCCCCCAGTGAGGATCCGCTGCCGAATTAGTGCATCCATCGCGCCTCGTCACCTCACGGAGCGCTGGGATAGCCTGCCGGGACAGGCTGGGTTCACGCTCAGCTGTTCGGTGTACGAAAGGGTTACAGGGCAGAGCTGGAGCTCAGATTAGTCAGGGCTCAGTCAGCTGCCCCGCGTTTATGGCTCTGGTTCTGCAGGGGGACTGGGAGGCAAGCTGGGCACAGAGGAGCTGGCCGCAGCCTGGCAGAGCCAGCCCAGCCTTGGGCACAGCAAAGGCGGAGGAGGTTCCGTCCGCTCCGGTCAGACCGGCAGCAGGGGGGCTCTGTCCTGAGCTCCGACCGCGGGAGCAGCGCGGGGAATCCGTCCTGGGAGCGGCTCTGGCTCTGGGCTCTGCCACGGTGGGAAATCTGCAGAGCCCCACACGAATCACCTCGTAAAAAGTCAGGCTCTGCTGGATGCCCGCTGTGAAGTGACGGCTGATGGAGGAAATAACAGCAGTTACCATCAACACCCAGTGCAGGTGGAGCACACAGAGCAGAGAACTGTGAGTGATCTTCAAATCACAGCTGGGGACAGAGTATCCATCCCTGCCTTGCTCAAGATATCCATACTTCGTGGGAATCTCATCAGGGAATTCTGGTCCATTTGACGTGGTAACCCTGTGTTCTGCAGTTTGCTGCCTCCCCATCTTTCAATTCATTCATGTCCATCCATTTGTAAAGAAATGCAAACACTTTCCTCCCTGGTTTAATACATCCTGACCTGCTCCTGAAAACCCCTCCACATAACCCAGCTGTGCTATTAACTATGAAAAACGTGCAGCAGGGAGTGTGTCACTGTCATCTCTCTTTGCCCCCAATTACTCCTGGTCTAACCCTTTTAGCCTCAAGAGAAACCAGATTATAACTTGTCTGTCAGGGCTGAGGTGGATTTTACGCAACCAATGTGGCAATTATCGAAATGATTGCTCTATCAGTCAGCAGCTTGTTACAAGACCTTTACACCTTTTTGCTGATTCTGGACTTTCTGAAGCAAAGAGGAATGGTTTCCTGGGTGTAAGGGCAACTCCTGCAGCACTCAGGATGTGTCAGAGCAGCCCAACGTGCATCCACTATCAGGAAAATGAACAGTCAATAGGAACTCATTCGTGGCTGACTACATTGTCTATCTCCTCTTGCTTTGTTCTGCTACTTGGAATGGTGGCCAAAAAAATGATTAAGACTTGGTTATTTCCTCGCTTCTTGACCCTTTCCTGAAGGAAATCTTCCCTGGGCAAGCATGGAGTAGAAGAAATGAAGGGAACAGGAATTTTTAATGCAAGGCAGCAGGATCTCAGGGATGACCAGACCACAAGCTCTGGATTTAGGCTCCACCTTGTGGGGTGCAGTTAAACTCATTCACCAACAACACAAACAAACTCCCTGAGTTTACAGCCCTGGCAGGAGGAGTCACTGAGGCAGCTGCTTAGAGCAGAGCCCAGCTTTAGTGGAGTTCTCTTGGGGTTTCATTGAGTCCATGGACTGGAACTCGCATTTGAGACCACCTAAGATCAGTTTGTGGGAGATGAGATGCACAGATAAATCAGCTACCAGCTCTTTTTGTGGCTTGCTAAGTGTGGACAAATCTTAAATCTTAAATCTCCCCTCCTCACTGCATGTGTTCATATCTAGATGCCTTGTGCAGGCTGCCCTGGAGCAGAGTCCCAGAATAAAGCAGGGATTGATTCCAAGGATCTCCTCCATGGACCCACCTTGGGCAGCAGCAGAGCCCAGCCAGGGCTGCCCCCAAGATGACCCAAAATGGCCCCAAAATGCACGAGCGCTCCCGGGGTCTCTCCCTGGGATCAGCTCTGCTCCATTGGCACCTTGCAGTTCATTGTCCCAGCCCAGCTTTAGCCCAGGCACTCCCACCCTGCTTGTTTTTCTCTCTCCAGCCCACGGGGTTTGTGCTCCTGGGCTGAGATTTGGCTCATTTGTCCTTGGTGCCCAGCTGGAGCAGGAATTGTTTTGTCTCCCTGCTCTGTGTACAGAGCTCACCAACACTTAACATGGAGCTCAGAACTCTACACTAAAGCAGCACAGAACCTGAATATAAAATATCAGAATATAAAAGCTAAAGCTTAAGGCATCAATCTCATTTTTCCCCCAGATGGCTGTGGATGCTCAGGGGGATTCTCTGGGAGCCAGGACCTGGCTGTGCTCAGGGAATCCATGGATCAGGCTGCAGGTGCTGGGAACGTGGCTGTTCAAACAAGCTGGCAGCCCGTAACCTTTGTGCCTGTGCCAGTGTGGCCGTGGTTACTCATCCCAGTCCCACCCACAGGCTTGGCACGGAGCTCCGCGCCTTCCGAAGCCTCGTGGCTCCTTATCACCTCGATAAAAGCAGCGTGGGTTTGTGCAGAGCTCCGGCTGCTCCCCAGCTCACAGCTGCCTCTTCTCCCCCTCTGCTTGTGCCTCACCTCAGGAGGGGGACAGGCAGCCACCCAAAGTGGCCCCAGGGAAGAGGGGGAATATCCCTGGAGTTGAGAGCTCCCTGGGATAAATGGGCCTGCAGAACGCCAAGCCCTCGAGGAAGGGGGCCAACATCCTGATGCTGGGGCTGGACTCGGCGGGGAAATCCACGCTGCTCTACAAGCTCAGGTATAAAGATGCTTTCATAACAATGCCAACGATTGGCTTCAACGTGGATATGATTGAAGCAAGGAAGAATTTCACGCTGACGTTTTGGGATGTTGGAGGACAGAAGAAAATGAGAGAGCTCTGGAGCAATTTCCTGGAAGACGCCGGCGGGCTGCTGTACGTGGTGGACAGCTCTGACAAGCGGCGCCTGGAGGAGTCCAGGAGGGAATTTGAGCTCATTTTAAAGAATGAATCCATAAAGAACGTCCCGGTGGTCGTGCTGGCCAACAAGCAGGATTTGCCTGGAGCCCTGAACGCCGAGGAGATCACCAGGAAGCTCAAGATGAAGAAGTACTGCAGTGACAGGAACTGGTACGTGCAGCCCTGCTGTGCCATCACGGGAGAGGGGCTGGCAGAAGCTCTCCAAATGGTGACCACGTTTGCCAGGCAGTACAAGAAGTCAAAGGAGACTTTCATCGCCCTGAAGGAACTCAACTCCTTTTAAGGATTTCTACCATCCACTTCTGGTGACTCTTAACATACTTCATTGGACAGATTAAATCTGGAAATACTGGATTCTGAAGAACTTTTATACATAAATATTTATAAAGGACTTGGACAATATGAAATTCTACTGTTATACCTGCAGATACTTGATATACCTGATGGGATACCTCATACCTGAGATAGGACTCTGTAGCATTTTATTATTTTTTTTTATTTACTTGGGGTTATTCAAGTTGAATGATGAGAAAGGGGCAGTCGAGCCCATGGAAATAAAATAGGTGAGCAGTGTTTAATTGGCTTAAGTCAAATGAAGATTCAGTTTTTTTCAAGATGTAAACCAGCCAAGTCATTTGGTCAGCAGTGATCGAATGCTGTTTTGTAATAGATGGAATAGATGTGTTTCTTATTTGCAAATAGAGCGGGGTGAGAGCTGCAGCTCTAGTTATGTACAAGAGAATTTGGCTGTTTCTGCATTCTAGAAACAATTCCTGCAGAGAGGTGGTGACGTGCAGGACGAGCTCCTCACCCAGCCCGAGGCAGAGCCTGGCTCCAGCACTGTCCCCAAGGTGCAGCTGTGACCTCCCATTGTCCCAGAGCCCCACGTGCTGCTCCCCTTGCTCCTGCACTGCTGCACTGCCCTCCTGACAGGAGATCAGCCAGGGAAGAGCTGAACCCCCTTGGTTTTGTGGTGACCTCCCAGTCCTGGCCTCTGGAAAAGCCACGGCAGGGGTCCTCTTGTGCTCTCATTTTTTGTTTCAGGATTACACCAAGGAAGTAGGTGGGAAGTAGGAAGTTTACATTTCATTCTTACTAATAAACAGACAGGAATGTCAAGTTATAAAAGGGTGAAGCAGCAATAAAATCACCCAGACATAGCATCACCTGTTGTCTCATGCACGGATTATTCAAAGACAAAAAACATCAGGTGGGTTTGCTGAAACAGTAAACAAAGGGAAGTTTCCCAATAGTAGCTGTTATTAATACTGAGACTAATTAATTACCAGGGGCTAAATCCTGAGTCATGCTGAGACTCTTGCTAAAAGCAGAGCAAATGTCTGGATTTCTCACTGCCTGCTCTGGTGATTTAGGCTCAATGGAAAATATCATCTTTGGTCCCTAAAAAGATCTTTAAAAGTCATTAATGTTGGTTTTCCAAGCAAAAAAATTCAATGTTTAAAAATGTGGTATTTCATGTTGATACATTTATAAATGTTTGCATGTGTAGAGGGTGAATTCTCTTAATCTGACCACGTGTCTGTTCTAAAGCAGAATTTACTTCTGTGGCCTCAGGACTTCCTCAGAGAGAAACACTCCTGAGAGCTGTAATGAGGGTGCACCAGGATCTCAAATTAGCCAAGAAGCAAGTTCTGAAGGGAGAAATAAAGTTGTAAAATAGACCAGCTGATACAGCTAAAAATGAGAATAAGCTCTCAGGCACAGAGGCCCTTCTGCAGGTTATCAAATTACACTAAATGACACTCACATCAACTTGAAGAAATGTTTTACATTATGCTTCAAAGGAAAGGAATAAACTCAATTCCATTCCCTTCACAGAATATCAAGTATTTTAAAATTGCATTTTTGAAGAGCTTGGTTTCCCAGGGAAGTGAAGGCAGGCCTGTTCCATCTGCCCAAGGAGACCCCAACCTTTTGGAATCATTTTGAAGGTTTAAAATAAATATCAGTCAGGCTGGCTTGGAGGTGCGGGTTCTCAGAGGAATTAGATGCCTGAAAGTTTAATAAAAACCTCAGTGAGGCAGAGAAAAGTGACCAGCCCTTAATGGCCAGGCTACTAAGGCACAAAAAGCTGATCCCCATGGAGATAATTGTTCCATTGGCAAGGGACATCAATCCAGAGCCGGGGCTTCATGGGCTCCTCTGCTCCCGGAGCTGCCAGGGCTTTTCCGTCGAGCTTGGATCAGCAGAGCACTCAGGGCTCCCCCAGGATGGGACAGAGATGGAGTGCACTGCTCCAGACCTGGAGCAAAAACCTCCCTGGCACTCAGCACACCTTGGGAAGGTGCAGAGGAAGGGAACTGGGGCTCAGCTCTGAGCACAGGCTCACCCCAGCGCGCTGTGTGCTCCCAGGGGAGGCCTGGGAATTGTTGGATATCTGATCCCATCACGTGTTCCGTGCTGGAATCCATACCCAGGGACTTCCAGAGGTTCCAAAGCTTCCAGCTCCATCCCTCCTGGAGAGTTGGAACTGCCTGGCTGAACACCATGAACAGAATTGTCTTGGTGTTTCAGGAATTCTGCCAGTGCTAAAATCCAACCCGCAGCACAGGGATAATTTATTCCTGGATAAGTTTGGCTTTTTTTATTATTTAGAATTTTTACAGATTACTCATTGAAAAACTTTTAGGATTTTTGAAGGGTTTGGGATGCTTTGAGATGGTGAGAGATCAGAATCTGAAGAGCCCTGAAGCACTGGAGCTGAAGTCTGGGAGCTGAAAGCTTTTCATGGATGAAAGGTGTTGAAGAGTTGGGGTCAGATGTGTTTTGGGGTCAGCTGTTTATTTTGCTTCAGATCTGGGAATTTTTTTCATCAGCTCCCCTGCTGTTTTGCATTTTTAATTGCTGCATTCTGGCAGTCTCGTGCAGGTGTTTTGTAGCTGAAGGGCTCACATCCTTCAGTGTCTGCTCCTATTCCTTAAAGAGTTTGCTGTGCCTGATCCTTTGTGCTGACAGAAGGGTTGACATGACGAAATAAGCAGGACACAAAAAGAGAAGGATCTGAACCCCAGGGCCTGCAGGACCCTGTGCCCTCTCAGGGAGATGTGTTTGGATGGCACCATTTAAAGCTGCCAGACCCAGAGGATGGAGCCTGTCCTGTTGGCCCTTCCTTGGTAAGATCCCTGTGGTTTGAAGCTACATTGAGGTTTCTGAGTTTAGGAATAACTCATGGAGCTCATTGAACAGGGGTCCAGTGGGGTGAAATGGGGATGAAATGCCATTTTAAGGGAAGGTGTGGAGCAGCAGAATAATTTGGATAGCAGCACTCCCTCCTGCTTTGCCTGAGAGACAAGAGTCCAGTAATTTAGAATCCTGGAGAAGTGCAGTGTCTAAGGACTGCAGGACAAGGCTTCTCCAGTATCAGGTAATTGGTGTTACTCAAAATGTCTCTGTGCCATCTCACTGCATACAAGGATCTGAACCAAAGGAGAGACTTTCTTGTGTCAAACAAACTCTGAGTGCTGCAAAGGAGACAGCACCACCTTGAAGTGCTGTGTGCGCACTGAACAGGTTTTTTCCCCAAGTGAACGACCATGCTGAGTTCTGTGCTGCTGCAATCAGGCTTCCTGCACTTTAATTAGCTCAGGTGTCCTCTTTGGATTCTGGACATCCATCTCCTCGGAGCCCACAGCCTGGATTAGCCAGCTGGCTGTAATTTGGGATGGAAATTCTGGAGGGTGGAGGCCCTCAGCACACACCACACTGCAGGGGCCGTTTGCAAATGGAAATTCATGGACAGTAACGAGCCCAGACACATCCTGAAGGCAGGGGATTTTAGCAAAGGGAGCATTCCTTGTGCTTCAGTTTCTCCAGTATCCCATTCCACGGCTGTGCTCGGTGTTCTCGGTGTTCTGCTCATCCCTGGTGTGTTTGGCACTTGGACTGATACACTTCTCCTCAGCCCTGTCACCTGTGTGTCCCCTCCCTGGCTGTAGCCAGCAGAGCTTTCTCCATGTCCTCGTCCTTCCCCAGGAGTCCCAAGGGCAGTGTAGCTCCCATGGTCTCCTTATCAGATTTCCCCTGGGTTTTTGGGTTTGCTCTCAGCCACTGCTGGTCTTGGAGTGACCTAGAGATATTTGCAGACATTTACAGACATTTACAGACATTTACAGCCCCATTTCATTGTTTTCTGCCAGCTCCTTCCTCAAAGCTCTCCTTTCCCACGATGTATGCAAACCTCCTGACAATGCTTTATGAGCCGTGGCTTTTGATGAATATTTTTTATTATTTCCTTGTTCTCCCCATACTTATTCATCTGCTCCCTTTTAGTCTTACACGGTGCTTTCATTGGTGCAAAGATCATCTTTTTGTTCTGGGTTTAACTTTTGTTTTAACCTCTTGTTGACTTGTTTTTACTTCGTTTTATCCTTTTTATTTGTCTGGCCAATGAGAAGTTTCTGGGCCTTGTATTACCATGACTCTGGCAAAATACCTGCCAAAAAAAAGTAATTTTGTGAGTTTAATAACCCACCTGGCTCTGAAACCTGAGCCTTGTATATTGTTTGGTTTCAGCAATTATAGCTGGGAACAGCAGCAAGGATTTTATTGATCCAGACAAAGGCCAATCTCCTCTGAAATTCTGCTTGGCTGTTAAAGGCTAACTGTGCCTTAATCAATAGTTTTCAGTTACTTTATCTAAAGCACACACGTTTATCACTGAAGAATGTGAGTGTCCCAACCTTCCCTCGAGAACTGGTGGAAGTTTTATTTCTTACAAGGCCGACCCAGACTGCTGTGAGACTCCCTCCTATCCTTTGGATGTAACACCAAACATGAAGGCATTCTGCAAACAGCTTCATTAACAGATGACCAATTAATGGCTCCTCATGGGGTGGCTGGGGCTGGATGCCTTTCCCAGCACAAGGGAATCATTTTGGATTGAATTCATGGGGATTTTCCTTTGTTGAGGATTAACAATAAAGGTTTAATTTATCTAAAATGTCTCTAGGTGGTCACCCAATTCTTGTGTGCCCATCAGTATTTTACACGGCTTGAATTCTCTGAAAAGGTGAAAAAAATAAGAAAGAATTAGAGAAGAATTTAAGGAGTTAATCTGGAGGGGTGGTGGGGGAAGATAAACGACAGCCATGCCATGAAAAAGGGAAAGGAAAAGTGAGAAAATTCTCAGGCCAAAGTACTGAGTGTTGTAGATGCACAAAGAAATTAAAAAAAAAAAACAACAACTCCTTCCCAGCCATTAACTTTGCACTCTGGTGCAAAAGCTGAGGCTGCTCCTCTTTTAAAATCAATATTTCATGTGTGCAATCCCTCCTGGGGCTCGCAGGGGAACTTCCCTGTGCTCTCCCTGAAGGGGCAAAGCTGAAGGCAGCAGTTTCACAGAGTAAATAACAGCAAGCCATAAAGATGATGTAACTTTGGAGCAAATGCTCTGCAAAGAACTCTCTCCTCATGGCAACTCCAAACAGTCTTAATCCTGAGTGAGAACAGTTAAAAATATTTAACCTATTAAAGTCAAACATTGTGGAAATTAATTACAGTTTGACTTAACTCTTCCATTTAACCTACACAGGAAAATTTAAAATTTCTTAGCTGTCACCTACATTGAGCCTTTTCTTTTTGACACTTCTGGTTTTCCACTGAGTCATTTGGATCACTGATTATTTAAAATCCCCATTTATTGCCCACGCTAACGGGTGAGTTTGTACAGGTTTGGCTTCTTCCTGTGCTGCTGAAAAGCCCCCGTCAAGCACTGAGGAAAACCCGAGGAAAACACCGGAAAATTGAGTATTATTAAAAATACTTGTATCAAATGTGTTTCCTCGCTGAGACATCTTGTGGTGTGTGAGGCTTCCTGCAGCTCGTCAAAACGAAACTATCGGGTTGCAAATTCAAACGGAGACCAGGGGAGCCCGAGAACACTCGGAGAGGCTTAAACCCCACAGCTAAAAATCGCTTTTTCAAAATAAACCCGGCCCCATTGCAGCACTGATGGGCTTATTCTCAGAGACTTTTTTCAATTTGTTAAATATAAATATAATATAAATGTAAATATAAATATATCTATACATATGACTATAAATATATCCATAAATATATACCTGTAAATATAAATATATATCTATTATAACTAGAAATGTAAATGTAAATATGTTGCTGCTGTTTAGGTAAAGCCCACATTTGTTTTCATCATGCATGAAGATGAAGTTTCACTTTGTGGCACTGAAAATTCCTGACCATGAGGGATGCCCAGACTGCCCAAACAAGCAGATTCCCAAACGGGAATTCCCATTTTTCCTAAGTTGGTTGTGCTTTGGAAGAGCCCTGGTGAGCAGTTCATAGCTGCAGTGAGATTTGACTATAAAGAGGAATAATGAGCATTCAAAGGAAGGGTTGATCTCAGCCATCTGACAGAGGCACAGATTCCCCAAGCTGCTGAAATGCCGCGTAATTCAGGAAAATTATGTGCCCATTCTTCCCCCTCAAAAGAAAAGCTGAACAGAAATATTACCATTTATCAGCCACCAGGAAATCAAGGGAATCTCAGTCCTGAGCCTTGGGAGAATGGGCCTCGTTAGTGCTGCTGCTCAGAGCACTCATTTTCTCCATTACAGCAGAACAAAGAGAGATGCAAACTTGGAGTATTTTAATTTCTCTGCTCAATACCAAGCCCTGAGCCTTTCAACATTCCTTATTCACTCATGTATTCGAGTTTCCTTTCAAAATGAGCCTGAGACACAGCACTGACAATAGCAATCTGCATCTGGACATTTACATTTTTGTTGCATCTTGGGTTTGGTGCTTTTATGAGCTAAACTCTGCTCCCTGGAAGTGCTGCCAGCCAGAAATAAGAGTTTAAACCTGAGATGCTCCCCAAAATGTCTCTGTTTTCATGATCCTATCAGTGTTTCTGTGTACAACATGAACCACATCACCTAACACCTCACACCATTTAATTATCTGAGCATTTGTGTAGATTGATTTTTCCAACACAGCTCCAGTGATCAGCCTTCCTTTTGGAAACCTGAGGAATTAAGGATGGAAAAGCAAATTCCCTTCCTGCAGTCAAGTGGAACAGGATCCAGAATGCTGGAGCTCCCAGACCTGCCAGCAGATCAGAAGTTTTCCTTTCCTTTCAGAAATACTATTGGACTCACCCCAAACCAGAGACAGAAGCATTTTGTGTCCCTGTCCCACCATCAGCAGTGCTACAAGAATTTGTTTTAACGTGGAAAAACCACACCCCTGGATCTTCCAGGACACCCTGACATGGCTCATCTCAGTAACCATTTCTTCCCTTTTTATCTCAAATGAATTTTTTCCCTTTCCTTCAATAGGAAATTGTGCTGAAAGGCAAAGCAGCTGGACACCAGCAGGGAAGTGCAGCTCCACAATCTGCTGATTGAGGATTGATTCCTCTTCTTCTTGGGCTAGTTGCAGCTGATGGATTTTTGGGATCTACTCCAGTTCTGTACCAAGGAACATTTTTGCCAATGGTCACGCCATGACCTACAAATTTGTCTGCAAAAGCTCTGATTTAGCACACGAAAAACTGAACATTTACGGGCTGAATTGTTGCAAACAGCAACATGCAAATTAAAGGCAATCCCCCAATGGAATGTTGTAGGAAATAAAAAGTGATTTAAAGCAGAGTGGCTGAGATCAGAGCAGGCTGTGCTCTTGCAGAGGCACTCTGGAGCTCTGCTGATGCATTTGGCTCCTGCTCGGTGCCATGTGGGAGCCCTGGGCTGAGTTCTGGGCTCAGGAGCAGATGTTGGGCTGATGTGGATCAGCAAAGGGCCACTGGAGCCAGAGGAGCTCCCTCCAGCCTGCACCTCTGGGAGCTGGGCTGCAGCCTCTCCCCTGCAGGACACAGAATGCTGGGGGTTATCCCAGAACTCATCCCACGGCAGCTTCCAGAAAAATGAGAATCAAAGTATCTAGAGGCCTTTAACTAGGAAAAAAGGGCTCATTGGGGGTGTTGGACACTCAGAGAGGCCTCGTGGGAGGAGACCCCCGAGGCAGCTGAGAGGGACCCAGCAGAGCCCAGGGCTGGTGGGGATGAGGGAGAGATCCCAAATAAATCAGTGCCATTGCAGGCCTTGGCTGCCCTGATGTCTGAGAGGGGCCAGAGCAGCTCCAGGATTTCAGTGCCCCACACAACTTGTTGTAAATTATCAAATGGGCAGCCCAATTTATAAAAAAATTTTTATAAATTTATCAAAAGTAGAATATTATAAAACCACCACAGCCAAGACAGCGTCAACCCCGGACTTTGACGCTGGGTGACCTTGGGTCAGACTGACGTAGTGTCAGCATCTCCCCAGAGTGTCACACCAACTGCTCCAGGTAGCCAGCTCATATACAATTTATCCTGCCTGGAGCAGAAATGACCTCAGATTTCTGTAAGTCCCTACATATGTATAATGGGAACTATACAGATTCAGTCCTGTACAAAAGTCAGTCCATAGGTTTGGATGGCTGTCTGGGCTCCTCTAAATGGTCTTCCTTTCAGCTGGAGCCAGGACATCACATTCCTCGATGTAATTCTTCCAGGTGCTGTTCTGTGAATGTTCTGGACATTCCTGGGAAATTATCGATGATCACCCAGTGTAGTATATGATGTAGATAATTCATGCTTTGGAAATTGTATAAAAATCATAAAGATCCAACCATGCCTCTGACCCCCATGACCAGAAGCAGGGCTTTTCATTTCCAAAAGATTTCCCCGGACTCACCCAGATAAAATCATAACCATTAACGAGTGAATGAGTCTTTCCTGGGTGATCAGTGACCATTTCCCAGGAATGTCCAGAACATTCACAGAATGGCACCTGGAAGAGATTGCATTGGATAAGACGAGAGAGTAGTCCTGGCTCCAGCTGAAAGGAAGACAATTTCGGGGAGCCCAGACAGCCATCCAAACCTATGGACTGACTTTTGTCCAGGACTGCATCTGTACAGTTCCTGTTATACATATGTAGGGACTTACAGAAATCTCAGGTCATTTCTGCTCCAGGCAGAACAAACTGTATATGAGCTGGCTACCTGGAGCAGTTGGTGTGACACTCTGGGGAGACGATGACACTACGTCAGTCTGACCCAAGGTCACCCAGCGTCAAAGTCCGGGGTTGACGCTGTCTTGGCTGTGGTGGTTTTATAATATTCTATTGTTGGTTGTCCATCTAATAAATGTATAATTTTTTTTTATAAATTTGGCTGCAGATTAGATCATTTACAACACCCAGGAAGGACTCATTCATTTGTTAATAGGCACGATTTTATCTGGGCAATTCCAGAAAATCTTTTGAATAGAAAGGAAGGCCCTGTTTCTGGCCATGGGGGTCAGAGGCATGGTTGGATCTTTATAATTTTTATACAGTTACAAAGCATGAATTATCTCTATCATATCCTACACAACTGAAATGGAGAGGCTTTGAATCCTGTCATACTGGCAACACCTGAAACTGATTTTCCTTTCCAAGCCTCTGCGTCCATCACTTTAAGAAGCTGATTTTTCAAAGTGAGTTTTTAAGTACCGCCCTGACTGAAGAGTATTTTTCTTGAAGTGCAAATACTTCTTTTTTTCTAAATAGAAAAAAAAATGCAGAATACAGTGTAACCTAAATGCAGTGGAAATAAATGAACAAACCCAAGGGGAAACACACACAGGAGCTCTACAGCTTTGGAATAAAAATGTTCCTCCACAAGGGAGAGAGCCCTGGGTGAGTGTGAGCCCAGCCTGGAGACACCAGGGCTGCCCAAGTGTCCGTGGGCCAGATCTCTGATTCCTCCTCTCATCCAGCACATTTCAGCCAACTCCCATCAAAAATCCCCTCCAAACCTGTCTCAGCACACCAGCTGAAAGATTATTATGAAATATCCTCCCAGCAGTGGGCTGCTCCTTTGTTAATACCAGCTATTCCATTTGGATAAACCCCGGGATTAATGGGTGTTTTTCTGTGTGCAACACAAATCTTTGCAGCTTTACATAACATTTTGTTCCTTATGGGAGGGAGATAGGGCTATGAAAAGCCATTGCAGGAGCTCCTTTCACCTCAGTGTACATTTAGTGAATAAATCTTAGCTATTATATATATTTTTTACTAAAAGATGAGTAAAAGCACTCAGATCAACTCACATTATTACTCAAAAAAAGTGTTTAAGATAAGCTGAGAATGAAACATTTTCTGATTGCATAATGAGGTGCAAAATTCAGAAATTGTGCCTTGTAAACAAAATGTTAACTCTTTGTGAAACAAATCCATCTGTTGCTTGAAGGATAGGAAGGTGAGCAGAGCCTAATTCCCACCTTTATAGTTGCATTATTATTTTCCAAGCTAAAAAATATACAAAAAATAACAAAGAAGCAGAGCTTTGTTCTGTAGCACCACATGAAGTCTGAACAGCATCATACCGCAAAAAAATTGTGTTTTATGCATAATTTATTAAGTCGTAGGCACCTACAGTAAAAAAACTGTAAAAAACCCTGATTTAGTAAAATACTGATTTAGTAAAAAAAATGATTTAGTAAAAAAACTCATTCAGAATCAAAATATCCAATTGTTTGGGGTTTTTTTTAAGACAGCCCAGTGACACAGGATTGAGGATTCAGAGCTGGTCTATCCTTCAAAATTGTTCTGCTGAGGGGTTTTTGCACTGTGGACCTGAGGTAAAACCAAACAGAAATAACGTGGTAATTGTTCCTCTGAGAGCCAAGCAGCTTAATCAGATTACAGTCACACAAAAGGCACTTGATTCATCTCTGATTATGTCTGCAATGAAATCGCAATATAAATTATTCTTTGGATGAGACCAGATCAAAAGACCACTGAAGGATTGTCTTCCTTCATAACTCAGCCAGAGCAAAGCATGTTTTGGATATTATTATATGGAGTTACACAGAAAGGAAACAGGGTGTTAGTAAATAAATTTAATGTATTTTACATATTTTTACTAATAAATATTAGTAAATACTCATATAAGTAAATAAGTTTTATATATTTCATACATTTTACTAATAAATATTAGTAAATACTAATATAAGTAAATAAGTTTTATATATTTTATACACTTCCCCTAATAAATATTAGCAAATACTAATAGAAGGAAATAAGTTTTATATATTTTATACACTTTTACTAATAAATATTAGTAAATACTAATAGAAGTAATAAGTTTTATATATTTCATCCATCTTTACTAATAAATATTAGTAAATACTGATATAAGTAAATAAGTTTTATATGACACAGGGGTGTTTTTTACCATCACGTTCTGACTAGTTCTGAGCACTGGGCAGGAATGGAGCACGCAGTACCAGAGTCCAATTTCATTATTCATCAGAGAATTTCTGCCTAATATCTAATCTAAACCTACGCCCTTTCAGTTCAAAGCCATTCCCTGTGTCCTGTCCCTCCATCCCTTGTCCAAAGTCCCTCTCCAGCTCTCCTGGAGCCCCTTTAGGCACAGCAAGGGGCTCTGAGCTCTCCCTGGAGCCTTCCCTTCTCTAGGCTGAACAATCCTAACTCGCTCAGCCTGAAAATGAAACAGAGCACTAACTGAAGATAATATTTTTTTAAAAATTTTGTCTCTGTGTAGTCTTCTACAACATTACTACCTGGAAAATCTGCATTACATTTTAAAAAGTCAATAGCTGTATTTAGAAAATGTCATTTCTGTCCAGCTAGAGATGTGAAAGTGCTGCTGTCCTACATGAGATTTGGAGAAAATACTTTATATACTGTGAGACAAGCCCTGCCTGTATGGAACACCACCAGAACTAATGAGCCCTGACTAATTTACCTCCTCATACTGCTGGGACATGGCTGCTACATTTGTGCAACAGATGGGGCTGCGGTGACTCAGCCTCTGTCACTTTTGGGGTTTTTTGGAGAACTATCAAGAGCCAAGCCTCATTCTCTGGGCAATGTCCAGAGATAAAACACACAAAGTCTGAAAAATCATTGTGTTTTCCCCAGGAGCTAAACCAAGTTCTCTTTGCTCAGTCTCTGAGGGATTTGGTGACCTCATTTTCACACTTGGGAAAAGCATCTCCTGTCACAACTTTGACTTTTCTCAGCAAGTATCATGGAAAATGATAATGAGCTCTCTCAACAATGAAGACTCCACAGAGCTCATTTCCAATCATTAAAAATGAGTAGACAACATGTAGGATCAGGGCAGTATGTATATATATATATATATATTTATTTATTTATTTATATACGTACCCTAGGGAATTCTTCTAGTAATGGCATAAAAGGGCATTATTTTCCAGGTGAAATTTCAGAAGTGGGAACAAAATTACCATTCCCTCTGCTCTGCAAGTGTATCCCTCTGTTGCTTTCAATACTGTTTTTCTTTTTCATTAAAAATTTTAAAGTTTCTGTAGCAGTTTGGGGGGGTTTTTTGGTGGGTTTTTTGGGGTTTTTTTTGGGTATGTTTTTTTGCTAAAATTCTGGAAGACTGAGAGAAGAGGGATTACTCTTAGCAAATGCAAAGTGTAAGGAGGGGAAAGATCGCAGTGTAATTTTCCGCTCCATGATGCAAATAAATGCAAAGTGTAATGAGGGGAAGGATTAAACTTAATTTTTGACTCCATGATAGGGGCAAATGCAAACTTTAGTGAGAGGAAGGATTAAACTATTAACTTTGGGCTCTATGAGGGGACTGAATGGAAGGTGTAGTGCGGAGAGCGATTCAGGGGTCAACTTTCGGCTCCATGAGGGGAATGAATGCCAAGCGTAGCGAGCGGAAGGATTAAACTGTTAATTGTCGGCTCCAGGAGGAGAGCGAAGGGAAAGTGCAGTCGGGGAAGGATTAAACTATTAACTTTGGTCCCCTCCTGGCAGCAGCGCAGGCGCGAGGCCGCCCCTCCCCTCAGCGCCCAAGATGGCGGCGGCGCCGAGGCGGCCCCTCCTTCCCTCCCCGCGCCCGCGCTGCGTCACCGCTCCCGCCCTCTCCCTCCCCGCCGCCATTGGCCGCGGGGCGCGCGCGGCGCAGCCAATGGGCGGTGGCGCCCAGAGCGAGGCTGGCCCTGCTCCCCCCTTCCTCCCTCGCTCGCCCCGTCCCTTCCCCCGCTCGGCGGCACCGGCGCGTTCGGGCCGCCGGGACCGGCCCGGGCCCGCTCCGAACCGCCCCGCTCCGAGCCCCGCTCCCGCCCGCCGAACCGCGCCCGGCCCCGCTCCGGGCCTCGCCACCCGGCCCCGCAGCGGCGCCCCCTCGCCCCGGCCCTTCCCGGCTCTCCGAGGCCGAGAGCGGGCCCGCCGGGCCCCCGGCGCGCTCGGGCCCGGGCGGAGGCGGAGGGGCCGCGCTCCTCCCTGGGCGCCCCCGCCATGGCCGACAACGAGAAGCTGGACAACCAGCGCCTCAAGAACTTCAAGAACAAAGGCCGCGACCTGGAGGTGAGCGCGGCGGGGCCCGGCCGCGGCGCCCGCCCTGGGCCGCGGGGAGGCGGGAGCGGCGCTGCCGGGCGGGGAGGGAGGGCAGGCCGGGCAGGGAGGGAGGAAGGAGCCGCCGAGGCCGCGCTGCGGGCCGGGCGCGGCCGGGCCCGGGGGCGGCCGGCGAGGGGCAGCGGCCGCGCCCGCCCGGGTCGCTCCGGGGCTCCGTGGCCCCTCGGGCCCGGTGGCGGCCGCGGCTCCTCCCGGGCGGCTGCGCCCGCCGGGGCTCGGCCCGGCCCTGGCCCAGCGGCCCCGGTGCGGCGTGGGCTCGCCGGAATTGCTGCGGGAACAATTTCTCCGAGCGGCCCCTAAAAGCCTGAGTCAGGATTAGGGCCCGGTTGGGTGTTCTGCTGCGTGTCTCCAGGATACCTGACGAAATAAGTATCGCCCTAACTTTCATAGCAAGAATATTTTTTTAAAAAAACACTTTTTCTCTCTTTTATTTTTTTATGTTTGTTGTTTTCTGCTCTGGTAGATGAGAAGCCGTTCTGGCGTGTAGCACAGAGCCCCTGAACTTTTTGGTGGTTCAATTATTTGAGCTGTGAAGGTGCTTTCTAAACACAGCAGGATACATAATTAACTTGGGGTTTCCTTAGGAAATAGTCAAATTTTAAAACTAGGTGTCAATCCTCACCTTTAAACACTCGGCCAGGAGTGCTGGTTGGAGCTTAAAATTGTCTGTACAGGGTTCTGGACAAGAATTTTGGTGTTCTCATGGCTGCTTTTGCCTGGCCTCAGAGTGTCCCTTTTGTTTTCCATAATATTCCAGTCTTACATGTGAAGACAATACAATGTTTCAAAAGTAAAAACTCCTTTATGTTCCCTGTATTAATTTAAACATCAGCCAAGTTTCCCAGAAGTCTGTAACACCTGCCTTTTTAACCTGTCCAGTTAGATTGCTAAAACAGTTTATTATTCAGTTGTGTCCAAACTTTTGGCAAAAATATTGGGAGTGGGAATAATTAATTGCTCTGTTTGCTAACAGCGTTGTGAGGTAACCCCTTGCCTTAGATACTAATTGATTTTTGTATAAAGTTTGTTACCACTGAATAGGCAGTTAGAGGAAGGCATCTTTGGGCCTGCACACAGAATGTGCCATTACAGTGAAGAATGGGATTCATGAGCAGGCACAGGCTGGAATTCAGGTGCTTTGGTGCAGCATTTTAGGGGAAAAGGGCAGAAGTAGGGAGGGTTCAAGATGGACACGCAGGTAACACCACGTGGGAGTGTGTCAGAAGGCAGGCAAGCTCTTCAATCATTTTTTTCTATTTGCTGCAGCACTGAAATGCCTTTTCCCACAGCCCAAACCCACTGCTGGGCCGTGTTAAATTTTAGAGAGTGACATTTATCCAGCAAATCCTGGAGCACATGCCTGCTCCCTAAAATAACCACGGTGCAGGGCTATTTTTCATACAATAGCTCAGGCTTCTGGCTGTCCCTGCTGCTCATTAACTGCTTACACATCACACTGGGCATCAGGCTGGGGGAATTGCTGGTGCCCACTCCCAGCCAGCCTCCAAAATCCAGCTTGCAGGGCTGCTTGGGCAGAAAGTTGTGTATTTATTTGGCAGAGGAAGCCAACATTTGATCTTTATCTCCTTCACTCCTCCCCCTTTTTATCTGCGCTGAAATTCTCGTTGGCCCTGGGTTGTTTTTACAAAGCCATCTTTTTTTTTAAATTTTCCATGACAGTTTACCCCTAGAGAAATGAGAAATCCCCCTAATTTTGGTGAATGCCAAATGGAGGGGTTTCTAGAGGGTGTGAAAGGTTGCCATGTTGTGAATTGCAAACTTCCTACAAATGTTATCTCTTAATTCCATGTGCTCAGATCAGTCCAGTGACAGTTACAGTTCCTGTCACATTGTCCTTGCCTTCCAGGTTTTACATATTCACAGGAAGTTCTTGTATTTCGGACCAAAATCAGGCAATTTCCTACATTTTACCCCTGAAAGTAACAAACATTGTTCACCTTTTTGGATATTTGATTTCTTTCCCCCAATATGCTTCTAAAAACACAAATTTTGGCCTGGAAAAAGGGGAAAAAACAAACCCCAACACAAGCACCTGTTTTACATAAGATGTTTGACAAAATTCCTTCATATGCTGAAGTCTTGGGTAAACATTTCCTGCACGGGCACGTTGTAAATAATTGCTGCCATGTGTTTGGAGGTGACAGATTGCTGGTGACACTGGGAATTGAGGGATTCACTGGGAACTGAGGGCAGAAATCTCCAGGAAATCCCTGTCCTGTCCCTGGGTTCTGCTCCTGCCCAAAGGATAGCCGATGTAATAAAGTTTGTAATAGTGGGAGAGCAGTAATGTGGAGCTGAGGCAGCATCTCTGGGGGGAAGTGAAGAGTTCTGCTCAGTGCTTGCAACATTTTTTTAGGGTCTTCAAGATTTTAGAGCTGTGGAGGTAAAATAGAAATGGTTTAGCACAAAGAGGAGCCTTAAAAAGTGCAGAAGTGGCTGCAGTTTTTAACCTCCAACACCAAAGCCTGACTTGAAGAAGGGCTTATCTGGACTCTGATATTAAATTATGCAAATACTGATCCATTAGGGAGCAGGGTAAGGTGACTTTTTTCATCTTCAGTGAGGAACAGGTTTTACTTGGGCTTTTTTTTTTCCCCTTGGATGAGGAAGGTTGAGCTGGTTTTTACTGGTTATTGTGGGGATGGCTGTGCTGTCAGCCATCCAACCTTTGTTTCTAGTGGTGATACCACAAATCTTGGCATTTCATACCAGCTCTTCACTATACAAAGGCCAGATCAGTCCAAATTGTTCATTGTGGCTGTGCTAGAGTTTTATGGACAGATTGAGTTTAAATAAAGCCTTTTTAGCCCTGCATTTTGGGTCTTGATTTGGGAAGGTTTGCAGAGTTTTGGGGTGTTTTATTTGCTTCATTTTCTTTCATCTGGCGATTGAACATTTCATTTTCTCTTGGTGACTGTTGCCTGCTGCAGCATTGCAATCTGACTGACATTGAGAGGTTTTTTTGAAATGAAATAAAAAATATTTCCTGCATTTTATTTCTCTGTAAATCTTGGAAGAATCTGCTGAATTTTCTCTCCTCTGCCTCACCTGTGTTGCTGGGCAGGAGATGAAGGATTGCTTGAACAGTGCCAGCACAGGAGAGGTGTTAAACAGAGATTTCTGCTCTGCAATTGAGAGATGCATGAAGGGAAATGATGATAATTCTGTGATGCAGAACACTTCAAAACTAATTTTGGAGCAGCCATTGCATCAAGATGCTTGAAAATCAGTTATGTCAGGATTTCAAGAGTTGCCAGCATCATTCACTGGACTTCAGAAATATCAATATTTTTTGAGAACACCAAAGAAGCTCCAGGGGAGTGAAGGAAAGGTGGTGGTGTGAGATATATTGAATATTGCAGGTGCTTGGAAGCTTTTCAACCCTTTCTGTATCCCACACAAAATAGTCTGCTTGGGATTAAATATGGAAGAACTGAAGGAGAGCAGGAATTTCACTCAGTGAGATAAAAATAGGTTCCTTTAAGCTGACTTGGAGTTCTGTGGTGAAGCTCATCCATCTTGTCTCTTTCAAATGATGCTGAGATATTTGTTTAAGGCATTTTCTCTGCCATGCCCAGCTTCTCCAGGAAAAATGGGCCTGGTGGCACATGTAATGTCATATTGATTTTTATTTTTTTATCTGGAACTCAGACTCTCATTTTCATTCCGAAGTTGCTGAGATGTGACTTCTGGGGCTATCTTGGGTTGGCTTTATGATCCCAAAGCATTTTTATCAGTGGTGTCTAGAGCAGATTGCATTGCTCCACTTTGGAATTGAGATAGGATTTGTTTAGGAGGGGGATAATGGGTGCAGGAGGGCTTGAATCACTGGCTATAACTGAGGAAAAATAGTCTGTTTTCAGCTGTCTATTCCCTGTGGGGTGTGTTTTGTTTTTGTTTGGAGTCCCAGACCACACTGGTGCTGGTAGCAACTTCCTGGGAAGGAAGGAAGGATGGCACAACCAGCTCATTTCTTATTTACAATAACTGTTGACTTTGCAGTTCCCCAACAGAAACAATGTGCCCTTGGAAACCATTCCCTGGGATGAGAGCAGCAGCCAAAGTTCTACAGTTACTCCTGTGCTGTCAGGCCTCCCTCTTGGAGGTGTAGGAATTGAATGGAACATTTTATAACAGAAAGAAAACCCCACCCCAGCCAGGAGTGAGCACAGGCTGAGTTCCTGATCCCTTCAGGGAGGGGATCCCACTCCAGGATCCCACTCCAGGATCCCATTCCAGGTGTGTTTAGGAAGGGCTGGTGCATCCCAGCTGTTTGAAAACGCCCAGAATGTCCCAGGATCCTGCAGGCATCACTGCCACAAGATTTGAATGATAAGCTGAAGGGCTCAGTCATGACTAATGGTCAGAAATAGCCCTTATGATAAATCTGAAGCTAAATATAATTGAAAAAAGGAGGATGGAGGGGTGGCCATCGCAGGCCGACAGAAATAGATCGGATCATTTGATTTTTGATGTAGCAAATGACAAACAGGATCCAGTGCCTGAAGAGCCACGTGAATTCCTGACAGAGTGGGGCATGTTTCTCAGCTGGAGCCCTTCCCAGGCCTCTCTGAGCTGGGCTGTAAAGCCCTTTCTGGTCAGAGTGGTTTCCTGTGGTGCTGGGAGCTGATTCAGATCGCTCAGATCTCCCCCAGAGCAGAAGGAATAACTCCCCACGTGCCAGAGCACCACCATCCCTCACCTCTGCCCTTTGAGCTGCTCTCCAAAAGGCTGCACAAGTCCATCTGGGCTCTGCTTGGCATTTTACTTTCTCCAAACTCTTCCATCTCTAGCTGGGGTGGTGGCACTGGGAAATCCCGTGGCAGAGCTGACTTCAGTTCTCCTTTGTTGTGCTCCTCCTCAGAGGATGAGCAGTGCCAGGCTGACCTGTAACTGTTCTGTCAACAGACTCTGTGTACACAGAGAGTGATTTTAGTGGAGCCAGGCTTTGGGACATCGTGCTTCAGAGTGACTTCACTGGTGGCTTGTCTTTCATGTGAAGGCTTTTGTGATTCCAAGGTGTGCAGGCAGGAATTCAGGCAAGGCCTGTCAGCTTCTGGCAGGAGGGAGAACATTCTTCTTGTCCCAGCAGAGGATCCTTTAAAGTCTGATCACCTGCAGATAGGATTCTTTTAAGTAAAGAATTTTCTAAATGACATATTTGAGGCTTTTTTGTTGTAATATTTGTTTTGGTCCCACTCAATTCTCTGTGTCAGCAGCAGTGTCACCCCTGGGGTCTGGGAAGAGCCACCCTGTCCCAGGCAGCTTTTGGGTGGGAATGCTGATTGTGCTGCCTTGTGCTTTGGGAAGGTGTGAAAAGTCCCGTGGGATCACCAGGGGCGTGGTGCAGTTCTGCAATCTGATTATCAGAGGCATTCCTCACATTATTTTGTCTTGGATATGCCAGATCAGTGAGTTTGGAGAAACTCCACTGAGCTTTTGAGAGCAGCAGCCTGGAGCACCTAAGGCAGGTGGAGAGCTGCAGCATCTTTGCAAAGCCTGGAAGTGCTGGGTGGGATCCAGCAGTGGATCAGCTTCTCCTGGAGCTCAGAGAAACTTCCCTGAAGTGATTCCTGCCTTCCCTCTGCTCTTCTGAGCTGCATCCATTGTCCTGGGGCTTGGGCATTGCTGGAGGGTCCCAGGCTGTGGGATATCCCCACTGCCCTGAGGATCTCACAGGGCTTTAACACCTTCCCAAACACAGGGCAGCAAAATCAGCATTCCCACCCAAAAGCTGCCTGAGAAGGGTGGGATTGCTGATTTTGGGAGAGGGGTGGCTCTTCCCAGACCCCAGGGGTGACACTGCTGCTCACAGCAAAGCTGCTGCTGCCATAGGGACAATTGAGTGGGACCAAAACAAAAATTACAACAAAACCCCTCAGCTCCTGTGTTCTGGCTCTCCCAGAGCTGCAGCTGCCCCTGGCACTTTGCCATTTCCAGAGCAGGAACTTGTCCCTGGGGGAGGTTGGATTTTCCCCTCAGCCACTGCAAAGTTCTGCCCCCAAAGCAGCAGGGAACCAGCCCTGCTTTGCCACTTTTTCCTACCCTTACCCTTTTTCTTTGGGGAGCTGCAGTGGTGTGCTCAGCTGAAATTTGATTTGATGAATTGCACCTTCTTTTTGATAGGAATAATGAAGAAAAATGCTTTGAAAGTGAGGTTTTAATGCTTATCTTCAGATCTCCTGGCTGTTCAGGAGGTTCCTTTTCCTTCTGTCCTGTGCTCAGGGACTTACAGCTTTCCCTGGGCTTGTCACAATAAAAATGGAATTGTTTGGAATGTTGCTGCTCTCATTCGCTGTGGAGTTCAAAGTGTTCAAATAAAATCACTCCAGACTGATTTATTTCTGTTTTCGCTGCAGCAGCACAAGCAGCAATAACCCAATTGATGGATATTTACAATTGATGTCTTACCCTGAGTATTGCCAATGGCAGCTGTGGAGAAAATGACAAAGAATACTTCTCTTAGAGAGTCAAAGGTTCTAATTCATAAATAATAGCTCTGGAACTCAGCTTTGCTTGCAGGTCTCTCAGTCTGAGCTTCTTTATAAAGTTATTTTACTGTTGGATTGCCATTGTCCTTGTAATGCTTTTGGTGCTGTTTTATGCACAGCTCCTTTCCACTTTGCCCTTTGAAAAGTATGGTTTCATTCCTAATTCCTTTTTTCCTCAACATGAAGACTTAGGAGAATGTTTTAGTGTGAAATAACAGAAATATTGTAGTTATTTCCATTTCCTGTAGAATCTCTACTTTTATAATGAAAATTAAACCCTGTGTGTAAAAGTTCTGTTTAAAGTGCGTGAACTGAAATAGTTGTACAAGAACTTTTTTAACTGATCTAAATTCAGATTATAATTATTTTTATCTTAATTTTTTCCAGACTATGAGAAGACAAAGAAATGAAGTTGTCGTGGAGTTGAGAAAGGTGAGATGACCCAGAGTTTTTACTTTTATTTTATATTATTATTCTTTTATTTTATAAAATTATTCTCACCAAGTGGGATTTGACTTTGTTGTTACTCTGATAAAATGTGAGAGTTTTCATTAAAGACTCAGAAGTTCTGAAGTTATGGGACTTGCACAACTTTTGTCCTGAAAACCAGGAGTTTATATGTAACCTGATTAAGGGGCTCCTCCTTGCACTTCTAGAGTTTCTAAAGATTTAAAATCAGCTGTTCCTGCTCATCTGCAGGCAGAAAATTATTTCCTTACTTGTAAGCGTGGAAGAGTGTGAAGGTAAAACTGGAATTGTTGCAAAAAAAGGAATTACAACTGGAATTATTTTTCTTCTGAGCTGAACAGAAAACCTCTGGGAATTGCTGTGTCCTGTTAGAAATGATGACAAATAAACTGGAATGCTGATGGGTGTGTGCACATCAAATTTACAGCACAGGTTGGATGCAGGCTTTTTAGGAAGAATTCCCCAAATGTGCTTCTCTGGGCACTCCTTTCCAACTGTTTTTGGAAAATTCAAGTGTCAGTGATGGTGTATTTATGATTGTTAGAAACAGAAGCTTCCCTTCCCTTCTTAACACCCCCACCCCCCTCAATCCAAGTTTCAAAGGTATTCCATCATTTCTCTCTTTAAGAACAAAAGAGATGAACATCTCCTAAAGAGAAGGAATGTTCCCCATGAAGATATCTGTGAGGATTCTGATATAGATGGGGACTTCAGAGTGGTAAGAGTTAACTTGCAATAATTTCTTCTTTTTGCATCCTTAAAAGGCATTTGGAATTTCTAACTGCTTCTTGTCTCTGTTTTCCAGCAAAACACTTCTTTGGAGGCAATAGTACAGGTAAAAACTATTACATTGTTTGAATATTCTTCATGGCATGATGACAGATGTGTGAAAAATCTATTTTCTCTGATTTTAGAATGCTTCAAGTGACAACCAGGGTATTCAGTTAAGTGCTGTGCAGGCAGCAAGGTAAGAACACACTTTCCTCAAATATCCTGATTTTATTTTTATTTTATCATGCTCCTAATGTCAGAAAATGTGTTCTAGCTGAACTGAAATTGTAATAATGATTTTTAAAAGGAAAATAGAACTTTAAAGAAATCAGAATACACAGCCTTTTAAGTAGTGTGGATTTCCTTTACTTGTAGATACCTGGATTTATTTTGGTGCAAGCTTGATGCTTCTCCCAGAGTAAAACACACTTTAAAGGACTGTAAAATCTTTGGCTTTAAGTGCAGAAAGAGCTGAGTGTCTCCTCTGCTGGGTGCAGAAGGAAGAAGCTGCAGGGGTTGGAAATGAACAACTCTTATCTTTGATTTTCCTGACTGGTGATAAACTTCCAGAGGGGAGAAAGCATGGAGTGAAATGGCCAATGGATAGAATGGCTTTGCTTTTCCTGTGGCTCAGTAATATCACTTTGGGGGATTATTTTCACTTAAAGAGGAGGAGACAAATCCTGTGGGTCTGTGGGAGGAGGAGAGAAACCCTCGGGAAGGAATTCCCAACCCAGCAGGAGCAGTTTGGTTGTTGGAGATTCCAAACATTGGAGATTCCCAAACTCAACCACAGGGAGCCTTTACTGACCTGCTCCAGTGGCAGCACTGATCCCTTTCTGAGGGGAAGGTTGGATTAAACAATTCCCTGCTCCTTTCCAGGCAGGATTTGTCAGTAATTTGGATTTTTGTCCATTTTCCTGCAGGAAGCTGCTCTCCAGTGACCGCAACCCACCCATCGACGACCTAATAAAATCAGGAATATTACCTATCCTAGTGCACTGTCTTGAAAGAGATGACAAGTGAGTACTGCCAAAACTCAAACCCCTGCACCAGTTCTTGCTGTTCAGCTGATGTGCTGCAGATCTGAGTGACAACACCTGTGGTTTCTCTTTGTCTGCAGTCCTTCCTTACAGTTTGAAGCGGCGTGGGCTCTGACAAACATTGCCTCTGGAACCTCGGAGCAGACCCAGGCTGTAGTTCAATCCAGTGAGTCCTGCAGGGGGGATCTGCTGCCATCACTCCTGGGATTGGGTTGGGATCAGGTTGTCAGTCAAGGCCCTGAAGGAGCTGCTGCCAGGTGTTTCCCTCACACACCTGGTTTTGGCTTCATTTCCTCAGGGTTTAAACCCACTTGGGTTTCCTAATGGTGAGCGACAGCTGGAAACTCAAAGTATCTTAGCAGAGTTGGTATCTGCTGGCTTCCAGTTTTCAAACTTGAAAAAAAACCCACCAAAAACCTTGGAATAAAACCAAACAACCCCTCTGCTGTGAAGAGGGGAGAATATTCATGGACCAGAGGGTGCCTGACACTGAACTCTTCCAAAATAAGCTTGAATTGCAAAACCTGTCCTTCCTATGTTGGGGCATCTGAAACGTGGGAAGGAATTGTAGTTGGAATCTGAGCTACCAGGCAGAGCAGACTTTGTTCTGGACTCCAGGCATGTCCTGAAGAAGAGCTTCTGTTGGTAAATCAGAACTAAGTGGGGAGGGTTTTGAATTGAGTGAACAAACCAGAGCTTCTTGTGGAGTCAAAGATTCAGTGAAATGAGTTTTTCCTAAAATTTAAGGAAAAAAATACACAAAAATTATCTTGGCTGCAAGATCAGTTGCTTCTATTTTTGCTGTTAAGAGCCTGTGAACTTTGACATAATTTGATTTTCACTCTTACAGGATGTACCTTGGGTAATGTTTTTATCTTTACTCCATCCTCTTAATTTCCCAGTTAAAACCTGAGTTTTCTTTGGAAAATCTAATTAATAAATAATCTATCCCACCCCTGATCTAGAACACTTTAAATCTGATTTATCAGTGGACTGAGCACTTTTTCAGTGGTTTCTGTAGGTCTATATTGCACTCTGTTAGTCAGTTTAATAGCTGTGATAGATGAAATTATGATTTATTTCAATTTAAAAGATGCTTTTTTGGTAATTTTTCCATAAGAATTTATTAATCTGCTTGCTGGAGATGTTTTTTCTCCTTGCATACAGACACTGTAAACACCTTCATTTAGCAGGAAATAAGAATCCTGCTGATTAGTTGTTTCTCTAGTAAACACATGGTTTACATTAAAAAAAATTACTCAAAATTTCAAATTTCTCTTGAAATTTACGAAATAAATAGGTTCTTTACAGACTGGGCTGTTATGTAAGCAAGCACCTCAGTGCTGGGGGAGAATAGAACAGAATCAATTATGTAAATGTGGATTTCTTCCCTGCCCTCTTCCTACATTCCCCCTCCTTAATTCCCACTCCATTCCTGCTTCTTCTCCAGTTGCTTCGTTGGAGTTTGGGCTCTGTTGTTCCTTTGCACTTGGGGCTGGTGCATAACTTAGCAGAGAATTTCTGAATTCAATAAATGGAACTAAATTTGGATCCTGACAAGCCTCAGTAAACTTGAGACTTGCAAACAAATGAAATGTCAGGGGTTTAATATTCTCAAGTGCAGGCTCCGTAAGGATATGCAGCAGAGGAAGAATCATTGCAGTGTTTTATTTTACTATCACCTGGGAAATTAGTGAAGCTTTGACCAGTTCTTAACAGGAGAAAAAAGTCTCATGTGAGAGGAAATTCTGCTTTATTTGCTCTTTTGAGATGCATTTTTAACCATTTCCCTGGGTTGTTTTTGTACCTTTCAGATGCTGTGCCGCTTTTCCTGAGACTGCTGCATTCACCTCATCAAAATGTTTGTGAGCAAGCAGTGTGGGCTTTAGGAAATATCATAGGTGGGTCTTCCTCCTGCCACCAGCACCCTCTGCTAGGGGTGTTTTATTAATTATTGTTACCCCTGCCACCACCACCCTCTGGGGATATTTTATTATTATATTATTATTATTGTTATTATATTATTATTATTTTTGTTACCCCTGCCACCACTACCCTCTGGGGATGTTTTATTAATTATTGTTACCCCTGCCACCACCACCCTCTGGGGATGTTTATTTTATTATTGTTACTCCTGCCACCACCACCCTCTGGGGGTGTTTTATTAATTATTATTACCCCTGCCACCAGCACCCTCTGGGGATGTTTATTTTATTATTGTTACTCCTGCCACTAGCACCTTCTGGGGATGTTTTATTAATTATTGTTACCCCTGCCACCAGCACCCTCTGGGCTGTTTTGTTATTTTATTATTATTATTGTTATTATATTATTATTATTTCTTTACTCCTGCCACCACCACCCTCTGGGGATGTTTTATTAATTAGTGTTACCCCTGCCACCACCACCCTCTGGGGGTGTTTTATTAATTATTGTTACCCCTGCCACCACCACCCTCTGGGGATATTTTATTATTATATTATTATTATTGTTATTATATTATTATTATTATTGTTACTCCTGCCACCACCACCCTCTGGGGGTGTTTTATTAATTATTGTTACCCCTGCCACCACCACCCTCTGGGGGTGTTTTATCATTATATTATTATTATTGTTATTATATTATTATTATTTTTGTTACTCCTGCCACCACCACCCTCTGGGGATGTTTTATTAATTATTGTTACCCCTGCCACCACCACCCTCTGGGGGTGTTTTATTATTATATTATTATTATTGTTATTATATTATTATTATTTTTGTTACTCCTGCCACCACCACCACCCTCTGGGGATGTTTTGTTATTGTTTGGAAGTTTTGTCAGGGAATCTTCAGGAATATGTTGGGCTCTCACTGTTCTTGGTGGTCTGGTGTTGTCTGCCACCCCTTTCCCTTATCCACCACCATAAATCTGTAAATCATGGCATGTTTTCTGGTAAAATTTCTAAATGCTGGGAAGTTTTCTGGTAAAATCTTTAAATGATGGAATGGATTTTTTTTGTTAAAATTTGTAAATGATACGACATTTGCTGGTAAAATCTGTAAATGATGGGATGGATGGTGTTTGTTAAAATTTTTAAATGATAGGATGTTTGCTGGTAAAATCTGTAAATGATGGGATGGGTGTTTGCTGGTAAAATCTGTAAATGATGGGATGGATGGTGTTTGTTAAAATTTGTAAATGATAGGATGTTTGCTGGTAAAATCTGTAAATGATGGGATGGGTGTTTTCTGGTAAAATCTGTAACTGCTGGGATGGATGTTTTCTGGTAAAATCTGCAAATGCTGGGTTGTTTTCTGGTAAAATCTGCAAATGCTGGGATGTTTTCTGGTAAAATCTGCAAATGCTGGGATGTTTTCTGGTAAAATCTGCAAATGCTGGGATGGATGTTTTCTGGTAAAATCTGTAACTGCTGGGATGGATGTTTTCTGGTAAAATCTGTAACTGCTGGGATGTTTTCTGGTAAAATCTGTAACTGCTGGGATGTTTTCTGGTAAAATCTGCAAATGCTGGGTTGTTTTCTGTTCTAACCCCCCTGATTGTGTCCCACAGGTGATGGACCCCAGTGTAGAGATTATGTCATTAGTCTTGGAGTAGTGAAGCCCCTGCTGTCCTTCATCAGCCCCTCCATCCCCATCACCTTCCTCAGGAACGTCACCTGGGTGATGGTGAACCTGTGCCGCCACAAGGACCCCCCTCCGCCGATGGAGACCATCCAGGAGGTGATGGAGGGAGGGCTCTGCAGGGGCTGGGCTCCAGCTGCCTTTGCCTGCTCCCAGAATAACCCTCAGGTGTTTCTTTCTCCCTCAGATCCTGCCAGCGCTCTGTGTTTTAATTCACCACACGGATGTAAATGTGAGTGACCCCTCTCAGAGCCACCTGCAGCTTCTGCTGTGGGTTTTGAGCTGAAATATAAAATAAAATGGAAATCTGTGCTGTTCCCTTTGATTAGGACAAGCTGCTGTGGATATCTATTAACTGCCTCTTTTAAAATGCTGATGTTATTTTTAAATAGTGATGTTTTTTCCCTGGTATTTCTGTCTCTGCAAGTGTTTATTTGCATGTACTTTCCCTGCACTTATGACTGAAACTGCTTTCTATTTTTATTTCTGTGAGCGTTCATTCACAGAGAAATACAGGAATTTTTTTGCCTAGCACTTAAATTTGTAATGAAAATCAAATTAAAAAAAAAATCAGTGTCTGCTGCACATGTCAAATGTCAGGGTTAGCTGTAACTTCTGAGGTGTTAACTTTTAAATAACAATTTCATATTTAAGTCAATGAGCAACACTTTATTGAAATTATGGAATGAGTCAGCTTTTTGTCTGAACATAAATCAGAATTTAAGATTAATTCTTTGCTTCCAAAAGAAGTTGTAGCTGAGTTAATGGCAATGGTGCTCTGCAAAAAATACGTCTGTATTAACTTTACAATTCCTGTAGTAATTATGTGATTTAATTTCTTGTCTCTAAGGAGGTGAAATTAAGTTTATTAGAATTTTGGAATTTCCTGTATTGGTGAGCCAGTCAAGAGCTGTCAGCTGAAACAGCATTCACTCAATATTTTTGCCAGCTGTCAGTTGAAATGCTCACATTTCCTGCTGCCTAAACTGGCTTTTGAGCATGGGAATGCACACAGATATTAATTCAAGTTCACTGTCAGTGTGTCCATAAATGTGCATCCTTTGGGGTGTGAGCTGCTGCCAGAGCTGTTGTTGTGTCCTGTCAGATTTTGGTAGACACAGTCTGGGCACTCTCCTATCTGACGGATGCTGGCAACGAGCAGATCCAGATGGTGATAGACTCTGGGATTGTCCCTCACCTGGTTCCTCTCCTCAGCCACCAGGAAGTCAAAGTCCAGGTGAGTTTGGATCACACAGAGCAGGTGACCCCAAAATGTGCCGCTGCAGAAAATGCTTCCTTTTTATCACTCCCATTGAAATGTGAGAAATATTTTTTCCTGTGTGCTGCAGCATTTGCATAAACCCTTTATGTTTGCTGAAGAGCTTGTTTTGGAAGGAGATGTTTGGGTTTGTTTTCAGACAGCTGCCCTGAGAGCTGTGGGGAACATCGTCACTGGCACCGATGAGCAGACACAGGTGGTTCTCAACTGTGAAGCTCTCTCACATTTCCCAGCACTTCTGACACATCCCAAAGAAAAAATTAATAAGGTGAGCAACACCAGGGATTTTACCTGATGAAGAACTTCCATATTTGGCTGAGCTGGGGTTCCACGTTGTGTAGGGCCATAAAGATGTGAATAATGGACTCCTTCCACCAGTTTGTGGCAAATTTCAGCAAATACTGATTTTTTTTTTGATGGAAATTATTATCCATAGGGAAGTCTCCTAGGAGCTGCAGACTTGTGCTTGACAGGAATGTCAGTGTTTGCAGGAAAGCAGAGCTTTCTATTATCAGTCTGGCTGTTGACTTGTGTAGGAGTTCTCAATACATGAAATGTCACCTTAATTAATTACCCTGCCTCTCTCAGAAGTGATGACACGGAGATAATTGGGTGTGTTTGGATGGAGTGTGAGTGAGAAGGGGAATGGGGGCAGAGCTGGGGTGGGGGCTGTGTGTGGGTGTGTGGGGGGCTCTCCTGGGGGCACTGATGGCAGTGCTGAGCCAGGAGTGCATCTGAGGCGTGTTGGGCACCTCGGGGCCCCTCTGCAACACTGCCTGTGATTAAAGCCCCACAAAAGCCCACCAGGAGAGCCCCAGGCTGCCCAAAGGTCTCCAGGGTCACCAGTGATCCTGTGCTCTGATCTCAGAGAGTCAGTGGTGAACACTGCTGCAGCTTCCTTTGAAGTTCTCACCTAAAAAGTTCTCGTTCAGGGAGGCTGAGAAGGGAATTGAATGGTGGAGGATTGCTAGGAAGGGAGAAATCTGTCAGCTGTAGGAGTTTAAAAGGTTGGTACTCAATGTAAAATTGTATTTAAACTGTTGCTTGTTGATTAAAGTTGAGATTCCCACTCTAGGAGGGAGGTGAGGGCTGTGAGTTTAACTCAGGGAGGGGCTGCTGGGGAACAGATCTGTTCTTGCTTTGCCTGGGAGGAGAGTCCTGGGCTTGTGGACAGAGGGAGCATAAAGAATCATCAGCTTCAGAGTGTTGTTAAAAATCAAGTGTTCAGTTCATGGTGCTGCATTTCCTGGAGCTAAGAAGAGCCATCAGGAAGGAGGTAAAGAACTGCCATGTCTGGAATCCAGGATTCTGTCAGGCCATCAGCTGAGACCTGCTCATTGGCAGTGCTGGAAGGAATCCAAGTGCTCATTGGGCATTTTCTGCCTCCAAATAATTTCTCCTTTTAATTGGAAGTATTTGGTTGAAGCTGGTAACAGTGAAAGGCTGAGGAGTCTTGTGGAGCCTCCTGAGGTGAGATTGTCCCTTTGGTTTGTCTCAGCAGGAATTCAGCTCTGCACAATCAAGCTGATGGAATCCTTGGTGGTGTTCAAGGTTGGCCAGTTGCAGTGGACATAAACGATGTAGAATCCTTCTGTGAATTCATTCCTGATGTTTTATTTTGCAGGAAGCAGTGTGGTTCCTGTCTAACATCACTGCAGGAAACCAGCAGCAAGTCCAGGCAGTAATAGATGCAAACCTTGTTCCAATGATAATCCATCTTCTAGATAAGGTCAGATCCCAAGCATTGCTGGTGGGCTTCCAATCCTGCTTTCCTTTCCAGCTCTTGGTGTCTTTTAAAAAAGGACTTCCCAAGCCACGCTGTGCCCCCAAGGATCTGCTGTGGCAGAGGGAAGGAACAGCAAAAGCATGTGGGAATTATTTAAGGGAAAAGACAAATAACCCAGAGCTGCTCACAGATAGCTCTGTTAGTTAACCAATTTATTGATCTGTGAGAAAAGATTGGAGACTTTTCCATGTAATCCCAGGCCTGAGGTGCTGCAGCAGCCCCAGCTGCAGTGCTGGGCTTTATCACAGCTCCCAGTGGGCTCAGCTGGCCCTGCAGGCTGTGCCAGCTGCTGATAAGGGCTGGCAGAGGGCAGGGCTGCAGCTCGTTTGCCTTGATGTAAACAACCTTCCCTTCCCTGGCAGATCCCTTGCAAACCCTGGGTGCAGGCAGGGGATGGACACAGAGAGACTCAAACAGGGCAGGGTTTATTTGTTACCCCACCCTGAACTGCTACAGTGACACCTTGCAGAGGGGACTGTAACAAATGCAGATGTCTGGGAATCCTGCCTGACAAGCCCTGGAATGACTGTTCCTGTCTCTGGTTGTGCTTGCAGGGGGATTTTGGGACTCAGAAAGAAGCTGCTTGGGCAATAAGCAACTTAACAATCAGTGGGAGAAAAGACCAGGTGAGTGCAGCTGTGGGAGAACTTCATTTCCTCTCTTGGGAGGTGCTGGGCCTGTGGATGTCTCTGTTCCTTCTCCTCAGGGATTTAAGAGTGACCTCCCCCTGTTTTGGGGTGACCTGAGTCAGGAGCATCCCTGATGGTTTCAGCCAGGCTCTGATGGGATTCTCCACATTTTTTCCCCACCACAAGGATGTGATCATAAAAAGGACAGGAACCCCTGAGTAGGATACACGAGTCCCTTGTAAGCCCAGAGTAAAAGATTCGTGGCAGGCTTGGGGTGGTGCTGTGACTCTTCAGAGGTGAGGTTGAAACTCCTTATCCACCCTGAAAAACTCACAGTATTTGCTCCTTGGGTGTTGTAAATCTCCAGTCTGTTTGTAATTTAATAGCCACATGTGTCCCAGGAAGGGATTCCTGAGGTGGCCCCTGCAGAGTGCTGGGGGCTGGGTGGGTGCCTGTGCCTCTTTGGGCTTGCTGGGATGTGTTTGCCTGTGCTGCTGCCACGTTCCTGCTCTAACTCTTGGCTTTTCCCCCTCAGGTGGCTTACTTGATTCAACAAAATGTAATTCCTCCCTTTTGCAATTTGCTGACAGTAAAAGATGCACAAGTTGTGCAAGTGGTTCTGGATGGACTAAGTAATATATTAAAAATGGCTGAAGAGGAAGCAGAAACCATAGCCAACCTTATAGAAGAGTGTGGAGGTAGGGGGAGCAAGGTTTTAGTAACTTTTCCAGGGATTGCTGCTTTGGCATCCTGCCTGTGTTGGGTTTATTGTTGGCACAGATATTTTAAGCAAACCTTTTAAAGCACCCTTTTCATGCCTATCAGGTGAATATCCACAGCTTTTCCTAAGTTGATGATCAAATAAAAGGTGGAGGAGCAGGATAATGGCAGTAAAGTTCATGAGGTGCTCATTTTGTAACAGTCTGCATATTAGACAAATTAGTCTAATTAAGAGAAACTAAATTAGTCAGTGTGGGTGGGGGTGATGTGCTTACCTTAATCATGCACAAGTCATGTCCAGGTGAACTTGGAAATAATAGTTCTACATGCAGTGGTTGTAAAAATGTAATAACTTGAATTTCCTCATGGTTTTGAGACTTTCTCCATATTCTTTGTGGTTTGAGTTAAGTGAAACTTTTCAGGGATGAAAGAACAGTGTGACAGTAAATTTGGGCACAGGTAAAAAACTGTGGGATTTGTAAACAATGAGTAGAATAATCCTTAAAATACCAAATCTGTGTACTTAATTCTGTGTTTATATAAATATGTCAGGTGGGTTTAACAGCATTTTATTCATAACCAGATCATTCATAACTCTGTTCCCAGTGTATTTTTTAATTTCTTTGTTGGAAGTCGTTTGGCCTGAATTTGGTGTTCTGAGACCTCTTGTGTGTTGGTTGCAGGCCTGGAGAAAATTGAACAGCTACAAAACCATGAAAATGAAGACATCTACAAACTGGCTTATGAGATCATTGACCAGTTCTTCTCCTCAGATGATGTGAGTGTGCAGCTCCCTGCAGCAGGGCCATGGTTTGCACTTAGAGATCTGCAGGAGAGGGCAGCAGCCCCAGGGCTGGGCTCAGGGAAGAATTTGAGCCCCTGTGTGAACCTCCTGCACCTCCTGCCATTGCTGCTGATGAAGCACCTAAAGAAGATCTGATGCCTAATTTAAGCCTCATCTCCAGGGATTAAAATCCCAGGCTGTGAATAGTTCCCTTAACTCTCAGCTTGACATTTCCCATTTGATAAGCTCCCTGCTGACTCCAGGGCTGAGGCTGCTGCTTAAGAAACAGAGCAGTTGGAACATCTGAATAATTCCAGGGGTGGAATGTGCTGATCAGGAGGGTTGTTCCATTTCAGACATGGAACATAAATCAGAGGCAGGGCTGATCTGTGTGCACTCCCAGTCAGGAAGTTCATTGCAGAGAGGGGAAGGGCAGCCCTGGCAGTCTGTGCCATGCAGGGAGGGTTTCCTGCTGCCTGGAACACTGCAGCAGTGGTCAGGTTCAGCTGCATTCATGGCCTGTTTGCACTTGGAAGGTGACTTCGTGCTGGATTTCACTTTGATGGGAGCAGTGAGATCCAAGTCTCGTTTAACAGCTCGACTTTGGCATTTACAGCTGGACTTGGAATTTAATCCAGTGTCAGTTTGGGCTTAGCCCTGCTTTGGCTTAGTGGTGCTGGTCTTAGTTTGGGCTTAGCCCTGCCTTGGCTTGGTGGTGCTGCTCTTCTCCTAAGAACTGAAGGTTTTCCAGGAGAGAAAATTGTGTCAGCAAGAGGGTTTGGGGTGCCATGTAGCACTCCCTGCTACAAGGTAAAACATTTGGGTTTAAACCACTTCATTTTAGTGCTGTCAGTAATTAGGGGAGGGGTGGCAGGACTGGCTGCAGGGAGGTGAAGAGGGAGCTGCTTTTGGGGTTGTCCAGCTCCAGTGTGGGAGGTTTGGTTGAGCCCCTGCTGACGCTGTCCCCGTTGCATTCCAGATTGATGAAGATCCAAGCCTCGTTCCAGAAGCGATCCAGGGCGGAACGTTTGGTTTCAATTCATCTGCCAACGTACCAGCAGAAGGGTTCCAGTTTTAGAGTGGTATTTTGGAAGTTTAGGTACAATGCAGCACTGAATAAAAAAAAAAAAAAGGTTTGATCCATCAATCTTGGCTCATGGGATCCGCTGCTGCATTAAATCGGGAAAGTAAATGTGAAGATTTCATTTGGAATCCCAGGAAAGCCCAAATGAAGTCAAGATGGCGAGTGGGTGCGAGTGAGAATGAGTGGCAAAATGTAATGACAAACTTCACACTGAATGCTTCTTTAGATTGTTCAAAGAAAAAGGGCTACAGGTCACAGATCTTCAGTGCCTGAGAAGGAACACCGACCTCCCGGAGCAGCGGGGGGCCGCAGTACTCTCATCATCAGCCTCGTCAGCATCAGAGAGCAGGATGCCCAGAGCGCAGGGAGAGCAGCCCAGGCCTTGCTCTGCAGCCCCGTGTGAATGGCAGCGTGGAGTGAGTGTCTGCAGCTCTGGCCCGGGGCCAGCCCGGCCGGAGAGAGAGAGGCGTGCCTGTGATGTGTCTGTGAGCGTGCGAGCTTGAGTCGCCTCCAGGGGCTGAGAAACCTAAAATCATCCAATGAGTTCACAAGTGTTGACTTACACTGGACACACCAAGACCGGTTTAGCAGCAGACTCTGGTTTACTCCTGCAGCCTGTGTTTTCCTCTTTTTTTTTTTTTTTTTGTTTTATTTTGTTTCATTTTAATTTTTTTTTTCCCCTCTTCTTTTTTTTCTTTCAGTTCTTTTTAATTTCTTTTTCCTGTTACGGCTTCTTAGTTGTTTGTAAAGTCAGAATTTCAGGAAGGCTTCCCTGTGCATTTGCACCAGATGAATGTTTGATGTTATGAAAAGCTTTTCCATATCATCAAAACTAATTTGTAGATTTTTGCATGGAAAAAACAAACAAACAAAAATCATCCATTTCCCTTCAAACTAGACTGTGTTGCAGTACACAAGTTGCCATCATAGTAGAAAGCAGTAAAATGTGGTAATAAAGCCTCATCCTTTTCATTTTCAAAGATAACACGAAGACCTTTGCATGTGGTAATCTCCAGCATAGTTCATTTTTAGATTTCGTTGAGTCCTGTAACCAAAATGTTTCTGTTGTGGTAGGATACCGTGCTGTGTTTCAATGTTACTTGTTTTCAAACTTTGTTTTCTATGAAAATGATATGGAAACGTCTAAAAATGAAATTTGGTGCATATGTACTGCTGAATAAAGAGCGAAAAAAAGAGGTGTGAATAGATGTACAAATCAAGTCATGGTTTGAACACCTTTAATATGCCTAATCCAATTGTTTTAGACTCTTTTTATCTTAGATGTAGGCAGCCATGAACAATCTATTTTGAGCCACTTTAGAGAGAAAGAAAAAAAAAACACTTTGTATTTTTAAAACTTGCACAAAAAGGATGCAAGTGTTTTTATAATTGGAGGAATGCCTCAGTTTTGAGGTCGTGCACACTAAATTCAAGGTGATGTTACAAATTTGTACAAACTGAACTCTTGATAAGGTGGCTCATTGTAGGAAATGCTGTGCCTTCCCCTTTGAGCACAAGTGTTGCATGAACAACAGTTTGCTATAATAAAACATCCCAGGTTAGCCACCATTAGCATCTATATCTACCTTGTGTTTTCAAATCAGCTGGTAATTCTGAAACACTGTAGAATGGATAAAGATTATTTTGTGATCATAACTCTTTGTTGGACTAGAGTATTTTTGCAGCATTCCTTGTCATCAGAAACATGGTTAAAAGTTTAAAACTAGAAGCAGCGGAAAACTAGCTTGTGAATTTATCCAAGTAGAGTGCAGGCTAGGCTGTCTTGGGGAAATAAACATTAAAACTTGCAACTCTGCTGCCCTGCCTGTTTCTTTATAGAATATTCACATTTTGCAGCATGAAACAATTTGAAGAAAGTGACTTTTAAAGGCTCTGGGTTGAGGTTTTTACCTGTTCAGTGTTTTTGCGTGTTGCAGGCTGGAGTTATTTACTGTAAATGTTCAAAAAATAACAATTTTATTTCAGCTTTCCTTAATGACCTCTGCATATTCACTGAATAAATCAGGGCTGTTTTCATGGAAAACGTAGGGAGCCCATGGAGGAGGGAAATGAAATCATTTTTGTGAGAGTTGAAATGTTCTCAGGAGAACTGTAACCAGTAAATTGTGATTTTTCACCCTCAAACACCTTTGTGAGGGATGTTCCGTAGAGAATTGCTGTTTTACAAACCTCTCTTGCTGGGGGAGAGGAGAACAGGTATTTGTGGCAACTTCTTTGGTTTTACTGAAAACAAAATACCCCCAAAGCTCTGCATTTAATGCCAAAATCCTTTTGGGCACTTCTGGGTGTAACACAACTCAGGCACTCCCCCGGAGCTGGTGCTGCTCCAGCTTTTTCCCTTTTTTGGTGGATTTGGGGCTTTGAGGTGAGTTTTAACCGGGAAAATTCTCTTCCCCTGCTTCCCAGCCGATCCTGTCGCTGTTTCACCGAACTGCGGGAATCTGAAATCTTCCCGAATGTTCCACAGGGTGGCACCACTGGAGCTCCGGGAGCCGCTGCGGGCGATGCCTTTTCTCCCAAAATTTGCATTTTGAGGTGATGCCGTTGTTTCCTTTGTGGGCAAAAGAGGATTTGTTGGGGAATCTCGGGATACAAACAAGAAC
The DNA here is from genome assembly GCF_027477595.1 of Haemorhous mexicanus. Taxonomy (NCBI): domain Eukaryota; kingdom Metazoa; phylum Chordata; class Aves; order Passeriformes; family Fringillidae; genus Haemorhous; species Haemorhous mexicanus. Next base: position 24,875,917 of record NC_082350.1, read on the forward strand.
AAATTTGGGAATTGCCTCTGGGAATACTGATCGCCGAGTTTGGGTGTTGTATCCATATTTATATCTTAGATATATTAGAAATATCCTGAATTTTGGAGTAGAATTTTTTTTATCTGATTTTAGGATAGCAAATAGAAAAATATTTACAATATTAAAAGGACAAAAATGATTCCACAAATCAGCTGTGCCAGGTGGGAATTTTTATTTTAAGGAAATAAAGGAATAAAGGGAAATAAGGAATTTTTATTTTAAAGGGAAAAAATCAATTAGCTACCCTGGAATTTTAGGATCTGAGAAGAATAAGCTGAGAGGAAAGGGGTTTCTTGAGAGAAGTTGATCCTTTCTCTGCTGGAAGTGGAATTATCCCTGGTTCTTTTCAGCATTCCCTGGACAGAGCTGATCCCACCTTCCTTCCCAGCAAGTGGTGAATTTCTGCTTTGGGCTTGGGACAGGCTGGTAAAAACCCTCATTTCTGCACAGAACAGATAATGAACCAATTTAAAGGATTTCAAGGCAAATGAAACCCTGGCAGAGTCACTTCACAACTCCAGGATGGCTGCAGATTAAAACTCAGACTTTTTGCCACTTTTAACTATAAATGTTTCCTCAGCTCTGCGTGTCACCGAGCTCTGGCAGGAGAGCTGCTCCTGGGGCTGGAAGCAATTAGAGGAATTCTGCATCTGGATCAAATATTGGGAGAGGAAACTTAGTAGCTGCAAACGTGTCAAGTTTACAAACTCGCTCGGGGTAAGTTGTAGCTACTGCTCCAGTGAAACGGGGGCACAGAAATCGCTGGGAAATTAATATTGCTGCATTATCCACAGGAAGTGGCTGGAAGCTGCATTTCCACCAAATAATTCCCATTTTTGCCAGTGGATCCATTGTAAATCCTATATTTACCCTGCTGGTCTGGTGTGCCCCAAAGCTGAGGAAGACTTTTCCTTGTCATTAAAATGTCAATACTTTCAATTTTAAATTTCTATAAAGCACTAAAAGCTGCTCTTACTAGAAAAGGACCAATTTTGGGAAACTTTAAATGCCAGTTATTGGTAAATGTGTTGCAGGAGTTTTGTAATTTGATGGAAAGGCAGGTGAGGGTCAGACTCTATCAGCAGTACAGACCGTGGGTTTGATCACTGATTTAATTCCTGGGGTGGCAGTTTGCACTTGAAATGCTGCTGCTTCTTGAATTCTGCATTTAGGTACATCAAACAGATGAAAACCAACAGATGTTCTTACTCTCAGTGTTGTGAATTATTGTCAAAAACTCCCTTATTTCCTGCTCCTAGTTTTCCCTCTAAGGTTTTCCTCGTGTGTTGGGCAGTTTGTGATTAGAGCTTGAGGGGGTTTATTATTTGAAATGTAATTCTTGCTGTTTCCCAGATATTTGTACAATATTCTCTAGACACTAGTTTAAAGACATGATTAAGTAAGTTTGGAATGATGGTGCATTATTATTTACATCACAACATTCAATGAGTTTCTCTTCCAAATTCACTTTGTAACAGCTGAGAGTAACTTCAGTGAACTGTAAATTAATAGAGAATAATGTGCAATATGAGAAAAGCCTTCACTGGGTGCTTCTCTGGTCCTGCCCACCCTCCCAGGGCGGAATTCCTTCCCAAATCCCACCCAGCCCAGCCCTGTGTCCCGGCACGACCTGAAAACCTCTCAGCTGTCTTCGGCAGCCAAGGCAGATAAATGAGCTTCAAAGAAAAGACGAAATAATTTAAATTTCCGCGGCCAGCAGCTGGCACAAGCTGCGGTTCCGTGCCTCCCGTCTTCCACCTTCAGGGTGAATTTTTCCGCGGGTTGTGGAGAGGAAGGAGGTTGAGGTGCCGGACACAGAGCGGGGATGAACGCGCGGCTCCCGCTCCGTGTCCCTCCTGCCCCGCAGCGGGCTCAGCTCCGCTCTTCCATCCCCGGAGCCGCGGAGCGAGCTCAGCTCCGCTCTTCCATCCCCTCCGTGTCCCTCCTGCCCCGCAGTGGGCTCAGCTCCGCTCTTCCATCCCCTGAGCCCCGCAGCGGGCTCAGCTCCGCTCTTCCATCCCCGGAGCCCCGCAGCGGGCTCAGCTCCGCTCTTCCATCCCCTCCGTGTCCCTCCTGCCCCGGAGCGGGCTCAGCTCCGCTCTTCCACCCCCTGAGCCCCGCAGTGGGCTCAGCTCCGCTCTTCCATCCCCTGAGCCCCGCAGCGGGCTCAGCTCCGCTCTTCCATCCCCGGAGCCCCGCAGCGGGCTCAGCTCCGCTCTTCCATCCCCTCCGTGTCCCTCCTGCCCCGGAGCGGGCTCAGCTCCGCTCTTCCATCCCCTCTGTGTCCCTCCTGCCTCCGAGCGGGGTCAGCTCCGCTCTTCCATCCCCTCCCTGTCCCTCCTGCCCCGCAGCGGGGTCAGCTCCGCTCTTCCACGCCCGGAGCCCCGGAGAGGGATCCTCCCCGCTATTCCACCCCCCGAGCCCCGCAGCGATTCCTCCCCGCCGAGCTCCGCCACCGCAGCGCCACGAACCGCGCTCCTGCCGGCCGAGGGAGGAGCTGACCCCTGCGGCCCCGGCCCTGCCCTCCCTCCGTCCCTTCCCTCAGTTCCGTCGCTGCTCTCCCTCCCTTCCCTCCCTCGGCTCCATCCCCTCCCTCAGCTCCGCCCGTTCCCGCCCCCGCTCCCGCCATTGCCGTTTGAGGGCCGCGGCCGTTACCGAGCGGGGCCCGGAGCGGCTCCATCGCCGAGCGGAGCTCCCTGGGAGCGGCTCCATCGCCGGGCGAGCTGATCAAGAGGGGCCCGGAGCGGCTCCATCGCCGGGCGGAGCTCCCAGAGCGGCTCCATCGCCGAGCAGAGGAGCCCGGAGCAGCTCCATCGCCCAGCGGCGCTCCCAGAGCCGCTCCATCGCCGGGCGGAGCTCCCCGGGAGGGCCCAGGCGGGTGCTGAGGGTCCCCGCTGCCTGAGGGGCCCGGCCCGGTGAGCGCCGCCCTCCCGGGACCCCGCGGGGTCGGGGCCGCTTTTCTCGTGTTTCAGCTCCTTCCTTTCGCTGGGACTCGCGGGTTCAGGTGCGGATCCCTTTCGCTGGGACTCGCGGGTTCATGTGCGGATCCCTTTCCCAGCCCCTCGTGCAGGGACGGCGCCCATCGGTGCCGTGTCCGCAGCTGCCCGGGACAGGTCGAGGTGAGCTCCTCGCTCTGGCCCCGCTGCCCGGGCTGTGCCGTACAGGACAGGTAAATGCTCGTGGCCAGAACCTTTGACAGAGTTAAAGGGATGGAGAGTCAGTCTTGGCAGTAGAATCGAAAGGTAGAGGGGGATATAGGATCATTAAATACCCTGAGGGTATTGGAAGGGACCCACAAGGATCCTGGCCCTGCTTTCTTGAAGTTTGGTGTTAAAATTGCCAGCACAGTTCCTTTTGTAAATGTCTGGATTGAAGTGAGGCCTGTACCAGTGTGAAACATCTCTGAGGTGGAGGCAGAGTAGGAAAGTTGAGTGAAAATTGCTGTGGATTTCTTACAAGCCAAGTCTGGCACTGAATTCCTCCTGGCATTAAGGAGCAGAGAACATCCCTGCCTTGGTTTGTGCTCAGCAGTGTCACAGTCCTGCAGGAGGGAGCAGCGGGAGCCTGGCAGCTCTCCTTCCTAGGCAGCTTTGCCCTTGCAATGGGCTGTCACAGCCATTTTCCAATGCCAAATTCACCTTTTGATCCCCTCACAGCAGAATGGGGCTGGGATTGTGCTATAAAGCAGTTATTTATCTACCTGCACACTGATGGCTGCTGTATTCCACAGCAGTGGGGATGCTGTGGCAGATAAAGCCAGCGTTTCCCAGCTTCTTGCTTTTTTTTCCCCTGGAAAGCTTTTTTGTTCTCTGCTGAACTCCGTGGTGTCTTCTCTGTCCTTTCCCTTGTGTTCCCAGTCTGTTTCCAGTCTGTTCAATCCAGCCTGCAGGTGGAAATAAATCACTGAACATTTCCTCCGTGCTGCTGCCACTGTCGGATGAAACTGAATTTCAGGATTTCCACTTTTACTTTGGAACAAAGTGAGAAAACACTGGGGGCTCATAGCAAACCTGAGCATTCCAGATCTTGTTTGGACACGAAGGAGTAACAAATGAGGAGCCCCAGTGCTGCTCCACACTCTGGAGGTGCCCGGAGCAGGGTCTCCCTCTGAGCCCTGCCCGGAGCTCAGCCCAAGGCGCTGCTCCAGGCTGGGCCTGGGAGCTGCCCGGGAACCAGGGGAGTGTTCTGGGCAATGGCACTGGCATCTCCTGGGCTGGGTCCTGAAACCCTGGGGCAGGGCAGCTCCTGTGCTGGGGAAACATTCCTCCTGCAGCTCTGAGGGCAATCCTGACACAGCCAAGAGACGTTTTGTAAAGGTTTTCCTTTGCTTTTCTGCCAGCAAACAACTCCTTGGCAGTCAGATTTGTTTTCTCTTGCCCTTTCCACAGCTCAGGTAAGGTGGATGTGTGTTCTTTAGGAAAGAATTTCCCTCCTGTACCAGCGTGGGAGCCCTGGGTGCTGATCCTGAGCTTTTCCTCTTTCCTTCCTCTCCTTCAAAGCTGGAACTCCTGCTGCCATAGATAAAACATCACGGTTGATCCTTCGGCCTCATTTCACCTCAGTTTCAGCCCAGGGGTTGAGTCAGCAGCCCAGGCTGCCCTCCTGACCAACCCCAGCCTGGCTAAGCCAGTGAGATAAGCCAGGCTTATTTCTGTGCCAGCAGCACAGGCTGCTCAGAGCTGATTTAACTCCCACAGCAGGGTCTGGCTGTTCAGTCCTGCCTTCCCTCAGCCTGCAGAGCTCAGGTTAGACCCTGAAGTGATGGGCCTTGATCCTAAACGCTCTGACAGTTTCTTTCTTCATTGTAGCAAAGTCCACAGAGCTGATGAAGGGGGAGGAAAGTGTGGCACAGAGAAGGAAAATTGGTACCAATTTCTCCATTTTTAGCAGAAGGAAAACCAGGATCATAATTTATTATGGAAACACGTTTTAGTGTTACTGTTACTTGGGACTTTGCAGTGGGATTTCAATCAGCTGGGAAACAGAACAAAGCAACGTTGCAGAGAGTGGAAAGTGAGAGTTAATTTTTCAGTTTGGTGCTTAAAGTAACCCAGGAGTAATTCCGGATGTGGTGGTGTCTGTGAGGGCTGCTGAGTTGGACTTTCTGTGCCAGAGCCTTGAGGGAACTTCTCCATGTGACTCTTTAATGCACTTATGACTATTTAATGTTACAAAAGTAACACTTGAAATGAATGGAGAAGAAATTCTGTGCTTCTGTTCACATTGAAAATGTTACTCCTGGTGGGAGAAAATTTCCATAGCTCTGAGGTTATTTAGAAATTCTGGTTCTGGCTTTTGCCACGCTGCTGCTGTTTCCCACTGTAACCAGTATCTGGTGGCAGACTGCTGCTTTTCCCTGATTTTTAAGGGTTGGCTATGGATGATATGGATGTGGTTGGGTGAATGCTCCGAGTGCAGCTTGGGATTGGGGTTTTGAACTTGGTTTCCCCCCAAGTGCCGAGGCAGGGAATTCCCACTCAGATGTGTGTTCTGTGTGTGTGTGTGTGTGTGTCCCCGCAGGCCGTGGAGCGGCTGGAGGAGGAGCTCACCTGTCCCAGCTGCTGAGACAGCTCCTGGGAGCTCGCACGGCTCCTGCGGGCTGCAGGGCTCCTGTGCCCGCAGGAGGAGGGGCCGGGACGTGCAGGGCACCGCGGGCACCCCGTCCCTGAGCGCCGACAGAGCCAGGGAGGCTTCGGGGCACTCCTGGGGCAGCTGAGGGACCCGTCCCGCTCCGGGAGGCTGCGGCGGCAGCCTCGGTGCCAAAGTGCCCTGCAGGGTGACAGGGCAGCTGTGCTGCAGGGTGACAGGGCAGCTGTGCTGCAGGGTGACAGGACAGCTGTGCTGCAGGGTGACAGGGCAGCTGTGCTGCAGTATTTTAAGAACCCTGGTGGTACCCTGGAGCACAAGCTCTGCTGAGCGCACTGGATGAACTCGACAGCCACATTAAATATGATCCCCTCATGGAGGAGGTGGAACACCTGAAGCTAGAAGAGAGTGAGCTAAAGGAGCCTCACTCGGCTCTTCAGAAGGAGGAGTCCCTGCAGCTTTTCCTGGAGAAGATGAAGGAGCTGCAGCTCTGGCTCCACATGCTCAGACTGAGGCAACTCCCGGAGCCTGAACCTCTGGAGATCCATCCTGGGATGGAGAAGGTGCTGCAGGACACGTGGTCTGCAATTGAAATCAGGCAGGTGCACGAGATCCACACCCCAAAGCTACACCTGGCTCACAAAAGCCAACAGCAGCATCTGCACTCCGGGCTGCTGTTCCTGAACCTCAGGCTCTTCTGCTGATCCTGATTTCACCTGTGTCGTTATGGCACAAGGAACTCTCATCTGGCACTATCCTGGGAATTCCTGCTGTGGATTTATCAGGATATTCCTGCACCTAGCTGCAGGCCAGAGTGCAGGAGCTGTGCCACTCCTCTGGGCTACCCTTGGAGCTGTGCAGGAGAACCCTTCCTGACTCCTTGGATTAGACTCATGCAGCAATCCAGCGTTATTTTCAATTTCTACTTTAAAGCTGGATTGTTAAAGCTCTACACTTGTTCTGTTTCTGTATCCTTCCTTTTCTGTATTGCCTGGATTTCCTCTGAACTAAGTCCTGATCCCCTTCAGGTGAGGAGAGGCGAGCTTTGCCTTGATCCACAACTGTGGAATTTGGTCCTTAACATCCTCCTGGAATTCTCTGCCAGGGATCAGGGGCACTGCTGAGCTTCTCCTGCTGGAATTCTCTGCCAGGGATCAGGGGCACTGCTGAGCTTCCCCTGCTGGAATTCTCTGCCAGGGATCAGGGGCACTGCTGAGCTTCTCCCATAACTCTTGGCAGTTTTGCATTATAGTCAATGACACTGATTCCATAATTTGCTGTCTGTGCCTTGGGTGCTGCCCCTGCCCAACCTGATGCATTCTTTCTTTTCATCAATTTACATCTCCCTTTCCTCAATTTTTACATGACATTCAAAAACTGGAATTTATCGATGCTGGGTTTATATTAACAAGATCAAATTTTTACAACATTTATTTAGAATTTACAAAACAAAACGAAGTCTATGATACAAAACGAGATCAGACAAAAATAAACAGCAGCCATGGGGCTGGAAGTTGCTTCCTCCCTATCTCTGGGCTACACTGCACTCAGCAAGACCAAGTTCCTCCAGTCCTTTCAAAGGCAGGATTTTGGGGTTGGTGGCCACATTTTTGGTGGTGTTCTGGGTTTTAAAAATCCCAATTAATCTGTCTGCAATCTCAAACATGTTGTTCCGCAGGCTGATGATGATGAACTGGGCGTTTTTGGTTTGTTCCTGAAACAGAAGGGATTTGTGTTAGTGCTCAGCATTCCCCAAATCCCCTCTGTCCTGGTGTGGCACACAAAGCCACGTTTAAAACTGCAGCTGCAGGCAGGGAACTTCCAAGTGCTTCCCTAATCTGAAGTAGCTGCCCCTAATCTTTGTCAGTTAATGATAACTCTGAATATTCAATGTTTAATTACCTGAACTGGAGCCCTGTAAGGGGTTTGCTTTGATTAAATATGCTGAGGGCAGAAGTCTTAAAGGCATGAAAAAAGTTAATTACTGCTAATTAAGATATAGATCAAAGACACTGATGGGAATGACATGGAAGTGTAAATCCAAGGAACCTTGGGAAATGAGGAGCTTGGAGACATCAGTACCAGATAAAGTTGTGTATTCTGCCAGCAGCTGATGGTTTTGGGGGAAGTCTGTGTGTTCCAGGGAAGCAGTAAAACTGCAGCAGCCCAGACCTCACATCTGCCTGTGAGTGTGTGTTTGTCCCTTCTGGAGGAGGAGGGTCCCTCCCAGGAACTCACTGATGTACAAGGCCAGAGAACTCACATAGATGTACAAGGCCACGATGGAGACGTTCTTGAAGTCGAGGGCGGCGTCGATCTCGTCCATGAAGTACAGCGGGGTGGGTTTGTAGTGGTGCAGGGCAAACACCAGCGCCAGCGAGCTCAGCGTCTTCTCTCCCCCCGACAGGTTGAAGATTTTCTTCCAGCTCTTCTTGGGAGGCCGGACACTGGAACAGAGCAAGAGGTGGGGCTCTCAGGAATGCTGATCCTGCCTGAGCTCAGCTGGGTAACAGGGGCTGTGCCTGCCTTTCCCAGCTCTTGGATTTCTCCTGGGAGCATTCCTGCCATCATTCCCTAAGCAGAATGAAGTGGCCTGGGAATTAAGAAGTGCTGGGAAATTAGTTCAAAGCTTTCCAAGTGCTTTAGTTCCTGATTTCTCCAGGAGAAAGAAAGGACTCTGAGAGCTAAAAACTTGTGGTTTTTGTCATTACTAGCCCACACTGAGCCTGTCTTGGTTCACTGGTGATCAGTGAGCATTTTCTTTAAAAACAGGTTGAAAAAGGGACTATGATGATTAAAAATTAATGGAATATAAAGTATTTTAAAAACCTGAACATGATTCCCTCTGAGAAGGGATCCAGACTGTCCACAAGCTCCAGCTCAGCATCCCCTCCCAGCGTGAGCATCTGGTAGTTCTCCTTCAGCTTGTTGGTGATGACATTAAATCCTGCCATGAATTCGTTCAGCCTCTGTTTCCTCAGCTCTTCAAAGGCCTCTCTGAATCTGTCCCTCTCGCTGCTGATGTTGTCCAGTTCTTCCACGTGCTTCAGGTACAGCTCTTCCTGCAGGGGAAAACAGCCAAACCCAAGAGCACTCAGTGCAGCTGCAGTTTCGAGTTTAAACCTAAACACTTTTCCTACCATTTGAACATTCCTTTTCCCCAGCTTGGCTAACAGCCCTGAAACAAAACCCCCAAATTGTCTCTCTTTTCCCATCTCTGCTGCTGAGGGAAAACAAAAAACCAAACCTGTGTCAAAATAAAAAATACTTCCTCTGTTGAATGGTTCAGTGTTACTGATGTGAGGAGGGAAAAATCAATCCGGGTACTGTGTGTCTGTCCTGGCTGTGAAGACTTGACTCTGTTAAATAAACATTCCCAGGAGAATCATGGAATTACTTAGGTTGGAAAAGACTTCTAGATCACCCAGGAAGTTGTTGTCACCTGACTCTGATGGTGTGGCAAACAAAAGGCACGGGGAAGCTCCCAGAAACAACTGTCACCTTGGCTAAGGAGCTGCTAACGACAGGAACTGGCAGATTCCAGGTTTCCGAAAGGAAGGAGAGGGATCAGGCCAGGGCAGGGCTGTCCCCCCGGGATCCCCGGGGCTGTACCTTGCGCCTGTACTCGGCGATGGCGCCCAGGTTGGGGCGGAGCTGGTGGCACTGGGCCTCCAGCAGCGCGATTCTCTTGCTGAGCACGTCGGGCTCCTGCAGCGCCTCCAGCTCCTCCTCGCTCAGCGCCCGCAGCTGCTCGGGGGCCTCGCCCTCGATGGCGTGCAGGGACAGCTTGGAGATCTGCAGAGCAAACACACACCTGGAGCTGTTGCTAAAGGAGTTTTTTCTGGGCTAGTACAGGGAAGCTTCTAATCTCCAAATGCTCCAAGATTCTTCCCACAGGTCCCTTTAAAATAGGGAGTGAAAAAGAATAAATTCCCTTTATGCTATTATCCTGCTCCTGCATTTACAGCAATAAGCATCCAAGGGGATATCAATGAGTTCATCCTGTGAGATCCACAGAGCAGCTGGGGCTGCCCCTGGATCCCTGGAAGTGCCCAAGGCCAGGACAGGGCTTGGAGCAACCTGGGACAGTGGAAAGTGTCCCTGAGGGACATCCTCATCTGGATGAGCTTTAAGGTCCCTCCCAACCCAAAGCATTCCACAATTCCCTGATCTAAGTTTATGGAACAAAACCATTTCCTACCTCTTTCTGCCAGTATTTAACCTTTCCCTGGTGGGTGGAAATGTGGCTGTCAATTTGTTCAATTTTCAGCTTGATGCTCAGAGCTTCACTTTGAAGGGCATGTTCAGCATCCCGAATAGTTTTAATCTCCTGGAGTAAATTCTTCTGCTCCTCCTGCAATGCTGGCAAAGCTTCCTGAATAGAAAAATGGCAAATGCCCCCAAAAAGGGCATTAATCAATTACCTACAAAAATGCTGCCCCTTTTTTGGGTGAAAAGTCTGTTTTCACTTAATTTATTCACGGCTATGGATGGAAACAAATAAATATTCTTGGATTTATAACTGATCCCTGAACTCTGGAATGACTGAGAAAATGCTGCAGTTTGTATTTCCATTCCAGATCTGGATCAAACGGGTCCTACACTCATTTTTAGCTAATTAGAGAAAGATAAAATCTTCGATTTTTGGAAAGTATTTCAGCCATCCTGATTTTCCCTCTCTCACAGAAATCTAGATGGGAAACTAAAATCCCACATAACTGGAAAAGTTTTATGTTTAAGCAACTTTTAAACCCACTAATTTCTTTGGGGAGACCTGGTGTAAGTTTCTTCCTGAACTGGGTCAGGATAAATTTCCAGGTGAATATAAAAAATGGAAATACACCATTACCACAGCCTGGCTGCTCTGCAGAGAGAATGGGATATCAGTGGGACACAGGGAGGATTTAACTCCTCTCCCAGATTTCCCTGGGGCCCAGAGTGGTCCCAGCACTCACCTCAGCCTGCTTGCACTCGTTCATCACCTCGGTGGCTTTGTCCTCCAGCGCTGTCATCTCTGCTGTCAGTTTCTTCATTTCCTTCTCATTTTCTTCAATCTCCTTCTCCGTGCGCTGCAGAGCCTCCTCGGATTTCTTCAGGTTCCTGCCCAGGGACAGGGAGCTTTGTGCACCTCACAGAAAATAATCCAGGAGCACAATCTCACTGGCAACAAGGAGCAAGTGCTGCTTTAGGCACCAACTCCCACGCTCCAGAGGGATCCAAGGAAAACAAAGCTGTCTTCCTCAGCAGCCAGACCTCAGTAAATGACTTCGTTTCTTCTTTCACAGTTTGGAATCTCTGTGGAGTGGTGAGCTCCCATAAAAAATAGATCCCATTTTATTTCCTGACAGAGCTCCTAAATAAAATCAGTCCCTTCAGATTCAAACTGCTCCAGCACATCCAATCAAGTGCTATTTTGGACTTTATCCTGAATATTACAGTTTAGGCAATATTAAAGAAATAATTCAGGCAAATACTAGAGAAATGCTTATTAAATGTGACTTTTAAACTATTAGAAACAACAAAATTTGACTTCCCTTTCCCTCCCTGAGCCCCACGTAGCACAGACACGTGCTGTACCTGTCTGCAGTCTTGGCTGCCACCTGGGCCTTGGTGATGGCTGAGCAACATTCATCTATTTCCTTGTCAATCTTATCAATTTTGTCCTGCTGAGCCTTCAGTTTCTGGTTGTTGGTGTCCATGATGAGCTGGTGCAGCCGTTTCACCTCCTCCTCCATCTTCCCTGCCTTCTGAGCCACGCGCTCATAATCTGTGTGGGGCAAAGGGAGTCAGGGCCCTGTGCCAGCCTGGGCCTGCTCACGGGCACCAGGATGAAGGGTAAAACAATGGAAGTGATTTCAGGTGGAAGCTCTGCTCTGCTCCTCTGTTGAGAAGTGCACGTATTCTCCATGCTGTGACAAATGATGGGTTTAACTGTGACAAACTTCAGAACACACCCACTCCTTTCTGCCACTGCTCTACCAAAGCTCTCCTGCCACAAAACCCACTCAACACGGATTACTCACTGAACACAGAGTCCTTCAACACAGGAGGTGATGCACTGCAACTTACTCCAAGCTCATTGTTTGAATTTAATTAATGGGAAGATTCTCAAAAGGTAAATTTTTAAGAACTGGCCACCAGCATTTCCCAGGAGCTGGTGTGAATGTGTGGTTCCTGCCCCTCCTGAACAGGATCACTGCACAAAAGGGAAGTGTTCCTACAAACAATATAGGGATTTATTTTAAAGACTCATGGAGAGCCTGGCAAAAACCTTCACTTGCTTTTTATATCATTGCCTCTGCATTAACAGTTCTTACCCCTAATTAAACTAAGTTTCCCTATGAATGTATGATACAACCACAAAAATCTAAGCAAAGAAACAAAATACTGAAATTCATGTTTACTTTAGCTTGGCTAAAACATGAACTTGAGCAGTTGCAAAGAAAAGGGGTTTTACTTTCTGATCTCTAGAAACGCCTTAGGAAAACGAGGTCCCAAACCAAGACAGGGAACTGAAGCACAAACCCAAACCCATTCCTTCCTCTATTGCTAAAACAGATTACTACATCTTTTATCTCAAATCCCCTCTCCACAAAATGTACCTTTTTTATAACCATCAAGGACTTTTTCCAACTCCTTCTGTTTGGTTTTGTCTGGAGCAGCAGCGACGACGTTGGCTTCGAGTTCCTTGATTTGATTTTTGAGATCAATTTCTTGCTCAGAAAATCCCTGCAGAGAACACAAAAGTGGGCTGGAATCCTGTCCTGGGAAACGCCTTGAGAGCAGCCAGGCCTGTGTGGGGCTGAGGCTGGCAAGTGCTCAGGGGTTCTCACCTGGATACTCGCTGAGTATTTCTCCGAGGTGTTCCTCATCTCCTGGACGTCCTGCTGCAGTTTCCTTATGGCTTCCTCAAGCTGGGATTTCTCCTCCTCGCACTGCACGGCTCTTTTGGAATCCCTCTGCAGCTGGGATTCCATCTTTCTGATCTACACACAATGACAGGATTATTTACTGATGGCACCATGACAAAACCAAGCCAGGGCTCATTCCTGTGGAGTAAAACCTTCAGCTTGGGGAGCCTGAGTGCTGGGAACATCAGCTGTGCCAGTGAGAAACAAGAGGAGCAGCTGCAGATTAAAACCTAAATGGCATTCAGAAGGAAAAGCAAACTGCATCCTGCTCTGCCACAATGGTGTCCAAGCTATCAACGGGAGCACTGAGAGACTGAATTCAGTCATGGGCTGGGCTGTGAACAAACACAGAATCCCTGAGGCTGGAAAAGCCCTCCAGGACCAGAGTCCACCCTGTGCCTGGTCACCACCTTGTCCCCAACCCAGAGCACTGAGTGCCACCTCCAGGGATGGGGACTCCAAACCTCCCCGGGCAGCCCCTGCCAGTGACAACCCTTTTATCCCTGATGCACTTCAAAGCATTCTAACCTCTGCTAACATTGGGAATTTTGTCTTTGTAACCCTTTCTGATTATCTTCCATCCCAGACTGCTCCTGCTCACAGTGCTTTGAAAGGCACGTGTGTCAGAACTGTCCAAATGAAGGAATTCTGCTGCAATTCCATTTCCATGACGTACCCACCTCTTCTTCTGAGATATCCAGCATGACTGAGGAGCCCATTCTGCCCTTCATGACCTTTCCTCCCCCACCAGTCATGGTTCCTACAGAAAAAGGGATGAAAAGAGCTCAGAGAACTCCTTGGGCTGTGATATCACCCACAAAGTGCTTCCAGTGGAGCTCCAGCTGGGGCTGCAGTACCTGACACCTCGATGATTTGTCCTTGCAGGGTGACCACCCTCCACCTTTTCTCCTTTTGGAATGCTATTCTGGTGGCTTCTTCCAGGTTTTTGGCCACCAGAGTGTCCCTGAGAGCGAAGTAGAACGCCAGGCGAACCTTGGGGTCCTCCACCTTCACCAGGTCAAAGAGCCGTGGCACGTTCTCAGGAGTTGGGATCTGCTGCATTTTCTTTTCCCACACAGCCATCTACATCCACAGAGGAAATCCAGGAATCAATCTTTGGGATGAATGCTGAGGTCATCCTGTTATTCTATGGCATGTTAAGGCTTCAAAACAAATGGAATTAGATTGCAATTAACACTAAAATGGTTTGTTTCCCCAAGGGTGGGACTCACCTTGTCCAGGGCTATAAAGGTGGCAACTCCAATCCCTCCAGCCTTCAGGAAGTTCACACAGGCCTGGGCAGTGTCAATGGTGTCCACAACAATGTGGTCCAAGGCTCCACACGCAGAGGAAATGGCCACGTCGTACTTGTCTTCGATGGCTCCCAGGTCTCCCTGAGGGTGGAGGGACGAGGGGCAAACACTGATTAGTTGGCACCTGAGCTGCTCTTTGAGTTCTGTCCCAGCAAATCCACGAATGCACTTCTTATAATCTGAATAAACTGATTTTTCTGAAGCAGAGATAATTCTCCTTGGACAAAAAAACTGCAGAATACAAAACCAGCACTTTTACAATTACACTGATGTGCACCAGGAATGAAAAACTCAGCTCTGAATTTTCAGAACTTTAAACCAATATTGCTTGGAAAGAACTGAAAAATGTTTGATTTTACAGCAAGTCCAAGGGATTTACAGCTCTACACTCCAAACTCCTAATGCCAGGGAAGCAAAGCATCCCTCTCCAAACTCCTAATGCCAGGGAAGTGAGGCATCCCACATTTCATCACAGGAACACCACTCAGCTCCTCCAAAGTTCAACACTAGAATTCTAACAGCCTTCCAACACTTACCAGCCTTCCATAGAGGCCAGGAATATTCCCACATTTCTTCTGCTGGAGCAGAGCCTCGAGCACTTTTCCTCGGCTGCGACTCTGTGCTAAAGAACTTTTGGCTTCCTCTACTTTTCGGCGCAGGTTTCGCACGAGATCCTTGGCCCCGGATTCTTCCCTTCCCAGCTTCTCCAGAGCCTTCTCTTTCTGGGGGTTCAAAGACATTGGCTCAGTCTCCCAAAATCTACTGGATTCAGGGGCCTTCAATGCATGGCTTTGCTCTTTGGAGAATGATTAAGGAGCAGGAAATGAAATTCAAAGAATGGTTTGGGTTGGGAGGGACATTAAATCCCACCCAGTGCCACCCCTGCCATGGCAGGGACACCTCCCACTGTCCCAGGCTGCTCCCAGCCCCAGTGTCCAGCCTGGCCTTGGGCACTGCCAGGGATCCAGGGGCAGCCACAGCTGCTCTGGGCACCTGTGCCAGGGCCTCAGCACCCTGAAAAAGGCTCAGGAATGCAGCCACATCTCAGTGTCAAACTAAATCTGTTCCCTTGCAGGGATACGTAGGATTTAAGTTAAGTCAACGCTGGCATAACAAAATAAGTCTGAAATCCAGGATTTGCTCCACCAGCAAAGTGAGTATTAGAAAACAGTTTCTGGGTCATGGTTTATTTTCACCACAATTCTTGCCAAATTGAAGAGTGAGCCTTTGGTTTGTGTGTGACTCGAAATGGGAAAATCAAGTCTCACCTCCCTGAGCTGCTGCTCAGCCTGGGGTAATTTCCCAGCGATGTCTTTGATGGCAGCTTTCCTCTCCTTCAGGGTGTTGGAGGTGCTGCCCAGGGCCTCCTGGGCCTGGCTGAGCTGGGCCAGGGCAGAGTTGTACTTGCTCAGGTAGAGCTCCAGCTCTGACTGTGCTATCTCCATGTTGGAGCGGGTCTCGGTCACCTCCTTGCTGAACTCCATCAGCTCCTTCTCCTTGCCCTGTGGGAACAGCAGGGACAGCTCAGCCCCTCAGCTGGGCACAGGGGAACAGGACGTGGGACGGGCTTTTCCAGCCCTGGCAGCAGGAAACACTTCTGCTCTCTGGGAGAAGCAGCCTTTCTTCACTAACCAACATGAATGGCTGGGAATTTAACAAGGCTTTTCCTAATTATGAAGAATGTCAGGGAGTTATCACAGAGCATTTCCATACAAGCTTTGGATGGTTTTCTCAAAAGTGGGAGGAGCCCTACACATTGAGCTAAATTACAGCTCAAATCCATGGAGAATCCACCTTTTCAAGGACAGAAAACAACACTGCAATTTACAGGATAAATTTCCAGCCTCCAGGCACTGAACAAGACTACCAATAACCAAATGTTAAAGTAGTTTTCATTAATTCACAGACAGTGTGGGAAAGGCTGGGAACAGATCATTCCAGAATATCTTTATTTATTTAAGCTACACCATTGGCTTAAATGTTTTGGTGGCAGAAAATCAGAGTGTATTATTTATATTAAATCTAGGAATGAGTTGCTTGATGATGTTTGAGCACTCAAAAAGCAGCCGAGGGTTTAGCTGTAATTATTAATTTAAGATAATTCCCACCGAGGCTCCTCTGAACCACCACGAGGAGCAGTGGAATTGTCAATAAATGCACTTTACAATGCCTGGTGCTGGTTTCTTTCAGAAGAGGGAAGTTACAGCAGGTGGGTGATTCCTGCCTGTCCAAACCTCTTTTTCCTTCTGGATTCCCTTGGTCTCCTCCTGCAGGCTGGCCAGGACCTGCTTGAGCTTGGCCTCCTCCTTGTCCTTGTCCTTTGCCAGCAGCTCCCTCTTGGCCGTGGCCTCCTCGATGGCCTTGGAGCTCGTGGAGGGGACGTTCCTCAGCTCCTCCACCTGCACAGGAAAGGACCTTGAGCCTCCTCTGCCACTGGACAGGAATTCCTGAATCCCTCCTGCATCCAAAGGCAGCCCAGGAGCTCTCAGTGACCAAGGGGATGACACAGCTCCATGAATTAACTCCCCTCATGGAGTGATCACTGCAGTGAGTGATTAGCAAATGAAACCCTGGGCTGATTTAAGGGCTCAAATATCTAATTAAAACAATTCCAACCCCATTTCCCACCCTCTTTGTGCCCTTCCCATTTTCTCCACAATTTACTGCACTTTTCCAAGCCAATCCAGCTGATCCAACCCCCTACCTTTTCCTTGTCCTTTTGAAGCTGCTTCTCCAGTTTTTTAGCCTTGCTCTTGGCATGTTTGAGTTTCTCCCTCGTTTTCACATCCTGCAAATCCAACTGAGTGAATTTTTCTTTATTTTCCTCTATGAACTTTGTAATTTTATTGGATTTCCTGGAGGAAAAAAAGAAAAAAGAATTATTTCATATAGTATAAAAATAAGGCTTATGAAGGTTGCTTTATTAAGTCAACATGAAGAATTTAAGCTAATATTACTCAGGTTTTGTGATTAACAACATCCAATATTCACTATATTCCCAGTATCTTCCCTGGGAAAATGATGTTCCATCAGAAAAAGATCAACTACTCAAGTAAAGTTAAATATATTTTCAGAATTTTTCATTTTTTAATTGATAGAATTAATAATTCCCATCTCTCCCCAGTATTCCCTGAGGATGAGCAGGTCAGTATTGCAGCTGGATTGGGAATCAGAACCCAGGCAAAGAAATTTTAAGAAACACAATTTATGCATAAATGATTCATGAGGAAACCAGGGAAAAATTCCCAAATCTGTGTTCCTAAGCATTAGGGTTGTAAATCTAAAAAGCATTTACTAATTCTTTTTTGTACAGTCAATATAAAGAAATATTTTAAATCTATTAAAAAGATCAGACATTTCCTTATTGTAATTGTGAACCTTACCCAGAACCAAATCAAACCTATGTGAATTTGCTTTAATTTCTTTTTGTGCATTTAATTTATTTTTGTGCATTAATTAATTGCTTCTTTGTATATTTAGATGTACCAGAAGTGACTTTGGTCATCAGATAGTTTAATATTTTGGTGGGAAGCATGTAAAACACTGTACTACACATCCCTACAGTACTCACTTTTCAAGTTCTTTTAAAGCTTTATTCTTGGTTTTTGTTTCCTCTGCAAGTTTGCTGCTTTTCTCATTAATACTTTTAGTTTCTTCATTAATTTTCTCCTTCTGCATTTCCAGGTCATTTATTCGTTTCTTTAGGTCATGGCTAGGAAAATAAAACAATAAATCCTCACTTTTCTCCATCTTCACAATGAATCTCCAGTTCCAGTTCTCAGTGTAACAACAGAATTACGTAAAATATCAAAAATTAACAATAATTTGGAGTTAGAAAAGGAACATATTTCTAATTAGAGATACTGAAGCAAAGTTTAACAGCAGCCCCACCACATTAAAGCCAACCCAAACCCTGAGAATTCCTTACATGTAATATTGACTCATCTGGTTCTTTTCCTTAAATATTTGGTTTTCCAAGCGAAGGAACTCAATGGCTTTATTCTTGTCCTCTTCCAAGGCATCTTTTTCTTTCTCCACCAGTTTAACTCGATTTAACTGGAGAAAACAGATGGGCAGAGCTGAGGCAGGGCCAGCACTACAGGAGGAAACCATGAGGAGAAAATTCCAAACCCTTTGTAGGACATGAATCCTCTGGAAAAATGGTATCAGGAATTACCTCTGCAAGGCAATTTTATGGTAATTTCCTTTATCTCAGCTTTCTGACTAGCCATTTTAAATTTAATTCTGACAACTACAGGTGATGTTTATTTTTAAAACAAGTCTGCTACAGGATTTACCATGGACACATCAAGGAAAACAAACTGATTTTATTTAGAGCTTAGTCCTTTTAGCACTCAATACACCAATAAAATGTTACAAAAGCAGGATTTTTAGGGGCAGCAGTGATGCCTTGTGCAGGCTGCCCTGGAACAGGGGCTGGGCAGAGTCCCAGAATAAAGCAGGGATTGATTCCAAGGATCTCCTCCATGGACCCACCTGGGGCAGCACCAGAGCCCAGCCAGGGCTGCCCCCAAGATGACCCAAAATGGCCCCAAAATGCACGAGCGCTCCCGGGGTCTCTCCCTGGGATCAGCTCTGCTCCATTGGCACCTTGCAGTTCATTGTCCCAGCCCAGCTTTAGCCCAGGCACTCCCACCCTGCTTGTTTTTCTCTCTCCAGCCCACGGGGTTTGTGCTCCTGGGCTGAGATTTGGCTCATTTGTCCTTGGTGCCCAGCTGGAGCAGGAATTGTTTTGTCTCCCTGCTCTGTGCACAGAGCTCCCCAACACTTAACATGGAGCTCAGAACTGCACACTAAAGCAGCACAGAATGTGAAACACAGAAAAGCTCAAACCTGAGGCATCAGCAGTATTTCTGTGTCTTTTGAATTCCCCACAGGGCTGTGTGCAGAAATAGTGGGATTTGTTTGGGATGCCCCAGGAGTTCACAGAATTCCCAGAATCACTGGGTTGGAAGAGACCTTCAACACCATCAAGTCCAAGCCAGCCCCAGCACCTGAACTAAACCCTGGCACCCAGTGCCACATCCAGGCTTTGTTAAACACACCCAGGGATGGGGACTCCACCACCTCCCCAGGCAGCTATTCCAGTACTTTTTCACCCTTCCTGTAAAACTTTTTCCTGATATCCAGCCTCTGTGTCCCTTAAGACTGTGTGCTCTGGTTCTGTCAGTGCTGCCTGGAGAAAGAGCCCAACCCCACCTGGGCACAGGAACCTTTCAGGAGCCAGAGTGACGAGGTCACCCCGGAGTGTCCTTTTCTCCAGGCTCCCCCAGGGCCGCTCCCAGGGCCGGTTCCACCCCCAGGGCCGGTTCCACCCCCAGGGCCGCTCTCACCTTCTCGCCGCGGCGCTCGTTGAGCAGCTCCACCCTGCGGCACAGGGTGTGGATGGGCTCCTTGAGCCGCGCCGAGCCGATCAGATCCTCCAGGTACTCCAGCATCCCCTCGTCGTGCTCCGTCTGCCCCTTGGGCTTCATCATGGCAATCTGCTCCACCTCTCCCTTGGGAAACAAAAGTTGAGTGGGTCTTTTCTTAGTTTGGTTTTGTTTTTTTTCTGGGATGGGAAAAGTATTCTGAAAAAAATCTATGGAATGAGTATGAGATGTTATTAAAGAATAAAATAAGGCAGCAATTAAAATTATTCAAACTGGAATATCACAGAATCGTTAAGGTTGGAAAAGATCTCCAAGTCCAACCTTCACATTTATTTGGGGAAACAAAGATCAGAATGAAGAGAAATTTCCTCTCCAAGGTGAAGTGGAGCCACCCTTTAGGTCTGACTGTTCCTTCATTCTCTAAAGATTCAAAATGTGTTTCCACAACCTAAAAAAAGAAGAAGAGAATAAAGCAGGCCCTTGGCAAGAGAGTTTAATCAGGATAGAAGTCCCTGAAGGGTCTCTTTAGAAACAAAGTCCATCAAATCCTGGCTGATGGATGAACTGGAATTGGAATTAATTCAATTGAGGCTTCCGTGGTGGAGAAAAAAAGGATTCTTTAGGTATGAGGGTTCCTTTGTGTGATTCCCCTTTATGTACCACATTAAGTGATTCAGGTGGTATTAAAAATAATTTCAATTTTCAGAAATAAGATTTAGAAAGGATTAAACAGAGCCAGTGACAAGGACAGTTTGTTACTGACAAGACAAAAAACCCAAACCCAACTCTTATTTTTATTTCTTGCACCTCAAAAACCAAAACTCAATTTGCGAATAACTCCTGCTGGATTGCAAAAATCCCAATTTCCCATTTGCTCCCTCGCCACCAAAGTGTGGATTCTGTTCCCAAAGGTGCCTGTCAGCTCTTGGGGGAGGAAACTGTGCAACCTCCCCAATGATTCTGGGATTGTCAGAAGCCTTTCTCCTCTGGCATGAGAGCGTTTCCTCTGTTTACATCCATCCACGAGGAAACAATCACAGGAAAGATTGAACCCAGCACTGATCAGGACTGAGAGCTTTCTACACTGGCTTCACAGCCCTCACCTTCAGTGATGGAAATCACAAACCCACCTTGGATTCAACAGGGAAAAATGGCAACTATGGACAGCAAGCAATGAATCAAATTTTTATTATTTGGCTAAATAGAATTAACCACCCCTAACAAAGATGATGGTGCAGGTGTGGGGTCTCTCTGTAGCTCACTAATGTGAGTTCTTGAATTATTTTCTTATTGAGGGCAAAAATAAGCATATTTATAAATTATTATTTAAATAATAAGAGTATTAAGTATTATAATATTTATATTATTAATATATAAAGAAATCTGTTTAGTTCAACACAGATTTAAGAAACAAAAAGGCTTCCAGAGAAGAAATTAAAGGTTTCCTCGAATTGATAAAGGAGAGTGAAAAAGTTGTACCTGCTCTTCTTGACAATGATTAACAGAGCAAACAGATTTTACAACTGCTAAAACTCCATTTATGTGTTTCCTATTAATTACCAGCACTCATTACTTGATCCCTTATTGAACTGTGAATTTAGAAGCCCCAAACCTCCTCGCTCTCCATGAATGCTGAGCTGCCCCGAGGTTGTGAAAGTGAAAGCAAGGCGGGGCAGGCAGACATTAGTGGAGCACGGAGGGAAGGAGCTCGGGAGTTCCCCGAGCTGGCACCCCCAGCTGTGCCAAGGCTCCAGCAGAACCCCTGGAATTCTGCAGTTCCTCCGCTCAGGTGTCCTCCTGTGCCTCAGGGATTCAGGACAGGGAGCAATGTGTAAAGTAGAAAGGAAATGCAGGCTCTGCTCAGACAAAATGGATGTCAACACCCAGCCATGGGTGATGCCAACAAGGAACCAAACATCCACATGAGGGAAGAAATTCCTGGGAGAAAAAACCAGCCTTGGATCTGTGCTGAAGAAGCTGCAGGGTGCCTGAACAGTGACCTTCCAGTGCCTGAAGGAGCTGCAGGGAAGATGGAGAGACTGTTTATAAGGGCTGCAGGGACAGGACCCAGGGAGTGGCTCCCACTGCCAGAGGGCAGGGATGGATGGGAGATGGGGCAGGAATTGTTCCCTGGCAGTGCCCAAGGCCAGGCTGGACACTGGGGCTGGGAGCACCTGGGACAGTGGGAGGTGTCCCTGTCCAAGGCTGGGGTGGGGCTGGATGGGATTTAAGGTCCCTTCCCACCCAAGCCATGCCAGGATTCCACACTTCCATACCCTCCAAGCCCTCTGGGAAGGTTCTACTCTGTGCAAGAGCTCTGAATGGAATTACAAACCCAATTCCAGCTCCTGCAGCGTGTGGAGCCTTCCCCATCCTCGTGGATCCACGTGGCCAGCTGCAGCTCTGCACCATGCACACACAGCCCAGCAGCAGTGCAGCTCCCACAGAATTCCCCAGGGAACAACCACTGGGAGTCCTACACCACCACCTCACCTGGGGAAACATTCCCAAGGAATCAGCTGAGCCCTGGGGCAAATCAGGAGAAACCTGCCTGGAGATCAGGCTGCAAAATAAGGGAAGAGCCCTTCTCAGCTGGAAGTGGCTATTCTGGTGAAAAACATGAGGAATAAATTCCTGCAAATTGGAACCTCTGTTTCTTTGCACAGCTAAATAATTCACAGCTCTGATGTTTAAGATGCTTCCTCAATTTAAGAATTTAATTTTCTATTGTACCTAAGTAAAGAGGAAAAGTTTAAAAGAAGTTTCAGGACTGGCAGCACCAGCAGCACATTCCAGCACTGCCTTAAAACTCTGAATTTGCCCCCAACCACTGTTTTCTCTAAAAGCAGGAACACAGCTGATCCTCTCAGCACAGCTCTAACCTGAGCTTTCCTGGCACACATGGATTGGAATTTTTAACAGGGTTTTCCAACTGCCTGATAAAGGGAAGGTTGGACCTCCTCACGAGGCTTTTCCTGCACTTGTGGTCTAGACACAAGATCCTACAGAGGTAACTCCCATTTGCTGTGCTGTGTTCCAGAACGTTCCCTGTGGGACTGGGTCCTGTGCCCCAAAGCTGTGGAGTGTGTATGGCACCAAGTGCTGATCCCAGCAGGGATGCCAGCCCCCAGAGGTGTGACTGGGATTGTGGGGCACTGGGATAGTGCTGAACGGGAATGAGGCAGTTTTGGGATCCAGCACCACACCCCATCCTGAAATTCTGCTGTGGAAGAGACAGGGATGGCAAAAAGCCTCTGGCATTGAAAAGTTACTGACAGCAAGCTGAGAGCTCCTCATGAAGAGCAAACAGCAGGTTTTGGGTTGGAAGGGACCTTAAGGGACAATTCTCACTATCCCAGGGTGCCTTGGGCACTGCCAGGGATCCAAGGGCAGCCACAGCTGCTCTGGGAATCCCATCCCAGCCCTTCCCCACCCTCCCAGGCAAGAATTCCTCCCCAGAATCCCACCAGCCCTGCCCCAGGCAGGATGAGCTGGTTCTGGAGAACCTAGGAAGATGTTTGGTTTTGATTATTGCTTGCTCTGCTCATCCCTGAGTATTTGGGATAAAGCTTTGGGAAGGCAGCACCTTGAACACCCTGAGTTGTGTCTAAACTGCCACAGCAGCATTCCCAGAGCTCTCTGTCAATGTCCCACAGAATAATTATGGCACCAAGGAGGTAAAAACAGTTTTCCAGGATTTTGGAGTCTCAATTTCTGCTGCCTTCAGTTCAGCTTTAAACAGCTGAGAGCCTTGGGAAAGGCTGGGATTCAGAAGCTGGGGATGCACCGTGCCCGGGGCAGGAGCTCAGGGCAGTTGGGGTGGGTTTGGAGGGGAATTCTGTGCTGCACTTGTGCTGGTTTAGGTTTTGGGTTTGTTTTTTTTTTAAGGGAACTCTCCACCACTAATCAGAGATGGAGAAATGTGACATCTGACTGAAGGGAAAATCACAGTTGTGCTCAGAAGAAATGGCTTTAGAGAAAATATTTCCTGGAATTGCAACACTGTGGATCAGGAAAACCTTCCCTGGTTGGGGACAGGTCAAAATACATAAATGTGTTTCAAACTCCCATGAAACCACCAGAAAATTTAATGTATGACAGCTGTGACTATGCCACTTGGTATTTTTAGGAATATTTAGTACTTTTAAAATAATCTTTTGAAATTCAGAACAATATTTTAGCAATTTCACTGTGGCAGCAGCATATTCTTAAAATAGCAAAGCTTTTAAGGCTTTTTGAACCCCCATAAAAGGAAGTTTTCTTATTGAGACCAAAATCTTTTGACTCTCAGCAAACTTTACTGTAATCCAACCACAACACCTGTTCCAGCAGAATCCCGATTGTCCTGTAAATTAATATTTAAGAACAATAATACCTTAGTATTGTAACTTCTCAATATGTGCAATGTGCTTTCTAAATTGAGAATTACCTAAATAATTTTGCAGTTTTTATGGTATGACATAAATGAAGTGGAATTAATAGCTGAATGCAGTGATTAGCACATAATTTAATTTATCAAGCATCACAAGATTAAGGGATATTTGGGATGAAATAGTACTATAAATGGATAGGTAATTAAAATTTAATGTAAGCAGGGTAAAAACCACCTTGACTTGCACTTTTGTGGAGGATTAGAGCAGCCAGAGCTAAAATCTGCTATTTGCTTGTCCAAATGTAAAACCCATCTTAATTCAAATTCCACCCCAATTTCAATCATTTTCTGAACTTTTTACCATGGAATTGAGACAGAAGTGACCCAGCACAGGGCAAACCTCTCTCAATAAAAGTCAAGTTCTGTTTGACTCTGTTTTCCAGAGCACAGCAGTGTTTCACTTCTCTCAAACACTGAGGCAAATGGAGATGAGGAGATTTTGCAAGAGCTTCTCCAGGAGCTGAAAACTCCTCAGCACCACAAGGAGCAAAGGCAGAGTGACACAGGATTTGCTAAAAGGAAAAATCCCATTAAACCACCTGGAATGTTTGTTACAAAGGTGAATTTCTAGAGATTCAAAAGAGACAATCCAAGCCCAACTCCTGCATCTCCTTTGTTCTTTACCCAGCCCTGCACACAGGGCAGAACCAGCACTGGTACAGAGTTACTGCTCCAGTTCCACCTGTCTGACACAACCTGGAACTGCAGCAACAGCCAAGGTGAGCGAGGAGCATTTAGAGGAAAAGCAGCCTGGATGCTGTGCAGTCTTGTTTTTTCACTACATTTTTATTTCCTGGCTGGTTTGTGCCATCAATTTCTTGATATCAAGGCATCAAAAGTGCATTTTTCTCTTCAGAAAGCCTTTAGGCAGCAAAATGAGACAAGTGTCTCCCTTCCTCTGATTTCACCCTCTCTCCCAGATTTCAATTTTTTAATTTTTCTTTTATGTGCTCACACTTGGCTTTGGGTTTTTTTTCCCCCACTTGACCACAATGGTAGCTCTCATTTTTAAGCAGGAGTAAAGAATGGCAAAAATCAGTCCTAAATTTTTGTGTCTCATTTATTTATTTATTTAATCCCATCTCACAAAGATTTGCCCATGAATTGCAATTCTGCATTTTGGAATATGAATGGGGAGAGCCAATATTCCCATAACCTCCTTGTCCTCCTCCTATAACACAGCTCTGGGAAGCTACAAGAGATTGTTTTGAGATTTCTTCCCTGTAATTCCATGTATTTGTTGCTATTATTTAATGCTTGCAGTCCTATCTCATTTTTACACTTCAATTTTACCACATGGTGAATATACAGGGGGGAAAAAAGCACCAAAACCTCCTTTCCAGGAAAACTCAGTGGGAAATAGACAAATACAAAATAAAAGTATTTATAAAAATCTGCAAGGTCACCACTGGCCAGAGATGAGGAAAATCTCAGATTGAGCCTTTATGCAACATTCAGTTGTGTGCACAAAACTACAATTCTGCACTCTGGAAAGAAGTTTACAAGTTTTAAGGAAATTGCTGTGTTTAATATCAGAGCACAAAGTGAGTGCAAATCCAGAGTCACTTTGGGATTTAAATCAGGAATTGGCAAACCCAACCTGCAGTGTTTGATTTGTTATTGGGGTGTTCTAAAGAAAATATTCAAATATCACTTATTTTCTCCTCCCATTTTTCCATGTTTTTCTGCAGAATTTCCTAGAGGAACAACCCTCTCTTCACCTCCCATGCTGGCAGCACAGATATTTTATAATCCCATTTCTAACCCCTTTTATAGCCTCAGCTCCAGTGTACCACCAGGAGCACAGACCTCAACAACTGGGAATTTCTGGTTTATCTCAAAGGAGAAGAAAATCTCTCCCCCATTTCCTCCCCACTCCCCTGGAAGTGACTCCCACATTGTTTCCACACCAGAGCAGGTGAAAAACCTGACAGAATTTCCTTCCTGGCAGCCTCATCTTGCCACAGCATCAAACTGAGCTCCAAAATACAAAATACACCAAACAAAACCACTTAGAAAATACACCAAATAAAACCCCTGCAGTTGTTTAGACCTAAGATGACAGGAGAATATTTTAATTAAATTTTAATCAAATATATTCAAGTGAAAATCACTGTAATTAGGACAAAATTGACTTAAAACAATTCTAATTTGTAAGATTCTGAAATAAATGAAAATAAATTTAGAAGTTGGTTGCCATGAATGCAGAATGAATTCTGCAATAGTGATGTGCAGAGGGGCTGCTGGGGGTTACCTGGGCAGCTCCACTTGGCTTTCCCACCCTTTTTGGTGACTCTGCTTCTCACCTTGCCCACACCAGAGGTGGCCAAACACAGATCCCAGATATTCCCCCTGCACTTCCAAGCCTGCCATTCCCCAGGGCTCCCATTTCTCTCCTCATTCCTCGAGGAAAGCACAGAGGCTGAGATGTTGGAGCCTTCCAGAGGAGTCACTGCAGAGAGCAGCACAAACACTCTGAGTTTGCCAGCCTGGCCAGAGCAGGGCTCCAAGGCTTTCAGTCAAAGCTCAATTATTTTATTTGTTGTTCTTTACACCCCTCCAAGCTCCTGCAAGGTGTGAAAGACAGAAAAGCAGCAGCAAGGTGACAGATTTTCCTCCAGACTCTCTTTTTTTTAAGTGACAAAATGCACTTTTTCCTGCTGCAGTTTCAGGCTGTGGCAGGCTCATTAAAAATGCAACATATTTGTGATTATTTTAAATAATAATTTTTATAATAATGCAAAATAATTATCTATTCCTGAAGCACTAAAAGCACAGGGAAATTCATGAAAAACATGCACTATGGAGTGTTGGAGTTAAGGATCCCAGAAGTGACAAACTCCTCCTGTTCTGTGCTGGCAACATCCCATTGGAACCAGAAGAATTCTGAAACCAGATTTATTTCAATTTGCAAGTTCAGGCCCAGAATTTGTAATTTTTTTCTAGAGCTACTCAATTAGTCTCACATTTTCTGTTTTCCCACAGGTGAGTTTTTTTTTTTGTGATTTTATTCACAGAAGTCAGCAGCAGTTTGATTTGAATATTTTCAGTTTGACATCAAGCAGAAACACCTATAGCAAAACTCAGCTTTCAAATTTTACCCTAAAAAGCACCAAAATCAGCAGAAAAACACTGCAAAATAGGGGGTGAAAGGGGGAAAAGGAAGCAAAAAAACCTGAAGCAGTCTTCTAAAAAGCAAATATTTTCCATTGAGTAATGGCAATTATGTGAGCAAGATAAAATCAAAGCTCTAAAGGTGTTGGTACTACATGTAGGACATGTTCTCCTACAACATTTTTTTTTTAAGTACTGACAGTAAATGTTCTGTCACACACCCAAACCAGCACTTGATAATCCTTCCTTAATATTTTTCCCCAAAATCCAGAGTGCAAATGAAATATTTTAATTACACCCTACTGATATAGTCAAGAATCAGAGATTTATAACTCAATTTAAATGAGAAATACTTGGTTAAATTTAATTAAACTCTTAGTTTTGCTGCTAAAAAAAAAAAAGAGTAAAAGCCAAATAAACCTGTTACTTATCCCTTCAATTTTAAATGATTTGAATAATATTAGGGGGGGGAAATGCAATCCTTGTGATAACAATCCACAGCCTTAGACGGTTTCATTTCCTTCTAACTATAAATTTTAGGATTTGGGGGTTGAAGTTCTGCTGTCACTCTCTGGAAAATATTGCCACATTTCCCAAGTGGAAATACTGAATTTTGGACAGTCAGATCAGTGGATTTCACTTTAAAAAGGCAAAGAGAAAGGCCCTGCCCTGTCAGAAAGGCTAAAAAAGGCAGAAAATCTCAGTGCAGCTTCTGAGACAAAGCCTGCTGTGATGAAATATGAAAATTCTGGTGGGAAAGCTCTGGTTCATGGTTAATATTTGCTCTACTTCCCCTTATTTCCCTTTGGAGGGTGGCAAGTCTGAAATTCCAGCTTTTAGGAAAAAAGGGATGCTCCCCTCACTGAAACAATTCATGGGAGAAGAAAACAAATCCCATTTGGGGGGAAAAAATAGAAAAGAAATGAAGCCATCAATATTCTCTTCCAAATGTTCTCTAAGTGAGCTTTGGGGTCTCTGGCCCAGCATTCCCACCCTGCTTCATCTTTCACTTTACATTTCTCCCTGCTGGAAATTTTGGCAAAATGAGATTGCAGAACAACTGTATTTAAAAAATAAATAAATAAAAAAAAAGGATGTATTTACTCCAAGCTGTTTTCTTGGAGGTGCTTCTCGCTCCATGCTGAAGCAGAAAATACAGGAATAAAGTGTTGGAGGAAATAATTAATTGGCATGGAGACTTGCAAACAGAGATATCCTCTTTTTGTGGGTGTAGCTGTAAAAAAGGACTGCACAGAAAGCCTGGAGGAAGTGAAGCAAGCACAGCCACCCAGCTACAAGTTCTTTAAATATTTTGGTATTTTAGAGGGGAACTGGAAGCTCCTTTGACAGAAGCAGGCCTAAAATAAACTCTATTAAACATTTCAGACCTTGGGAAGCTCCCACTGATCACTGATTTCTAGGCCAGAGTAGATTTGGGACTTATTAGTAATTACAGGTAATGGCAGAAATAATTATTTAATGGAATTAATATTTAAATACTTGCAGCTTAATTTACATCTTAATTGGCTGGCACATAGCAAAATTCTTATTATTTAAAAAATAGGAAAAAAAAAAATAATGTTCCCTTCAGCCTGACTTTAAAACAGCAAACAGATGCAAGCAAGCCTCAGGATCTGAAGGTCAAACATGAATATAAATGATATTATATTGACAAATTGTGATTAATTTTACAGTATGGGCTGTGAACTGTAATTGGTTATACACATTGGTTAAAACTATTTCTGGAGCTGGTAAACAAGTGTAAACAACAAACACAATTCAGGAGATTTTTGTTGCACTTATTTTATGCACAATTCATCTTCCACTCTCACTTCTCAGTAAAACCATGTCTCTGTGAGGGCAGCAGGCCCCAGATGATGAAACAATTAAACAATTCAGATTTCAATTAGTACTGATGGGTTCAGAGATAAAGCCCCCCCAGCTGCTGAGTCTCTGCCACGCTGAAGCAGCACAATAATATTGGGGTTGAAGGTTTCTTTGACACTCCAATATTTACGTGCTGCTAGGGCGGGACGAGCACGAGTCCTGCAGGCAGAACACAAAATTCCCTCCTGGAAAAAGGGACAGAGGATCCCCCAGTGCTTCTGAGCCTCCAATTCCTACAGCAGCAGAAAATGATTTGCACCCTGAGCAGAGCATGCAAACCATGATGTGCTGCTACAGCACTTCAAGGCCTCCAAGGCAGCTTTTCAAACCTGCATTTTTTAGAGTTTTAACTGGAAATACAAATTTCAAATGGGCATTACTCACACACCAACCTGTAAAATTAAGAACCTGTTATGATCCAGGTCAATCCCATGGCTTCGGAGGAGCACCCCAACATCTCTGAATGTCTTTTTCTTGCCATTGATGTAGTAGGTGGAGGAATTGTCTCTATAGGCAGTTCTAGAGACACAGAATTTGCTGTCAGGAATGACTTCGTAATCATCTCCTTCCTGCTTTGAGGAAACACAAAGCCAGAGAAACAATTACTGTAGATGGGAATTTACCTCCTATTTCACAATTAACCAGATAAGTTTCATCATGAGCTGTTTTTATCATGGACCGAGTTGTAGAAGTGGGAGCTGCCTTAAAATTGCATCTCTCAAAAAAGAGAGAAAAACAACAACAAAAAAATCCTTTGAGAAGGGGACAAAAAATCCCCTGAATTGTGTTCCTCGGGTGCCTTTTCCCCTGTAAGTGCCAGGAATTCCCTGGGCATGGCCCGGGCTGCAGGGCTGTGCTGTCCCAGCCTGGAGTGCCTCTGGAAGCCCTGGGGACTGCAGAGCTCTGTGCACTCTCAGCTCCTCAGAGCTGCTCTCAGCTCCTCAGAGAAACTGCACAAGATAAAAAAGCCAAACATTAAAGATGTGACAAATGTGACATCAGCAGCTTCAAAAGAGAGCTTCCATTTACCTCCAGAGCAGCAGCCAAAATAAAGCTGGTGCCAGGCTTCAAGAAGTTAAAACTCACCCAGATTAACCCCCAAGAGCTCTCAAACTGCTCTCTGGTTTTAAATCAAACTCAGCTTCTGGATGTTCACACAAAGTCAAAAAAAAAATCTTAAAAAATTTAAATAGATGAATTTTTAAATCTGGTTATTATAAGCACAAAAAGAAAAAAAATAAGTGTCTTTTCAAACAGTTCCTAAAAAAGGCTGTAAATGCTGCCACTTTATTAACACCATTTTTGGAATTTCAATGTACACTTCCCCCTTTTTTGGTGGACCCTAAATTTAAAAGTTTGAATGTGTGCACAAAAAAGAAATTTAAATTAGGGAAAATAAATTATTTGTACCGCAATTGCAATAAATCAACAAAAAATGCTAAAGTTTTAATCAATATACAGAGCAGCAAGCAAAAGAAATATTTTTTTTAGTTTGCCAACACTTTCCATTTTGTTCAAACAAAATATCAGCTTCAGAAAATTTTAGTGGTAAAATGTGGGGTCCAGAATTTTTGCTGAAAAATCTGTTATAAAATTCCAGGCATGTTTGAAGTACATAAAGTGTAAATAAGGTTCAGATTCATTATGTATTTTTCTAAATTTGGATAACCTAAAATAATTTTTAATTGGTTTGAAAAGTTTTTTCTTAAATAGGTTTTATTTCTTAATACATATATTTGTGTTATACTTTTAAGAATATCTAATATGTCCAAATATAGACTTATAAATTTCCATGAATTCTTTTGATTGCAGAAATAAACTTATTTACTTGAGGTAAACAAGAATACAAATTTAAACGAGTTCTTCTTAAAATGATGATTAAAAATTTCTAAATTGTTCTCAAACAGAAATGTACCACATATTAGTCCTGCAGCAAATTAAAGAATCCTTACTAAGATTTTAAGAGCTGCACTACTCAACAGAGGATTTTTAAAGTTAATTAACACTGACGGTTTATATCCCAAAGGTAAACTAATCATGCTATGAAGTTTTCCCCAGCTCCAACGAAAATAAGCAAATATTAAAAGTTTTTCAGCTCCTTAAGGGAAAAAAGCTGGGGTCATACATACCTTGTCAGTGATCTTTTGGAAGTGAACTTCCACAGAGCAGCTCGAGATGTCCTTGTGCTCATCAGAATTGTGGATCAGCACCGAGAGCTTTTTGGATCGGATTTTTTGGGCTCGGTAGCCGAACACAAAAAGCAGGGAATCGATGATGTTGGATTTGCCGCTGCCGTTTGGCCCGACAATACACGAAAAACGCTGCACAGAGAAGGGGGAAAGTGATCTTCAAAGGGAAAGAAATCCTGCCCAGAGTCCATCACCCATTTCAAGCACAATTATTCCTCGTGCGTGCAAGTGTCTGAGAGCTGAGCTTTGCTGCCAAGGTAAAAGTGAATAAAAGCCCCAGAGCTCAGCTCAGCTTTCCCAGCTGCACTGGTTAACCCACAGCCCTGCACTTCGCAGGCTTCACAGGCAAAGTTTCATGCTCAGCCACGTAAGTCTCTTGTGGGCACAAAAAAATATTCTCTTTCTTCAGACACGGCCCTAAAAGTTCTCCAGCAAACGAAATCAAGAGAAAAGAGAGCTTTTCTAAGCTGTGCTGACAAATTAAAATTGCACAGCATTGGAAAGTTGCACTTAACTGTTTTCTCTACTTAATTTAGAATACTGCTATCAAAATATTTCTAAACCTTAAATATTTTTTCAGTTATTTTGAGGTCAGCTTAGATGAAGAAAATGCAGGAAGGAATAATACCACCCAGTGAAGTCTTACCTTCAGTTCAAAAGTACTTAAGGGAAAAAGAAAGATACCTTGTGAAAAGGTCCCAGAGTTTTCTCCCCTGCATAGGATTTGAAGTTCTGGTTTACAATGTGAGTGATCATGAGGCGAGGAGCACCAGGTTCACTGGTCATTGCTGGAGGTGGGGGAGGAGGGATGCTACCCAAAATCTCTTCTAAACTTCGATTATCCACCACCTCCTCTGAGGCTGCTAAAACCCATCCAAACAAACAGAAAGATAAAAAAAAAAAAAAAAAAAAAAAAGAACAAAAAAACCAATTGTAAGCTCTCAGTGATTTGACACCTTTTAAAATGTTGAACGGAAAAAGCAAACATCATTTCTGTCTGAACCAAACTACATTTTGGCCTGTAGTTATTAATATGAGCTGAGTGGAATTAAAATTCTTCTTTCCACAAACAAAATGTTTTTTAAGAGCTACTTAAGATGTCCCATCGCTGGGTTTGTTCTTTCATTATGCAATTCTTATTCCAACACACTTTAACAGGCCCCCTGCAATTCCAACAGCTCCAACCATCACAATAAATCTGCAAATCTGAAGCAGGCAAAGCCTTTCTAATGAATAAGTGCAAAGCCACATTTCAGAGTCACTGTGCAAGATTTGGGGATCTCTCACGAGGCTCTGAAAGCTGCAATGACAGCACGGCTGCTCTGCAAAGACAGGAAGTTTGTTACGAAAACAAACTGGCCCCCTGGATATCAGCAGAGCAGCTTTTCCCCAGGCACCAGCAACTCCTCCTTCCAACAAGCAGCAGTTTTTGCCACCGATTTCAATGTATTTGTCAAATACCTGCCCTTACCAACTGCACATCTGGCTCCCTAAAAAGTTACACAGCTGCTGGTTTTTTGCAGATTTTTTTCTGCGAAAGCTCAACTCAAGGAACTCAAGAAAATACACTGCTTCATGAAAAAGAAAGTCAAATCATTTTAAGAGTTAAGTAAATAAACTTGACATTTATTCCATTCCAAGAAATCCCATACCATTGGCTGCCTATAAATTTGAAAAATCCTGCTGTTGTACCACAATCTGAAGTACAATGTTCCAGATCAGAGCTCCGAAATAGGCTTTATTAGGAGAAAGTCTACAAATTGCTTTTGCACTTGTACTGGGCCAAACCCTTTAACTCTTTGCAAGCTCTTTTGACCATCTTAAAAACAGTTTTAAATTGCCAGGGGTTTCAGCGTTGCTTTGTAGAAGGGAAAAGAGCAAATCCCTTCTGGAAGGGTTGGGAAATTCGAGTTGCTGCTGAGGAGGCTCAACGAGCACCACGCCAGCCAGCCCAGACCTACCTTGGGGAGGTTCTTTGTCAGGCTCCCTGGTGCCCCCGTTTTCCACTTCCATGTCCATGGAGGACTCCTCCAAGGGCTCCCTGCCCTTCCCACGGGCTGCAGTGGAGGTTTTGGTGCTCTTGCCTGGCACGGTCCCTCTTGGCTGCTCCCCTTCCATTCCAAGCAATCAAACAACTGAAGGGCTCTATCTCCTTTGCTAACACAAACAAGAGAACCCCGTGATCTCAGCACCGAGCTACAGCCCAGGAATTCACCTACACCTCTGCCCAGATGCTTGACTCATTTAGAAACTTAAGACTGGAGGCATTTAGAAGACAAAAATCCAAATTTGAAACAAAATATCGATGTTAGCTTCACAATGATATATTTTAAGATACATCACCCCCAAAACGAGGGGCTGAGCCTCATCTGTTTTAACGGCATGGATCTACCTGCTGCCAGCTCGTGGGGACATGTTAGGGCAGTGACTTGGCTCCCTAAAAGCCACCCTGGTGCTGGGGGCAAAAGAGTTAAAGACACATTGAATAACAAGCCCAAGAGTCACATCTCTATACTCTTCTGGAAGAACTCGTTATATTTCAGACCTGACACTCGTTTTACTTTCAATAATCCGTGCTAAATATCTGTATGGCTACAGAGAGATTGATAAACAGACAGAGAAACAAAAGCCCTGCGTGATCATAGCAAAGATTTGACTCTTAAATAATTTAAATCGACACACTCTGCTCACAAAACGCAACACAACCCCTCCTGCCAGCATTCAGCATTTCAGAGAGAAAGCAAAAACGAAATACCTTCATCTAGCCGGGATGTTAAAGTGATCTGAGCAAGGACGAGCATTACAAAAGCCATCAGCTGGCACTCGAGCACAGCTCCCCAAACGGGTGAAGAGAAAGCACCCGAGGAGAAGAAAAGGAGCGAAACTCTCCCCAAAGAGTTGAAATCGCAGCAAGTGGCGAAGTGAGTTCGCAGAAAAACAGACATGAGAAAGTTTACTTCTCACAAGATAAAAAACTGACGTGGTTAGAAAGTCATCTTACAATTGGTGCCAATCATTTGACGTTTTCAGACCTACCCCCAGCCCACACTCTCATGAGAGTCCTTCATTTGGGACAATGGGGGAGGGGGGAAATGAGAGACAGAACTCATTTTCAGGCAATTTCAGTCTATGCCCCCGTTCAGAACTGTTCCGCAATGGCTGTCGCGGACAATTACAGCCTCTCAAAGCACATTTATTTTTTTTTTTCCCCCCCGAACCGCTCCACTCCAACAGAATTGTGCAATATAGACCTATTTACCTTCCCAACCCTTCCCCCCCCCAACCCCGGACACTTCACCAGAATGAACAAGTCGAACTACCTGACCTCAGCTTTTAAATTGCGATAAATCAGCTGCCACATAGTCTCTAACAAATTTAACAAATTCGTGCCCAGCCCCTCCCCCGAGCCAGCTCGAAGGTGTTCGCTAAAAGCATCTCTCCTCTCCTGCCAAGCGCCGTTTTCCTCACGGGGATGGCGAAAAAAGAGCCGGAGACGGACAGAAAAGCTTCCTTATGAACAGCCGATTAAATCTGATAGAGACAAGCCCTGTCAGTGACAAATCTGGGGCTTTTTTAAAGCCAGAGGAGCCAGACTGCACCCTTGTCACGCTCTTTCCAAATCACAGAATCCCAGAATATTCCGAGTTGGAAAGGACCCACGGGGATCATCGAGTCCAGCTCTTTTAAGCGAATGGCCAATCGTTAAGAGCTTTCTTGGGATTTTTCTCTCACCCGTCAAGCTTCAAAGCAACAGGCAGAGCCGGGGCTAGAAGGGTCCCTGCTCAAAGCAGATTAAAGCCGGGTCTCTCCGCTACCCAAACGCGTCCCTGAACTTCCCCGTCCTCCGCGGTCCCTCAGGGCACGGCGGGAGCCCTTGGGCT
Source organism: Haemorhous mexicanus (assembly GCF_027477595.1). Taxonomy (NCBI): domain Eukaryota; kingdom Metazoa; phylum Chordata; class Aves; order Passeriformes; family Fringillidae; genus Haemorhous; species Haemorhous mexicanus. The sequence continues at coordinate 24,910,653 of NC_082350.1, forward strand.
GCGCAGCCCCTCGGGGAGCCGCTCCCCAAAGCCCTGTGCCGACAGCAGTCGGGACGGAGCCGCCGGGCCCGGAGCCCTCAGGGGGAGAGGCGCTGCCGTCGCTTCTGCTCCCGTCCTTCTGCGCGAGGGGGAAGTGGGGAAATGAGGCGCGGGGCAGAACCCGCCGATTCTCCAGCACCTCCTGCCATCCCCTCAGCACCCCCCGCCTTCCCCCTCAGCGACTCCTGTCTCTCCTCTCAGCACCCCCAGCCTTTCCCGGCAGCACCTTCCCTTCAACGCCACTTGTCTCCCCCATAGCACCTTCCCCTCAAAAGCCCTAATTTCCATTTCAGCATCCCTTGTCTCCCCTGAGCTCTCCCAGCATCTCTTTTTTCGCCATCAGCACCGTCCCCGCAGCACCCCCTGCCCGGGGCAGCCCCCTGAGGGCACCTCCTCCGCCGCGAAGCCCCCCACCCCACCGCGCTGAGGCGAACCGCCATCGCTTGCCTCCCGCCGAACTCGTACCTGCTCGTCCCAGCGGCTCCGTGCCCCGGCGAGGCGGCGGCAGCGCGGGCGACTCTGGCTGCTGTAGATGCTCGGCCACTTCCACACTCGAAAATGGCGCCGAAACGGCGAACTCGAACCGAAATTCGTTAGAAAAGCGCGGGGCAGGCTGGGACGGGAGGGGCCGGGCCCGCGGGTTTGAACGGCACCGCCGCCCCCGCCCGCCATCTTGTGTTCGTTACTGCAGGGAGGGGAAAGCGCCCAGAAATCCGCCGGGAGCGGCTTTTTCTGGGAAGAGATGGAGGGGTGGGAGACATTAGGGGGTGAGGGCGGCGCGGTTACACAGCCTCGCGGCCGTGCCGGCGGAGAAAAGGGTTAATTTTAATTTTAGAAGTAGGTCAGTGGGCGGTGCTTGGTTGCTGGGCGACGCGCGCTGGTTTAAAATTAATAAAAAAAGTATTTTAAAAAAATTACAAGTGAAAAAAAATTTTAAAAATGGTGAGAGCGCGGTGATATTGAAGCGGGTTTAATTAATTAACGGGCGGCGCCGTGGCACCTTGGGGGGGCCGGGGGGGAGCCGTGAGGTGGCGGAGGAGGAGGAGGATGAGGAGGATGCGGTCTCGCGAGAAGTCGCCATAGCGACGGCGGCGCTTGGCGGCGGGGGGAGCGGGAGCCGCCGCTCCTGAGGCGACGGGAGCGGGACGGGGAGGCGGGATCATCCCGGGATCCGCCGGGAGCTGGCGGCAGGATCGCCCTAGGTTCCCCTGGGAGCGGGCTTCGGCGGGAGCGGGCTCCGGCCGCCGCTCTGCGCGCTCCCTCCCGCTGCCCGCGCAGGTAAAGGCGCGCTGCGGAGGCGGCGGCCGCCGGCCCCCTCCCCTCGGCTGAATCACCGCCGCGGTGGGCGAGAGGGTCGGGAGCCGTGACCCCCGGCTGGGCGTGGGACGGGCGGATGGAGGGGAGGGAGAGCTCCGGGGGACAGCTGAGGGCAAGGCGGGGGAGCCCCGACCCTCAGGAGGGGTTGGATAATTGCTTCTTGGAAAGCTGGAAGCGGAGGGAACGGCGGGTGTTGGCGCGGGCGGTGGTGGCCGAGGCTGCCCCGAGGGTTTGGTGTCTCCTTCTCCGTGCCCCGCGTTCCGCCGGCTGCTTTTCCTTCTCGGCATTCCCCCATCCTGCTGTGGCATTCCTTCCCTTTCCTGCTCTGCCCCCATCCCTTCCCGTTGCCTTCCCTATCCCGCCCGCTAGTTTTCCTTCCCTCTGGCATTCCCTGCTCCCCCATCCCGCTCTCCTCCGCCGTTCCTGATCCTCATCTCCGGGCCAGCAGCTCCGGATGGGAAAGGGAGGAGGCGTCAGGCACTTTGGCTTCTCCGAGTCCCCACAATTCCTGCTTATAATTCCTGCTTATTGCCACATCTGTCCTAAAACTCCAGCGGAGCCCTGCTGGATTCCTTGGGAAGGAGGGAATACGTGGGCTGGCAGTGATGGATGGACCTGTGGATGGCCCAGGGTGGGCGTTCAGCTTTTCAGCGGCACATACAGAGCGATTAAAATGCTTTAGAAATTATAAGAAAGCTCTGGGCTTGGAAAGGAAAATATCACGTTTTCCCTTCCTGGCTATGTGTCAGTACAAGGGATCTCCAGTGCTCCCAACTCTGATGTTTCAGGCTTGATCTTAAAGATCTTTTCCAACCTTAAGAATTCACTGTTCACAGCATCATTTTTTTCTTCAAGTTGTCCATATTCAGTTGGATAATGTGGAAACAGAATTCTCTCTAAACTCAAGTATTTCTTGGTGCTTATTTTTCCCCAGTAGCGATGTCATATTACTTCACAACTTTTAATTTTAGTGTTAGTGTCTTCCTCTTTAATTTTGGCTGCTTGTGTATGCATATATATTATGTTAATTATCCATACTTATATATGTATTTGTTTTCTTTTATTGCAGTTATTACCCATGGTTTTAATGCTCCATCAGAACAACTGAGATGAGACTGAAGACTTCCCTTTTAAAGGAGCCAAAACATATCCTTTGTCACAGAAAAAAGCGTGGAACATCATGTTCATTCTGAATAGACTCTTCCAGAAAATATTTTTTTGTTCTTGAAGTTTCAGTAAAATATTAGTAAATTGTAGATGGCTTTTTTCCCTGCTTTTCCTTTGTTCCCCTTGTCATTGAGTGCAGCCTTTAAGGACAATGTTTTAAGAGATACTGAACACTTCTATATGATGTGGTGTGAATAAACCAGCACTTTTGAATGATAGTTGGATATTTTGCACTTGTATTTTGCACTAAGACCCTTCACTAAACCAACATTTTAGCCATGTTTCCATAAGTTTACATCATGATAAGAATTTTATTTGTATGAAATACTTTCATTTTATGAAATGAAAATTTACTTCACTGTACTGAATTTCTACCAGCTCTTCTTGGCACATAGGAGCAAAAAAATGAAGATTTTTTTTATTTTTAAGTATTAAACATTCCACGCAATCTTATCAGAATCATCTTCTTGTATTGTCCCTTATGTTCTGAAGAGTCGAGATGGGCTATTTGATAATTTTTAAGAGCTGAACTTTTCAGACTCCTTAACTGAAGGACACATAAGGACTTGGTGAGCTGTGTGGGCTGGACAACAGCTGATGAGCTGTTCTCCTGCAGCGATGACCACCAGGTCATGAAATGGAACCCAGTGACCAGCGAGACCACTCGGGTGCTGAAGCTGCCAGATGATGTCTATCCCTTAGATCTGCACTGGTTTCCCAGAGGCATTGGTGGCAAGAAGCAATCCCAGGCTGAGAGCTTTGTTCTGACCAGCTCTGATGGTAAGGCAACTTAAAATATTTCTTATAATCAAATTAAAAAATAACAGATTTTAAATAGATTTAAAAATATTTATTGTTTCCTACCCTTGAGTGCTCATGTCAGTCAAATACAAGGCATTATTTGAGGAGCAAGAAGCTTTGAGGATTGCTCGGGATTTTTTTCCCTTCTCCCCAAAAAGATTTTTCCCTTGGGGTTTTTTTCCCCCTTCTCCCCAAAAAGATTTTGCCCCCAGCCAGATTTTTCTTCCTGCATGAGTTTTCCTGCACCAGCTTACTCCTGCGATTTTCCTGCAGCAGCCAACTCCTCCCTGTGATAAGGATTCCTGCAAGCTTGCTGAGTCCAATGGAAAAGCAGCATAATGTCTTTACAGGGTTGCATTGATTCCTAGTTGAACTGCAGCTGTTTGAAATCAGAGCAAATGTAAATTTAGCCCCTTGGGTTTTCTTCTGAAATGCATCCCTTGGGGGATATTGCTCTTTTATTTCCTACTGACATTGGTCTTGTTGCTATTTTTTAACAAAAATGAAGAATATTTTTGGCTTTAACCTTCAAATTAAGGACAAATCATGTGTTTCAACCTTCTTATTTTTGTTTTTTGTTGACAATTTTATATTAGGTCAGCATTTAAGAGTCCATGGAAGTTAATGAACAAAACATACGTATTTTATATTCTGTGCTTGAATAGGCTGGGAGTCTCCCACTGGAAATTCCTTCAAAACTGGGGAGTCATTTTCAGGTTGAGGACAGTTCTGGCTTCAGTACTTAATAAAAATAAAGGACCTGAGATTAAGCTGAATCCCTTCTACCTACACCAGGCATTTGGCTAAAATTTACTCTTTTTTTGTGTAGGAAGTTGTAATTTAAAAGTCTCTGGTGCCTCAGTAGAACAGAAATCCATGGAAATGGAGAAACCTCCCCATGGGAATGCCAAGGAAAGAGCATTTGGCTGGCAGCAATTGTGAATTGCCCTGTTGGAAAAGCCAAGAAGTTGCAGAAGTAAAGCTGCTGTCCCTGAAAACTTGCTCTCCCCTGTTCTGCAGAGGGATTAGGATACAGTTTTAAGTGATGATCACATTTTTTCCAGAGGAATTCTGGAAAGTTGATCCCTCTTTTACATGTAACCATGTTCGTCCCTGCTCAGCTACAATTTCCTCTGTTTCCCTCTTTGGAAGGGGCCTTGTGAGAGAATAGGAGCTTGTGGAGCGGGAGGGGATGCAAAAGATTGGGGAAATAGTGGAGTTTTCCCTGGATAACAAGATTTTATCAGATACTTTGACACTTGCTATTTTTCCTGATATTTTGACTTCACCAAATCCTTCAGTTCCTTCCCAGCTGCTTGTGCTTCCACTGGGATTTCATTGGTCTCTTATGAGCTGAGGAATTGCTCACAGAAATATTCAGGGGTTCTGCTTAGATCAGTGGGAGCTGTTTCAATATATAAAATCCCATGGAATTCTGTATATCCTGAAAAAAGTGATGGCTCTGAAGAGCTCAGCCACTTCCTGCTGGTTCCTGGAGGTGATGGCATGGCTGGTTCCTGCTCCTGGGAGGTTGGATTTAAGGATTCTCCAATGAAAAAAGTCTTGGATACAGGTGGAGAAAAGACACTGCCCGGAAAAAGGTGCAGAAAATAAAATATATATTTCTCAGACAGCTGAAGTTGTTTTCAGTGTAAAAGCAGAAAAGGCCCTTTGGCAATTGACTTGGAGAAATGAACATTGAGTTCCTCTAGTCCAGCTTTTGCTTGCACATGGAACATGAAAGTCTCAGACCTGAGAGGTGTTCTGTACAATAAGTGATACATTCCTGAGATAAATTCTGTTTTATAGTTACAGAATAATGGAATGCATTAAATGAACACCATGAAGTGTGGGAAGGGGCTGGGAGCAGCCTGGTCTGTGAAAGGTGTCCCTGCCCATTGGGATTTAAGGTCCCTCCCAGCCCAAACCAGTCTGGGATTCCATGGAATTTTAAATGATCTGTTCAAATAAACTGATTTATCCAAAGCATAGTTTTTTATCAGTGTTAGAAGTCTTTCCCTTGGAAATCTTGCACTGGCAGAGATTTGGCTGGATGATTGTGCCAAAAGTTCTGGTCACTCAGGAGCTTCCTTGCAGTGGTTCAGTCTGGCAGCTTAGATCAAATAATACTAAAAATAATTTGATTTTAAAGTACTTAATTTCAATTACTGGGCTGCTTATTTTTCCAAGCTCTCCATTGTCTGCTCTTTGCTCCAGTTTAAATTTGATCTTCCTGGATTGAAGCAGCATCCCTTATTTGGGAAGAAAAACTTCCTGATCCTTCTGTTGAAGTCATTACAAATTTTGGGGTTGGCTGCTGTGGAATTCCATCCCAGCTCCAGCATGGGAGCAGGAATAGCTCTGATTTGAGCTCTGAAAAACAACTGGGTGTTCTCTTTGTATTGTTGCTTTCTTGGTTTAGCTGTGTGTTTTCCACAGAAGGTACCAGCACTGGTGTAATAATATAGAATGTGATTAATAATACAATAATAATTACATAATGGTGTAAATTCTATGCACTGTATCTTTTTTTTTTTTTTTTTTTTTTTTTTTAGGGAAATTCCACTTGATTTCCAAGCTAGGAAGAGTGGAGAAAAGTGTAGAAGCACATTGTGGAGCTGTCCTTGCAGGAAGGTGGAATTATGAGGGAACAGCCCTGGTTACAGGTGAGCATTCTTAAATTAATGAAGTGCTTGGAAAGCTTAAATAATAATCTGCTTTTTTTTATTATTATTTTTGGTCTTATTTATCACAGAGGTTGTTATCACCTTGTTTACTGGGAGTTTATTTTGCACTATTTAATTAATGTATTTTAGCTTAGTGTTGTCCATTTTAATTAATAGATCTAGGAAAAATATTTCTGTTTTTTCATTTAAGTCATCCAATCCAGTTGAAAGTAAATGTTTTAATATCAGAGTGCTTAGATGGTTTTGTGGCTGTTCTGAACTTCAGAAAGAATATTTGATTTCTTCCTTTTCTATCTGTTGCAAGACAAAGTTGCTAAGTTGGTACTTTTATATTCCTGCATATTTGGGTTTTTTTAGCCAAAAAGGCTCATTGATCTTGAATATTCCTGTGCTTTAGTCCTTAATTATCAGTAATTATCACCTACAGCCTGTTTATATTAATGCTAGGGGAGTGAGCCCCCAATTTCTTCATTTTTACACCACTTTTTGTCCTAAATCTTTTGTTAATGAGTTTCTTTTGGCATTTTTTGTCCCAAATTCTATCTGGGTTTTAGGGGAGCTGCTGAAATTGCCAGTGCTGGGCTCCTTGCTGGGGTTTCTGGTGGTGTCAGCCTCCTGCTGATGGAGCACAGCTGATTCCTCTGGACAGCTTCCAGCTCAGGCCACAAGAACTGAAGATAATTTTGGATCTGCTCATTTCCAGACTCTGAAATGCTGCTTCAAGGAACTCTGTCTGGCCTGTTCCTCTGAAATCCCAGAGGGATGGAAATATTGTTCTTTTTAAAGACAGCTTTGCCTCAGGAACTTCTCCAAAGACAAAGTCAAAATTGTCTTTTGAATCCCCTTTTTTTTTTATGAGGCTGCATGACACTGACACTTTTTGGGGAGTGTGGGAATTCATCACCACTTCCAGTTTGTTCTGAGGAGATCAACTCCTCTTATACCACAGCTGTACTTGGAGGAACACTGAATAAATCATTGCTACTGCACCACTTCAAATATTTTTATGGTTATATTTCAACAGCATCAAATGTGCACAAATAAGATTTTTAATTTTGAGTGGCTTTTTTAGCATTTTTAAAACATTTAAAGCAACATTGGCCAGATATAAAAACCTGAAATGTGGTAAATAAATTATATTTGAATGGAAGAATCCATTAATTTCTTTTTCCTCATGAATTGCATCTGGGAGGCCTAAACTGAAGGAGCAGAGCATTTTAAAAATTACACCACACCAGGAATTGTGTGCTGTTAGAACAGCCCTAACTGTGCTGTGTAGTGTTTGCATGAATTCTTCAATAAATAAACTGAGTTATTTGGTAACACACAGTTATGGTAGAAAATTGAAGCCATCCAAACAGAGTTATCTTCACTTCCCCCATTTATCAGCTGTGAAATCTCCAGCTGAGTCCATCAAATCTGCTCCTGCTCCCCTGAGCCTTCTCAGACTCCTCCAAGCAGCTTCTGGGCCATTGAAGGAACCAAAAATGCAGAATTTGGGATGCTTAAATAATGATGGATTTTCCCTTGCTAGGACCAGCTTCAGAAAAGAGTTCAGGGATTTTCAGGAAAGGAGGATTTCCTGATAATAACCAAAGAACCATCTTAAATATTTTTCCTTCCTATACCTCCTATTGCATGTTTGGGAGACTAAACGAAAGGAATTCACCTGTAAGAAAAGCTGGGTTTATTTTAACTCCAGTGTTTCCTGAGCAAATACAAATACATTTGTTAGAGTGATTATTGCATGGCATTTGCTGATTTCTGTGCTCCTTTGCAGTTGGGGAAGATGGCCAAGTGAAAATCTGGTCTAAAAGTGGAATGCTGAGATCCACCTTGGCTCAGCAAGGTGAGTTCTTTGCTCAGAGCTCCATCAGAACTCGTTCATTTGGGTTGTTCTGAAACATATTTAAATAGCAGACCCTAAATATGGCAGTGATGGTTTGTTAATTAAATGTAAATCAGAGTTGCATTTTGATGAGATTTTTAAGCAGTATTTTATTTTTCAAATTCAAAGTGCTGCAATATTTTCAGGCAGCAGTCTCATCCCACGCTGAGGATTTGGTGCCATTTCAGTGAAGATCCTCAGCTAAATTTTGTTTTTCAGACTTCATAGATGGAGCCCGTGTGACCTTGTGACATTTTTGAAGAAACCACATGCACCTGGGCTTGGGTTAAATGTCAGGCCCTTATCTCTGTCTGAAACAAATGATCTGAATGCTTTCAACCTGGGGAAGGCATTTTAACCACAGCACTGAATAGAAAATGCATTTCAGTTCTCTTAAGAAGTTCACGTGCTCATGCAATGTTTGTCAGGTAAAAAGATAAACCAACTGAACTAGAATTAAAAAAAAAAAATTCAAACTGAAGCACATATTCTTTAACATTTCTCAGTTCATGTTTCTTATGCATTATTTTGCTTATTTGAGGTTTGAAGAAGCATATCAAGTAAATTCCGAGCTGTTGTTTCAAACACGAATTTTCATTGCTTTCTGCAAGTTTCTGGTGCAGTACAAAAGCACACTTGAGTGCCCATGGAGTAACTGTCACCTCGTGTTTGTGTTTTCACCTTAAAATCTTGTGAGGCCCTGAAGTCCTTTAGATTCAGAGTCAGAACCCCTCAGTCGCTGTGGTGAGCGTGGCCATACCTGGGCTCAGGGCAGCATTCTGCAGGAAGGGTGCATCATGGTCAACCAGTGTCTCCCTTCCTTTATTTTAATAAGAACTGAAAAAATCCCCACTGCCAACGTTCCTTTGCCTCGTTCCACTCTTTGTGTTAGAAATAAATTTTCAGGCTGTGTTTTGGGGTGATGATCCTCGTGCCTGTTCTGTCTTTGGCCTTGATTCCTCCTTAGATTCCCTTAGAATTCTTTTGTTCCTCCCTCTGCTTACACTGAAATGTTGTACTTGGGCTTCCACTGATCCATTTTGATGAGGAAGCCTTTTTTCCATGGATTTCTTAGATGATGTGTTGGGAACCCACAAGATTATCTTGGAATCCTGGGATGGTTTGGGTTGGAAGGACCTTAAAGCTCATCCCTCCATGGCAGGGACACCTCCCTCTGTCCCAAACCTGTCTTGGACATTTCCAGGGATCCTGGGGCAGCCACAGCTGCTCTGGGAATTCCATCCCAGCTCTTCCAGGGAGGAATTAATTCTTTTGCAAACACCCTCCCAAGATCTAAAATGATTTAAATTAATGTTTCTCCTCCTGTGACAACCCAAAATCCCACACAACTCTTGCAATTACCAAGTGTGCTGTGGGATAAGCCAGACCTTCCTTCCTTAAATCCCAATTTTCTGCCTTTTTGCCTCCTTTTCTGCCAGAATATTCCCGTTCCTCCCTGCAGTGGGGCTGTTCCTCTGGGTTTCCAGGGTGTTGGCAGCGTTTTCCCAAGGCAGCCCTTGTTAAGTGCAGGAGGAAATGAGTTAACTCAGCTCCTGCTGTTAAGCCCTGGAAATTGTGGTTAAGTCTTCAGCCATCATAAAAAAGGCAAACATTTGGTTTAAATAGAAAGCTCTTCTGATTGTTAGATCAGCATTAGGAAAGGACAGAAAAAAAAGGAGTTTATTTAGAATTTCTGCTCCAGCTGGGGACAGAATTTATGGCATTTTCACCAGGAATTGCCAGGAGGAAAACAGCCAGAGCCACATTTATTTAATATATGTTGTGTTTCTGGGTCTTGTCTGCTCTGATGGTTGACAAGTTGGAAAAGTCTGCCATCATTCTGGATTTTTAAGGAATAAAATTCCCTGAAAGAAAATCTGTGAAATACAGAAATCTTCAGGAGCAATGACACCAGGTCTCAGTTTGGAGGGTGAATATTTAGGAGCTCAAATGGAGTTCAGCCATAATAAATCAGCTTTTATTATGGAGAAGTGGGAAGAGACTGGATGATTTTAGGGCAGCTCAATCGCTTAATTATTTAAATCTCATCAAAATATTCCCACACAGAAATATTCCTGAGTCATTTTTGGAGATAGAATTTAATATGCCAAAATTGTCACTGAGAATTTGACCCTGAAAGAGCATTTTTAAGCTTTTGGGGTTTTTTATTACCACAAAGTTACATTAAAAATGGTTTATTTGCACAATTTTAAATCAGTTGCTGAGTTTAATACTTGGAAAAGCTTTTTACTTAACTTTCTTCGTTTTATTTCAAGGAATCAAGTAGCAAAATCCTTTGATTTTTCTTCAGAGGAGACACATCTTGTCAAATAATATGGAAAATATTTGCATGGTTGGCAAGTCTGACTTTTTTAAATTCTTTTTTTCCTTGGATGTTTTTCCATGTAATTTTTGCTTTATTCTGTTTTCAAAAAATCTTAATTTGAAAACTGGAACATGATTTTAAAAGGGAACAGTCAGCTTTATTCCAGATACAAAATTCTGAGAGTTTCAGTCTAAGAAAGTTTCAGTTAATTGGGAAAAATCTGTCCAGCCTGTGGCCAGTTGGATTTATTGTCATTTATTTTGGAAGTCACTTGTGAATGGGATGTTTGTGCAGCAAAACAAAAATCTCTGTTAATTATGGCACCCAAAAATCTAAAAAAGAGTAATTTAGGTGCAACACAAAACCTTTTCCACCCAATTTTGTGTCCAGCCCCATAATTTGGGGTGAAAAGATTGATTTTCTAATGTCTCTTGGTGAGTATAATTTTGATTTTCTGTATTTCTAGAGTGACAGTTGGGACTCAGTGGATAAAATCTAAATATATCAGTGAATAAAATCTGTATTTATCTGAATAGAAATACAAAATGCTGTTACTTCCTGCTGGTTTTCTGGACTTTTCTGTACTTAAAACCTTTCACTTGTTAAAGTTTTAGAAATTGATCATGTGGTAAATGGCAGTAGATAAAGAGGCTTGAGGAAAATGTAAAGTGGATTTATATAATACAGTATTATCTACGTAGGTATTTATGTAATATAAATCTATTTTATGCAGTAATTATGTATTGTATTTTATGTACTTAAATATATATAATAATAATAATAATAATAATAATAATAATAATTATTATTATTATTATTATTATTATTATTATTATTATTATTATTATTATTATTATTATTATTATTATTATTATTGTATTAAAATAGAGTATTTTTCCATGCCCACAGGAACTCCAGTGTACTCAGTGTCCTGGGCCCCTGACTCTGACAAAGTTCTCTACACCTCAGGGCAGCAGCTGATCATTAAACCCCTCCAGCCAAATGCTAAAGTTCTGCAGGTACCATTAATAATCTGATTAATTCATAAGATTTATTTACAGAAATAAAGATACAGAAGCCTTTCCCTTTTCTCTTGTTAGGAAGAAGTTGTTGAATTTTAATTTTTTGGATTAAAAATTTTCATGGATTTTTAGATGAAGGATTTTAATGCAGATTTTTGTGCTTTGGTTCTGCCTCGTTCGGGCTTTATTTAATTCATTTTTCTGCTAAATCATAAAATCGTTAAGGTTAGGAAAAAACCTCTGAGATCATCCAGTCCAGCAAGTGATGAAGATTAAAAAGAGGAGTAGTGCCAATGGTTGGGTTGATGTTTCCCTTTCAGTGGAAAGCCCACGATGGCGTGGTGTTGAAGACGGACTGGAATGCCGTGAACGGGCTGATCCTCTCTGCAGGGGAGGACTGCAGGTACAAGGTGAGCTCTGCTTCCGTTCCAGCTCCTGCCCTAAACCTTAGCACACACCCTGGAATTTCTCAATTGGACCCTGCAAGCCCAAGGTGAAATGAGAAATCTTTCACTTTTCAGGAAGAAATTGTGTTATTTTTAAATACACCTCGCTCTGTGTTGTGAGATAAAATTACAGATCTTTTTTAAATACTGCAGGGTGAAAACTGCTAAAATGGGAGTGAAACAAAAAGAAAAATATGTACAAATATAGAAGTGATTATTTGAATTACTAGAAGCTGACAGATCAAATTAGGGGAGATAAAACTGCTCTTTTCTACTGCAGGGACATGAGTGAGTCCCTCAGTAAATTGTGAAATATATTAATTTATATTTGGATGTAGGAAATATAATCATGTAATCTGCATCCAAAATACAAAGCACCTTTAGAGTGCTTAAATAAAAACTGACTTTTATCTGATTTTCACTGATTTCCCTTCAATAAAACCTGATTTTTAAATGTATCATGTGTTGGTTCTGTCATTTAATTGTGTAATGGCTGTGAAAGAAAATACACAATTAAGAAATTTTAAAAATCCAGTAAATTATTACATTGTTTTGTAAGCAAGGCTGTTACATTAAATAAACCAATAATAATTAAACAATTATATATACATGTGTGTATTTTTTTTTTTTAATATTTTTATATAATTACACTTAATTAACTTGGGCAATTATTTTTAAAATTTATGTGTCATGGGGGAAAATGATAATTCTGAAATAGTAAAAGTATAACAAGTGTATTTATAAAATATAAGTGAGATGTTATATAGGTGATTTTTCCAGTTACACTTCATCATGAGAGAAAATGATAGTTCTGAAATGATAAAAATACCAAAAAAAGTATATAAAACAAAACTGAGATATTAATTAAAAATATATATTAATAATATATATAATATAGATATATATTATATATATATATATATATATATCAGAGGTGATTTTTCAAGTTACACTGGAAACACGAGGGGAAATTACACTTCTGCAGTAAGAAAAATACAAAAAAATATATATAAACCAAAACTGAACCTAATATAGGTGATTTTTCAAATTACACTAAAACAGGAGGGAAAATGATACTTTGGAATAGGAAAAGTACAAAATAAATATATATAAAACAAAAGTGAGGTGTATATTAAAATATATATGAGTGTGATTTTTCAAATTACACTGAAAACATGAGGGGAAATTACATTTCTGGAGTAACAAAAATACAAAAAATATCTCTTTAAAACAAAAGGAAGACATATATCAAATATCAATATTATTTATATATTATATCTTCATATATATATAAATAAAAATACAGGTGATTTTTCAAATTACACTGAAAACATGAGGGGAAATTATATTTCTGGAGTAACAAAAATACAAATATATATATATATATATATATATAAAAAACAAAAGCAAGACATATATTAAATATCAATATTATTTATATATTATATCTTCATATATATATAAATAAAAATACAGGTGATTTTTCAAATTACACTGAAAACATGAGGGGAAATTATATTTCTGGAGTAACAAAAATACAAAAAAATATATATATAAAACAAAAGCAAGACATATATTAAATATCAATATTGTTTATATATTATATCTTTATATATATGTGTGTGTGTAAATATAATAAATATATATATATAAAATATAGGTGACTTTTCAAATTACACTGAAAACATGAGGGGAATTTACATTTCTGGAATAACAAAAGTACAAAAAACAGCTCTATAAAATAAAAGCAAGACATATATGAAATACCTGTATTATTTATATTTAGATATATTTATATATTAAAAATACAGGTGATTTTTTCAAGTTACCATGAAAGCATGAGGGGAAATTACATTTCTGGAATAACAGAAGTACAAAAAATATCTATATGAAATAAAAGCAAGACATATATGAAATATCTGTATTATTTATATTTATATATTAAGAATACAGGTGATTTTTTCAAGTTACCATGAAAACATGAGGGGAAATTAACATTTCTGGAAGAACAAAAGTACAAAAAATAGCTATATGAAATAAGAGCAAGCCATATATTAAATAGCTATACTTTATTTAGTTATTTATTTGTATATATATATTTATATATTAAAAATACAGGGGATTTTTTCAAGTTACCATGAAAACATGAGGGGAAATTAACATTTCTGGAAGAACAAAAGTACAAAAAATATCTATATGAAATAAAAGCAAGCCATATATTAAATACCTATATTATTTTAATGTATATATTTTTATTTTATATATATTTATATTTCTATATTAAAAATACAGGTGATTTTTTTTCAAGTTACCATGAAAACATGAGGGGAAATTACACTTCTGCACTAACAAAAATATGAAAAAAATACATATATAAAGCAAAAGTGCCTGTAATATAGTGATTTTTGAAATTGCACTGAAAGATGAGTGTGAATTACTCTCCTGGGATGAGGAAAGTGCCCGCAGAGCGTGGTGCCATGGGTGAAATTGGGATTTTGCTGCAGGTTTGGGACAGTTTTGGCCGTGCCCTGTTCAGCTCCCAGCCCCACGAGTATCCCCTCACTGCCATAGCCTGGGCTCTGGATGGAGAATTGTTTGCTGTGGGCTCCTTCAACACTCTGCGTCTCTGTGATAAAACTGGGGTGAGTCAAACTCTGCTGAGTTATTTTATATTGATTAAAAAATACATTAACAATATTTTAATTTTTTTACTATTTTATTTTAATTTTTTAAATTATTTAAAGACATTTTTCCAGAATAAAACTCTGCAAATTTATTTTATATATATGAAAAAAATTTAAAAATATAATAAAAATAGAAAATTTCACAGTAAAACTCTGGAAGTTGTCCAAATTTATTGATAATACAGCAAATATTCCTCAGGATATCAGTGTACAGGTGTGGGATTTTTTAGCAAAAACTGCTTGTGGTTGCCAGCTTTTTGCTGGCCAAAATATTTTATTTTTTAATAATATTTTGCATTTTGGGACAAGAAATTCTTTACCTGAAAACCACAGAGTTCACAAGCATCTCTTGTGATCAGAACTAATCATAAATTGCTATTTTGAACCATAAAAAGGAGTCTATAACAATAATCTGATAGAAAAGGAAGCAGAAGAACCATTTATTATTTTATTATTATATTATAACCACTTTTATTATTTAATCTTTTTTTTCCCCTTGAAGGTTTACCCCTGAATAATTATTTTTATAGGTTTTTTTGCAGCTTTGTCTCCAATTAAAATCAATTTATTGCAGTTTCACCTCCCTTCATTGAGAGCACAGATTGTCCTCAGTGTCTCTGTGGCTTTCCTGTTTCTCTGCACATTTTTGCTCAGATTTTTTGCAGCAAACTTTGATTATTTGGGACTTTTATTGTCCTGGTTTCTTGTTGTGTTTATTGTTCTTTTCTGGGAAAAAAATTGCTGTGGTGTTTTGGGTGTGTTCAGTCAAACCATGAATTTGGAGTGTGCATTTCAAATATTTTAAATTCATGGAGAGGAACCTTTAAAGGTGATTTGAGAAAAGGCATAAGGCTAAAGGTGTAAGGTTATAATAATAGATTATAAGGTTAGAAAAGGTAAAAGGTTAAAATGAAAGATTATTTGAGAAAAGGCATAAGGATAAAGGTGTAAGGTTATAATAATAGTTTATGAGGTTAGAAAAGGTAAAAGGTTAAAATTAAAGGTTATTTGAGAAAAGGCATAAGGATAAACTCTGAATTTTCCTATTTCACCTTCTGTAGTGATTCTGATTTCACTGATTTTCACTGACAGTGTGTAAATAGAGTTTAATTACAAATTCCTCAGTAAGATTCAATTGCAATTACCCAGAAGGAAAAGTACTCAAAAGCAGTTTTCTTTTGCAAGGTGTCCATTTGCTGATTTAAAAATGATTTCTTTTGATATCTACAGATCTGTAATTGAATTTACTGTTAAGTCTGGCTCAGACTCCTGCAAGCTAAAACCCAATATTTTAATACTGAACCCAGCTTTTAATACTGAACAGGTCCTTGGGAATTTTGATGCAGACAGGTTTATTTCTTGTAGAAAATTCAGAGTATTTTACCTGAGTTTGTTAAGAGTTTTGTTTGTTTGTATTATTATTTTATACCTGAGTTTATTATTTAGTAAGAGTTTACTTCTCCTGTTTTAAGCCCAGATGAGCAGAGGCTGCTGTGTGTGTTGAGCAGGTTTGTTCCCCTCAGATTCAGGGTTTGGGTGTGAAGATTGCCTGGAGGAGTGGGTGGGATGGAGGGAACCTCAGAGGGAAGCAGAGCTGCCTCTTCCTGCTCAGCACAGACACTTTTATTGTCCTGCTGGAATGGAGCTGCCCTGGCAAATCGCTCCCCAGGGAGCCATCAGGACAATAAATATTTATCATTAACTCCTCTCCAGCGTGTGTGTTCACTTTGGGCCATGATTCAATTAAATTCTTGCACTCAATGCTCTTTATTCTCATTTTTTCCTACCTCCCTGGGATGTCAAGCAGCTTCATGGTAAAGACCAAAGTTACAAATTTAATATTAACATTTTAAATTGTATTTCTTCAATTAAACATCATGAAAATTAATTATGTATTTTTATATAAAATAAATTATTGTGGCTGTCCTACAAGCAAGTTGTGTTCCCAGGGCCTTGGGAGTGTAGTGGGATCAGAGATAAAAAACAGTAAAAATGAAACACTGGTCAAATTAGTAATTTTAATTAGTAAATAGGAGCATCCAATTTATATTTAAATAATGCTGAATATATTTCTGCATCTTCTCTTAATGACTTACTTACCCTGGATGGGATTGATCAGTTTAATTTAAAGTTTTGGGTTGTTTTTCAAATTGTTTGTGTTCTTCTTGTTGAGCATTTATTTTCTGCTGGTGTTTATTTGACTGTTAAATCCTGCCCTTTGCTTTACTCCTCCTTCAACACTCTGCTGAGAAAATTCTGTGCAATAAAAGCAACTATTTCCATTAATCCATAAATTTTAAAATTATTCTGTACATTCTTCAACCTTTTCTTGTATTGCAGAGTGAATTTTGGCCATTTTACTACACTGGCAGTTTGCATATTTGACTGATCCTCTTATATTTTTCTATTCTATCAAATTTTGCTAGAAATTCTATTAAAAATATGGAATATTGTCTGATATTTTCTTTGGAAAATAGAGGAAGACATCCTGCAAACTTTTACTGCATTGTGCAATCAGAAGAGGGAAGCTCAAGTTGCTGCTTTTGTGGATTTATTTAATAAAACAAAACTTTTAGAAGTCCTGGATTTGTTCTTGAGAGAATTCAGTGAAAAATGAATTATTGCACAGGAAAAGTAGAACCCAAAATACTGAATTAATGTTGGATCAATATTAATTCCTGGAGTCCCAGTCAGACCTTTCCTAAATAAAAAAAAACACCAAATCTGTCTTATTTAGGAATTCCACAGCAACTATTGCAGTTTTTAAATTGTTTCTATTTAAAAATGAGGAGCTGAAATGATTTTTCTGGTACCATTTTATGGCCATGATGAATGCCCCAGCCCTCTGCAGGGAGCATGAATCACTGGAGTTCTCTGAGTTACACACAGCCTTCGGGACAGCTGGAAAATAAAGCTTGGAAATGGCTTTTCCTGGGATTTTTAAAAAATGTGGGTTATGATCTGGAAATATTTGAGTGATTTTTCAATGGCCTGAAGGAAAAAAATGATTAAAAAAAAGGAGTTTTGGGAATGGATCCCATCAGAGCTGCAATGCCTCTGCTTTCCATGGAAAAGGAGCTCCCAAAAGCATTCCTGGAGCTCCTTGAAGTGGTTTTGAATTCTGGTGTGTGGCCTTTGGTTCTCCTGGGTGGATCCTGGATCCAGGGGAAACGACCTGGGAGAGCCAGGGCTCAGCCTGGAGCAGCTCCTGCCAGGGTCCCAGGCAGATTCCAGCTGGGAAGCACATCTGGATGGAGCTCCCAGCTGCAGCCAGCCCTGAACTGCTGGGCTTCAGTCATGGGGGTCTGGGTCAGCTCATCCTGGCCAGGCACTGGGCAAAATGGGGATTGCCTTCCCTGGAATTCCAAAAAAATGGGGATTGCCTTCCCTGGAATTCCAAAAAAATGGGAATTGCCTTCCAGAAATGGGGATTGCCTTCCCTGGAATTCCAAAAAAATGGGAATTGCCTTCCAGAAATGGGGATTGCCTTCCCTGGAATTCCAAAAAAATGGGAATTGCCTTCCAGAAATGGGGATTGCCTTCCCTGGAATTCCAAAAAAATGGGAATTGCCTTCCAGAAATGGAGATTGCCTTCCCTGGAATTCCACAATGGGAATTGCCTTCCAGAAATGGGGAGTGCCTTCCTTGGAATTCCAAAATGGGAATTGCCTTCCAAAAATGGAGATTGCCTTCCCTGGAATTCCAAAACGGGAATTGCCTTCCAGAAATGGGGATTGCCTTCCCTGGAATTCCAAAAAAATGGGAATTGCCTTCCAGAAATGGGGATTGCCTTCCCTGGAATTCCACAATGGGAATTGCCTTCCAAAAATGGAGATTGCCTTCTTTGGAATTCCAAAATGGGAATTGCCTTCCCTGGAATTCCACAATGGGAATTGCCTTCCAAAAATGGGAATTTCCATCCTTGGAATACCAAAATGGGAATTCTCTTCCCTGGAATTCAAAAATAGGAATTTTCTTCCCTGGAATTCAAAAATAGGAATTTCCTTCCTTGGAACACAAAAATGGGAATTCCCTTCCCTGGAATTCCAGAGTGGGAATTTCCTTCCCAAGTGCAGCTCACAGACAGGGGATGAAGGGGAAGGTGAAGCCTTCAAATCAAGGCTTGAAAATGGAACTTCAGGCAGTGCCAGCATCACCTTTTGGTCCCCCTGGTGTGGAAAAAAGAGCTTTAGTTCCACCCAGAATTCCCAAAGCAGGAGCACGACTGGGGCTGGGTGTCACCTTTTGAATCCAGCACCTTTATTTTACTGGAGACTTTGGAATTTCCTTCCACCAAAATCAAAGACTCAGATTTTTGGGATTTTCTTCCAACTAAATCAAGGACTTGGAATTTTGGGATTTCCTTCCACCTAAATCATACAAGGACACTGATTTTTGGGATTTCTGTCCACTTGAATAATATTAAGACTTTCTGTCAAGGACTTAATTTTTAGGGATTTATGCTCTGGCCAAGAAATCAGAATATGAAATGTGTTGGAAGCATCAGGTGAGGATTTTCTTCCAGCTGTGCCCCTTTTGGGATAGTTTGATGTCTCCAAAAGTCAATCCAATGTTTACATTTAACTTCAGTCCCATGAATTTCATTGTTGATTTGCTCGTTAAGATTTTAAATATATTTGAATATTCAGGTAGTTCTTCAGTTACTACATTTAAAAATATTCTATTACATAAGAGGAAATAGCTGAGATTTGCTTCTTGTTTTAAAATCTGCTTGAATATCTTCCTAAAACTCCCTAAAAATATTATTTCATTCTTATTTGTCATCCATTTTCAGGGAAACATCTGTTTGGAGATTCAGGATGATTTGTGTTTCTGATATGCAGGAAATTTTTAAAGAAGTCTTGGTCTGGAAATTCTAATTTTTGGCAAGAATTTATTAATAAGGATTTAAACTTCAGGGGAGTTTCATGGATAAGGTTGAGGGAATTAAGAATTAAGGTATTTGCTGGAGGAAATTTTTAATTAATCCTTCACTTGGACAGTAACAGAGTGGAGAAAATGTAATTATTTCTTTAGCACCTTAATTTTATGTAGTGATTGCCTGGATTTATGAATGAGAACCCACTTGGAATAAATCATGAGTAGAAAACTGATAGCTGATGTACTTCCAGCATTGTGACTTTTTCATTTCTGCTTTACCTTTTATTTTTTTGCTGCTTTTCCTTTTATTTTTTTCCCAGACTCTGACTTAAACATCCAATCCCAACGCAACAAAAACTTCATTTATTGTCGCTGCTTGAAAAATCCCAACCCTGCAAGCTTATTTCTGACAAGAAATGATTTCTAAAAGCACAGAGTAACTGAAATTATGTTTTTTTCCTTGTTTTTAGTGGTCTTATGCCCTGGAGAAGCCCAACACTGGCAGCATTTTTGCCATTTCCTGGTCAATCGATGGCACCCAGCTGGCAGGAGCCTGTGGGAATGGCCAGGTCATCTTTGCCCACGTGGTGGAGCAGCACTGGGAGTGGCAAAACTTCCAAATTACCTTAATGAAGAGAAGAACCATGAAGGTAAAATCCTCTTCCAAATTACCTTAATCAGGAGAAGAACCATGAAGGAAAAATCCTCTTCCAAATTACCTTAATCAGGAGAAGAACCATGAAGGAAAAATCCCCTCAGAGCTGGGCAGCCCCATCACAGAGCTTCTTTTAATGGAAAATGGGAATTTGGGATTGAGTTTGTGTTCCCAGACATTGACTCACAAGGTTTCTTCTCTGGGATAATCAAGATTTCCATCCTTCCACATTTTCCAAATGACACTTTTGGGGCTTTTCAGCATCGAGTTCCTAAATCCCTCATGAGACCCTTCAATGGTTTTGGGTTTGGAGTTGGGAAGAGTTGGAGCAGCAGCAGGGCTGGATTTGGGGCTGGGGCCGTGGGTGGGTGCTGTGAGTCAGTGTCTGGGAACACACAGCACAAATCAGCTCAAAATTCCCAACTTTTCCCCTCATTCCCAGACATCGACTCGTTCCAGATGCACTTGGGAATGATCTCCAGGGGTTTGAATTCTCTTTTTGAATATGCAGAGAGTGAGGAAGTGTAGCTAACCCTGACTCATTTTTAATTTCCATTCTTTTACAGTGATTTTATTCCTATATGTTATGTAGGAAAATCCTACAAAATCCTACAAAAATCTTGCAGCTGGATTTTTTTTTTCCCTGAGTATTACAATGGCAAAGTTAATTAGTGATGCTGTGGTGGGCATAGCAATTAACATGTCCTTGGAAATGGTTTCCAGGCTCTTGGAATAATTGAGGTCAGTCCATGGTTTGCAGTTGGTGCATAATGGAGAACATCAGAAGGAAGTTACCACCCTCAGAACGGTGACATCTTCAAAACAAACCCCAGACCCCACAAAAAACAGGAAACTTTTTTGTTTAAGGTCCCCCTCTTGGATTTTTAGCTCCTTAAAATCTCTGAGCTGAAAAATCTCTGTTGATTTGAGGCAAATTCTGGTTTTCTTGAGCAAATTTTAAGCAGAATAACAAAACCACAGCCTGCTCGCCCAGCCCGTCTCCTGAATTTCCTGTGCTTCCAGCTGTGGAATGAGAAAAATTCCAGAGCTCTGCAGCATCTTCATCCCAGTCCTGGATCTTGCTGGATTGTTTGGATGAAGTGTTTATTTAAATCACACATATTTGAATTGATTTAAATATCAATGAAATAAACCTTGATGTGTTCATTTCAAATACTCAATTTTATCAACTGCTGAACAATCTTCAAATGGGAATTTTCAGACCTCCTCTGGTTAAAAATATAACCAAACTCAAAATTAAAAAAAATCATAATTAAATAATCTATTTATTAACGAAACTTTACACCATTATAAAAACAAATTTTAAAATAAAGGCATAAATATACATATTAATTATAATTATATTTATACCTTATCTGCTTCAATATATCCAACAAATTTAGCAAATCAAACCAATATTCAGAGTTCAAACATTCCTCCATCTCAGATCATTTTCTGAGCAGGAATATCTCATGAATCCATTTGAATTTCAGCTCTGTTGCTCCTTTCCCTGTGCCAGGTGCACAATGTCATCAACGACGCCGTGGATTTGTTGGAATTCCGGGACAGGGTCATCAAAGCCTCCCTGAGTTATGGATACTTGGTGGTCTCCACCTCCCTGCAGTGCTACGTGTTCTCGTGAGTACAGCACATTCCCTGCCTCACTTGCTCTGCAAAAGCAGCAGGAACTTCATTGGAAGCACAAAAATTCATTTATTTAATTTTTTTTAAAATTTTACTTTTAATTAGTTGATATATTCAATGGAGTATCTCAGTAAATGCTGGTGCAGATCATTGTACAAGAGTCAGAAATATTTAAAATGTTTTAGAAATAAAATATATAAACATAATTTTGCACATTTTTCCTGCAGTGTTAGATATTTTCATGAGTAAAGCAAATTCCCTGCCTCACTTGGTCTGCAAAAGCAGCAGGAACTTCATTGGAGGCACAAGAATTCATTTATTTAATGGTTTTTTTATTTTACTTTTAATTAGTTGATATATTCAATGGAATATCTCAGGGAATGCTAGTGCAGATCATTGTATCAGGGTCAGAAATATTTAAAATGTTTTAGAAATAAAATATATAAACATAATTTTGCACCTTTTTCCTGCAGTGTTAGATATTTTCATGAGTAAAGCAAATTCTCTTCCTCAGGTTGTTTGGAAAAGCAGCGGGAACTTCATTGGAAGCACAAGAATTCATTTATTTAATGATTTTTTAATTTTACTTTTAATTAGTTAATATATTCAATGGAATATCTCAGTGAATGCTGGTGCAGATCATTGTACAAGAGTCAGAAATATTTAAAGTGTTTTAGAAATAAAATATATGAACATAATTTTGCACCTTTTTCCTGCAGTGTTAGATATTTTCATGAGTAAAGCAAATTCCCTGCCTCACTTGGTCTGCAAAAGCAGCAGGAACTTCATTGGAGGCACAAGAATTCATTTATTTAATGGTTTTTTAATTTTACTTTTAATTAGTTGATATATTCAGTGGAATATCTCAGTGAATGCTGGTGCAGATCATTGTACAAGAGTCAGAAATATTTAAAATGTTTTAGAAATAAAATATATAAACAAAATTTTGCACATTTTTCCTGCAGTGTTAGATATTTTCATGAGTAAAGCAAATTCTCTTCCTCAGGTTGTTTGGAGAAGCAGCGGGAACATCATTGGAAGCACAAGAATTCATTTATTTAATGGTTTTTTAATTTTACTTTTAATTAGTTGATATATTCAATGGAATATCTCAGTAAATGCTGGTGCAGATCATTGTACAAGAGTCAGAAATATTTAAAATGTTTTAGAAATAAAATATATAAACATAATTTTGCACATTTTTCCTGCAGTGTTAGATATTTTCATGAGTAAAGCAAATTCCCTGCCTCACTTGGTCTGCAAAAGCAGCAGGAACTTCATTGGAGGCACAAGAATTCATTTATTTAATGGTTTTTTAATTTTACTTTTAATTAGTTGATATATTCAATGGAATATCTCAGTGAATGCTGGTGCAGATCATTGTACAAGAGTCAGAAATATTTAAAATGTTTTAGAAATAAAATATATAAACATAATTTTGCACATTTTTCCTGCAGTGTTAGATATTTTCATGAGTAAAGCAAATTCTCTTCCTCAGGTTGTTTGGAGAAGCAACGGGAACTTCATTGGAAGCACAAGAATTCATTTATTTAATTTTTTTTAAATTTTACTTTTAATTAGTTGATATATTCAGTGGAATATCTCAGTGAGTGCTAGTGCAGATCATTGTACAAGAGTCAGAAATATTTAAAGGGTTTTAGAAATAAAATAAAAATAAAATAAAATATATTAACGTAATTTTGCACATTTTTCCTGCAATGTTACTTATTCTTGTGAATAAAGCAAATTCCTCTTCCTCAGGTTGTTTGGAAAAGTGGCAGAAACTCCATTGGAAGCACAAGAATTCATTTGGTTTAATTTTTTTTTTTTTTAATTTTACTTTTAATTAATTGATACATTCAATGGAATATCTCAGTGCAGATCATTGTATAAGGTCAGAAATATTTAAAATGTTTTAGAAATAAATTAAAAATAAAATATATAAACATAATGTTGTACCTTTTTCCTGCAGTGTTAGATATTCTCCTGAGTAAAGCAAATTCCTCTTCCTCAGGTTGTTTGGAAAAGTGGCAGGAACTTCATTGGAAGCACAAGAATTAATTTATTTTAAAATATTTTTTATTTATTTGTTTTAAAAAAATATTTTTAATTAATTGAAATATTCCATGGAATATCTGCTCAGTGAATGCTGGTGCAGATCAATGTAAAACAGTCAGAAATATTTTTAAATATTTTAGGAATAAAATAATCCATATAAATATAATTTTGGTAATTTTTCCCTGCAGTGTTATGTATTTTTGTGAGTAAAACAAATTCCTCTTTCTCACATTGTTTGGAAAAGAGTGGCAGAAACTTCATTGGAAGCATGAGGATTAAATTTTTTTTTTTTTTTTTTTTTTTAATTTTAAATTAATTGCAATATTCAATGGAATATCTGCTCAGTGAATGCTGGTGCAGATCATGATAAAAGAGTCAGAAATATTTAAAATATTTTAGAAATAAAATAATCCATATAAACATTGCTGATTTTTCCTTGCAGTGTTATGTATTTTTATAAACTTTAATGCTGATTTTTTATATTTGCAGGACAAGGAACTGGAACACTCCATTGATTTTTGACCTGAAGGAAGGAACTGTGAGTTTGATTCTCCAAGCAGAAAGGTGCCTGACTGCTTAAAATGCTCATTATCAACAGAATGTAACTATTAAATAAATAAATTTAATTATTTATTATATGTATCATAAATAAACTTATTATCTATATTATAAATAAGTATCTGTATTTATTATATTTATAATGATTTTTTTTTAATATAAGTATATAATGAACAGAATAAGCTCAAATTGAAATATCAGAAATAAACAAAAAATACCCAGGTAAAATCATAAATATTTGACTAATAAATATTTCTCCTGGAAAAAATAATACATTCATCCCAAACTCTTCTATCCAGAACTTCCAGAATATCTTGAAAATGTAAAGCTTGGAGTGCTGCAAGCTGGAAGAACAGCTGCTGATATTAATGACTTCCCCATGGTGGAAAATACCTTTTTTTCTATCATTTACTGATTTATTTCTTTGTTGTTGGGTTTTTTTTTTTTCCTTTTCTTTAGGCATTTTCTTCTGGTGGATGGTGCAGGACTTTATTTATATTCCTATGAAGGCAGATTGATTTCCTCTCCCAAGTACCCAGGCCTGAGGACAGATGTTCTGAGTGCCCTGACAGTGTCCCTGAGCTGTGACACCCTGGCCCTGAGGGACAAGGCTGATGAGAAGGGTAAAGCCTGCTTGATTCACCATCAAAACTCAGATATTCACCACAAAAATGAATTTAACTAGTGGGGCTTGCTTAAAATTCATTTAAAACTTCCAGAGAATGGTTTGGCTCTGAATTTCCATTGATATATTCCAATATTCCAGTTGATCCATGGAATATTTACAGGAAATAATTGAATAAGGTTTTACTCCCTGATGGGATTTTTTAATTTTCTCTCTTTCTGAACATTCCCATTGGTGAAATTGTGGGTTAAGATGGAGTCAGGCTGATGTTGGAAATGTGGATTTATTTAAATTATGGAGGCAGGCTTTTATGACATTTGGTGTCATTTCTGGAAAGCCCCAGAGACAGGAAGTGAAAAATAGGGATAAGAAGTGAAAATTCAGTTTTTTGTAAGATTTTGTTTTCACCATCATGTGAAAATCTCTGGTAAAACTCACATGGAATATTTTATCCACTTGCACTGAATTACACTCAGAAAAGAATGGAATCCCTAGAAAAATCCTTTAAGAACTTCTGCTTTTATTGATAAAGTATATCATTATTTTTCTTCAGTTATCTACATCTTTGAAGCTTTATCTGGGAAGCCACTGGGGGATGGCAAACCTCTGACCCACAAGGTAAAGGGAAGGCTTTAATGTCTTTATTTCACTCAGAAATTAAGAATCACTAATGGTTTTCCTCAATAATGGGACTAAAAACACATGAAAAGATTTAAAATCTTAAGAGCAATGAGCTTTTCAGCTGACTTCTAATGCTTTGTGTTGTCTTCAGAATTTTTTTAATCTGTGTGAAATTTAGTTTATAAAATCACAGAATCATGGAATGGGTTAGGTGGGAAAGGACTTTAAAATAATCTTAATTTTAACCCCATGGAATGATTTATTCCACAGAGAAATCACACACAAAATGTTTTTCCAACCCAATTTATCCAAGAATTTTGGGGCCTTGTTTTTAGGAAAAAAATCAATTTGAATGTCCAAAATAAAAATCAGAGCTTCTCTTTTATCTTTTCAGACAGAGATTGTGGAGATTGCTTTGGACCAGAAAGGACTGACAAGTGAGAGAAAAATTGCTTTTATTGATAAGAACAGAGATCTTTTCATCACCTCGGTGAAAAGGTTTGGGAAAGAGCAGAAGATTGTCAAAATAGGTGAGAAAAATTCAAATTGGTGCTTGGGAAGGTGCTGGGAGGGAAATAAATTTGTATTTAATGCAAGAGACAACATTTTGCTTAACGAATAGTGAAATTGAATTTGGAAAAAAAGTCTTTGGCTTTTATATGATAGAGGTAGAAAAAATTTCAGCAAATTTCACCAAAATTCTGTTGATTTTTCTATCATTTCCATCCAAAGCAGCTTTTAAAATGCTACAAAACTGGAGTTAAAACCTTAAAAAAGCAACCAAAAATGCTGAATAACCACTTTGTTCTAATTCCCTTTCTTTTGAAGTTTCTCCTGGAAATATCTTATTTCTTTCTTTATCTGTTTATTGATTTATTCTCATGATTTGTTGTCTGTAAATGAAGGGACCATGGTGCAGAGTTTGGCGTGGAATGACAGCTGCAACATCCTCTGTGGCATCCAGGACTGCAGGTTCACAGTCTGGTACTACCCCAACACGGTCTACGTGGATAAAGACCTTCTCCCAAAAACCCTCTATGAAAAAGATGCCAGGTAAGAAATCCTTCCTCATCCAAATAGGATTTATTTTAATTCTTCCCCTCATTTCTTAGCAAATTGCGCTCAGGAGAAGTAAAAGCTGGCCTTGCAACTTGGAAAATCCTTGAGAATTGAGGAAAAAGGGGTTTGTAAGGAGAATTACAAAGTTGAGGGTTGAAATGATGATGCAGGGTTGGAAAGCAGAGCAACATCTTGAGGTAAAAGCAAAATTTGAATTTTTTTCTCATAAAATTTTACCTCAGGTTTTGTAAAAAAAACCCAGAAAAGATTTGTTCCGATGACGTCGGCGATTCAAAGTAGCAAAACACCGGGCCACAAATAATCAATCTTAAATCCTTTCCCTATAAAAACAACTAAATCCTTGTGGGAATCTACAAAATCAGAGGGTTTTGGGAAAGCTGCAAAAGGCAGGCCTCAGAGACAGCAGAACTGTGATTAGAGCTGAGCAGTGCCATGAGATTGGTCAGCAGAAAAATGATTTAACAAGTAGAAAAGCAAGGACAAGTAGAACAATGGCCTATTAATACTTGTCTAGGATAACTTCCTAAGCTGCAGAAAAGTTTATCTAGCAAGATATTAGGAAGTTTGAAGCTTAATAATGGAGCTCTGTGCATTGTGTTTTAAGGCTTAGGAGCAGGCATTGTGTTCTAAATAAGCAGGCATTGTTTAACCAAAGGTAGGTGTGCTTATAGGGGTTGGATGGAATCACTGTCAATATGCTTCTGCTTTGAGGGACTGGTCAAAAAGGTTATAAAGTAAGTTGTAACATTAAGTTCTTGGTCTGCTGCCTGGGATGTGAGCTGCTGGCATCTTCCCATTGTCATAGCCATGGAATGAGAGTGATGCTGAAAAATCCAACAGCTCAAGGCACGTTCCACAGCAGCCCCGTCCCGTTTGTGGTTTGTACAGAGCCCCCAGCCAGTGACAATGTGATAATCCTGACTTCTTTTCCTTCCTGGGGCAGTGAGTTCAGCAGGAGCGGGCAGATCGTGAGCTTTGTGGGCAGCCAGGTGACCATCAGGAGGGCAGATGGCTCCCTGGTGCACCTGCACATCTCGCCCTACGCCGCCATCCTGCACGGCCACGTCAGCTCCTCCCGCTGGCAGGACGGGCTCAGGCTCTGCAGGTTTGTCAAGGTACGCCTCCTTTTGGGACTGTTCACAGCCATTTCCTGGGTTTGGGTGTCCTTCAGCACTGACCTCTCCATGTCAAGTGGTACAGCTCCTTTCCAGCCTGCCTTGGCGCTCGGTTCTGTCCCTCGTGTCCTGAATTCCAGGACATCATCATTCCATAAGTTCCGTGATAAATAATAATTCTTGGTTTTAGCCACACCACAATCCAGCTGGATTGAACACAGCTGCTCACAGAACAGTTCTAAACTTAATTTTTTTTTAAAGTTTTTAAACTCCAAATCTGGGCCTTAATATATAACCTTAGACCTATAAGACCTTCAACCTTTAACTTTAAGGTCTGGGCCTTAATATAACCAATGAAAAATGACATTTCCACAATTCCCTGTTAATTTCCGTATTTTATTTCACTTCTTTTTATTTTTTTTCCTTTCCCATTGCTTTCTTTTGTATTTATTTAGACAACAGCAACAGATGAGGTGAGTGTGGTAGTTTATGAAACAACAAAATCCCTTCAAACCTTCCTTCCCATTTATTCCTAGAGAATTTAGTACCTTAAATGTGTATTTCCGATATTTGTGTAACTAATTATTAAATTAATGCACATCCAGATAATTTGGGTTGCATAAGTAGAATTAATTGTAACAGAATCTTTATTTGCACCTGATTTAAGCATCCAAGTCAGGATATTTTGATTCTGGCAGTCCAGGTAGAGAGAAGAAAGTATTTCCAATCAGGAATAACAAAATGAGTCTTTTTTTTGAGGGGAAAAAAAGCAACAAGAAACAACTTGGAACCATCAAAAAAATAATTTCATCTCCTGGATAATTTCAGGCTGAGCTTTTTCAGCATTTTATCACCTGATTCTCTAAATAAAAGGGAATTGGGAAGAGAATGTGACAAAGATTTTAGGAGCATTTGATTCTCTGAACAATCTTAATTTTCCCAAATTCTGGGCTTACTGCAGGAGGGTTTGTCCTGAGTGATGGAAAAGTCAGTTGGGAAATATGGGAATGTGTTTAGAGCACCCTCAGTGCAGCTGCTCATTCTGATTCCAGTCAAGAGTGATCCTTTTGAAGTCTTTATTTCCAGATTTGTTACTGAGCACACTCAACAAAATTCTCCTTAATTCCTGGACCAAAAGTCCAAAATTGCATTTTTCCTGTCACAATAGAGTTTTAGATGTGGTAGCTTAAACTATATTGAAATGTGGTTTATTAGTGTGTCTTTGTCATAATGTTGTCACTTGAAAATCCATCAAAATGTCATTTAGGGTCTTCCTAGATTCTGAGCTCATGGGGTTTCCTCAAGGTTGTGTAAAATACCCCAAAAAACCCTCACAGAAACAATAAAAGTAATATATACAATAATAATACAAATAAAATAGTAAAAAAGTAATATATACAAATATAAATATTGAATAAATAAATAAATATGTCTGTGATTATGAATTTGTAAATAAATAAAATATAAATATGTAATTTAAAGTAATATATACAATAATAATTAAAAGGTGTAATATTATTATTACCATGATGTTTTTCTAATTCCTAGTTCTGAGAAATAATTCATCGTTTCCTAATCAGAGACTTTAGAGCCCAGTGCCATAAATGACACACAGAGAAATGTAATATCACACATCATTTTTAAGCCTTGTGCAGTTGCTTTGAGGAGTCATTTGCAGCACGACCATGAACATTTGAAGGTTTCCCAGTTGTTTTTGTTTTGAATTTCAGGACCAGACGCTGTGGGCTTGTTTGGCTGCCATGGCAGTGGCCCACAAGGACATGAGCACGGCTGAGATTGCCTATGCAGCCATTGGTGAGGTGAGCAGGCCCAGGTAGAAATGGAATTAAATCCCAGTGACATCCTGGAGAGCCAGGCTGCTGAGTGAATGACTGTCCCTGCTGTCCCCTCCTGAGCAGATTGACAAGGTGCAGTACATCAACTCCATCAAGGAGCTGCCCTCCAAGGAGTCCAGGCTGGCTCACATGCTGCTCTTCAGTGGGAACTGCCAGGAGGCTGAAACCCTCCTGCTCCAGGCTGGCCTGGTTTACCAAGCCATCCAAATCAACATTAACCTTTACAACTGGGAAAGGTAGGAGTTGTTTGCCATTAAAGTAAGTTTTCCTAATTATTTCCATCAGTTGTTTTATTGCTGACTCATTTCTTATCTTGTAATCACCCACGACTTCAAAAAAAGCTAATTAAATCATAGCCTAAAAACCCAGCAGTTTTGTGTTTAGAAAATACAAATATTTGGTGAGAAAAGCCCAAAATATTCCTGGAAACATTTTGAAATAACATTTTGCTTTCTCATCCCTGCTAGCACAGAGGAGCCCTCAGTGATGCCCCAGACTGGCTGTGGAATTTGGGCTGCTTGGAAATGTCTTGCTGCTAAAAATAAAATTGTGGCTACCCAGACTCCCAGCATTGTGTAGGTGGAGAAAATATGGATTAAGGCTGAGAAAACAAAGGAGGAATTTCTCATTTAAACAAAACCCCCACGTTCTGTTTTGGGACAGGATCCTCTGAGTTGTTTACTCCTGATTTCTCTGCTGTTCCATTGATACTTTCAGGCAAAAGGTTGATTTTCCCCCACAGATCTGTAATTTTGCTTTGTTATGAAGCTGTGTCAGGGGAGGTTCAAGCTGGATATTAGGAAAAGAATATTCTTTTATTCTATCATCTGAAAATGCTCCGTAGATCAAATATCAGTGGTTTTAAACCATTGAGAAGAAACCAAGTGTGAGGAATGAATTAAACTAATCCAGTGTCTGACCTTTTCCACCTACACAATATTTATAAATATTCTAAATCATGAATGTGTATTGTGAGCGTTCAGAACCTACCTCTGACTAGAAACAAGTTATTAAATATTCTTATTTTCATGCTAAACTCTGAAATATTCTGCATTTCCTTGAAATGAAAAGCCTCCTGGGCTCCAATTAATGATGTGATGAGGTTGGCAGTGGGAATGATTGTTGGGTTTGGTTCATCCCTGGCTACTTTGAACCTCCTGATGCTAATGTGGGGTTGGATTTGGGATCTCTGCCCTCAGCCTCAGAGTTTCTGGGTGATTGTGGTGGTGCCAGAGCATTTCCCCAGCCCTTTCCTGCTCTCTTGCAGAGCCCTGGAGCTGGCAGTGAAGCACAGGACACACGTGGACACGGTCCTGGCTTACAGACGGAAATTCCTGGAGGATTTTGGGAAAAAAGAAACCAACCAAAGGTTTTTGCAGTATGCAGAAGGTGTAAGTGTCCCTCAGGGTTGTTCCTGCTGGAGGCTGGGGTGGGTTTGCACCTCAGTTTTCCTTCTGTGGCTCAAATGTGAACAGAAATGTGGAATTTTTACAGGTTTTGGCCTAATATTGGCCAGGAATAGCTGGGCATGGGTTTTATTTGAAGATTCACAATATATATATTTAATACCTGGTAAAGATCACACAAGGGAAGGCACAGTTGTTTTCTATAAACAGGGAGTTAAACTTCACCATGGCTCAACAAGTCTCTTAAATATTTCCAACATTTTCTGTGGCATTTTATGGATAGTAGCAGTAACAAACTTTGAAGGAATCTGGGTATTTATCAACTGCAAACCATGCTGACTTTAAATACCATCAACAGTTCAATATACATTCATTGGAAACCCTCTGCATCCCCAGGAAATCAATTTCTCAGTGTTTCACACATCCTGAGGGCTGAGGGCACATCCTGGAGTTCAGCAGCTGCATCTTGGATCCCACTGGAATATTTCCACACAGGAGAGGCACAATTCCCTCCTGTCCTTCCTGCCTCTCCCCTCCTTGTTCCTCAGCATTCTGAGGGAGGAATGATCCAGAGCACCTTTCCTTTGGTGGAATCCTTTTATCCCCTGCAGCTGAAGGGTCAGGGAAGGCCTGGGCTGGGAGTTCCCTCCTTCCATGGACACCTGGAATAAAGCTGGATTTCTAATGGAAGGCATTAGCTCTTAGCACTTGAAGGATTCTCATTTCCTGAACAAAATCAGCCCCTAACAAACCATTCCACAGTAATTTACCTGGAGAATACAGCACAGGCTCCAGGCATTTCTGTCCTGCAGCTCTGTGTGCTCTGTAAAACCCATTACAGAGCAAAAATCTCAGAAATTCCCTGATGCTTCTGGTGGACATTGGAGATAATCCTGATTTTCTGCAATTCCTGGAGGAAGCTGTAGGTTCCATCAGGATTCCTAAGGAGCTCCACCTTGGCAGTGACAAGGTGTGAGCAGGATGATTTTTCAGCTTACTCAGTCTTGAAAATGGGAGATTTTGAAGCTTTCTAAAATTTGATTTGGAAATTTGGAGATTTTCTTGAAATTTGACTTTCTCCCTCAGGAGATTTCTGGAGGGATCCTTTTCCACATCCAGGTGCTGGAGGCCTTTGCTGGATCTGTGAATAGGAGGGATCCACATAATGTGAATTTTAAGCTGTAATTAAATTCCTCGTGCAACCTGTCAGACTCATAAAGCACAATCAGAAAGAAACTGATAAGAAAAGCAAGATTTTGTGCTGCTGTTCCTCCTCCAGGATAAAAAAGGGTCTCAGTTTCCCTCTCACAACATAAAACCTCTTCAGGCTTGAATAAGGAGTTTTTCCCTCTGTTTTCTGCAGCCAGGCAGGATCTAAAATTGTGTTTATTTTCCATGGCAGGTTCTCAATAATTATACATATCTGAGTATGCTGGGCCCAGTCAGTGCCTCCAGAACTGAGGTGTTGTTATTACATTTTCACCTGAGAATGTGGGTGTTTAATTTCACTTTCCCTCTTAGAGAATCTCCCCTGTTATTCCATTGCCTAATTCCAGAGGGAAATTCCCTGTGCAGTCCTTGAAATTCTTCTCCCATGCCCCCTTTGCCAGTGTTAATTCTCCAGGTATAAACTGAACTGCACAGTGACATTTTTGGGTGTGTTTTTATGCTCATCAGATGCACCATGATGCATTTTTTATTTCGTTTTCAAGCGTTTTTTGGGGAAGAAACACCTTTTCTACCCACATTTGTGTTGGGTGCTGTGTGCATTGCCTGGGGTTTCACTGCCACAAGCACAGCCAGAAAATGCCAGTTCTCTGCAGCTGGAGGAATGCCAGGGCTAAAACTGAGCCCTTTCTTGGTGCAGAAGGGCAGGTTCAAGCAGGAATCTGATTGCTCTTGGAGCAGATAACTGGTTTAATATCCTATCAGCTCTTGGAGGAGACATCACTCCTGAATTAATGGGGCAGGGCTAAATTTTCAGGATCAGGACACTGATGTCCTGCTCCTGAATTAGAAGCAGGTTATTTTTGTGTTTTATTGCCAGACACAATGAGCTTTATTAAAATAGCCCAGGTTTGGTTTATTTTAAAGGCAAAGCTCAGTTAGAACTCAGCTGTGCCTTCAGATCTTGCAGGAGTTTGGGTACCCAGCACTTGATAATTGTATTTTTAAATGGAATACCTGACCTGGCTCTCTCTGATGTTGAGCTCTCTGTGTTTCATTTTTCTCTTCTTGCAGCTGGAAGTGGATTGGAATAAAATCAAAGCCAAAATCGAGATGGAAATTGCTAAAGAGAGAGAACGAGCAGCAGCCAGTGCTGCAGGGAGGAGCAGTGTGACTGTGCAGCAATAATTCACATTTTGGGCACCTTCAAAGTGCTGCTTCAATATTTGGTACTGCTTTGTTGTAAAAAAAAATCCACAGCAAACATTCTGTGGGTCACAGGAGAGGGGATTTCTGTGGATTTCAATCCTTGGGTGGCACACAGGATTAATTATTTCCTTTCCCTTTGAGCTGGGTTTATATTCTGGTTCCAGTGCTGACTCCATGTATGAGAACAAAGGGAATTAACAGTTGCTCTCTTAGTGATTTTAAATTTTCATTGCCATTAATATTCTTTGACCTGGGTTGCCTCTACTGAAATCACAATTTAAGGCCCAAGCTGAGCAGTTTGGTCATTGCTGCAGACTTGTTTCAATTGCCCCAAAACAAATTTAGCAAACTGGAAGTGCTGAAAATGAAAAGAAAAAAAAAAAAGGGAGCTTGAGCCTCTCAAGTACAAATATTTCCCTCACAGTTGTGGGAATCATATTTGTTAGTGAGTTCTTTAATAGATGATTTCAGATCATTTCAGCTACTCAGGTTTGTCACTGAGCAAAACATTCAGCAGTAAAAGGATTTTTTTTTTGTTTAAAGTACTTTGGAATGTGCATTCAGGGTTGTTGGAAGTAACAAACAGCATTTGTAGCATCTGATGTGTAAAATTGACAAGGATATTTAAAATAAGAGAATATTTCATGTCTTTTTTCTGCCCAAAGCACTTGATTTGTAATTTTTTTTGAAATTTATATTATTTCATCAAGATACATTTTTCTTTGTTTCACACCCAAAACTGGCTTCATTTTCTTCATGTTATAAATATATTTCCAGTTTATTTCTCACTGACAAGGTTTATTATGTATCTTTGAAATGTTACCAGCAAAATGTTAAATATCTGTACAAACAGCAAATTTGTAAATCATTGTGTGACCCTTTCTTGCACAGTTCATCAGTTTCTTAATAAAACCAAATCAAAGTGGAGATTTTTAATGTACCTGAGAGCTGCTGCATGTGGGGATCTCCACTGAGTGCTGAAAAAAGAGCATTTGGGGTGTTTTAATTCCATTTGGAGGGGATGGGAGAAGTGTTTAATTCCATTTTTTATCACACACATCCAGTCCTGAGCATCCTGGTGTTAAAGAGAAAACAAAGCAAAATATTTTGGAAAATCACTTTTATTCCAGGGTTCTAAATAGAGTTGTGACCCTGGGTGTGAAATGTGAATTTCAGGATATTCTCAGGAGGAAATGTTCCTCTGTGCCTTTGGTGGCGTTGTGGCAGGGAGTTCAGGGAATGTCATTCCAAGGGAAGTGCCATCCATCCATGCCAGGGGAGCTTGGAGCTGAATTTTCTGAGGTTTCCAAAGTTTTGCATTGTATTTTTACCTGTTTCCAGTTATTTCAGTATTAAGTGAAAATAAATAGCAGAAGGATACAGATGTTTCAGGTACATTTTGGTTACATTATTGCCCAGAACAAGAAATTCTTTTAAAACCCTCTTTTAGAAAGAAATACCTCTTATTTAATTACTGACTACTTGATTTAAACCATCATAAACCAATTTAAGAAACAGAAATCAATTAACATGATTAAAATTCAGTTGTTCAGGTGCTGCTGTGATGGATCAATAATCAAAAATAACCCAAATTTTGTCGTGGCAGGGTGGGAGTTGAGTTCACTCACTTCATTTAACCTTGGCCACAGTAAATCCTCTCTGGTTACAGAAAGGGAGGTTGAAAAATGCATCTTTAGGTGAAAAATAAAGTCCTCAAGTGAGGCAAAAGTAAAAGCTCAGGTGGGTGTTTAAAACCCTACTGCATATTTGTAATAGTTCAGAGGGAAAATTAAAAATAGCTTTTGTTTTCTGGTTTTTAAGGCAATGACACTTTGAGATCTGGATTGGTCTGTGGGATTTTACCCTTTGGGACTGGAGCAGGAGGAAGGTTTGAATCATCTGACATGAAAATTTGATTTTACAGATTATGTGGAACTATTTCCTGCAGAAAATCTGGTGATTGTTGCCTGATTCACTTCAGAACAGTCACAAGTATAAATGAGCAGCTGTGGAAAAGCCTGAAGCTTTCTAAAATCTAATTCTGAAATGTTACCAGGTATTTATAGAAATACAAAGTTTGTATCACCCACAGCTGGGGGCAGGCTGGAGAGAAGCAATTCACTATTTTTATATTAGAGATATGGTTTTTATATTGGCTTTTACATGTTTTTATTAAACATTTTAAGACCTCCATTTCTTTATTTTGATGATAACAGAGATGAGATTTTACTCTGCAGGGGGTGGGGAAGAGCCAGGGAGAAAAATGGATTTTATGAATTGATCACATGTGAGAATCTCTATTTCCAAAGTTTGTTTCTATTGATCCACATCAGTCACGGGTTGCCTTGTGCTATAAAATTTCCAGTACTGGAATTTAACCTTTTCATTTTAGTTCAGGTGCCTTTGCCCTCCTGTAAAAGTTTGGGAAAACAGGATGGGCTGGTCAGGGAAAGAGAGGGACGAGCCTGCACAGAGCTTGGTTGTACAAAACAATAAAATATTTCATTATTTCTGGGTTTTTCATGAAGGGTCTGCAAGAATGATCTTACTTCATGAAAAGAAATGACTGTGCTAGTTGGAGCCCTGCAGTCTTGAAAATCTAATCTGTGTTTTAAATAAATAGGTTTATTTATTTATGCAGGTTTGCTTTGCCATTAGACACCTGCAAAAGAGGGAAGGGAAGGGAAGGGAAGGGAAGGGAAGGGAAGGGAAGGGAAGGGAAGGGAAGGGAAGGGAAGGGAAGGGAAGGGAAGGGAAGGGAAGGGAAGGGAAGGGAAGGGAAGGGAAGGGAAGGGAAGGGAAGGGAAGGGAAGGGAAGGGAAGGGAAGGGAAGGGAAGGGAAGGGAAGGGAAGGGAAGGGAAGGGAAGGGAAGGGAAGGGAAGGGAAGGGAAGGGAAGGGAAGGGAAGGGAAGGGAAGGGAAGGGAAGGGAAGGGAAGGGAAGGGAAGGGGAAAGGTGCTCGTGGCTGCTGCTCCTGCACTGAGCACATCTTCAGCTCTGAGTGATAAAGTCAAGCTAGGACAGGAAAATAGAAGGTATTTAATGCAAGCTTTGTGCACCGAGCAGTTCCATGTCAGAGAGCCGGGCTGAGCTGGGCTGGTGCTGCAGGAAGCATTCAGGAGTGAAGGAGGCACTCCCGGCTCCGTCAGGGTCATGGAGGAGTTGCCAGCTGTGGCAGCAGCTGTGACATTCCTCTCCCTTGGAGCAGGAGGGCTCCCAGCTCCCGCAGTGAGCCGGAGCAGGAGGTGCTGATATTTCGTTTGCAGGTTCTGGAGGGGTTCCCTCCTTCCCCTGCTGCCCTGGCCAGGGGCACAGCCTGGTCCTGCTGTCCCAAAGGCTCCTTCTGGCACCCGTGGGGTCCGCATCACCCCGTCGTGTCCACACAGCAAAATCCCACAGCGAGCCATCCCAGAATTCTCGGGGAACGCGAGCCGGGGTGAGGGCAGCGGGGAGTGCTGAACGGAACGGCAGCCAGGGCTTCCCATCGCTCCGTGTGCTTGCGCTGGAGGTGATGTCCCCAAGTCACCTTCCTCCCTTCCAGGGCTATGCCGTGTCCCCGTGAGGCACCCTGGTGTCCTGCCGGCTGTCCCAGCGGCTCCGGGCAGCGTGTCCCACTGCTCCATGGTCCCCAGGAATCCCGCCGGTCCCTTTGCAGAGCCCAGCCTGTCGCCCTGCGCTGTGGAGCATTCCCGGGGCTCCTCACTGTCCCACCAGAGAGCGCGGCTGGATCCTGCCCTGCATCCTCCCGCGACACCTGGGGCTGTCCGCTGTCCCTCCCGGGGATCCGGACGAGGACGAGGATGAGGACGAGGACGATCCATCCCGCAGGTCCCGCCGATCCATCGGTGCGGTGCCCGCGGGCCCGGCCGGGGCGCTCAGCCCCGCATCCCCGCGGCCGCGCCCCGCTCCGCGGGCGGGCAGCGCTGCGCCTCCTCGTAGCTGGGCAGGTGCTTCACCTCCTCGTAGCTGGGCAGGTGCGGCAGCTCCAGGCCCGTGCGGGGTGCCGGGGGCCCGGCGGTGCCCGCGGAGGCCGGCGCGGGGCGCGGGGCGCGGCGGGGCGCGGGGCGCGGCCGGCGGGGCGCGGGGCAGGCGCGGCGGCGGAGCGCGCAGCCCGCGGCCAGCAGCGCCAGCAGCACCAGCAGCGCCGCCAGCCTCCGCGCCAGCCACCGCGCCCGCGGCACCCACGGCGGCCCCGCCACGGCCCCCGGAGCCGCCGCGACCCCCGGCCCGGCGCAGCCGTCCCGGCCGCAGCGGCCGCCCGCCATCCCCGCTGCGCGCCCCGCCGCCCGCCCGCAGCGCCGCGCTTTATCCGCGCCCGCTGATGGGGCTCGGGCCGCATCAAATATTGATGGGGCCATTTGGCCGCCCTGCTCAGCCTAATGGGGCCGGGGCACGCCGCCAGGCGCGGCTCAGCCCGGGGGCAGCGGCGGGATGGCCCCGCCAGAGTCACGGCTGAGCTGAGCCCGGGTGACAGGGACAGGCTGCGCGTGAGGACACCGGGACAGCGGGACCCAGCACGGGGAGGGACCCAGGGATGTGGGGATGAGTGGTACCAAGGATGGGAGGGTGAAGCTGAGCACGCAGGGATGAGCCAAGGACACAGGGACGTGTGGCTCCTCAGGATGTGGGGATGGGCAGTGCCCGAGCTCGTGGGATAAACCCAAGGGCGCAGGGATGAGCAGAACCCACGGACATCAGGGGAAGTGACACCTGAGCCAGGAACAACTCAGGGTGCAGAGCTCAGCACGGATTTTGCAGCTTAAGAAGGGAGGCAGTGGCAGTGGCAGAGCAGGCACTGACAGACTGGGGCCGGGAACCTGGGCAGGCACAGTGAGAGCTTCTTTCTTCACTTTTGCTGGGCTCTACTCCTGCCACTAAGGTTTCACAGGTCCCTGTGTCACCCAGTGGTGTCCCAACCCACTCCCAGGAGCACAGCCCCTCATCTCTGTGGTTTGCTGATTACCTTCATCCTAACTGCAAAGCTCCAGCAAAAGGGAGAGGACAGGGAGCTCTCATCACGGAAAAACTGACTAACATCAAAGTGAGTAACGTGGCAAAAGCTGACCAGACCTTTTCTGCTTGGTTTCCTCTGGGGTGACCCTGCCAGATCTGATAGGCAGCTGCTGACCCACCTACGTGAGCCTCACGTGGGGTAAATTCCTTCCCTTTGTCCTCTTCCCCCTCCTGGTGATGATGTCACGGCTGATAGCTGCAAGCCATCCCCCTGCTGTCACCCCCACTTTTGGCTAATTGTATTTGTGACACTTTTTGGAGTGCTCAGGGACAAAAATGAGGGGAAAAATTCTCAGCTGTGATGCGGAGTTTCAGGAAGGAGGTGGTGGTGGTGCTGGGCTTCTGGCAAACCAGGAGAAATTGATGTTTCTTTCTGGATTTCAGGGGTTTGTTCTGCATCTGTGTCCTCATTCTGGGGACATTTCCCCCCGCAGAAGGGAGCAGGGGCTGGGAGAGGAGGGCAGGAGGTGCCAGCAGTGGGTGCAGCCCCACAGCTTTAGGAGCTGCTGCCTCACACAGAGGTGCCTTTGCTCTGGGGGCTCATCCCTGCCCATGACCAGCAGGATCTGGGATGCTCTGAGGAGCTCCAGCAGCAGCTCCAGGGCCCACACTCCCTGCAGAGCTGGCAATAACTGAGGGGGTGTTTGGGAGGCAAACTGGGAGCAAACAGGAGGTGCCTGGGGCAGCCTGCCTGGCTGTTAATAGAGCTCAGCCTTTAACAGCATCTCTGCTCTGCCGGGCTCCCATGAAATATTAAAGCCTGTTGATAGCTGGTCAAAGCCAGCCTTTAGGCTGGGCCTGTGTGCCTTGAGCTGGGCTTTGCTGCTCAGCCTGCAGCAGGGGCTCGGGAGCAGCTCCGTGTCCCACCACACAAGGAAAATTGTGGCTGGGGTGAGCAGGCACAGGAAGGAATGAGAATTCCAGTCCTGGAAAGCAGCTGTGCTCTGCAGCAGCCCCAGCTCAGGAAAATGCAGGAATACAGGCCCAGGAGGAGCCAGGGCCAGAGGATTCATCCTGGGGGGGCTGCACCCTCTGTGGGTTTGGGGGATTTGGGGAAGTGCAGCTGCCTCATTTTGGGAATCTGTGGAGTGGGAGTGTGGTGGCAGGTGGGGATCTTTGATTCCATCAGGATTCCATCAGGATTCCATCAGGATCCCGTGGACAGAGACACCTTCCACTAGAGCAGGTTGCTCCCAGCTCCATCCAAGCTGGAATTTCTCTGTCCCCAAGCCCAGCAGAGCACTGGAGCAGGAGCAGGAGTCGTGGGCAGGAATAAACTCCTCATGAGTGGCCACATCCTGCCTCCCCCATCCCAAAATCTGCGTGAAACCCTCTCTGAGGCTCCCTGGAGCCGGGTCAAACCCGGAGCTGCCGTGCTGTTTCTGGGAAGGAGCTTTCGAGCGGATTTTCTCCAGTTTTGCAGGGGATGGACAACTATTGATCCTGCAAATGACCCCTGCAGAAACCCATCGATCCTTTGGAGCAGCAGATCATTAAGGCTCGGCTTCCAGACCTCTCAGGTGGTGCCAAAGTGCTGACACAGCACAAGAACCAATTGATGGTGTCATTGTCCCTGGGACCTCTGGCATTTGGGGAGCTCCAAACTCTTCCCCGTGGGAAGCTGCTCCATGAAATGCTCTTGGCACAGAGATGCTTCACATCTGAATTTCCCTTGATGTGTTTTTCCCCCAGATATGGGAAAACTGCTCAGGAAAAAATGTCAGGATGACCTGAGGTTCGTTTTTTGGGAAGACTGTGAAAGCCTCACGTGTTTGGTGGCTGGAAAAGCCCCATGGATTGATGGAGGGAAGCACAGCTTTGGGTGTGGGTAGGACAAGCCCAGCACTCTCAGCTTCAATGATATTTTAGTATCTGAGAGATCCAAACCTTGTGACAATTGAGGCTTTTACGGGAATTGTGGAGCAAATGGCTGCTGCACTGGAGGTTGGACAGGAAATCCGTGGCTGCCACATCCCTGGAAGTGTCCAAGGCCAGCCTGGAGTGCCCTGGGATGGTGGGAGCTGTCCCTGCCCATGGCAGGGTGGAATGGGATGAGCTTTAAGGTCCCTTCCCAGCAAAACCATTCCAGGATTCCATGAAAATCAAACACAGTCTGGTGGGCACCTCCTCCAAGGCCAGAATAATCCTTAAATCCTTCTTAACAGAACAAAATATTCCTAATATTCCTGTAAAGCTCCCAGGGCAGCTCCTAAGGAAGCCCATCCAGCAGCAGGAGCTCGGAGCAGGGCTCAGGGGCAGCTCTGGGCTGCTGGAATCAAACCCCAGAGCTGAGCTCCAGTGCCTCCCCCTTCCCAGGCACATCTGTAACTGCAATAAGGCCCAAAACCGAGGAGATGACTCTGCAAATGTAAAAAACTCCACCAGCCATTACCTCACAGCTCAGAAATCTCCTCTGCCAGCAAATATTTGCTGTTGGACTGTTTAAAACCCAGGGAAAGTGAGAGAGAGAGGCTGAAACCCTCCTGGACAGCCCCGACTCCTTCCCAGGCTGTTAACAAGTTTGGGTGTCCTCCAGAAATGAAATGTGTTTTCTGTCATAAATCAGTCAGATCGAAGAAATAAATAAAATCCATTCATTGCTGTCTATTCTGTATTTATTTCTGTATTTTATGTATAAAATATTCATTTATTTAACACAACTTTCTTTTCTCCAATAAATAAAAGATGGAAATGTGAGGGCAGTGATATTGATAGCAATGGATTTTCAGGCTTCCAGCTTGCATGTAACACCCCAAATATTCTTCTTTCTTCCTTCTGCTGCACAGGAGCCTTAGAAAGGTTGGCCTAGACTGGTTTTCCCTTTGCAATAATTCCTCATAATTAGGATTTTAATCCCTTGACTCCACGGGAAGGCTCCCACTCATGGAGTGACTTTGGCTGAGGCTTTTACAGGTACAGATAGCGAGCAGCTCTTCCTCTTCCTGCAAGGGATGTTTTGCTGTTTTCCCTTGGAACCAAATGATCCTAACCCCTAGAAGTGATTCCAGGTGAAGCCCTGACCCCACACCATCCCCGTGGAATCCCTGAGTGCCCACCCAGGGCTGGACACAGAAACCCTGAAATATCCCAAAAGGCCCTAAAGACAGTTTAGATGGAGGGATCCCCGTGTCGGTCTGGAACCACCAAAACCTTTTTCCACGCTGAAATCCTTTGTGTTTTCCAGGGAGCAGCGTTTTTCCTGGTTAGTCACCCTCGTTCTCCGGAGGCTGCCGCGATCCAGGCACGCCGTGATTTCACCCCGCTGTTATTCACAGCTCAGCCCCAAAGCTCAGCCTCGTCCTATTCCCGGAGGTTAAATATAGCAGCGGATTCTTTCCCAGCCCTGCCGCTCTCCCA
This sequence comes from Haemorhous mexicanus, assembly GCF_027477595.1. NCBI lineage: Eukaryota > Metazoa > Chordata > Aves > Passeriformes > Fringillidae > Haemorhous > Haemorhous mexicanus. The sequence goes on from NC_082350.1 coordinate 24,952,275, forward strand.
CACGGCTCTCATGAGTCAGGAGCAGCAATTCCCGGCGGGATGATCCCGCCCCGGCTGCCCTGGAGCATCCCGAGCCGCGGGAGGTGAGAGGGTGGGGCTGGCAGAGCCCGGGCTGCGCCGCCCGGGATGCTCCCCGGCCGCTCCTCCGGGAATTCCCGCTGATCCCAGGAATTCCAGGTGATCCCAGCAACTCCAGGTGATCCCGCCTGCTTCCCGGCCCTTCCTCCGGGAATTCCAGGTGATCCCAGCAATGCCAGGTGATCCCAGTTTACCTGGCTGCATCCCGGCTGCTTCCCGGCCATTCCTCCAGCAATTCCAGGTGATCCCAGCTGGTGATTCCTGGCCCTTCCACCGGGAATTCCAGGTGATCCCAGCTGCTTCCTGGCCACTCCACCAGCAATTCCCAGTGATCCCAGTTCTCCTACCTGCATCCCGGCTGCTTCCCAGTCATTTCTCCAGGAATTCCAGGTGATCCCAGTTTTCCTGGAGGTCACTCTGACTGCATCCCAGCTGCTTCCCTGCTGTCCCACACGTCCCAGGAATTTCAGGGATCCCAGTTTTTGTGGATGTCACCCTGGCTGCTCCCTGCTGTCCCACACATCCCAGGAATTTCAGGGATCCCAGTTTTTTGGGGTCGGTAGAGTGGGGCAATGCCCCAGGGCAGGGAGTGAGCACCAAACCCTTTCCCATTTCCCCCTCGTTCCCCCTTCCTTCTGAAGAGATTTCATTTTTACCAAACTCAACGTTTCCCACCCCAGTTTGTCCGCAGGAGCCTGAATTCCCTGGATTCCCTGTGCAGCCAGAGACTTTTCCTGGGGGAAAATCCAACACCCCCAGATGAGGCTGCTCAGGGCAGCACCCAGGCAGGAGGCTGTTAAAAAACGGGAATAAAGGGAGGAAAAGGTGGGGAAACCGGGGAGGAAACCCTTCCAGCTGCTTTTCCAGGAGTGAGGCAGGCCCGGGGCTGTGTGCTCCACAGGGAAGATCCTCAGGGAACGACTCAGATGCGAGGATGCTGAGGATGCTGAGGGGGCAGGAGAGCTTTGACCCCGCTATTTTTACTCCCCTCAAACAACCGTGTCAGCCCTGGAGGCGGCGTGGAAAACAGGGAAAAGCTCTGGAATGGTCCCTCCTGGACGCAGCCCAGCCCCTGGGGGTGCTGCTGGCGCTGCCGTGTCCCTTTTGGGCAGCACAGACGGGTGGGATGGCTGGAGAAGGGAAATGTTCCCTGCTGGAGATGAGGTGGGAGGCTCCCCAGAGCCCCGGGAGCGTCCAGCCCGGGCTTCCTGCTCGGGCTGCTCCACTCAGAGACATTCCAACCCTGGAAATGGGGCTGGAAACCGGGGAAATGACAGCTGGGGACACTCAGGGGTGGCCCTGGAGCTGCCCAGGCTGGGGGGATGCTGAGCTCAGGCACAGGGGGAGAAGGGGCTGCAGAGCTGGGCTGGGGGTGGGTGATGGCCTCAGAGCCTCCTGCTCCCCACAAACCCACCAAAACGCCAAAAACAGCAAATGATAAATACTGTGCAGTGACTGAGCCCAAAAAATAGCAAATGATAAATACTGTGCAGTGAGTGAGCCCAAAAAATAGCAAATAATAAATACTGTGCAGTGAGTGAGCCCAAAAAATAGCAAATAATAAATAGTGTGCAGTGACTGAGCCCAAAACCCAGCAAATGATAAATACTGTGCAGTGAGTGAGCCCAAAAACCAGCAAACAATAAATACTGTGCAGTGACTGAGCCCAGCACTCTGAGCTCTGACCCTCCAGAACATCCTTCTCCCTCCCTGGGCTGCTCCAGGGTTCCAACAAAACATTTGGTGCAATTCCTGTCACCGTTTGGGGCTCCAGGATGACACAGCCTGGAGCAGAATGGGGTAAAATCAGTGAATATCCAGCAAAACTCCCTGGCACCATCCCCAGAGCCAGGCTGTGCCTGCAGGAGCTGCAGGGACACAATTTGGGCTCTTTCAGCCCAAAGGAGATGTTGGATTCTTGGAATGATAATTTTTGATATCATTGTTTCTCATCATTCTTGCTTATCATTAATAATACATTTATTATTGCTAATGTGATTGGTTTATTTAAATGATATTTCCAATAAAATTAATATTTACATTATTAAGTCAATTTATTCTTGTTGCTTTTGTTTCTAACGCGATCCACGATTCGGGAGGGATCCGGGGCCATCCCCATCCATCCCGGGGAGCTGTTGCCATCTGCAGGCGGCTCCGGGACAGATCCCTGTGGATACTGGGGAGGGAATCCCCGCGAACTGGTGAGACTGGGAGAGAGCGGCCGGGGCAGGGTTTGGCATCCCGGAGCACCCGGGAGAAAAAATCCCGCAGTTGGACCCCGTTATCCCAAACCCTGCAGCATCCCGGCTGTCCCAGCAGCAGCAGTGTTCATTATATAGATTGTTATTGTGTGTTATTTTATTTATTTCTGTTTATTTATTTTTATTTCTATTTATTTATTTTTAGTTCTTTATTTGTTCCATCATTATGTTATTTTATTTATTTATTTATTTTATTTATTATATGCTATTACATGTTGTTTATTTCTTTTAGTTCTTTATTTGTTTTGCTATTATTTTATTTATTACATGTTATTGTATGTTGTTTATTTCTTTATTGTTTGTTTGTCAATTTATTTAGTTTGTTTATTCAAGTTTTCTTTATTTTATTTATCATATATATTGTTGTAAGGCTATCTCTATATCCATTAAAATATTTGTGTTAGATACACACATTCGATGATTTTAGAATTATTTAATGGGAGTGTCTAATGGAAATATTCCAACAGATCACCCCTAATGCCACAGGCTGGGGCTGTGACTGTCCCCTGAGCTGGCACTGCTGGGGCTCCCCCAGCCCTGGGGCACCTCTGGGCTCCTCACAAGGACCTGGAGGGGCTGGAGCGTGTCCAGGGAAGGGAATGGGGCTGGGAAGGGGCTGGAGAATCCCGAGGGAGCTGGGAAGGGGCTGAGCCTGGAGAAAAGGGGGATCAGGGGGGACCTTGTGGCTCTGCACAGCTCCTGCCAGGAGGGGACAGCCGGGGGGATTTGGGATCTTATCCCAGGAACAGGGACAGGAGGAGAGGGAGCAGCCTCAGGCTGGGCCAGAGAGAGTTTAGGTTGGATACTGGGAAAATTCCTGCCTGGAAGGGGTGTCAGCCCTGGCAGGGTGGAACCCCATCCCTGGAGGGGCCCTGGGGAGGTGGCACTTGGGGACATGGTCAGTGTGGCCTGGGCAGAGCTGGGAATGCTTGGGCTGGACGCGCTTAAAAACCAGAGAGTGATTTTCTGGTGCTGGATTAATGACTGATACAAACATTAATTTTCTGATGCTGTATTAATGACTGATACAAACATTAATTTTCTGGTGCTGTATTAATGACTGATACCAATATTAATTTTCTGATGCTGTATTAATGACTGATACCAATATTAATTTTCTGATGCTGTAATAATGACTGATACAAACATTAATTTTCTGATGCTGTATTAATGACTGATACAAATATTAATTTTCTGGTGCTGTATTAATGACTGATACAAACATTAATTTTCTGATGCTGTATTAATGACTGATACCAATATTAATTTTCTGATGCTGTATTAATGACTGATACAAACATTAATTTTCTGGTGCTGTATTAATGACTGATACCAATACTGATTTTCTGATGCTGGCATTAACAGTTTCTCGATTCTCTCCCAGGCAAACAGGAGCATTAATTCCATCCTCGAGCTGGGTACAAAGGGCTCTGTGTGAACCCTGCGGTGAAATCTCCATTTCCTGACAAGAGGGTCCCAGTGCACAGCTGGGCAGACAATGCCAGCCCTCACTGCCAGCCTGGCACGGGAATTCCGCAGGGAATTGCAGCACGGAGCCCTCGGGGCTTCCTGCAGCACGCAGGCAATAGCTGCTCTTTCACTGCATTCACATTGAAATTCCTTTAAAAATGGGAATCCCTGGAAGAGCTGAACGATCCATCCTAGTGAAAAGAGAGAAAGAGATGGGACCAGAAAAACAGGGGAATCCAGGAATTTGCAGCAATTTTTTGGTACCTCTTTCTTATTTTCTGTTTACTGCTCTGGTAAATGCATTAATTGCTCAAATAGTACCCAAAAGTGAACGGATAGCCCCTAAAAGTAGCAATAATAACAGTAATAGTAATAGTAATAATAACAATAATAGTAATAGTAATAATAATAGTAATAGTAATAATAATAGTAATAGTAATAATAAAAATAATAGTAATAGTAATAATAGTAGAAGAAAGTGAAGATTAACAGAAGAAGGAGAAGGAGGAGGAAAAGAAGGAGAAGGAGGAAAAGAAGGAGAAGGAGGAAAAGAAGAAGAGGAGGAAAAGAAGATTCAAAGAAAGAGGAAGAAGAGGAAGAAAGAAGGAAGAAGAAAAGGAAGGAAGAGAAAAAGAAGGAAAAGAAAAGGGAGAAGAAGAAGTGTCATGAAATCCTGTGCTGAAAAACCTCTGGAAAACCCAGATCCAATCTGCCAGGGAAGAAGGAAGGATGTCTCTTCTCACCTTAGGTACTCCTGCTACCCTCCACAGTCCTGCTTCAGGCTCTGGATTCTGGGATTTCTCCCCGTTTTTGATGAATGTGGGGCTCAGGGGATGGAGCTGCAGACCCAGAGGGGCTGCGGGAGGCTGACACTGCCCTGGGTGCCCCAGAGCCCGGCGTTTAGGTGACAAACCTAAAAACCCCGCCTGGCACCTCAGGCTGTGCATCCCAGCCCCTGCAGGGATGCTCGGCCGGGAGCAGCAGGAATTCCCCGGAGCTGCAGCCTGCACCAGCTTCCTTCTGCACACACAGGCTGGGGAAGGGCCAGCAAAGCTCAAATCCCTCCCTGTCCTTGGAAAAAAAACTGATTTATGGTCGGAGACATCGCAGCCTCCCTCAGCAGCACGGGACTCCGGGCAAACCGGGAAGGGTTGTTCATGGAAACTGGGATGGATCAGACCCCCGGAGGAAAACTGGGAATTGGGGTTTCTCCGAGGAAAACTGGGAATTGGGGTTTGTCAGAGGAAAACTGGGAATTGGGGTTTGTCAGAGGAAAACTGGCAAGTGGGGTTTGTCAGAGGAAAACTGGGAATTGGGGTTTCTCCGAGGAAAACTGGGAATTGGGGTTTGTCAGAGGAAAACTGGGAACTGGGGTTTGTCAGAGGAAAACTGGGAAATGGGGTTTCTCCGAGGAAAACTGGGAATTGGGGTTTCTCCGAGGAAAACTGGGAGTTGGAGAGGTTTGGGCTGAGCAGACCCCGGGCTGGGGCTGCCCCGGGCTGTGACAGCTCACGGGATGTTTATGGCATCACCCTCGGCCTGGGGCCGCCTGGAAAAGCTGGAAAAGGATGGCTCGGCCACGCTTGGGAAGCTCCCAGCAGCATCCCAGGGATGGAGCTGGGGAAACAAACCCCCCAGGGTAACCCCACCTTCCCCTCCTCCCTCTCCCCTGGCTTTCCTTTCCTTTCCTTTCCTTTTTCATTCTCCGTCCTGGGTGATTGTTTGCTCCCAACTGTCGCTGTGCCATGAACTTTTCCCACTTCCTTCAGTTTGTTCCAGGCTGGATTTGAGAGTTGTTTACAGGGGATTTCCTCCCCTGGCACTCCCACCTCTCCCCAAACCGACCCCTCCGGTCACTTTTCCAGGGTCTCCCATCCGAAGTTGGTTTCTTTTGTCGGGTTTCCCTCAGTTTTCCACCCCCCCTTTGCAGCCCAGCTCGTTCCCGTGAGCTCTGCACACGGAGCTTCCAGTGGAGACGGATTTCCCACAACTGTTTGGTGTCCTGGAGTCCAGAGGGTGGGATTTGGGGCGAGGGGCAGAACTGAGGGGGCTCCGGATCCGGAATATTTCCAGGAGCTGGGAGCTGAGCGCTTGGAAGGCGCGGGGAGCGGCGTTCTGACCGTTCTGTGTTTGCTCAAGCACTCACGTTTGTTTACAGAGATTATTTTCCGTTCTGCTCCGGGCCCTGGGCAGGCACACAAAAGGGTCCCCCAGAGCCCCCTGCACCCAGAGCTGCGCTGGGGGGGCACAGGGGGAGGGGGTGATGCTGAGCTATGGATTGGGGCTGGATCAGCTCTTGGAATGAGGGAAATACCCTAAACCACCCACCCGAGCCGCCCTTTCCAAGGGGCACCAGCCCAGGTGACTCTGGCTGTTTCCAGCCTGGGGTGGGGTGAGGGCTGTGAGGGGCTTTCCTTGTCTGCACCTCCGGAATTCCCCTCTCCCAGGGACTGCGGGGAGGGGCAGGTGGGCGCCCAACACCTCTGGGGCTCCGGGATTTATTGCATTGCTGAGGGGCTCCAGGAGCTTCAAAACGCTTCTGGTTAAGAGGCTTTTATTCCCTTTTTATTCCTTTTTATTCTTTTTTTTTTTTTTTTTTTTTTTTTTTTTTTTGTTACAAAGAAGTCTGAATGCGCTGCAGGTTTGGGCTGGTTTTTTTTTTCTTTCTTTTATTTTAACTTTTTCTTTCCCTCCCCCCCCAAGCAGCTCTGCCAGCAGCCGGCAGATCCTGACGTGTCCACGGCCAGGTTGGACATGGCTTGCTTGGAGCAACCCGATCCATGGAAATTGTCCCTGCCCGTGGCAGGGGGGGTGACACGAGACGAGCTTTGAGGTCCCTTCCCACCCAAACCACTCTGGGATTTCAGCACAATATGTGTAATAACACAAATATCTTAATAACTAACACGGAATGCGCCCAGAATATGAAAATTACGTTTATTTATGAATTACACCGGCCGTGTCTGCACCGACACCCGGGGGGGTGCGACGGACACGGAGCAGCGACAACGAGGGGGACGAGCCGGGGCGTGTCAGGGGCGTGTCAGGGGCGTGTCCGGGGCGTGTCCCGCTGGCCCCGCCCCCCACGCGCGCAGGACGCGGCCGTTCCCGCTCGGTGCCGCTGCGATGTCCGGCCCGGCTCCGGAGCCCGACAGGTGAGCGGGGCCGGGCCGAGCCGGGCCGAGCCGGGCTCGCCGCGCCCCCCGCGCCCCCCGCCCGCCCCCCGCGCCTCCCCGCGGCTGCGCGCCGTCCCCGCCACCCTGCCCGCTCTTGTCGCCTCCCGCTGGCCCCCTGCACCCTCCCGCTGTCCCCCTGCACTCTCCCGCTGTCCCCCTGCCCGTCCCGATGTCCCCCAGCCCGTCCCGCTGTCCCCCAGCTCCGCCCCCCGCATCCTCCCATCCCCCACCCCACCTGCATCCCCGCATCCTCCATCCCCTCCCGGCCCCCCGTTCCCGGGCACCGGCGGGTCCCTGCCGTGCCCAGCCCCTCCCGGTGGCTGCGGGTGCCCCAGCCCGGCCGTGCACCTGCAGCGGGGGCTGCTCCCAGCCCCGGCCGCGCCGCGCATCCGCCGCCGCCGCAGACAAAGCGCGGCTCCCGCTCCGCCCCGGGCTCCCCCCGGCTCCCCCCGGGCTCCCCCCGGCTCCCTCCGCCTCCCCCGGTGCTCCGGTGCTGCCCTGAGCCCGAGCGCGGCTCGTGTTTATCTGCCCGTGCCTTTATCGCGCCGGGGAGCCGCCGTGCGGGTTCCCAATTAATGGTTACAGTTATTAGCGCGCCCGGGCCGCCTGCTCGGCTGCGCTCTTGTTTTGTGTTTGCTCCCTCCTCCCCTCCCCGTTTCTGCGGCGTTTGCCAGCGCGGGAGGAGGGAAATGCAGCTGGAGGGGTTGGAGAGAAGCGATCCCGAGTTTAGCAAGCCAGCACTTGGTGGAAGGGTTGAAGGGTTGCACAAACACTGCCTGGCTCGGCTGCCGGCCCTGGACAGCATCCAGGCTCCCTCCGAACCCTCCAGATAAATACATTTACTCTTTTTTTTTTTCAAGATACAGTTTGGAAGAGCAAACTGTTGTGTAATTTCTTCTGGGGGGAAAGGCTTTCCCACTTCTTCCTGCCCTTGACCCAGAAAGTTTTGCAGCCCCTTTGCCGTGCTTTGCCAGGACCCCCCAGCTGGCATGGCTTCCCCGAGCTCCTCAGGAATCCTCCCTCATTGATTTTCCTGCCTCTGCCATTCCCATTTGTTTCTTTTTCAATTCTGTGGCTGAGTGTGGCCCCCTTGGCGATGCCCACTCATTCCAGGGGCGCTCCAGGAGCTCCCAGGGAGGCCAAAATCAGCCCCCAGAGGTGAGCAGCTCCCCCATCTCAGCTCCACCACCCCCAGCATCCCTGGGATTGCACTGTGACTTCAGAGCTCCAAAGGAAAAGGGCTGGATGCTTCTTCCCTGCCTGCTCCTGCAGCTGCCCCTGGCCAGGGTGGAGGCTCTGGGACATTTCCTGGTGCCACCACGGTGCCCTGAGCTGGATGTCACCTGCTGCTTTATGGTGGCTGCACCCAGGGCCATTCCCTTCCTCAGGGCAGCTTTCCTGGCTGGCTCTGCCTGGCAGGTGTCGTGGAGCTCCTGGAGAAGGTTCCAAGCAGGATTTTAATCCGTGGGTGATACACAGAGCAGGTTTCCCCTTTGCAGGGTGGATGGAGGCTGGAGGCTGCTGTGGGTTTGCCACAGCTGGCTCTGCTGGAGAGCAGAGTTTATCTGGGTCTCCTGCCTGCCCGGGGATTGGTTGGATTGCTCCCAAATCCAGCAGGGTCCTGGTGCTTGGCAGAAGGGGCTGGAAGCAGGAGCTGGTGCCAGTGGGAATTGTGTCCAGGTGTCCCCAGAGGGGCAGCAGGGAGCCAGGGCAGGGCTGATGCTGCAGGAGGTGAATGTTGAACCCCCAGCCCCCATCCCACGGCAGCTCCCGGATTCCCAGGGCTGGGAGCGGTGCCAGGGGAGGGAGCTGGGAATGCTGCCCCTGTGGGAGTGTGGGAAAGGGCTGGCAGAGCTCTCATGTGTGCCTGCTTTTTGTCTTCCAGCGGGGCAGAGTCCCTCTCCTCCGATGAAAAAGGTACAGGGGCTTTGGGAATGGGAATGGGAATTCTGAAACTGGCTTTAAAGACCAGTTGGAAAGTACAGGGATTTGGGGAAATGCCCATCCTTGGGTATGGGAATGGGAATTTTAAAACTGGCTTTAAAAAACAATTGAAAAGGTACACTGATTTTGGGAAATAACCATCCTTTGGAATGGGAATTCTGGAACTGGCTTTAAAAAACAGTTGGAAAGTACAGGGATTTTGGGAAGTGCCCATCCTTAATGGGAATGGGAATTCTATAACTGGCTCTCAAACCTTGGTGTAAACCCTTTGTTTGTGGATTCCTTTGGTGTTTATGCTGGGTTTTGAAATGCCTGTTCTTTTGTTATTTGTTCCCTTTCTCTGAGTGCAGAATTGGCAAGAGAAGAGTTAAATCCCTCCCCAGCTCTCACTCCCTGCCTTTCCCTTGCAGAGGTGACACCCAACGGCATGGAGGGATCGGGATCGGGATCGGGATCAGCTGAGGAGCACCCGGAGGGTGAGCCCACCATGGCTCAGGCATTTCCTCACCCCTGGGGTGGTGTGCCTGCTCCTGCATCCCACATTCCCCCCAGCCACATCCCAGAACACATCCCTGCCTTCCCAGGGCTGGTTTCTCTTCAGATGACGTTTGTAGGAGTCATTAACTGGTTGGTGCCTCCACACGAGTCCCGACTGGTGGGACACACAGCTCCCACCAAGGCTGCTCCCACCTGCCTTGGAAAACCATAATTTGACTGGGATGTGCTGTGGGTGGAGCTCCAAACTGATCCCAGGTTGTGTAAAACGGAAGAATTCAGTATTCTGAGCACCCTTCTCCAGGGCCTGGGCGACCCCAAAGTCTCCCCTGCTCTGGGGTTTGATGCTCTGATGTTTGTCTCTGCCTCAGTAGTTCTTTTTTTTCTGTTCCATTATCTATCTTATCCACACCTCTGGATGGATCCTGGACTCACATTCCACCTGTGCCTGTTTTTAAGGAGAAGCCAGTTCTGAGGACAGCTCCAGCAGCAGCTCAGAAGAGGAGTCAGGTGAGCAGGGCATTGTGATTTATTTACCTGCAATCCGTTTTTTTAAAAACTGATGTTCAGTTTAAACCAGCTGCTTCTCCTGGGTATAACCCCACAGTTATTAGGGAATGCTAGCTCTGATTGCTCTCCCAATAAATTTTTTGGGAGCCAATGATTTTCTGTCAATGATCAAAGGGCAGCAGCGTGGAAGAGGAGTCAGGTTTGCAGAGCGTTATGATTTATTTTTCTGTTTGCTTTTTAAAAACTGATGTTCAATTTAAAGCAGCTGCTTCTCCTGGGTATAACCTCACAGTTCTTAGGGAATGCTAGCTCTGGTTGCTTTCCCAATAAAATTTTGGGATCCAGTGGTTTCCTATCACTGATCAAAGGGCAGCAGCTTGTGCTGCTTTCACCAGGCAGACACAGCACCCCAGACACAATACCCACGGATATTTTTACACCACAGCAGTTTTCCAAACACCAAGAGGCCGTAAATTTCCTCAAAAGTTGGCCACAGAACTGGCCAAACAGGATGGACAGGAAAATAATGAGAGGAAGTGTTTGTTGTCAGTGGGTTTGTGCTTCCATGGGATTTGCTGCCAGACTTGTGCTGGTTTTATGTAACACTGATCTTTACCAATCCCAGCGGATCTCTGGGCAGATGCAGAGGAGAGGGATGGAGGAAGGCTGGCGGAGTGGGGTTTGTTGTGCCTGTTTTCCCCTGCTCAGCAGGAGGAAGGCAGCTGGATGGCAGGAAGGATTCCAGCCAGCAGCTCCATCTCTTTGGACAAGGAGCTGCTGGAGAGCATCCCTAGGAAGTGAGGGGTGGAAAGGAGGAGCTCCCAGAGCAGGGAGTGTTCCTGGGGCTGTTCCAGCCCTGCTGAGCTGGGGGCTGGGACAGCAGGGCTGGGGCACACGGCCAGGGCTGGCTGCTGCCTCCCTGCCTCTCCCAGCCCATGATGATCCCGGGGGGGACTGGGGTTCCAGGATAGCCTGGGACAGCCTCCAGCATCCCTCTGTCCTGGGAGGGAGCTGGGATGGGGAAGCAGCTGATCCTGGCAGCTCTGCCACTGCCCTGCTCCCAAATCAGCCCTCAGGACACCGCCTTTGGCCTGAGGTCTGAGCTCTGCTGGAATTCCATCCTGTTGGGCTCAGCCAGGACAATCCAGGCACTTTCAGATCACTTTGGGGACAAACACCCTGCAGACAATGTGGTGGTGGTTGCTCCTTGGGAAAGCTGTTCCCAGTTTCCATGCTGGGGGCTGAACTTTGTCCTTGGCACCACAAGGCTCATCCCAGGATAAATCTTTTTTTAACCCCTGTGAAAATTCCCAGGAGTTTGGGCAGTTTCGGAGCTTTTGGCAAATTTGTATCCTGATGTTCAGCTTCACCCTCAGGCTGTGCAAAGCCTGCAGGGACTCTCGGGAATGTTCTCCTAAGGTGGATTTAAGCAAATGGAATTGTGGGGTTGTCCTGGGTCAATGTGGGAGCAGAGACCCCCTGGACGTGGAGATATTTACTCCAAACTCCTTTTCCCTAGATGAAGAACACGAGGAGAAGGAATCCCCACCTTACTGCAATGAGTCAGGTAGGAACAGTTCTCCTGAGGGCTTTTTCTTTATTCCTGGCTGTTTAATTACTTGGCTTTTCATGAGCTCATCTTCCTCTTTTCCCGCTAGGAGAGAGCTGCTTGCCGCCCTGTGAGCACTGCAGGAATGAGAATGTAGGTTTGTGGGGAAAGAAACACCCACTTACTTTGCATGGGATCATTTGCAAACTGTAATTCTCCTCTCTCCTCACCTTTTTAAAGATAATTTTTTTTTTTTAATCTCTTTCCAGGACCAGAAGGAGCAAGTGACCCCCAGGAGACATGCTGGAGGACAATTCATGTATGAATTTTTTTAATGTAATGGGTTTGAGTTTGATTGTTCTCATCAAGGTGCTTCAGTCTTTGGGTGGGCAAGCAGCTCATTTGCTGCACAAATGATTTGGATTCCTACTGGGGGTGCACCCAAATCCTTACAAATCACAGTTTAGAGCCTGTGCTGCCTCCAGATCCTGGTCCAAGACAACTCCTGGAGGGTTTTCAGGATGCTGCCTCATCCTGCTGCAGTAATGAGCAGCAGCCCATTTTTATGTGCTTATTTCAGCCTGGCTGCACAGGAGGCATCCTGCCCTGCTTCTCCCTGACTTCAGCCCTGCGTTCCCCCTGGGGTGCAGCACTGTCCCCTCGGTGTGCCCTGGGGAGGCCCCTGGGGGATGTCCCTGCAGGACACACTGCTGGGTGTGGGTGTTACCCACGGGAAACGCTGGACATGCCACCGAGCCCTGCACCGAGAGCAGCTCCCGGCACAGCAGGTTTTATGCAAAACTCTCCTTTCCTTTCGCAAGGGCTGGGTGAGCCCTCAGCCGTTTTTAACAGCCCCGGAGCAGCTGCGGGCTGAGACAAAGCGGGAGGAAGTGCCCGGGGCAGCTCCCGGAGCTGTGGCCGAGCGGGAGCTGTGCCCGGGGCAGCTCCCAGAGCTGTGGCCGAGCGGGAGGGGGTGCCCGGGGCAGCTCCCGGAGCTGTGGCCGAGTGGGAGCTGTGCCCGGGGCATCTCCCGGAGCTGTGGCCGAGCGGGAGCTGTGCCCGGGGCATCTCCTGGAGCTGTGGCCGGGCGGGAGCTGTGCCCGGGGCCATTCCCGGAGCTGTGGCCGAGCGGGAGCTGTGCCCGGGGCATCTCCTGGAGCTGTGGCCGGGCGGGAACTGTGCCCGGGGCCATTCCCGGAGCTGTGGCCGAGCGGGAGCTGTGCCCGGGGCATCTCCTGGAGCTCTGGCCGAGCGGGAGGGGGTGCCCGGGGCATCTCCCGGAGCTGTGGCCGAGCGGGAGCTGTGCCCGGGGCAGCTCCTGGAGCTGTGGCCGAGCGGGAGCTGTGCCCGGGGCCGTTCCTGGAGCTGTGGCCGAGCGGGAGCTGTGCCCGGGGCATCTCCCGGAGCTGTGGCCGAGCGGGAGCTGTGCCCGGGGCAGCTCCCGGAGCTGTGGCCGAGCGGGAGCTGTGCCCGGGGCCGCTCCCGGAGCTGTGGCCGGGCGGGAGCTGTGCCCGGGGCAGCTCCCGGAGCTGTGGCCGGGCGGGAGCTGTGCCCGGGGCAGCTCCCGGAGCTGTGGCCGGGCGGGAGCTGTGCCCGGGGCATCTCCCGGAGCTGTGGCCGAGAGGGAGCTGTGCCCGGGGCCATTCCCGGAGCTGTGGCCGTCTCCTGCAGGGTGCAGCTGGACGCGGAGGGCTCCTACCAGTGCAGCAGCACGGGGCTGATCTTCGAGGTGACGGGCAGGGCCAGGGTCACCTACTCGCTGCTGTCCTGGAGCAAGTACGCCCCGCTGGTGGAGAAGCCGTGGATCGTGGGCGGGCCGCTGTTCGACGTGCGCTGCTCGGCGCCCGGCGCGCTGCGCTCCATCCAGTTCCCGCACTGCCTCTGCCTCGGCGGTGAGTGCGGCGGGGCTGCGCGGGGCACGGCTCGGCGGGGAGGGCAGGAATTGCGGTGGGAATTGTTACCACGGTGTGGTATTGATGTGGTGCTCTGGGTCCCAGGAGCAGGGGAGGGATGAGAATTGACTCTAAGGTCTTAGATGGCTGATGCATTATTGTGTTATATTATATTACATCACCACATTACATCACCATATTATATCATATTATATTATATTATATTATATTATATTATATTATATTATATTATATTATATTATATTATATTATATTATATTATATTATATTATATTATATTATATTATATTATATTATATTATATTATATTATATTATATTATATTATATTATATTATATTATATTATATTATATTATATTATATTATATTATTACATCACCACATTACATTATATTATATTACATTACATTGCATTGCATTGCATTGCATTACATTACATTACATTGCATTATATCATATTTATATTACATTGCATTACATTGCATTATATTATATCATAATTATATTACATTACATTACATATATTACATTATATCATATTTATATTACATTATATTACATCATATTTACATTATATTACATTATAATTACATTGCATTATATTATAATTACATTACATTATATTATAATTGCATCACATTACATTACATTATATTCTAAAACTGTACTAAAAAGAATAGAGAAGATACATCAGAAGGCGAGAACAAGAATGAGGAGGAAAATAAAACCCACTCAGAGAGTCCAGCATAGCTGGCTGGGGTTGGCCATTAATTAAAAACTCATTAATTACTAACAATTCCCAGGGTGGGTAAACAGTTCTCCAAATCACACTCCAGAGCAGCCAAACAGGGAGAAGATGAAGCTTCCCAGGAGAAGAAATCCTGGTGAAGGGATTTTTCATGAAATATCACGGTCACAGATTATATATTAAATATATATAATATATATTACATTATATATATATTATACATTATAGATAATTTTTGACATTATATTTATTATATGTAATTATATATATATAATAATCATTATTATAATTATTATATATAATTGTTATAGCTCCACTCCCTCCAGATTATTATAATTTTGAAATTTAGGGGCTCTCAGGCAAAGATGTGGGAGTAGGAATAACAGTTCTTTATCAGGAGAAGAATAAAAAATAATAGACATCGCTGAGAGAGAAATGGAACTGCAAACAAGTTTCAAAAGGTGGCCTTGCAAATAAGAGTTAGTGCTTTAGAGAAATGGAACTGTGAAAGAGACATTGTAGTGAAAGCCATGAAATGTCATTTTAAACTATTGGCTTTAAAACATTTACAGCCTAGTGTAACAAAAGCTAATACAGCAAAAACATTTATAATATAATTAAAAATAATTAACTTCTAATCATAATAGTGTAAATTATAACATCTATATTATCTCACCCTTCACATAAAACTAAAAATAGAAGTTTTTAAAACACCCATCTCTAAGTAAAAAAAATAAACTTAATCCAGCAACAGTAGTACAGAAAACAAACCCTGACAGAGCCAGAGCAGTCCCTGCCCCCTGTGTGCCAGGGTGGTGGCACAGTCCCATCCCAGGGTGGTGGCACAGTCCCATCCCAGGGGGGCTCAGGGTGGTGGCACAGTCCCATCCCAGGGGGGCTCAGGGTGGTGGCACAGTCCCATCCCAGGGGGGCTCAGCCCTCCTGCAGTGCCAGCTGTGGTTCTGCTGGAGCAGGGATCCTGCACAAGGGGGGAGTTTTCCTCTGCAGCTCCAGGGCTGCTGGAGATGGGCCTGCTCTCCCTCTGGGAATGCAGGGCAGGAGAAAGCTGCTCCTCTGGGAATGCAGTGGGCAAAGGCTGCTGGGCTGTTCCCAGGGCAGATTGGATCCAGGGAGGAATGCTTGGCTCCTCCCCTGGGCAGAGCATCTCCCCATGGGATGGTGGGATTTGATCAGCCCTGCAGGGACACTCACTGGCCATGGACAGAGGATAATTAATAATTAATGGCCCATGGACAGCAGAGATCTCCTGGAGGGAGGGTTGGCTGTGGGAGAGAGAAAGAAAACTGCCCCAGGAACAGAGAGAACTGTCCCAGCTCTGACAGGTGGGGACAGAGCACACAGCCCAGGCATGGCTTGTCACAGGGACACGTGGGGACATCCTGGGGGTGCTGAGCCCAGGCTGTCCCCAGCTGAGCCTGGCTGTCCCCAGCTGAGCCTGGCTGTCCCAGCTGAGCCCAGGCTGTCCCCAGCTGAGCCCAGGCTGTCCCAGCTGAGCCCAGGCTGTCCCCAGCTGAGCCTGGCTGTCCCCACAGGTCACAGGGCTGGCGTGGCTTTCAAGGTGCTGCACATCAAGGGCGGTGGCGCGGCCATCGAGCCCTCGGCCGAGTTCTCGGCGTCGCACGTCAAGTGGGTGGTGAGCTCCCTGTCCCCCGTGGGACCCCTGATCCACAGCCAGGAGCCCCTGCAGTACCACGGGGCTGTCATCCTCTACAAGGCCATCGACGAGCACCCCTCCCTGTCCTTCTGGGTCTACCTGGCCACCAACAACGACTCCTTCATCAAGGTACGGCCCGGGCTGGCAGCTGCCCGAGGGGAGGGGGGGTGGGTGAGGAGTCCTGGTTCCATGGTTTGGTTGGAAGGACCTTAAATTCCATCTCATCCCACTCCTGCATGGGCAGGGACACCGTCCACTGTCCCAGGCTGCTCCAAGCCCCAGTGTTCAGCCTGGCCTTGGGCACTGCCAGGGATCCAGGGGCAGCCACAGCTGCTCTGGGAATCCCATCCCAGCCCCTCCCCCCCCTCCCAGGGAACAATTCCATCCCAATATCCCCTCTAAATCTTCAGTCTTTGAATTTGAAGCCATTCCCCCTTTTTCCTGTCGCTGCATCCCTTGTTAGTTGTCTCTCTCTGAGCTTTTCCATTTCCATTCTTTATCCGAGTCACCTCTCCCAGGTAACAAGAGGAAACAGCCCCAAGTTGTGCCAGAGGAGGTTCAGGTTGGATATTAGGTAAAATTCCTTCAGGAAAAGGGTGGCCAAGCATTAGAACAGGCTGCCTGGGGCAGTGCTGGAGTCCCCAGTGAAAATCTGGGGATTTGGGAAAGCAGCTGACAGAGGATTCATCCACGTGCCACCTCCTCTCCTGCTGCCGAGGGTCACGTCAGAAGTGACCTCTGAGCAGGGCAGAGCGTGTCTGCAGAGGAAGGAGAGGCCATGGGACTAACCCTGGATAGAATTCCAGCTTCAGAAAATTCCTTGCCTTGCCCTGCAGTGGGTTACAAACAGGAGATTGGGTTTGTGGGATCATTCAGGAGCTCTGGCAGGAGCAGGACTTTAATTCACCCTATTACAGCGAGGACAGGGCCAAAACCCTTCCTTTTACTCGGCTTGCAAACTCTCTAACCTCATTTACCCCCGTGGCAGAACAGCTGGAGAGGTTTAGTGATGCTTTTTGAGTGTGGTGGTTATTCCACAGCTTTCTGGGAAGTTTGTGGAGCAGATCAGGAAGTTGTGGAGCTGTTCTGGAAAGCTGGGGCCAGAGACCAGCCCAAGGAGCCACCTGAGCACAGGTGTTAGATGTTAATTCCTTTACTGAAATGAGTTTTAGATGTTCATTCCTTTACTGAAATGAGTGACATTGAAATATTAAGCTTGAAATGGTGTTTTTAAATTTTAGGATATCTCAAAGGCTGTAAAACACTCGAAAAGGAAATTTGTTCAAATTGAAAAGCCCCCTGTATGCCAAAAATTGCTGCAGGAAGGAAAGAAGTACAGACTGATCTGTGAGCCAGAGGCTGAAATAACTCCTGAGGTGAGTCCCTTGCCCAACCCTCACCTCCTGCACTGCAGCTTCCCTGGAAATGTGCCACAACGAGGAACCGTGTGCTTCTTGGAGCCCTGAAATTTTGGGATGAAATCCTGATGCTGAAGTCAACAGCAAAACTCTGGGGAAATTGGAGTTGGGTTCAGATCTCTCCCAACAGCCAGTTGCTTTCTCTTTGTTTATTTTAGATAGATATTTATGTTTATTTTCTGTTTCTGTTGTGCAGGAGATTGAGTTTGTTGATGGCTCACTGCTGAAGCTGAAGAGTTACTTTGAGGTGTATTTGGAGAAGCCTGATGACTTCACCCTGTCCCTGGTGGAGCAGGACTCGGATGAGACTGTCTGGAAAGCCAAGCTGAGGGAGAGTGAGTCCTTGGCAGTGGGGACTGGTCAGGGCTGGGAGGACCTCAGGGCCCACCCAGTGCCACTCCAGGGACACCTTCCACTGTCCCAGGCTGCTCCCAGCCCTGTCCAGCCTGGCCTTGGGCACTTGGCCACAGCTGCTCTGGGCACCCTGTGCCAGGGCCTGCCCACCCTCCCAGGGAATTCCCAGTTCCCAGTCTCCCATCCATCCCTGCCCTCTGGCAGTGGGAGCCATCCCCTGTGTCCTGTCCCTCCATCCCTGGTCAGTTGTCTCTCTCCATCTTTCCTGCAGCTCCTTCAGGCAGTGGAAAGCCCCAGAGAGGTCACCCCAAAGCTTCTCCTGTCCAGGGTGAACAATCCCAGCCCTCCCAGCAGGGCTGCTCCATCCCTCTCCTCATGGAATGGTTTCATTTGGAACTTAAAGACCATTCAGTTCCAACCCTCCTGTATATTACTCCATATATTATCCACAGAATTGCATCATATAATAAACAATTGCATATTATTGCATTATAATGTGCAATCTCTCTTGCCTGTTTGGGCCTGCTGCAGCACATGGAATAAAAGGGGAAAAATCTCCTCCTGTCAAACCCGAGGGGTTGGAATCCCCCCTTTGTGGGTTCCAGCTTTGTGCCTGGGAATTGTTGGAGCTGGGGCCCAGCACTGGGAATCCTCCCTGACATTTCCCTGCTCTGCCCTTGCCAGGGGACTGGATCCACTACGACCAGAACAGGAACGAGCAGAAGAGGAGCACAGGCAGTGAGTGCTGACTCTGCAGGGTGCAGCCCCATTCCCCTCCTGCTCTGGGCACAGGGGACAGCAGTGACACCTCTGCTCCCTCCCCAGGTGTGAAGAGGAGGAAGCCAGCCCTCAGCATCCTGGAGGAAGAGGGGCTCCACAGCAAAAAGCAAAAAACTGGTGGCACTGCAGGTGGGAAGGGACCTGGTTGGGGTTTGGTGTCCTGGGATTGGAACTGAGCTGGGTTTTCAAAGGTTTTTCCCTGTGGGATGGTCCAGGCCTGGGGAGGAGCAGCTGGAAAGGTGTCTGCTGGAAGAGGGGCTGGGGGTGATGGTGGCAGTGGCTGGACATGAGCCAGGGGTGGCCAAGGAGGTCCTGGGGCTGTGACTGTCCCCTGAGCTGGCACTGCTGGGGCTCCCCCTGCCCTGGGGCACTTCTGGGTTCCTCACAAGGACCTGGAGGGGCTGGAGCGTGTCCAGGGAAGGGAATGGGGCTGGGAAAGGGGCTGGAGAATCCTGAGGGAGCTGGGAAGGGGCTGAGCCTGGAGAAAAGGGGGATCAGGGGGGACCTTGTGGCTCTGCACAGCTCCTGACAGGAGGGGACAGCCGGGGGAATTTGGGATCTTATCCCAGGAACAGGGACAGGAGCAGAGGGAATGGCCAGGGCAGGGTCTGGCAGATTTTTGGGAAAATCCAATGTTTTTCAGATGGAGTGGGAGCAAAAAGCTTGACAGACCAACAGCTGCTGGTGATTGCCAAGCTGCTGGACCGGCACTGGAGGGAGATGGCCATCGAGTGTCTCCAGATGGAGATGAAGGACATCGATGACATCCGGGCCATGGAGGACGACGTGACCATGCAGAAACTGCTGGTGCTGAGGAAGTGGAGAGAGAGGGAGCAGGGCCAGGGCACTGCAGAGGCTCTGCAGAGGAGCCTGGGGGAAAAGGCCACCTACGAGATCCTGCAGGCACTGCAAGGTATCAGCTCCTGGGGACTGAGCCCATCCTGACTCAGCTGGGGTTGGGAATTCCATCAGGGAATGTACCTGGGGAAAAGGCCACCTATGAGATCCTGCAGGCACTGCAAGGTATCAGCTCCCAGGGAATGTGAACCCATCCTGACTCAGCTGGGGTTGGGAATTCCATCAGGGAATGTACCAAATCACCACTGCACCGTTTGTTCTGGAGGTCAAACTTGTCTCCTTTCCACTTCCCCAGCAGTGACTTTATTTTTTGTGGTGTTTTTATCCTTCAGGGACTGATACAAAAGGAATATTTTTGCCCTGAGTGTGGAGAGCTCTCCCAGCATGACTGGGTGTCCAAAGCAGTTCTTGGGATTTCCTGGAAGTCCTGAGAGGAGCTGTTTGGGTCTTTACTTCAGGAATGGTTAATTAATGGTTAATTAACACCTTCCCTGATGGAGGACTTGGTTCCATCCCATGTGGGGATGGATTTCCCAAGGGAGCTCCCCCTCCTTTCCGTGGAGTTCTTTTGTTCAGTTCACCTTCTGCAAATCCAAGTTATCCCAGGAGCTGGGAGTTATCCCTGCCCATGGCAGGGGTTGGAATTCAATGACCTTTAAGGTCCTTTCCAACCCAGACCATTCCATAATTTTATGAACTCAGCCTGCCAAGGGGAATTGTCTTCAAAAATTGATTTTTTTTTTTTTTTTTTTGCAAAGGCAAAACTTTGTTCTTTCTCAATTCCTTCACTTGGAACAAAAGGGAATGGCCTCAGGTTGTGCCAGGGGAGGTTCAGACTGGATATTGGGAACAATCCTTCATGGAAAGGGCTGTGGCACAGGCACCTCCCTGGAGGGATCTGTCACAGGTGTGGAGGTGGCACCTGGGGACGTGGAGCTGTGGTGGCCTGGGCAGTGCTGGGGAATGGTTGGACTGGAGGATCCTGGAGGCCTTTTCCAGCCTAATTCCATGGTAAATTCTCTCTGGAAAGAGCCTGGGGATGCAGGAGAGCTCTCCCTCACAGACTCTGTGCCACAGCCTTGTGCTGCCTCAGGGCAGGGCATTTAATACATTTATTTTTCAACTTAAACTTTTAAATCCAGTTTCTCCCAGGTTAAATCTTGCAGGAGCTTCAGAGATCCCACAATCCAGGTGTGTTTTTCCTTTCCCTCAGGTTTCCTGGCTCAGAGCTGAGCCAGCTGGAAGGAGGACGAGGAGGAGGAGGAGGAGGAGGTGGGAGCTTCCCCATCCAACCATTCTGCTCCCCTGGGATCCTGCTGGGGCTCAGGAATGTTCCTGGTGGGAAGTTCAGGCAGGATCCTCCAGAGAAACGTGAATGGAGTTTGGTGTGGGAAGGAGCCACTTCCAAGGCTTTCAGGAGAGGTGGATCCCAGAATTCTGGGCTTCACCCCCAGGGAAAGCCCCTCCAGGAGGGCACAAACACTGGAAGAAGCCACTTGATCTTTTTCATCACCTGGAAAAGATTTTTTATTTCCGTCAGGGAAAAACAGGGAGAAGAATTCCCCTGGAACCTTTCATCCCCTCCCAAACCCACTGAACTGCCAGAATCGTGAGGTGCATTGGATTTCTCATGGATCAGGGAAGAAGAGTCCAAAACTTGTACCAAATTCCTTGGCCTAATCACTGTATCTATGGAATTACTGTTCAGATCCTGTGCATCCAGTCCTCGTTAAGCTGTGGTTCTGCTTCCTGAGATTCCCAAGGATGGGAACACCACTGTGAACTCCAGGCAGCTCGGAATTTCCCCATGGAATTTCTTCTCCCCTCTTTTCTGTATAGCTTGTCTCTGTTTTTTACGTTGTATAATTCTTTTTTTTTTTTTTTTGTATGAGAAACTTTTTATACTTCTTTTTTAGTTTTTTTTTAGACTTGATTTATTCGAACTTGGATAGAATTTAGGTGCTTAAAATGTGAGGAGCTGAAATCCCTGTGCTGCAGGATTGGAAAAAAATGTGGGAAAAATGGAATTTGCAGAAGAGAGGAGTGACCAGATCCAGGATTGTCTTGTTTTTAAGGCTGTGGGATGCTTGGGATCATCTTCCTCTGTGTATGTTTGGGAAAGGAAAACATACTTTTGAAAAACAAGGATTAAACAGGAAAAATTTCCTTTATTTCCATCTGAATTTTGCTTTTTGTTTCAGTTGGATGAAGTGTTGGGAAGTTGTTGATTCCTGGGAAGGGGAAGAGGGTGGAAGTTGTTCCTCAGCCTCTGGAAAAGCTGGAGGTGCCACCAAAGGCATCCAAGGGTTTTTTTTTGGGATGGAAATCCCCAAATCTCCCATCCCATTCGAACCCCTGCCAGGGGCAGGGACACCTTCCCTATCCCAGGTGTTTCCAAGAAGGAAACTTGGATTTTGAAACCAATTACAGGGAGGTGCCTTCCCATGCCAGCAGTGTCCAAAGTGTTCCAAAGGATTCATGGTGGGACAAAAAAATCACCGTGGTTCTGAAGGAAACCTTGGTTTTATTAGGCAATAAATAGAATAAATAGGGAATATCATAAATAAATCATGGGCTAGAATGGAATAGCATCATAAATAAATCAGGGAATAGAATGGAATATCATAAATAAATCCAGGAATATCATCACAAATAAATCAGGGAATAGAATGGAATATCATAAATAAATCCAGGAATATCATCATAAATAAATCAGGGAATAGAATGGAATATCATAAATAAATCCAGGAATATCATCATAAATAAATCAGGGAATAGAATGGAATATCATCGTAAATGAAGAAATATCATCATAAATAATAAATCAGGGATTGTAATAATAAATAAATCAAGGAATATCATAAATAAATCATGAAATAGAATGGAATCTCAAATCAAGGAATATCATAAGTAAATCAGGGAATATAATCACAAATAAATCAAGGAATATCATAAATAAGGGATGTCATCATCAATAAATAACGAAATAGAATGGAATCTCAAATAAATCAAGGAATGCCATAATAAATAAATAATGAAATAAATTGGAATCTCATAAATCAGAATAGAATGGAATATCATCATAAATGAAGGAATATCATCATAAATAATGGAATGGAATGGAATCTCTAATCAAGGAATATCGTCATAAAAATCAGGGAACAGAATGGAATGTCATCCCAAAGAAATCACGGAATGGAATATCCTGAGCTGGAAGGGATCCCCAGGAAAAGGAATGATCAAGAACAGCTCTCAGTTCCTGAGGAATCAGCAGAATAAATGCGGATAAATCAGATTTAGGAACATTTTGGTGCTCAGATGTAGCCTAAATCCCAAAACCCCGGGAATTTAACAAAGCCTAAAAGGCACAACTTGTGGGAATTCCGTGGGCTGCTGGGTGGGTGTTTTGCCCCGGGATGTCCCGGGGTCAGGGGGAGCTGAGGAAGCTCAGCACCCTGGAGATGGTGACGCTGCGGATGCGCAGGGCCTGGAGCATCCCGCAGAGCCGCAGCCGCTCCGGGAACGGCGCCCATCCCAAAGGTCCCGGTGGTCCCAAAGGTCCTGATGGTTCCAGTGATCCCAATCCCAATGATCCCGATGATCCCAATGATCCTGATAATCCCAATGATCCCGATGATCCCAGCGGCGCCTCCGGATCCCGCCCGGTGCTGCTGCCCAGGACCTGCAGGGGGTGAAAATGGCTTAAACCCAAAAATTCCTGGGATTTTCACCCCCTTACTTCCCCCCAGCAGGAGTGGGAAGTAAGGATGGGCCAAAGGGAAAATTCGGGATGGTTAATTTATCATTGAAAGGGAAAAATTTGGGATATTGAATTTATGGTGAATAGAGTGAGGGAAGAATTTGGGATATTTTAATTTGTCATAAATAGAGTGAGGGAAAAATCTGGGATGGTTAATTTATCATTAATAGACTGAGGGAAAAATTGGGATATTTAATTTGTCATAAATAGACTGAGAGAAACATTTGGCATGATTAATTTATCATTAAAAGGGAATATTTGGGGATATTTAATTTATGGTGAATAGAGTGAGGGAAAAATTTGGGATGTTTAAATTATTGTAAATAGAGTGAGAGAGAAATTTGGGATATTTAAATCATCATTAATAGACTGAGGGAAAAATTGGAATATTTAATTTATGGTGATTAGAATGAGGGAAGAATTTGGGATATTTAATTTGTCATAAATAGACTGAGAGAAAAATTCGGGATTAATTTATCATTAATAGAGAAAAATTTGGGATATTGAATTTATGGTGAATAGAGTGAGGGAAGAATTTGGGATATTTTAATTTGTCATAAATAGAGTGAGGGGAAAATTTGGGATGGTTAATTTATCATTAATAGACTGAGGGAAAAATTGGGATATTTAATTTGTCATAAATAGACTGAGAGAAACATTTGGCATGATTAATTTATCATTAAAAGGGAATATTTGGGGATATTTAATTTATGGTGAATAGAGTGAGGGAAAAATTTGGGATGTTTAAATTATTGTAAATAGAGTGAGAGAGAAATTTGGGATATTTAAATCATCATTAATAGACTGAGGGAAAAATTGGAATATTTAATTTATGGTGATTAGAATGAGGGAAGAATTTGGGATATTTAATTTGTCATAAATAGACTGAGAGAAAAATTCGGGATTAATTTATCATTAATAGAGAAAAATTTGGGATATTTAATTTATGGTGAATAGAGTGAGGGAAGAATTTGGGATATTTTAATTTCTCATGAGGGGATATTTAATATTTGGGAAATTTAATTTGTCCTACATCGAGTGAGGGAAAAATTTGGGATATTTATCATGAATAGACTGAGGGAAGAATTGGGGATATTTAATTTATCATGAATAAAGTGAGGGAAGAATTTGGGGTATTTAATTTGCCATAAATAGAGAGAGGGAAAAAATTGGGATGTTTAAATTATTGGAAAAAGAGTGAGAGAGAAATTTGGGATATTTCAATTATCATTAATAGACTGAGGGAAAAATTAGGACATTTAATTTGTTATAAATAGAGTGAGAGAAAAATTTGGGCTATTTATCATGAATGGACTGAGGGAAGAATTGAGGATATTTAATTTATCGTTAATAGACAGAGGGAAAAATTTGGGATATTTAATTTATCATGAATAGAGTGAGGGAAAAATTTGGAGTGTTTAAATTATTGTGAATAGAGTGAGGAAAGAATTTGAGATATTCAATTTAGTTTGAATAGAGTGAGAGAAAAATTTGGGATATTTAATTCATCATTAATAGGGAAAAATGTGTGATATTTAATTTGTCATGAACAGACTGAGGGAAAAATTGGAAATATTTAATTTGTCATTATTAGGGTATGTTTGGAAGTATTTAATGGTATCAAGAACAGACTGAGAAGGAAAATTGAAACATTTAATTATCACAAATAGGGAAATTTTGGAAATATTTAATGATTGCATGAATAGGGTAAAGTTTGAATTCATTATATTGTTATTAAGGCAAATTTTCAAATATTTCATGATAGCAATAAAAGACTCAGGATCAAATTTGAAATACTTAATGACAGCATTAACAGGGTACATTTTGAAATATTTATTTTACCCTGAATAGAGTGAGGGTCAAATTGGAAATATTGAATTGATCATTAATAAGGTAAATTTTGAAATATGTCATGATTGCGTTTGTAGACTGAGGCTAAAATTTGATTTACCAACATTTAATCCATCCTGTGTCACACCTGGTGCACCAGGTCTGTTCGATTTCAATATTTGGAGGAGAAATGGAGGTTGTCCTTCCCTAATTGCTGAATTTTGGGGTCCCTGGGGCAGCAATGCTCACCTCCACCATCCCATCGAGAGCTGCCAGCAGCTGGGGGTCAGGGAGGCTCCTCAGCTGAGCCCTGTAGGCTCTCACGTCCTCAGAAATGCCCTGCATGCATTTTCCCTGGGGAAAAGAAATGAAATGGTCAGGAAATCAGGGGATCTGCTGCTCCTTTAAACACACAACGAGGAAAAGAAGGAGGTTTTTTGGGAAATTTCTATTTACCTCGTCAAAAGTTGATTTTTCCAGGACTGGGCAATTTCCGGGCTGCAAATTGAAGAAAAATTAAGATTTAATGGGGGTGTGGATGATGCATTCCGTGAAACCATGAGGTAAAACTGAAACGTGGTCTGTAATTCCTCTGTGTTTACCCCTGGATCCTCAGCTGTGCAGGCTCTGAGGGTGTTGATCTGGTTCTCAGTGATGTCCTGCAGATCCACCTCCTCAAGGGTGCATTCGAATCCCAGGGTGTTGGATTCCTGGGGTGAAAAGGGAATAAAAAAGGGTCCTTGGCAGCTTCATGGGGCAATTTCTGTATTTTTATACATTTATCTGCAAATAGACACAGTTTGATACACAGATACAATTTCATGTATCTGTGCTCAGATGAACCCCAGGAATGAGGCTCGATGGGGACTGTGGTTAAATATGAAATACAGGAAATCGTTTGGGGACCATCACTGACATCCTGGGGACATCCCTGCCCTCCTGGGACCATCCCTGTCATCCTGGGGACCAAAATTGCTCCAGTATTTCCAGGTTTGGTGTCACAACTGCCCCATCCCTGCCCTCCTGGGTGTCACCAGTGTCCCACCCCTGCCCTCCTGGGTGTCACCAGTGTCTCATCCCTGCCCTCCTGGGTGTCACCAGTGTCCCATCCCTGCCCTCCTGGGTTCTCAGCAGCCCCTGGTTGCCCGGCTGGTGCCTGGGGACCATCCCTGCCCTCCTGGGGACCTCAGTTACCTCATCCCTGCCTGCCTTGGTGCCATCCCCACCCTTCTGGGTACCACCACTGGCTCCTCACTGGCCTTTGGGTACCTTCACCACTTCTCTGGGTACCACCACTGCTCCATCCCCACCCTCCTGGGTACCACCCCAACCCCATCCCCGCCCTCCCGGGTACCACCCCAACCCCATCCCCACCCTCCCGGCTACCACCCCAACCCCATCCCTGCCCTCCCGGGTACCACCCCAACCCCATCCCCGCCCTCCCGGGTACCACCCCAACCCCATCCCTGCCCTCCCGGGTACCATCACTGCTCCATCCCAGCCCCCACATCCTCCCCGTCCCGTCCCGTTCCCCGCGCACCTTCAGCCGCTGCGGGGCGGCGTTGGCGGCCTCCAGCAGCTGCCGGGAGCTGCTGAGGCGCTGGGCGGGGGTGGGCAGTGCCCGGTCGGGGGTGGGTAGTGCCCGGTCGGGGGTGGGCAGTGCCCGGTCGGGGGTGGGCAGTGCCCGGTCGGGGGTGGGCAGTGCCCGGTCGGGGGTGGGCAGTGCCCGGGCCGGGGGCAGCAGCAGCAGCACCGCCAGGCACAGCAATGCCCGCCCGAGACCGCCAGGCGGCGCTGCCCGCCCGCTCCCGGAGTTATTCCCGGAGTTATTCCCGGAGTTATTCCCGATGTTCCCGGTGCCGTTCCCGGTTCTCCCGGTGCCGTTCTCGCCGCTGCCGCTCCGCTCCATCTCGCTGCCGTCGGTCCCGGCCGGGGACAGCTCTTATAGAGCCGCCGCAGCAGCGGGATTTCCCCCCGGGCCGGCCGCGCTCATCCCGAGAGCGGCGGGGCTGGGAATCCCGCACGGCGCTGGGGCGGGCCGGGCACAGCTGGAGCTCCTTCCTCGGGCTCTGGAAGCACAAAGGGCTTCCAGAAAAGTGGGGTTGGTTCGGGTCAGTGCGAGGCACGTGGATAAACTTCCATCGAACCACAAAGCCTTGGGATGGTTTGGGTTGGACCTTAAACATCCTCTCATTCCAATGGCAGGGACACCTTCCACTGTGCCAGGGTGTGCTTGGGCACTGCAGGGATCCAGGGCCAGCCACAGCTGCTCTGGGAATTCCATCCCAGGGCCACCCCTCCCTCCCACTCAGGAATTCCTTCCCAAATTCCCACGTAAACCTCCTCCTCTCTCAGTTTGAAGCCATTCCTACTCTGTTCTGTCACTCCATCCCTTGGAAGTTGTCTCTCTCCAGCTTTCCCATTTCTGTTCTTTATCCTGCTTTCCTCTCAAGGAAAAAGTGCCAGGACAAGAGGAGACAGCCTCGGGTCTCACCAGAGGAGTTCGTGTTGGATATCAGGGAATATTTCTTCATGGAAAGGGTTGGAAGGGGCTGCCCAGGGCAGTCCCCATCCCCGGAGGGACTTAAAGCCCTGGGGAGGTGGCACCTGGGGACAGGGGTGGCCTTGGCAGGGCTGGGGATGGTTGGACTGAATGAACTTTGAGATATTTTCCAGCCTAAACCATTCCATGAGTCTCTGATTCTCTAATGACAAACTCTCACTAGTGAATGTTTGTGAAAACCTGCCTGAGCGTTTGGTTTTGCAGAAATACTTGGAATAATCAGCGAATATTTCAATATTGGCTCCTAATCTTCATGGCCATTCTCAGCTGCCCCAAAAGGCTGCAGAAAACTTTTCTGTGCATTGGGACTGCCATGAAGTCACTGGGATTTTTGCTGTCAAACTGGAAGGGAGCAGGATGAATCAAGAGTTTTATATTGCATTTTCAGGTTCTTTGTATTTTCTCTGTTTCCTATAAGAAGCCTGTGGCGTGTCCTGAGACTTCTTTTTGCCCCAATACCAGCAGTGCCTCATTTTCCAATTTCTCTCTGTGTTTTCCACTCCTGCCCCGTCACTCCACCGTGGGCTGTGGTTTCCAGCTCGTGTAGGAGCCGCGGCTTCCGAGAGCCAAAAGTGAAAGAGAATTTTGGGATGTGCAGCAGGGCTGTTCCTGAAAGGCACCACTTTGGCTTTCCAGGTTTCTCAGTCCCTGCTCCACGAGGTTTCCCAGCAGGGTCAGAGCTGGGCTGGGATTTGGGTTTAATTTTTTGGTTAAACTGGGATATATCCTAATGACATCCTACAGATCTCTCCTAGAATCCTTGCTGGGATCCCTGGCAGTGCCCCAGGCCAGGCTGGATGGGTTTGGAACACCCTGGGACAGTGGAAGGTGTCCCTGCCCAGGGCAGAACGGGATGGGATTTAAGGTCCCTTCCAATCCAAACCATTCCAGGATTCTGGGATCTGAATTCTGGGGAGTGTAATTTTTTTCCCAATGGAAGAAGAAATCCATCTTCTCCTTCACCTCAAAGCACCCTCTGCTTGACCAGGCTTAGCCTCAATGAAAAATCTTGATAATTAATATTTACATTAATCATATTAGAGCAAAAGGATATGTTTTATACATTATATTATATTTAAATAAGAATTACTCCTCGAGCAAGTGCAGTCCCAGAGGAATGGGAAGCAATGCTGAAATGGAACAGGAATAACTAAAGATCTGTGATGTTCCTTTGAGTTTATTTCATGGAATCATAAAACCAGGGCATTTTTAGGTTGAAAAGGACATTAAAGCTCATCCAGGTCCACCTTCCACTATTTCAGGTTGCTTCAAGCCCCGAAGTCCAACCTGGCCTTGGGCACTGCCAGGGATCCAGGGGCAGCCACAGCTGCTCTGGGCACCCTGTGCCAGAGCCTCCCCAATAAATATAATATAGATAATATAAATAATATAGATATATAGACAATATAGATAATAAATATCACATCTATTTTATATATATATATATATATAAAATTTATAACTGGTAAGTTATAAAAGTGTTAGCAGCTCTGATTTTTCCACAGGAAAATATAATTCTACTGCCTGCACGTCAATCAGAAATTACTTTTGTTGGAATTACCCTCCAGGGAAAAGTAAGGCTTGTTCTGGTTTTCTATAAATTTAGATTTGATCTAATGCAGTCAAAATCTGGGGAATCCCTGCTGGGGGCTCTGCCTTCCCCCAGATCAATACCCAAAAATGCTGCTCGAGACAGAAAGGGAAAGCACAGATCAGAAAGAAACCCGGTGAGAAAAGCCCCAGAGCCCCAGCCCTGGGCTCAGTTTGGTTTTGAGCCTGGAGAGTTGAGAGATGAGAAATGGGATCAGCTCCAGCCTTGCTCTTCTGAAAAAGTGGGAATTCCTGGAAATGCCCTGCCTTTGTTTCACCCTTGGCTGCTCTCCCCTCCAATGAACAGAAATTGAATTTTTGGCTTCGTTTTGACCAAAGTTCCAAAGGTTTCCAGGTAAGAATCGTGGGCATCACCCTTGCTTTGAGGGAAATGAGATCTGGGGATGTTTCCTGCCAGCTGTGGGATGTTGTTTCTCCTGGAATTTAAAATTAGATGGATTTCCCTCAGGAACAGGCTAAACCCTTAGGGAAGGTCATGGAGTCACTCGTGACATCCCCAGTGGGAAGGGTTTGGTTTTTGTAGGGCAGCCCTCTTGCCTGGCATTGGAAGTAGCAATAATTTTATAGCTCTAATTAAGCAATAATTACAGAGAAATAGAAATTGAAGCTGCAGGGTGATTCATCCCACCCAGGCTGACAGGCAGCTGTAGACAGAGATCACTGCTCCACTAAAAAATGAGAAAATATCTCATGGAATGGGAATTCTGGATGCAATCAATAAAAGGGATCTGATCCTATTTGCCACACACAGAACTCGTGGAATATTGAATCATTTATTTGCCTCTGGATCATTTTTTGTGAAGCTCCAAGGTCAGATTTATCACCAGAGGAGCCTCACTGACAGAAGCTGTTTCTGATTTGGGTTGGCAATTGATGGCTCCATGAATAGGAGAAAAAAGGGTTAGGAGAAACTTTCCTGGTGTTTTAGGGGCTGCTGGTTCTGATTCCTCGTGGGATTCCCTGAAATTCCTAATCCCCAAACCTCTGCTTTTGATGGTATTTATCAGGGGGTGATAAAATGGAGTTTCTGGAGCTTCCTTGGGCTACTGGAACCTCTAAAATCCTGCCTCAGTCACCTGCATCTCTTGGCTCTTTTTTTTCCCAGTTGCCACCAGAATTCCTGAGATTTCTCCATGATCCCTGCTGGTTCCTGGCTCCTGGATTCCTGGCAGCTCTGGGAGCACCCAGCTTGGGATCCCCAGATTCAGAGGTTGTTTGCAGGCTGCAAAGATCCAATCCCCTCTCCAGGGGAAGGGATTCATCCTGGGAAAGGGGTGAAGCTGCTGGGAACCCCTGGGGCAGGGCTAGGATTCCCTAAAAAGCCCTCAGGGAGCATTTGGGGCAGGGAATTTCTCCCAATGAGTTGGGAGGAGAAGAGGTCGGGGAGAAATTCTGCCCTGGGAGGGTGGGGAGGCCCCAGCCCAGAGAAATTGTGGATTCCCAGAGAAATCTTGGATTTCCCATCACTGGAGTTGTCCAAGGCCAGGCTGGATGGGGCTTGGAGCACCCTGGGATAGGGGAAGGTGGAACTGGATGATCTTTGAGTTACTTCCACCCCCAACAACCCAAACCATTCCAGGATTTCATGGTTCTATGGAATAAACACTGAGGAACATCACAGCCCAGATTCAGGATTATTCCCATTCCCTGCCCGTGGAACTGGGATTTGAGGTCCCTTCCCATCCCAACCCATCCCAGGATTTTATGGCTCCCTGTGGGCCCATCAGCCCCGTGGGGTTTGTTTTAAATTTCCACAGAATTAAGAGGAATAAAAACCTCCAGGAAGCACCACCAGGGCTGGATGGAGCTGCGGGGAGAGCTGCATCCCCCTGGAAATGTGGGAATGCTGCTGTGAGCTCATCCTCCCTGGGCCTGGCCCCAAAGCTGTGGCTGAGGAAGGAGGTGATGCCAGCTGTGCCCGTGGTTTCGTGGCACTTTCGGGGAGCTCTTTCTCTCTCACTTTCAGTTTTCACCCTTGACAGGATTTCTCAGCTCTGGGTGCTTTTTCTGCTCCTTATCCCCCCGTCACCTCCTGGCTGTGGGTGCTGTGCTGGGCAAGCAGCAGGAAAGCAGGGATGGGGAAAAGCAGGAGTTTTGTCCTTGCTGGGGTTGGATTTGCCCTTTCACCTCACACTGGCTTTGCAGGTGGAGAAAAGAAAGAAATCCGATCTTGGATGTGCAGGAGCTGATCAGGGAGATTTATTTCAGCATTTCTTTGATGTACCATAATTTGCCAAGTGCCATTAATGATGGAATTCTCCATTCCTGGGGAAGCTGTGCCAGGCCAGCAGCTGAAGAAACCCAGGAGATGCAGAGCTCAGATCCTGGAGAGCTTGGGGAGTTCTGGGGTGACCCACAGGCACAGAATTCCCTGGATTCCTATCCCAGGGCCATGGGCTTGGCAGGAGTGACCCCCAGGAATGCTGTGCTCGGGATTTCACTGCTCCTCCTGCAGGCTGGGCTCTCTCCTGGCAGGAATTCACCCCCCAGGGCCAAATGTTGTGGTTTTGCTGTGCCTTGGTGAGGGGAAAAAGGGAACCAGTGCAATTAGGGAAAGGAGGAGCTGCCCTAAAGCAGGTTAGAGCTGCCAGAGTTCTGTGGGGAAGGTGGGGAAGGGACCTTGAGTCCTTCCCACTGAAAGAAGGAGTGGGAAAGCTGCAGGAAAGCCAGAGGGGGAATGGATTCCCACTGCCAGAGGGCAGGGATAGCTGGGAATTTGGGAGGAAATCCTTCCCTGTGAGGATGAGGAGGGGCTGGGGTGGAATTCCAGAGCAGCTGTGGCTGCCCCTGAATCCCTGGCAGTGCCCAAGGCCAGGCTGGACACTGGGGCTGGGAGCACCTGGGACAGGGGGAGGCATCCCTGCTGTGGGAATGAAGTGAGATTTCCCTTCCAACCCAAACCATTCCATGATTTTGGGGTGATTCCTGGATCTGGGGAGGGCACCCAGGTCTGCTCGGGGTGCTATGGCTCCCACAGAGGGTGCAGGAATCCCCTGGTTTCCCCATCCCAGGATGTGGGACAGCCTGGGCTCCCTCTCCTTCCAGGGGCAGCTGCTGCCCAGGAGGAGCTGGCAGAGCCCAGGAGATCCCTCCTGCCCTGTGGGTCCCGTGGCAAAAACAAACCCTGCATTTCCTGCAAATGCTGCAGAAAATGAAAAGGGTTTCACTCAAATCCTGTGAGCTGGGCACCAGGAGCTGCAGAGCTCAGGGCATTTCCCCAGCTGGAGCTGGCTGTGAACAGAAATAAACCAGGAATACACCAAACATAAACATTCAGCATAAACACAGCCCAGCCTGGAGGGGAAATCCTATTTATGCCATATCCAGAGGTGTCTCCCATCCAGCTGTGGGGAAACCCAAACCATTCCCAGTGGGCTGAGCTGCTGGAGCAGCCCAGAAATGGTTGCCCAGCCCTGGTGGCATCTCCCAACCCCTCCCAGGCCATGGACACAGGGGCTGAGTCCCCTCCCTTCCCACATGCCAAGGTGCAGGGTGAGGGGTCTGACACAGGGATGGGGTGCTGGGCCTGGGGGTTTTTACTTATCTTTAAGATTGAAAAAAATTTCAATCTTAATTTTCAACCAAAATTTTTTTATTTCTTCAAGGTTTTTTCCCAAGATTGGGATTGAAGGTACTTGAGATGATTGTGTTTAGACTTAGGTGTTATTGCTTTTATTTATGCTACAGTCCTATATAGGCAGTGAGTTCTGTGGTTCTTCACTAACAGGGTACAAAATGGTTAACAATCTTTTGTTATAAGGCTTTTTAAGGTTAAACTATTTAATTAAGAAATTATACTTAAATGATTTTTATTTTTAACTTAATAATTAATCACTTAAAGTCCTCAATGCAGACTTTTCTGTTTAATTACAAAATACAACTCAAACTTATGAAGAAAAAGGGAGAAGAAGGTAAAGAAGAAGGACCAGTTTCTGCTTTAAAACTCTTATTTTGTTTTGTATAGATTATTATATTCTAAAACTTTAAACTTGAAGTTTTCTACTTTGTGATATTAGACACTTTTAATTAAGTAAACAATTGTAATTCTATTGTTATCATCCCATTTTGGGGTCCTTCTCCACAGCCTCAGGTCAGTGCAGTGCTCTCCTGGGAGTCAGAGTGTGCCAGCACAGAAAGTCTCAAATTCTCAGCATCCAGAGCTCCAGCGATGGGGATTCCTTCCCCACTCCCAAAAATCCATCTCTGCGTGGTTTGGGAGTGCAGAGCCCCGTTCCAGCTCTGGTCCTCGCTCTGGCTCACTGCCTGAGCCTGGAGGGGTTATTGGGGTATTCCAGCAGAATTCCCTCAGCACCCAGTGGGACTTTCCCTAATTGGTGTCTGGGTGTGAGCCCTTTGTCCATGGTAGGACAAGGAGCCAGGGAGACCCAGAGCAGGATTTTCTCCTGGAAAAACCCAATTTCCCCAGGACAGGAGGGGGAAACCAGCGGGGGGGTGAGTGAGAGAACAAATTCTCTCCAGCAAGTCCAAGGCACTTGGCAAGGGATGGAATTCCAGCCTTACCTGGCTGCCTCATCCCGGTGCTGTGGGATTCCCCAGCTCCACCTGGGAGAACACCTGGGAAAATTCCTTCTCCCACAGCCCTGCCTGGAAGCAGAGGAGAGCTGAGCTGAGCTGAGCTGAGCTGAGTTGAGCTGAGCTGCCTGGAACAGCCCCAGAGATCCATGTTAAACTGCAATTCCCATCTTTCAGACAGATGAGGATGCTTCACTCTCCATTTAAGGTGAGTTTCTTCCCCAAAAATGCTTCCCTTGGGAGGCTGTGCCTGGGCTTTGCTCCCAGCTCTCCATGGCAATTTCTCCATCAGCAATCCCAGCCTGGCATCAGACTCAAAAATCCACGGAGCAGGACGGGCTGGGATGGGTCAGAACCTGCGGCACTACCAAAACTTGGGATAAATCCTTTTCCATCCATCCTTTTTTTTGACTCCTCCACAGCCACTAGACTTTAAATGATATTTTCCCACT
The DNA here is from genome assembly GCF_027477595.1 of Haemorhous mexicanus. NCBI lineage: Eukaryota > Metazoa > Chordata > Aves > Passeriformes > Fringillidae > Haemorhous > Haemorhous mexicanus. Next base: position 24,986,254 of record NC_082350.1, read on the forward strand.
GGGAAGGAGCTGATCTGAGGGAAGAGGGAAGGGCTGATCCCACCAAGGGACTGGAAAAGCAGATTTTAGCCAGTTTGATCCCATTTGAATTGGAAAGTTCCCTGTGCTGTGGGCACACAGATGTCCCTGCTCACCCCTGGAGCAGCAGAGGAGGAAGAGAGCCCTGCACTTGAGGCTTTCCTTTGGTTTATGGGAAGAGGGAAGAGAAACTGGCTGGGGAGAGGCGTGGGATGTGCGGGGAAGCGGGAGGGACGTCAGCTCCAGCCCAGGGAGCCCCCCAGGCCTGCAGGGTGGCTTTGCTTTGGAGAGGGAACATCTGGGAGCTGTGCACCCTCCCGGGCAGGGTGTGAGGCACAGGGCTGGCCTGGAATGGGAGTGGGACAGGGGGCACACGGAGGGAGCATCCCCCCACCCCAAAGTGTCCCATCTGAGCCTGCCTCCATTCTCACAGGCTCATTAGTGTTTCTCATTGAGGGTGAAAATGAAGAGTAAAAGGCTGTGTGTGTGGTTTTGATGGGATTGTGGAATGGTTTGGGTTGGGAGGGACGTTAAAATCATCCCATTCCATCCTGCCCATGGCAGGGACACCTTCCTCTGTGCCAAGCCCTGTCCAGCCTGGCCTTGGGCACTCCCGGGGATGGAACGGCCACAGCTTCCCCTCTTTTCCATGCTCCCAGCCCACGATGGGACCTCTGTGTCCAGGGAGATGCTGCTCAGCACACCCCGGAGCTGCTGGAGAGGAGAAGCCGAAAAAAGGGCAGAAAATCCCCAAAAGGGGGACCCAGACCACAGGGCTTCCCTGCCAGGAAGACGCTGGCTCATAAAGCTCACCCCGGTTCCCAGGGGTGGTGGAATTCCCATCAGCAGGACCTCGACTCAGGCAGGAGGAGGATTTGGGAGTTGTTCTTTATTTAATGCAGCATTTCAGGCTCTTGAGGCACAGGTGGGTTTAGGATGAGACTTAAAAATATTAAGGAATGTTGTGGCTGGAGACCAGCTGGAAAACAATTCCCAGCCTGGCATCCTGTGGGAGAGGGTTTATGCTTTTTTGAGAATCAAAAACCCACCCAGGAGGGTGCAAGAGGCTCCAAGTGGGACCAAGAGCCAGGAACAAAACACAAAACCAAAACCTTGCTCAGAAACCACACCAGATCCTTGTGGTTCAGAAATATCCTTTAATCCATCAGTTCCAGCATTGCCATCACCCACAGCACCCCTCAGAGCCAGAGCAGGATTTTCTCCTGGAAAAACCCAATTCCCCCAGGACAGGAGGGGGTAACCACCAGGGAGTGAGTGGGAGAACAAATTCTCTCTAGCAAGTCCAAGGCACTTGGCAAGGGATGGAATTCCAGCCTTGCCAGGCTGCCTCATCCCGGTGCTCCAGAGCTGGAGGGTGCCATGGGTGCTGTGGGATTCCCCATGGGTGCTGTGGGATTCCCCAGGAGCACCCAGGGGCTTGTTTGCTTCTTTTTTTGTATTTTTTTCCCTTAAAGCTGAGAGCAAACTTTGTGTATTTGGGGTTTTCATGCTTTAGATGCAGCAGGAGGCAGCTGCTCCCTGAGACCCAGAGAGGCAGTGCATCCATGCAGAGCTTTTGGGGTCACACACTGCAAATCTGGGGGTTTTGAGGGAAAATTTAACCTTCAGAGGGAACATTTAAACCCAGCAGCTCTCCCCATGTGCAGGCAGCCCCCCAAGAGCTGCAGGAAAAACAACACCCCAGTATTTTTCTATATTTTCTGCATAGATTTAAAAATAAGAAGAAAAGGGTTGACTTTTTGTTCCTAGGCTGCAGGTGAGGGCTCTTAATCCATCTAATTGCTAAATTCTTAGTAAATTAATCCATCCCTGCTCCCTAAATTAAACCAACCCCCAAACCCCTCCAAGGGCTCCTTCCAACCCTGCCCTTTCTGCAAAAAAAAAAGGGGGGAAAAAGTCATTTAATGAAAGAAAAAAGTGCTTTAATAAAAGCTATTTCTGGCAGGGGATGAAATTTTAATGCAGCTGAGGCCTTTTGCAAACACCCTGAATAAGTCATCAGGCAGAGCCTTGGCTGGGATGGATTTGCCCCCGAGGAAATGAGAATTAAAAGGCAAAAAGCTGCTGGGAGCACCAAGCTGGGACTTAGGAAGGGCTGGCTGGGTTCTTCCAGCTTTAAATCCAATAAAAGAGGGATGGAGACAAATTTATTGTGTCCCAGTGTCCCCTCTCCTACAGGCAGAGTGAGGAATTCCACATTTAATCAATTTAATTTGCTGCCCATTTTTTAACATAGATTATTCTTTTTATTCCTAGAATTTCATTTAAATGTTCAGCCCAAACAATAAAATATAAAAAACCCACCTAGGGTGTGTGTCTGTTGCTTCCAACCATCACAAATTCAGGGCTCAGTGTTACAGAAGGATCCATGTGAAACAGAATTAGGAACTTATACATAAATAACTCTACAAAACCCCTCTCTTCTCTCAGTTTCATGTGATCAGCAAGACAAAAAAAAAAAAAGGTCTTTTGCACATCGAGTTGGAGGATCCACCAGCAAATCCACCCCCTTGGCAACAAACAGACGTGTCATAGGAAACAATGGTGGTAATTTTTATTTTACAGCTTTATACAGAAAACTTCCAACTCTCTGCACCCCACCGAGTGTTAATAGCACACCTAAAATGAATGTCAGGTAGTCAACATTCCCCAAAATGCTGAGAACTGAGTAAAATGTACAGATTACTGAAAGCTACGACGTCACTACGAGGCAGGCATGGATTTTTTGTTGACTTGTATAGCACCGTCAAGAACAGGTTCTTTATTTCAAAACTACAGTGAGGAATAAAAAAGTAGTCAATGGTAAAATATCATCCAACCCAAAAAATCTCTAAACAACCAAAAAATAAAGTTAAACTACCCTCTCTTCTCGCCCATGATTTATAATGTTATAAGTACTGTACAATTCTCTTTGTTTCTGTAATAATAATAATATTATTATTATTATTAAAATGCCTGATATTTAGTGGCACAAGTAAAAAAATTAAAATAAATTAAGAAGCAGAGGCCAATCACCAGACAGAAAGCTTGGGACATGGTCAATGAGCAACACTGGAACTCCCTGGACAGGACAGAGGCAGGAGGAGGGATTCACTTGGCTGGCATCTTCTCTGCCAGGTGCTTCTGCTGGCTCTCGGCGTGCCTGGCGGCAGGAGGGGGCTGTTAGTCCCTGTTTTCCAAGGAAAAGCTGGAAAACCCAACCCCCTGCTCCAGCACCCAGCTGGGAATTGTGCTTTCCCACAGAAAAACACTGAGTTTTTCCTGATCTCCTCCTGGCAGGAGGGTGGGTGAAGGGCCAGGGGAGCCCCTTTGGGGTTTGGTTTGGCACTCCTGGGATTTTCCTGTCCTTCCCACAGGGATGGCCAGCACCTTCACCCCCAATAACAGAGGGAGTAACCTCAAAAGCCCCCAGATAGCACACGGGCACCGCCAGTGCCCCAGCATCCCCAAAATTACCATTTTGAAAGTGCCAGGAGCTGCAGGGAGGAAGCAAAGCACTTCCAGAGGAAAGGAGGACCCAGGAGGTGTGGGGGCACTGACTCAGCTCCAGCTCCCATCCCCAACTTCCCCTCCCCACCGGATCTTCATTTCTTTTCCCAGCCCTAATGCTTCAGTTTGGAATCACAGTCCTGGTGTGCTGACACTACCCAGGGCCTCTTCTTTTCCAGCTCCTTTCATCCCCAGTCTTTGCATTTCTGAATGAAATATTGAGAATATTTGGGAGCATTTTGTATTCCTGAAGCCCATCCCTAATTATCCCAAACAAAAGTGCCTCTTGAGCCTTGCTGCCAGGAGATGGAGCCCTTAAGGGAACCTGCCCATATGTTGCAAGGCTTTTTGTCTTATCAGTTATAATTACTATTATTATTATTAATTATTACATAGCCAAAAACTTTATTATCTTTATATGATGATATATATTATATACACAATATTATTATATATAATAAATCATATTATATATAATAAATAATAGAATATATCATATAATTATATATAATTATATATAATATATAATTATATATACATTATTTATAGCATATTATATTATTCTAATGTATTATATTATTATACATTTATATAAAATCATATAATTTATATATTATGTAATATATATTATTATAGCTATTTATAATATCTACATTATTTTATAGTTATCTAAAATATATATCATATAAAATATTATTACATATTAATATTTAAGTGATTCTAAAGTTCTCCCCCTTTTCCTGCCCTCCTGATGGCAAAGACAGATTCCTTTCCAAGCTGGCCTAGGGCACTTCCAGGGATTCAGGGGGCAGCCTGGAAAATCCACCCCAGGGCCTCCCCACCCTCCCAGGGAACAATTCCTTCCCAAAATCCAGGGTGACAAAAGCTTTAATCCCAAAATTCTGGCAGGAAAAGCACCAGGTGCTGCTGCTGGCAAACGGGGGGCTGTGAGGAAGAGGAGTCCCTGCCTCACTTGGTGAGGGTAAAATGGGAGCTGTGAGGGAGAGCAGTCCCTGCCTCCCCTGGTGAGGGTAAAATGGGAGCTGTGAGGGGAGAGCAGTCCCTGCCTCACTTGGTGAGGGTAAAATGGGAGCTGTGAGGGGAGAGCATTCCCTGCCTCACTTGGTGAGGGTAAAATGGGAGCTGTGAGGGGAGAGCAGTCCCTGCCTCACTTGGTGAGGGTAAAATGGGAGCTGTGAGGGGAGAGCAGTCCCTGCCTCGCCTGCTGAGGGCAAACTGGGAGCTGTGAGGGGAGAGCAGTCCCTGCCTCACCTGCTGAGGGCAAACTGGGAGCTGTGAGGGGAGAGCAGTCCCTGCCTCACTTGGTGAGGACAAACCGGGAGCTGTGAGGGGAGAGCAGTCCCTGCCTCACTTGCTGAGGGTAAAATGGGAGCTGTGAGGGGAGAGCAGTCCCTGCCTCACTTGGTGAGGGCAAACCGGGAGCTGTGAGGGGAGAGCAGTCCCTGCCTCACCTGGTGAGGGTAAAATGGGAGCTGTGAGGGGAGAGCAGTCCCTGACTCACCTGGTGAGGGTAAAATGGGAGCTGTGAGGGGAGAGCAGTCCCTGCCTCACCTGGTGAGGGTAAAATGGGAGCTGTGAGGGGAGAGCAGTCCCTGCCTCACCTGGTGAGGGTAAAATGGGAGCTGTGAGGGAGAGCAGTCCCTGCCTCGCCTGCTGAGGGCAAACCAGGAGCTGTGAGGGAGAGCAGTCCCTGCCTCACTTGGTGAGGGTAAAATGGGAGCTGTGAGGGGAGAGCAGTCCCTGCCTCACTTGGTGAGGGTAAAATGGGAGCTGTGAGGGGAGAGCAGTCCCTGCCTCACTTGGTGAGGGTAAAATGGGGGCTGTGAGGGAGAGCAGTCCCTGCCTCACCTGGTGAGGGTAAAATGGGAGCTGTGAGGGAGAGCAGTCCCTGCCTCACTTGGTGAGGGTAAAATGGGAACTGTGAGAGAGAGCATTCCCTGCCTCACTTGGTGAGGGTAAAATGGGAGCTGTGAGGGGAGAGCAGTCCCTGCCTCACCTGCTGAGGGTAAAATGGGAGATGTGAGGGGAGAGCAGTCCCTGCCTCACTTGGTGAGGGTAAAATGGGAGATGTGAGGGGAGAGCAGTCCCTGCCTCACCTGCTGAGGGCAAACTGGGAGCTGTGACAGGAGAGCAGTCCCTGCCTCACTTGGTGAGGGTAAAATGGGAGCTGTGAGGGGAGAGCAGTCCCTGCCTCACCTGCTGAGGGCAAACCAGGAGTTGTGAGGGGAGAGCAGTCCCTGCCTCACCTGCTGAGGACAAACCGGGAGCTGTGAGGGGAGAGCAGTCCCTGCCTCACCTGGTGAGGTCCTCGATGTCCACCAGCATGGCGTCCTGCTCCGTGTGCAGCTCGTCCCGAATCAGCAGCAGCTGCACCAGCTCCTCGTTCAAGCCTGAGCCGGGGAAAAGGGCCTGAGTTTGGGATGTCCTGGGGAGCCCAGCTGGGGATTGTCCCCAAAAGTGCCACATCCACAGGGCTTGAAATCCCTGCAGGGATGGCGACTCCAGCCGACTAGGCCAGGCCGGACAGCCCTTTCCATGAGGAGTAGTTATATTTATCCCAGAGAACTGTTCTTAATTAAAGCAGGCAGACCCCAGAACAATTAAGCAATTACCACTTACTTTCTATCTGTGAGTGCAGGTCGTTGACTATCACCTGTAGCTGCCCGATGGTCATGTCCCTTAGGTCAGTGGGTTTTAAACTTCTCTTCATCAGGCATTCACTTATATGAGGCATATGTGGCAGCTGGAAAGAAATATTCAATATTTTATTGCATCCTTCTAGTATTTTACCTTTTCCTTCCAATATTTTACTGTTTTCTTCCCAATACTTCTAGTTCTGAGCAGCTTGTCCCCTCAGTTTTTCATCCCCCCCTCACAAACAGGCAGCAACAACTCCACCAAATGGAGTCCAGCCACCAGCACAAAACTGGGCCTAAGGCTCCCAGGGGAGCAGGAATATCTGATGGCATTGGCTCCCAGAGGAGCAGGATCAGGAATATTGGATGGAATTGGCTCCAGTGGAGCAGGAGCAAGAATATCTGATGGAATTGCCTCCCAGAGGAGCAGGAATATTTGATGGAACTGGGGGTGAGAGTGGTGGTGACAGCCCTAGGCCGAGGCAGGAGTGCTCCAGGATGGGATGAACAGGCTCCAGCTCAGAGCATGAGCAGCCTCAAGGCAGCACCAGCCTCCAGCGCCTCATTCCCTGCTCACATTTCTCCTTCCAACCCCTTCTCCACCCCTCCTGCCCACCTGTCCCACCCCTGTGAGCCAGAGCCACCAGAGGTGTGGATGTCCAGGGCTGGGCTCACCCCTGCCTCATCCCCAGCCCCACTTACGAGATCTGCTACCGGCGACTTCTTCCTGTTCTGCTTCTCCACCTCCACCTGCATCTTGGCCATGGGCTTGGCCATAGCCAAGGCCATCTTGGCTTCAGCCTGGAGCTTCTTCTGCCTGCTGAGGAAATCCATGTCATCCAGGGACTCCGACTCCTCCTCTGTCGTGTCTCTGTCCGAGTAGGACGAGCTCTGCTTGCTCTGGGGAAGCAAAGAAGCCACAGCAAAATTTGACCTATTTCTGTGGCTTTTCTTCCTACAGAAACTGTGAAAAGCATGGATTTATTTTTTATCTTAATCCACAGGATTATCTTTAAAAATCACAGTGATTCCCAGCTAGGCCTCCTTGGCTTTACAGGGAAGGAGGAGCCCAGCAGATCAGAAGGTGTTCAAGGTTAAAGTGGAGGGGAACACTTGGGGCTGTAGTGTTGCATCTAAAAGGAATGCAGGAAAGGAAGGGGAAAGGGAAAGGGGGAAAGTTGACATGAAGGCATCAACTCTACAGCAGCAGTTGAGGTTTCTTATCTGCCCCTCAGCATCTGACATTTACTGAGGGCTGTAAATGCTGCTCTGGGTTTTGGGGTTGCTGTTTGAACAGGATCAGCCTCCTCAGGGATGGCCTGTGGCTGTCCTGCTGCAGGCTGAGGTGCCAGACCCACCATGGGTGACAAGGGCGTGTCCAGGCTGGTCTCTGTCTTGCTGTCATCGCCATCGCTGTCCTTGTCGCTGCCGCTGTCGTTGACAAAGCAGATCTGCAGGTTCATCCCACTCTGTAACCTGGGCGAGCACAGGGACAGGTGACACTGCTGTCCCCTGGGGCTGGGAGCTGCTCAGTGCCACAGGGCTTCTACCACCATCTACTGATAAACTGCAGAATTACCCCCACACTGCAGGGACTCTTGGTTATTTTCTATGGTTGTTATTTCAGAATGTCATTATTATTTTTGATTATTCAGATTAAATAAAATCTATAAAATACAATAAAAGATATGGAACATGTTACTATAAAAACCCACAAAAATTATTTACAAATAAAGAATGAAAAATTACAGAAAAACTTATAAAGATATAATAATATATATTATAAAATATTTTGTCAATTGTAGGAATTATTTATTCACAGTTTGTTTCCAAGACACTCCTGTAAAATGAGAGTTTGTTCTGGTGTTTTCCAGCCCCCTGCTCCACTGCTGGATTTGGATTGATCAACCCCACCCACATTCCCCTCCCCAGGAATGATTTTTCTATGGATGCAGGATCAGGGAATCCTGCAGGCTGAGAGAAGGGAAAAGCCCAGGTGAGAGGTCCCAATCCATCCCCACCTGCTGGAGATGGAGAACTCCCCAAATCCTGTTATTCCTCATTCCCAGTGTGCTGGGAGCTTGTATTGCTCCTTGGGAACAGCAAATTCCTATTTTCCATTTATTTCTGTGGGGTTTATTAGTTACCATTACCACAAAATAAACAGGATTAATAATTGTTTATTAATGAACAAGTGAAGGTGGTGAGATCCTGGCAAGGAAGCTGCGGCTGCCCCTGGATCTCTGGAATTGTTCCAGGCCAGGCTGGAGAGGGTTTGGGATAGTGGGAGTGTCCCTGCCCATGGACAGGGAACTGGATGAGCTTTAAGGTCCCTTCCCCAGAATTCCATGATCCTCCTCTGCAATTCCATACAAAAACATGGGAATAACATCCTGCAAATGTTCCTGCAGGTCCTGGAACAGGGAATACTTTTCCTGGGTTATAAATATTAACAACCACCAAATCCTTCAGGCACAGCTGGCAATTTCTGGGGGCACAGCTGCCAAACCCTGATGAGCTGCATTAATTAGAGCCCTGCTCTAATTACCAGACAGCAGCTCCTGGTTCAGCTGTAACTACACACAGCAAAGCTGTTTTCCCTTTCAAATGATCCGCAGCTCAATTTAACTCCACAACTGCACCTCTCCCCTGGAACAGCAGGATTCCTCCTGGGTTTCTGCCTCCCTAAGCCTCCTTTCTTCTCCCATCCCATGGCAACAGGTAGAGCTTCACTCCCAGCTTGGGAGGTGTTTGATGCTTCCCCAGTGCCCTGGGTTCCACCCAGCTGAAGACAAAAAGGACTTTCTGGAGTGTATTTGATGCAAAAACCTGAAAAATCCAAGGGAGGAATCCATCTGCTGTTCCAGGGAGGGATCCATGTCTGGAGCAGAGCTCACGGATGTGGAGGGGAGGCAGAAAGCCACATTAAAGCTTATTTTGTCCATCCTCTGGTGCTTCCTGAGCACTAATCACTTTTCCAATCATTAATCACAATTCCAGAATCACGGAGGTTGGAATTCCCAAATGGTTTGGGTTGGAAGGGACCTTAAAGCCCACCCAGTGCCACCCCTGCCATGGCAGGGACACCTCCCACTGTCTCAGGTACTCCAAGTCCAATGTCCATGCTGGCCTTGGGCACTGCCAGGGATCCAGGGGCAGCCACAGCTTCTCCAGGCACCCTGTGCCAAATCCTAAATGAAAACCTAAAGGAAACCTAACTCAGAAAACTTCACCTCATTTCCTTTATCCCCTCAACACCCAAACACCTTCCTACCCCATGAAAAATGAGAATTTCCCCCCTCATTTACAAGAGCTTACACAACACACAGGTGTTGCATCTGGAAGTTCTAAGCACAGAAAATTCAGGAACGTGGTTAAAGGGCAGGGTGAGGGGTGATCCTGGGGTGTCCCACTGCAGAGACCTCCCCCTTCCCAGGCTGCCCTGGGGATTTGGGCTCTGGCTTACCGGGAGGACAGGCTGGGCTTGCCGCTCTTGCTGCAGCTCGTGTAGAGCCCGGGGCCATCGTCGAAGAAACTGCCCAGAGCCAACTTCTGCCTGATGGACTCACGCTCATTCTTCTGGGCCTGCAGGGAGGGACAGGGTCAGGCTCAGGGGAGGGACAGCAGGGGATGAAGGTCTGGCAAGGGACACCAGGATCAGGCTCTGGGGAGGGACACAGGGATCAGGCTCTGGGGAGGGGAGGGATGAAGATCTGGGAAGGACATGGAAGGATGAAGATCTGGGAAGGGACAGGGAGGGATGAGCTCTGGCCAGGCCAGGGCACAGGAAGGGGACTTGTCCCACTGGCCCCACCACCAGGCTCAGCATGTCCAGCATCTCCCAAGCATTCCACTCTTGGGTCAGCCACAGAGCACACCCCACTGGGAATCCCCAGCTCTCTCCACATGGAACCAGCCTGGTCTGGGTTGGAAAGGACCCTAAAGGGCATCTGATTGCACCCCAAACTTGCTGATAGATATATCCTGGTATATTCCCCAATATCTGTACCTATATCCGCACACAGCCACCTCCATCGGCATCTTCCACTTCCCTGAGCAACTTCCAACCCCACAAAAATCCCTCTCCTGCCAGCGTGCTCAGGGATGGATTTTGAACCATTGTCATCAAATTATCCCTGGGTTTTAAAAGGTATTTTTATATATAAATATAAACACAAACACAAGTATAATTATAAATAAAAATATAACCACAAACACAAGCACAACCATAAACATAAACATAAATATAAGGACAGGAGTTTTAAAATAGCAATCAACAAAATGATTTGCAATTAATCCCTGATCAATAACTGTGCAATCAATGTGCAATAAATGCAAATCTCAGCTCCAGATTCAAAACCTCCCCCTCTGTCTGTCACTAATAGGTCACGTGCCAACACTGACAACAAATTCAGGAAGTTATTGATGGAAGGAACACTTGGAAAGCCTCAAACATTTAATTATAAAATAACACTTAATACCCAATCCAGAAAACACAACAAAAAGAAATAGGACAGGCAAGGCTGGGCTGCTTTCATGGAGTTAATTCATGGAATTGGGCTTCCCATATCCCACCTCAGGAAAAATAAAGCACTTTTTTGTACAAGGAAGTGTGACAAAATGCAAATTATTCACCTAAAATAACAAATGATTTAATTCCAGCTTCAGTGCTGATTATATACATTATTACCCTGCCCATTAAATTGTCAATCCCTTACCAAAATAATTCATTTATAACCTAACTCCTTTTATTTCAAATCATTCAAATAATAAAAATAAACCCCACAACACCAAGTGGTACCAAGTTTTTGGGCTTAGCTCCAGGTTCCTGAAGTTTTACCCAGACCATTCTGGTTTTAGGTCTCAATAATCAATACTTCCATCACATGGAGACAGATTAAGGATTAAAAATAGCCAGCCCTGCTGGGGAGGGCAGAACAGGGGGAAAAATAAGGAGAAATGAGTGAAAATCATTTTTAATGAACTGAAAGCAGAAGGAGAGAGGTTGGTGCCAGCTCCTCGTGCTGCCCATCTCAGGGTGCCCTTGGCAGTGCCACTGCCCCAATATTCCATCAAGTCCTGGAAATTCCCCCTTTCCCAGCTCAAGGGATCCTCTCCCACATCTTCCCCTCTAAATCTGATTTTCCTTGTGCTCCAGCTGAAATCCAGCCCGCAGCACATCCCCACCTCCTCTCAGCTGGGACCTCTCCCTCCCCAGAGCATCCCCACCTCCTCCATGGGCACCAAAAGCTGTTCCTTTCCCACTAAAATCCAGGCAGGATTGGACATTTCTCCTCCTTTCTGGTGGATCTGCCTCTCCAGATCCGTTTTAATGTTGCTGTTCCCCACAGCTCCCAGGCTGACATCTGTACATTTAATCATCATGCAATTTGTTTTCTCCAGCAGGTCATTAATGAGGATTCTCAGTAACTCTGCTCTCAGGACTGAGCTGGGAATATCCCATTTTCCAAGGCAGGCCCAGGCTAACGACCATAAAGAAATCCAAAGTCCTGTTTGTTATTAGAAAATGGGGAGCAGTTAGTAAGAAATAAAATATACCTGAGGGAGCTGGACTTTAGGCTCTGGATAAATTACCTGACAGCTGCACTCAAAATCCAGAGCTGGGAATGAAAAAATGTAAATGGAGAAGGGAAACAGCAAGGTGGGTTTTGACTGTGAAATATTCTGGCTTGGTATAGAAGGAGCAATGGGTCAAATCCTCAAAATGCAAAGGTAACTCCAAGGAAACAATAACCCCCTGGTATTTAAATGTGTATTTTGGCACTGACCCAAAAAATAAAAGTGTTTCTGCTCTGTGCAGAGCTGAGCACAATTCAGTTCTCACAATGATTTTAAACAAGAAGCAGCTTTTGATTTTTAAGGGGAAAACAAAACAATCTGGGGCGGATGTTTTCCTTCTTCCCCTCGACCTTCCCTGTCGGAAGGGCAGCAGTGCCTGGGCTGGAGCCGGGGAGGGGAACACAACTCAGTCCTGGATGGGGCTGCTCCAGGGAAAAGGACAACGTGTCACACACTCCTGGAACCCTGCTATGGCATGGAAGGGACCTCAGAGCTCATCCCATTCCCATGGCAGGGACACCTCCCACTGTCCCAGGTGCTCCAAGCCCCAGTGAGCCTGGTCTTGGACACTGCCAGGGATCCAGGGACAGCTACAGCTTCCCTGGGAATTCCATCCTTCACCCTCCCAGGGAACAATTCCCAGTTCCCACTCTCCCATCCATCCCTGCTCTCAGCAGTGGGAGCCATTCCCTGGGTCCTGTCCCTCCATGCCTTGTCCCCAGTTCTTCTGCAGCTCTCCTGGAGCCCCTTCAGGCCCTGCAAGGGGCTCTGAGCTCTCCCTGGAGCCTTCTCCTCTCCAGGTGAGCCCCCCCAGCTCTCCCAGCCTGGCTCCAGCCCTGCAGCAGCTCCATGCTCCCCTCTGGCCTTTCTCCAGCAGCTCCACATCCTGCCCTGGCAGGATCCCATCCCCATCCTGCCCTGCCCATCCCCAGCCCTGCAGGAGAGGGGAGCAGAGGGCGGAATCCCTTCCCACCCATCCTCCAGCACAAAACACTTCAGAAACACTGGGACACCAGCAGGAGCACTGGGACACCCAGCAGGAGCACTGGGACACCCAGCAGGAGCACTGGGACACCAGCAGGAGCACTGGGACACTGGGCCAGGCCACCAGGGCTATTTTTGCCAGGCTCTGTCATTCCCAGCCCAGACCAGGACTATATTTAAAGTCCCAGAGCCACGGGCAGCGTCTCATTTTATCTCTGCACTGCTCGAGGGCTATTCTGGGATTTACAAACAACGTAGGATCACAGAAAATGTGGGTTTATCTCCTTTTTCTTCCCGGGGTAAATACAAACCCAAGTCAAAACTTTTTGAGCCAAGTCACAAAATACCTTAAACCCCCGGGGGTTTCCAGGTAGGAGAATGCCTTTGAAACCTTCCCCTGCTATTTTATCACCAGGAGATAAGGAAAGAAGGAAGGAGGAAGGTTTGCCCCGTGCCAGCACTTTACAAACCGTGGATTCTCCCTGCTCCAGCCCCCGAATCCCACCGGCCCGTGCGGGATCCGGGCAGCATTCCCGCAGCATTCCCGCCGGGTGGCACACAAAGGCTCCTTTCTGTCCCTTTTTGTCCCTTTACCTTTTTATAGCTGCCCTCCGCGGGCGGCGGGGATGCTTTCCTGATGACGTCACCCATTCCATCATCCCGCTCCCGGCTCATCTCCCCCGCTCCCGGCTCCCGCTGCATCGGCCCCGCTCCCGGCCGCACATCTCACTCCTGCCCCGGCCCCGCAGCCAACACCAGGGATGCAGCGCTCGCTCCCGGCCGGGATGCTCCTCCAGCACCTCTCCTCTGTCCCGCAGCACCTTGCTTTTCCCAAATAAAGGCAGGAAGCCCCAGGGAGAGGAGCAGGGAACCGGCGTCCTTCTCCAGCCACTGCCAGCGCCGGATAAAAATAACCCCGAGCTCCAGCGGCTGCACAAGGGCAGGAAAAATCCCGGTGTCTGATGTCAAAAGCCCAGGCTGGCCGTGCTGCCGGGCCGGGAGCAAGGGGCTTCCTCCTTCCTTCCTGGGGCTTTTCCCCTGGGAAGTTATCCCAGGGAATTCCCAGGATCCACCACAGGGATTCACATCCCACAAATGGGAACCACCAGCTGGAATTTTTACTCCACGCAAGACCCACCAGCAAGGACCCCACGGAGCTGTTCCCTGGCTAAACTGGCTCTTCCAGGTGCAAAAATTCCTACATTTATTGGAATTAAGCACCAGAGGCACCCAGCCTAACCCTGCTCCCCATCCTGGGAGTGGGGAGCTTAGGGATCCCCCAAAATTCCATCCCTGGCTCCTGGGGGGACTCAGAGTCCACAAACCTGGAGCTTCCAGCCTCTGCCTCCAGCATCCCTGCCTGGAGATCGGGGCTTCCCAAGGGCACCACTGACCCCCTGCCACACAAATCCTGCTCTGTCCCTGCTGGGATCCCATCCCAGCTGGAAGGGTTTGTCTGGATCAGCTGCAGGGAGAGCAGAGCTCATGCTCAGGGCAGGAATTCCCAAAAGGAATCCTTAGGAAAATGGAATTATGCCACAACTTCTCCCCAAAACCTGGCACATCAGCAAGAAAAATCCTGATTTTTGGAGCAACACAACTATACACAATTTTAATTGCTCTCTGATGTTTAATGAGATATCCAAGCCATGCTGACACCATTCCAGCCCAAATGCAAATTCCAGATAAATTCCCAGCTCTAACAACACCCAAGTGATGCATCCCAGCATGAATCTACTCCAAATTTTCAAGGCAAAACCAGCAATAACAAATGTCTAATTCCATTCTTGTCCCTGGATGGGGCTTTGTAACTGTAATTCCCAAATGAAACAAAGTCGTTCTCTGGATATTTCCTTATTTTCAGTTTCCCTCCGCCGCTGACTCACAGTGTCCTTTCCTGCTGTTGCTAAACCCACTTCCTCTCCCAGCTGAGGACGGATCCTGACGCAATAAACAAACCCCAAATAAATAAATAAATCACGGCACAGCTCCAGGGGAAGGATGTGTGGCCAGAAGCAGGGGCTGGGGCTGAGCCTGGGATTTGTCACCAGTCCCCTCCTGGGGTGTGACAGTCCTGCAGCGCCCTGTCCTCACCATTGGGAATGTCCCCATGTCCCCTCCCTGGCTGAGCCCGCTCCTGCTGTGCCCACCCCTGCAAAGTGACCCCAAAGCCACCCCGAAGGGCAGGAAGTGATACAACCCTAAAAATAGAAGTAGGAATAAATATACTTTTAGTGTTTAGGCTATTTTATCCCCCATCCCAGCTTCCAGCTCCCCTCTGCCCTGCCCTCCAGGGCTCTGCATTCCCTGAGCTGATCCCAGAGCTGATCCCAGTCTCCAGGGAAAACCTTGCACCCAGGAGCTGTTCCAGGCCACAGGAGAAGCCCCAAACCTGTCTAAGCAGCACAGCTGGAGCTCCTGGAGCAACAGCTGGGGGCACATCTGGGGGCCTCAGTGCCAGGACCTGCTCCCTTGGGATGGGCACCTCCCTGCTGGAAAAAGCTGATTGAAACTGGGATATCAAAAGGGAAATGAATGTTGGGATTCTCAGCACAGGGACCAAACCCTTTGGTGTTCAGCCCCTTCCCCATGGGCTGAACCCACAGCCAGCACTGTCCCTCTGCTTGGAACATCCCAAAAAAGGCTCCATGTGCCCCAGGAATGCGGATCCCACTCCCTCTCTGCAGGGGGAAGAGCCTGATTTTCTTTTTCCAGCAGTAAGGGAAAGCTCAGAGCAGCAAACTCTGGAGCAGGTCAGATTCTGGGGGGGCCCTGGGATGGGAGCACAGGGAGCCAGCTCTGCCAGGAACACCTGGATGGCCATGGAAGGGTGGAAATCATCCCTGAGTGAGGCCAGGAAATAGGGCACAGGGAGTGTGGAGCGCTTGGAACACGCCCCCATGGCTCCAGAACAAGAAGGCAGCAAAATTCCCCTTTCCTGAGCATAAAAGCATTGCTGGAGCCACTGAAATCCCCCTCAGGGCTGGGGTGTGCTCCAGAGGGGGAGGAATTCCCCCTTCCTGCTGGGATCAGCTCCCAAACACCCTGGATCCCAAAGGAGGAGAGGAGCTCCTGAATTCCCAGCAGAATTCAAGGAAAGCTCTCCAAGGTGCCAAAATCATGGGCATGGAGCACTCAGGGACTGAGGTAAATTCCAGGATCTTGGAATGTCAAGTTGCCAGAACTATCAGGGAGAGATTCTTTACAAGAGGATGGGATAGGACAAGGGGAAATGGTTTTAAACTGGATGAGGGCAGGGATGGGTGGGATATTAAGAAGGAATTCCCCCCTGGGAGGGGGGGGAGGCCCTGGAATGGATTTCCAGAGAAGCTGTGCCCAAGCCCAGTTTGGATGGAGCTTGGAGCAGTCTAGGACAGTGGGAGGAGTCCCTGCCCATCAGGATGGGTTTTAAGGTCCCTTCCAATCCAAATTATTCTGTCATTCTGAGATTCCATGTTGAATCGATTTTATTGCAAGTGTTGGAATAAACCTCTCCCACCAGTCCCTTCCCAGCACAGGGCTCTTGCAAGTTTGTAGAATTTCAGGATTAGCTGACCCCAAGGCCTCCCTGTGCTGATGCTTCCCTGAGCTTCAGCACACCCCACGTGCTTTTCCAGCACTTGGCAGAGCCTTTTTTTGGGATCCCTGTCTGAAGGAGGCCCCAGAGCTCCCTGACAAAGGCTCTGCTTTATTGTCACCGCTGTGGGACGAGGGGCAGTGCCAGGGAGCCTCCCCAGCTGTGCCAGCCTGGAGAATTCTCCATGGGGAGGGGCCAGGCCAGCAGCTCTCCAGCTTCTCCACACTGGATTTTCATGGAATTTGAGGTTTTCCCCAAGGCCTGTCCCTTGGAGTTATATTTTGCCACCAGAATTTGCACTTACTTTTAAGGAAAATATGATATCAGCTGATTTTTGGAGCCTCCAAACCCTGCCTGAGATCAAACCAAAGAAACCTCACGAAGCCTCCAATTATTTTGTGAACTTTATGGATTAATTCTGGGGTTCACTGGGATCCTGGGAGGGGTGGGGGGCATCCAGCCCTGCCTAGTTCATCCCTGGAGCTTCCAGCCTGATCCAAAGTGGCATCAGCACCTCCCTGGCACAGGGTTTGCCAACAGATCCCTCTCAAAAACAGCCAAATAAAATCAATCCCAACACCTGGACACATCCCCCATCCCTGAAAAACCCACCAGGCTCTACCACTGCACCACCTCAGAGATGATCTCTAAGCCAACAAAATCTCTTTTCTCCTCAGGTCTCTTTTTCTTTTTAATTTTCCTTGCACGTGTGGAGCCTGGAACCATCTCCAGAGCCCTGGTGCCAGCAGATAGCTCAGCCCTGCCTGGTGCCAGAACACGGAGCCAAATCCCGTTCCCAGGGGCAACTGGGAGGCTCCTGCCTCAGGCACGGGCACTGGGTGCCCCTGAATTCTCTGCTTTTCATCAGAAATTCAAAAATCCGTGATTCAGACACATCACCCACTTGTACAGCAATGGTAACAAACGTGGATTAAAGCAGGGGGAGGCTGAGGAGCCCAGCACTGCTCTGTGCAGCTGTCAGGCCCTGCTGAAAATACAGATTTACAAAGCAAACTGAGGGCCTGGCTGAGGCTGAGGGCCAGTAAAGCCCAGCTGAACCACCCAGCAGAATAAAACCTTTATTTCTGGGCTGAAGCCTGGATTTGCACGCTGGATTTTTATTCCATGTGGGCTCAGGAGCTCACAAAACATCACTCAGCCAGGGTTTTCCTGGTCAGACTGCAGGAGGAACTATGGAGCCCTAAATAAAATGTTTGATAGAGGGAAATAAACTGGAATAAATAAGAAAGGAAGCATAATTAAGAGAGAAACCAATGGCACGGAGAGTGGCAGCCTCCAGCCTGATTCCAGGATGCATCCATGGAAAAGATGGCAGATGCTGGGACCTCCAGACCATGGAAGAGCCACAATAAATTCCAGGAATTCACCTGACAGCCACATCCTAACCCCAGGAGAGCCCAGGGCCACCCGCACTTCCCAGCCCAGCACTGACAGCTCATCTCTGGGGGAATCAGGGATTTCAGGAATATCTTCCTCTTCCTCAGCACCTGCCCATCCCAGCTCCCTCTCTGCCACGGATTTGGTGACCCAGCCATGACCTGGGCACGTCAGAGTTTTTCTGCTGGAATTCTCCAAAACAAACCCATTTTTTAAGTTTTCCCAAGAGCTGACTTGTTCCTCTCTTTGATTTATTTTTAGTTTCTTTAGCAGTTCCAAAAAAAGGGGTGTGGGGAAGGAGCAGAGCAGAGGAAACACTGCCACCTCCTCCCCCGGGCAGCCACCGAAATCCCATCACTGCTGTGATCCCAAAGCCCGAGATTGCGGTCCACAAAAGGATTAAAGCTCGGCCCTAGGGTTCACGGGGCTGGGAGGGGGCTGGGGTTGCTCTTAATCGCTGCAGCACCCCAGGAAGGTTTGGAAACACACTTCAATCGAAAAGATGTTTCCCGGGATTTTTCTTCCCTAGGATTTGGGTGGTTTCTGGCTGGTTTCCCTCTAATATTTATGGGTTTGGAGGAGAGGAACCAATCCATAAACGAGCAGGGGATAGAAGCAGGGAAAGGCAGCGCTGGCGCAGTAACACCCAGGGATTTTGGCCAGGCCTGTGCCGCAGCTCGGCATCATCATCACCATCATCACCATCATCATCACCATCACCATCCCACCCCCCGGAGCCCTTCCAGCCGGGAAACAATGCCCAACCTTTAACCCGTGCGTTCCTGAGTATGCTGGGAAAACATCCGCTGCTCCCAAACAATGGCACCATTTATCCCGGCTGTCCAGAGCAACAGGCTCGGAGCTGCAGGGAAATCAAAAGGCTGGGAAAAAAAAAAAAAACCAAAACACGAAAAAAACCCCCAGGATAATTTTTCCAAAGAGGTTAAAAATGGAAATTCACTTCCAGAATCGCTAGACTGAAAATATTCCGTGCAAAATCATTTCAGCTCCTCTCTGTTTCGTATCTTTTCCCTTGGTGAGATATTCTGCATCTGCGATATTTTGTTGAAAAACACGGCCTGAAGTTGGAATGAAACACGAGAATGGAGGAAAAACAAGGAAGGGGCGCTGGCCTGGGCAAGGCCCTGCTTGCTGAGGGTCCGGCTCTGGGGATGTTTGGGAATGGGGCTTTTCCAAAACACTGCACGTAGGCAAAGGCATTCCTCAGCATCGCCGTGCCAGAGGGACAGGTGTTGGTGCATTTGACAATCCACCGGTGCCATCGAGCCTCTAACTGAGCCATCGAGCCCCTAAATGAGCCATCGAGCCCCTAAATGAGCCATCGAGCCCCAAATGTGCCATCGAGCCCCTAATTGAGCCATCGAGCCCCTAAATGAGCCATCGAGCCCCTAATTGAGCCATCGAGCCCCCAGAGAGCTGCTTCCCGTGCAGGTGCACCCACAGCACCCATCCTCTCACCCCTCCTCTCTCCAGAGGGAAACGAAGCCCCAAGCCCAGCCCTGCTCCCAACTTCCCCACTGAAATAACCCCCCCAAACACGGCGACCCCCGGGGCTGGGGCCGGCCGGGATGCCTGCTCACAAACACCGCCATCGCCGGGTCCTGCGGAACCAGCAGCGGACCGCAGCCTGTGAATCACCATCCTGCGCTCGCAGGAACGTGGGAAGCGCAGGAAATGCTCTAAAAAAGACATCCCTGCGCTGCGGCAGCTCCGGGGCTGCCATCCCGCGGCTCTCTCGCTCCCAGGGAGCGGTTTTATCCCGGCAGGAGGGTACTGGGAGGAAGGCAGAGGGATGTGGGCATCCCTGGCCCCGCTGAGCCCCCGAACATCACATGGCGAGCACAAAAGCCCCGGGGCTGCTCTGCCTGCCGAGCACCGGGGCTCCCGGTGCGAACCTCGGGAGGCTCAGTGCGAACCCCAAGATGCTCAGCGCGAACCCCAGGATGCTCGGAACGAAGCCCAGGATGCTCGGTGCGAGCGCCAAGATGCTCGGAGCGAACCCCGCCGTGCTCGGTCCAAACCCGAAGCGGCGGCCCCGCGCTGCCGCAGCCCCGGGGGTGGCACAGACCGGGGCTGGCTCCGGCCGGGGATGGCCCGGGGCTCGCCGGAGCTGCCCGGGGCTGGGGGCCAGGCCGCGCTCGCCCCTTACCTGGTAGGAGCAGTTTTCCTGGTGAACCATCTCGGTGCATCATCCGCCGCTGCCGCCCCGCCGGCAGCGCCCGCAGCCGCCGCGGCCCCGGCGGGGGAGGAGGAGGAGGAGGCTGGGGAGGAGGAGGAGGATGGGGAGAAGGCAGCGGCAGGAGGAGGAGGAGGAGGCAGCCCGGGAAGATGGATGCGGCCGCGCTGCTCCGCCTGCGCAGCGGCGGCCCCGGGAGGGCGGGGGGGCCGGGCCGGGGCCGCCTCCGCCCGCTCCGCGCCGGGCTCCGGGCGGGGCCGCTGCGACCGCGCTCCTCTCCAGGAGGGGGAAAATATCCCTCAAACCCCCGCTGGACACGGGGAGGCTCCCCCGGCCCCGGCGGTGCTGCGGCGGCCGCAGGTCCGACCCCCCCGAGCCCCCCGGGACCGGCCCTGCCGGGGATGGAGCGCTGCCCCGGGGCACCCCAAAGCAGCCGGCCCTGAAATAGCAGCTGCAGACACCTTCCTTGTGCCTGCTGCCTCGGCAATCCCGCGCGGGAATTTCTGGGAGAGGCTGTGCCCTACATTCCCGGTTATTTTTACCTCCTGCAGCCGGCAGGGAGGGAGCGGAGCTCGGCCCCAGCGCCCACCTGGCCCCAGCCGGCTTTGGGGCCGGGAAAGCGGGAAAAGGCCCAGGCTGGGCATCAGGGAGCGTTCCTGCACTGAAGGGCGGGTGAAGCACGGGAAGGGGCTGCCCAGGGCAGCGGTGGAGTCATATCCCTGAAAAGGTTCAGAAAACGAGTGGATGGGAATGAACCTGGACCACTCGGGAATGTGGCTCAGTGAGCACTGGGTGATCTTGGAGGTCTTTTCCAACCACAGCACGAACCCAAACAGCCTCATTTACAAGAGTCTGGCCCTGGCTGCGGCTGGAAGGTGAGGACACAGCAAATGTAATTTTCAATCCTTTTTTAGCACTTCCATGGGGCACTAAAACACCCAGAGAGCGATGATGGGGTCACAGGCTGGGCTCACACCATGCCCTGGGCACTCCCAGCCAGGCAGGGAACAGCAGAAATTCCATCCTCCCCTCCTTCCCTCCTTTCCAAACAGGATTTCTCCTGCTCCTAGGCCCAGCTGTTCAGGGATTCACATGACTAAATCCAGGAACACTTGCTCAGGGCAGCTCAGATTTGATTCCCCCACACCAGATGTGCCTCTAGAAAAAAAAAAGGCCTTTGTGGGATCATCACCCTGCCCTAGCTTTCCCAGCTTCCCACCAGCACAGACAGGCTGGAGCAGCTGTGGGAGGATGGATGGAGAATCCCTGGAGTCCCTGTGCAGCTGGGGCACGGATGGAGACAACCCCCAGACCCTCCTCCCCAGTGCTCTCTCTCCCCTGCAGCAGTAGAGCTTAAAAAAAAAATAGAGACATTTCATTTAAAAAGAAATAATTAATATATTCTGCATAAATTTTTCAGAGAGAGTGAAGTCATCCTTGGTTTTTCCTGGATCTGCAGAGAATCCCATTCATGCAGACATCAAAATAAAAATTCATCCAAATAAACCATCCCCACTCTGCAATCTGCTGCATAACCTTGGCTTTGTTTGGAGAAGGATCTGTGGCAAGCTAAAAGTGGCTCCAAGCATTACATAAACTCAAATTCCATTTATTCTGTGCATCACAAGGAAAACTCCCAATCTCCCCCCTCAGTGGTACCACACAGCTTCATTTTCAGTGGCACAATTCCTAAAGCTGGATCAGAAGTGCTTGAAAGGGAACTTTGAGGAGGTGAGGTCTGAGCCCACCAAGGATTCACTGCTGGGAATGGGGAGGGTCCAGTGGTGACCCAAGGCTTGGTGCCAACCTCCCCATTCCCAGGGCTGGAGTGGATCCCACAGGAATCAAAGTTTCTCCCAGAGAGAGCCAGGCTCACCTGCTGCAGCAGAGCCACCTGCTCCTAGGCAGGATCTGCCCCCAGCACATGGAGCCACGGAGGTGGGAAAAGCCAGGAATTATCCCTGACCTCTGGATTTGCTCCTCTGCTGCAGCCCCGTTTGCATTCCCCGGCAGGCAGGCAGGCAGGCAGGCAGGAGGTGGGCAGGCAGGTAATGATTAAAGCTGAGAGGGATTAATGGGAGGGAAAGGCTCCTGGCAGCTTTCCAGCTGGGTCAGCGGGAAGCAGCGATGCTCTGGGATGAGGAGGAGCACGGGCTGCTGCTTTCACAGAGAGCAGCTCCTGGGACCCCCACCCGCCCCTTTGCACTGGGAAAAGAAACCCAGGGGTGCCTGCCCTGCCTGGGCTGCATCTCTTAATTAAAGCACCCCCAATTTAAGGGGTCTGATACCACTTGTGAGATGATCCAGACAAGTTTTCCCAAACCT
Source organism: Haemorhous mexicanus (assembly GCF_027477595.1). NCBI lineage: Eukaryota > Metazoa > Chordata > Aves > Passeriformes > Fringillidae > Haemorhous > Haemorhous mexicanus. Next base: position 25,008,500 of record NC_082350.1, read on the forward strand.
TTCCCCAAACCAGCTTTGGATTAGGAATGTGTGGCTCGGGAATCCCTGGAGAACATCTCTAGAGGGGCTGGCACTGAAACCCTGCCCTCCAAACCCCTCCAGGGGGATTGGGAAGGTGCCGCTGGGGCAGGGCATGCCCTGGAGGTGAGGTGGGCACCAGGAGTGAACCAGGCCTGATTCCTGCATGCCCACAGGGGGGATTCAACCCCATGGCACAGGCAGCACATCCCTGCCCGCAGACATGCGGGGAAAAGAAACCTCAGCTTCACCAGACTCTCAAATTCTGCCCGTGAGACAACAGAATTGCCAAAATTATTGCTCTACAGAAGGAGGAAATTACAGAGGAAATATTAGAAATATAGAAATTATAGAAAAATATTAGAAAAATAGAAATTATTTTCCTCTACAGAAGGAGGAAGCACCTGGTATCCCAAGTTCTGGGGGAAAAGAGAATTTCTGCCTCTGGGCTTGTATTTTTAGGTTGGTTTTTTTTCCCCTCCATTCTTAAGATCGTAGGAGCCCCCAAGGCACATCCCAAGCCTTGTCCCAGGGAATTCCCAGTCTTTCTGCATTCCCTGGCTGCCCCAGCTCCAAGGAAATCATTAACAGGCGGAGGGAGGAGCACAGGGAGGCTATCGGCTCTCCCATCCCCATTCCGGCTGGGAAAACGCTCCTTCAAAGGGATAAAGGCGGCCAGGGAAGCCGATCCCTCCCTTTGCCGGTGCTGGGAGCCGTGGGAAGGAGGGAGGGAGGGAGGGAGGGAGGGATGCAGGGTTATTACTCACAGCCAAGCCACATCCAGCCCTTTTCCCGGGGTTTCTGGCATTTCCCACCTTTATTTTTACACACTCGTATCGTGCTCTGATCACCCCCAGCCACAAGAGCTTCACCCACAAACCTTTGGAATGGGAAGGGAAAGAAGCAGGAGCAGCAGCAAGGCAGCCCAGACATGGAATTCCTGCTGGACACACCAGGAATGCTTTCCTGCCCACAGGCATTCCCAGAGGGGCCTTATCAGCTGGGAAGGTTTATTTTCCAGGCTGGTGTTGGCCAACCCACCCCACTGATACAAAAGCCAGGCTCAATAAGTGATTTTTTTTTTTTTTTTTTCAAATCCCAAAATAAATGTGCTGCTGCAGCATGGAGCAGGTGAAAATCAGGGAGGAGTTCAAGAGCTGGGAATGTTTTGTCTCAGTTTTCAGAGAATTGCAGGACCGGGGAATGGTTTGGAAGGAAGGAATTTAATGGTTTGGTTTGGAAGGAATTTAAAGCCCATCCAGCCCCACCCTTGGGAAATTTTCCCCTATCCCAGATTGCCTCAAGCCCTGCCCAGCCTGGCCTTGGACACTCCCAGGGATCCAGGGGCATCCTTGGGAAAATCCATTTCAGCCCTGCTCCACCCTCCCAGCCAGGAATTCCTTCCCGATATCCCATCTAACCCAGGCCCTGGGAGCCATTCCCTGTGTCCTGTCCCTCCATCCTTGTCCCCAGCCCCTCTGCAGCTCTTCTGGAGCCCCTTCAGGCCCTGGCAGGGGCTCTGAGCTCTCCCTGGAGCTTTCTCCTCTCCAGGTGAACATTCCCAGGGCTCCAGAGGGGCTCCAGCCCTGCAGCAGCTCCGTGCTCCCCTCTGGGATGATGATCCTCAGGGAAAACACCCATCAGAGGCTGAGACAGGGACCCAGCCCCAGCCCAGCCCCAGCACTCCAGGATGCTCCTGCTGGGCTCCCAAAGGCTTCCCAAGCACAGCAAGCTTGTATGGAAGCAGGAATTATATCCAGCATCCCGGGATTTCAGCTCTATTTGCTGATGATTTCCTGGGAGTGAGGGATTTAGCTCCTCTTTAAGCCCAGTTAAGCTTTCCCTGGGTTTAAATCCAGCAAGAAAAATAAAGAAAAAAGCGATTATTTTTAATCAGTTAATACTCGACATCTGTTGGAAAGGGGAGTATTTGTTTGGATTACATCCATGGATAATGCTCTGCACTATTCCTTCTCTACTGAAGGAAGAGGATGCCCAGGGCTTTTCCCTCATTCTGGATGTGTTACTCTGCTCCAGGAGGGAATAAACCTCCAGCAGGTTGAGGACCCAATGTCCTTCCCTTTTCAAGCCTTTTCTACTTCCCTGGAATTTTCTGGATCCTTTACAAGCAGCACCTTTACAACCCCACCTGAAGCACCAGAGATGGATTTGGGATAAAATCACACAACCCAACCAGGATGTTCCCTGCCCTAAAAGCCTGGAGCAGAAGGATACAGCAATTCCCCATCCTGATTCAAACACTTCACAGGGAATTGCAGGGACTCATTTAAGCCACCCAAGTATTTATAACTCTCCAGTGATATAAAAGCCACCAAGCATATGGAAAACAAGCAGATTTTTCCATGGAAGCCATCCAGGAAGGCTCAATGGTACCACACAGGCTTCATTTTCAGTGGGACAATTTCTAAAGCTGGATCAGAAGTGCTTAAAAGGGAGCTCTGATGGTGAGGTCGGAGCCCACCAAGGATTCACTGCTGGGAAAAGAAAAGGGAAGGATCCAGGCAGAGCTCAGAGCCCCTGGCAGGGCCTGGAGGGGCTCCAGGAGAGCTGGAGAGGGGCTGGGGACAAGGCCTGGAGGGACAGGACACAGGGAATGGCTCCCACTGCCAGAGGTTAAATGGGACACTGGGAAGAAATTTTTCCCTGTGAAGCCCTGGAATGGATTTTCCCAAGGATTCATCATCCCTGGAAGTGTCCAAGGCCAGGCTGGAGCAGCCTGGGATAGCTGCAGGTGTCCCTATGGCAGGGATTGGGACTGGATGACCTTTAAATTCCTTCCCACCCAAACCATTCCCTGTCTCCATCAATTTATCTCCAGCACTTCAGGAGTGTGGGGAGACAGCACAGAAAAGCTCCAGCTGCCTCCTTGCAATTTGATTTATTTCTATTGTTAGGAATCAACAGTTCTTGTGGAACGGCAGCATTCCCAGTGTGCAGGATCTATGGAGAGCACCAGCAGGAAAAATCAGGTTTTATCTGAGCATCAATAAATTCACAAATTCCTCACTCTGCAGCACAGTTTGGGGGAGGATTTGTAGCAAATCCCATCAGCTCCCAACGATTTTCCCCAGTTTTGGCTGGCACACACAGACCTGGCATTCCAGGCAAACAGAGGGATTGGGCTGGGGGGGATCTGCCTGAGCTGAACCCCAACCAAACCTCACCCCACCAGAGCAGGGACAGCTGTCCCCACAGAATTCCCAGTCCTGGAGGAGCACAGAGTGTCCCTGCCTGCAGCTGCTGTGCCCCAGCTCATCCCTGTGCCTGTGCCAGGAGCAGCCTGGCACTGCCAGCCGGGACATCCACACCCGGCACGGAACTCAGGGAACCAACTCTGCCTCCACATCCCACTTTCTGCTCCAGGCTGGCTGGATTGATGGATGCTGGCAGCACCCATCCCTCCCAAACCCATCTGGAAAAGATTCCCAAAATTTCATCTATATTGATCCAGAATAACCCAAAATCATTAAAAGTGACCCATATGTAACACCCTCATCTGACCTCTGATAACAAATTTAGGATTTTTTATCAGCCCTGCTCAAATCCATGGGTGGCACATCCAGGCTTGTCCAGCCAAATTTCCCTGTCCCTCCTCTCCCACTTATTTTGTTCATTTTCATTTTTTCAATATAAATTCGCAATATTTGAAAAGAGATTTGAAAAATACAGAATTGCCCCCTCCAGCCCCATTTAAACAGCAGCAGGGAGAGGAATTAATGGATTTTAACAAGAGGGGGAAAATGGCCCAACAAGGGACTTTCCCTGAGGATGAAGGACAGGGTGGGACAGCAGGAATTATTTGGAAACCTTACTGGATTGGAAGCACAAACAGAAATCCCATGTCCCCTACTCAACACTTCAGTTACTGCTCTGGGGAATGTTCCTGGTTGGAATATGAAGCCATTGAAATGCGGAAAATTCCCTGGAATTGCAGGCTGAGGGGAGCCCAGGCTGATTTAAATCCAGGGCATTCATTAATTAATTAGTCCTGAGTGTGGAGTGTCCAGTGTGCTGCACCTGCATTCAGCTACAACAAAAATCAGGTTATTAATTAGAAATAAAGCTCTGAGCCAGAGGGCAAAATCTGGGAATGGGGATGGGATTATCCCACTGCTATCACTTCCAGCCCATCCATCCTTCTCTGTTCTCTTTGTGCTTCTTGGTGGGAACAGCTGAGAGGCCTCATTTCTTTATGGCTTTATTTTGTAATTTTAATTGCAAAAGGGGTGGCAAAAGCCCAGGACTGGGACTTGCAGGCTGCAAAAATAAACACAGCACGCTACAAAGTGGATGTGCAATGAAAAAACGTCTTTTTAAACTGAGCCAAACATCAAAAATAGGAATATCCTGAGCCAAACAGGTGACAGCAGCGGCCTTTAAATGCCTCCTCAAAAAAGGAGTGACTTTGCAGGGACAAATCTTCCTCTGAGTCATGGTCAGGACAAAAATAGAAGGGGATTTTTCCCTCAGCTCTGAAGGCTGATGCCCATAACTCCAAAGTTTTTGGCAGCTATCCACTCTTTTTGAGGGGCCTCCTCAAAATATGCACCCAAGTGTCCCCAGATCTGAGAGGTTCAAACCCTGCTGGGATCAGGGATTTTGGGAAGGATGGAGCAAACCCAGCCTGGTTTTTGTGGCTGGATAAATGCAGGCGCAGCACTCTGGACACTCAGGATTAATTAATGAATTAATGAATCCCCTGGATTTAAATCAGCTCGGATCCCTCTGCCTGCATGGCCAGCCTGGGATAGGGATCCCTAATTCCAGGGATTCTGCCACAATTCAAAGGTTTCAGATTCCATCCAGAAATGGCTTTTGGCCCCAGACCAGGAACTTAATGGTTGCTAAGGAGAGGATGTGGGATTTCTGTACCTGCTCCCACCCCAGTGGCATTTCCATGGAAGCCCTGCTCTTGCTTCAGGATAATTTTCCATTTCCAGCCTTTAAGAAGTGGATGCAAAGATGATTTTTGGAATTTGTCTGCCAACCCCAGGGTCACTGGGAGAAAGGAAAAAAAAAGAATTCTCTTGTCTGGAGCTGCCTGTCTCACAAATGTGATTCCTCCTCAAAGGGTATCACTGCCAGCTCCAAAAACAATTCCCTCAGGGACGAGAAATCCCACTCCTGGCTGCTCTGGACAAGCACTGAGAGTGCAGACTCAGTAATTCAAATAAGACAGGGCAGGCACAGCGAGCAGGAGGCTGGAAAAAGCTAAAAATAACAGGATAAGCAAGGGTGGATCCCAGCTGAGCCTCATTAGTCATGGAGCGAGGGAGCTGCTGGTGGCACAGCAGCACCATATAAGAGCAAGAAAACAACTCTGGTCTCTTAAATCTCCTTTTTCCCCCCCTCCTGTTCTACCTCGGGCATTCTTTTCTTGCTCTGGCAGCCTGCAGCTTTTCCTGGAATCTTTCCCCAGGATGGAGATCCAGGCTGGTTCATTTGAAGGTGTCTGCTGGAATCAGGCCAGTTTTTACAGACAGGCACAGGAGGGGTCGTTTGAGGTTGGATTTGGGATTTTTGGGTGGTTTTTTTCTTCCATTGATACCATCAGATTGAGCCTTTGAGTTGAGCCATGGAGTTCCTGGTGGCAGGAATTCCCAGTAAAGGCAGAGGATTCACTGGGATGAGCAAGAGTTTTATCTTGGGATGGAGCCACAGGACAGCAGAGGGATTGGGCAGGAGGGGGGGCTCAGGCTGGGCTGGGGCTGAGCCTGGCTCTGGAAGCACTGGCACAGCTGGATTTTCAGGAGAAAATGGAGAAAGGGAATGGGGGGCACCCAATCCCTGAGGCATGGGAAGGAAAGGAGGTGGTGATGCCTTGTGCAGGCTGCCCTGGAGCAGGGGCTGGGCAGAGTCCCAGAATAAAGCAGGGATTGATTCCAAGGATCTCCTCCATGGACCCACCTGGGGCAGCACCAGAGCCCAGCCAGGGCTGCCCCCAGGATGACCCAAAATGGCCCCAAAATGCACGAGCGCTCCCGGGGTCTCTCCCTGGGATCAGCTCTGCTCCATTGGCACCTTGCAGTTCATTGTCCCAGCCCAGCTTTAGGTTATGAAGTCTTATTTCAGAATCTGAAAAATAGAAAAGCTAAAACCTGAGGCAGCAATGGCAATGGGAAGACTGGGTGCTCCAGCAGGGAATTCCAGCTCCGAGGGACAAATAAATCTCCCTGCTGTGTTGGGAGCACAGGGAGTGTTCAGCTTTTCCAAGGAATTCTCATCTCCATGCTGGGAACAGCAGCACAGGGATGCTCCTGGTGTCTTTCCCCAGGAAAAATTTATTTTCCAGGAAACTGTTATTTCCCCACCAGCTCCATGCTTACAGATTTCCCTCCACATCCATTCCTGTAACAACCAAAATCCTCTTCCAAAGCCGCAGCTGCAGCCTCGCTGACCCCTCATCCCTGGGATTCCCTGGGGGATCAGGGCACGGAGAGCTGCGGGGTTGGCCCCAGGCCTGGAAGGGCTCCCGTGTGGGGCTGCTTTGGTTTGGGCCAGCACAAACCCCAGGGCCAGCGGAGCCGCTCACGGGGCCTGGAGCGCAGTGCGGGATCGGCGGGCAGCGCCGGCTGCCAGCGAGAGCTCCCCGAGGCCTCAGCATTCCCAGAGGGCCCAGAGATCCCAGAGCTCCCAGAGCTCCCAAAGGCCTCCGGAATTCCTGAAGGCCTCCAGAATTCCCAGAGGGCCCAGAGCTCCCAAAGGCCTCCGGAATTCCCAAAGGGCCCAGAGCTCCCAAAGGCCTCCGGAATTCCCAGAGGGCCCAGAGCTCCCAAAGTCCTCCGGAATTCCCAAAGGGCCCAGAGCTCCCAAAGGCCTCCGGAATTCCCAAAGGGCCCGGAGCTCCCAAAGGCCTCCGGAATTCCCAAAGGCCTCCAGAAATCCCAAAGGGCCCGGAGCTCCCAAAGGCCTCCGGAATTCCCAGAGGGCCCGGAGCTCCCAAAGGCTTCTGGAATTCCCAAAGGGCCCGGAGCTCCCAAAGGCCTCCAGAAATCCCAAAGGGCCCGGAGCTTCCAAAGGCCTCCGGAATTCCCAGAGGGCCCAGAGCTCCCAGAGGGCCTCAGAATTCCTGAAGGCCTATGGAATTCCCAAAGGGCCCCAGAGCATCCAAAGACTTCTGGAATTCCCAAAGGGCCCCAGAGCTCCCAAAGACCTCAGAGCTCCCAAAGGCCCCCACAGTTCCTGAAGGCCTCTAGTATTCCCAAAGGCCTTCAGAATTCCCAAAACCCTCCAGCATTCCTAAAGTCTCCCAGAATTTCCAAAGTCTCTGAGAATTCCCAAAGGCCCCCACAGTTCCCAAAGGCCTCCAGGATTCCCAAAGTCTCCCAGAATTCCAAAAGGCTTCCAAAGCTCCCAAAGGCCTCCAGAATTCCCAAAGGCCTCCAGCACTCCCCTGGCCGGCTGTGGAAGCCCCTGGAATTCCTTCTGGAACTCTCCAGCCCCTCTCCTGAGCAGCAGCAGTTCCAGTTCTACATCCCAGTCGTTCCAGGAGTATCAAATGTAGGGATGATGAGGAAGGAGGGGTTGGGAATGGAGAACAGAGCTATCCCAAGACAGCAGTACAGTTTCCTGGGAATAACAGACATTTCTGCTCCATGCCAGAGGGACGGGATGGGGAACAGCCCAGGAGCAGCACTGCCAAACTCATCTTGCAAAATGCATTTATTTACATGGAATCTCACACATGGGGACAGGTGTGAAATGTGGCGAGTCCTCATCCTGTGACTTATGGATTGGAATTTCCTGGGAATAGGCACAATTCCTGCAGCCTCTGAGCAGGGAGAAGGGCTGGCTGAGCTCTGAGCACCTATTTTGAGCCATTTAAATATAATTAATATATGTAAATATCAGCCAATTTGGCCACTTGAGGATGGATTCCAAGGAATTCCAGGAGAACAGGGGGTCAAGGCTGTGGCTAAGGTTTTCAGGAGCATGCCCCGATTTTCACTTACTCTGCCCTTCCCAGAAGCAGACCCTTGGAAAAGGCTCTGGAAGAGTTTTCCCAGCAGGATGTCTCCCTGCTGCTCCCAGGGCAGCCAAGCTGGGAATGTTCCTCTCAGGAAAAAAGGCCTCTTGGAGCTTTGCAAGGCCCAGCTCAAAGTTGCCCTTCTGCTTTTAAACCCAGAAATAATAGATGAGAAAGCAGCAGAAGAAAGGAAAGAGCAGCTGGGATGAGCCAGGGAAAATGCTAAGAGCTCGGATATTATGCATTCATGCAAATGCAGAACACTGAGAATTCCACATGGAAAAATGATTCCCACAATTATTTTTTTTTTCTGAACTCCTAAGAGCAGTTGATCATCAAACACCTGCCAGGCCAAGCAGCCAGAGCAGAGGATGACCCTGCTGCAGAATGCTGCTATTTCCCCAAATCCCTCTTTAATAAATCCAATATAGGAATTACACGGAATAAAAAGTTTGGATTCAATTTTTAATAACTCACTAAAAGCATTTGGATTCCCCAGGGGCCACACACACCAGCAGCTTTTGTGTGCATAAAGAATCCAGCACTTTAATAGAGTTCTCTTTTATTTTTTAACATTGCCTCACCACAGAGGGGATTAAATCTCAGCCTGGCACTTCTCTTTCCTTGGAAATCCCATTTCCTCTCAGATTTCCAGAGGAGCAGCAGGAATAAAGGGCTCTGGGTGTGATTTTCTCATTAAAGGAGATCTATAGATCACTGAGCTGCACTCCCAGATGGGGGCTATAAATAAAATCTCCCACTCTGCTGACGCAAACGGCTCCCCAGGGAGAGATGAGGTGCCCCAAAATGATCCGAGGGCTTGGAAAAGCTGGAAAACCTCCAGGGAAAGAGGGATTATGGAGCACCTCGTGTGAAAGGATAATTGGAACAGGAAAAATCATTTTCCACTGAGTCCATGTGTGCTCTGCTGGAGCAGGATTGATTTCAGAGCCAGAGCTGGAAGAGAGATTTTTAAATCTTTTTAGTTCTAACTGAAGAAATTCCTACACAAAAGCAGAATTATTTGGGATTGAGGAGCCTGAGCACACCAAATTCTGCTTCTCCTCAGCCCCCTCAGCAGTGCTGCTGTGCCCAGAATGCCACGGGAATTCCTGGATCATGGTGGCCAGACTTGGAAAACATTGAACAGAGCAGACGATGGGATCATTTCAAACAGCTCCATTTTTATACAATTAAATTAACACTTACAGTGAGACGTTGGGAGAAGCTGGGAAATCACATTTCCTCCCAGTGAGGATTACACCCAACTTGGGTGAATTAAAGTGGGATTTTATACATCCTTACAAAAGGTTTTCCCCTCCAAAAAGTTCATTTTCCCCACTAAATCTGATGCTCCCTTAAAGCTTCTTGGGGCTGCAGCACATCCTGAGGAGATGGGGACACAAATTTACGTCACTGATATTGATCTTTCTGGTTTTTTGCTGTTAGGAGGAAGAATAATGGTGCTTTGAGCAATTTCTTCACAGTTTCTACACAAACTTTATCAAATAATCAAGTGCTGCACCTGCTTTCCAAATCAGTTAAATCCAAACCACCTTAAATCCAGGCAGAGAGGAAGAAGGAAATAAATCACAATTCCTGCAGTTCTTATCACTGCTAAGGCAATCTTGCTCACAGAAACAAACTCTGTGAGGGTGTGGGGGATGTTTGGAGCATTATTTAGAATATTTAAACAGATCTTTAAATACTTAAACAATATTTAAATCATTTAGAATAATTAGAACCTCCCTGAGTTCCCTGGCATTTTGGGGTCAGGACAATCCTGGTTTTCCAGTGCTCCTCAGCACATCTTCAGCCTGGTTGGGGTTGCACTGAACAAACCCATTTTCCTCTGTTTTTTTAAATATCCTCTGCCTACAATTTCTCCCTGCACATGCACCTGGATTTTCCACAATTCCAGGTGTTCCAGACACCCCATCTCACATCCATCCTCTCCAGCCACAGGGAAAATAACAGGTTTTGCACAGCACAGGGCAGTTGTGAGAATTGAACCCCCCCTGCCTTGCATTTATCCCACTTAATAAGCAAGGAATATTTGCTTAAGTACATAATTATTATCCTGGGAAATCAAAATTCCTGCTGCCTGCTGCTATTCCAACCTGAGACACTTGGGTTCAAGTGGGAATTTGAAGAGTTAGGGGAGGGGTGCCAGGCTCCAGAGTCTCTCTATTTTTTAAAAAACCCACTGTTCTGAGATATTCCAAATTTTGCCTGGCATAAATGCTCACTCCTCTCCTTGGAAATTTTTTGGATTCCCTCCTTGTGATTCCCAAACACCAAAAATACTCATTTACAATAAATTTTACTGGTTTTACAGAGCCAGATCACAACAATGATCCCTTAGCATCACATTAAAGGGAGATTTACTGCTGCCTGCACCACAATTAGTGCTAGAAGAATCCAACTTTTCCAGCTTTTCCACATCCCACAGGAAACATTCACTCACCAACCGCCTGGGCTCCATCACCTGCAGGAATTCACATTATGGCAGCACTGGGATAAAGGAGAATTATCCATCCAGGCAGAATCCACAGGCTGTTCCCTCCTGTGTTTGGCACTTCCTTTGAGGAAAGGCTCAGCAGCAGTGATGGGAATCAAGTTTTTCCTCAGGAATTTTAATCCTGGGAGTTTTTCCTGGCCAGGTTTGGAGAGCAGCAAAGACTCATCCCTCCAATCTATGGAATTCCAACCTCGAAAATAGCTCCAGGTGTTTTCCCAGGGAATGGCACTGCTCACTTGGGCAGCAGCAGGAATCTCCCAGCCAACCTTTGAGCTGGGTGCGAAGTGGCCAAAGTCCAGGGCTCTCCTGAGCCACCAGCAGCAGGGATGAGCATTCCTGCAGCTCATCCCACCCCAGGGCACTGGAACCACACACAATTACAGCTTTGTCCACACTCAGAAGGTTTGTTTTCCATGTCAAAGCCTCAGAACAAATTAATTGCCCTGGAGAAGCTCCCTGATGATGGAGTTCCCTTTTCCGGGTGCCTGGGGAGGAGTTTGGTGCTCAGATCCAGCAGGGACAGGAGCTGCCTGTGCACAGGGAAGGTCTGGCTGAGCAATGACAGAAATGCCATTTCCTGCAAGCAGAAATTCCCACACTGACAGCTCCTGGCTGGAGAAATTCCTTCCAGGCATTAATCCCTGGCTGTTCCCTGCTCCCATCCCAGACATCATCACATCCCTGGGGAGGAGAGAACTCACACTCCAATCAAGCAATGAAGGCTCTTTTTAAGTGAGAACCAACCCACGGCCAACCTCCAAGCCAGTATTTGCTCCCTGAGTGCCTGGGCCAGCGCTCCAAGGTGGATCAAGGCTTTACACCAAAGGTCTGGGCTGGATCCCAGCCCCCATTCCCAAAAATCCTGCTCCAGCAATACTCCCACGTGGCTTGAACAAGCACCCGTTGGCTCCATTTCTCTCCTCCCTCATGCCAAGCTGGTCCATACATTTCTCCTTCCATTCTGGCTGCTCTGATCCGTGAAAATCAGATTTCTGCCCATGGCCAGTTATGAAATTATTTCAAGATTTTAGTCCATGCTTTGAATTAGTTTCACATTTTCAGAGGGACACAGGCAAGAAGGAGGTATTCACGTGGTCCGTGCTAAATTCCATCCTACAGCTTCTGGAATATCCTGGGTTAACCCTGAAGTCTTTCCCCAGAATCATTAAGATTGGAAAAGCCCTCTAAAACCATCAAATCCAAAATGAATCCACCACCATCGTCTTCACTGTTAAACCACCTCCCCAAGTGCTACTTCCATGCCTTTTCAACACTTCCAGGAGGTTCCCAGCTGCTTTCAAAAGCAGACCTGAGGCTTTCCCACCCTTCCCAGGGTGAGCTCAGGACTCTGGGCACTCTCTGCTGCCTTCCAGGGTCACTCCGTGGGCAGCCGGGCACTGATGGGACAGCTCCGAGGGAAGCAGGAGCACCATGCCCACCTCCAGAGGCTCAGCACAGCCTGGAGGATCAGCAGCCCATGGAAAGACACAAATGTAATTTCCTGAAGCACTGGAAATGCAGGAGTCCAAGTGTCTGGACAGATGTGAGATTCCTTGGATTCCCCGCCACGGGGACGGGATAGCCACCAGCAATTTGTCTCAGCACAGGCTGGAATGTTCCAGGGATGAAAAGATAAAATCCAGCACATCCTTCCCCAGCCTGAAAGCTCCTGCAGAAGTCCTGGAAGCTGCAGGGATGAGCTTTTAGCAGCACTGCCTGCACTAAGCCCGGTGGGCAGCACAATTCCTTGGGCAATTCCATCCCTCCCTCCCTGCCCTGCCTGTCACAGCTGGGTCTGCCTGAGCCACCTCCCCTCCTGCCAGTGTTTCCCTAATTGACTGCAGAATTTGCAGATATCCTTCCCAGCCAATCCCTCCTATTGATTGTAATTATCCTCGGAGAGGCAATGGGAGGAATATCAAAGCCATTAAGGCTGATTTGGATTTGATTCGAGCCATTAGAGACACAGCAAGCGGAGCCTCGCCGCTTCCCCGGCACCTCCTCGGCTCCTGAGGGCCATAAATCATCCCGTGGCACATTTGGTACTGCTTTGGATGCAGCCAGGAGTGGAGGAAAGGAGGGAAAATGGAAAAAAATGGGAGGGGGTGGCTTCCTGCAGCTGGATGAGGAGGTTGAGCCAAGCATCTCCACAGTGAACCCTCTGAGCTCCAAGTGCCTTCAGGAAAGAAGTTTCTCCTCTTAGGTGGAGTCCAGAAAACTCCAGAGTCACTCAGGCTTGGAGGGACCTCATCCACTCAATCCAGCTCCAAAACCAGTCATTTAATCCTTTTCTGGGGAGAAAGATAGGAATAGTCTCCATTTCTAGACAGCACCTGCCCTCCTGGCCCACAGGGAGCATCGGGGAGCTCCTGTTCTTGCAGTCTGTTCTTGGGGATCCCCACCCCAAGAACAGCCTGCCCATGGATATGGGATATCCAGGATGGAGCCATCCATGGCCATCCCACCCTGCTGGGCCTCTGCTCCTTTCAGGGGCTGCCAGTGCCGAGCAGAAGCTGCCAAACCCTTCCCAAATTTCCTGGCAGGAGCTTCCAGGCACCCTCAGCCTGTCTGCAGCCCGAGGGAGCAGCCTTGGCCTCCCACCCCACCTGGAAGCTGAAGCACAGCCCTGCCCATGGCATTGATGTCATTGATGTCCCTTCCCAGCCTTTGCAGCAACCCAGGGCACATCTCTGCAGCCAAGGATGTGACCAAAGGTCCCTCACCACTCCGACCTTCCCCTGAGTGCAGCTGCAGCATTCCCAGCCCTCCTTGCACTCCAGCCCAGCCCCTCCTGCCTGGGAACTCCCAAAGCCACGGTGGGGCTTCCTTGGAATGGGAATTTCCTTCTCCTGCGAGCCCAGCACGGTCCCTGTCCCTCAGCACTGCCAGTGTGACATGCTGAGATGGCAGTTCTGGTTTGCACTTAGATGTTTATTAGCTTTTGTTCATGTCACAGCGTTCGAAGTTGTGAGTTTTACAGTATTTTATTTTAACAACACAAAAAAATGGTCATCTATTTATCTTTATAAGGTTTTCTAAGGATAAATTGGTTAATTAAGAAATGATGTTTAAATTATTTTTATCTTTACTAATTATTTGTGCTTTGAAATGTGGATTTTTTAATTTAATTACATAATATTACTTAAACTTACGAAGAAGAAGGTGAAGAAGAAGGTGAAGAAGGACCAGTTTCTGTTTTAAATTTTTTATCTTGTTTTATATAAATTACTATATTTTAAAACTTAAAACTAAAAGTTTAAAGTTTTCTACTATGTGGTATTATATACTTTTATTTAAACTACACATTTATAATCTTAGTTTTATTATTTATATATCTTTATAAATATATATAACTATTATGTATTATTTATATAGTTTTATATTTATATAAGTTTTATTTATATATTTAATTTTGGAAGTTTTATATTTAATATATTTCTATATTAAATATAATTTATTATAAATAATCTAAATATTTATAAATACAAATAGATATTTATATAATTATATTTATAAATAGAAGTATATATAAATAGTATATATCGTAATTTTGGATGGTTTATATTTAAACCATCCAAAATTAAGATATCTACTATTAAGATATAGACCATTTTGGACGGTTTATATTTAACTATTTATATTTATATAGTTTTATATAGGTTTTATTTATATATTTATTTTGGAATTTGTTATATTTATATATTTACTAAATAAATTTATAAATATTTCTATTTTAAATTTTAATTAAATGCATTTAATAAAATATATATTTAATAAAGAGATATATTTAATATATATATGTAATTCAGAGCCCTGGGGATCAGCAGAGATCCCTGAACCAGGGCTGGGATGCCCAGCCAGGGCCAGGGAGGGGGATGGAGCAGGCAGGGATCCCACGGGGAGGAGCAGAGCCCCGGGGAGCAGCACCTGCCCCTGCTGGGTCCCCCCTGTCCCCCCAGGTGACCCCTGCCTTCACCTGGGGCATGGCGAACCCCAAGGAAACCAGGTCCTGACAGCAGAAAAAGCCTCGATTTTAACCATCTTAATAAATCACCTTAATAAAATCATTCCAGCCCAACATCTCTCTGGGTTCCTGGGAACAGCCAGCCCAGGAGACACTTCCAGTCCAAGCTGCCTTCCCAGCCACCCCGATTCCCTGTCCCACTGAAATCCCCCTCTCCTGGGCTTTCCAGCAGGCACTCAGAGCAATCCACACCATTTCCCTGGTTTTGCTCCCTGGCTGCCTCCTCTCCACCATTCCCATGTTTACAAACACTTGGGCTTCCAGCAGGGCAAGGCAAGGGTTTGTTATAAACACTGAACCGCAGGGAAATGTCAAGGGCAAGGAAAACAAAAATAAAAGCGGGGATTTTCACTTTGGTCTGGCTCATCCTGGGAGGCTTTGGGGACACACAGCTCGTGGGACATGCTGGGTGCTCACAGACATGGCCTGGGAGGGACAGGAGGTGCCATGGGGACATCAAAGAGCCCTTCCCAGCCAGCCAGGAGGGGAAATGTGCCCTCCCAGCAGCCCTTCCCTTTGATCCCGGGGGGAAGGAGCAGAGCTGGAACACCTCTTCCTCCTCCTCACCCCTGGGAGCCAAGGGAAGGGGAATCCTGGAGCAAAGGTGTCTCCAGGACAGCCAGGGAGCTGAGCAAAGACTCTCCAGGGCCACAAACACTGGGAAAGTCACATCTGCAGGGTGGCAAACTCCAGCTCCTGGGGAGGAAGAGACCTGGAGCTCAGTCCCACCCTGGGAGATGCTCTGCATGCCCTGGGCTCCTCTGGGTGTCCATCCAGGCTATTCCAGCCCGGGATCTGCACAGCAAAGCTCCCAACCCAGCTCTGCACGGGACAAGTCAGGGCGTGAGGCAGCCTGAATTCCTTCCAGGGCCTCTGTGCCTGCAGGAGGGAACGGGAGGATGGAAGAGGAAAACCCTGACAGGGGTAGAATTCCTTAGGTGACAGCTCACCTGGTTAAGCTCATGCCTGGAGGCAAAGAGTTTCCAGCAGTGCCAGCAGAGCTGACCAGATAATGCTGGAGAAATCAGCTCCCAAACCACAAAAATGAGGTGGGTTTTTTTCTTTCTGGTGTTTTTTTCTCTTTTTCCCTTTCTTGCAGGCTGAGTTGCTGCACAAATGACTGTAATTAAAGCTGTTACCTGTCAGTTCCTCAAGGCACTGAGGCTCCTGTGTTCAGGCTTTGGAAAAAAGCATCCCTGCATGGCAGCAGTCCCACTCATCCCTCAGCTTACTCATCCTGCCCAGCACCCACCCAGATTTGTCACCAATTAGTTGTAATTCAAGGATTCAGGGGGAAATCCCCACCTCCCTGAACGAGGTGACTTCACAGGAAGTTAGGGCATGGAACGCCTTTTAAACAACAAAAAAATCATGGAAAAAAATCATGTGTGCCAGAGGCAAGGCCAGGGTGCACGGCTGGTGAGGCACACAGTTCCTCAGGCATCCACAGGCTCCAGCAGAGCTTCCAGAGAGGCTCGGTGGATTCCTTTGGAATTCATCCATTATGGAAGAGCCTCAGCCCTGCCGTGTCACCGGTGTCTGCAGTGCTCCTTCCTCTCCCATCACTGCAGCTCAGAAGTTCTGTGCAATTCCCAAATCAGCCTGAATGATGGGATCAGCCCCCGATTTACTGGGGGTTCTGTAAAACATCATCGGGGGTTCATTCTGGCTGGCAGCAGGGCCTTGGGAAGGATCTTTCCTCAGGAAAGGAGAGCACCCAGCACCAGCCTGGCACCGCTCCCAGATGGGAAAAGCTGATATTCCTTGGCCTCTCCAAGGGACCCAGCTCTGAGACAGCCTGGTGGTGGCACCAGGCTCCTGCCGGGGACACCAGCCCCTGCCACATGCCTGGAGCTGCAGGGAACCGGCCCCACCAGTGCCCAAAGGTGCTCCGGGAAAGTTGGAGAATCATGGAATGGTTTGGGATGGAAGGGACCTTAAAGCTCATCTCATTCCCTGCCATGGGCAGGGACACTTTCCACTGTCCCAGGTTACTCCAAGCCCTGTCCAACCTGGCCTTGGACACTTCCAGGGATAGCCACAGCTGCTCTGGGCACCTGTGCCAGGGCCTCTCCACCTTCAACGGGAACAATTACTTCCCAAAATCCAATCTAAATCTACCATCCTGCAGCTTAAAGCCATTCCCTGTGTCCTGTCCCTCCATCCCCTGTCCCCAGTCCCTCTGCAGCTCTCCTGGAGCCCCTTCAGGCCCTGCCAGGGGCTCTGAGCTCTCCCTGGAGCCTTCTCCTCTCCAGGTGAGCACCCCCAGCTCTCCCAGCCTGGCTCCAGAGCAGAGGGGCTCCAGCCCCGGAGCATCTCCGTGGCCTCCTCCGGCCTCTCTCCAGCAGCTCCACATCCTCCCGCAGGATCGGCCAGCCCCGGCAGCATCCCTCCAGGCGGGATCCCCGAGCAATCCCCCGCTCCACCCTCCATCCGCGCCCCAAAGCGCTCCCCACTCACCGAGGCGGAGCTGGCCCGCGCCTTGCGCTCCTGCTCCCGGCACTGCAGCCCGGCCAGGTGCCTCTCCAGGGCTGCCCAGTCCATGGCCGGGGGCTGCGGGTCCCGGGGGGGCCGCGCCCCTGCGCTCCGCCGCCCGCCGGGCCCCGCGGCCGCTCCGCGCCGCCGCTGCGCGGGGTCCGAGCGGGGCGGGGGCCGCGGGCGGGGGCAGCGCCGGGCAGCGGCGGCCGCGGGGCCGCAGCGGCGCCCATGGGCGGCCGGGCAGCGCGGCGGGGACGGCGGGGACCCCCCGTCCTCCTCCTCTTCCTCCTCCTCCTCCGAGTCCTCCAGCGCCGCCAGGTCCAGGCTGCTGGGGGACGGCGAGGACTTGCCCTCCGAGCACGGCGTGGCTTTGCTGGAGTTGGATTCCGAGCTGGAGCGGCTGCTGCCGGCGTCGCTGCCTAAATCCATGCCATCCTCCCGGGAATCCTGCCGGAGAGAAGCGGAGGGCCGCCGTGTCAGGGATGCCCGGAGCGCTGCTGCCCGCCGGGCACGGGAAACGCCGGCCCGGGGCCGCCCCCGCGCTCCGGAGCCGCCGCCGGCGCGGGGCGGCCCCGGGCGGAGCGGGCGGGGGCGGAGCGGGGCCGGGCTCCGGCTCCGCCGCTCGGGAGCTGCGGGAAACGCCGGCTGGCGGCAAGGAAACGCCGCTCCGACGGGCAGAAAATCCCATGTTCTTGGTATTCTGTTCAATTATTCTTGGTTTGGCTTTTTTTTTTTTTTTTTAATTTTAACTAGGGTGTTAGCCCATGTTGTCGTAGTAGCTATTGTAACTATTATTTTGTTACACAAAAAAAGATTTCTATTTAAATGTTACTCTTTGTTCCCGCAGTTGTTGTGACGGGACAATCCCAAGCGATCCCAAGAATAAATCCAGGCTGGTAAGAGAACGGATCAAAGCCGCCCGGAGGGAAGGGGTTTGGGGGTGGTGGTGGAGGAGAAGCTCAGCCTGACCGGGCACAGGCACTGACAGCCCCAAACACCCCCTGGGCTGGGCTGATCCCGGCGTGGGAGGCACGGGAGGGGGGATTCTGCCCCTCTGCCCCGCTCAGGTGAGACCCCACCTGCAGAGCTGCCCCCAGATCTGGGGGCTCCAGCAGGATGTGGAGCTGCTGGAGAGAGCCCAGAGGGGAGCACGGAGCTGCTGCAGGGCTGGAGCCCCTCTGGAGCCAGGCTGGGAGAGCTGGGGATGCTCACCTGGAGAGGAGAAGGCTCCAGGGAGAGCTCAGAGCCCCTGGCAGGGCCTGAAGGGGCTCCAGGAGAGCTGGAGAGGGACTGGGGACACGGGATGGAGGGACAGGACACAGGGAATGGCTCCCAGTGCTGAGGGCAGGGATGGATGGGAGAGTGGGAATTCCTGGCTGGGATGGGATTCCCAGAGCAGCTGTGGCTGCCCCTGGATCCCTGGCAGTGCCCAAGGCCAGGTTGAACATTCGGGCTGGAGCACCTGGGACAGTGGGAGGTGTCCCTGCCACGGCAGGGGTGGCACTGGGTGGGGTTTAAGGTCCTTCCAACCCAAACCATTCCATGATTTTATGTCTGGGTTTGGGAGGAGGTGGCATTGTGTCTGTGTGGGGCTGTGGGTGACTGCAGGGAGTCACAGAGAGTGGCAAAGGGTGACATCCTCCCTCCCACGCCCCGAGGGACCGCAGGGACCCGCCACAAATCCCTGCTGCCACCCTCTCCCTTTCTTTCCTTCTTTAAAAGTAATTTAAAGTAACTCGTTAAGAGTCTCCTATAAATAACTCGGCTAAAAAAAACTAATCTAGTTTCTGCATTCTGGGTCACCGAAGCCAAGTTTAACACACAAATGTTCCCATTCCCAACCCCACGGCAAGGAGACCTTTAAAGGCACTGTGGCTGAAATGGGGAGCATCAATCCCATGGATCAGGAACTTCCAGACAGGGCATGGGAGATGTGGCCGCAGCCAGCTGCCCTCTGGTCCCTGCAATCCCAGCCCTCTGGGCATGGAGGGCCAGGGGAGAACCAGCAACTCTTAACTGGAATATTGAAACACTGCATCGGGTTAGGAGCTGATTTAGGGGCAGGATTTTGTGTGAGAAATGCCCTTGAGGTCACCCACAGGAATCAAAACATCTCTGTGTTATCCACTCTGTCTCCAGCACAAATCCAAATGTAATTCCAGCTTGTCCCAGCCCCTGGGAGGAAATGAGCTCTGCCCCAAGAGCAGCACAAGGGGAGTTAAAAATTAAAGGTTGTGCAGGGGGGAGAGGTGGGCATGGCACAGACACCCGGGGAGCGGGCACGGCTCAGGGGGAATCCCCCTTCGAGGGTCCCCAGGGCCTGAAATGTCGGGAATTCCTAAGGGATGAGAGGGAGAAGGGAACATCTGCAGCCCTCAGCTCCTGGGACTGCTGAGCTGCTCCTGCCGGGGGGACCTGGCCGGGCACGGGGAGGGAAAGGGAGGGAGGGGAGGGGTCTCCTGTGCCAGGTCTGGCTCCTCATCCCCTCCTGGGCAGCAGCGAGCGGGGAGGGACATCCCGGCGGCCCTAGCAGCACCAAACCCCACCGAGATCAGACGGGCACACACCGGGAACAGGGCACGGCCCGGCGCTGAGAGCTTTCAGTGCCCTGGAGCCGTCCCCTCCTCTCCCTGCGGGGTGGGAATCACAGACTCCTGGAAAGGAACTTCAAACTCATCCTGTCCCTGTCCCAGGCTGTTCCAAGTCCTGTCCAGCCTGGCCTTGGACACTTCCAGGATTCCAGGGGCAGCCACAGCCGCTCTGGAAGTTCCATCCCAGCCTCTCCCCATCCTCACAGGGAGGAATTCCCTCCCAAGATCCCTGTGGCAGTGGGAAGCCATTCCCCCTTGCTCTGCCCTGGTTAAAAATCCCTCTCCAGCTTTTCTGGAGGAGGCTCCAACCTCCAGGCAGGGCTTTGGAGGATAAAGGGGCTGGGATACACAGGGAATATCACAGGGTTTATTTGGGATTAACCTTTCCCTTGGGGTGTCTCCTCCAGGTGCTCAGCCTGGATTATCCCAATTTTCTCTCCTGACCCCCAGGAGCAGCTGAATCCCTCTCTGTTCCCAGCTGATCCCTGCTTCCCTCACAGGCTGCCTGGTGGCTGAAACTCCAGAAAATCAGGAACTGCAAAGTGCAGTTTTAAAAATAATCCCAGCAAATGGCAGGAAGGAGCAAAATCCTGGAGATGAATTACATGGGGAAAAGGTTTCACCACAAGGTTGGGAGGGGGTGGCATTTGACACAATTTGTGTGGTGCAATTCTCTGTTTGGGGCTGGTTTAATGTCACCACCAGCCTCACAGGGGATTTTTGCTGAGCAAAGGAGGAGCTGCCTCACTGCTCCCAGGCTGGGGACAGTTTGATTTATGGGATCTTCACTGGGGAAGTTTCTTCCCTCCATCACCACGAGGGCACTGATAATGTTTTGTGGAGGACAAGAGCGCTTCCCTCTCCCTGAATTTCCCAGTGTGACATCTGGAATGGCATGAAATGAGTGGCAGGCACTTCCCAATCCCAATTGTCCCATTTTAGTGGGATAAAGCTGCTTCAGCCTTCATTCAGTTCATGCTTTAAGGTGCCAGTCCTTGCAAACCCCTCCCTCCTGCCCTGTCCTCAGACACATTTGTTTTCTTACAAGGTTTAACACATCACACACGAGATTTTTCCAAGTTTCCTTTTTTTTCCCCACTGTAGACAGATCCAATCATTTTTAACCTCATAGTAAACCCTCCTCACTTCTAATTATACACAGGGAACAATTTCTGCTCGACCTGCACAGGAAGGAGCCAGCTCTTGCTATCCCAAACACAAATGGCATTTCTCTCTTCCACAAACCCCTTTCCAACACCATGGAAAACTTGGGATTTGTAGGAATTGTCAAGGGTGTGAACACAAACCCTTGGAAATGAAAGAATCTGGTTCACAGCTCTTTTATTCAGTGCAAAGGAGGTTTAATGCGAACAAGGCTTGTGGGGTTGATTCTGAGGCAGAAATATATCACAAAAATCAGATTTTTATTCTTTTCCTGGTGTTGGTTTCAAAGGCAGTTTGCTGATTGTCATAAGCTTCAAATTGATTCGATTTTTCTATTTTGGCACTGCTGTAACCCCATTCTAAAATGGATTTCTTGTGTTCTCTCCTGCTAAATTGCAGAAGTTTTTGGGTCAGAGAAGAAGGAAAGCAGGGACGTCACAATCACCCTTAAAACACCATAAATCCCTAAATATGGGACCATTTCTGCCAGCTGGGTCTGTATCCCCACACCCTCCTATCCACCCAGAGCTCCCAAATTGTGGTTTTACTTTAAAAACAGGTTTGGGGTTTTTTCCTTGAAGTGACTCCACACAGAGCTGAGCACTGTCCCTGCCCAGGTGGGATTTGCCAGGGAAATGATGCTGGGATAAAAACATCCCTGGGACAGAGCAGGAAAGGGAAGTTTCCTCTGAACACAAAGAATTTCCCTTGCCTGAAAGGAAAAGGACTGCACTGAGAGCAGGACACATTTCCTTTTCCTGCTGCAAGCCCTCTGGGAGCATTCCTGGGTTTTGTTCATTCCATGGGCAGGAAAAAAGCTGCCAGAGTTCAGCTGGGATAGGGGAAGCTGCCCCTGCCCAGGGGATTGGAGCTGGATGAGCTTTAAGGTCCTTTCCAACCCAAACCATTCTGGAATTTGATTTGATGATTCTGGGATAATAAATATTCTGTTAGAGTGGAATATTCTACAGCTTTGCCATACTGAAAAGTTGTCTCCTCTCCAGAAATCCCAACATCCTGCAGTCTCCTTATCCCAATCCTTGCCTTTGGGGTCAGGAGCACTGGAATGCCCAATCCCTTCCTTATCAGGAGCACTGGGATGCCCAATCCCTTCCTTATCAGGAGCACTGGGATGCCAGTGCCAGGAGCACTGGGATGCTGCCCTGCCCCAGGTTTTCCAGCCCTGTGCATCCCTGAGATTCCAGCACCAAACCCATCCCTGAAATGCCTAATTAAGGCTAATTAATGTAAAACTAGGCAGAGTGGGGACTCACCTGTAGCTCCTTGGGGGGCAGGGACAGGATCCATGGGGCTGCATTCCCCTCTGGAATGCTGCATCCTCCCTCAGGAAGCTGCAGGGCACAGGGGTGCCAGGGCACAGCACTCCTGGCCTTGGGGCGTTGTTCTCCTACCACTTGGATTTGCAGGTTTAACTCTTTAAATTTAGCAAATTAAATTTAGCCAATTAATCCTTTGCTTAATTTGGAGGGGGACGGAAATCACAGCAGGACTCTGAGCTCTTCTGGTGGCACAGGAGGGGACAGGGGTGCAGGAGGGGGACAAGGGCAGCATCCCAGAATAATCCCTTTCAGGCCAGGCTCAGAATTTTGGGCTCTGGCAGCCCCTGTTCTCCAAACTGGGATTTGATGATTGCTGGGATGGCTCCACCCCTGCCAGGGCTTCCCTCGCTCCCAGAAGTTTTCCCCACATCCTAAAACACCCCCAAAGTCCTCGCTGTCTCTTTTCCTTTGGAATAAATGGAGGATGAAAGAGCTGCTCCTGCCCAGACTGGTTTTCCTCTAAATTATTTGCTCTTGGATGCATCCTAAAATCATGGAATAGGTTGGAAAGGACCTTAAAGCTCATCCCATTCTCTATCCATGGGCAGGGACAATTTCCCCTATTCCAGAGTGCTCCCAGCCCTGTCCAAGCTGTGCTGAAACAATTCCAGGGATGGAGCTGTTTCCCCTGTGCTGAAACAATTCCAGGGATGGAGCTGCTCCCCCTGTACCGAAACAATTCCAGGGATGGAGCTGCTCCTCCTGTACCAAAACAATTCCAGGGATGGAGCTGCTCCCCCTGTACCAAAACAATTCCAGGGATGGAGCTGCTTCCCTGTGCTGAAACAATTCCAGGGATGGAGCTGCTCCCCCTGTGCTGAAACAATTCCAGGGATGGAGCTTCTTCCCCTGTACCAAAGCAATTCCAGGGATGGAGCTTCTTCCCCTGTGCCTGTCCCGCCCGGAAGATCAGGAGGGCCAGCAAAATCCTGGGAGTAAACAAAAGGAATCTCCTTATCTGTCCAACAGCCTCTGGAATGCCTTGTAATCACCAAGGCCAGGGGAAAAAAAACCCTTGCCCTTTAATAAAGTGCTGTGGAAGGCACGTGGGTAAGGAATGCGAGCAGGGAAATAGCTGGAATATTTCAAATGCATGAATCCACAGAGCCCTGCTGAATCTTAATATTTATGTTGCTTCCTCTAAATGCATTAACTCCCGAATCCCAGCGTGTGCACAGAAGCTTTGCAGCATTTCTCCCCCAAAATTCCTCCCGATCCTTTGGGCAGAGAGGAATCAGCCCCTAAAGGAAGTCTCAGCTTAATTAAGGAGTGCGTTAATCACCTTGGGGGCCTCCGGTTGTCACCGGGAGGGGCTGGAATCCAACAGAAGAGGGGGGGAGCGAGCTCAGCTCCAGGAGAATGCGGGAGGATTCATCCCACCTGCCCGAAGCTGGGAATGTTTGCAGCAAAACCCAAAATTCAGGAATTTCTCCCAAGTTTTTCTTGCATCCTGGACAGTCTAGCTCGCTTCCTGACTTCGAGCTGAGGATTGTACATTTTCTGGGACTGCAAATATTTTACAGTGAATCATTTTTTGTCCAAGTCAGCTGAAGGAGAAGCAAAGAAAATGGTTTGGAAAAATAAAGTTGGGCTATTCCTGCCACAATCCGCAGTGTCACGGTCACCAGGCTGCCCCTCCCCGTCAGCACCGTCTGAGCCCGGCTCAGGGCTGAGTCAGGTTACAGATAATTAATCCCAGCCTAAAGCAGCCAAAGCCTGGAGCGAACCAGGAGAGGGGAAGATGCAATTCCGCTGCAAAAGGAATTCCTGCTTCAAAGGGGGGGATCAAATCCCTCAATCCGCTCCATTTCCAGGGAATTTTGAGCCAACAGCTGCTGCCGATTCTCGGTTCCCGCCAGGGACAATTCTCCTTCGCTGTTTCTGCCCCTCCAGATCCCGTTCCCATCGGGGTGTGGTTCAGCTTTGCTTCTCCCAGGTGACTCCAGAGATCCTCAGTCAGCCCTTCCAAGGAGCCAGCCCAGCTCAATAACCAGGCTCAGAGCAAACTGTTCTGGGTTTAACTTTTGGGTTTTATCCAAAATCCCAGGGCCAGGCCCAAACTCCCTGTGCTGCCTTCTCCTCCCCGGTTTTCCTCTCCTTTCTTTGCCAGAGGTGGTGCAGGTGTGTGGGATGGTCCCCGGGATGCCCACAGCATTCCCTGGATGTGTGTGTGTGTTTCCTTGGCTTCCCTCCAGCTTTGGGGGATGAAAAGGTTGGATTTGATGGGCTGGGAGGGCTTTTCCAGCCTAAATGCTTCTGGGATTGCTTTTTGTTAATGATTCTGGGGTTGCTTTTTGTTAATCATTCTGGGATTCCTTTTTCCTTCATGATTCTGGGATTCCTTTATCTTTCATGATTCTGGGATTCCCTTTTGTTAATGATTCTGGGATTCCAAGAGCTGGTTTTGGGAAGGTATCACTGAGACCCCTGACCCATTCCTGGTGGCCTCCTTGAGCATCTCCCTGCCGTTATCCCCCAGACCTGGGGTGCTGCATCCATGGGGCAGCCCCAAAGTCACAGAATCATGGAATTATTTAGGTTGGAAAAGATCTCCACAATCATCCAACCTGGGCCTAATCCCCTCCTTGTCCCCAGCCCAGAGCTCTGAGTGCCACATCCAGAAATTCCTGGGACACCTCCAGGGATGGGGACCCCAAACCTCCCTGGGCAGCTCCTGCCAGTGTTTAACAATCCTTTCCATGGGGAAATTCCTGCTGATATCCTCCTGGGGGCACAGCCCAACCACCCTGGCAGTCCCCTCCTGTCAGGAGCTGTGCAGAGCCACAAGGTCCCCCCTGATCCCCCTTTTCTCCAGGTTGATTCCCTTTCCCAGCTGCTCCTCCCAGGATTTGCTCTCTGAGGAAGCCAGAGGAGCAGCACAGGAGCAGAGAGGCAGCAGAGGGAGGCAGAAGTGCAGCTGCACAGGCACGGATTCCTTTCAGGCACTGCAGAACTGCTCTCCAAAACAGCCGAGTGTGGAACAGCCACCTGGGAGGGGGGATTGCTGCGGGAAGCTTTCCCTCCCCCTCCCTTGGGATGCAGGCTGCACACAGGGAAAGAGCAGGAAGGCCATCCCTGTTACCACCCCAAACACTCTGCACCATCCAAAGGCTCTGTCCTGGCTTTTCCCTGCTTGGTTTTCCCAAATGCACGGATGGCCAGAGATTCCTCATGTGTCTCATCAGGAACGTGGCCACCTGGCCCAGGGAAGTATTTTTATACTCATTTCTATTAAAAAAAAAAGAAATACAACTTCAGAAAACCCCCAAACTCCTTTATGACACGCAAATCCAGGGAAAATAAAATCTGTGGCTGCAGCAAATGGAGCAGCGAGGAACGAGCTCTGCTCCCTGATGAGGAATTGTGCTTCACCCACAACAGATGCAGCTCTTGATATTTGTTTTCTGCATAAATCTACATTTTAGCCTGAAAGCAACTGCTCAGGCTTTGTCTTGCTCTGCTCCATCCCTCACTGCTCTTTTCAGCTCAGTGCCTCACACAAACAGCTCCAGTTTGGGCTTTTCCAGCCCCAAATCCCAACCAGGGAGACTCTGGCCGTGGAGTA
Organism: Haemorhous mexicanus; assembly: GCF_027477595.1. Classification (NCBI taxonomy): domain Eukaryota; kingdom Metazoa; phylum Chordata; class Aves; order Passeriformes; family Fringillidae; genus Haemorhous; species Haemorhous mexicanus. The sequence continues at coordinate 25,034,188 of NC_082350.1, forward strand.
ACTTTGCTGCAGGCCTGGTGGAGTTCAGATGTTCCTTTTTCCATGGTTACCAATTCCTGCCAGCAGGGATGGTCCATCCCAGCCTCAGTGATGGGCAGAGCCCTCAGGGCTTGCAGCACCCAGGGGAACAAGGAGGGAGCAGCTGGAGAGGGTGCTGTGCCTGCAGCATGGCAGCTGGGGATGGGGATTGCTGTGGGACATGGGAATTGCTGCGGGACCTGGGAATTGCTGCAGGACCTGGGAATTGCTGCAGGACCTGGGGCTTGTGCTGCAACTTCAGAGAATCCAGGAATGGTTTGGGTTGGAGGGACCTTAAATCCCGCCCAGTGCCACCCCATATCCCACATGATATGGAAGGAAAAACCCAAAGCCAACTCCCCGAGCCAACACAGATCACATTATCAATATATTATATGAGATATAAAGTCACTTCCAGCCCCAGCCATTCCATGGTTCTTCCCATGACTCCATGATTTCCAGCTCATATTGCAGCCAGGGCTTTGGGAACGGCCTCGTGCTGCCGGATTTCCCCCTGGAATGGGAAGCTGGGAGAGCAGAAAGTGGAAAATCCTCTTAGCAGGACGGGGGCAGCTGTGCCAGGCTCCAGTTAACACCAGAGGGTTCATTATTAATTATGGGAATGAGGGAAAATGGGGGATGTTAGAGCTGGGAGAAAGGAGATGGCCCCAAATAGCTGCCAGGGAGGGGAGAAGGAATGCCTGGGAAGCAGCACTGGATCAGGGATGGAGGACAGAGCCCTCTGGCCACCCTGCTGTTGAAAACAAATTCCCAGACACCTCCCAGGCCTGGGACACTCCTGAAATCCCAAAGCTGCTTTTCCCTGGAGCCAGAAGATCTGGGAATATCCAAGGTGTTGCTTTTCCCCCGAGAGGGTGCTGGAGTTTAACTTTGCTCTGCCCCCCAAACCAAATCCCTCCCCATCCAGAGCATCCACAAAACCCAGCCCAAGCAGGGATTTTAAATCCAGCCAAGAGGAGTCTGAAACCCAGGGAATTTCAGGGAAATGATCCAAACACACCTTGTCCAAAGCTGTGAGGAACAGACCCCAAACATATCTAGAGGACTGGGTGGGTCCTGGGGTGGACACCCCTTTCCCAGGCTCTGTGTCCCCAGTTCCCATCCCTAAGGATGGACTGTGGCAGTGAGGGGCAGCACATCCATGGAGCAGCTCCTTCCCTTCCCCCCTCCCAGGGGTGAGAATCCATGGCTGGAGCAGCCCCTGGCACCAGGGATCATCCCAAGGGATCCAGGGGGGGATCCTGGATCCAGGGGTGCTGCAGAGGGGCTGCACAGCCCAGTGGATCCCAGAATTCCTGGACACGACTCCTGCCTGTCTCTCCCTGCCCCCAGCACATCCATCCCTGGGCTGAAGATGCTGAGTCACAATCCCAGCCCAACATCCCAAATTCCCAGGAATCCACAGCTTTGCTGGCAGAGGCTCACAAAGTTTAAAACCCCTCCTGGAATAATTCCCTATAAAATCCCCAGCCCCACAAACTCCCTTTAGGGCACTCCAAGGAATTTGTCCCCCGTCCTTGACGCCCTTTTTGAGAAACAAAACCATAAAATTCATCACATAAATCAAATTAGGGTTAGAAATAATGACCTAAGATCCATTAGTATCCCTCCCAAGGATCCAAGATTTGGTGGTGAAGTTGTTGCTCCTGAGAAGAATAAAATCCATGGACATTTTTGGCTGCTGAGCTCGGAATGGAGCCTGGGGTGCATTTTGGGGATGTGGAGAATGAGCCAAGACATTTTGTACTATTATTTGTACTATTATTTTTACTTTGTACTATTATTATTATTTTTATTGTTATTATTACTATTACTACTAAATGCCGGGTGTCCCTTAATAACAACAAATGTCTTAAATAAATAAATAAATAAATGTCCAATTAAATATTTAAACAAAAATAAACATTTTAATAAATAAACAAATGTCTTTAAAAACAAATGAAAGTTCAAATAAATAGATGTTTTAATAAGCAATGTATTGGTGAGCTGCTGAGGTGGGTCCAGGCTGAGCTGGGCTCTGGAATCAGAAACCCTGGAGTCCTTCCCTACCCTTCAGCTCCTTCCCTGGTGCCTATAAAATCCTTCTCCTTCCTGCGAGGCCCGGGAGGGTTTTTTGAGAATTATTTAAAGGATCTGTCCCCAGACTGTGCCTCACAGAGGGGACTGAGGTGCAAAGGAGCAGCAGAGCAGAGCTCAGGCTGCAGGCAGCCGATTCAGGGTACTCACACTCATCTTCCACTCCCGGCTCCTTTCAGGGCATTTTGGGGAAATCCCGGGGGTTGGGATGTCGGGATCCCGAGCCCCGCTAGGGCTGCGCTCCCCCCTTCCTCTTCCCGCTGCCCATTCCTCTGGGATTCGCCCGTGGAGTTGAAAAATCCGCTTTGAATTCCTCCGGCATCCGCGATTCCAGCTGAGCTCTGCGTCCCGCCGGCGGAGCCGCTTCCCAAAGGATCTCCCAAAATCCAGACGGCTCCTGGAGCCGCCTGAGCCTCGGGGTGGAGGAGATCTCTTCCCGAGGAAAGCGGGATGCTGCTCTCTCCAAAAAATCCTCCCCTTCACAAGCCTCGACCTTGCCAGGGAAATCCTGTCTGCCTTGAATTATTCATCCTCTTCCCGTGCTGCTCCAGCAGACAATTCCAAGCATTAACATGCCATGACTTTTTATCCTTTTGGGGTTATTTTCCATGCCCCTCTTCCAAACTCACGCCATCCTGGAGGTGTTGGGCAGCATTCCTGGGATTTCCCAGACCGAACCGGCGTCTCCAGCCCCTGGCTCGCCCTTCCCGGTGGGAACGAGCCCAGGAGCAGCTCCGGGAACAGGGACAGCAGGGTTGGATCCAGCCGGAGCTCCTGCTCCTGGCAGCACTTCCCAGCCTGCCTGGGCATGGAATGCAGGGGAGGCATCCAGCTCTGCAAGGAAAAACCCGGAGCAAGGAAAATCCGTGCTGGGAATTCCAGGAAAAACCGTGGGATTATCCTTTTTAAGGAATGCTGGTGGCAAATCCTGCTGGTGTTGAGGGCGGTGGCCAGGCCGGGCTCTGCTCCCCGTGGTGCCTGCTGGCTGCACCCCTGCTGCTCCCACAGGGATTTGTCCCTGGAATTTCGCTCTTTGCAGCAATCCCAGACCTGCTCCAAGGTCTGCAAATGGATTAAGGTGTCCAGAGGATCCTTTTTCCTTCCTCATGCAGGCCAGTCGGAATCTGGGGTGTCTGAAGCTGCTCCACAGTGGCCAAACCCCAAAATCCGCTCGTTCCCATGGAAAACCCCTTTCCATTGGAAGTGAGATGAGTAAATAGCTCATCACTAACACTTCCCCCTGGAAGGGCTGGAAAAGTTGGAATTCCTGCCCCGTTAGCTGAGTAAATGACATTCCAGCAGCAGGGAACTCCAGCCAATGAATTCCCAGCCTCAATTCCGTGCCTTTGTTTTCCCCTCGATTATTTTCCATATTTAAGGTGGGCTTGTTGCTACCCTGGGCTGTGTTTGAGAGGGGAAGGGTGAAGGGTATCCCGAGCCATCCCAGCATGGAATTCCCAGGCTTCTGCAGCTCCAGTTTATTCAAAATAGGAACAGACCAATTCCAACAAAATCCCCCTTTTCACGGATTTTGGAAAGAAGGGAATATTGGAAATATTTTCCCTATGGATGAGAACAAGAAGCTGCACTTTGGGATGGGCTATCCTTGGCTGGAGCAGGAGCCAGCTCCGGGATTGGGAACTCTCAGAATTTAGCGGGATTTGAAAATACCTGATTCCACCTGGGGAAAAACCCATAAATCCCTAAATCCAGCATTGCTGGGAGCGGCATCCCGATCCACCTGGAGGGCGCCGCGTTCCACTGCAGGAACTGCGAGAAGCTCTTAAAAACAGCACCGAAATTAACCCGAACGAGGCAAACATCGCGTCTGAGAACCGTTTATTGGTAACGAAATAAAACCAAATACAAAGGACTTACCCTACTAAGGAGAGGTAGAAAAGGCAGAGCAAGGGGGAGGAAATGGGAGTGGGAGAGAGAGAGGAGGCAGAGGGAAAAGGGCGATACCAGCGGCGGTCGGGGAGTGCCGGCCGTGTCCCGGGCCGGGCTGTGCTCGCCGCCTGCCCGGGATGGCTCCTGAGGCGACGGACACGGGTGAGGGGACACTCGAGGGACACAGGAGGGCCAGCAGCCAGCACAGGGTGTGGGCAGTGCCCTGGCTCGGGGGCGGGCAGGGCTGGACGCTGGGGGCTCGGGCAGGGAGCAGGGAGGAAGCAGGAGGGACACGGGGAGGGAGGACGGCCATGAGGGAGAGCCGGGACGGCCATGAGGGAGAGCCGGGACGGCCGTGAGGGAGGGCCGGGACGGCCGGGACGGCCGGAGGGACGGAGAGCTCAAAAGCAGGCCGGGCAAAAAGGACAAAACACGGGCCTGGACCAGGGTAAAAGGGACAAAACACAGGCCGGGGCAAAAGGGAAAAAACACGGGTTGGGCCCGGGGTACAAGGGACAAAACGGGCTGGGCCTGGGGCACAAGGGACAAAACGGGCTGGGCCGGGGCACAAGGGTGAAAACGGGCCGGGGCCAGGGCAAAAAGCGTAACACTCAAACTCCCCCAAAAGACAAAAGCATAAGCTCCCAAAGCCCCAGAATCGAAAATCAAAAGGCACAAGACCCAAAAGCCCACCCTGAAAAAGCCAACCAGAAAAGCCCCCGCGGTTTGTGATGCAGTTACTTTTCTGCCCCGGCTCCTCCCAAATCCCTGCAGGGACAGTGTCCCCGGTGTCCCTGAGGCTGTCCCTGCAGGGACAGTGTCCCTGGTGTCCCCTGAGAGTGTCCCTGCAGGGACAGTGTCCCTGGTGTCCCCTGAGAGTGTCCCTGCAGGGACAGTGTCCCCGGTGTCCCCTGCTGCTGTCCCTGCAGGGACAGTGTCCCTGGTGTCCCTGAGGCTGTCCCTGCAGGGACAGTGTCCCCGGTGTCCCTGAGGCTGTCCCTGCAGGGACAGTGTCCCCGGTGTCCCAGGCTGCTGTCCCTGCAGGGACAGTGTCCCTGGTGTCCCTGAGGCTGTCCCTGCAGGGACAGTGTCCCCGGTGTCCCAGGCTGCTGTCCCTGCAGGGACAGTGTCCCCGGTGTCCCCTGAGGCTGTCCCTGCAGGGACAGTGTCCCCAGTGTCCCCTGAGAGTGTCCCTTGCAGGGACAGTGTCCCCGGTGTCCCCTGAGGCTGTCCCTGCAGGGACAGTGTCCCCAGTGTCCCCTGCTGCTGTCCCTGCAGGGACAGTGTCCCCGGTGTCCCTGAGGCTGTCCCTGCAGGGACAGTGTCCCCGGTGTCCCCTGAGGCTGTCCCTGCAGGGACAGTGTCCCTGGTGTCCCCTGCTGCTGTCCCTGCAGGGACAGTGTCCCCAGTGTCCCCTGCTGCTGCCTGTCCCCGTGGGACATGAGCAGGCTGCCAGGCACAGTGTCCCCACGGACACGGCCTTCCTCCATCTCCTCCTCTCCTGTGCAGCCATTGCCCACAGGCCTCTGACAGCCAGGGCTGGTAAAATCCAAACCAGAAGTAAATTGGCTCCTCACAGGGGATTAAAGGGGGCTGTGGTTGCAGGACCTTGTGTTCTGTCCATACAGATCTGCCTCTCTTCCCTCAGATCTTCCCCCTTTAGGCAGGACCTGTTTGTCCCCAGCTCTGTCAGAATTAATTAATTAATGAACTGTTCATGTTGTGCTACAGCTCCAGGCATGGACAGTTCCTTGGGTCCTTTAATCCCCCCTTTCCAGTATGGGATTAGGGTTTTCCTTAATGGGTTTCTGCTAATTCCTTATGAGATTGGAGCACAAACAAACACATCCCTGATTCCATTCCTCCTGCCATTCCCAGCCTGTGAACACATGCCTTGGGAAAGGACAGGGAGAGGGGAATGGCTTCACAAGGACAGAGGGGTGGATGGGACATTGGGAAGGAAATTCTCCTGTGAGGCTGGAATGGATTTTCCTAAGGATGCCCCATGCCTGGAAGTGTCCAAGGCCAGGCTGGAGCACTTTGGGATAGTGGGAGGGTTTTACATTTCATTGCCACAGAAATGTAGAGATCATCCAAGAGAAAAAAAATGGGAATGTTTCTAGCAGCAAGAAAATTGCAGGAAACTCAAAAATGGGGATTCATTTCCAAGCACCAATCCTTGAAATCTGTCCATGAATTTCTCCTTTCCACAGGTTCTATGGATGGTGGGAAAAGGCAGGAAAAATTCCCCATTTTTCTGAGTCAAACCACAAATAAAGCAATCCCAGATCAATATTCCAGCCCTTGCAAGCCTTTGTTCCATTCTGCCTTTTAAATTCCAACATGTCATAATTCACTTTTCCATAATGAAGCTTGGAAATCTCACCCCCATCAGGGCTTATTCCCTTAAATAACCTGACCTGCCTTTTAAAATTCCCTTTCTTAACAGACTGAAAGGAGCTGTGAAGGTTCCAGCAGCAGCTGTTGGGATGTTCTGCATCCTGACAGGAAATCCAGGCTGACACTTGGAACAGGAGAGTCCCAGGAGACGTGTCCTCAGTGCCCTCCTTGAGCTTTTCTGTAGGTAAATTTTAATTTTTTCATGGATCAGCACAGCTGGAAAATGGACACAAAGTACTCCCTCCAAGTCTCCCCCAGGAAAAAAAAATTAAAATAAAAACATATTTATTTTCCATCTTTTTTTCCATTGCAGGTCAGGGATGTGTTAATCCTCAGGGTATTTCTCCCAGAAGAGCCAAAGGCAAAAAATTCCATCAAGATTTAAAGGAAAAAAAAAAAAAAAAAAGGTGAGGAATGTTCAAGACAGAATTTTTCATTTTCAAGGATTAAACTATGCTCAGCTCAAACAAAACCAAGGAAAATAAATCCTAGGAAAAAAAGGGAACAAATCCCAGAATTTGGCATTCTAGGTCCATCTGCTGTTGGAAATACGGAAAGATCATCAAGATATTTTGGCTGTAAAATGCCTCCAGCAGGGGCAGATTGGGGGAAAGCCTCTTGAGCAAAGCTGGAGTGAAAAACACCCAGAGAGAATGGAGGGAAGTGCAAAAAATGGGGTGAAAATTATTAGAAAAAGAAAAAACCCAAATAATCAGTGGGGGTGGTGGCAGAGAAGGCAAATATTGGAGGAAAAAGCCCCCAAAAATGAGATTAAAGGGAAGAAATGGAGCAGACAGGAAAAAAGGGCCTGGGAATGGTCCACATAGGAGTATAGTGACAGGAAAAATACAGCAAAAAGGGGGAAAATATGCACCAAAAAGTTGGAAAAATACAGCAAAAAGGGAAAAATTACCCCAAGAAGTTAAACAATTACAACTTTTGGTTAAAAGCTGAATTTACTTCCCAATTGGGCAGTGGTGAAGCCTGAGCAGGGCAGGATCAGCCTCCTTCCCTTTCCCTGAATCCCTGCTTGGAAAAAAGAGATTCCAGAGCAAGTGAGGCCATTAATTATAAATTAGCAGGGGAGAATTCAAATTGGAACAAAACCTTGGATGATTTAAAATAAACCTGAAGCAGAGCTGAGCTGCAGAGGGGGAGGGAGGGCTCTGGAAAAGCTGGGAAGAGCTGCTCCAGAGGGATAAATAATTCACAGGGCTTTTCATTTATTCAGCTTTCTTTACTTTCCTAATGTTCCAGGGAGGAAGGGAGGGAGGGAAGGATGGGGGTGAGTGGCTCAGGCAGGAGAGGAGGGAATGTGGAGAGCCCAGCAATCCTTGTCCTGCAATCCCAGCCTTTCAGGACACATTTCAATCCCTATTTTACATTAAAGATGGGATTTTATACCCACTGATCTCCATGAGGTGGCTGAAATCAGCTCTTGGTAGTTACTTTACTCCTGGAGGCACAGGGTGTTCCTCTCCTGGTGGCTCTGGAATGAGCACTGGGTACTCCCACCCTCCTGCTCCACGTTCCTGACTCTGGGATATCGTGGAGTGATGGCTTAGCAAGAGCTCCAGGCTCTCCCTGTTTTGGAGAGGATGTGGGAGCACAAGGAATGTGGAGAGCCCAGCAGTCCCTCTCCTGCAAGTCCAGCCTTTCAGGACACATTTCAATCCCTATTTGACACCAAAAGTGGGATTTTATCTCCATTTAACTCCATGAGGGGGTTGAAATCAGCCCTCAATAATTAATTAATTCCTGCAGCCACAGGGCTGGGCTTTCCTGGTGCCTCTGGAGTGAACGTGGGCTATTCCCACCCTCCTGCTCCTAATTTATTCCCCATCCCGTATTTATTTCTCAGGCTCCCTGATCAGGAGGAAACAAGTGATTAGCGCTGATGGGAGGCTAATCAAGAGATTATCAGCGAGGACAATAAAATCAGCGCTGGGAGACAAAAGAAATCCCTCCTGGAAATGCAAATTCCGGCTGGGACAGAGCTGGGATTTGGGGCTCCAGCAGAGGGATACATTTGGGTTGGGGGGGCTCAGGTGAGCTCAGGAAAGCGGAGTCAGCTTTGATTCCAGGAGTTAATTTGCATTTTTGCGGTGACATCACTCGGCAGCGGTGACACAGGAGAATTAGGGATTTATTCATGGATTGGGGAGAACTCTTCACCTCTGGAGTGCGGTTTTATGGATGAGTGGTTTGGGAATGAAGGAGCTGAGCCCTGGAGCAAAGGGAAGGTTTGGAATCCACCCCAGCTGGGATTTTCCCAGGGGCAGGAGGAAAACCAGCACCGGGAATTGCTCAGGGACCACAGGTGCTGTGGAGCCATTCCCAAAGCAGGAGTTGGTGTGGAAGATAAATCACCCCTCAGAAACCATCTCCAAAGCACATTTCCTGCAGGATTTCCTGAAGGGTCTCACAGCTGCACCCCCAATTCCCTTTGCTCTGTGCCACAGGGGCAGCTCTGGTCCCAAATTCTGCTCTCTAAGGACAAATCCAGCTGGGAAAAAGCAATTCCTGGCTTTGAAAATGAGGACTTTGGGCACCAATGATTCCTTTGTGCCATTTTCTGCATTTCAGGTCAGGGAACTGAAGGGCTGAGTGAAATTGGTGGAGACCAGAACCATAAAGACCCCCCAGCTTTGATCTGAGGCCAACCCTCAGCAATAAAACTGCAACTTGATCCTAAAAGTTCTTAACTGGGGTGACAGCTTTTAAATTCCTAAATTATTTTTAATTTTTTAAATTTTAGTTTTTGAAAGAGTTATTTAAATTTGTACAAATGTAATTGTTTTGTATTTTCTTTTTAATTTTTAACCTTTTTTAAACTCTGTTGTATTTTCTACCACAAAAACATTGCTAAGCCCTGGTCACAAGAACAAATCTATCCATGGACCCCTCGAGGGTGCTCCAGTCCCACATCTGGACACAGCTGGGTTGGGATCAATAAAAATCAAGGATTTCAAGGCTCCTCTCATCCCATTGCTCCCAGCCCAGGAACAACAGCACCAGGGTAAATTCCCCTCCCAGGAAACAGAGTAAAAGATCCAATGGCAGCACAAAATCTGGCCAGGATCTCCTGCATCCCAAACTATGAGGTGGCAGCAGCAGAGAATTTAATGAAGAATGAAGAACTTTTCAGAGCAGCATTGCTGAATGACTTTCTATCACTGGAGAGAGGGAAATGCCAATTTTCTTTGCTGGTTTCCATTTCTGCAGCTCTTGCCAGCCAAAATAGTGAGAGGCACAGAAACTTTTCAAAAAAGATCTGGCAGATTGGTGGGAAAATAAATTTATTTGAGTTCCACGCTTTTTCCTTGATACTGTTCCTGGGAAGAGGATTTGCAGCTGGATTTGCAGCTTCCCAGTGTCAATCTTTTCTAGGAGTTCTTAATACAAGTCAGATCTCCTGGGAGCAGAGGGTGGGGTTGTTGTCTAATGTCTCAAATCTAGAATATTGTAATAATCCCTCATTAATTCCATCAGCTCCCCAACTGCTGGATAATTGAAGGGGGAAGGATTGAAAGGAAGATCCTGATTTAACACCCAACTTCCATCCCAGTGAAATCACAACCCTGGGAAGAAAATTAATCTGAAAATTGAAGGTAAATGCCAATGGAAATGTCTTAACCCTTCATATAAATATTTTCATTCTTCCCCCACCCTCTTTTTTTTTTTCCTTTTTTTTTTTGTTTTGTTTTGTTTTATCAACCTCTTTTTGGTTTTATTTTTTTAATGTTGATCCAGGTATTAATATTTTTTAGGCTATTTTAAATGTTCCTTCTATTTAAATTCTCTCATTCCTTTAGAAGTGAAGCACAGCTGAGTGTTACAGGTATTCATTAAGATTTCTATTTTAACTTTTTTATTATTCATTATGGACAAAAGCCACTGCAGGGAATTGTTGTGTCCCCGCCTCTGGTTTTTAACTTCAGTCTCTTTGGGATTCCTGTTGGTTTGGAAGGAGCAGGGAATGGAGGGATTGAGAAGGAATGCAGGAATCTGGATCCACGAGGGCCTGATCAGGTTGTTAGAAACTCATTTATTGAATAAATCTGTGATTAGGGATAAGAACATCACAGCAAATAAACATCTGCCCACAAAGGTTAAACTTCAGGCTGCCTCATTTGGAGAAAATCATTGTTTTCCTAAAATAAGCAACCCATTAAAGTGGGAAATAGCAGGAATAATTCCTGGAGGAGCCTGCATAGCTCTCCTGAGCCTGATCTGTATTGGCAGCCAGGGGAGCATGGCCCCCTAATGGGACAATTTAAATGCATAACAGCTCCAATAAACTCCTTAAAGGGTGTCCCCACATTCCTTATGTTGACATGGCTCCCCAGAAAACTCTGGATAACTCACAGGCCTTTAGAGCAGGAGAAAATATTGTCCTGCCTGTCTGAATAACCAGTTCTGCCCTTAAAGATAGGATGGATTGTGTGGAAGGAAGAACTCAAATTCCCCTTTCCTTCCACAGGGCCCTGTTTTAAACAAAGCTAAAAAAAAACTATTTAAAAATCTAAAAACTATTTCTATAACCATGTCAGCTCCCAAATAAAGCAACAACAACCTGCAGTGGTGGGGAAAAATGCAAAGTTTGGGACAGCATCTATGAGAGGAAAAGGCATGGATTTCATATTTTGGGAGAAAATGCCTTGGGAGCAGCTCCTCTTTGTCTGGTTGTTTGAAGGCCACCCAAAATTGAGCAGTTTGGGTGTCCAAGCTCCCCTCAGCACCAGGAAATTTCAATTTCTCCTGATCAGATTGTCCAAAACCAAATCAGTTTTTCCTGATCAAATTGTCCAAATTTCCCCCAGGGTGTAATAAATCTGTCTGGTTAATAAGGCTCTGGTTTTACTTCTTTAATTTTTTCCCAGTTCTTGTGTTGAGGTAACAATTATTTGAGATTTAACAGCACCTTCCTGTACTTGATCACTCCCAATCTTTTGCTCCTCACAAATTTGGGCTCTCAGAAAGTCGTGGCTGAAATGCCTGGAAAATTAAAAGTAGGCCCTGGTTTTGCTCAGGAGCAAGACTTGAGGTAAATTAACTTTCACTTTGTGTTTTGATGGATGCTTAATGAACCCAGCATTGTTCAGCTGGAAATCTTGGAGCTATTTTTCATCCCAAAGCTCTCCTGAGCAGAGCCTTTGACAGGTTATTAAGATTTTAGTGTCACTGTGGAAACATTTTTCCAGGCGTCTCGGCTGTGATCAGGAGAGGTTCTCTGCTCCTTCTCCATCTGCTGATCTCCCAAACCAGCTGCATTTTAAAATCCAGCTTTGTTCTTTAGAAATATTCAATAAGCAACAATTTCCTGGATTCTCCATCCTAATGACCAAGCAAAGCTTTCCCACTGGAGGTTTACTGGAGGTGCTGAGGGGGGGAAGTTGAGTTATCAGTCAGTGGGAAAAGTCAGGCTGCTCTGATAAATAATCCCCAAATTATGGAGGCAGGGAGAGACTCATTTAGGGACTGATGCCACAGCATCCCTGTGCCAAGGGATCCAGGAGGTGGGATGCAGATGGGTACCAGATATTTGTGTTTTGCACATGTCCACAGGTTTTGTGGAACAGGAAAACACCTTGATCATGCAATTATAAATTACTTCATATATGGAAATATTTATATTAGAATACAGCTACATTTCCAATTTACATCAAGGTGAATTCCCAAAACCTCAGGTAATTTCCATGTTTTAAGTGAAATTCACAGGAATTCAATTGATCTCCAGTGCTGATTTAACCAAGGAAATCAACAACATTTTGGGACACCTTCCCCATCCCTGGGAGTGTCTGAGGCCAGCCTGGACAGGGCTGGGAGCACCCTGGTGGGACAGTGGGAGGTGTCCCTTCCCACAGCACGGGGTGGGATGGCATTTAAGGTCCCTTCCCACCCAAATCATCCTGGAATTCCAAGAAAACATAGGAGGAGCAAAAATTCCAAGGCACTGGAGAGTTCACTTTTAGACATCCAAGGATCAACCCAGAATGTCCAGCCCTGCAGCCAAAGCAGTGTTGGAATTACAAGCACAGCTCATTCCCTCTGGTTTGGCTGCTCCACGGAGAAGACACTAAAATGAATTGTTAAAGGGAAAACACCTCATCAACCAATCTCATACTCAAGTTCCTGTTCAGCCCTAATTAAGTGGGAAACCCCCAACATCAGGTTATGTTAAAAATTACTTTTAATTCAACTTTTTAAAAAAATCCATTTAATTAAAGTTTATACTTACACATTTTTTAAAAAAAAATCCCTCTTGGAAGTGCCCCAGTTTGGGAGTAAACCCAGATTTACTTGAATTTAACCTGGCCCAACCTGATTTGTTCTGTCACACTCTAAGCAAGACCCTTCTCCAACCTTCCCTCTCTTCATGCTCCTATTGCTGTAATGAAACATCATTTACTGAGGCTCATGTATCCCAAAAGAAATTCCATGAGTTTTTAGGACCTTTTCTACCATTGGCATCAACCCTTCCAGCAGACAAAGTTCCACTGTGTGGCAAAGGCTGGAAACAAAGGACAGTGGTGCTGTAAAAAGGCAAATAAAGCCCTTCAGTGCTGCTGGAAAATGCATCCATTGACAGCCAGGAGCTCTGCAATTCCTTTTCCATGGAGAGAGGAGTCAGTGACAGCCTCTCATTCCTTTGCCATGATTATCTCATGGTGGGCACTGCCTCTAATAAATGAAATAATTCTTTTCTCGTGTCAAAGAGCAGGGTTTAAAATGAAAGCATGGAGAAGATAAATCCCCAAAACAAGGACAGCTGAAAGGACATTGCCACGGAAGGTCTGAGTTTATGCTCTGAGGGAAATTAAGTGGGAACATTTGGAATTAAAATATCTCCTCGCTGGGAAAAAAAATGGGAATATTCTTAATTTTCTGGATCATTAAACTTCTCCTGGAAAACGAGTTAAGGAACGCTGGGATATTTTTACAGCCTTGAGGGTTTGGGGATTTCTGATGATGTGATGAGTCAGGTTCAGGTTTGCAGGGAATCTGCCCTCCCAAAGATTTCTCCAAGAGGGAGCAAGGATCCTTAGGGAAGGATCCCAATCCAGGCACAAAGTTGTCCAATTCCCTTTCTTTTGGGACAAGGAGCAGCAAAGGATCTGCTCCATTCAAAGGGGGCGAAGGAGTTCCTGCAGATGGCCTTAACAAAGAAGTGGATCAGGATTAAAGGCATGGAATGGGAATTGGGACCTGGAAAAGCCAGACTGGGATTTGCTCATGCAAATTCCAAGCTCCTCTGAGCCTCAGTGTTGTCCTAGAGGAGATTTAGGGCTCAGTCAATGGTTTGGGGATTTTCTTCCCCCAGAAATGGGAAAGGACAGACAAAGGTCCAGCCCTGCCCTACAGCCACGCACAGAACTCCCCCCAGAAAGGGAATTTAGAATGATTTTGGAAGAAAATCCAGGAAATATTTGGCCAGGAGGAGAAACATCAAAATGGGCCCCAAGTGGGAAGGAAGCCACAGCAGGATTCCAGTCTTGGGAGGGACACCAAGGCCATCATTTCATGGAATCACAGAGTCCTTAAGGTTGGAAAAGACTCACAAGATCAACCCACATTCACCACTAAATAATGTCCTCAAGTGCCACCTCCACACATTTTTGGAGCCTTCCAGGGATGGTGAATCCATGAATCCAGCACTTGCCTGGGCAGCCTGTTTTCATTTCTCTACATCCCAAAAACCACAGCTCTGGACTAAAAACACTGAATTCTCCACTGCACCTCCATATTCCCTTTCCATTTCTTTTGAGGTAGGAAATCTGCTCCTGAAATTTGGCTTCAAGATTTCATATTTAAGTTTGCATCCCAATTTTGCAAAATTAGGCACCAGAGACAAGAGAAGTCCCTGGCGTTCTGGGAAGCACAGCAGGTTTTTACAGGAGAGGGGGAAACAGGCACTGCAGTGTTCATAAATAGCATGAATTCAGCATGGGAAATATTATGACATCTTCATCTAATTTACATAATTTACATAAAAATAAAATTACAGGGGAATATTAAATTCTTGCATGCAAAACCATCTCTTCCTTTCCTTCCCTGAATGAGATTCTGCTTTTGCTTCTCAGAGGATTTTATCCAATATCTGGGATTTCTGGACACTGACATAATCAAATCTAACAATAATTTGATTTTCTTCTGAGCTCCTCAGAGCACCAAAGCGATTTTATTATTCTGAAGATGGTTTGAAAGCATCTTTATTGAAGGCCCATAAATGTCTTTAAAGCTATCTCGGTGCCAATGGATCAAGAATACTCCTGAAATTCCTTGTTATGCCTTGTACCTGAAAAATCCATTTGGAACAGCTTCTCCTGTATTGAATTCCTGTCTGGAGCAGCTGATTTAAGCAGCTGATAGAGGATGGCAAGTGGCCCATTCATTGTGTTATCATTTTACACACTCTGTCCATAAAGCCCCCAGAAGGATGGACTGTCTGTCCATGAGAAATAATCCACTGGCTGAGGTTTATTGGAACAGTGATGGAATTTTAAACACCTTGGAGAAGCCAAAGCCTGGCTGCTGACGCGATTGGAGCAGCGCTTTCCAAGCTCCACGGTCAGGCTCGGAGTGAGAGGAATTAATGCAATTAAACAGTGCCTTAATTAGCTACTGGAAACAAGAGCTTAGCTGGAAAAACAAGAGCTGCTAAATTTTCAAATAATGAAGGGCTGGTGTACACAGGGTGTGGGGAATGTGTTATCAGAACAGCAGGAAAATGTCCAATGTAATAAACCACAGGAATATTCCACAGCTCACCTCTGGCCCTGGTGTTCCCAGGTGGGAACTGCTCAGATCCCAGCATTTTCCTGCCCTGGCCAATAGTAGGAAAAATATTTAATTCAGTGTCAGCAAAGAAGGGCAAAATAAGGTCAAAATTTCAGAAGTCACCAGTGAAGGAAAGTTTAAAGCACAGTCCAAGGGATAAGGACACAAGTGGGGTCTGAGGTGATCCTGGCGCTGCTGAACAAAATCTTACTGGAAAGAAGAGCCTGGGAAACTGGAAACCCTCCAAAATTCCTTGTTACATGGGTAGGCCAGAGGAACTTTGGGGAGTTTTGGGGCTCATAAAGGCTGACACTTCAAAGGGAAGGGAGATAGAGGAGCAGAAGTTAAAATAAGGGAGAACCAAGTGATGCAATCAAACAAATCATGGAAGTAACAAATAATCCAAAATAAACCCCAAAATCCACTTTGGACTTAGATCTCTTAAAGACCTTTGCTGAAGGGTGTTTTTGCCAAAAATTATTGGTAAGAGATGGGGCTGGGAGAAAATCTGGAGACCTGAATAACTCCAGCTTGGGAATCTCCATTAACACAGGATTTAAGCAGGTTTTGTTGAAAGCTTGAATAACTCCAATGTGTGAATGTCCATTAAAACTGGGTTTGGGGAGGTGCTTGTTTGGAGCAAAGCTGCCAAACCTTCCTCCCAAAAGCATCATCCATGACTGGGCTCAGCTCCAGGATGGGCAGAGCAGGTGGGACATGAACCACCACCACCAGGGCACCTCCCTGCTGCTCACTTTGGGTTCTTTGGTAAAATTAAAATGGCTTTTTTTACCCCCAGTTTTCACTCCCTTGAAATTTTCACTCCCTTCAAAACATTCCCAAAGAAAATACAGCTCTTTCCTTAAATGCTTCCCTAAAATGTCATTTATGTCTTCCTAATGACCTTCAGCTGACCCTAAGAAGTAATTTCACACGTGGAAAATTGCCTCAAAAAATGGAGTTATTAAAACAGAGTCAGAATCTCCCAAAAGCCAGAATAATGAGTATTATTTGCCTAAATTCCAAGCAGTAAAATAGCTCAAATCATATTTATTCCCTCAAAAATGTACTTTTCTGGTGTATTTACTTTGAAAATTCATTTTACGAGCAGAAATCAATACTCTGCCCTTTGGAAGGAGATAATCTGGATATATTTGGAAAGATCCACTGTTCTGTAATAGACCCCATTAAAGTGCTGCTGCCACATTTCAGTGGTGATAGAGCCACTAAAATAATTTAATGGCTTGGGATGGGGCAATTTCCATTGGATTTTCCCTCCATCCCAGTAAGTTTCTATTAAATATATTTTATACATCTAATTTCTCCTGGTGTAATCATGACTTTATTGTCCATTACTTAAATTTCTTACATTTTCCCCTCTTTTGTGATCCCCTGAAAATAGAATTCTGAAAATCTGTTCCTGCCCTCTGGAAGTTCCTGAGACAAAGGAAATTCTGGATTTTCAGTGTGCTGTTACAGGGCTGGAGAGAAACCCCCTGAGAAATTTCTGTGATGGTGCAAATCTGCTCTGCACCCCCCTGCTTAATTAAGCATTAGAGTCTTCATTAATATTATTTTCATTTTGGGCCCTGGCTTTCTAAAAAGCTGGCAGTGGAATTTCCTGCTGTGGGAATAAATGAGATATTGTAAATAGAATTAGCTTAGAAAGGATTTGTAAAGGATTCAGCCAAATTTCCTGCAGTGGGACATAAATAAAACAAATTTTGAGACCTCTCATCGATACTCACCAGAGCCACCTCACTGTGAACCTTCACAGAGCTAAACCCACCCCAGAACTCAAAAAACTGTTCTCAAGTGTCTCAAGCAGCTGAATACTCCCCCAGAAACATCGTTGGAAATGTCTTGTCAGAGGTTTTATCATCAGCCAAGAGCATTGCTGGATTGATTTTGCTGCTGCTGTACCACAAGGACTCAAATTGACATCAATAATCACATCAATACCCAACCTTCAATGGACAGAAGATAAAAAAGAAGAAATTGTTGGTGTTCTCCCACCAGCAGAAAGGATCAAGAGGGTCCTTTTGTATGCCAGCAGTTCAAATCCCATGGGATAATATTTGTATGGGATTTAAACTTGGATAATCATTGGGGATGATTATGTACACAAATAAACACAAACTCAACAACTATTTCTCCATTAAAAACCCACTTCAAAGACAAATTCCATGTTAGGCCACGGCACTTTGAATTTCCTGCTCACATTTACAACTGAGATTATCCAAAGCCAATGAGAGAGATTGAAAACAACATTTTTTTCCATGTTCCCTTCATTCTAAGTGTTATCTGACAGCCACATCAGCATTAATGTTTCTCCCCAGCCCATCAAATATTTGATTTCTAATTAAGGCCTTTTCATCTCAGTTGGATTTGTCTCCCTCATCTTTAATTATGTTTCCATCCACGCTGCTCAAGAGCAAGGATTTGCATTTTTACATTATATAGAAATCACATTGTAAATATTTATCAGATGGTTCCCCCTCTGCTGCTCACGGATTTGGGAATTCAGGCTCACAGGAAAGAGGGAAGGTTCCCACATTAACACCCCACTGTTTGTTAGGATTTGACTGCCTCCCATACATTGATTTTCCCTCTCCCTCAACTTCCCATTGCTCCTGCAGGTGCAAAACCCACCTGGGAACATCACAGACACCAGTGGAAAAATGGGGTTCTGCTGGGAGACCTAGGAATACACAAAGGCTGCAGGGAGATTTCGTTCTGTTTTAGAACCAAACCTTAATAAATCACTGAGGAAGTTCCCAGCTTAAAGGGCCCCACGGAGCAGGAAGGACAAACAAACTGGGGGTTGGGGCAGAGGAGTTCCATCCTGGCCCTTTTCCCCATGGGATATTTCTGTGGCGTCAACTGATGGAGAAAGGGTGGGGAAATACTCGTTCCTGTTTGGAAAAGCAGCTTTTGTGTGGCTAACCTCTAAAAAAACCCATTTCTTGGTAGAAAGTTGCCTATTGGAGCACTTGGCTCAAGCAAAAGAATGGGAATTTTACGGAATCAGTTCCTGCCATTCTCGTGAGCATCCCGGTGATTTTTAGGAGAGGAAAAGAAGTGCTTTGCCAGGATGGGCGGTCAGGAGTGGCAGGGTTGGGGTAAGATGCGCACTGAAGGGCGGCGAGCCCCGAGTCCCGGGCGAGGAGCGGGAGAAGCGGCCGCTGTCCGCGGTGCTGAGCGGGCCCGGCCCCGCCGCTGCCCGCGGTGCTGAGCGGGCCCGGCCCCGCCGCTGCCCGCGGTGCTGAGCGGGCCCGGCCCCGCCGCTGCCCGCGGTGCTGAACGCCCGAGCGCCGCCGCCGCGCCCCGGGCAGCCCGGCAGGGTGGGAGCGGGGCTGACACATCCCCCCGGACACGGAGTGCTCCCTGAGACCCCGCCTGCTGTGCTGCACACGCGTCTGCTGTCGCCACAGTAAGAAGGACATGGAAGTGCTGGAGCGAGCCCAGAACTGGCCATGATGTTGATAAGGGGACTGGAGATCTTCCCCTGTGGAGATGGGCTGGGAAAGTTGGAGTTTGTCAGCCTGGAGAAGAGGAAGTTTGTGCAGAGCTCAGAGCTCCTCCCAGAATCTGAATGGGGATACAAGGAAGATGGAGAGAGACTTCAATGGGACCTGGAGTGACAGAACAGTGGGATGGCTTCAAGCTGAAGGAGGGGATATTGAGAAGGGATATTGGGAAGGTGTTCCTCCCTGTGAGGGAGGTGAGGCCCTGGCACAGGGTGCCCAGAGCAGCTGGGGCTGCCTCTGGATCCCTGGCAGTGCCCAAGGCCAGGTTGGACATGGGGGCTTGGAGCAGCCTGGGACAGTGGGAGGTGTCCCTGCCATGGCAGGGGTGGGATGGGATGAGCTTGAAGGTCTCTTTCAACCCAAACCATTCAGTGATTTTGGAGGAAAAAAAGCAGGAAACCATCTAGGAAGGAAAGTTTTGGCACTTTTCTACATGGTAGCAAAAAGTAAAACATTTACAAGGAAGAACATTATTTCAAATCGATTACACATCTGTCTTCTAATTTCTTTTTAGCAAAAATTAACATGCAAAAGGAAAACAAAAGCAAGTGAAGACAACACAGCTCCAGCCTCTGTGCTCCTCATTCCACGATATGATCCGTGATCAATAACAGATCTTTTCCAGCAGTTAAGTAACTGTTTGTACTACACACACACACACACACACACACAAACCTTCCTTTGCTACAAAGCAGCAGCCAAACAAGAATCCTCTGATTCCCACCTCATCCCTCAGGCTGTGACATTGTACCCATTCCATCAGTTCTCTCCATGGGAAGGCCCGGGGAGCCCTGTGTGGTACCCCACAAACACTCGGAGATGGAGCCATCACTTTCTCCCCACAAATACAGAACTCCCAGCTGCCCTTCCTGAGCTCCCAGACATCCCAAAGTGTCATTTTCCAAACGAGATCAGTGCTGAGAAACTCTGGAGCAGCCGGGAGTGTCCCTGCGCAGGGTACGAGGGACCTCTGCTGGAAGCAGATTCCACTGGTAGATAAACATTGATATCCTCATTTATTTCTCTCATTAAAGGCACCAAACCCGTTGAATCCATGAAAAATCAGTGTCTAACCCAATATTCCAGCCCACTTTATCCTCCTGCTCTCCAGCTCCCAACTAAAAATAAAGCAGTGCCCTCAGGAATATTTTATTAAATTCGGTCAAGCACCACATCCCAAAATAAATCTGCTGGAAACAGCTTCACTTTGGGCCTGGATCAACACTTGGATAAACACTGAACAGAGTCAAATTATCCCCAAAATTCCAAGAGCAGAGTTACTAGTGAGGAAAAGCTCTGTTTGATCAGTGCCTTGGGCTTCACGAGATTAAAATCACTTCAACTTTGCAGCTGAAGGCAGAATTAAATTTATTCAGCTTGAAGAACACCACTAACAATGATTCCCAGATTTTTGTAGGGATTCAGAAGCCACCAAATACTGTTCTGGGAGTGACAACAGCCACTGACAGTGAGGATCCAACCAAACCATTCTCTCCTCAGGAGCAGGGAGACACTTCCTGCACCACACACCAGGGCAATCCCTGCTCCTGGAATTCCTGAATTATCCCACGAGCTCCAGTCTGCAATTCCCTCAAATCTTGTCTCTGTCACAAAGCTGAAGGCTACATCTCTAGATTCTGTATTTATTTATTTATTGACCTAAAAATCCCAATTCAGAGACAGTCACAGAGCTGTTTGTATTCCAGAAATGGGATCTGTATTTGGGGTTTATTTAGGGTCACCTTAAAAAGAGAAATGCAGCCTCCAACCACTGGTCAAGGCAGAATATTTATTCCAAAATCAAATTTGATTTTGATCTCCTAAATCCACTTCTCAAAGTCCCTTTTAGTCTCTTTTAGTCTCTTTTTTGATTAAAAATCAAACAACAAAGCAAAACCAAAAATCAGCCAAGAAACCACATTTCTTTGCATGAAAAGCACCACAATTTGAGGTTTTTTGGGAACACAATATCCTAAACACACAGGACACAGGACCACTTTGGAAGCCCCTTCTTACCAGCAAGAACACCTCCAAAATCTGCTGAATGCCAGGTCTGATATCCACAGTCACACATCCTGATGAGCCCACAAGAGGAGTCTCTGCCTGGAGGTGATTTGAGACCCCTAAAACCCCTTTTTAACCCATTACCGAGCCCGTGCACCCTCAGCTGAGCTTTCACTTATCCCAAACCCCAGAAAGGAAGCCAGGAAAGGAAGAAGGAGGAACTCCAGCCGGACTCACGGGGGTGCTGCTGTCGGAGAAGGTGTTCATGCTGACAGACCTGCTCATCTTGCCCGAGGCCGGCGACGTTGGGGACACTGGGGACCTTGGGGACCCTGGGGGTGTCGGGGACGTCGGGGACGGGCTGCCCTTGTCCCGCAGCTCCGGGGATGGGGACAGGTCCTGGTGCTGCAGGTGCTCACGCCATGCTCGCTGGATGCTGAGGGAACAAAGGATTCCAGTCCAGATCCTGGCTCAAAACACTGGGGCTGGGGGTTCCTGGGTTTTGTTTCCTGATCTGGATAAGGATCACGTGGAGATATTCTGTAGGGTTTCTATAAGACACCACTTTTCATTTAGGATATTTTTGAAGGAGAAGCGGGGAATTCCGGAGTGGTTTGGGTTGGAAAGGACCTTAAAGATGATCTGGTTCCAGACTCTTACCATGTTATTCAGAGTCCAACCCAATCCCAGAACCTATGGAAGTGATTTCAGTTGAGGCCATCCAGAACTCAGAATTTCTCCAATCAAAATTAAAATATCCATTTGACCATATAAAGAAATCAGCAAACTTCAACATCTTATTTTTATACCACATTTCCAATTATAATTCAGATACAACTGGAATTTGAGAGCCAGAGCAGTATCATGGAATCATGGAATTCCAGAATGGTTTAGGTTGGAAAATGTCATCTCATTCCATCCTCTGCCTTGGGCAGGGACAATTTCCACTATCCCAAGTTGCTCCAAACCCCCTCCAACCTGGCCTGGAACAATTCCATCATCCACAACTTCTCTGCTGGATTAGCTCCTTGAAGGATTTTTAAGCAATTGAGGATTTATTCACTGGGATGAGCAGTATTTACATACTTATATTTATATATATTTATATCTACATATTTATATTTACATGTATTTCTATTTTAAAGCTGGAAAATGGACTGAGCTTAAGTCACAATTACTCTCCTAAAAAGCTCCCTGAAAATGGATTATTTTATCTGGCTTTTATCTGCATGACTAAAAGCTTTAAAGACTGGGTTTTAATTTGAAACTTCATGTCCTTTTACTATTTTAATGTGCATTAATATTTGAATGGTCTGTAAGTGAGGCAGTGCTCTCTGGATGGAGGCAATTCCTGTTCCAGGGCTGGAGGATCCACGCTGGGAGAGGCTCCAAAAGGAGTCCTGGACTCTGATAAATATGTGGGGAAGTTTAATAATTCAAAATCAGGACTTATAGAATAACTGACACCAGGGGAAACTCCGTATCATGTAACTTACAGCAAAAATTAAAGTGATTCTAGGATTCAAAGAGAGGATTGATTTAGGATATGAGGAAGGATTTCTCTTCCCATGAGGGTGGCAGGGGGGAAGATTTCCCACCCCTAAAACCACCCCAAATCAGGCTGATAAGCTGCCCTAATTGCTGACATCCCTGCTCAGGGCTGGACTGAAAGGTCTTTGAAGGTCCCTTCCAGCCCGGACCATTCCAGGATTCCATGGCTGGGTGGCGTTGGGAAGTCCGGAGCTCATTCCCGGAGCCGCGGGCCGCGCATCCCTCCCGCCGGCCGTGCGCTCGCTGCCAGCGTGTGCCGCGGCTGAGCCTCCCCCTGACCCCGCTCCTCCCGAGCGCAGGGCAGGAATTCCGCACTTCCAGGGCTGCTCCTGCCGGGGAATCCCTGGGGAACTGATGTTCAATGGGAGAATCGGCACAGAAAAGGCTCTGTGCTGCCCTGCCCTCCTCTGGCGCCTCTGCACACAGGGAAAAATCCAGCAGATTCCCAAATATTCTTGAGTTACACAGAGGAAATGACAAAATGAGTGCAACACTGCTGTTTCACATTTGAAACTCGGTTCAGAGGGAATCCATGTGATTCTGTGATTCAGCCCAGGATGGTTTGGGTGGGAAGGGAATGGAAATCCCATCCCTGCCACCCCTGCCATGGCAGGGACACCTCCCACTGTCCCAGGCTGCTCCCAGCCCCATCCAGCCTGGCCTTGGGCACTGCCAGGGACCCAGGGGCAGCCACAGCTGCTCTGGAATTCCATCCCACTCCCTCCCACCCTCCCAGCCAGGAATTCCCAATTCCCACTCTCCCATCCATCCCTGCCCTCTGGCAGTGGGAGCCATTCCCTGTGTCCTGTCCCTCTGTCCCTTGTCCCAAATCCCTCTCCAGCTCTCCTGGAGCTCCTTTAGGCACTGGAAGGCCACAATTTGGTCACCTTGGACCCTTCTCTTTTTTCCAGGCTGAAAAATCCCAGTTTTCCCAGCTCCCCATTCTTACACATAGAGAACTTCATTAATTTGCTAATTGGAAGCTCTTTTACCCAGTTACACAGAAATGCAGGATGGATCCAGGGTGGATCCTGCAGCTCAGGAATTGGACACTCCCAGCTGCATTCCAAGGCAGAGCCAACATTTTTCCTTACTCACATTTTCACTTTGGATTCCAAGGGCTGGAGGTTGATAGGATATTCCTGGATATTATTTTCTTCATCCATGGTGAGCTGATGGCTGTGGGAAAGAAAAGGAAATGAGTTTAATGTGTTCCAGCCTGACACTCCTGCAACCCAGTGAATGAATTCCCTAATCTGGACAGGAACAAACAAGAGCTGCTGATCAGGGGCTGTTGCTGTCTTTGGAAGAAGTTATCTGGACCTCTGTGTCCACTCCCAACAAAAAATGGGAATTTGGATCCAGTTTTCCATTGGGAACCTGCCTGAATTCCTGTTTTAAATCTCCCAGCTGCCACAGCTCCAGTGACAGGCACAGCCAGCAAAAGAGCTGCTGTAAATTAAAAAAAAAAAAACCAACAAAACAAACCCTGGCAGATCTAGCAGATATTCCTGCTAAATTAACTTCCATCCCCGTGGCCACGCCGGAAAAGCTGGGGAGGGAAATGGAAAGGAACAATGGGAATGCTGACAGCAAATGAGTTACAGCAGCAAAAGCCACGTGGGGGGTGAGGAATAAATTCTTTGTAATAAATGATGGCCAAGGAGTTGCTGCTGAGAACTGATGGCTGGAAGAAAGCAATCTGAAAATGCTGGAATATCCAATTCCAGCATCTGGGAACACTGCCCTGGATGGAGCAGCAGCATGGATTGAATGCAGCTCTTAGCAGGGAAATCTGGGAGGTCAGACCCCGACCTGTGGAGTTATTTTGAGACTTTGCTGGGCACTCAATGATATCATTGTCAGAAATTGTCCTCTTGGAACTAAAAATAGCCATTGTAAATGGGAGAAAAGCAAAATTTGGGATATTTTCTGTGACAAAGAGGAGCCCTCAGCAAAGGGTTCCCACCTTGGAAAATCCATTTCCCTTTCTCACGGGTGAGTTATTTTGGAAAAGGCACGTTTACCTTTGGAGTGAGTCTTTGCCATCATTGACCTGTTCCAGGGTGTGCTGGAGCCTCCTGAGTTCTTCCTGCAAGGAGAGAGAGAGAGAAAAATAATTATTTTTATGAGAAGCCTTTGGAGATTTCCTCTGAGCCTCAAGACAAACCAAGTTTTGAGTCAACCCCAAAACAAAATCCCTCAAGTGCCTCCTACAAGATTTTAAACTTAGAAATCCATAACAATGACAAAGAAACCAATATCTTATTGATAATCCAGGACAAGTTTGAAAGGAAATATCAGAGCCACAGAAATAATACACAAAATAAAAGAGGGAAGGTTTTTTTCCCATCTTGGATGTCTTTGATTCCAGAGATGCTCCTGGGAAGAGCACCAGCTCCTGCTTCCAGAATCTTTGTTCTGCAATCAAAACCTATTCAGGCTCTAATGAAGAGATTTCCAGCCTGCCCCAGTTCCTGTTCCAGCAGTTTAATGTGGCAGATGTGGAGCTGGGAATCCCCACATCCATGGTAATTCCCAGGAAAAATCCATCCCTGGCGTTCAGCACAGAGGTTTGGCTTAAAAAACGGAATTCTTCTGAGGCACAGCTCAGTTCAGAGACACCCACACAACCTTTCCTTCTCCCACATTTTCCCTCTGGCAGTTTTTCCAGCCTCCTCCAGAGCTGGGTACAGTAATTTAGAATGTGAAAACAATTTGCAGTTGACTTTATCCATAGCTCAGGGTGCCACAAGCTGCCTGACTTCCATAAATCACTCCTGGTGTTTGACATCATTTTCCATTAACCCCGGGGTGAGGACTGAGCAGAGAGCAAAAAAGCAAAAGGCAGAATTGGTTGTGATGTTCTTGACTATTCCGAATGAAACCTCGCTGGGCAGTGCCTCTAAAAGCTGGGATAAAAGGCAGCTCTGGAGGGGGCACAGCCACGTTTGCATAATTGGGAAGAGGAGGAGACAGGAAATCGATCCTAATTTCAGTTGGGCATCATTAACCGTGGGGTATCGAGCGGCGCTCCTCGCTGCGGGATTTATGGAGCTGCCCGTGGTGCTGAGCCATGGAAAAGGGCCGGGATGCTGCCGGGGCACTGGGGGGGACAGGGACAGCCAGCATGGTGCCACCCCCAGCTCCACATCCTGCCCAGAGCCACCCAGCTCCAGGGAATTCCACGGGAAGGGATCCATGCTTCTGTTGGAACCCAGGATGAGTTACGGGGCCTCTCTGAGCCCGGATAAAACAAAAATATTGTGAAACTTCCTGGGCTTTTCTTTTCCCTCCTTCAGCTGCATACAGACCTGGACAGGGATTGGGCAGCTCCAGGCACGGAGACACTGAGGGAAAAAAATCCAGGAAAGCTTGAGGAGCACACTCAGAGCAACCTGAAGTGTCTTTTCCTAGTCCTTAACGTGCTCATTCCATTTATCCATTAATTATTTTTCAGCCTGAGCATACCCAGCATCCTGGGGTTGGTTAATTTTAATTTTTTTCATTTTTTAAATTGTTTTAATTGCACAACACACTTGAGTCTGGATTACTTTGGAGATTGGAAAGCAGGCAGAGTGAATTCCAGCATGGCAGGGAGGGGAAGGCAGGGGGAAATCTCACATGACAGTTCCATTTCTGAATTCCCAGGGGAGGGGGTTTCCCCAGAAAAAGCAGGGAGCTCTTTTTATAGCTCCTGAGCCTGTTAATTCTAGTGACAACAACACAGGAGAGTTTGAAAACTGAAAGGAAATCTATTAATCCAATTTTCAGCCTTTCAGTGGGGGGGAATGTCTGTAATCCTCACAAAAGAGGGATGAACTAGTTCGGGAATCAGAAGGTTCCTGTAAAAAGTAACAATCCCATCTATGAAAAAATATTATTTCTACAGCATTTTCTTCCTGGGGTTTTTGGAGGAAACCTGAGGAGTCTGGGGGTGGAGGAGGCTCAGGGGGGACCTTGTGGCTCTGCACAACTCCCTGCCAGGAGGGGACAGCCAGGTTGGGATTGGGATCTGCCACCAGGAACAGGGACAGGAGGAGAGGGAACGGCCTATGCTGGGCCAAGGCAGGCTCAGGGTGGACATCAGCAGGAATTTCTCCATGGAAAGGGTGCTCAGGCTTTGGAACTGCCCAGGGAGGTTTGGAGTGTCCATCCCTGGAGCTGTCCAAGGAATTCCTGGCAGTGGCACTCAGTGACCAGGTGGGGATCGGGCACTGGTTGGACCCTGGAGGCTTTTCCAGCCTCGGTGATCCCGGGATTCCAGGCATGTGCACAGATCACAGCACTGGAGAGAAGAAAACCCTGCCAAGTTTCCAGGGGAGCGAGCACAGATGGGAGGAGGAGACTCTGGAGCTGCCGAGCAGTGACATCTCTCAGATGTGCCGATGGCTCCAAAGATGTCTTTAATTCTGGCGGTTGCTCAGCAACCACATCCGTGTGCGGCAGCGCTGCTCTTCACCTGGAGCAGGGAAACACCGGATGGCTCCTCAGGAACACCAGGGTGGTCCTCAGGAACATCAGGGTGGTCCTCAGGAACACCGGGATGGCTCCTCAGGAACACCGGGATGGTCCTCAGGAACATCAGGGTGGTCCTCAGGAACATCAGGGTGGTCCTCAGGAACACTGGGAGGGCTCCTCAGGAACACCGGGATGGTCCTCAGGAACATCAGGGTGGTCCTCAGGAACACCGGCATGGCTCCTCAGGAACACCGGGATGGCTCCTCAGGAACACCAGGATGGTCCTCAGGAACATCAGGGTGGTCCTCAGGAACACTGGGATGGCTCCTCAGGAACACCAGGATGGTCCTCAGGAACATCAGGGTGGTCCTCAGGAACATCAGGGTGGTCCTCAAGAACATCAGGATGGCTCCTCAGGGACACTGGGATGGTCCTCAGGAACACCGGGATGGCTCCTCAGGAACATCAGGATGGTCCTCAGGAACATCAGGATGGCTCCTCAGGAACACTGGGATGGCTCCTCAGGAACATCAGGATGGCTCCTCAGGAACACCAGGATGGTCCTCAGGAACATCAGGGTGGTCCTCAGGAACACCGGGATGGTCCTCAGGAACACCGGGATGGCTCCTCAGGAACATCAGGGTGGTCCTCAGGAACATCAGGATGGCTCCTCAGGAACATCAGGATGGCTCCTCCCAGACCTGAGCAGGGCCAGGAAACAGTGACAGCAACGAGTGCTCCTCCTCAGGTTGTGCCTCTGGTGCCCAGCATCAGGAAAAGCCAAGGAAACTCAACTGCAGGTGGAACTCGTCTCTGCTCCTCCTCCTTCCCACCAAACCAGTCTGGAATTCCATGGCATGAGACTGCCCTCAGTGTCCATGGGATGTGGAGATGCTGCTCATGTTGGAGCCTGGTGGGGCATGGAACTCCCAGGAAGCCTTGGAGCACACACTGATCATCCCAATCCTGGATCTGTTTCCCCAATCCTGGATCTGTTTCCCCAATCCTGGATCTATTTCCCCAATCCTGGATCTGTTTCCCCAATCCTGGATCTCTTTCCCCAGTCCTGGATCTGTTTTTCCAATCCTATTTAGCACACCCAGACCTAAGCAGGTTTCAGTGGCAGCTGAAGCAGAAGGGTTTGAACTGGGATCTTAAACCCCATCTCCTTCCATCATCTGCCACACTTCCACAGACTGGGATGCTCGTGCTAATCTGACACAGGGATTGGGATGCACAGGACCCTTAAAATCAACCCCGAGCTAAAATAACAAACACTTTTCCCTTGGAGGTCCCACTCCAAAACCAAAGCAGAACCAGGGCATCATTCCCAGGGTTTCCCAGCAACTCAGTTATCCCATTCCCACAGCTCCCTTGTGTGCTGTGGGAAGTGCTGGCCATTGAGCACGGAGCAGGTTCTGGGTGTTTGACTGACAGAGTCCCCCAGCATCCAGCAGGGCCTTGGGATAAAGGGCATCCCAGGAAAACCTGAAAGGCAAACAAAAAAAGCAGCGTGGGAAGCCCTGAGATGGAAACTGGTCACATTCAATCTGGGTATGAATAATTCACAAACAGCCTCAGACAAATGATCTCAGGTCTAGAAGGAAATGGGAAAACCTCTGGAGGCTGCAGCTCTTTTTATTCCTGCCTGCTTCCTGCTGAATGGTGTTTTCTCTGGGGTTATTTTTTAGTCTTTAAAAAAAAATATATATATATGGATCTCTAAGCAGTTAGGCTGGATGTTGAGAGAGCACAGCAGACCCCAGAGAAATCCTTTCATTTTATTTTCATCTCTGGCTGGTGAATTATTCATTAACAGGGATCATGCAATGGGGGAAAAATTAAAAATTGGCAAATTAGTTTTCATTTGTTGATGTTAATTATTTAGTGTTCTTCCCTTTTATTGGAGGAAACACCGAGGGGGATTAGTCTTGTTCTGACACTCCAAGTTTGCTCCCCAGACAACTCCCAAATCAGCATTGCTGTGGCTACTTCTGTGGAAAATCCATGGGAACGTGACTCCAGGGCTGAGATGTTGGGCAGAGCTGGATTTCTGAATTCCAGAGAAGCTTTTGGATATTTTTCCACAGCACTTTGTAAAAAAAATAGGTTATGCTTTATTTCCAGATATCACCCCAGCCACAGCATTAATGGGGATCTCATTAATTAATCTCCCTGAGCTCAGCCACAAACAGCCAACATTCCCATCAACCTCATTCTAATAAAGAAACATCCTGATCTTTAATGGGCAGTGGAAATGGAAAATTGTCTCTGGAGCAGTTTGCTTTGGATTTTGCAGCCTCGCTGCCCTGAAGAGCCAGAGGCAGGAGAAGTTAATCACAAATGCTGGAGCCAGACTAAAACTGAGCTTAGCTTCCCAAATCTCCAGCTCTCCCTAACCCTGCTCCTCAGCTCACAGCAGCTGCCAGGAGAACTCGTTCAACACCTCATCCAATTTTTCTTCTGTCAAATGCCAGTGGCTGCTCCCTCCTGAGAAGCTGGAAAAGCTTTGGTTCCTCCCAGCTTTTCTACCCAGGCAGCCACACAACTCCCAGGCTCAACTCTGATTTTTTCTGAAATACTCTCCAAATGAAACCTGCCACTCATGTATATAAATAAGTATAAAATAATAATGAAATAATGATTGAAACCCCACCTGGCTTTGTGGGAGTCCCCATTATGACCAAACTATGCCTACTGCAAGTTTTTAACAAGTTCCTGGGAGATAAAACTGCTCCTGGTGCCTGAGAGCAAACAATCCCAGCTGAGCCTTTCCAGGGAAGTTCAATTCTTCAATCACAGAGCCAAAATCCCAGTTTTCTGCAGCAGCTGGTCCTGCTCCACTGAATTTCTGTGCTGGGAAATGTGAAGGTGACCCCAGGACCTGCAGCATACTCAGCTTATTCAGGTGGGGTCAGCTTATAATGAACTGAATTGAACAATCTTGGCTTGATTGGGTTGTTAATTCTGCCCTCCCTGGCTGAGGTTTTTGGTGCATCCTTACAGAGGGAAGGGGCCTTTTCCCAGTCCCAGTTTCCTGCAAGCACACATCCCTAGGAGGATTTCAGAGACAGATCCACCAGGACAGGAAATTAAAGGTCTCAGCTCCCAGACATCACAAGATCAGATCAAAAACCAAATCAAATCCCAGTGTTCACAAACAAAACCTGGGATAATGAAAGGAGGCCCTGGCCACGGGGAGGGGGTGGAATTACATCAGCTTTGTTGCCCTTCCAGGACCTTTCTCCAAACTAAAGCAAAATGCTGCATAATTGTTCAGAATAAAAGAACCCCCAAAAGTGACAAAACCCCCCTTCCCTCACTGCCTGCTCTCCCTGCAGTCTCTGCCAGGTAGGAGCCTCTGCTTTGGGTTTCCAAGACCAAAACTGAATTCAAATGTCAGACAGAGTAACGACAAAACCCTTCCTTTGAAATGTCTCCCTCTGCCTCCATCCAAGGGACAGAAAGGACAGAAACTCAATCCATCAGGGCTTTGAACTTCTCTGCCATCCAAAGCAAGGCAGAGCCCAGGGGCTCCCCCATGGCAGCACTCACTGATTAAATCTCTTCTTTTCCAGCTGCTTTTAGAACACCTTTAATTCTCAAAGTTCACAGGGACACCAAAAACCTTTCACAGCTGAGCCTGAGAGTGAAACTTCCCCATTTTGCCAGGTTTAATGCTACAGGAATGTCAGGAACACCACAGGAACAACACACAAGCACTGCCAAGCTGCACTGGGGTCACAGGAGTGAACTTCATCAACTGAGAAGCAGCAGAAAAGGTCAAACGGGCACGAGGAGGCCATCCCTGTGGGTCCTGTGTGTGTGCAGGGCTGAGGGGAGCTGGAAGGAAATGTTCTGGAAATGTTACATTGGAGCTGCTGCTTTAATGCTGTGCTTGGACCTCTGGCAGCTGCAGCAGTCACAGGAGGGATCTGTCACAATCTGGCTCAAAACAAATCCAAATGTTGGTGCTGGGTGTTCTCCTGCTGCCTTGGTCAGGGGCTGCTGGAGCTGGTAAAGGTCAGATCACTGCTCCCACGGGAAAGGCTTTCCAGGGAGATCAGCTCTGGCTGTGGGAGGAAAGGGCAGCTGGGTGATGCTTTGTGATCTGGGCTCAGTGCTGGCAATGCTGCAGACATGCTTTGGCTGCTGGGGTGTTTGGGGCATTCCTGTCACAGGCAGGAATTCCATCCCTCCATCCCTGTGCAGGGCTCTGGTGGGACAGAGCTGGGACAGAGGAATTTCAGGCACAGGGCACACCATGCTATGCAAAGCATTAAAACCACCATAAAACATGAGCCCTGCATTTAGGGATTGAGCCCAGGAGTGTCAATTGGGTCCCTGGTTCAGTGACCACTTCCTTGTTGGAAAATCCATTTTTATAGACAGAAGAAAGCAACACAAAACACCAAAGCACCAGGACTGCAGAGCTGTGCCATCCCAGCCTGAGGAACTCCTGAGAGCCAAACTCTCCTGCTGGAGAATCCCAGGGTTGGAAGGGAACTTAAAGCCTATCCAATTCTACCTGGAACACCTTCCACTGGCCCAGGCTGCTCCAAGCCCTGTCCAGCCTGGCCTTGGGCACTGCCAGGCATCCAGGGGCAGCCACAGCTGCTCTGGGAATCCCATCCCAGCTCCTCCCCATCCTCAGAGGGAGGAATTCCTTCCCAATATCCCATCTACCAGAACAGCTCCATGGAAAGAGGAAAAGCACTCCCAGCATAGTTATGAGGATGGTGAGCAAGAATAAACCAGCACTGAAGTGTTCCTTCCTTCATCACACAAATAATTAGGAATACACAGGGTTGTGTGATGCTTTTTAAATAGGATCTCGTGCTGCTTGTGGGAATACAATTCCACAGCAATAGTTTATCCTGGGAAGTCAGCTCAGCGGGGTTACAGTGTGCCAAGTTGAAATGGGAACCATTTGTTTTCTGTCTGCATTGCAGCAGGAGCTGGCAGGGTTTTTATGGAGCATCCCTGACAGCCTCCAACTGTTATTTTTCCAAATTAACGCTGTGCCTATGGAGTTAATGGCAGTGCAGGCAGCAAGGGGTCTCTCCACAGCCTGGCCTCGTGCTCAGGATCCTTTGCAGGAGCAGAGAATAAAATCTGACAAAGCTTTCTGTAATTACTGCTCTGCTTCATGGGATGTCAGCACAGGCACCCCGTGCTGCTCTGTGACAAAGGACACGGCGCCACTGCCACTCCCCCAGACTGAGGCACAAAAAGTGGGCACGTGGAGGGGGCTTGGAAAGGCCAGAGGTTTTACATTTGTGAGGGTGTGGAAAAGTCCTTGACCCCACCAACACTGATTTCTGGAGAGGGCTCTGCAGAGTTTTACCTGGGGACATCCTGGGGGAGCAAGGAAAGGCAATTCCTGCTCATAAAGGGGTGGATTGCCCCAGAAATTCCCCCCAGGAGATGATGTAACTCCAAGGTGCACATTCCTCCTGCCACAGGAGCTCTGGCTTTGGGAGAGGAGTCACCCGAGTCTGCTCTGATGGAAAATAGAGAATCCTGGAATGTCCTCAGCTGGAAGGGACCACAGGATCACCCAGCCCAGTCCCTGGCCCTGCACAGACACCCCAAAATCCCACCCTGGGCAGCCCTGGCATTGCTGTCCCAGCACTGCTGGAGCTCGGGCAGCTTTGGGAATGTGCCCATTCCCTGGGCAGTGCCCAGCACCCTCTGGGGGAAGAACCTTCCCCTGATTTCCAACACTAGAGAGGCAGCAAATCCTTTAACCTTTCCAATTCCCATTTATTACAGAAATATTCCGTGTTGGGTGGCTCCAGGATTTATCCTGTGTCCCAGAATTTCCAGGCCACATCTCCTCTCTCAGCCTCACCCTTTCCCTGCTGATCCCTGCCCACCTCCAGCTCTGGATGTGCCACCCTTCCCTTGGGCTCCTCCTTTCCCTCCTAACCTGCATTTTATCCCTCCTGGATAACAAGGAATTCTTCCAGCTCCAAAGCAGCTTTAAACATTTATTATAATTTAAAAAACCGTTTTACCCTGACTATATTAATCTGGCTCCTCCAGAACAGCAGCTTTGCCACTGGACTGGAGCAGGGGAATCAATTTTCCAGGAGCAGCTTGTTTTTATTCCATCAGCTCTCCCTTCCCAATGATCCCTTGTCCCTTGCCTTGCCCCGACAGATTTTTGCATGCAGAACTTTTTCCAGATGGCAGCCTCGGTGCAGACAGCAATTTGCATAATTTAAATCTGCTTCCTGGCATAAATTATAGCACAACACAGCTCAGGCTTTGATTTCCAGCTCCTCACAGCCAGGGCTGGGCAGTGCCCAGGAATTGCAGGTGACTCTGGAGAACCCTGGCTCAGCCATGGCACGGGGAAGAGCTGAAATCAGAAATATTTCCTCCAGGAAATGATAATTCCCAGGGGAATGTGCTCCAAACAGCAGCACCCCAGTGAGCTCCAGGAGCTCAGGGGCTGCTCTGGAGTGAGAAGGTCAAGGAGAGCTCCTGGTGACAAAATTGGATTTTCCCTCAAGGACAAAAACAACTTTGGGGGTGTTCCAGGAAGGCTGAGACAAATCCACGGTCAGTGAATCTCTTTCCTGACTTTGCAGTCCCCAGAAGCTGGGCTGAGAGCTGGAATCACCTCTTTGGGATTCACAGCACACAAACTGATCCCAAACGTGAGGGGTCACTTGGGATGCAACCACTCCTGCCAAAAATGAATTATTCACCTTCCAGAGGCTCCAGTGTACACCAAACACAAGTTTCTGTCCCAAAACACACCCGGGAACAGCTGAGAGATGGAAGCACTCGGAGCAGAAATGTGCTGGCAAACGTGGAGCACAAACAATCCTCTTCCAGAGAGCCCCCCAGCAGGAGCCTGAATCCCCAGACAATCCCCCAAAACACACACAATGCCCAGAGCCTGCCTTGCTCCCATCATTTGGGGCACAGTGGAGCCACTCCCAGCCTTGGCACATGCACTGCCCTGAGGCTGGCCAGGACTGAACATTCCTTTGTCCATTTGGCACCAGGACAGACACAGCGGGCCCCAACCCTACAGTCTGCAGCCATCTGGGATGCTGGAAACAGCAATGAACCCAAAAAGTGCTGGTTTGATCTGTAAGCACCCCGAGCAAGCCAATGTCTCCAAACATTTGTGTGTCTTATGTCTCAACTAATGCATTTTCATTTCTGCACCAAGTGCTTGTGGCCTTCTCTCCCTGTGAAATGGGCATTAATTCTGCCACTCCCTGAGTCCTGAGGTTGGGCTCCCTGACCCCTTTTCCACTGTCAGAACTTGTGTTTACAGATGTCAGATGCTAAATTCCTTTATTCCTTAATTCCATTATTTGTGGGATCGTGCCAGTCCCCACAAGGCTGAGGCCACTTCATCCCCAGGCAGGGAACACCTCCATCCCCTCATGGAGGGACCATGAAATTCCACACAATCAAGGCCATATTTTCAATTAGAATTTGCCTTGGAATATTCCCAGGCTGCCCCCAGTGCAATTCCTTCCCCCCAGCCCGGTGTGGATGTGTTTGCCCTGTCCTGATGGTGAATTCCCATCAACTTTCTGCCAGGGAAAAACCCCAGGGGCTGCTCAGTGGGGCTCACATCCATCACCCTCAGGCCCCTGCTGCACTTTTAATTACAACACCCAGGATCCTTCCTTCAAAATCTAAATCCAAGGAGAAAGGAGCTTTTCATTTGCACAGCACCCATGGAATTCCCTGCTCCAGTGACACCCGTGTGCTGCTGGTTCCTGGACTAAGGGAGAGATTCCCTCTTTTCCCTTTTTCCATGGAAGATGAGTTTGCCCAAAGTCACAATCAGCTGTGCTGTGTGCCCACACTGAATTATAAGGATCATTTTCCATCAGCAACTGTGCTTGTCAATGGATAATTCAGGTTTGTTTTGCCTGGGGTACACAGCAGTTTGAACACTGGTTTAATTTTAATTATACCCACTTTGGGTCTTTATTTCTAGGTGTAGGCAGATCCCCTTTCCAGCAGAACTTTGGGATGAGGAGTTTGACACAAATCAGCTGCTGAAATGCTGGCCTAGAACAACCCTGAGGGGGGTTTACACAGGCACCTTCCCCCATTTAGGCTGAGCCTAAACCCCACCAGCATTCCCAGATTCCTCTGGCGTCTCTCCCTTTGCAAGAGGACATTTTCCATCAGGATTCCAATCAATGACCACACAACCACATCACTGGATGGAAAATTCCCTTCAGGCACTGCTGGCCCCGTTGCATTCCTCAGGGAGAGAAGGAAAGGATGGGATAAAAGCTTGGGATGGTTTGAGGAGAGGGAAAACAAGACAGGAGATGAGCTAAAATCACCCTGAATTTCAGGTACCTGGAAAAATGGAAGGCTCCACACTTCTCATTCAGTTATTAGCACGTAAAAACCACTTTAAATAATTGATAATGGAAGGAATTTAAAGGATTAACAGGAAATTCATGAATAAAGGACCCTCTCTGTGTCTTTCTGAAAGCAGCCACTCCACATTGTTTTAAAAGGCACCAAGTTGAACCTTCTCCAACTGCTTTTTAATAAATGTAAATAATATTCCAAAGCAGGGACGAAATGCCAGCAGTTGAGGGGTGGCTGAGCCATCCATGGCATGTTAATGAATTCCCTGCCTGGATATCAGGATGTGGATGTGCAGCCTTCAGGAATTAAATGAGCCCAACTTGCACAGCTTGTAAAGAGCTTCCCAGAGCTCCCCAAAATCCCTTTTATTATTTATGTGGGAAAAGCAGAGGAGCAGCAAGGGGGAGGAGTTGCAGGTGACACCAGGAGTCAGTGAAACCTGACAGAAAATTCTGGATTTTGGTGAAATCGAGGGCAAATAAATTAATCATGAGCAAGGGAAATGCAAAAAACATTGGAGGATGTAATTGGATTTACACACAAAACTAATGGCAGCGTTCCTGCAGCTGGGAGAGCAGATCCAGCTCCCTTCAGCAGGAATCATGGAATTATTGAAGCTGGGAAAGGCCTCAAGGGTATTCCTAAATCCAACAGATCTGCCTGGAAATCATCATTCCCAAGGGATGGGAGCTCCTCTCTACCTGGTTCCCATCAGCCCAGCCTGGATCATCCAGGGGGTTCACTGGCCCAGTTCAGTGTCAGATGGGACCTCAAATCCCACAGTTTTCCTGTTTCCACTCCCTTCACATCCCTTTAGATGAGGGATTGTCCCAGTTCAATCTCCAGGTCTCTCAGAGAAAGAGGAGAGCTGGGAATTCCTTTTCCTCATGGATATTTTCCCAGCTCTGTTTTTCCCCAAAACCACTCTTTATCCCCTTCAAAGGCTCTGACCTTGCTAAATGGGAACGTCCCCACAGCAAGGTCCTGCTCAAAACCTGGGATGAGCAGAGCTGCCCAAACTCCAGCTAAACCTGGATTAGGATCCTTGTTTCAGGAGACATTGCCGTGTTTTCTCTGGGTGATTTTACTCTCTGTAGTTACACCCTGTAGTTACTCACCCAGCCTGCTGTAGAGGAGTGAGTTGGAACTCAGCCCCCAGCCCCTGTTCTCAGGGGACAGCACAGAAACCTGGGACAGCACCTGCAGGTGTCCCACCCCTCCTGCCCACCTGAAGCCAGGATGCTGCAATCAGGTTTTCCAGCTGTAGAAAATATGGAATATTTGCTTTGTTGTGTTTTCCCAGCTGCAATCAGGGCACTGAGAGCCACAGGGCCCCTGAAACAGGAAAATTTCCCCTTCAGAGAGCTCATCCCAACCAGCTGGTTGTTTATTCCTGTGGTTTATTTTGGCATCCAGGGAAATTGCTGGAAGTACAAACATTCCCTGGCATTTGATCTCTTCCCTGTATTTCAGGTCTGCACAAGCTTTTGCACACAAAGCCAAGCTTTAGCCCTTGGGCACACAAAGAGTCTCCCTGGTTTTACTGGGATTCCAGGAATCCCCAGACTGCCACAGCAGGAGCCTCATGACAGAAAATACAAATTTTAAGAGATTTAAAGCAGGGAAAGGACTCCAATTCTGTCTGTGCCTTGGAATACTCAGGGAGAGCAGGGAAGAAAGGTATTGAACACAATTCCAGAGGTTAGACAGTGCTGTGCTGGGAACATGAAGTAAATCCCAGCACCTACAGCTCAGGGAAATTCTTATGGGCTTCTTTTATTTATAAGACTCCTCTAGAGCTTCTCCAGCCTTTTGGGAAGCTGAAAAACTTGAAGCAGCAAAGGGACTCCAAACAAATTCATCTCCAGGTGAGATATTCCTAATGCAGCCTTTTTTCCCTGTGCAATTTAACAAATGAGTTTCCAGTGTCTGACAAGTTGTCTGGGAAAACAGAGAAGCTCAGATTAATTCCAGCTTGGGAGAAATGAGAATTCAATATTTGCTGATTTCCAGCCACCCACTCTGGAGCTATGAAGGATCTATCAATCCCAACGTGTTCAGCCTCCTCCTCCCGTGAGGAATGGGATGTGCAGGATGGATCCTCGCCTGAGTGTCGGCTCCCTGCCCTTGGAATTCCTGAGGAACCATCCCCAGCTCCCTGCCTTGCCTCCCAGAGTCCCTGCCTGCTTTATTTCCACCCTCTGGTGTTTGTATCACTCCCATCCATCCCATCCCAATGGATAGCCTTGGAGTGAGCTTTGGGAAAGCCTCGTGGGCTGCCTGTGCCCAGCGCAGAGGGGATGGAGTTTGGGATGGAAGGAAGGAAGCACCCTTGGAAGCTGCTCCTGAGGGAATCTGTCCCAACGTGCTGGGAAGAGCCTGGATGCCCAACCCAGCCAGCCCTGCTACAACTGCTCCAGCAAAACCCCACAATCAGTCCGGCACTGGGATTATCCCAGTGCTCTGCCCAGAGCCCGGATTGGTCCCGCAGCATTCCCGGGATGACTTCATGGGGATCCAGCCCCGAGCCGGGCGCTTTTCCGTGTTGACAAACAGCCGAACTCTCGGCTCCAGGAGCCCTGCATCGATCCGCCGGCTCTTCCAGCGCTTGGAGCTGAAATCCCTGCGGAATCCCGAGGCTCAGAGCCCGGGAAGCACAGCCACGTTTTTTACCCCCAGTAATT
Organism: Haemorhous mexicanus; assembly: GCF_027477595.1. Taxonomy (NCBI): domain Eukaryota; kingdom Metazoa; phylum Chordata; class Aves; order Passeriformes; family Fringillidae; genus Haemorhous; species Haemorhous mexicanus. The sequence continues at coordinate 25,071,974 of NC_082350.1, forward strand.
ACACAGCCAAAAGAAAAAAGGCTGTGAAATCCAGGGAAATTCTGCCCCAGCACCCGGCCACGGCTCGGCAGAGCCCTGAGAATCCCTGAGAATCCTCGGGCATCTTTTCCGAGCGCTGTTCGGAATTGTTATCACCCGGAGATGATTCCCTCCTTCCCGAGCACAGAAACCAGCCCTTAATTCCCGTAATAAACCTACAGCACATCAGGAATCGCATCGCGATCGCTCCAGACTCCTTCGCCCGAGGAAAAAGTGCCGCCGGTTATTCCCGGGGAGCTGCTCCATCCCCGAGTGCTCCATCCCCGAGGGCTCCATCCCCGAGGGCTCCATCCCCGAGGGCTCCGTCCCCGAGGGCTCCATCCCCGAGGGCTCCATCCCGGAGCTAATCCTCCATCCCGGGGAGCAGCTCCATCCCGGGGAGCTGCTCCATCCCGGAGTGCTCCTCCATCCCGGAGTGCTCCTCCATCCCGGAGTGCTCCTCCATCCCGGAGCCGCTCCTCCATCCCGGAGCTACTCCTCCATCCCGGAGCTACTCCTCCATCCCGGAGTGCTCCATCCCGGGCCGTGCCTTTAGGAATTCCATCCCTTACCAGCCGCATGGTGAAGTTTCCCAGGAAAAGGAGGCAGGAATGCGGCTCCTCCCGGCGCTGCCTCCCGTGGAACAGCAGGAGACAGGGAAGCTGCGAACCTCGGAGTTGAGCTCACTCTAAAGGCACCAGAAAAACCTCAAAGAGAGGGGGGGGGAAAATGGGAAGAGCCAGAGCGGGAGCGAGCAGCCACAGCGAGCAGCGAGAGGAGAAACTTCTGGCACGGCTCCAGCGCAGGGATGGATCCGCTGTCATCCCCAGCCGTGGGAATGGGGGAAATTTGGATTTACGGGCGGCTTCGGAGCCGCTCTGAGCGCTGCAAGGGAATTTGGCAGGGAATCAGCGAGGCTGGCTCCAAGCGGGAATGGCGGGGTGGGTGTGTGCAGCACGCAGAAATACAGCAACCCCATAGTCTACTCTGTATAGTCTATTCTCTAGATTTTATTTCATATATTCTATTTTCTATATTCTATATCTATATTCCATTTTCCATCGATTCTATTTTCTGTATTTTATTTTAAAGGTTCTCTGTTCTATTTTCTCGTTTAGATTTTATATTTTATATAAATAAACCCAGCTGCCAGCACCAACTCCAAACAGCTCATTCCATCAGCTCCTCGATGGCAATTTTATTATACACAATTCCAACCCCGAATCTGCATCCAGGTGGCTTCACTGGGGTTTATGATGCTCTTCAGGCACAAATTCCTTAAGGGGTTTTTCCCTAACATTGCCAAAAATCCATTTTCCAGAGGTAATTCCAAGGATTTCAAGCATTTCATGAGGCATTGTCCATGCCCTGACATTAAACTTGTGCAAAGATTTCTGCTCTGGCAGTGTCCTTCCAGTAAAAGGAAAAGAAATAATAATCCAAAATAGTAATAATTGCTGGTTTTTCTTAGGCCAGAAGACTCTGTAAGGCTCAGACAGAGAACCCTTGGTGCTCCTCACACCTCCAGACTCCAGATGCCCATGGAATTATTTGGTCTCTGGGCTCCAGCCCCTCTCCCTCACTCCCCCTGCCCCTCCCAAGAGTCTTGTCCACCCCTGTGCTCCCAGGAGCGATCCCATGGCAAGGATCTGATGGGTGGCCTTGGGCCAGCAGATGGAAAGGGAGAGGAGCTGCTCCTGCTCCTCAGGAGAGCAGGAAGGACACAGAGCCCAGGCTGGGAAAGCAGGATCTGGGCAGGTTCCTGTGTCCAGGCTGCTCCGTTCCCACTGGACTCTGGAATAATGAGCACTGCCTGCCCAACCAACAGAATCCAAAGCAGCCAAAATCCAGCAGCTCCTGCATTCACAGAACTGCCTGGGAACCCCTGAAAACATCCTTAAAGGCAGGAATTGCCTCAGGAATTCAATCCAGGAAGCCAAGGGATCATTTCCTCCCCCAGGCAGGCAGTGGGATCCGGGAGTCGGAGCTGCCCCAGGTGCCAGCCAGCCCCACCCTGGGATTGCAGCAGGCCAGGACGGCTGAGCCAGGTCCTGCCAGAGGAGCAATTCCCTTCTCCTGGACTTAACCACGGATTGGCTGTGCTCTAGGAGCTGTGGGGGTCTGGTCAGCGGTGGGGTGGGGTGATCCAGACAAAGCAGGGAGGTGCAGGATGGTCCATCGGAGCAGGGAGGTCCCTCTGGAGCAGGATGGCTCATCTGGAACAGGATGGTCCCTCTGGAAGAGGATGGCTCATCTGGAGTAGGATGGTCCCTCTGGAGCAGGATGGTCCATTTGGAATAGGATGATCCATCTGGAATAGGATGATCCATTAAGAGAAGGATCGTCCCTCTGGAGCAGGATGATCCATCCAGAGCAGGTTGGTCCATCTGGAGCAGGATGGTCCCTCTGGAAGAGGATGGTTCCTTTGGAGCAGGATGGCTCATCTGGAGCAGGGAGGTCCCTCTGGAGCAGGGAAGTCCCTCTGGAGCAGGATGGTTCCTTTGGAGTAGGATGGTCTCTCTGGAGCAGGATGGTCTCTCTGGAGCAGGATGGTCTCTCTGGAGCAGGGAGGTCCCTCTGGAGCAGGGAGGTCCCTCTGGAGCAGGATGGTCCCTCTGGAGCGAGGTGCTCCATCTGGATCAGGGTGCTCCAGCCTGCCCATGATGCTCCTCAGCATTCCCAGCTCCTGGTCACATCCCAGCCCTGTTCTCCAGGGCACACCTGCAGCTCCTCCAGAGCCACACCCCGGCCACATCTGTCCCCTGTCAAAGCAAAGAGGGTTTAGGCCAGGCCTTGTGTGTCCTCAGGCCAGGCCTAAGCTCCTCATGCTCCATCAGGAGGACGTGCTGTGGGTGCTGTGCCACGACACCCTCACCAAACCAAGCCCAAGTGTTCGGTTTTTCCAGGCTTTTGACTAAAACTGGGCCAACAGGGGTCTGGCACTAAAATCTGAATTTCTGACTAAACCCATGGAAGAACTGGTCCTATGAAGAGCAGATTAATCATTTCTGGAGATCAGCCCCAGGATTTGCAGCTCTGCACTCCTGGAATGCCAATGGAGAGGGAGAGCAGAGCTGGCTCCCTCTGCTCTCCCGGGGGAGCTCGTTAGTGTGGAAACACCTGCAGGAGATTTCCATCAATCCCTCAGCACTGCCTCTGCTTGGGATTCCCACTCCTGGTGCTCCAGCTGAACAGAAGCTCCTGGGGGGCTCCCACAGCCTCCCCCAGACCTCAAGGAACAGATTCCCAGATATTCAAGAATGAAATTATTGAACTGCCTCAGTCAAATATTGGACTAAGCTGGAATTGTCTCATCCCGCCCACACTCCAGATGGATTTATCCAAGAGAAAATGAAATCCTGGATGTGGCTCCTTGCTGGGTGTCTGAAGGAACCTCAATTTCCTTGCAAAATGAAGCCCAAAAAGCAGTTTTCCAGTAGCCATGAAGATGGGAAACATCATTCCTGCTTTCAGAAGGAGAAGAAAGGAAAATCCTGGGAACTGCAGACCTGCGTGTGGAGGTGGGATTTACACGGGATATTGGGAAGGAATTCCTGGCTGGGAGGGTGGGCAGGCCCTGGGATGGGATTCCCAGAGCAGCTGTGGCTGCCCCTGGGTCGCTGGCAGTGCCCAAGGCCAGGCTGGAGCAGCTGGGGCAGTGGAAGTTCCTGATGGCAGGGCTGGAATGGGATTTAAGGTTCCTCCCGACCCACACCATTCCATGGCTCTGGGATAAGATGGGGATCCCAGCTCCAATTTTTCCATGGGACTGGGGGGTCGGGGGATCCATGCAAAGCCCACCCTTCCTGACAGGACAGGATGGGCCTGGGCAGCAGAGACCCCATCCCAGCTCTCCCAGCAAACCCCAATCCCTGCCTTGGATTCCTGGTCTGATGAAAATGGAGAATTCCCCATTTCAGGCACCAGATAAAAGCACTTGAGCATTGGAATAAAATCATTATGAATTATTATTTGAATACCTTAAAATCACCATTTTACTTTCAAATGATATCATTTCAAGAATTCTAAATGATTAAATTATTTTAAAATAAAATCACATGGAAACACTTGGAAAACACTGGATTTATGCCTGGAAACACCTGGAGATGGCTTTGGATGCCTCCTGAACTCCATTTTGGTGCTGGGAAATTCCCCCTTCAGTCCCACCTGGTTAATGAACAAAACCCAATGTCCCAAAAAGAACTTTCTCTGCTCTGAATTCCCTGGAATTCCCAGGAAATGCCTTGGGTTGGCTCCATGTTCCATCCCCATGAGGGATGTGCAGGGGAAGATTTCCAATGCAAAATGAGGAATTACTGATTCCAGTGGGATCTGCAGCACTTGGGGCCCTTAATGAGTTGTTGGAGAAAATTAATTTCCTTGTGTGATATACTCGGGGACCACGAGGAAATCTGGGAGTTTAATTAATCACAGCATTAAAAAAAAGGGGGATTGGATATAATTGTAAGTAAATATTTCTTAATTATTATTCTAATTCCATGGCTAATTTAGAGGCATTTCCCTGGATGCTGCTGGTTCAAAAAATATTTCTTGGTCCAACCATAAATTCCACATTTTTTGAAATAAAGAAGGATTTTCAGTGCCTCTGCTCTAAACCCCAAAGATTTAAGGCAGAAACCTCCCTCCCAATCCTGAGCAGAGCTGTGGCATGCCAAGCACATCTTTCCTAGGAAAAGCAGCAGGAATGATGCAGATTCCCATTAATCCCTCCTTAATTTGGATGCTGTCATTTCCTCCCCTTTATTATCCCTAATTAACTGCCCTGCCCAGCACCCCTTGTGTCTGTTCATCCCCTCCCCAGGTTTATTGTGGATTTTGCTCCATTTGAAACTTCCCAGTGCTTTTTTTCCCACTCCAGAGGCTTCCCAGAGCAGGACCCAGGAGCTCTTGCAGTGAGTTATGGATTTTAGGTCCCCAAATCTCTCCCAAATGTTTATTTTGAGTGTCCTGTGCTGTGCAGGATGAGTGGAACTCTTGGAAAATCCATTTTCCTTTCCAGGGGGTGCTGCCCTTGCTCCCTTAAAACCCAGTCCTGACTGTCACAGAGCTTAAATCAAAGCCAGGCCTTGCATCCATCAGCCTGAGGGAGGGAGGGAGGGATGGGAAAGCTCCCAGATCCCGTCCTGCTCCCTGGGGACATGGCTCAGGCTGTTCAAGTGCCCTTTCCAGCCTTTTCCTCCAGGAGCAGAGGGATTACAGGAGCTGAAACCCCAAAGATTTGTGAGGGATAATTTGGAGGGAAATGTTCATGGTTCATCCATGAAATCTTTGGGGGTTTTGGTGCTGCTGAGAGAAAAATCCCTGGAAAAATTGAGTGTATCCCTTTGCTCTGGTGCTTTAGGAAAACCCACCAGAATTCATCTAGACAAATTAATCATCACATTTAAATATGAAATCTTTATGTTGGAGAGCAAATAGTAAAAGAATAGAATTTGTTTGGCTCCTGCTCAGCCCTCGGGATGCAAATCCAGTGGGAAATGCTCTTCCATTGTCTGGGAATGGTGTTCCTGCTGCTCCTCGTGGGCCTGCTCCAGTTAATGATGGGCTTTAATTAGTCATGAGTGCTGCCTGAGGAATAAGATACATGGTCTCTCCTGATTTATAACATTCCAGAGATTGCATCAGTCCAAACAAAGGAAAATTGGGAATTATCCCTGATGGATGAGCCTGGGTGGGATCTGGGGGAATTCCTCCAGAAATTCAGGGCAGGGTTCAGAGATGGAAACCCCCAGAAATGAGGAGCAGGGGGGGATTTTCCTGCATTCCTGGGGCACTTCCCATGGCAGATCCTGCACTTGGATCCTTGTGGATCCCTTCCAGCCCAGGGTGTTCCAGGACACTCAGCAGAACCTGACCCCAAATCCCCGTTCAAGCCCCAGCCCCAGGTTTATTCTGGAATGCTGATTTTGCCTTCCCACTCTCCCAAAAATAAAGTTCTGTGCAGACAGGAGCCAGCTTAGCCCTGGAGCTGCTCCCAGCTCTGCTCCTGCAAATCCACGGCCCCAACAAACCCAGCTTAAAGTGAGCCAATGGCACAGTAGGTGGTTAAACCTGGTTTAAAGTGAATCATTGGCACAGTAGGTGGTTAAACCCAGATTAAAGTGAGCCACTGGCACAGTAGGCAGTTAAACCCGGCTTAAAGTGAACCATTGGCACATTATCCAGGGAATTCCTGATTTTCTACCAGCTCCACTATTCCCAGTGAGGGATCTGCCCTCTGCCAGTGCAAACTGCTCCCTGATGGGGTCCTGCCTGGGGTTTGGTGGTGGTTTGGTGATGGTTTGGTGTTATTTGGTGATGGTTTGGTGATGATTTGGTGATTGGTGGTGGTTTGGTGTTATTTGGTGGTGGTTTGATGTTATTTGGTGGTGGTTTGGTGATGGTTTGGTGATGGTTTGGTGGTGGTTTGGTGATGGTTTGGTGGTGGTTTGGTGATGGTTTGGTGTTATTTGGTGATGGTTTGGTGATGGTTTGGTGTTATTTGGTGATGGTTTGGTGATGGTTTGGTGATGGTTTGGTGATGGTTTTGTGTTGTTTGGTGTTATTGGTGATGGTTTGGTGATGGTTTGGTGATGGTTTGGTGATGGTTTGGTGTTATTTGGTGATGGTTTGGTGGTGGTTTGGTGTTATTTGGTGGTGGTTTGGTGTTATTTGGTGATGGTTTGGTGTTATTTCCATTCTGAGAACTGCATTTCCTTTCCCCAGCAGCCTGGCCTGCCAAGCCTGGATTATTGAGGCCAAACCAGAGATGGAGTCAGCACTTGTGGGGTTTGATAAAAGCCACAACGACACCAAAAACCCCCCAAAGCCACAGGGGACAAAACCCCTGTGACAGCCAGGGCAGGAAAATGATCTGGTTATGAAATTCACAGCCACAGACACCAAACCAGAGGTAACCTGAGGTTGTGCCAAAGGCTGCCAGGGTTTAAATGGAAGGTTTATTCCAAAATAAACATTTTATTCTGCTCAGAGCGAGCTGGGGTGGGGCTGGTGCTGGGCAGACACCACCAGGGATGGTTCAGAAACACAGGTAAATAACAAATTAATCCCTGTATCAGGGACATTTGGGTGGCCTCTTCAGTACTTTTTATTTCATTTAAATGAGGTGCTGCTGTCCTTTGGTGCTGCACTTTTGGTACAAAACAAAAGTTAAATAACAAATTAATTCCTGTATCAAAAAACATTTGGGTGGCTTCTCCAATATTTTTTAAATCTTAATTTAAATGAAGTGCTGCTCTCCTCTGGTGCTGCATTTTTGGTCCACAAGCTCTGCTAAATAAAAAATTAATTCCTGTATCAAAGACATTTGAGTGGCTTCTTCAGTCCTTGCTCTCCTTTTTTTGGTGCTGCCCTTCCCTCCAAGCCCAGGGGAACCAGAACCAGATCCCACCTGTGCAAACCCCCACAGGTGTGCCAGGTTACATTTTCCCCCCTTTTTTTTTTTTTTTTTTTTTTTTTTTTTTTATTTCTTTCTCCCAAGGACTTTTGCTCCCTTTTGCTCCTCAGAGATGGAATGAAGGTGCTCAGGGACACGAGGTGTGCTTGGGATGGGGATGAGGAATTGTTGGGATATTTTTTTTGCTTGGGATGGGGATGAGGAATTGTTGGGGTTTTTATCTGGGGCTGAGCTCAGTGCCTGGGGGTTTTCCAGGGAAGTGCAGGGATCTGGGGGCTGGGCTGGGCTCAGGGCTGCCCTTGGTCCTCTGGGGATCAGGGAGGGGACAGGGATGGGTTTGGGGCTGGGCTGCTGCTGTGGGTCAGTCTGTGCTCCAGGAACGGGGGTCTCTTCAAAACCCTGGGACCCCAATCCCTGACCCCTCACCCTCTGCCTGGGGGGAACACAGCACCCCAACCCCTGATCCCTCTCTCCAGGGGGACCCTGACCCTCAGCTCGGTGCTTTAGGGAAGATCCAGGACCCCAATCCCTGACCCCAGTCCTGGTGTTTTAGGGGAAACCTGAGACCCCAATCCCCGACTCCTCTCTGGGGGCACCCTCACCCTGTGCTCAGTGCTTTAGGGAACACCTGGGACCCCAATCCCTGACCCAAATCCCTGTGCTTAGGGGAACCCAGGACCCCAATCCCTGACCCCTGTCCCCACTGCCACCCCCAGGACATCACACAGGACAGGTGAGAGCCCAGGAAAACCTCCCCAAAATCCCTCTCTCCTCCACCTTCTCCCTCCTGCAGGTGTTTCCTGCAGCTGCTTTGGGGTTTTTGTTCCACTTTAACCCAAACCCCACCCAGACATCCCACAGTTCCCACAGCTACAGCCAAGGGGGAATGGCCTGAAGGGTGGGAAAAGGGGATTGTTACTGGGATTGTTTTCCTTGTTTTCCTCATGATATCCATTCTAGCAAAGAGCAGCTGCTCCTCTCCCCACATTTTTGCCTGCAAACCCCATAATTTCACAGTTACAGCCTGCAGAGCAGGGGATTTTCCTGGGGTTTTCCATTCCAGGAAGGTTCCTGCCCTCCTGGCAGACTGCTGTCCTTCAAACCAGGACAAAGGGATTCACCCCAAAGGCTGGGCAGGAGGAGGATCCGGGAGGAGCAGAAATCCCGGGCTGGCTGCTGGCAGAGCAAGAGTTGCATTTAAACAGGGCTGGAGAAATCCCCCCCCCACACCCCCTTTTTTCCTCCCCCCCTTTTTTTTTTCCACCCCCCCTTCCCTCCCCTTCCCCTCGCTTCTCCTTCCCCCCCTTTCCCCTCCTTTCCTCTCCATTTTCCCCCATTTCCCCCCCATTTTTGCCCCAAATTTCCCTCTCTTTTTTACCCCCTTCCCCCCTTCTCATCCCCCTTTCCCCCATTTTCCCCCCAGCTTTCCCCCATTTCTGTCAATTTCCCCCTTATTTTTCCCCCCTTATTTTCCCCCTCTTATTTCTTCCCCTATTTTTCTCCTCATTATTTCCCCCCTTATTTTCGCCCCTTATTTTCCCCCCTTATTATTTCCCCCCTTATTATCTTCCCCCATTATTTTATTCCATTTTCCTCATTATTTCCCCCCCTTATTTTTTCCCCCATTTTCCCCAGTTTTCTCCCATTGCCCCCATTATTTCCCACCCCCATTATTTCCCACCCTTATTCCCCATTTCCCCCCCATTTTCCCCCCCATTTTTTCCACCCATTTTTCCCCATTATTATTTTTTCCATAATTTCCCCCCCCTTATTATTTTCCCCCTTATTATTATTTTCCCCTGACATTCCCCCCCATTGTTTCCCCCCATTATTTTTCTTGTTTTCCCCCATTTTTCCCCATTATTATTTTTCCCCATTATTATTTTTCCCCCTGTTATTTCCACCCCTTTATTATTTTCCCCCTTTAATATTTCCCCCCTTTATTTTTTCCCCTCTTATTTTTCCCTCCTTATTTTCCCCTCATTATTCCCTCCCCCATTATTTTTTCCCATTATTTTTCCCCCCTATCCCCCCCCCCAATTTCCCCCCCTTTCTCCCATTATTTTTCCCATTTTCCCCATTTAGGAGACACAAGGAGCAGATCCAGATGTGCTGCTGCTGCCAGCCCAGGATGGATCCCCACACCCAGGCGGGGCTGCCAGCCCTGCTGGGGTCCCTGGGGCTGGGACAGGAACTCATTCCCATTCCCCATTTCCCATTCCCATTTCCCATTCCCCATTTCCATACCCCATTCCCATTCCCCATTCCCCATTTCCCGTTTCCCTTTCCCATCCCCATTCCCCATTCCCCATTCCCCATTCCCCATTCCCCATTCCCCATTCCCCATTCCCCATTTCCCAATCCCCATTCCCCATTCCCCATTCCCATTCCCATTCCCCATCCCCATTCCCCATTCCATTTCCCCATCCCCCTGCCCCATTCCCACCCCCACCCCAAAAGGAGCTCAGCTCCTGCCATGGCAGATCCCTGTGCATCCCCCTGGATTCCCAGGGGTCTCCAGGCAGCCCCCCCCCAATTCCTGCACCAGCGCTTCTGACACAAGGGAAACAGGAATTAACTCCAAAGTCAAGCTCTGAGCCCTGGGTCAGCTCCTGGGGACTCAAAGGACACCAAGTGACCCCAAAATGTCCTCAAGTCACCCCGGTCAGGGACTCAAAAAACCTCAAACCCCAAAAGTGACCTCAAATGACCCCAATGACCTCAAGTAACCCCAACATGACCTTGAGTGACCTTGAAATGACCCCAGTGACCTCAAGTAACCCCAACATGACCCCAAAATGACCTTGAAATGACCTACAGTAACCCCAGTCAGGGTCTCAAAAATCTCAAAACCCAAAAGCGACCTCAAATGACCCCAATGACCTCAAGTAACCCCAACATGACCTTGAGTGACCTTGAAATGACCCCAATGACCTCGAGTAACCCCAACATGACCTTGAGTGACCCCAAAATGACCTTGAAATGACCTACAGTAACCCCAGTCAGGGACTCAAAAATCTCAAAACCCAAAAGTGACCTCAAATGACCCCAACGACCTCAAGTAACCCCAACATGACCTTGAGTGACCTTGAAATGACCCCAGTGACCTCAAGTAACCCCAACATGACCCCAAAATGACCTTGAAATGACCTACAGTAACCCCAGACGGTGACTGAAAAATCTCAGCCCCCAAAAATGACCTCGAATGACCCCAATGACCTCAAGTAACCCCAAAATGACCTTGGATGACCTTGAAATGACCCCAGTGACCTCAAGTAACCCCAACATGACCCCAAAATGACCTTGAAATGACCTAAAGTAACCCCAGTCAGGGACTCAAAAATCTCAAAACCCAAAAGTGACCTCAAATGACCCCAACGACCTCAAGTAACCCCAACATGACCTTGAGTGACCTTGAAATGACCCCAGTGACCTCGAGTAACCCCCAACATGACCCAAAAATGACCTTGAAATGACCTACAGTAACCCCAGACGGTGACTGAAAAATCTCAGCCCCCCAAAAATGACCTCAAATGACCCCAATGATTTGAAGTAACCCCAACATGACCTTGAGTGACCTTGAAATGACCCCAGTGACCTAAAGGGACCCCAAAATGACCTTGAAACGACCCTGAAATGACCTAAAGTAACCCCAGTCAGGGAGTAAAAAATCTCAAAATCTAAAAATGACCTCAAATGACCCCAATGACCTCAAGTAACCCCAAAATGACCTTGGATGACCTTGAAATGACCCCAGTGACCTCGAGTAACCCCAACATGACCCCAAAATGACTTTGAAATGACCTACAGTAACCCCAGACGGGGACTGAAAAATCTCAGCCCCCAAAAATGACCTCGAATGACCCCAATGACCTCAAGTAACCCCAAAATGACCTTGGATTACCTTGAAATGACCCCAGTGACCTCAAGTAACCCCACATGACCCCAAAATGACCTTGAAATGACCTAAAGTAACCCCAGTCAGGGACTCAAAAATCTCAAAACCCAAAAGTGACCTCAAATGACCCCAATGACCTCAAGTAACCCCAAAATGACCTTGGATGACCTTGAAATGACCCCAATGACCTAAAGTGACCCCAAAATGACCTTGAAACGACCCTGAAATGACCTAAAGTAACCCCAGTCAGGGACTCAAAAATCTCAAAATCTAAAAATGACCTCAAATGACCCCAATGACCTCAAGTAACCCCAAAATGACCTTGAATGACCTTGAAATGACCCCAGTGACCTCGAGTAACCCCAACATGACCCCAAAATGACCCCAAAATGACCTTGAAATGACCTACAGTAACCCCAGACGGGGACTGAAAAATCTCAGCCCCCAAAAATGACCTCAAATGAACCCAATGACCTCAAGTAACCCCAAAATGACCTTGGATGACCTTGAAATGACCCCAGTGACCTCGAGTAACCCCAACATGACCCCAAAATGACCTTGAAATGACCTTGAAATGACCTACAGTAACCCCAGACGGGGACTGAAAAATCTCAGCCCACAAAAATGACCTCAAATGACCCCAATGACTTCAAGTAACCCCAAAATGACCTCAAGTGACCTTGAAATGACCCCAACATGACCCCAGTGACCTCGAGTGACCCCAGTGTGCTCCCAAGTGTCCCTGGTCAGGGCTCAGTGACCCCGAGCAGCCCCGTGAGCTCCTCACTCTCAGTTCCCTGCTCTGACCCCACAGGGGCTCCTCGGGGGCCTCACGCTCCCTCCCTCGTCCCCCTGTCCCCAGTGCCCCCAGCTGGGGCTCTCTGGGGGTCCCCTGGCTGTCCCCAAGTGTCCCCCCAAGGTCCTGGGGCTCCTCTGTGTCCCTGTGGGGCTCTGCTCCCTTGGCAGGCCCTGCAGTGCTGGGGGTGGCAGCTCCAGAGCCCTGGGGACACCAGGGACAATCCCAGGGACACCAGGGACAGGCCCAGATGGCACCAGGGACAATCCCAGGGACAGCCCCAGGGACACCAGGGACAGCCCCAGATGGCACCAGGGACAGCCCCGGGGACACCAGGGACAGCCCCAGATGGCACCAGGGACAGCCCCGGGGACAGTTCCAGGGGGCAGAGCCTGGCAGGGTGTCAGGGCCTCTCCCCTGTCCCACCCCAGTGGCCCTGGGGACCACTGCCCACATTTCAATCCTTTGGGATGGGCCTGATGGCTGCCATCAGTAAATTGGCAATTCCTGATCAGTTATTGATCACTGAGCACAGAGCCCTGCATGGCTCAGGGACCCAGACACAGGTCAACAGTTCCTCATCCCAGCAATAATAAATAAAAAATGCCAAGAGTTCTACTCTAGGATTGGGAGAGAGATAAATTATGGAATTCTAGAATGGGGTGGTTATTTATAGATATAGGTTTTTTATATATATATATATATTTTTAATATATAGATATAGATATAGATATATATAATATATTATATATTATAGATATATAAATATATATATTTGTATATATTATATATTATATTATGTTATATATAATATATATTTCTATTATATAAATATAATATATTTTAGATATAAATATAAATTTTTAAAAATATATTCCTAGAATTGCTGTGCAAGAACTCTCAAATCCTGCAGATTATTCCCACAGACTCCCTCAGATTCCCTTCCTGGCTGGTTCCTGTGTGTCCTTCTCGTCCCTGGTGGATCAGAGCCTTTATCCCATGATTCCCTCAGAATATTTTTCATTTCTTTTAACCTTTCCCTGACAGCACCCACGCTATGATCTGGAATTTAACAGAAAATTGCCCAAACAGTTCCAAACCAGCCCCAAAATCAGCCTGCAAAGCATCCAGGAGCCTGAAACCTGAAATGTTTTTTCCCAGGAGTCACAGAAGCACCACAGCAGACCCAGCCTGTGTCCAACAAAGGAAATTTTATTGCAACAATAAAACTTTGCTTTGGTTTCTTTCTTACTGACACGGGGACAGAACTGCAAACAGAGAAACTCTGAGTGGGCAGCACACGAGGCTGGAAACAAACAAACAAACAACATTAAATTTATTAATATCAGTATTTCAAATTTTATTAATGAAATGCATACGTTTTATAATAGATTAATTATTAATATTTAATGTTAATAATATTGTGAATATTAATAGAACCTCTGAACATTAATGATGCATCTGCAAACAAAACCAACACTCAAACCTTAAAGCTCAGCTGCTCCCTGGGAGAACATTTCCCTCCTGGTTTTCCTTCTTCTTCAACATCTGCAAGGATCAAACTCTGCTGTTAGAATTGTAATTAATGGCACTGCTGTATTTTTGTTTAAAAAAATGTCTGGTGGAAATCTCCACGTTTTCAACAGTGATATTTTCCAAACTGGGGCTTGAGAGGAGCAGGAGAAGCTGATCTTCAAACCCTGCTACATGGAAGTAAAAATACAATTAAAAACTTTATAAAACACAGTTCAAGCCTTGCTCTTCTGAGTTAACCTGTCCAGTTCCCATAAAAAATAATTATAAGGATAAGAATCAGTTTACATAACAATCTATTCCTGTGAAAAACCAGCTCACACCTACAAAGAAAATTCCACCTGTGCAAAACACTCCCCAGGAGACAAAAGATGTAAACTGTCTAAAAAGAGAAAAATGTGATAAACACACATTGGTCATTACCAGGCAATCAGCTGAATTTCATTCATTTACTAATTAATTAAAGTCACACACAGTACCTCCAATACCATACCAAAATCAACTCTGTAAATAAAAATTCACCCATTCTACACAAAAACCCCACGTGTGTCTGTCTACTATGACACCAAATCAGGCTAATTAACTAATTAATGACTGAGAATACTCAGGAGAGTGACACAGGAGAGCAGAGACCAGCGGGGTGCAACCCCAACCCAGCCCAGGATCCCCATCCCGGACTGGTTTGGACTGGGAGGGAGCCTGGAGGGAGCCTGGAGCTCCTCCAGCCCTGCAGGGACACTTCCCCTGCCCCCGGCCTTGGGCACTGCCAGGGGCAGCTCCAGCTGTTCTGGGAACCCCAGCCCAGCCAGGAATCCCTTCCCAAAATCCCAGCCCAGCCAGGAATCCCTTCCCCAAATCCCAGCCCAGCCAGGAATCCCTTCCCAAAATTCCAGCCCAGCCAGGAATCCCTCCCCCAAATCCCACAGAGCCCCAGCCAGGAATCCCTCCCAAACCCCACAGAAGCCCAGCCAGGAATCCCTTCCCAAATCCCAGCCCGGCCAGGAATCCCTTCCCCAAATCCCAGCCCAGCCAGGAATCCCTTCCCCAAACCCCACAGAAGCCCAGCCAGGAATCCCTTCCCCAAATCCCAGCCCAGCCAGGAATCCCTTTCCCAAATCCCAGCCCAGCCAGAAAACCCTCCCCCAAATTCCACAGAACCCCAGCCAGGAATCCCTTCCCAAATCCCACAGAAGCCCAGCCAGGAATTCCTTCCCCAAATCCCAGCCCAGCCAGGAATCCCTTCCCAAACCCCACAGAAGCCCAGCCAGGAATCCCTTCCCCAAATCCCACAGAAGCCCAGCCAGGAATCCCTTCCCAAACCCCACAGAGCCCCAGCCAGGAATCCCTCCCCAAATTCCAGCCCAGCCAGGAATCCCTTCCCCAAATCCCAGCCCAGCCAGGAATCCCTCCCAAAGCCCAGAGCTCGCTCCCGCCCCGCACATCCCCCGGGACAGTCGCACCTTCAGTCCCGGGTTTCCCGTCCCTCAGTCGGGCTGTGCCGCCTTTCAGCTCCCGGGGGAGGCAGGACCCTCCTGCTGCTGGCACGCAGGAACCCCCAACATTCCCAGAGCATCCCAGGCCGCTCCCGCCCATCCCAGCCGGACCCACCCCCGAGGAGCCGCAGCCCCCGAAGGTCCCAAAGCTCGGGAGGAGCCTGGGCAGAGACAGAAACAAATCTCAGCCGGCCCCGAGATCTGCAGCAGGATGAAAATCCCAGGCACGACATTCCCTGCCCGTTACTATGGAGATCCCAGCACAGCCCCGGGCACCACCCAGAGCTCCCAAAGGAGATCCCGAGCTGCCCGAACGATTCCAGGGCAGGAATCCCGAGCCGAGGGCAGGAACACCGCGGAGGGAGCAGCGGGGGCAGCCCCGCCTGGGAGGGGGGGACACGTCCCTGAGCCAGGGGCTGAGCTGGCCCACGGCTCCCACCCCTGCTGGGACACCGGGAATGGGGATGGGGAAATGGGGATGGGGGAAATGAGGATGGGGGAAATGGGGAAATGGGGAAATGGGGGAATATGGGGAAATAATGGGGGAAATAATGGGGGAAATGATTAATAATGGGGGAAATAATAATGGGGGAAATAATAATGGGGGAAATAATGGGGATGGGGGAAATAATGGGGATGGGGGAAATAAAATGGGGGAAATAATAATGGGGGAAATAATAATGGGGGAAATAATAATGGGGGAAATAATAATGGGGGAAATAATAATGGGGGAAATAATAATGGGGGAAATAATAATGGGGGAAATAATAATGGGGGAAATAATAATGGGGGAAATAATAATGGGGGAAATAATAATGGGGGAAATTATAATGGGGGAAATATAATGGGGGAAATATAATGGGGGAAATATAATGGGGGAAATATAATGGGGGAAATATAATGGGGGAAATATAATGGGGGAAATAATGGGGGAAATAATGGGGGAAATAATGGGGATGGGGGAAATAATGGGGATGGGGGAATGGGGGGATATGGGGGAAAGGGGAGGCTGCCAGCCCTGCTTTGTCCTTGGACAGCACGGAATGCCCGGCACAGAGTGGGGGAGAGCCAAGCCAAGGGGTCAGGGCACAGGAGAAGCACAGGCCCAGCCCTGGGGCTGCCTCCCCTCCTGCCCCAGCTCAGCAAGGTTTCCTCTGGGATTTACAAGCCAGGAGAGCCCCGGGGCTCAGCTCCATCCTTTATCCATGGGGACACTGGGGAATCCCAGCTCCTGGAATGAGGGACAGACCCCAAGCTGAGCCCCCAGAGCCCAGCCCCACCCCAGGGATGGAGGCAGCACATTCCCACTGCTCGTGGGTGCTGGGAATGTTCCCCTGGCTCTGCCCCATTCCTTGGGCTGGATCCCCCCTTCCTTCTCCTCCCAGATTGATTTTTGCAGCAGTTTATGAGCAGTAATTAATATCCAGGCAGGATGAAGGAGAGCAGGGTTCCCACTGCTTGGAGATGTTTATTATTTATTCCTCCTTAAGCCTTGTTAGATTAATCCATTTTAAATTACCACATGCTGCCAGGCACAATTATTGTAATTTATTGGGATCATTCTGGTGCTTTATTTCCCTTGGATGTGAGGAGGGGGCTGCTCTCCCAGAGCTCCCAGGAAGCTGCAGGAGCAGCATTCCCATCCCCAGAGGGATCAACCCCAGCCCAGGCTTCAGGCCACACTAATTCCTTTTTTTTTTCCAGCAGAGAGGAATCATGGAATGGTTTGGGATCTCAGAGCCCATCCCATCCCCTGAGCAGGGACACCTTCCCCATCCAGCCTTGGACACTTGCAGGGGTTTGGCAGCCACAGCTGCTCTGGGCAAGGACAGAATTCCTGCCCCCCTGAGCCTCCTCCTGCCTCTGTTTCCCAGGTGGGAATGGCTCCTCCTCAGCCAGGGAAAAAAAAACTCCTCCAGCTCTGCCCTGTGTCCAAGACTTCACCTCATTTCTTTAGAAAAACCCAATTTTTGTTCAAAGCTGCAGCTGCCATTATTCCATTTAGCTGCACCAGGGGCTGGGAGTCCATCCACAGCTACTGCAAATAACAGCACCTTAAATGACAGAACCTTAAACAATATCACTTTAAATAACAGCACCTTAAATAATATCACTTTAAATAACAGGCCTTTAAGTAACACCACTTCAAAAAATATCACCTTCAATAATACCACCTCAAATGATATCACTTTCAATAATATCCCCTTAAATAATATCACTCCAAAAAAAAACCCTCCACAAAAATATCACTCCAAAAAAAAGTCACTCCAAAAAAAAATGCCACTCTGAAAAAATACCACCTTAAATATATCACCTTAAATATCACTTCCAAAGTTATCCCCCTAAGTAACACCCCTGAAGTGATATCACTTTCAATAATATCATTTTTTAAATCCCACTTGCAATAATGCAGCTCTGAGCCCCAGCAGACCCAGAGCCCCTGGACTGAAGGGTTTCATCAGAACTCCCAGGGGAGAGGCAGCCACGAGGAAAAAAGATCAACTTTGTAATGGAGGGGGGAAAAGGAGGGGAAAAAAAAGGAGGGGGAAAAAAAAAGGAGGAGAAAAAAAAAAGGAGGGGAAAAAAAAGGAGGGAAAAAAAAAAGGAGGGAAAAAAAAAAGGAGGGAAAAAAAAAAAGGAGGGGGAAAAAAAAAGGAGGGGAAAAAAAAAAGGAGGGGAAAAAAAAAGGAGGGGAAAAAAAAAGGAGGGGAAAAAAAAGGAGGGGAAAAAAAAAGGAGGGGGAAAAAAAAAGGAGGGGGGAAAAAAAGGAGGGGGGAAAAAAAGGAGGGGGGAAAAAAAGGAGGGGGGAAAAAAAGGAGGGGGAAAAAAAGGAGGGGGGAAAAAAAGGAGGGGGGAAAAAAAGGAGGGGGGAAAAAAAGGAGGGGGGAAAAAAAGGAGGGGGGAAAAAAAGGAGGGGGGAAAAAAAGGAGGGGGGAAAAAAAGGAGGGGGGAAAAAAAGGAGGGGGGAAAAAAAGGAGGGGGGAAAAAAAGGAGGGGAACAAATGATCCTGGAACAAAGGATGGCCCGGGGACAGGGACACAAGGGGGAGCTTCTGGTGCCAGAGCCCGGCACTGAGCCGAGCCCAGAGCTCAGCTCCTACCCCGATTACAAACCTCCCTCAGCAATCAGGAAATGGAATTTAGTCTCCTCTAAGAGCAGCCCAAGTTCCAGCTCTTCTCTGAGTTTCCAGCTCTGGAGCTCAGGAACAATCCAGCAGAACGACCCCAGAGCTGCTGCCATCAGTCTCTGTGATGTGAACATTGTGCTTTTGGATTCCAGCTGGGAGCCAGCACCACCAGGATATTCCCTTCTCCTGCACCTACAGAGCTCTCCATCCCTCTCCTTTCATGAGCAGAGGGGGAAGCTCTGGAGTCACCAGGGGCAGCCTCCCAACAGGGAAAAAACAACATTTACATCTTATCCAAGCTGTCCCACAGGGCTCCATGAGCTCCTCCAGGCTCTGCTTGTGCTGCTGAGGTCCCTCCACGACCCCTGGGAGTGGAAACATTTCACTGCCATGGATAACCAGGTCAGCCAGCACAGCCCAGCATGCCAGGCACACCCCACAGCACCTGCCCCTGCTGCAGGTGAAACACCCAAAACCAGGAGAAACCAGAGCTGCAGCAGGGCAGAACCCCAGGATGGATCCCTCACACTCCTCAAGCCCTCAGACTGCCCTGGACATCCCAATCTCTGCTTCCAGCTCCTGCTCTTCCCCCTGGAATGTTTCACCACAGCCCACACCCAATACTTCTGACACCTGGCAGATTAGGGCCTCGTGTTTACAGTGAAATAACCAAAAAACCAGGAGAAACCAAAGTTCCAGCAGTGGAGAACCCAGGGGCAGAGCCCCTCCTGCCCCTCAAGCCCTCAGACCACCCTGGACATCCCAATCTCTGCTTCCAGCTCCTGCTCTTCCCCCTGGAATGTTTCACCACAGCCCACACCCAATACTTCTGGCACTGGACATGCTGAGGCCTCGTGTTTGCACTGAAATGACCAAAAACCAGAAGGAAACAAAATCCAGGAGTGTAGAACCACAGGATAAATCCCTCACGCTCCCCAAGCCCTCAGACTCCCCTGGAAATCCAAATTTCTGCTTCCAGCTCCTGCTCTTCCCCCCGGGCTGTTTGCCCCAGCCATGCCCAGCCCCCCTGGCCCCCGTTGTTATTTTAAACACATTCTCAAAAAACTCCCCAAGTGGATGCAGTTGGAGGCCTGCAAATAAACGAGCTGATTAAACACCCCTGGCACTTAGCAGCATCTCTGGTGGCCAATCCCAGCTCGGGCAGGGCTGTCATTTATAACTCTGATGCCCATTTAATCTGCTCCTAACCATCAATCTCTGATTTTTATTGCCCCGTTCTGCAGCCTGAGCAGAAAACCTGCTCCAATTAGGCCCCCCCAAAGAGACTCTCACAATAAATACTGACTTTAATATCCCCAGCACAAGTCCCTGGGATCCATTCCTTATTTCAGACAGAGAAGAGCTGGGGAAGAGGTTTGTGATGGCAAAAGCAGCCCCAAGGGCTGGGGAGCAGCAGAGGGCAGCCCAGAGGGTACCAGGAGCTTGTGGGGTGTGACATCCCAAAAGTGACCCTCAGAGGGGTGGGAGATCCCCCAGAGCTGCAGCTGGCCCCAGGTTCAGCCCCCAGCAGGGAACTGGGGGGCTGGGAATGCTGCTTGGAGCAGGGGAGGCTGCCAGCAAAGAGAAACCAGAGGGAGCCCAGCAATGGCTGATGATGCCAGGCTGCCATCCATGCAGCCCCAGCCCAAGCAGCTGCTGAAGGAGGAGCTGGAATTATGATTTTCCTCTGGATAGCAGCCTGGCTCAGAGCTGGAACCTGCACCCTCTGAGCATCAGATCCCTCCTGCAAGGCTCTCCTGGGGAAGAGCATTTCCCACTGAAGGTGGAAAACCAGCTTTGATCCCAGCCAGGAAAAGAGATGGAGGCACCTGAACTGCTGCCCTTGAGCCCTGCAGCCCTGGGGATGCCTCTGAGCTCCTGATTCATTCCTGGGAATGTCTCTGAGCTCCTCATTCCTGGGAATGCCTCTGAGCTCCTGATTCCTGGGATGCCTCTGAGCTCCTCATTCCTGGGGATGCCCCTGAGCTCCTCATTCATTCCTGGGAATGCCTCTGAGCTCCTCATTCATTCCTGGGAATGCCTCTGAGCTCCTCATTCCTGGGAATGCCTCTGAGCTCCTCATTCCTGGGGATGCCTCTGAGCTCCTCATTCATTCCTGGGGATGCCTCTGAGCTCCTCATTCCTGCAGCCCCTCAAGGGGAGCTGCTCTGGGCAATCTCTGTGTGTCCATAAAAAGCCTCAGGGATCCCAGCAGCAGCTCTGGAACTGCTGCATGGAATCCAAACTGTGCTTTCTCCCCCAAAAGCACAGACTGATCCCCCAGAAAAGCCCCACTTTGGGAACGTGGAACCTCCCTGGCAGTGCTGGGGCAGGGGGATGTGCTCCTGGCCCCCTCTGGTTCACTGGGAGGCCAATGGCTAACTCTGTTAGGAATGCTCCAGTGATGGATACCAAAAGGATGTGCAGGGTAATCAGGCTCTGCTCCTGAGGGCACTAATTGGGTTAAGCTCATCAAGAAACCCTGGAGAGCAGCAGCCTGGGAAAGGGAGAGCAGGAAGTGCAGGAAAGGAAAAGGGAAAAAAATTATCCTGTGCAAAGGGAAAAATGTGAGTCTGTGGATTGTGCCCTTCATCTGACACCCTCCAAACGATAATGGGAATAGAAATGGCACAAAAATGGATGGGTGGGGCACTATGGAAGAGCCAGAATCCTGGAATGGTTTGCAGGGACCTCAAAGCCCATCCAGTGCCATGGCAGGGACACGTCCCCCTGTCCCAGTGCCCAGCCTGGCCTCGGGCACTGCCAGGGATCCAGGGGCAGCCTTGGGGAATTCCCTCCCAGGGAGGATTCCTGGCCAGCATCCACCCAGCCCTGCCTCGGGGGCTCTCCCTGCTCCGAGCCAAGCCCAGGACACTCCGGGACAGGAGGAGCTCCCCCTGCAGCCTCCCTCTGCCCCCAGCATCCCAGAACATTCCACGGAGTGCCCCAGCAGCCACCTCTGCTCTCATTCCCCATTTGGAGCCATTGCCAAAGGAAAGGGCTGGATTTGCTTCCCCTGCAGCAGAACAAAGCCCAGGATTCCAAACTCCAGCAGTACCAGTGAGAGATTTTCCCTGGAGTCAGCTCTGAAATCCCACTGGCACTGCAGCCAGTCCATCTCTGTCACTGAATTCATCTCAGAGTCCACGGGCAGGGAAATCCATCTGTGCACACGAGGAGCTGCTGGATTTCCGTGGAGCCTGGAGAGCCTCCTCTCCCCTCCAGCTCTCCCTCATTCCTGACACCTCTCCTGAGCTGGGATGCCACCTCCAGTCTCACTGCAAACTGCTTGCAGGGATTTCTCTAATCTAAAACCCTGGGGAATTTGCTTTAGGGAGCTCTTGCAAGCAATGCCTTTTCTGGTAGGTTGGGAAGTCAAGGTTTGCTCTGGATTTCATCTTCATGGGGGTCTGGAACGCAGGATGGGCAGTGAGGGACACCCAAAACCCTCCTCTGGTCCAACAAATCCAAGCTGATTTATTCCTACTGCTACACTGTAAAATAACCCCAAAATTCTTATCTAAAAAATATCAAATAAAATTAGAAATCCATGTAATGCTTACCTGCAAACAGTCTGGGAATAAAGTTGGATTTTTAGCAAAGTCCTGGAGTCTGGAGTTGAAGGAGATTTCCATCAGGATTGAGGGGACACCTGAGATGTCCCTCTGGGTTTGCCCAGCCCCAAATGAACATTTCTCCCCAGCTGCCAGGAGGCTGCTCCTTCCCTGACCTTTATTTGATCAATTAGATTAAATATTTGATTATCAAATATTCCATCCCATTCCAGCTGCCAGCAGGGATGTGGGGTGTGCCAGCTCCACCAGGGCTCAATTCTGCCATTCCCAGCTGTGCCCACACACACAGAGCTTTGTAAACTCGTTAACAACTCCATTAATTAAGGGCTAATGTTGATTGGGATCATTTGAGGAGCAGCCCCGTGTTCACAGAGCCACAGCTGCAAAATCCAAACCCCAGGAAGAGCAGCTTGGGCAGGGGGGACAGAGCAGGAATTTTTTCCCTCCTGTTCCCTGGAGGCCCCACCTTAGGCTTGAAGAACAGAGAGGTTCAGCCCCAAATCCCAAAGAAATGAGGAATTTTCCTTCCAAAGGTCAGGCCCAGCTGGATCAGACAAAGCTCATCCACCAAAAGCTCCCCAGGCCCACTCGGGAACATGTGGAGTAACCCCAGGATCCCAGGAGCCCTGAGGCTGGAAAAGCCCTCCCAGCCCATGGAGTCCCAGCTGTGACTGGGGACACCTCCAGGAATTCCTTGGACACCTCCAGGGACGGGCACTCCAAACCTCCCTGGGCAGCCCCTGCCAAGCCCTGAGCTCCCTTTCCACGGGGAAATTCCTGCTGGTGTCCACCTGAACTTCCCCTGGTAAAACCCAGCAGAGAACACCAAGACTTCAGCCACCCTGGAAATGAATTCAGTCCAAGAGCAGTGAGGGATCGAGGTGCTTTTCCCGAAGACTGGACTCTATCCCACGGAATCCCAGACTGGTTTGGGCTGGAGGGACCTCAAAATCCACCCAGCCATGGGCAGGGACCCCTTCCACCATGCCAGGGAGCCCCAAGCCCTGCCCAGCCGGGCCCTGGGCACTGCCAGGGATGGGCACCCCGAGCCAATCGGGCACCAAAACCATCCCCAGCAGCCGCAGCCCGCAAGGTTTTATCCCAATTTCCCAATTTCCCAACATCTCGAGGCAGCACGGGGCGCTGCTGACCTCTAGCGAGAGACGCCTGGAAGAGGGAGGATTCCCGGGGAGAAATCTCCCTTCCCAGCCGTGCCCAGCTCCATCCCCTGCCCCTCCTGCCCGAGGGCTCCTCGGCCAGAGGCAGATCCTGAGACACCGGCCCAATAAACCCCCGGGTTTGAGATATTTTCAATAAATGTGTCCATCAGCGCCCAGGGAGGGTCAAAGCCCTTTCCAGGCTCAGCCAGAGGGGCCGCAGCTCGCAGGGGAATTTGTGCCCCAGGAGTGGGGCAGGATCCTGAAGGGTGCAGGGAATTCAGAAGTGAAACTAAAACAGGAACTGCAGGGCTGGAAATGCCAGCCTGGAGGGAGCAGCAGAGGAGCTCGCCCCTCCAGGCTTCAAGAGAAGCAGAAGAGCAAAATTCAATTTAAATCTCTCCCTCCTCAAGCAAAAAATCAACAACCCAGCAGTGGGGGCAGGTTCACCTCTGGAGCCTCCAAGAGAAACTTCCCCCAAACCCTCCACCCTTCTCAGGGGAAAAATGCCCCAACAACCCCCAAAGGCAACAACAGAACCTCAGCAAGCAAAAACCACAGGTGCCAGTGTGCAGTGGAAGGCTTTATTTAAAAACACCCAAATTCACCAGTCCGAGGGAAAGCACCCGGGCAAGCCCAGCGTGCTGGTTCTGAGGAGCCAGCAAGGACCAGTAAAAACCAGCACAGCTCAGGGCAGGGAGCTCCCAGTGCTGCTCTGCTTTCCCACAGGGTCCTTCAGAATCCACAACTTTCACCCAAAAGGTCCTCCAGGAAAATGAGAGTTTTCCAGGGACATCAAAGAAATCTCCACTGCAAAGTCTCTCTTAAAACCAACTTTAAGACTGTGAGCTCTGCTTAAATTAAAAATATTAAATTAAAATATTCTACATGAAATGCAGCATTTGTATCCTAACAGACTCCTCTCTCTGCAGCCAAACACATGGCAAAGGCTCCTGAGCTTTTTGTGGCACAGGGGGATTCCCTGGAGCCATCCCAGGAAATTCCCCATTCCTGGGGCTCCACAAACCTCCTGCCCTGTACAGCAAGATCTGCTCACTTCAGGGCTAACTGATCCAATTACCTCGAGGAGTAACTAAACCAAAGCAAAGGGCACTCTGCAGGAGCTCTGGGAACTCCCTGTTCAGCAAGGAGAAATGAATGAAATTAAATTCCCACTGAAATGATGGGAAAATGATGAGTTCCACCATGGCATTCAAGGCTTTTCCCTCTGGAAGCAAAACTCAGTTCTTGCTTTAACTCTTTTTATAGTTTTCAGTCACAAACTCTTAAAAATAAATCAGTTTTCACATTATTCAGGATTGAAGAGGTTATTGCTGTTCCTGACCTGGGACAAACTCCAAGGTGAACACTTTTTGCACTTCTGGAATTGGAGATTCCTCTGAAATACTCACTTGGGAGCCTTTCCTCACCTTCTTCTCTCAGAAAAACAAACCAGAGCAATGAAGGTGTCCAAGAGGAGAGGCTGGCAATCCCCACCTCATCCAGGCTCATCCCAGCAATTGAAGGATTGACTTTTCCCACTTCTCACCCAGAGATCAAATCCTGGCCCCTGACTCAGCTACTCACGGAGTATTTGAGACAGGAGGCTGGAGCAGCTGCTCAGAGGTTCCACAGAGCCACACTTCCCCATCAGGATCTCTGCACTGCCCAGCAGGAGGAGTTTGAGGCAATATTTTAAATCTAGGATCTAGGCTGGCAGCAAAGCACGGAGCGTCTGCTGGTGCTGGGCTCTGTGTCCCAGGAAATTCAGAGCATTCCTGCTTCTCCACAGGGCCAAGCTGCTATTTCAGCACACTTCTGTGGGCCAGGGTTGAGAAACAGGAGGAGTAATGAGCTGGGAGCTGCAAAAAAATAAAATTAAGACATTCCTCAGCTTCTGAGGTGGGCCAGCCTTTGATCCCTTTCCTTCATTAGAGTTTGAATTATTCAGAGATTTCCTTCTGAGAACAAATCCCAGGAATCTCACTCAAGGTGGAGTGGCTGGCTGTTAAAACCAGCCAAATTCTTTAAATAAACCCCTGATTATTCAGGTTTTGAATTGCCTGTGAACCCCTGTTAGTGATACCTGAGCTCCAAGCTTGGACAGGTATTTATTCCTTAAACTAAAGGCATCAGCTTTTGGCAGCAATTTTGCCAAATCATCTTCGTTCTGCCTTCTGAGCCTCTCCTGCTCTTCTGCTCTGCAAAAGAAAAGTGGCAAAAAGGTGTTTGCCCAGAGGGAAAACCTGCCAAGCAAGGAATTACTGGGATATTATTCAATATTGTTATTTTAATAGCTAGGGAATGTTCTGGGGTAGCAGGTGAATGACCCTGAGATGTGCAGGGCTCAATAATTCAGTGCAAAGAAAGAGAGAGGCTGATTTCTGCAGGTTCCTTTTATTTCATTCCAAGATTTCAGTAGAAAGAGAAACCTTTTGGTTTTTCCCAGATTACAACGTGCTCAGGGAATTCTGTAACAACTTTTCTATCTATTAAACAAACTTTCATCCTTAAAATAAACATTACAATACAAAGAGAATCCAGAAGGCAATAAAAGACTGCTCAGCAGTCTCAGAGTTCAGAAATCTACAAAAAAAAAAAAGTCCCTTAGAGCATCTGTGGCTCTTTTTGCATTGTGTGGAAAGGACACGACCCCAACGCTGTAAATACATTTAAAAAGTGGATTTTGCATTAAGACAGTGACAGAAGCAGCAGCAGTGAGCTGTTGGGAGCTCTGGGTGAGAACACAAAAATGCTTTTTGCTCAGAAAGCTCTGCCCTGTGAGCACAGGGGTCTGAGCTCAGCTTTACTGCAGGTGCCTGTGGGGAGCAGAGCTCAGCCAGGCCCTCAGCCCAGCAGCAAAAGGGATTTTGGCATTGTTAACACAAAGCAGGAGCTGAGGCAGTGCTGGAACCCCCAGGGTGAGTGGATCTTCCAGAGAGCTACAGAGCAACCTCAGCTCTGCTGCTGGCAGCTGGGGAGGTGCTGGAGCTGCCACCTGGCAGGGGCTTTGCTACTCAACTTTCCTTTCTGAAAGAAACAGGGGGACAACAATTACTGCAAACCCTGCCCTGGGGCAGCCCACGTCCCACAGAGCCCCTGAACTGGTACACAAGGTGACAAACACTGGGATGGGACATCCCAAACTCCACAGAGCCCCTGAATTGGTACACAAGGTGACAAACACTGAGATGGGACATCCCAAACTCCACAGAGCCCCTGAATTGGTACACATGGTGACAAACACTGGGATGGCACATCCCAGATCCCACAGAGCCCCTGAACTGGTACACAAGGTGACAAACACTGGGATGGGACATCCCAAACTCCACAGAGCCCCTGAATTGGTACACAAGGTGACAAACACTGGGATGGCACATCCCAGATCCCACAGAGCCCCTGAATTGGTACACAAGGTGACAAACACTGGGATGGCACATCCCAGATCCCACAGAGCCCCTGAATTGTTACACAAGGGTGACAACTCTGAGATGGAACATCCCAAACTCCACAGAACCCTGGAATTGTTACAGAAGGGTGACAAACACTGGGATGGCACATCCCAGATCCCATCAGTGCTGTGATTTAGGCTCAAACCACCCCATTTTGTGCCACATTTCAGTTGTGAGGCCACTGAAATAAAGGAAGGCAAAGAGGAACAGTGCCAGGAAAGGACACCTGGATAATGCTGCCTCAAATATTGACTCACAGAGGCAGGATATGAAATCCTAAAACAGACTGAAGGTAAGAAAATAAATCCACCAGAAATCAGACTGGAGAAATGATCTGCTTAATCCCCTCAGGACAAACCCTGCCCAAGGCCACTGACATTTGCTGGCTCTGTACTTACTCAGAAGCAGCTGCTTTTTGCAGTTTTGCCCTTTTCCTTGCAGACCAGTTGAGATCACCACCTGTAAGAGCAGCAATGAGCACTGAGACCTTTAAAACTGGGGTTTGGTGGCTTTGGGATCAAAACTCCCCCAGGAGCTCTCAGGGCACTGAGACTGCAGAAGAATAATTTTACAGAAGTAGAACCTGAGGTAAGGAGAAGCTGCACAGCCTCACCTGTGAGGTGATTCACAAAGTACAGCATGACCACAGCCAGCAGGGACACTGCAAAAGGAAAGGGACAGCTTTAGCTGACAAGAAGTGAACAGGTTTAACCCACAGCCAACATCTTCAGGGTAGCTCTGACTCAGAGGAGTTTTCTGCTTTTGTACATCTCCCTGTGCTCACAGCACGTGGCAATTCAGAAAGGATTTTAATTTTAAACTTAATTTACACTTTAAAAGCATTATTTGTCTACTTTCACTCAATTTTTTAAACACTGAAACTCTCCATGCTTCAAGGAAACCCCAAGCACTTCACTGGCTGTGAGTTCATCCCATCACTGCCCCAGCTGACAGCTCTAGAAGGGGAATGGTTTCTGTTTTCCAGGAAATAAGAAGCCAAAGAGCCCAGTGAAGCTCCCTGGGCCCACTCCCAGCGTGTTCCAGACTCACAGCAAACACAGGCACTGAAGAAGACCTCCAGGAACAGGTATCCTCTGGTGTCCAGGATCATGCCAGCTGCTATGGCAATCACTGCCAGGCCCAGGTTCTGGATGGACTGCATGCTGGGACAGAGCAGGAACAGCAGGGATTTCTTTTCTCAGGAAAATGGATTTTCATTTGCTCAGGAAAAGCTCCTCAGTGGCACTGAGCCCTTGAGAGCTGCACAGACCCCATTTGCTGGGACATGGGGAAGCCAGGGCTGGGTTTTGCAGAAGCTCCTGAGCCTCCCCAGCCTCAGGCTCTGTCCCAAAGCCCATCCCAGAGCAGCCAGGAACTCCTGCTCCCAGCCTGGAGGAGCTGGAACCAGCAGGGGATGGATCTGCTCAGATTCAGTGGATCCAGAGTGTCAGGGATCAGGGGATGCCTTGGAATGGAAGGGACCTTAAAGCTCACCCAGTCCCACGGGCAGGGACACCTCCCACTGTCCCAGGGTCCAGCCTGGCCTGGGACACTGCCAGGCTCTGGGAATTCCATCTCAGCTCCTCCCCACCCTCCCAGGGAACAATTCCTTCCCAATGTCCCATCTCAATCTCTCCTCCTTGAGTTTAAACCATTCCCCCTCGTCCTGGCACTCCAGCTCCTTGTCCAAGGTCCCTCTCCAGCTCTCCTGCAGGCTCCCAGCCCCGTCCAGCCTGGCCTTGGGCACTGCCAGGGATCCAGGGGCAGCCCCAGCTGCTCTGGGCACCTGTGCCAGGGCCTGCCCCCTCTCACAGGGAATAATTCCTTCCCACTCTCCCATCCATCCCTGCCCCTGGCAGTGGGAGCCATCCCCTGGGTCCTGCCCCTCCAGCCCCTCCAGGTCACCCCAAAGCTCCTCCTCCTCCTCTCCAGGCTGGAGGGGCCCAGCCCTGCATCCCCCCAGGCCACGGAATACTCACAAGCCATAGGCAGTTCCCAGCTGGTGCTCGGGGACAACAAAGGCCACCATGGGCCACAGGGCACAGGCCAGCAGGGAATAGGCCACGCCCAGCAGGCACTGGGGACACAGGGACAGCACACAGGTCACCTCCCAGCTAAGCTCCAACAAATCAACACATTCCCCTCCCTCCCTTCCTCCCAAAAGGAGCTCAAGAAACGCTCTGTGCAATACAAGTCTAAATAAATACCCACACCTGGAACTTCTCCCAGGAGTGACCCCCAAATTAACACTGGTAATTTAAATTAAAGGGCCTGAATGAGCACCCAGAGCTGCACCTCACTGCAAACATGCTTGAAAACCAAAGTTTTGAATCCCTGCCCCACTGATGAGCACCACAATCCTCAGCTCCAAACAAACATGTCAGGAATCTGCCCTCAATGTTGCAGATTTTTACTGAGGTTCCATCCAGCACATCAGAGGCAGTCTGAGTAATAGTAATCCAAATAGTAATTCAAAAATATAATAAAAGATATATAAAAGATATTTATACTAAAAAGATATATGAAAAATAAACAGTTTTTTAGGAGAAAAGTGAGCAGTGTGGATAATAGTAAAAAACTTCAGAAATAAACTAAAAGAACAATTTTTAGGAGAAAAGTGAGCACCTGGCACAGGAATTTAGTAATGGAGTGAGGAATCTTTTGCACCTCACAATACACAGAATAATGCAGTGCCAATCCCATTGCTTATTTTATATTTGTGAAATAAATATTTGCTATTTTATTTCTATTTAGGTCTAAATCTCAAACCCAAATATTTGCTATTTTATTTCTATTCAGGCCTAAACCCCAGAAATAAATATTTGATGTTTTATTTCTGCTGAGGACTGAGTTACCATGGCTATCCAGGGGTTCCAGAAGGTGAAGGCCAGCATGATGTGTGAGGCCAGAGTGGTGACCACAGCACACAGCACCCAGATGATGTTCTTGCCAACTTTATCCACCAGCAGGCCAAACACTGGGGACATGGGGGCTGAGATGATGTACACGATGCTGCAGGAGAGGGAAACTCAAGATTTAACACCCCAGAGCCCCTTAATTCCAAGGCCAGGTGAAAAACAGCACCCCCTAAAAAATCCCAGTAATTTAGAATTCCCAAAGGGTTTGAGGTCGTGGAAGTGCTCAGCATCCAACAGTGACAGACTCAGAGCCCAGCCAGTGTTTTCTTGTGGGGTTTTACTGCTTTGGGCTTTGGCCATGTCACAAATTCACCCTCAAACTACCCAAACTGTGTTCCTTTAGTGCTGTTATTAAACTGCTTTTATCACTCAGAAAAGAATCACTAAATACTAAGATAAAACCCTCCAGAGCTTTTTCTTTCCAGTAGGAACATCTGTTTTTAATAAAAAACACATCTACATTTCCCAGTTATTCCTTGGGCCATGTGAAATTATTTCTCCACTTAAATGCAACTCACAGGAGATCCCAAATCTCTTCCCACCTGCCCAGAGCCCAGAAATGCACCCTAAACCCTGGCAGTGCTCCTTATTAAATCAACCACAATGTACCTGTTGATTGCACTGGCTTCTTGAGGGGAAAATTGGAATTTTTCAATAAAGAAAACCCTAAGGGAAGGAAAAAAAAATGTTTAGGAAAATGCAGACTTGAAGGACATGAAATCAAAATTAAGTTAGACAAAGACATGAGAATCTCATTTACCAAAAAAATAAATAGAGCTTTGACATAAATATCCCAGACCCTCCCTTATAATTAATTTAGGAGCTTGTTAGCAGACTGCACAGATTTTAAGGATCATCCAAATTACACTTTGGGGAAAGTAAACCATTCCCCCTCATCCCAGCATTCCAGGAAGTCCATAACCAACATTTAACCCAAATAATGAGGTTGTAAATATGGAAGGGATCCTACAGGACCCCAAATTCCAGCCCATGTTTCAAACCTGCATCCAGTTTTAATCAGGAAATCAAACACTCCTCATGCCCCTGAGCTCATCATTCCCAAGGAATGTGAAGTTTTCAAGCATTTTGGTTACAAGCTTGGCCAGATTCCAAGGGAATGGCTGGGAAAGTGAGTGGTACTTACTTCCCAAGGCCAATGAAAGGGAAAACTGCAGCGTAGTAACAGACACAGATGACAAAGATGAGCCACAAGGACAGGGAGAAATCCTTCACATCTGTCAGCTTGATCACTTCTCCTGCACAGGGGGAGACACAGCATGGCATCAGTCAGGATGAGCAAACCTGGGATTCACCCCCACTGGAGAACACCCAGGTGATCCCAAATCCCTCCCAAAGCACACCCCTGGCTGGAGGTGAAAGGTCCCTTCCATCCCAAACCCATCTGGGATTCCCCTGGATCTCAAATTCAATTTTTAATTGGCCTGAGTTGTGCCACATGGAAAACTCAACCCAGCACACACTGACAGGGAGGAGCTCCATGGCTCTGCACCCCTGCCAGAGGAAATCAACTCCAAGAAAACACAGAACCAGTGGCACAAACTGGTGCAAACTTTTGTTTTTATAAATAAAGCAGGGGGCAGAGCATCTGCCTGCTGAGCTGGTGTTTAAAACCAAAACTCCATGTAAAAATGAGCCAGAATTATGATTAGAAGTGTGACAGAGTGAAGCAGCAGGCACAGAATTACCTGAAACCTGCCTGGTGCAGGGGGCATGGAAGGGTTGGCTCCAGCTCAGCCCCAGCACTCACCTGTTCTCCCCTGCTCTTTACACAGCAGCTTCTCTGCTCTCCTGTCCAGGTAAGCCAGGATTAGAGCACAGCTCAGAGAGAAGAGACAGGTGACCCCACCTGGAGAAGGCAACACCACATGGTCAGCTGACAACTCGAGCACTCACTTGGGCTTCCAGCCCAACTGGAGCAGTTTTTGCTGACATGTCAGGTGCACCAAGTTTAGCACCAGCTGCAAGGCTCAAGAGCTGCACAACTCAGAGGTTCAGGTGCAGAACTGAACCCTGACATGGCACACACCTGCCTTGGAGCACAGACATGGCCATGGATTTATTTTATTTAAATCATCACCACCACTCCCCCTCAGCTCCTCATCTGCCCCTTGCAGGAACAGAAACAAACCTGGCCTCATTCCCAACACCAAAATCTCCAAGCCCATGGCTCTGAAGGAAGGGAACACACCCCAGAATTGCTCAAATTCTCCTTTTACAATCACATAACCACAAGCAAGCTTTGACACTCCTCAGAAAATTTTTCAAGCCTGTCCTTTGCTCAGAGGATGTGAAATATTTCATCTCCACAAGACACAAACTTGAATTTGGCAACCCCAAAAATGCCACAGAATTTCAGAAGCTGCAGTAACCTGAGAGAAAATGAGAGTATGATACAAAAGGTGTTGGAATTCCTCCTCCTAAGCTCAGAGTTGTGCTGCTTTTAAGGGGTAAATAAATGCTTTTAAGTGATTAATAAAGCAGTAGCACACCAACCAGAACATCACTGACCTATGAGCAGAGCCAGCCCGAGGGTGCTGGGACCAGCATAGCCCAGGAGATGCTGCACTCTGGAGTAGATCCATCCCATAATGTTCATGTTCACCGTGCTCCCCTAGGCACAACAGAGCCATGTGAAGAACCCAGCACCTCCCAGCTCCAGGGATTGACCAGGAGTGTTTATTATTAAAATGCTACTCAGGGGACAGCAGGGAAAAGGATCCCAGGGATTCCCTGCTGGGCTGGTAACAAATCAATCACTGCACCAAGGATACAACATCACAAACTGGAATTTACACAGGCCTGGAAGAGTTTTCACTGATGAGAAGTGCACAAATCCACATGCAGGAGCTCATAAACTGAGCTGAATTTAATGGATTTGATCAAACAGGATCCCCAGCTGACAGGACCAGGAAAAAGCCCCCTTTTCCCTCTTTCTGCCCCAGAGCAGGATCCATGGCTGCCACCACTGGTGAACATCCCCCAGCTCCAGCAGGGAAACACCTGCAGTGGTTAAACCCCCAAAGGAGCAGCAGAGCCCCTGTCCAGGGTGCCCACTCACAATCCTGGCCATGCTGAGCTGCAGTCCAAACACCAGGTTGAGCTCCTTGCCCTTGAACCAGCTGACTGCATAGGTGTTCTGGGCCACGGCCAGGGACTCGCCCCCAATCCTGCAAAAGCAAACACAGCATCCCCCTGCAGCAGGCACAGCACAGGGGCCTGGTCAGAGGGGATTCCAGGGAAACCTGCCTGTGCACAGCCCCATTTAGTGCATCTCCATGTACACGGGGCAACAGAAAGCAAAAGTTCCTAAATGGAAGTGCAGTGATTGAAGAACAATTCCAGAGGTTTTGATCCAGCAACACCTACAAAGTCCTGGTTTTGATTTTCTAAGTTACACAAGGGAAAGAACTGGAGATCCTGCATTCCTCAGCTTCAGAGGTCTCAGAATGCCCCAGTTTTGGCTCCATGTGGCAGCACTTTTCTGGGAGAGCTTTCTAGGGTTGGTTTTTGTAGTTTTCTAGATGGCCTTACCTCAAAGAGCACAAATCTGCCCTTGCAGACTCACCCAAATATGAACCTGCCCACTTCCATCAGCCAGAAGGTATTGAACAGTGCTCCCAGAGCAAAAACCACCTGCACAGCAGCAAAGGAAAATGGTCATTGTGCATTCCAGGCATGGAACAAAGCAGAACTGTCTGAAAACAGGAACAAAATTAATTTTCCCTTCCCACATCCATTTCCTGCTCATTTTGGGTTTTGCTCCCTCTGCTGTTCATCACCTCCAGCCTGGCCCACCTGGGACTGTGTCATCCTCAACCAATTTCACATCAAACACACAAACACGTGGATCCTTCCCACAACTTCAGCCACATTCCAAGGCTCCCCTTCCCAGCACAGCCCAGGGTTCTCCCATTCCAGTTCTCTACAGTGAAACACAAACTGCAGGCCCAGCCCATCCTTTGCTCCCTCCCTTGCACTCACCTGCCCAGCACACACAAAGATGCTGAATATTACAGTGCCCAACCTGAAAAGAGAATAAAATCACTTCATGCACAACCAGAGTCCTTTTTTTCCCCCTACAAAACTCTATTTCAGACCTGCAGCAGGGAATCAAGGGGAGATGGAAGGGCAGTTTAAAGGTTTGTGTCATCAATTGTGCAGCTCAACAATTCCCAGAGAGAACAGGTAGGACAAGGTGCTGGTTTGGAAACAAATTTATTCAAGTTATAAAGGAAAGGAAGCTCACCTATATTGTTAAAAAATCTTAAACTGAGTGGGGAAAAATATTGAAGAGGTTTATTATAACCTTGAAAAGTTTTATATTATAAAGTGTAAGCCTCACCTGCAGTTTTAGCTCAGGATTCCTTGCACACAAGAGACACAAAGGCTGCACTCACCGGATCCCAAACACTCTGTCTATCAGGAAGCCTCCAAAGAAGCACAGCACCACGTTGGGCCACGAGTACCAGGCATAGAGTGCCATGAACTGGGCTGTGTTCACCTTCATGTCCTGCACAGCACAGGGGCAGTGGGAAAACCATTACTGCTGAGCTAGCTACAGGGACACAGAGCGAGCACTCAGCAAGAGCCAAACAGAAACAGCATTTCTGTAATCCACAGAATTCCTAGATGGGCTGGGTGGAAAGGACTTATTTTGTTCCCAGGGACACCTTCCACTATCAGGGGGTGCTTCAAACAGCCTTGGGCACTGCCAGGGCTCCAGGGGCACCACAGCTGCTCTGGGCACCACCAGGGCTCCAAGGGCACCACAGCTGCTCTGGACACTACCAGGGACCCAGGGGCACCACAGCTGCTCTGGGCACTGCCAGGGCTCTGGGACAGCCACAGCTGCTCTGGGCACTGCCAGGGACCCAGGGGCACCACAGCTGCTCTGGGCACTGCCAGGGCTCTAGGACAGCCACAGCTGCTCTGGGCACTGCCAGGGCTCCTGGGGCACCACAGCTGCTCTGGCACCCCGTGCCAGGGCCTGCCCGCCCTACCAGGGATTCCTGCCCAGATCCCATATCCCAAATCCCAGATCCCATCTCCCCTCTGCCAGCGGGAAGCCCTTCCCCGCTGCCCCGTCAGCCCATGCCCACACAGAAGGTCACTCTCCGTGTCTTTCAAAGGGCCCTGATAGCGACTCACCCGCTGAACCTGCGTCTGCAGAGCGGCCGGGTTGTCGTAGCAGAAGTAGCTGCCTGCGGGGAGAAGGAGACGCCTCAGGGCTCTGTCCCGGCCGCCGCACCCCAACCCGCCCCCCACACGCAGCCCCCCGGGCCCGTCCCGCACCGAATCCCAGGAAGCACATGAGGGCCAGGACGAGCAGGCGGTGCGGGAGGCGGCGGGGGTCGCAGGCGGCGGGCAGGGCGCGGGGAGGGCCGGGGGAGCCGGGGGAGCCGGGGGAGCCATCGCTGCCATCGGCGCCCAGCAGCGCCCGCTGCTCCTCCGCCATCGCGCCCGCCTCACGTGAGCGCCCCGCACGTGACCCCCGTCCCGCACGTGACCCGCCCTGCACGTGACTCCCGTCAGACACGTGACCGTTGCCATGGCAGCGCCGGGCCCAGGCCTGCGGGGGGCGGGGGGTGGGCAGGGAAAGGGGAAGGTGAAACGTGAAATAAATATAAAAAACGGAAATGGAAACTGTGAAAAACGAGGTTCCGTTTCCTGGTAAAATTTAAAAAGTTTAATAAAAAGACAGCAGGGGACAGAAGTAAAGCAAAGGGTTAAAAACGGCCGGGTGGCTGGCACTCAGCCAAGAGCACACCTGCTGTTCTGCAAACACCCTTTATTTACCGTCTCTATTGCATCAGCCTGCTGCACAGCCACAGGCCCTTATGGCACCGTGATATTTTATAAAATCCCTTCACCAGGATTTCTTTTCCTGGGACGCTTCAGCTTCTCCATGTTTTGCTCCTCTGGAATGTGATTTGGAGAACTGTTTACCCAGCTTGTGAATTGTTTTTAATTAATGAGTTTTTAATTAATGGGCAATCCCAGACAGCTGTGCCAGGACTCTTGAGTCTGTTGCGGGGTTTTATTCTTCATTCTTGTTCTAGCCTTCTGATGTCTCCTTTCTCTTTCTTTAGTACAGTTTTAGTATATCATATTCATATAATGATATGATATGATAATGACATGATATGACAATGATATGATAAATGACATACGACATGACATGATATATGATATGATATAATATATCAGCCTTCTGAGAACTTGGAGTCAATTCTCATCTCTCACCTCGTCCTGGGGACCCTCCCAACACCACAACACCCTTGTGCACAGTAAACTCTTCCCAAACTCGTGTACATGTTCCAAGAACTGTTCAGCCTGGCTCCTCCCTGGCTCTGCCTTTTTAGAGCATGCACATTCCTTGGCTGTGCTTTTAGTCCTTTTTTATCATCACCTCCAGGTTTTCTTCAGAGGGCGAGTGCTGATGGCTGGCACATCTGTCCAGGTGTGCTCATCCCGTGTGCACTGGGTGTTATCCCATCCCAGCAGGCATTTTAACACAAGCACACTGATATCAGCTATTTCATTATTATGTCCAAACTTAATTAACAACAGAAATAAAAACTGTATCTTTATAACAGAGTGACTTTAACACTACACGTATAAAATCCACTTTAATATTTGCAAAAAGCCAATATTATAATATGTGTCTGTAACAGAAATGGAAGTGGAGTTTGAGGGCCAGGCTGCAAGCAGCCCACAGTGATCATCCAGGGAAATGCTCCAGCTTGTGAAATCCCTCCTCTGTCCTTACTTTGGGTGTTAAAGTCATGGGATCACAGAATCACAGCACGGTGTGGGATGGAAGGGACCTCAAAGGCCATAGGCTGTCCCAGGTGCTCCCAGCCTGGCCTTGGGCACTGCCAGGGATCCAGGGGCACCACAGCTGCTCTGGGAATCCCATCCCAGCCCTCCCCACCCTGCCAGGGAACAATTCCCAAATCCCAATATCCCACCCAGCCCTGCCCTCTGGCAGTGGAGCCATTCCCCTTG
Source organism: Haemorhous mexicanus (assembly GCF_027477595.1). Taxonomy (NCBI): domain Eukaryota; kingdom Metazoa; phylum Chordata; class Aves; order Passeriformes; family Fringillidae; genus Haemorhous; species Haemorhous mexicanus. The sequence goes on from NC_082350.1 coordinate 25,108,388, forward strand.
TCCTGGCACTCCCATTCCTGATGGACACTTCCTCTGCAGCTTCCCTGGAGCCCTTTCCAACACTGGAAGGCTTCTCCAAAGTCATTTTTCTTGAGCTCTTTGCTCCAAAAGGTTCTTGCCATATCAGACAAACCCTTGGAAAAATGACTCTGTCACTGTCAAAAGCTCCATCTGCCACCAAATTTCACCTTCTTGCACCAAAAATGACCTGAATCCTGTGTGCAGGATATAATAAATTGCTCTCTGATTAAAAGATGTTCTTTTTGAATAAAATATGCTCTTAATGAGGCACAACCACTTGTGATTTAAGCCAAAGGATTTATTTACCTTTTCAAGGTGTAGAAAGCAAAGGGCTGAGTTTTACCTGAGATGTTGAACAGCACATTCACCTCCCAGCCACTCTGTCATGAATTTGATAAGGAGCCCTGGAAGAAAGCCCAACCAACCTCCCAAAACATGCAGGTATCATGTTGTGAATGAGCTGCAGACTGCTCTGGGACATAAATCACTTCATTTCACTTGATGCATGTCTGTTCAGAGACCTGCCAAAAGAGAAATGTGCTATTAAAGGAATCATGTTCAACTGCTCCAAACTCCTTTAGATTCCTTGAAATCTGAGCATCTCAGTTTACCACAGTGGCTGTGAAAAACATGGTCTGAAATTACAGGGCTTCCTCGGAAAAGCAGTTGTGCAACAAATTGGAGAGTTTCAGTGACAAACTCAAGGAGTTTTGTAAAAAATTGGAGAGTTTCAGTGACATACTCAAGGGGTTTTGTAAAAAATTGGAGAGTTTCAGTGACATACTCAAGGGGTTTTGTAAAAAATTCAAGAGTTTCAGTGACAAACTCAGGGATTTCAATTACAAACTCAAGGGTTTTTGTAAAAAACTCGAGGGTTTCTGTGACAAAGTTGAAGATTCCAGTGACAAACTCAAGGATTCCAGTGACAAACTCGAGGGTTCCAGTGACAAACTCGAGGGTTCCACTAACAAACTCAAGGATTCCAGTGACAAACTCGAGGGTTCCAGTGACAAACTCCAAGGTTTCACTGCCACTTGAGGGAGCTCAAAGATAATTGTCCTTGCAGAGCCACCTGGAGTTTCCTGGTTGCAGGGAGACGATGTCTATCCCCAGATCAAACGGGTAACTTTGGGAAGCAACGCTAAATCGAGCCAGGGGTTGTGTTTATCTCGTTCTGGGTAACATCAGACTCCTTATCAGAGAGTAGGAAATTACAGCCATGCATCCAGAATATTTAACAGGAGGAAAAGAAAGTTTTCCATTTGCAAATTCCCAGTATTTGCCTTTCCCCCAGTCACCTCCACCTTCCCCTTGGCTGTGCCCCTGCTGAGCCTGAGCCTCCTCGTGGCTGTGATGTTCCTGTGAGCTCAGCCCTGATTCCCACATGCATTGCAGTGAGTGTTTACACCCCAAATAAATACAGTGGATTGCTCTTAAACTCAGCCTTTAGAATGCTGGTTACAGATGCAGTTGCTGCCTCGCCATAAATCAGAGCACTTGAATTGCCATATGATCCCAAGTGCTGTGGGTAGCAGCAGCTAGTGGAGGAAATGCTGTGTACAGGGCTTTATGGGGGCCATAAAACCCTTGTGCCTGTGGCCTCCCCTCCTTGCCCAGATCAGGTGCAGGGAGCACTCAGGACAGTAAACACTGCCAGGAAACAAGGAGTTGTTTCAGGGTTCAGCTGCTCAGTCATTGCTGTCTTTGGGGAGATGCTCCAAAGCTGCAGTGGAGCAGGAGCTGTGTTCCACATGATTAAATTGACTCCACCATCACTGCCCCATTATCCATTTCCTGAAGGAAAACTCTTATGCTCTCCCCCCAAAGGATGAGGGATCTCTCATACACAGGCATGCAAACAGTTTTTAATCCCTCCATGTGAGGAATGGGTTATTACAAACCTCTCTGTCTCACTCAAATGTTACTGGGTGTGCATCATCCCAAGACAAGTCTGGCTTCTTCAAAGTGCTGGGAAGAGGCTGAGGAAGCTTTTCTGCCCGATAAACCTCTCAGAGAGCAAAGATCCAGGCCTGAGGAGGCTCCTGTGGGTGGGAAGGATCCTGTGCCACAGCAAACAGCTCCTGCCTGCCTCTGCTGAGTGCCACGAGCACGAGTGGGGTGGGTTTATGGCTCCTGGTGTTAATATTGTTCAATATTGCTCTGATCCTTCCTGAAATTCACAGCTCTTCCCGAGGGCAGCTGCTGCCAGGCTCCTGCTCCAGAGCCAGCTCAGGTAAAGGAGTGAAAACACCCCCTGGGGAGTGTAGGAGCACCGTTAATGATGTGCAGCTTCTCAGCCAAAGCAGGAGCTCCAGGAGATTTTTCTGATGTTCCAGGCCAGGCTGGACAGGGCTTGGAGCAGCCTGGTCCAGTGGAAGGTGTGGCATGAGGTGATTTTAAAGTCCCTTCCCACCCAAACCAGTCTGGGATTCTGTGATTCTGGGAGTTCAGAGCTTTGGGCTGTGGGGATTGTAACTGAATGTCTAGATAACACTTGAACTTGGCTCCCTGCACAACTTTCCCTTTGTGCCTGTTTTCCTCAGGATACAAAAATTCCTGGTGGACCTTAACAGTGCTAAATTCTAAAAACCCCCAGGTTATTTGGTGGAAATACTGAACAACAACAGTTCCTGAGAGCCACTGAGCATTTCCTGGATAGCTCATCTCTGAAAAGATGCCTTCTCAAAACATCTACACCTCTTAAAACTCTCCTGTTTCTTCCAGCAGGATGGACATGAAGGATTTCAGGACATGAAGGAGTCCATAGCTCAGCCCTGGAATTGGAGGAGGAAGCTTTGATCCTGACTCAAAGGCTGGAGGGTGGTGCCACCCAGCCTCAGTGCCCTGGGAGTGAAGGAAGTTCCCACCCTGGACAAGGGCTCTGCTTCCCTCCCCTGGCTGAAGGCCAAGGAGAGCTCATTGTCACCAGGGCTCCTCATCCTCTGGAGAAGGCAGTGCTGGAAATGGGTGGCAGAGGGAACTGCTCCCACTGCCTCCAGGGCAGGGCTGCAGTGCCCCCCTGGCAGCCCTGTAAACACAGGAACCATCCTGTTCCCAGGGCTGTGGGACACCCAGGGATGCACCTCCTCTCTCCAGGCTCCTGCAGTCCCCTCTCAGCTCTGCTCTGTCCCTCAGCTCCTTCATTCCAAAGGCAGATCTCCTGCTGGGCTCCTGCTTTTTGCCTGCCCAAGGCTGAGCATTTTCTGCACATCCAGCAGCTCCTCCTCAGGCATTTCCTCTGCCCTCGAGTGGCTGAACTCTGCTGGAGCCTTTCCAAGACCTGGCTGAGGTGGGCTGGATTTCTTTCCTTCTCTCTGCTGCAGCCTGGAGAACTTTCCAAGCAAACAACTCGATTCAGTGGTCCCGTTGTTCCCTGAGCTTGAGTTCCTTTGCTGATACACCTGATCCCTCACTTGCAAATTCATTCCTCCTCTCAGAGGAATTCCTTCTCAGCAGCTCTCCCAGGCCTTGAATCTGAGGAAATCCAAGTAAATTCTATCCCTGTAGATGACATGGTCATGTTAAATATTCTCATTGGGTTGAGATGGTTTAAAATAAAACCAAAAATGAAAAATCACAATTATTCCAATAATCCTGAGTCATCTCCACATATCCAGCTTTATCTCCAAGTATGAGGCTTTGCTTCATAACTCAAGAAAGTGATACCATGGGGAAAAAATTATAGAAAGCTCTAATTTTGAAGAAAAGAGAAAAGGATGGGAAAGGGGGAGCATAACCATTTCCTTATAGGCAAAGAATTGGAAACAAGCTGGAGAGGGGAAGAAAAAACCATTTCACAAACTGATAATTCAAATAAGAGGACAAGAAATTATGCCTAAGTATTTGTTAAAGTAAGGGGCTGGAGAGGGAGATGAAATGCAATTTTCTTTTTCATTTCCTTCAAAGAGTAAATGAGAAATTATTCTGCACAGAAAAAAAAAATCCCTTGTGATCTAATTCTGAAAATATATTGTTTCCTTTAGAAGCATCTTGCTCAACACTTGATTTCACAGTTTCATTCACAGATTATAATTCTTTGCATTTTTATATCCCTGACCTCCCCACCTTGTGGTTTCCAAGTGCAAACAATTTCCTCAGTATTATTCATGGCCTGGGAGAGGGTTCACGCTGTTCCCCATAAATGACAAGTGAATAAATACAGGTGCTCCAGGTGAGTAACTGAAACACTCCCCTCAGCTCTCCTGGCACCACAGCCAGCTCATCCCCTCTCAGGAAAGGTGAAGGGAATTATTCCTAGCCTAGAGTTTCAAGGAAACCCATTCCAGCTTCCCTGGCTTGGAAAATGCTGTCGTTTCTTAGGGGACCTGCAGGACTCACCTTCTTCCCTCAAGGCAGGGAAATGGTGCTGTGCTTTCACCACCCGAGTCTGAGCTGCTCCTGGGCTCCACATGGTCCCTGAAAAGGAGGAAAAGAACAGAATTCTTTGACAATAACCTGGTTTGAGCAGGAGGAAATGAGTAAAGCAAGTTCCCAGATGGTTTTAGTGGAGATTGTGCTGTGCTTGGAGAACCTTTCCCTCACAACTTGGTTTGTTTCTATATTTACCTTTTCCATTTAGGCAAATCCTGAGTTCCATCCACCCCTCACCAGCAGCACAAGGAATGGATCCCAGAGATGTGGGAGGCCACATGGGATTTCACCTCTCCCTGCTTCCAGTGGGAACAACATTCCCAATGATATTAATATTTAAATGACTGCATTGCACATATAAACCAACTTCTCCTTGGATGGGGAGGAAATCCCACCAAGCTGACCCGGCCATGGGCAGCTCCTGTGGAACCTGCTTTGCTTACACTCAGAGGAGCTGAAACCCTTTTGAACCACAAGTTCTTTGTCCTTTTAGAATCATCCCAGAATCCCTAAAGTTGGAAACGACCTCCAGGACCATCAGTCCAGCTGTTAACCCAGTACTAAACCACATCCTCAGGATTTTTAAACACTTCCAGGCATGGGGACTCCACCACTCCCTCCACGGGAACCAGGAGATGAAGTCAGATTAGAAGAAATTGGAGAGAAAATAAATGAAGTTTTCTTTTTCTCTCCTATCTGGAAGGCAAATACAGCTTTTGGGTTGGTTTTTTTTTTTTTCCCCCTGGAAATTTGAGATCCACAACCACAAAGCATTCATAGAAAATACAGCTCCAAGTTCAAATATCTGACATCTGACAACAAGTGCCAGGGGCATGGCTCTGGAAAGTGATAGGGAATGGAAAATGGGGAGGGAAAACTGAACTCAGGAAAGGGAACAGATAAAAATCCTGCTTTAGAGAGCCAGGCCAAGTAAGGACATCCCATCCTGCAGCTGGAGTGTTTGCTTCCTTGTCTGAGTTTGCTGGCAAACCCTGAACTCACACTTCTTATGTTCCACTGCAACAATAAGAGCTTTGGGGCAGCCTTGGCTCCAGCACCCCCAGCTGAACTCCCTGGGTCCAGCTGACATGGAGCCTGCTGGGAAAGGAGCCCTCATTCCTCTGGGACTGCACCCCTCGGGCTCTGCCCAAGCCTGGAAACCACTGGTGTGTTTTGCTTGGCTCCTCTGAGTTTACATCCCCACCAAAAGAGGAGAAACAGCTGATGAGGGCTTTTATGGCTCCTTGAAATCAGATTATTGCAGGGAATCAGAGCCAGCAGATGCACTGGAGATAAGGGCTGGGACGAGCACATCTGAGCCCTGCTCTGGTGCTGCTGGGGAGGAGGGATGGCCCCAAAACTCAGATCACAGCTCTGGCAGTCAGGGGTTCCAAATCTGCATCCTTAGGAATCCAAACCCTTCTTTTCCAAAGTCACTTCCCCAAAGTAACACTGCAAATTGGTCACAATTCATCAGCTTTGTATCATTCTTTTGTCTAGAACTCACATGTTCAAGTTTTCCTTTTAAGGCTGCCTGTTCCTTCCCTGCTGAGCACTCCTGCCTCCAGCCCGAGCCGTCCCAACACCATTTCAGCTTCTACTCCACAAGTTCCCAGCCCATTTTCCTGCACTTTCTGCTCACCAAGCAGAACTGGAGCTTTTTATAAGCTTCTTACACTGACACCTGAAAGAGCAGTGCTGCTGTCAGCACATTCCCAGCCTTTCTTCCCTGGGAATATTTCCCAGAGCCAGCCTCACACCCTGTGTGCCCCAAAGGAAAAGTGATTTCCCTCCCAAGCTGGAGGGCTGGGATTCTCAGGGAGTTCCACCCAGCAGAAAGTGCCTGAGAGTGGCTGGGTGGTGTCCAGCAGCTCCTCCCTTGTGGCCCAGCAACCTTCCCCAAACACTGAGTGCTTCCAGGAAATGGGAAACAAACACACATCCCACAGGACTGGGAAGAGGGCCTGGATGAGTCACTGCTCTCCACAGACTTCAAGGAAATGAGGAAAAATAAATGGGTTCCAAACAGAATAACTGGCTCCCTGGGGGCCTTGGCTGGGGGTCTGTCCTCCAGCCACAGCATCCCAATCCCCATGGATGCAGTGCCTGGCCCAATCCCACTCTGGGGCTGGAAGAAAAGCACCAACAAACAGCTCTGCTGACACAGCAGCCCGCGCTGGATCTGCAGGGAAACCTTTGTGCTGCTGCAATGTTCTCCTTGTTGCTTTGTGCACTCTGCAAACAGATTTGGCAAGCAGGCATTGTTACCCTGGGATCCTCCTCCAGGGTTTATTCAGGGTGTTCAATACCTGCCACAGCCATCCTGCATTTCTCTGAGCTGGCACTAAATGCTGGCCCTGAGGTGACAATTTATTGTTGGTTCTGTTGGCTCAGGACAAGTCTCAAAGCTAATAATGGGTATTAAAGTGCCACTCCCAAAGTGTCCCATTCCCAAAGTGTCCCATTCCCAAAGTGTCCCTCCCCAGGGCTTGGGGATGCTCCTGCTGGTTGTTCCCATCACCTCTCAGCTAAGGGATAAGCAAGAAAAAAATGGATAAAATGTCTGAAATTCCTGTTCTGATCAACAGCTGGGAAGGTGCTTTAGCCCCCAGACCCTGCTGGCTCCATAACCAGGCTCTCTTTGGCTTGGAATCATGGAATGGTTTGGGATAGAAGGGCCTTAAAGCTCATCCAGCCCCACCTTGCCAAGGGCAGGGACACCTCCCACTGTCCCACTGTCCAACCTGGCCTTGGGCACTGCCAGGGATCCAGGGGCAGCTGCTCTGGGAATTCCATCCCAGCCCCTCCCACCCTCCCAGGGAGAAATTCCTTCCCAAGATCCCATCTAAATCTCTCCTCCTTTAGTTTAAAGCCCTTCCCCCTTGTCCTGGCACTCCAGGTCCCTGTCCAAGGTCCCTCTCCAGCTCTTTCAGGCTCCCTTTAGGTCTTGGAAGGTCCCAATTAAATCTCCCCAGATCTTTCTCTTTCCCAGGCTGGGCACCCCCAGACTTCAGCCAATAGTCTGGAAAAGTCTCCTGCAGCCAAATGCAGAAAAATGCACAACTATCCAACAGCTTCTCAAATTGTGCATTTTTAGTTGATTAAACAAATTGATCAGGGAAACCCAAATTGCTTTATCAGCAAGACTGATCTGAACCAGACTCTCCTAAACTCCTGCCCCTTCCTTGCTCTGGAATGGAAACACAGCAAATGGAAAGATGGAAACACAGCAAAAATAAAAGAAGGAAGAATTGATTTGGTTTGGTTTTTGGTATTGATCTCCTACCCCCTGACATTTCTTTTAATACACAACCTATTTCTGCTACCTCCTCCAGCTCATTGAAACCTTTTCTGACTGCAGTGATGGCACCTCCTGAGCCAGGCTTCTCTTGCTTTGTGTCAGAATTGTTTTCTGTTCCATTCACAATGAGCAATTAGATCCTGCCAAAAATCTGGGTGAGTTCAGCACAGGTGCTGTGACTCTTCCCCTGGGACTGCCAGGCATTTCCTCTCCCAGCCATGTGAAACAGTAACATCACTCCCCTCCCTTTTAAGAGTCTTGCTAAGAAATGGCAAATCAAACCTGAATCAAATTTAGGTATAGATGAGGTATCTGCTGCCTCTCAAACCTGCCACCACTGCAGATATGGAAAGCTGATCATTAGACTTAACAAGGCTGGAAAAACAATTTATTAAGAATAAATCTCTGACCTTTGGAGCTGTTAGAATCAGTGTAAGTCCCCCAGCAGCACCTTCTGGATGCAGCAGGAAAGGATCCTGGGCCTTGGCTGGGGTGTCCCTGTGCCTTCCAGCAGTGCCCCTGCAATCCAGGAGTTTTCCAAGTTAACCATTCCCCTGGGAAAGAGGCTCTGGAGCCAGAGGCTGAGCACAGCCAGAGGATCCACCAGGGAAGGAAAAGGGCCCTGTGCTGATGGGAGCATTTCCCATGATTGTGCTTGAAATACCCTCAGCACTCACTGCCCTCCCATTGTTCTCTTCTGGAATCAAGGGCAGCCAGGATGAGGGAAAAAAAGGAAACCAAAATGTCAACACAGGTTGGAGCTTTCTGCAGGGAAACTCTGCAATGGCTTACACAGAAAAAAGGGAAAGTTCTCCCTTTTTCCTTTCTGTAAGAATTTCCCTTAAACTCTCTCTATTTGTCTGGAGGATTAAATACTCAATTAAAAATCCTTTCAGAGGGAAAGGTGGATGAATCAGGGATTCAGCCACAATATCACTTCAGTCATGGGTTACACCTCTCTCACTAAATACATATACATATTTATTTACAATTTTTATATATGGGGCACTGTGTTGTTTGTGAACACATCACCAATTTAAAGAGATCTATATTTTATAAAAAAATTATAGCACCAGGCTCTTACCTGGCAGCAATTTAATCTGGGATAATTTCATTCATTTCATCCATAAAAATAGTTCAGCACATTCTGTAACACCAATACCTGGAAGAATAAAATTCCACAAGTCTGAAGGCATTTTTTCTCTGGAAAAAAAGACCAAAAAAAAAAAAAACAACAACAACAACAACAACAAAAAAAAAACCCACAACCAAAACCAAACCCATCCTGGACATGGTTTTGTATTCTAAGCCAAACCCAAATATTATAACCCAAATCCCTCCCTGGGAGGGTGGGGAGGGGCTGGGCTGGAATTCCCAGAGCAGCTGTGGCTGCCCCTGATCCCTGGAGTGTCCCAGGCCAGGCTGGAGCAGCCTGGGGCAGTGCGAGGTGTCCCTGCCATGGCAGGGGTGGGAATGAGAGATTTAAGGCCCCTTCCAACCCATCCAGTCTGGAATTCCTGATTCTGTGAACATTTGAAGGTACCAAAGGGCCATTTTCCAAGCCATAACCACCATTTAGACATTAAATAGACATTTAGACATGAAGCTCTTCCCAATTTCATTTGCTGTCTCTCCTGTAGGAAAGCCAGTAAACCTGAGTGCCCACTGCAGCACTTCTGGTCCATCCCTCCAGCAGAGCACAGGGAATGGTGAGCCCAGCCCTGGTCACTCCCTCTCTGGGATGGGGCTGTTGATGGCTGGGAGAGCTCTCACACCAACTCCCTCCCCTTCCCAGTGATCAAAGTGGAAGAGCTTTCTCCTTGGAGTGCCTCCAGGGGGAATGAAAGCTGCTGGGAATGACTGTGCCCCTCTCCTGCTCTCCACAAGCTGTTCCTTGAGCCTGACATGTCTGGAAGCCCTTTGGGCAGCTGCTGGCTGGATCAAAGCCACGCTGAGCTCACAGCTCTCGCCCATCCCTTGGAGTTTGTACAGGATCAACACTGGCCAGGCACTCCAACACTCATGAAAGCACCACTCTGCCCACACTGAACTTTGTAAAAGCTGATATTTCACCAGATTTTCTCATCCAAATGTTCAGCTGGGCTCCCCCATCCTCCTGCTGGTTGAGGCTGTGGAGAAATAAACACAGTGGTGCTGGTACATTTCTTGAGGAAACAAGGCCATGTTTGTCCAAACACCGTGACTAATCCAAGGGAAAAAGATCCTTTTCTCAGAAGTTCTGGGAACACACAGTGATGCAGAGAAGAACAAAGGAGGAGTTATTGCTAATCACAACCAAGAAAACGAGATCATTATGAGATAATTCACTGACCAATGAGAGATACCAAACCATTCATCGATATGGAAATGAGATTTTATATACATTAATTACTTAAAGAGCTGGATATAGCTGCTCTGTTTTAATTCCATGTCCATCTAAAACTCAGACTAAAATGTAATCCTGGTTGATTTTTAAGTCTCAGGAGTGGTGCCTACAATAACCAAATATGAACTTTGCAATACAGACGAATCACAATGTGGATTTTGATTTGTTCTGTGAAATAATTGTAGGGGCTCCTGAAGGATAACCTGCCTTTCCTGCTGTCAGGGTGCTCAATCTGCTTCAATCACCTGGTTACTGGAAATCCTGCAGAAGAGTAAAATTAAAAACCTGCCAACTGTCATCACACATTTTACAGGGTGAGCTGAAAATTGGGTAATAGAATCCCAGAACCATTAAGGCTGGAAAAGATCTCCAACATCATCGAGTTCAATGAATAATTCCATGAGTAATTTATGTAGCTACTGACATAAATACAGGCTGTAAGTGTTTAACTTTGAGCAAACCTTTAAAAAACCTAAGTATAAAATTTGTATGTGAAGATAAAACACCTCATTTAAGTTAATTAATCTCCCTGCAACACAAATTCTTCTCAGAACAGAATGAACAATAAATTCTACCTGTTTTCCACTCTAAAAACATCCCCAGCTACTCAAGGAAGGTCTCAATGAGGAATATTTTTGTGCTTTATTTGTCTAGGAGATGTTAACAGTTATGAAACCAATAATGTTGGGATCACCTTTGAGGTGTGCCCAGAGCAGTGACAGTGCAGGGCTGTCCCCACAGGGGTTTCTGTTCCTTCTGGGTTTTGATGAAAGGAACCTCAGAGCTCAGCATCCCCAGCTCCTGGAAAAGGGCACAGAGAGGGGACAGAGAGGGGACCCAGTGAGCAGGACATGGAAAACTCCTTCCTCTCTGAGGGGCCACTGTCACCTTGCAGAGAGGGGTGCCTGCTGAGACAATGCTGGGGAATTTTGGTGAGAATCCCTCTGCTGTCCTCACCTTATTTCAAACATCCCTGAGGCATCACCCCCTTGTTGTGCAAATATTTAATGCCTTCTCCAAACATTGTGCAACCAAACACCTCCCAAGTTATTGTGCTGTTGCAACCCTTTCACAGGGACCTGCACTGAATCTTTACAGAATCAGTGTCAAAAAGTCAGCATTACAAGGGGATTTTTATTGCTATCAGGTAAGCAGATGTTAACCTCAAACAAATTAAAGTTTTGTGGGGTGAGGGGTTGTGCCTCCACATCCATCATCTGCCAGGGATTCCACCTGAACAGTGCTGTAGAGGCTTCATTTCAGATTCCCATCTTTTAGGGATCTGCCCAAACATCTCTGGAGAGAAGTGCTGCAAGAGCTGTCCAACAACCAAACATCCCAGCTGAGCTCCCCTGTGACAGCCATCAGGCGCTCCAAAGAGCAAATATTCCCCTCAGCAGCTCAGCTCCAAAGGGCTGCTTTAATTACTGTTTGTTTTTAAACAGGCCTGAGCATGATCCCACATGCTTTTGTTACAGTTTCACGAGGCAACACAGCGATTTCAGGTTATTAGCAGGGATTATTTACTGCCCCTGTTTATTCCTGGCTCTGGGTGATGGGATCTCACTGGGCATGGAAGGGATTTGTTTGTCTGGAAAGGTTTCTCTGTTCCATAGCAGCTCCAGATTCAAAGGAAATTATCCCAAAGAGGTTTGCCAGTGTTCTGTGTCTCCCTCCAACGTCAGTATCACAGTGATCATCTGCAATGATTGACTCCCTGTTTATAATCCATGTCCTCTCACCTTCCTGGGTAAGGTCATGGCAGATTTATTCCAATTTCCTTGCAAAACATTTGGGGAAGTGCAATAAAAGAGGATCCTGTAAATGCTGACGTGCTTGGAGTTTCTGTGCTTCTCTGTTTCCCTGGGTTCACAAGGGGATTTTTCTGAGTGGGCATGTCTGACACTGCAGAAGTATTGGTTTGATACAGTAAAAACACCCAACTGAATGAAATGGGGCATTAAAGGTGACTTCACACCATCAGCCTTCAGGCTGGAGGAGCCTCCAAGCAACAGCAGCAGAGGTGCTGATGGGTAATTCACTGGAAAAGTGGGAACAGCAGCTAAGAGAGCTCAGAAACTTCCTGGGGCCATTGCAGTTGTGCAGGACCTTGGCACCCATCTTAAACCCAACATCAACATACACAAAATAATACAAACAGCATCAATGAGCTTGGTTTTGGCCAGAAGGTGTTACCAGAGCTTCCTGGCTGGCTTAAATATTGCCTTAAATCTTGTCCCTTAAAAGTCAAGTGCTGGGGTGACCTGATTATGGCCTTCCAGTACCTGAAAGGAGCTACAGGAAAGATGGACAGAGACAATTTGTAAGGGCCTGGAGTGACAGAAGTGCTGCTGACACAAAATACAAATATTTCTTAAAAAAAAACCTCTTTGTGATTTAAAAGTAATCAGAAGCCTTCAAACCCAAATTTTCCTGGAAAAAATGAGCCTCACTAAATCAATACCCATATTTTATTCCTATAGGAAAGGTCAGTCCAGCAATGCATTAAAAGGTGACCAATTCTTGATTTAGCCAGCAGAATATTTGGAGAGTAATTAAAAATAAATTCTTGGGATTAATTATTGAGAATAAATCCCGAATCAGTTAAAATCAAGTAACAGAACTTGTTCATAACTACAACAAGATGGTGAAGTTAAAACTGGAAAAGTTGCACAACCAAATAAAGTGAATTTTGTCCAAATTCACTGTATTAAATTACAGTCAGCTGGTAATGATTGTGAGCCAGTGAGGTCTGGTGTATACAGGGGATATAGAAATTGCCTCCAAATATGAAACTAATTAGGAATAATTGGCACTAAACAAGCACTTCATGTATGAAAAAGGAAAATGCAAACCTCAGAATGCTTTTTAGAGCCACTGCCTGAACCAAGCCTTGTTTCTAGTTCCAAAGGGTCCAAGTCAGCTGTGGCAGAAGTGTGATGCAAACCTTGGGAGCTTCCCAGAATGTCCTGGTTCCTACAGGGGATGGAGAAGGGGACAGGGAGAGAGGCTCTGAGATGGAACTGGCACCAGCTCTCTCCTCCTTGGGGCTGCAGCAAATGATGTGGGATGAGAGGGGAAAATACTGTAAAGGACAAAAACCCCCTGCACCACATTCTAATTAACCAGAATATACAGAATCATGGAATCATGGAATGGTTTGGGTTGGAAGGACCTTAAATCCCATCCAGCCCCACCCCTGCCATGGGCAAGGACACTCCCAGGTGCTCCCAGCCCCAGTGTCCACCCTGGCCTTGGGCACTGCCAGCGATCCAGGGGCAGCCACAGCTGCTCTGGGCACCTGGGCCAGGGCCTGCCCACCCTCCCAGCCAGGAATTCCCAATTCCCACTCTCCCATCCATCCCTGCCCTCTGGCAGTGGGAAGCCATTCCCTGTGTCCTGTCCCTCCATCCCTGGGAAATAGTCCCACTCCATCCTTCTTGTAGCCCCTTCAGATGAGGCCACAGTGAGGTCACCCAAAGCTTCTCCAGGCTGAGCAATCCCAGTTCTCCAGCCTTTCCTCCCAGCAGAGCTGCCCCATCCCTCGGATCATCCTCGGGACTCACTCCAGCAGTGGATGCATTCCTCCAGGTCAGGTAATTCACCTCAGCTCCTCTGGTTCAGCTCTGACACACGGCAGAGCTTCATTTCAACCTCAGCAAAGAGCCTGAAGCAACCTTGCCTCTTGGAGGATACACTTCCAGCTTTTCAGGGTCCAAAACCATCAGAGTTTAAAAGAAATACATTTCCTGAATGTTGTGGAAGCACAAAACCTTGTGCTTGTACACATTTACAAACACACCCCAGCCTTGACCTGGACCTGTTCAGCACATGAACTTCTGTTTTTCCCAAGTGAAATTGTTTTGTAAATTCAGATGAATGGCAGATTACGGCAGCGTGACCTCTGCAGCAGCGTTGGAAACTGCCCTGGGATTGTCACTGCTTTGTCACAGGGGCTCAGTGCCCTTGTCTCGCTGACTCTCGGTTACCCACAGCCTCCGGGCTGCCCTCGGGAGGAAGGAAACTGCCCTGACACTGGGACAGCAGGAAAAGGAGGAGAGCACGAGGGGAAAGGAAGTGCATCCAAAGTCAGGGATGGGGGCAAAGTCCCAGGGCTCGGCTCTGAGCCTGGCAGGCTTCTTGTGACAAGCTGCATTTAGAGGCTTTACCTCTTTTTAAGAAGCTCCCCCACCACCGAAGCTGTGAGTGTGAAACCCCAGCGCAGGGTGGGTTTAACTCCTTCCCTGAGCAGCGTGAGCAGCCGCTCCCGCCCCACCCTCCCCGACATCCTGCACCAAAGGCTCCTCACCGGCCATCCCTGCTCGCCTCTCCATGGATCGGCGCTTCCTGCGCTCCCACGGCACCCCCGGCGCTCGTCCCACACCCAGCGTGCTGCAGGAAGGGCAGGAGGGGGACAGCAGGACACGGCTGGCACTGCCCGACCCCTCCCAGTGCCAGGGAGGGCAATCGGCGTCTGGATTTCAGTCTGAAAGGGACATCAGCGCTGCCACCACTGCGAGGATAAACGAGAAAATGTTGGTTTCTTCCAAAAAATACTGGAGATAAACAGGGCACATGTCCCAGTAAGGAAAAAATCATCCTTCAGCTCACCTTGGCACCAGGCAGGGACACCTTCCACTAGTCCAGGTTGTTCCAAGCCCCCTCCAGCCTGGCATGAAAAGATACAAACTGTTAATTACAGAATCTGTTTCAGGAGGGAAAATCATAATAAACAAATTCAGGAAAGTTAGCTGGGTGGTATAAAAAACTGTAATAAAGAATGATATTGTACCTTTACTGTACTAATTCTTTCCCTCACTTAGGAAAGCCTCAGAAATACTCAACTTCCAGTTCTGTGAAAAAGCATTCCAGTAATAAAAAGAGACTTTAAGCTCCACAGGAGACAGTTTGAGTCCTTAAGCAGAGTTTTGATTTAGTTTTGATTTACTTCTCTGAGATCCCAGCCCAGAAACCTGCCCCAATACTCATGCAGAGCACAAAAATAGATTCCCAGCTGCACATACAAACCCCTGTCTGCTGGGATGGTAATAGAGCAGGTCATTAAAAATCAGCTTTTTTAACACAGGAAGTGCTGCAGCCTTTTACATTTTACCACATTCAGTCTCTCCAAAGGAGATGCTTCCAGGAGGAGCAAGGCAACAAGCCCACTTGTATCCCAAACACCATTTTAAGGGAATCTGGCTGCTCTCTCTGTTGATTTTCTTCATGTTACCAAGACATGACTATACTGGTTCCAAAAACTTCACTAAGTGAGATTTATCCCAGAGATGAATGCTTTTTGTGCATTGTATTTGGAATATTTCAGCTGTGTCCCAGGCAAAGCGTGCCATGGTCTGAGCAAGGCTCTGGACTTTTGGGAGGTGCTGAGTTGTGGTAACGCTGAGAAGGAGCTAAGTGTGTTTTTCCAACCACTACCTGTGTGTGCTCTGATCTGTGCCAGGATTGCACATCTGGCTCGAGCTGCAGGCTCCCTTCAGACAAATCCTGTGACCCTCAGTGCCCCTGGCTCCCCTCAGAACCCCCAGTCCTGCTCCAGTTCCAGCATCTTTCAGGTCCCCGTGGCTCTCAGCCCTCCTCGAGCACCCCCAGTCCCCCTCACCTCCTCTCAGATCCCCTGATCCCCCCTGAGCCCCCCTTAGGACCCCTCAAATCCCTCTGACCCCCCCAGAACCCCCGGTCCCCCTCAAGCTCCTCTGGCTGCCTTCAATTCCCTTCAGCTCCCCATAACCCCTGGCCCCTCTGAGGTCCCCCTGGCTGCCCTCCAAGTCCTCAGTCCCCCTCAAATCCTCCTGGTTCCTCACAGAACCCCTGGTCCCCACCAAGTGCCCCAGGCTCCCCTCAGTACTGACACCCCTTAAATTCCCCCGGCTCCCCTCAGAAACCTCAGACCCCCTCAAACCCCCCTGGCTCCCCTCAATACCCCGGTCCCTCTCAAGTCCCCTCAGCATCTTCAACCCTCCGGGTCCCCAGAACGTCCTCAGCTGCCCTCAGCCCGCGGGGCTCTGGGGTGGGAGGGCTGAGGGAAGGGGAGTCGCCGCCGGGCCGGGCCGGGCCCTCCGGCGGGCGCTGGCAACGGGCGGAGGGCGGGCGGGAGCAGCGGGCCGGGCCCCGCTATTTGTACGGGAGCGGGGCCGAGCCCGCCCCAGTGCCCGCCGCTGCCCGCACCATGCCGGGGCTCCGCGCCTCACCGCCCGCCTTCCTGCTGCTCCTCGCGCTCGCCTTCCCCCGGGGCAGCCTCGCCGTGCAGGAGCTGGAGCCCGGCAGCCGCTCGGCCGCGGCGGCGGCGCGGGTGGCCCTGCAGTACCGCAACTTCCAGACGGGATCCCTCGGCGGGCTCAGGGCGCTCGGGCAGGTCCGCAAGGCTACGCTGAAGGTAAGCGGGGAGCTGGTGGGGTGTAAAGGGGCCCTGGGAAAGTGTAATTAACAGCAATTATTACATTAGTACTGGTATATGTAACTGAGATTAGCGCGTTCCCACGCAGGGCACCGGGCGCCTTCCCGCGTCCCTCAGGAGCTGCTGCCCTATCCTCGGCGACAGCCGGGTCCCCGCAGGGACCGCTGTCCCCTCTCCCCTTCCGCAGGGACACCTGGCTCTCCTCAGGGACCGCTGTCCCCTCTCCCCTTCCTCAGGGACCCCTGGCTCTCCTCAGGGACCGCTGTCCCCTCTCCCCTTCCTCAGGGACCCCTGGCTCTCCTCAGGAGCTGCTGTCCTGCAGTCCCCTCCCTTCTACCACGAGCTTCATCTGAAGGCGATGCAGTTCCCACAGAAAACATACCTTAATCTTATAAAAATCACCTGGAATTGAGGTGGCAGAACGGGACAGGAGTCCCAGAGAGGAGCAGCTACAGGGACAGAGCCTTCCCGTCATGGGGAGCTTGCTGGGGATGCTCCAGGTGGTACTGGGGTACAGCCCTTCTCCTCCTCCAGGTTTGGGGGCTTTTTTACAGCTTATTCACTTTCTGAAAGTACAGGATCAGGCAAAAACTTCTGGGGAATGTTTGTCCCGGGCTGTAGATCCTGGGAGGAATGCATCACCTTCCTGGAGAGCCGAGGGATGGGATTTAAATCCAGCCCTGTGCTCCTGCTGCTGGGCAGCTCCTGAGAGCAAGGGCTGCTTGTTCTGGGTTCCCAGAACAACAAATTCTGCATCCTGGATTCTGCTGGGCAGCTCCTGAGAGCAAGGGCTGCTTGTTCTGGGTTCCCTGTGTGAGGTGCCAAAGCCAGCCCTGGATTCCACTGGATCCTTTCCAGGATCTGGAGATCTTCCACCACTTGTCCTGTGCAGCTCCTAAAACTTAGTAAGAGGGTGTAGTGTTAAATCTCCCCTTGCAAAAAAGATATTCCAAACCAACCAGGAATATCTGGGATGCATTAATTAATGCAGCCCTTGTGTTATAGAGATTATTGGGTGCTGAGCATGGAGGTGCTCCTGGGATATTGAAGTTTTCCTGTGAAATTGCTACAAACACCTATGACAGGAATTCTCTGTTATTTTATACTCTCCAAAAGTATACATGCTCCTTTTGTATTTCCTGGGCACTTTGCATATGTCTGCATGTAAATATTTCCTTATATAAACACCTGTGCCTGGCTGAGGAATAAGTGAATATTTGTGGGGAGGGAAAGGGGTTTTTCCACCCCCTATCAGCCACCTGCCTCCTCATACAGGAAGGAAAATAATTGGCTCATTATAGAGAAGTGAAATTGCTCCTTATTTCCTCAGTGCTGGGTGCTGTAGGAGCTCCCTGGAACCAGTCTCTGCAGTTTATTCCCTCCCCCCCTTTTTTTTTTTTTTTGCACACTCTGTGAAAACAAGAGGAGAAATGCAAGAAAAGTGGGCACTTCCTTCTTTCCTGTCCTCCCCTGGAAAAAAATGAAAAGCATTTCCTGCAAGGAATTTGCTGTATTACGTGAAGGCAAGAGGCAGAAATGTTGGGATTGGGGTATTTTTTTAGGTTTGTCTGGCTTGTAATTATTTTTGAAAGTGGGCTAATTTCCTATTGGTTACTCTGTTACTGGAGCTCATAAAATCAGGATAAATTTTTAGTGGAATTTAATAATGAGCACAGTAATTTAATACTAACTTTATTAGCCCATGGGCTGGTGAAACTGGTAATTGGAAACAGGACTGGGAACTCTCTTAGATGGGAAAGATCTTTCAAGTTCAGGCAAAATGAGACTTTCTTTCCTGGCAAGGAAATGCCAAACCTGGAATAATCCTTACCTTGCTGTTGGATGCAGATGGTTTTTGTTGTCCCTTATTTTTTCTTGAGTGAGGATCTTCTAGGAAACAGCAGCTCGTGGAGTTGGTGTCCTGCACTTTAAAATAGACTTTTGATAATGAAGCATTGGTTTGTGCCAGCTGAAGATCCCAGAATTGAAAGGGAAGCTTCTGGGAGCAGTTTCCCATCCCAAGCTGCCCTGGAAATCCTCATTCAGGAGTAGGGAGGTGAAGGGGAAAGGGAAAAGCCAGGTGACCTCGTGTAACATTTGCTTATATTGGACTAGAAAATCCAGTTTCAAATACCCAGGTGGACATTTCAGAGCCTCAGCTGGACACAAGAGCAACACCACAGCTCTGCTCCCTGATCTCAGAAATCAGTTAGAAATGTTCTTTAATGTCCAGCAGTCAGAGCCCCACGTTGGGTGGGAAGGGCAGAATCCATGGCAGGGACAGCTGTGACTCCTGTTCCCAGCTTCTCCCTGCCCAGTGATCCAGGCAAAAACTGATCCCAGGGGAAAATCCTGGTGGGAAAACAGAGGGGGAGAGAGGGAAACCTCCTCAGGAGGTGGGGAGAGAGGGAAGTGCAAACTGATTGGAAACTGATTGGAAACCGATTCCTCAGGGACCTGCAGTGAAGCTGCTCTGAAATTGCTGTTTTGGCCCTCCCAGGACTGAAAATCTTTCAGGAAAGTTGCAGTAATTTGGAGCCCAGAAGTAAAATAATCCCGTGACCCAGATATTGAGTGGAAAAATGAATTACTCACTTGTTTTCTTCTCTTTTTGGACACTTTTATCTTTGGCTGCTTCCCTGGGGGTTGCCAGACATCCCTGAGCTCTGCTCAGCCCACACTCTGGGATTGAGTAACAGCATTTTGGGATGAGAGTGGGGAAAAATTGTGGAAATAAAAGTTTTCCTTCAGGACCACAAAGACTTTTGTACAATTATTTTGTGCCAAATGGAGCTTCTCCCTGGTGAGCTCAGGTGTTCACACCAGACTAGATATTTGTTTCAGCTGTGTGGCATCATCTGTGAGCTGTCTAGGGAGCAGAAGTAGGGTGGTCGGAGCTGCTAGCAGTGCTCTGGGGGAGTTCTTGCAAATCAGGAGGGAATCTCTGCTTCAGAACCCCCAGAAACACAGAATTCTGTGCTCTTTGAAAAGTCCTGCTGACTATTGCAGCTTCTCTCTCCTGCAGGACTGAGGATGCACAGGAGTAAACCTGGGTCACTGTAAAAATCCCCACATTTAACCAGATGAGGGGTGTTGTAAAGCACAGCAATAACACCTCTTGGGTGGCTTTACAGCAGTCAGAATCTTAGACTTAGATGTGGTTATTGCACGAGGTGAGACCCTTCTAAACCTAATTTCATTGCAATCACTCCTTCTTTGGTGATCCTGCATTTCAGAAGGCCAGCTTTCACTACTCTGCCCATGTCCCACTGTCACTTTGAGGACAATGTTTGAGGCAGTACACAAAAAGGGCAGAAGGGGAGAAGGAGAATACAGAGAAGAAAGAAATTATCAGAAAGTCTGAGCTCATCCTCTCTGTTTCCTGCACCTCCTTCATGGTGAGATTTGGCTCCACACTGGACTTGCCTCATCCTAAAGCTCCAGGAGGGGATTTTATAAAAATAGAGTGAGTGAAGCAATTGTTTACCTGCATTTTCCAGCTCTCTGCAGGTGCCACAGGCAGGTGCTGAGCTGAGGATCTGCTGTGGGTATGAAACTCCACTCACCTTGTACCAGTAGACATTTCCTGGGAAAAGTGTGCTGGGAACAGGAAGGCTCAGGGTTAGCTAAATAACACACAAAGCTTTGCTTTGGGTCTTGCAAACAGCCAGAATTGTGTTTAAACACCAAAAAAGACTAAAAATCAGTGATGTTGCACTCAAAACCAGGGAATTTCAGAAGGACCTTCCCTCCTCAGAGCTCCTTGCAGCATGTAAGGCTTTAATTCCACTGTTGGCTCCATCTTCTCTCTTCCAGAACATCCCAGAGTCTGGCCACAAGTATTACCTGCAGTTCAGCACTGAGGACTACAGGACTGGGGTGAGTTCCTGCTCTTCCTCCTCACCCTGGGCATTAAATCCACTCCAGCAGCTCCAGAACAGGGACAGTGTGTCCTAAACGGATCTGCCACCATGGAAGGACCTTTCTGCTCCTCCCTGCCTGTCTCTGCTCCAGGGCTCACCTGAGTGAGCACCAGGCCTCAGTCCCAAAGGGAATTCTTGCTCAAGTCATTGAGGCAACCAAAGGCCTGAGTGGAACTGTGCAGTGGCCCCAGGCTGGGCCCCTGGACCCTCTCAGGTCCCCATTTTCCTGCTGTCCACACCCCAAAATGGGAATCAGGAGTTGACAGCTCCACGGTCTTTCCAATTCCACCCCCCTCCATTCACTCTGCCCCAGCTGTCAGCAGCATTTTTACTGCCCTCTTCCTTCACACACACTTTGTGGAATTCAAATGATTTTCAGAACTTACTGTGAAGCCTTAGATTATTTTTGTTTCAAGGCTGGCACAATGAAAAGTCCCCTGTTATCAATTAATGTTGTTTTTTGAGCTCTCACAAACATATTTCCAAGATGACTTGGAGCGTTGTCCTGTCCTGAAAGCAGGACAAGCATTAATTAAAACCTTCTGTTAAATCCCTCTAGTCTTGTGGTTTTAACCTCATTCCTGGAAAAAAGACAAATAAAATCCTCCTTGACACTCTCCTAATCCCTGAACAGCTTCATACAAAGAGTGAGTTGCTGGTAGATAAAATCTTGATTTAAAAGAACAGTTTCAAACTCTCCCTTGACAGGAAGATGCTGGGAACTGCCTGGCTACAGTGCTCTTTCCAAAGAAAAAGTCCCGTCCTGTTGTCAGCATCAAGTGCTCCCACACCAAAGACCAGAAGGAAATCCAAGAAGAAGACAACAGATTTTACCAAAGGATCAGGCACCAAAGCAAATCCATAACTGCAAACAACATTCCAGGTACACTCCTCCAAGTATTCACCAGTATTTCACTTTATCTAAAGGGCGTGAAGGACACCAGCATTTGAAAAGGAGACACATTCCTGACAGCAGCACCCCGAGCCCCTCCTGCTGTCAGAGCAGTCCCACTTCCCCAGGGATTTCTGGGAGAACAAAGCCCCTCTGGATTTACCACTGGCTCTCAGCCCCATCCTGTGAGGGTGGTTTGGGTTTAAAAGCAGCTCCACACCATTTCTAAGTCAAATCAATGCAGATTGTCCTCCAGGAATAACAACACACCAAACCCACACACCTCCCCAGCTGTGGCTGGAAACTCACTGAGGATGACCAACACAATTTTTCCATCCTGGAAAAATCCCATCTTTTCTCCCAGCTGGGTAAGGACTCCCATTACTGTGGATTTTTGGGTTTCTCACCTCATCATGGGGATCCCTCTCTTGGCAGTGTCAGCTGTGCCACACTTTATACTCCCCTGGGACTGCAGGCTCAGCACCATTGCCCTCCCTGTGACACATCAGAGGGAGGAGCCCCATGCAGGAATGGTGCTGTGCCAGGCAAAACTGCTCTCAGGTTCATTGTTCTTCTGCTGCCCAGCCAGAATTAATATTATTTTCTCTTTCTCCTTGCCTTGCAGACAGCTATGGCAACATTGAGCCTGCCCTGGAGCCAGTGTGGGCTCTGGCTGTGGCTGGCAGCAGCTCCATCATGTGGGAAAAGTCCACGGAGACCTTGGGATACTTCCTGGCCCAAGTGAAGTCCGCGAGGCAGTGGGTGAGTGGGGCAGGAGGGACAGGGGCAGCACAGAGCCCTGCCCTGAGGGGGATTCCCCACATCCCAGGGCCTGCTCCTCACCAGCAGCTCCACCTCTGCATGAGCACTTTGGCCAGGTTTTGCTGGGAAAATTGTCCTGACCTGGATCTGCAGGGGCTGCAGTTCCTGAGCCCCTGGGCAGAGCCCAGCAGCCTCTGCCCCCTGCTGACACCTGACACCAGCCCGAGCTGGGCAGCAGCTCCAAGGCTGCAGCACATCCAGCAGCACTTCCAGAGCCCTCAGCCAGCTGGGATCCATGGGCAGGATCCAGCTTTGCCTCCTCAGCTATTCAGCATCTCTCTGAAGGGAGGTTCATGCAATTCTCAGATGTAATTGAGGGTTAAAGTCAATTAATTAGCACCTGGTTTCAGTGCAGACAGGCTGCAGAGCCACACAGCTCTTGGTGGCCTCAAACATTCCATGCAGGAAGGGCTCCTAATTCCATCTTTCCACAATCAAAACCCATCTCACTGCAGCCAGCAACCACAGCCACAGGGCCCTGCTCACCTCCTTCCCTGAGCTCCAGTAAATCACAGCAGACATTAAATTTTAACAATATAAACCTGTGCTCCTGATAATTCTTTCCTTTTTTTACACCTGCCCAGATCAGGAAAGACGATTTTATTGAGTTTGACTACACTGTGCTCCTGCATGAAATCCCAACCCAGGTAAGGAAGTGCAGGTGAACAACCCCTCCTGCCAGCAGGGGCTGAGCTGCCTCAGGATGATCAGATCTGTGTTTAATTCCCTGCTCCAGGAAATCATTTCCTGCCACATGCGCCTGATGTGGCTCCCCGGGCAGCCTCTGAAAGTGAAACATTTCTGTGCTCCCGAGGCCCACGGGGCAGACCAGGGATCCGGGGCAGAGTCTGGATCAGCTGCTGGGCCTTCAGCTGAAAAGGGAGCCAGTTTCTAAGTGAAATCCTCAGTTTTGTGGATATGGATCCAGTCAGCAAACCCTTGTGTTGACAGACCTGGACCTGGCATTGTCCTTCCATGCAAGTCAGTGATTGGGAGTGGTTTCACTGATTGTTCTGTGCCAAAATTAATTCCTGTCACTTCTTCAACAGCGAGATTCAAGTTCTGCAGCTCTGCCTGAACCCTCTGCTACTCCATATATACACAGATGAACATACAGCAATTGATTTGATGTCACTAATTAACTGTTACTTAAGAGTTTGTAAACAAAATTAATATATTTGGATAAAAATCACGAGCAAAGTGTTAATCTGTCACTAAGAGAGATTTGCCTACTAATTTTTTGCCATGTTTTGGGCTAGAATCATGCTGATTTTTAACTCACATCTCCAATAAACCAAATGCCATCACTCAGGGTCGAGGCTGGGTTTTCTTTCTGCTGCTGTTGGAGCCCAAATTTGCACATTCTCTGTCACCTCGAATCAAACCAGACCTGCAGAGCCAGGGAGGCTCCTTGTGGATGAATCCCCATGTTTAGGAACAGCTCCTGTGTCACTCCTGCCATGTCCTGTGCCACCAAATTCTCCAGCTGGGTTCCCAGCAGATCCTCCCTGTCCCACCTCTGCTCACTGCAATGTGCCAGACTGTCCCAAAGTCCCCTTTTTTCCCCATCAGCCAGGTTTGTGGCAGGATAAATCAAACCCTTCCCAAGAACACCACGTTCCTGAGGAACAGAGGCTCTGGGGTGGCTCTGCTGTTGTACTTGGGGTGGTTTTCACAATCCTCGAGCTGTAACTGGGAACAACAACTCAAGGATTTCACACAACAGCTTTCCCTGGATGTTTTCAGGCTGGGTGATGTCAGCTTCCCCAATTCCAGCATTTTACACAAATAAGTCTGATTTCCTGGCTGAAGCTTTTCCCCTCAGCACCCAATAAACTCAGGGAAGCAGAATCCCACACCCTCCTGGTGTTTTCTTTCCTGCTGGGAGAAAACAGTTCTCATCATCAGAAGTGTGAAATCAGGGAGTAAAATTCCAAAATTCCTTAAAGAAGCTGTTGATTAAAATTTCTTTTTTGGAATTAAGTCAAGAAAGTAGGATGGATTTGGCCCTTTGGGACTCTGCTTTTGTCTCCTTACCTTGTTTCTGCCTCTGCTCTGCAGGGCTGCAGTAGAGCATCAGGCACTTCCCAGGCCCCAGGCTGGTGGAACTGGCTGCTCACAAACTCACAGCAGTTCAGCACCTCCACAGAACTTCTGGACAAGTAGCAAAGCTGTGGAATTCTAAGGCAAAGTCTCCCCCAGCTGCTTTTAGGCCAAGGCTTCAGCCTAAAACCTCAAATCATACAGCAAAGTTCTTGGGGTTTGTTTCTTTCCCGGGTTTGTGGAGAACCAGCACATCTGGCAGAACTCATCAGCCAGGAATTCACATCACAACTGGTCTAAACATAATATAAACCCCATAAACAGAAATATAAATCACATCAATAGAAATAAACCTCAGAAACACAAATATAAACCCCAAAACCACAAATAAAATCATACCCACCCTTTTTCTTGTCCTATGTTGACACTGCTTTTATCAGACATCTCCAAATTCTGGGGAAAGTGCTACATTTGCTTGTTTTAGAAAACTTCCAAATGTCTGAGAACCTGCAGGGCTTTTCTGGGGATGAATTCCAGCTGAGCATTCCCAAAACCAAAGCCGTGGATGTGCGGGAATCAGGGATTTGTCCCAAGGCAGCACCACAGGGACACCCCACCTCTCGCCTGGGATCCACCGGCAGCTCCAGGCCCTGGCAAATCCTTTCCCAAGGTTTCCATAAATCGTTTTCCAGCCCTTCCAGAGGAGAAGCAGCCTGGCTGCTCCACTTGTTTCTGTCTGGGAAGCAGCAACGCCAGTGCTGTGCCAGGAATGTCGCTGGGTTTGAACTGGAACTTCACTCCCTGTTTACTGGAATCTGCAAAAACACTTTTCAGCTGAGCAGGGCGGGAAGGAGGAAAGAAAACTCAATGTGGACATTCTGGGAATAATTACAAATACAGAATGATGGGAATATCTTCTCACCTAACGCCTTTGAGTCAGCAAAGTCAAGTGATTCCTGAGCTGAACATCAGCTGCAACTCGGCCTCTGGATTGCGAGATTCTGGGAAAAGGGATCTTTGGTTTGGATTTCCAACCAAGAGCCAAAAGCCAAACCCGTACATGAATCCACACCCCAAACGCATTAAATCCACATCTCCAAGCCACACAGTAATTCCATCTTGTTCCCAGCTTTGGCAACTCAGCTCCATCCTTGTGCACCAGTGAAAATGGATTTGGTGACAAGCAGTGACTGATGGCTTTGCCCAGTGGCTTGGGACTTTGGAGGATCCTGTGCCATTTCCAAAGGATTTGGAGGGGAAAATTCCATCTGCTCCCTGGAGGGAAGCTGGAGCACCACGTGCCAAGGGAGGTCCCACACCCCGTACCGGTCCAGCAGCTCTTACCTCACTTTAACATTTCCAAATAAAGATGTATCAAGTAAAAAATAAAATTACTTTAATAGATCTTGATTAAGACAAATCATCAGCCGTGTTTTAACATCTATTTGTTACAAGAGCATTTACACTGAGCAATCCCGTGGTGATCCCCTGGTGCTGTTGACACCACCCCAGAGGAAAGGTTCCATGATAAAATTCCAAGTCCAAATCCCACTGGAGCCCACCTTACCCAGCCAGCCTGGGCTGCTCCATGGCTTGGAAAAGCGAGCTGTTGGAGAAGGCTGGGACAGACTGTTCAGTGAACTCCAGAGGAATCCCATCAGCTCTTGGCTTTGCCCTTTTTGGCAGGAAGTCTCCCTGTTGCTTCCAGGTATTTGTTGATGATTTCCTCCTGAGTGCTGGCTGAACAGGGGTGGTATTTGGAGTATTCCATGGTGTATTCCCCTTTTCCCTGCAGAGTTGGGAAAAGCAAGAGAGGATGGGCCGTGTGCAACCCTGCTGGGCACACAGTTCCTGTCTGTGAAGGGATCCCAGGGATCCTCCACAATCCCACCCAAACCAACTCCTCAGGTACAGGAGAATTGTTTGCCAGGAATTCCACAGCTCTGGTCTGATCTGATCTCATTCCCTGCCGCAGCTGCCAGGGACAGGATGATCCAATGAGCCCAGATTTACAGATTCAAATATGTTTTAACAAAAAGGACCAGGGGGGCTCACCTCTGTGCAAGACCTCAGCTCTGTGGCATATCCAAACATATCGTTCAGTGGCACCTAAAATGCAAACATGTTTGCTCAAAATCAAGTTTTTCCCATCACTTTTGGGCTATCAGCTAATTAATCCCAATTATGACATAACGAGTCAGTGCTGTCTGTAAACAGCTCTGATTTACTAGTCTGCTGTTATAAAGTATCTGTTATGTTAATTAATTTCTATTTGCAGTGTGTTTTCAGCAAGAAAATCTGACAGTCTGAGTGCACCAGGAACTGGAATGTCCTAAATTCACTGATGAGTCAACCAGCAAGGTTTGAGGTGTCTGCAGACATTTCTCCAAGGATAATTTGGGAAGCAGAAGGGCCACAGGGTGTGGCTGTCCTGAGCCCCTCACCCAGCAGGAAAACACCCAGTGATCCTCTCCAATCATTTTCAGGAGGGAGATGGAGGAACACTGAAATTGAGTCAACCTACAACTGTACCCATGTAAACCGAGGAAAACAATGGAATCAAACCCAGGGTGGGGGAAGGGGAGGTGAGGAGCAGCGAGCACAGACCTCAGCATAGAGGGTGAAGTAGCCCTCGGAGCCGTCCTGGCCCGTGATGACGCCGTGGCGCCGGTTGATCCCAGCTATCACTGCCCCCTGGAACTCCACGGGAGCCACCACCTCCACGGCCATGATGGGCTCCAGGATGCGCACGGCAGCGTTCTCCATGGCTGCGGGAAGAACACAATGAGCAATCCAACACCAAGGGGATCCTGGCGCAAGGCAAGCTGCTCCCGTGCCCAGCAGCAGGTGGTTTATGGTTAATGTCGGGGAAAAACTATGAGCAAGACATGGAGTTCCAGCTCCGGCCTTTCATTCCTGGAGCCACAATCTCAGAATCCATAAGGCTGGAAAAGACCTTCAGGATCATCGAGACCAACCTGTGCTCACTAAACCTACTGTGAAAAGCCACATCCACACTTTGCCTAAGCAATCCGGGGATTGTCACCCCACCACTCCCAAGGCAGCCCCTTCCAGTGTTCAACCTCTCCTTCAGTGAAGGAATGTTTCCTAAAAATGGCCCAGTTTGGCCAAATGTTCTCTTCCTACCCTGTAAGGATGAAACTGCTGGCGTTGCTGCACTGAATTCTAGAAAAACAGGATTTTGTTCGTACAGTCACAGGAATTACTGTGCCTCTCTCAGGAATTCTATAAACTCTTGTACATGTTCTGCTCCATAAAACTGGGCAAGCTTTGGGGGGATGAAGGGAGGGATGGATGGGGGGATGGATGGATGGAAGGAAAGAAGGAGGGATGGATGGACAGAAAGGGGGAATCGGCGGGCAGATGGATGCATGGATGGATACCAGCCAGCAGAACCCATCCAAGGAGGAGGCTGTACCTTGTTTGAGGGCTCCCTCTCCTGCCCTGATGAAGGAGATCTCGTTGGAGTCCACCATGTGGTGGGCGCCGTCCTCCAGCACGAAGCGCACCCCGGAGATGCGGTGTCCTGACACCAGACCCCTCTCACAGGCGTCTCTGAACCCCTGGGAACGACACCTCCCTGTCACCAGCAGGGACTGCAGCCTCTGCACTGCCAGCCTCTGCCACCTCAGCTTGATTGTACAAACAAAAACCACACAATAAGGAAAAACGGCCTCAGGGTTTGCCTTTTTAAGGGATTTCACGGCCAAACCCCAAAGAATGCTTAGTGTGGAAAGAGCTCTTGCCTGGGGAACAAGATTCCTTTAAGACTGTTTTTTTTCAAGATTTGGCAAAAATCTTCAAGTGTTGCAGCATGGAAAAATGAAGGAATAATTGTAGGTTATTACAAGAATTCCAAGATGTTGGTAGGTTAATTAAAGCTATGTGTAATAAATTATACAGTGAGGCAGTCACAGAGGAGATAAAGAAAGAGAATTTGGGAACTGAGGCAGGAAATGGAGCTTAATTACAGTTTCCTCTATAACTGACCTAGAGAAGTCACAGGAGAAGTTGCATATTTTGGGCTTGGGAGGAGAACTGTGGGGCCACAACCAGAAGCACAAGAGGCCAGGAAAAAGCAGCTTGAGCAGGAGGCTCTCACAAGGGAAACCGAGGCAGCACACACCACCAAAGACAACAGCAGCTCCTGAATCAGCTGGAAACTCCAGGAATGCAAGACATGGAGTAAAACCACACAGCTGTGATCCTGCTGCCACTGGAGCAATGGGAAAAGCCTCCTTTCCTGGGGCAAGGCAGGCACAGCAAATGTGGGTGGTACTGCAGGAACACGACAGCAATCAGGATTTTCTGTGTCACAGAGAAAGGTCTGTACCTTTTCCACAGCGGGCACAAACTGCTTGGGAATATTTGTGCCAATGGTTCTGTCCTCAAACTCCAGTTTGGTGAAGTCCTCTGGCTCCAGGGGCTCCAGCACTCCGATCACTTTGCCGTACTGGCCTGCTCCTCCTGACTGCTTCTTGTGGGTGAACTCAAACCTAAACCCCAACAAGCCCCCAAACACCACGTCACTCCTGACACTATCCACAGCTATCTGTGGAAATCCATTCTGCATTTCAGACAATCACAGACTGGTTTGGGCTGGAAGGGAATTTAAATCCAAAATTCCATGGGCAGGGACGCTTTCTGCTATCCAAGGTTGCTCCAAGCCTCGTCCAACCTGGACACTTTCAGGGAGCAGCCACAAATTCCCCGGAACACCTGTGTCACGGCCTCCCCACCCTCCTGGAAAGGATTCATTCCCGATATCCCACCTAACGCAGTGTGACACGCCCTCCCGAGCTGGGCAGGGATGCGCTGCCCCCGCAGCGCCCGGCCCGTCCCGCGGAGCCCGCCCCGCCCGCTGCGGCCCCGCCCGGCGCTTCCTGCGGGAGGAGGAAGCGGCTCCCGGGCCATGGAGCAGCCTCCCGGGCCACGGAGCAGCCGGGCCATGGAGCTGCCTCCCAGCCACTTCCCGGCCGCCCGAGCCGCGGCCGCGGCCGTGGGGTACCTGCGGTACCTGCGGGGCGGCCCCGGGCGGGGGCTGCAGGTGCGGGAGCTGCGCCGCGTCCGACGCCAGGTGAGCGCCAGGGACCGGCACGGGGAGCGGGAGCCGGCACCGGCAAGGGCCTTTCCCACGGAGCGGGCAGAGCACGGGGACAGCTGCACGGGAGGTGTGGAGGGTCCCGCTCCGGGGACATCCCAAACCTGCCGGGCGCGTCCCGGTGTCACCGCTCAGGTGACCCGCCTGGGCTGGGCGATGTGCAATGTCCTTGCCCGCCGCAGCTGCTCTGGCGTTGTGGCACTGCCACCGCGGCGGTGACACCTGGCAGGAGCTCGGTGTCACCGCGGGCGGGTCAGCGCATTGGGACACACCCCGTGTGTCACCTGCGGTGACAGCACCGCCGAGAGAGCCCCGGGGCACGGCACCGGCACAGGGCCAGGAGGAACCTCCCGAGGAGGAGGAGGAGGGTGCTGGGTGCTCCTGTGCGTGCCAGGACACAGCCCAGCCCTGCCCTGGGTCTGCAGGGACACCTGGCACTGCGGGGGCACAGCAAACCCCCTCCCAAAACAAGGGCACAGCAACCCCCACCTGCTCCCTTCTTGATAGCCAAAAAAATACAGGGCATGATCCACTTCATAATAACCTGCACGATGGAATTAATAGAAGGAAGCGTTGAAGGCCTTTAGGTGAGTTTTTAACCAAGCAGCAAATTCTTGGGTAGCATCACACAGGAGCCCAAAATTGGCAATTCAGGGGTGTTCAAGGATAGAAATGAGGGTGGAGAGGCCCTGGCACAGAGTGCCCATCCCTGGAAGTGTCCAAGGCCAGGCTGGATGGGACTTGGAGCAACCTGGGACAGTGGAAGGTGTCCCTGCAGATGGCAGGGGTGGCACCAGATGGGATTTAAGGTCCCTTCCGACCCAAACCATCCTGGGATGCTCTGATTTTGTCCAGGATGCAGCCATTCAATATTTGCCAAAACAAATGTTATTGATATTTTCCCTTTTTTAGGACATTGATGATGTGGGGCACAAGTACTACCTGGAGCTGGAGCTGGAGGATGTCCTGGACAAAGTGAGTCAGACTGGTTTAATTACACACTCTGTGCACACAGCACTTAATATTTTGAATCATGCTCCTGACTTTTCTGTACTGCCAATCAGGCCCCAAAAAGGCTGAATTTTAACCAAAAGGAACCCACTGTCCATGTGGTACCTCCCACTACACCACCAGGCAATGCTGCAGGGAGGACAAGGACATTTCAGTGTCACCCAGCTCCAACTGAACAGCACAGGGGACATTCTGCACCCAACCACTGCCCCTTCCATCACTGCAGAAAGCAAATGCCACCCTCAAACATTCACAGAAATGCCAGGAATTTAAACTTGTCTTAAATAATCACAAACCTCTCTGGACCAGACTCAGAGAAAACAGCAACTACATACAAATGACATTTTCAGAAGTGCAAACAACCCTGGTTATACACGTATTCTATCAGATAATAATGCACACCATGAACTCTGCCACAGGACAGGACTGTCACCTGCACTGCTGAGGTTCTGTATCACCTGGGCAGCAAAACCTCTGCTCCAGATGTGCAGGTCACAGTGCAAGGAGAGCTCAGGAGCACAGAGGAAGCAGACCAGGAGTTCTACAATCGGATCAGGAGCCTGGAAAAGGAGCTTGTGGCTGAGAACATCCCAGGTACAAGCCAGAGCTGGGAGAGGGCTCAGGCCTTCACCTTTCTCTTTTTGGGGGGGTCTGCAAGCACAGCCACTGCATTCGTTCCTGATTCTGAGTGTTCTGGAAAACCAGCTGGCACTGGCACTGCCAGCTGTCCCTGCTCCCTCTGAGGGTGTCCAGGCACAGCTCATCCAACTCCCCAAATGCACAACGAGGGGCTGCTCTCACCTCAGAGCAGGCCCTGCCTTGGAGACCTGGGATTTCTATTCAGAGAAAAAAGTGGAGAACACCCTGGCAGTGTCCCAGGCCAGGCTGGATGGGGCTTGGAGCAGTCTGGGACAGTGGGAGGTGTCCCTGCCATGGCAGGGGTGGCACTGGATGGGATTTAAGGGCCCTTCCAACCCAAACCACTGCAGGAGTGTGTGAAGTGGGAGGAAAACCCAGTGGTGATGGCGCTGCTCTTCCAAAGCTGTGGAAGGCTGTGTGACAGGAGGGACTGGAGCAGCAAGCCCTGTGTGAGGTGATAATGCTCTGTTAAGGGCTCTCTTTGACACCCAGTGTTTCTTTTGGTTGCAGACAGCCATGGGAACGTTCCCCCAGAGCTGGAGCCCATCCACCTGCTGGCCTGGGTGGCCTCTGGCTACGTGATCTGGCAGAATTCCACCGAAAACACCAAGTTCCACCTTGCCCAAGTTAAACACGTGAAGCAAGTGGTGAGTTACCAGCAGGAACAGAATCCCAGCCTGGTCTGGGCTGGAGGGACCTTAAAGCTCATCCCATTCCCCCCTTGCACAGGCAGGGACACCTTCTACAGCCCAGGGTGCTCCAAGCCCATCCAGCCTGGCCTTGGTTTTCCCTGGAAAGCATTCATGAGCTAAGCAGCTGTGGCAAGGACAATAAATTAAATTAACAGAATTCCATAGATCCTCACAGTTTTGCTGTGTTCTATTAGAGAAAATCGATTCTGAGTTAAAAATAACCCTAAAGTCATCATCAGCTTTCAATTCAAGGCAATTTTCCACAGGAGCCAGGAAAAAGCAGCAGGATTTAGTGTTTAGAAAACAGAAAGCTCCAGAAGTTTTCCCTCTGAACAGACAGTGAATGCCCAGGAAGTTCTGGGTCTGAAGGAAAGACAAGAATTCCTTGTGAAAATAGGATTTGTGAATGTTTTGCTCCCTCTGATGGCATTTTAGAGAATTCACAGCTGCTGCAGAGCTGTGCACCAGTTTAAAGATCCTCTCTAACAAACTTACGGACAAAGGAGACAAATAACTATTAACTAACCCAGATTAACTGCCATCTCTCTAGTTTTATCCCTTTTCCCCTGAAAACACAGGAAAATGATCTATTCCAAAGGCCAGGGATTATTTTGTCATTTAGAATCCCTGGCTGTCACTCCCAGAAAGGCCTCTGGAGTGTCCTTATGCTCTTGACAATTTTATTTGGGATTGTTTGGGTTAAACTGACACCTTCTAGAATGAGGTGTTCCCATCCCAAAGAATTCCTGACAGATCTGGTCTCTGTAAGGCAGGAATTAGCAGTTTAAAGCTTTACATTCACTGTCTCCAGAGCAGTTTTAGAATTCACAGAAATTCAAACCAGGAGCTTTTCATTTTGTTGCAGTGCCTGAGCTCCACCTGCTTCATTTGTGATCTGAGCTGCCAGTTTTATCTGAAATCCATCAGAGAATTTTTGTGATAACCACAGAGAACTGAACCACTTTCTCTGAGGTGGGAGAATCCCCAAATTCAGCTCTTTTCATCCTGTCTTTCCAGAAAAGAAGTGATGAAGATCTTCAGTTTGACTTTGTGGTTCTACTCCATGAAATGGTGTCCCAGGTAAATAATTTTACTGCTGAAAAGCCTTTTTTGGGTGTTTTGAGACTGCAGCTGTGTGAGCTCCAGCTCACACACAGATCTGATCCTGC
The DNA here is from genome assembly GCF_027477595.1 of Haemorhous mexicanus. NCBI lineage: Eukaryota > Metazoa > Chordata > Aves > Passeriformes > Fringillidae > Haemorhous > Haemorhous mexicanus. The sequence goes on from NC_082350.1 coordinate 25,141,195, forward strand.
AGGGTGAGCTCAGGGTCCCCATCCCTGCCTGTCTCAGCACTCCAGGAACAACAGCAGCAAGTCCAGCTGCCTTGGGCCTTTGGTGGGAATAGCTGAGGTTCAGAACTGGTCCCTCACAGCTCTCCCTTGGGACATCCCAGTGCCACAGTGGGCAGGGATAAAGGGAAGGGGCAGCTGGAGCAGCCTGGATGCTCAGCTGAATTCCAGCTGGGCTGTGGATGCCTCCATGGCCCAGGACAGAGACCTCAGCAATCCCAGTAACTTCCAGCAGAAACTAACTCCCAGAACAGCATTTACATCCTGTGCTACTCTCCAGCAAAATTCTGGGATCTGAGCAGGTGTTTTCATAGGAAAACCACAGAAAATTGGGAAGGGAAGTTCTTACTGTAAAAATCCAGGGATCTCCCTCCCAGCTCCAGCTCTGCTGCTCCTGACCCCCTGCACTCCCATTCCCTTGGGTTTAATTCCCAAGTTTTCCATTAGAAAGCTCCTGGTTGGCTAGAGGGGGGCAGCAGGGGTTGCTGACTGTGCTGTGTGTGCCCCACAGGAGGTGCTGCCCTGGGAGGTGACCCTGCTGTGGCACCCCCAGCACGGGGCCCGAGTGGCCCAGAGCCGCCCCGCGGGAGTGGGGAGCTCCTGAGCACCCCTGGCACACCTGAGCAGCACCCCTGGGAGCTCCTGAGCACCCCTGGCACACCTGAGCACCACCACCCCTGGGAACACCTGAGCAGCACCCCTGGGAACACCTGAGCACCACCCCTGGGAACACCTGAGCACCACCCCTGGGAACATCTCAGAGCTCCCGCACCTGGAAGGAGCAGGTGATGGGAGTGGGGACCAACCACAGTACAAGACATTAAATTAAACCTTCCTGGGTGTTTCTGATCCCAGAATTCCAAAGGGACTTCCTCTGCCTCCAAGGGGACGAATGCAACCATTCCCAGCAGGAATACTCACGGCACAGGGGCAGAGATGTTCTCCCTGAAGGACACTTTGGGCTTCCCCATGGTGCAAGGACAACCATATTCCCTCTCCATTCTCTGCAGGAAGAAACCCACAGTGATTTGGGTTATTCCACTGGGAATTATTTAGGAACTTCATCAGGATTAGTCACTTTTTTGGTTGGGGGTTAGATTGATTTTTGGGGCTTTTTTTTTTTTTTAATTAACAAATTATTCCCCATAAACTTCTTTAAGATGTGCATCTTCAAATGCAGGAAAAGGAAACAACATTAATTATGTTATTAAAATTCAAGTTTTTCAAGGCAAAAATTACTTTTTCTTCATTTTGTCAATATTTAAGATGCATCTTTTTGTGTTAAGATTAAAATATAGACATCAGCTGGAATGAAACAAATCCCTCTAACTACTCCTTTCTCCCTGCACCAGCTTTTATTAGGCAATGATACACTTAAAACCACAGAGAGGATTTTTCTGTACAAATTAATTATAATAAGGTATTATTAATTATTGTAAGCTAAGCCTACTAGAGAAAAGTGTAATCGTTAATACATTTTTTATGGATTGTACCAAATTCTAAAAATATTCCAGGAAATATTTCCTTTTAGAAGCCTTCAGAATGGAACCACTGGAGAGAAAGAAACTTCAAATGTTGACTTAAAAGTTCAGCTTTTCCCTAAGCAGCTGGAAGGACTGGGAAGGAGGAAGAGGAGATGGGAAAAGCAGGCAGAAGCAGAGTCCATGGGATGTGCTTCCCAAATTACCTGGGCATAGATTTCCAGGTGCAGCTCCCCCATCCCAGAGACAATGGTCTCCTTGCTCTCCTCATCAAAGTGGATCCTGAAGGTGGGATCTTCCCTGGTGAAGCGGCCCAGGCCTTTGGAAAATTTATCCAGGTCATTCTGAAACACAAGCCAAGATTTACTCAGCATCCATGAGTCCCTCCAAGAAGAAAGCCTCAAGTTTTCCCACCCACTGCTGGAGCATTTCTGCTCTTTGGGTTATTTTATGGAAGATTTATAACTCCTGATTAAAGTGTTAATTATTTATTTCAAGTTCATGTTGCTGGCTGAGTGACAGCATCCAGCTCTAGGTTATCCAAGGGATAAAGTCTTGGATACTTGGGATAAAACACTTTGCCACAGTGCTTAGGCTGTTCCATGAAATCACAAAGCAGCAAAGGGAGGGAACTCAGGGGGAAGAGGCTGATCCAAAGGCTCCTACCTTGTTGGAAGGCTTCATAGCCACGGAAATGACAGGATCAGGGATATGGATGGATTCCTGTGTGGCCAAGGAAAAGGGGATTATAAATTCCAGCAAAATCCTGATGACTGGCAGTGCCTGAGGCAGCCAGGGCCGGGGGGGCTCACCATGGAGATGTCAGTGCTGGTTTTATCCGTAAACGTGTCCCCGCTGGCACAGTCGATCCCAAACAGGGCACAGATGTCCCCAGCATAAACTTCATTTACATCCTGAGGGAAGGAAAATTCCTCTGCAGACAACACTGGGATAACAGAAGCTGTGGCTGCCCCTGGATCCCTGCAGGTGTCCAAGGCCAGGCTGGACAGGGCTTGGATCACCCTGGGATAGTGGAATGTGTCCCTGCCCTTGGGGCTGGATGATCATTAAGGTCCCTTCCATCCCAAGCCATTCCAGGACTGAGTTTGTCCTTCCCTCACACCCAAACTCCACCTGGATTATAGAAGATCCATAAACACTGTGTTTTAAAGCTTGACACTGAGCTTCTTAAAACCTTCCAGCTTGGTTAAAAACCCTGCAAATCTCCCTCTTTATTCCAAGGACAAAAGGGAGGGCTCAGCTTGGATTAATTCAGGATCAAATGAAGCAAAGACCATCCTGTGCTTCAGGATCACCACCCAGGGTGATGCAGGGGCTCAGCAGAGCTGACCCACCCAGGGTGATGCAGGGGCTGGCAGCCCATCCCTGGGGATCCACTCACCTCCATGTTGTCCGAGTGCATCCGGACCAGTCTCTGCACCCTGACCCTCTTCCCCGTGCGGGTGTTGTAGATGTAATCTGACTTCTTCAGCATCCCCTGGTACACCCTGACGTAGGTCAACTGCCCAAACTTGCCAGCCTGCAAGCACAACCCACCACAATCTCATCATTTGGGAACCACTGATGCCTCAGGTTTGAGCTTTTCCATGTTTCACATTCTGTGCTGCTTTGGTGTGTGGGTCTGAGCTTCACATTCAGCGCTGCTGAGCTCTGTGCACAGAGCAGGGAGACAAAACAATTCCTGCTCCAGCTGGGCACCAAGGACAAATGAGCCAAATCTCAGCCCAGGAGCACAAACTCCGTGGGCTGGAGAGAGAAAAACAAGCAGGGTGGGAGTGCCTGGGCTAAAGCTGGGCTGGGACAATGAACTGCAAGGTGCAAATGGAGCAGAGCTGATCCCAGGGAGAGACCCTGGGAGCGCTCGTGCATTTTGGGGCCATTTTGGGTCATCTTGGGGGCAGCCCTGGCTGGGCTCTGGTGCTGCCCAAGGTGGGTCCATGGAGGAGATCCTTGGAATCAATCCCTGCTTTATTCTGGAACCCCATCTAGTGTCTGTTCTAGGTCAGCCTGCACAAGGCATCACCAGCACCAGTTCCAAGTACCAGCTGCACTGACTAAATGTGGTGTGAATTTCCACACTACTAATGGAAATGAAAGATTCTCTGCAATGGAATTTGGCAATTTCCTGAACCAATTTTTCACTCCCAAACCTTCCCAAGAGACACGTTACCATGGAATGTGGCAGCCATTTTCCATATTCCATAGGAATCCTGAAGTGCTGCTCTCTAAGTAGCAAACAACTTATTTGCCTTAATTTCTGTGCCTTTTCCTCTCTCTCTCATGTCCCATTGTTTCCAAGTGCAGGATTTTTCCCTGAAAATATTTCAATTAAGCCAAGAACCCCCCAGATGTTCAAGTTTTAACTAAGAAAACCAGGAAATACTTGAGGTCCAGAACCCACCCTGAAGTTCCAAACTGGCAGAGTTTATGGATTTTAGGGTTGAAGCCTTTTCTTCAAAAAGAAGTTAAATTTCAATTGAAGTCAAACATAAACTGCTTTTCAGTATAAAGGGATTTAAAAGTCTGCTGTAGGTGAGTTTTGGTAGCACCACCTGGGCTCTCTCCATTACTGGGAAGGTGCAGAGTGAGACTCACCTCCAGTTTGAAGGCAAGGCCGATAAAAGGCTGGGAATCATCACGAGCAGAGTTCAACAGGAACTTGGTTTGGTCCTGAGAATCCCTGAGAAACAGGAATGAGAGGGAGCAGAGTTAGGAACCAACACAGGAGCCTCCTCCAAACATTTACAGGCTCTGCTGCTGGGGTTCACATGTCTGGGTGGGCTGTGCTCCCAGGAACAGGGACAGGAGCAGAGGGAACAGCCTCAGGCTGGGCCAGGGCAGGCTCAGGGTGGACATCAGCAGGAATTTCCTCATGGAAAGGGTGATGAGGCTTTGGCAGGGGCTGCCCAGGGAGGTTTGGAGTGCCCATCCCTGGAGGTGTCCCAGGAAGGGCTGGAGGTGGCACTCAGTACTCTGGGTTGGGTGACAAAGGGAGGACTCGGCACAGCTTGGACTTGATGATCCTGGGGCCTTTTCCAGCCTCAGGGATTCTGGGATTCATGTCCATAAGAATAAAACACTATTTGCACACTTGGGATGTGCTCCCTGCTCTAGGCAGGCCATGCTTTAAGGGCTGCATTAATTCTAAAGAATTATCTGACAATCATTGTCCAAATGCAACTGAATGTGGTAAAATCCCAGCACAGAGAGTAACCCTGGAATGAGAGAGGAGCTTTGGGACTTTGTGCCAAATGCTGGTGAAACTGTTTGACATTTATGGTAAAGGACTGTGGATCTTGTTAGAAATGTTTCCTGCTTTGAAACTATTCCATGGAATCCCTGACTGGTTTGGGTGGGAAGGGTCCCTAAAGGTAGCCCAGTGCCGTGGGCAGGGACACTCTCCACAGCCCTGCCCCTGGACACTCCTGCTGCTGCTGGATGCACTCACCCCTGGTTGAGGAGAGCGTAGTTCTCCACCTCAGAAGGGTTGGGAAGGTATTCCAGGACAGCATCCAGCAGTGGCTGCACCCCTTTGTTCTTCAGAGCACTTCCCACGAGGACAGGGGTGAAGGATTTCTGCAGCGTTGCCCTTCGGATTGCCAGCTGAAAAACATCCCTGTGAATTCCTCCTGCAGCACAGCCCAATCCCCTGGCTTTCCTGGGCTTCTCCACTCCTGGAGCAAAGAGCTGCTCCCACAGTCCCCTGGACACCCCCAGCACAAGGGCTTCCCATAAAAGCTGCTCTCCAGAATTCTTCAACAGATTGGGAACGGGCCCTCCCTGGGGGAACTGGAGTTCAGCTGACGTGACACAACTCCAGCCAACAGAATTCCTGATACATTTATTGAGGAATGAGGGGACAGGGACACAGGTGAGGGAACAGCCAGCAGGAGGAAGGTACCTTTAACTGTGCAGCTGTGGGAATCTTCTCCTCCAGGAACAGCTCCCCCAGGAGCTCGTCGGCGTTGGCCACGCACTCGATGAGCTCCCGGCGCCGCTCCGCAGCCTCCGCCCGCAGCTCAGCCGGGATCTCCTCCACCCTCAGGGTCTGCCTGCACACACAGGGAGCACAGTCACCCCCAGGAACTGCACAGGGAGCACAGTGACCCCCAGGAACTGCACAGGGAGCACAGTGACCCCCAGGAACTGCACAGGGAGCACAGTGACCCCCAGGAACTGCACAGGGAGCACAGTGACCCCCAGGAACTGCACAGGGAGCACAGTGACCCCCAGGAACTGCACAGGGAGCACAGTGACCCCCAGGAACTGCACAGGGAGCACAGTGACCCCCAGGAACTGCACAGGGAGCACAGTGACCCCCAGGAACTGCACAGGGAGCACAGTGACCCCCAGGAACTGCACAGGGAGCACAGTGACCCCCAGGAACTGCACAGGGAGCACAGTGACCCCCAGGAACTGCACAGGGAGCACAGTGACCCCCAGGAACTGCACAGGGAGCACAGTGACCCCCAGGAACTGCACAGGGATCAGCCTGCCCACCCCTGGTGTGACCACCCTGACTGAGAACAATCCACCCTTCACATGGATCCTGGGAAAAAAATCCCCTGTGAACATCAGCGTGTTATCTCTGGTGCAGGAGAGTCCTTCCCACTCCTGGCAGGGATCAGGAAAACCTCCCAGCAGCTCACCCACAGCTGATCTTCATCCCAGGGAGCCACACACGCTGCAGGATCCCCTCATGGAGCAGTCTCCTGCTTCTCCAGGTGGGAAGTGTGGCCACCACCCCTTCACAGCAACCAAGTCCTGCTGCAGCCACCCCCACCCAGAGCTCCCTGCAGGCCCCGAGCACTGGGAGAGCTGCAGGGGGACCCTCAGCCCCAGCACAAGCCCTTCCCAAACTTCCAGAGAGCTGCGTTTATCTCTGAAGAGAAACTGCAGGAATTCCTCCTGCAAAGAGCAGCTCCAGCTAGAAAAGAAGCAATTTCCAGGACTTACCCAAGTGCCCCATCAAAATAGATTGCTTTTTCTTCAATGAGATCTATAATTCCTTTAAAGTTTCCTTCCAGCCCAATTGGAATCTGAACAAAAGCTGCATTGTGTTTCAACTTGGATCTGAAAAAGGGAAAATAGGAATTATTGAATAAAAAAGTAATTTCTATGTGTGTGCTCCAAATGGTCTTTGAGCAACATTCCTCTCCCACGAAATCTGTGTTTTGCCCTTTAGACAGTGCCAAGATCTGCCAATATGGATAAAAACCACCCAGCCGTGGTTTAGGGCTTTGTATCCCACCTTTTGTATCCCACCAGGCCCAAGGAGCAATTCCCATGGGAAAGGCAGCAGGGGAAACCAGTTTGAGATTGATTGCTTGATTAAGGGAGTTGCTTCTTCCTTAATGAGTATTAATGAGTTTATCTCATGGATCAAATTAGGCAGGGAAAGGCTGGGAGTAAGCAGGATTTCCAGGAACCCAAAGCACCCTGTGTCACCTCCCTGCTGGAATTTCAGCAGGATCCAGGGAAAACTAAGAGGCTGCTCTCAAAGTGGGTCCTGATACAGTTCCATCAACAAAATAAACATCAAACCCCAGCCCTTGGTCACTGCAGGTCTTGGCTGACACCAATACTGGGGGGTTTTGGGACAATGGAGATTTGTCCTGGGTCAGATCAGGATTTAACCTTGTGTCAGGAATTCCCCAAACTGCAGCTGGATCCTTTCCAATACTGTTCCTAATGACCTGCCATGGGGAGGGAGGAATCATTGTAAATCCAAAACCTGAGCTGCTGCACTGCTCTGGCCGGGTTGGAGCCCATCCTGTCCAGTTTGTTGATGAAGGTGAGGAAGGGGACGTTGTAACGCTTCATCTGCCTGTTGACAGTGATGGTCTGGCACTGGACACCTCCCACGGCACAGAGAACCAGGATGGCTCCATCCAGCACCCTCAGAGACCTCTCCACTTCGATGGTGAAGTCCACATGGCCTGGATAACAAATACAAATAAAAATGATAAATGCACTGGAAAGGAACAACAGCCAAGGGAATCACACTGACACCAGCTCAAGTGATGGAGCACAGAGTCATGGAATGGTTTGGGTGGGAAGGGACCTTAAAGCCCATTCCACCCCTGCAGGGACACCTTCCACTATCCCAGGCTGCTTGAAGCCCCATCCAACCTGGCCTTGGACACTGCCAGGGATCCAGGGGCAGCCAAGCTTCTCTGGGCACCCTGTGCCAGGGCCTCCCCATCCTCCCAGGGAACAATTCCTTCCCAATACCCCATCTATCCCTCTGCCAGTTTGGACCCATCACTCCACGTTCTATCACAACCAGGGACACAAAGATGCACCACATCCCCTGCATCCATGAGGAGCAGCAATCCCCAGGTGCTGCCAGCTGCCCTTACCTGGCGTGTCGATGATGTTGATGTTGGTGTCCTTCCACATGGTGTAAGTGGCTGCAGACTGGATGGTGATGCCCCGCTGTCGCTCCAGCTCCATGGAGTCCATGACAGCTCCAACTCCATCCTTACCTTTCACCTTAGGGGAAATAAAAAAATTAGTCCAAGGAGTTTGCTAAGAATTCATATCCCATCCCTGGAAGTGTCCAAGGCCAGGCTGGACAGGGCTTGGAGCAACCTGATCTGTGGAAGGTGTCCCTGCTCATGGCAAGGGGTGGGATGGGAGAGCTTTAAGCTCTCTTCCCACCCAAACCATTGCAGGATTCCGTGAATCCATGTGCAGGAGTGATGCTGCACGGACTGAGCATCCTCCCTCACGCAGAAAAACACAGTGTGGGGGTGAGTAAGTCGCAGGAAGATCCCGGTGGGAGCTCAGCCCAACCTCGTGCATCTGCGCGATCCTGCCCGTGTAGAACAGGATCCGCTCCGTCAGCGTGGTCTTGCCGGAGTCGATGTGAGCCGAGATCCCGATGTTCCTGATCCTCTCGTTGGGAAGGACCCCCGAGGAGCAGTGCCTGCAGGAGGTCAGCAGGAGCTGCAAGGCAAGAGAAGGGCACTGGCTCAGCCAGGAGTGGATCCAACACAGCTCACAGGACACCAGGAATGGGACGAGGGGAAACAGCCTCAAGCAGTGCCAGGGGAGGCTCAGGTTGGACACCAGGAGGAATTTCTCTGTGGAAAGTGTGGTCAGGCTTTGGCAGGGGCTGCCCAGGGAAGTCTGGAGTGCCCATCCCTGGAGGCGTCCAAGGAATTCCTGGAGATGGCACTCAGTGCTCTGGGCTGGGGACAGGGTGGGCATCGGGCACAGCGGGGACTCGATGGTCTTGGAGGGCTTTTCCAAAGTAATATACCCTGGGATTCACTATGCCCATGGCTAACCTGCCAAACCGCTTCCCCACGGCTTCCTGTCAATCTATGGCGAACCGGTCACCTCGAGCCGAGTGGCCTTTCCAGGGTCACCTCGGAGCTGTCACCGCACCGCGCACCCCGCGCGGCCCCTCCACGCCCGCCCCGCTGCCCATTCCCGGTTTCCCTGTCCTCATCCATGTGACCGGCGGCTGCTCGTTCCCTGCAGCTGCTGCAGCCCGTCCGGGGCCGTCCCTGCGCCCTCCATCCCTTCTGCTCCCGGCTCCCTCCCCTCCCTGGGGCGCCGTTCCCTCATGGAGGCGCGGGGCGGTCCCGCCGCCGGTACCTGGATGTGCCGCGGGCGGCCGGGGGCCAGCCCGGCCCGTAACACCCTGAGCATGGCCCCGGCTGCGGCTGCGGCCCCACTCCCGGCTCCAATCCCGGCTGCGGCCCCGGCTCCAATCGCGGCTCCAGCCCCGGGTCGCTCCCGCCTCTTCCGGGGCCCCGCGCAGGCGCTGCGGTCCCGTCCGGCCCCTCACGGGCCCCTCAGGGAGCGGCGGCGCCGGGCAGGAGCTCCAGGGGCTGCATGGGGAGGGGAGCTCTCACTGCCCGGCCCCCCGGCCCCTCACGGGCCCCTCAGGGAGCGGCGGCGCCGGGCAGGAGCTCCAGGGGCTGCATGGAGAGGGGAGGCTCTCACTGCCCGGCCCCTCACGGGCCCCTCAGGGAGCGGCGGCGCCGGGCAGGAGCTCCAGGGGCTGCATGGAGAGGGGAGGCTCTCACTGCCCGGCCCCTCACGGGCCCCTCAGGGAGCGGCGGCGCCGGGCAGGAGCTCCAGGGGCTGCATGGAGAGGGGAGGCTCTCACTGCCCGGCCCCTCACGGGCCCCTCAGGGAGCGGCGGGAGCTGTGAGGGCGGGTGGAGAGGGGAGGCTCAAATTGCCCCCCAGGGCCCTCAGGAAGCGGCGGCGCCGGGCAGGAGCCCATAGGGCGGAAAGGAGAGGGGAGGCTCTCACTGCCCCCCAGCCCCTCTCGGGCCCCTCAGGGAGCGGCAGGAGACCTGAGGGCCGATGGAGAGGGGAGGCACGCAGCGAGCCCTGAGGGCCGATGGAGAGGGGAGGCTCGCAGCGAGCCCATCCCGGAGCGATGTTGAGCCAGCCGTGGCGGTTCCCGGTGTGCACAAGCGGAATTCTCCCACTGCGGCCTGAAAGGGGCGGATTTCAGCCAAACCATGAGCGGGACGGAGCGCGGCATCGGCGGCGGGGTCACATCCCGGGAGTTTGGGAAAGAGCAGGAATTATAGACAGCTGGAGAGCAGCGCTCGCTGGCCCGGGGGGATGAAGTGCCGGGAGAGGGGAACACAAGGCTGGGATGGGGCACAGGGACGCATTTGGCACACGCTGTTGAAATCTACTCTTGATACAAAATTACTCCCCGGGAGCTGCTTTTCATACCCGCAAAGGCTCCAGGAGCTGCTCTGAAACAGAGGAAGAAGCCCTCTTCGTACTGTTTGGTTCCATCAAGGTTTTTTTTTTTGTGGAAAACGCATGGTTACCTCTAGAAATGAAGGGATTTCCAGAGAACCCCGGAGTGGTTCTGCTAAATCCCATCCCATTCCACCCCTCCATGGGCAGGGACACCTCCCAGAGCCCAGTTTTCCTTCACTGAACTGTTTCAAAGCAGCCCAAAGTAATGCACAAGTCCCTCTGCAGTGCAGAATAAACCAACAAACCCCATAAGTAATAAATAACTTTAATAAAGAATTGCAGTTTCAGATGCTTTTACAGAGCACAGCTTGTGCCTTACATCGGAGAACAGTCTTGGCATAGCAAAGGGATCTGGAGGGAGCATTCACCTCTTCCCACTGTCATTTCAAACCCAGGATGTTCTTGTTTTATTTCACACAAAAATCCGAGTTATCAGGTGAATTTTCAATTTTACAGCAGCAGGTCTCCAAGACTGCTGCTCAAATTCCAACATACAAAACATTGCTGCTGTTAATTACTGAGATTATCTCATAAATTAATTGCAGAATCCATGTTGTCTCCAGCAGATGGAAAACGAGTCCCTGGGTTGAGCTCTGACTTTAAGGGGTGTCCAACCCCCCCGACCCCCACTGCTCATTAAAGGGTTCAATTAATGCCATTAATATTGATCACATCAACTTATTGCCACTGATACTTCTCTAACTCAGGAAGGGACCACAAGCAAATAACTGTCCTTCCCTTTTCAGAGCTCAACAGAAGTGCTGCTGATTGGGTTTGCACATTAATAAACATTAATTAAAATTAAATAACCTGGGGAAACTGCAGGAAGATTAAATATGATTTAGTGGCTTTTTGGCCAAACAAATACTACTCTTGACTTACTAAACCCTATTTTATCATACAAACAGCACTTTTAAAGGCTACATTATAACAGAGCCTTGAATTTATGTAATGCTTCAATGTTATTTATATTATTTAATTTACAGAAATTCTGCTACACCACAGGAATAATTCTGCATGGTAGAACACTACAAGGACTGAACACCTGGAATCCCAGGATTTTCCTGCTCTCAGACACTGCTGCCTCTTCTGAACTGCTATCAAATGTACATTTAGGGTCATTCTACCCTCAGTAAAACACAAAGAACACAGAGAGGAGAGGGGTTCCTGTATCCAGGGCTCTTTAGATCACAAGAAAAGGTGAAATCATTCCAGTTAAAACTCCTTTCTCCCATGTATTTTTCCCATGAGTAATTCCTAGTTGCAGCTGATCTCAGGACACTGTTATTACTACAGGATAATTAAAGTAATTAAGTACTACAGACAATCCTCAAAATGGAAAATGATGGGCAAACTCCACAGGAAACAAAGGATCAGGAATACAAAGTTGACAGTTCGGGCACAGGAAATGAGGTACAAGCACAGCTTATTAACATAAAAACTCTGATAAATGTAAAGTATTGTCATATTTCAGTATTTCCTCTCATTTTATGTTACACCAAGGTGAGTGTGGGGGTTCTGTAACAATTTATAATTTGATTTTAAAGTAGTGCTTTACAGTGTATTCAAGTTCTATTAATTAACCTAGAAAATCAGTAATTACTTCAGCAACCTAGAAAAAAGGAAATTTGCTTTTTGTGCAACTCCGAGTGGGAAGGAGGAGCTGCAGTACCAGGCTCAGTAAAGCCTGAGATTGGTGCAGCTGGAGCAGAACAGCTCTGCAAATCCAAGCTGGTTTTACCAGGCTTAGAGATGTTCCATAAAGTGCTTTTAGGCAGAAAGTTGTTGGGTTGGAATTCACTGAGGAGCTGAGGTCTGAGGACACTGAGAAGCAGGAGGAGCAAAGGCACAACACAGAGCAGAGATTGGTCACAAATCCAGGTGTATTTTTATGGACACGAGCACTGAGCACCATTCATCTGCTCCAGGGAACCTCCGTCCCCAGGGAACGGGGACAGTTAATTCCTGGAGCCCTTCAGGGGGACAGGTGTTCCCTTCACACTGAGAGCCTCCAAGGAATCCCTGGGCACTCTGGATCCTGGAGCTCCAAGAGGCTTCTCTCTGGAAAAAGAACAACAGTGGTCACAATCTCCATGAAAACAGGAGGAATAAAACCTGCAGTTCCCTTGGAGCACAGCTCCAGAACTGGATTTTCTTTCTGCTGCTGCTGGAATTTCTTTATCCTGCAGGACAGCAGGGAACTGTTTTTACCTTCTTGATCCACCTTCCCTGGAGCTGTAATGGCCACTTCTGGATCTTGGAGCTTCCACAGCTTCTCTGCTTCGGCAAGGCCTGAACTTCATGATCTCCCTCTGCCACTCCTCATCAAAGGTGCCAGCCTCAGCTGGAAAACAGACACATTTATTTGAAATGCTAATAAAGAGAGGAAAAAACATTTAATGAGTGTGAGGGGGTTTGGGTAGCGATTTTAAGCTTTGTAGTCCACAATTCTCCAGAAGGCCTGCAACTGTTTTTGGGATCTATAAAAGAGAATTTGGATTTGGAGACTTTCAGTCTAAAAGTGCCTTTTAAGACACTTCAAACTGGAACTTCCAAATCAGAGTGTGAAACAGTGCAAAGGCCGTTAACTGCCTGAAGAGACCTACATTCATCCAGGTTAATGAATTCCTGGTTCATCTCCTCATCCCCAGTCTTGGCGTTCTTGGATCTCCTGATGACATGAGCCCGATCCTGGATGTGGTGACCAACAGATATTTTCTCCAGGCCACTTTCAGAATCCTTCAGTGCTTTTCTTGTTTCTTTAACCTGTTTAAAAAAAAAGGGAACTGAGTGTCCTTCCAACTAAAAATAAGGTAAAAAGAATTTACAGAATCCCAGGATGGTTTGGATTGGAAGGGACATTAAAGCCCATCCAGTGCCACCCCTGCCACGGCAGGGACACCTCCCACTGTCCCAGGTGCTCCCAGCCCCAGTGTCCAGCCTGGCCTTGGGCACTGCCAGGGATCCAGGGGCAGCCACAGCTTCCCTGGAAGAATTCCCTTCCACTATCCCATCCAACCCTGCTCTCTGCAGTGGGAAGTCATTCCCACTGGGCACTCCAGGCCCATGCAAAGGGTTAAATCCTCCAATAGTTTTATATCTTTCCTTTACAAAAGTCAAGTTTTCCAGGCTTCTCCAATTCTCATTTCCTGTGTTGGCTGTGAACACACCAACAAAACACAAATCAAGCCTATTTTCCTTTGGCCACCAGAGAGGAAGATGAAACAATACCTCAAGTTTTTTAACTGGCTATTAATTATTGGGGAAAAAACCCCTGAGTTTAAAAATGCTAGAGCCAAGTTTCCAACACTCTCCTTGGCAACAGAAGAGCACCACCCGATGCCAAAATTCCCAGCGTGAGGAAAAACCAGCTATTGGGCTGTGGTGCTGACTGGCTTGGAGGGCAGGCTGGCCCTTATCAGTGTCCTGGGCTATTATTAGAAGCCTTGTGATAACGGGTGTGCTGGAGCTGGCACACATTCCCAGCCAATCCTGCCCACGGCCTTTAGGGATCCTGTCTAGGCTTTCATGGCCCGGGCCAGGTTCACATTCCCACTCTCAGTTCCCAGTAGGATTAGACACAACAGCTGCAAGGGAGCTGCAGCTCAGGGTTATGTAAGTGTCTGGGCAAAGGGGTGCTTTGAAGGCAGGGGTTGCATAAATCAATGCCTCTCCTGCAGTTTAAGTGGACGGGAAAAGGATTCATTACAGCAAAGAGAAGGGCATTGGAAAATTGCTGCTCTGTGCTCTGTTTTCTCAGCCTTGGATGGGTCTGTAATTTATTCTGGGGTGTACTTAAAGCACAAAATTACAGGGAGGAAATCAGACCTTTACTACAGAGCAGGCTTTGAGAGCCCTGTGTTTTCCTCAATCCCTAAATTTCTTTGTGCAGTCAAGGGGGATTCGGGCTCTGCTCCCAGGGAACAGGGACAGGAGGAGAGGGAACAGCCTCAGGACGGGCCAGGGCAGGCTCAGGGTGGACATTAGCAGGAATCTCCCCATGGAAAGGGTGAATAACCATTGGAAGGGGCTCCCAGGGAGGTTTGGGGTGCCCATCCCTGGAGGTGCCAAGGAATGCCTGCAGGTGGCACTCAGTGACAAGGTGGGGATCAGGCACAGACTGGACTCAATCCGAGCTCAGTAATGCCAGAATTCTGTAAATCCCAGGAGTAACTCTCTGCAGGAAAAGTAGCTGCAGAAACTGCTTTGGTGTGGCTGCACCTGAATCCTGGGCAGTGCCCAGCTCCTGTGTGCTGGATCCCAGCACCACTCACCCCTCCCGGAGCTGTGCGGGTCTGGGCCGTGGCTTGGAAAACTTTGGGAGGTTCATCCCCCACTCTGGAATAGGTCATCATGGAGGAGGAGCTGAAACTGTGTCCCTCGGGCTGGATGGACAGGTCATCCTACAAAGCAAGGCAGGCTCATTACTGGAAGTTAAAACTTGTGGGTAAGAGTTATTCCTTATTATTTTATTATGGAAAATATCCCTTCACAAAATTAACCCTCCTGGCACCCCATTAAACTTCAGTTTTATCTTCAGAGAATAAAGAAAATTTACAAACACAATACAGTCTGGGCAAAAACCCCTTTAATTCTCACTATCTCCTTGAGATTAGTCCCATTTTTCTTGGCATTATTTTCTGAGGAATATTTGCAACAACTGGCACTCTCCAGTGCAATAAATTTCAGAATGATTTTCCAAAGAACTCACAAATTTCCTGTGCATTTCCAGCATGTTGTTCCTCATGTTTGACATCATCCTGTCCATCGCAGAAAACGGATCCACAAAATCTGCATCCCACTAAAAAAAGGGGAAAAAAGACTCCAGTTCAAACAGTTTCAACTCTCCCAGTCCTGAAGCTGGTTTTCACATGCATTTTTAACTCAAAAAGCTTTTCAGACTGCACTTCCCACACAGACAAGCCAAAATGCATCTTTTCAAAAGGAAATTGAGGGAGTTGGATTAAGATGGAAATACTGGGAAGATGAAAGTGGAAGATTTGTCACCCAGATGTCAAACTGGCCACAAAATGAGTTTATTGAACAAAAATGTTCACTGGATATTCAAGTATCCAATTCTTTCACAAATGCATTCATGAATCTCATCAGCTTCTGCTCTGAAAGTCTTGCATGACCCTTCAGGGTTGAAATGTCAATGAATTCATTTCCAGAGTGATGTATTTCAGCCTTGCAAAATTAAAGCTGCATTTAAACTCAAAATGAAGTAAAATTAAAGGACAGGAAATCTTCAGCTTATTTTTTGAGTACAAGAAATTGGAATCCTTGGCAAGAGCTATGGACAGATGATGGATATTTCACAGGACATTCCAGAGCCCAAACCACAGCTGGAACCCCCCCAAGCCCATCTCCAGGGGCTGCTCTGCCCTGCTGGGAGCAGTGGGCTTGTGCCACCCCCACAAAAGCATTCTCCAGCAGCACTCAAAGTCTGCAGTTTCCCCAGGGATTGTCCCATCCATATCCAGAGGTTAGTGCCCCTGGAAGGATTTTTCCCTGGATTTTCTTATTCCCAAACTGCAAACAGCACCAAAAGCAGGATGCAAGCACAGAGCTCAGCCTCTGCCATGCTTTGGTTACACACAGCTTACACAGGAGCTACTCCAGGGATACTAACCCCTCTCCCAAAACCTGTAAAGGGCATGAGGGAGAAGCTGGTGGCCTGGAAAAAAAGGAGCAACATCTGGAATTATTATCAGGAACTGCAGAAATTACTTTTATATGAAGCAGATAACATGAAACATTCCCCATCTAATCAAAATCACTCAGGAGGGCCTTGGTAATTAATTAATCCCTGGGTATGTGGAAATAATATATTCATACTGATGATATTAGAAAATGGTAACTGCCACCACATATCTAATAAATATTGATAAGAGTGTGTGAAAAGCACTTAGAGCTTGGCAAACCCTCAAGAACCTTTGTGCTGATTTCACACTTCAGGCCCCACCCTGCAATGGTCCAATCCAGTCAGGCAGCACTGAAAGCTGATTAAAATCAACAGATCAACAAATTATCCCATGGATATTGAGGATTCCTACATGGCAGGGCAGTGAGATCCTGGGAAACACAGGGGTGTTTCCAGGAAACCAAGACTGGAGAGTCAGATAAGGGCTGCAGACACACGGGGTGCCAGAAGGACCCAACCCTTGGCAGGAACTTTAATGGAAAAAAAGGAATTCTCCAGTTCTGGAATAGCTTTAGGAGCTCTTCAGGTTTCTGTCAGGACGGATTAGGCAGAGCTGTAAATAATAATAAGTATTTTTTCTCTCAATATCAAGTCCTCACCAGTAAGAGTTATTAGGCATACAAAGCTTATCAACTCTGTTTTGTAACACTAAAATCTGTTAAACATTTGCTTGATCTACAGGATTATCAGATATCCCAAACCCAATTAACAGTATATCTTAATATGTTTTAGCTCACTCCTCCTTCCCTAAAAACTGAACTACAAAACTGCTGGAGAAAGGAAAAGCAGTTTTAACTTTGAATCCTTGAGCTGTCCCAACTCATTTGGTTCCTTCTGAAGCAGTTTTAGGCCTGCTGCAATTTAATTAAACACAGAATTACAACACTACTAATCGGTGTCAGTAATTTGAATGAAGTGTATTTTGACATGGCAGCAAAGCTCCACCTTTCCCTACATAAAAATGGAATTTTAAGGGTTTCAGTCCTTGGTGGAGCAGCAGTTTGAGAAGACAAGGCAAAGCAACCAGTGCTGAGTCTGGTGTGACATCTGACAGCTCTCCAGTGGAACAGGAGGAACATCAGAGGAGCCTGGGAAGGGTCTGGCAGCTGTGGAATTCTTTTAAGACAGAGCTCCTGTACCTGTAACTTTTGCTGCAGCCACGGATAAAGGGTTTGGGTCTCACCTCTGTCCCTCACTGCAGAACAGGGACACAACCCCTGAGCTCTGACAGGTTCTTTGTCTAAAGGAAAAGCTCTGATCTGGCTTTAGGCACCACTGATCCAAGGCCTAAGGATCAGCAGAGGGAGGATGATGCCCTAATTAGCTGCAGTTTCTATATTTGCCAGGAACTGGATGAGCAGGGGAAGGAATGTGCCAGCTCCCCTCTGGAGCTGCAGGTGGCAGGCTCTGTTCCAGCTCTGGCCTGGCCACCAGCCCCTGTCACCTGCCTTTTCTTCAACAGTCTCTGAAAATCCAGTGGGAAGCATGAAGGCAACAGGGAGGCAGCTGCTGAGTATCTGCAGGGAAAGGAACCAGCTCCCAACGTTCATCCTCTATAAATACAGCTCTAGATAAGGGTTAGATATGGTGGTCCTGCATGCCCAGAGCTGAAAAAACACTTCAGTTAAACACAGACCATCAGTTTCACTTCATAACACACAGAAATACTGAATTTCACACCAGCTACCCTGAGCTTTAGTTCTTACAGGTTTGTATCTGAGATGATATTAACAATCAGCCCAAATTCAGAGCATGAAGTGTTTATTCCCAGCTGCAAAACTGAAACAGGGTTTAAAATCCATGGATGGATATTCCTGACGTGGTGAAACCCAGGCTTGTGGAAATCAAACTGAAACAGCTGCACACAAGGGACTGAAATGCACAAATATAACATAGAATTAAGGAATAGGCTGGGTTGGAAGGGACCTGGAAAGAACCTGGCCTTGAACACTTCCAGGGTAGTGCAGCCACATCCAGGCACCTTTTTAAGTTACCATGAAAAGGAAATACACGTGGAGAATATGTGGGACATTTGTAGTGCCTCCCTCTAACATTTAATGTATTGTATTGATGAAAGCAAGCACTGGATAGGTGATCAGTTTGTTCATTAAATGTCTGTTCAGTGATCACTAAACCCAGACAGATGTTCAGCAGAGATAAGGAATGTGCCATGAGGGAAGCAGGAGAGGAACCCTTCCATTTCCCTGAGTGATGAGCAGCTGGAGGGGGCTCCAGGAGCAGAGCCAGGCTGTTTCCCAGGAAATGCCCGTTCCAGAGCAGTCCCGAGCCCAGGACACTTACCCTGCGGGTGCCCCTCGTGGCCACCTGCGAGTCCTGCCGGGCTCTGCCGCCCGCTCTCCTCTCCGCCGGTCTCTCCCCTCCCTCCGGGAGGCTCAGGAGCGGATCCCGCCCAAAAGGCTCGGCGAAGCTCCTCATCACCTGCCTCATGTGCTCATGGTGGGCAGCAAAGGGATCCCTGCACGCCAGAGAGGCACTGCGTTATTCCAGCTGATGGACAACGGCTCCAGCATAGTTCAAACTCTGCTTTTTAATATTCCACAGGGGTTTTTATCCTAAATTTTCACTTTAATAGGACCCAACTTGGCAGTCTCCAGTTCCTAATAAACTCTGGTTTCCTCTTCCATTCCCATCTCTCAGGTTGGGTGTTTGAGATCTATTTTCTCTCAGCTGCCTTCACTGCTCTCCTGCACTCCTGGCTGTCCCTATTCCTTTTCCTCATCTTCTCCAAAATATCCATCCTTGGCTGCACCTTTCACTCCAGCCTGTGTTTAATACCTGCCAGAACAATAAACTGGCCCACATTATATTTATTATTTCCACCGCCAACACCTGACAATAAAATAATTCAAGTTTTCCCCCTTCATCTTTCCAAAGTTTAGCACAGTCCTATTCATTGAACTCATTGTGTCCCACTGGATCCCACTCATCCCTCAAATTTATCCTGCTGGCAGTTCCCAACTTTTCCTCCCTGTCCCACATGCTTAAAAATACCCATTATCCTCTAAATTCAGGCCAGTTCCATCTCCTACAGTCACCCACTGCTGCACCCGTGCCTTCCCTCTCCACAACTCCTGCTCCCACGCCCCTTTCCTGTGCTTAGGAAGGAGATTCTCACTGGCTTCTTCTTTCCCTCTTATTTCTCCTCTCCTCGCCAAAAACCTACAGAACTCCACTGGTATTCCCAAAGCTTGGCTTGCAAGGAAAACCTTGCTCAACTTCCCTAACTCTCAAAGCTGGACAAGCCCTGATATTCCTAATTAAGGCCAAAGGAGGAGCAAAGCAGGAACTTTTCTGAAGTGCAGGGTATGAGCAGTGCTGCTGCCTGGGGCCAGGCTGCAAATGAACACTTCCCACACAAATGACCCGGCTTCATTTCCTCCTTCTGTCTCATCTTCCTCCTTGCTATCCCACTGAAAACCCTTTATTACCATGAACACTCACTTCCCAGCTATGGTTATTCAGGTTCACTACAGCTCATCCTCCCTCCCCTCAGTTCCTGGCACTCCCCACAGCCTCCAGGACAGCAGAGCCTTTCCTGGGACATCTCAGGAGGAAAGGCTCCAGGCTGCTCTGACTTTTCCCTGCCCAGTTATCTCCTGCCCAGCTTTGCTGCTCCCCACCCCTTATCTCCAGCCCCACAAAAAGCAGATCCCACATCACGTGGCTGCTTTGATCTTGTGCCAAAGTCACACTTAACGTTTCTTTTTTTCCCTTTCAAGTGAAAAAGACAAACGTGAGGTTGGATTAATTTTGAAATAAGATTTTTTTTTTTTTAACACAAAAATATCTCTTTAAGCTATACCCAGACTTAAACTCAGCCCAGAAAGTGCTTTAGTGATGCCATGGAGCAGCCCCTGCTTTGCTCCCAGCTTTGGCTCCAGCCCTGGCTGATAAGGAGCTCACCCAGCCCAGGATGAAGAACAGATGGAAAAAGTGCTGGCATGAGCCAAGGGCAGGAATCACACCAGCACCACCTCGGGATGTGCACAACTCCAGCAGACCCCAAACCCCAGAGAGGCTTGGTTGTCACACAGAGAGCTCCTTGGTACCAGGGACAGGGAAATCAGACACAACCTGAGGAATGGCAGGCTCAGGAACTCGAGGAAAGGATCCCAGTTCCCAGTTTTAGAGAGCAGTTAATAAAAAGAATTAATGCTGTCGAGCCTCAAAAGAAACACCCCAATTTTGGTATGATCTGGAGTAGGCTAAAAGCAATGGAAAGGGAACAGAAAATCCATGTGGAAGACAAAGCTTCCAAGGAATTAAACCTTGGTGGTTCCAATGACTGAAACTCAAGCCAGAATTCCAAGAGGAGGAGCTCACCCTGACAAACAGAGATGTACTGAACAAGGCACAGTCTCTGCAGGGGACCTGCAGGATTTCAAGGTCCTTGCTCCAAGCACAGATTTTATGGGATGGCAGCAGGTGCAGGACACTCTAATGTAACAGTTATTGACTTAAATATGACTTTTAGGGGGGGAAGATACTTTTGATGAGAAGGCTGAGATTTTTGTTATAGCATAACAGTGACAAGGAGAAAGTGAGGGGTTCACAGGGCTTTGCACACATCTGTGCCCTTCACATGTTAAACTAGATTACTTTTAAAATTAAATTCCGGATGGAGACAAACAACATATACATTTATTCTTCCAGCACTCTGCAGTAACAGAAATTTGTCTAATATGTATTAACCTGACCCTGACCTGACATTAAACATGCAAGCCTAACGTTACTGATTACTTCACTGCATGAAAAATCAGTCCTAGAACAATAAATCCCACTTATTACTTTTGTAAACTGTACTTGGTATTAGATGTGCTTCTTTTTATTAGATATTAGATGGAAATATTACATTTTACCCCCCCACTCAGGAAGTTATGTAAGGCTGCAGCTGCAGATTCCCTCTGGAGAGAACACCTGGCACAACAAACTAAAGAGAATTAAATCCAGAGAGTGGAGTTGGCAGGGCAAACACAACTCCTGCACCTGGGCAGGGTTTCAGGGATGGAGCCCAGGCTGGCCCAGCACCTTTGGGTGAGTGACTGCTGCTTCCCTGGGACAGCTGCTCCACAGGGGCTCCAACCCAGGCACTATTTCCAGTTCAGCACCAAACTCTCTCCTTATGAGGCAGCTGGAGCCCATTATGACTCTGTTTTGGAGGCTAATCTTATCTGAGGTAATCAGCTCATTTCCTTCACTGTATGCAAAGCAGCCTGACAGGACTGTGCTGAGAAAATGAGTCTCAATTTCCAGCTCATCTTTCACACACACTCCCTGCCTCCACCTCCTGCCATCCTCGTGGCTACAATAACAAGGAATAAATTAACAAATAAGCAACTGTTATTTCAAACAAGACATAATTTCTATTATAACTTTAATTTCATGCAGAGGATCTGCATAGGGAAGTTTCCTGCACAGAGCTCACAAACTGTTATAACAGTAGGAATATTCCTAGAAACCAGGAGTGCTAATCTGTGGGGCACAGCTTTGGGAATTCTCCTGGAATGTGCTGTAGCTCAGCAGGAGATTCTCCATTAAGCAGCCCCAGCCAGAGCTCCCAGTAACCAGGAGATCCAGACAACAAACCACATCACAGGGCCTGCTGCTCCCTTCCTCACCTACCCCTTATCTTGGCTGCTAATTAAATTCCTGAGAGTTTTTTCTAAGATTTAAAATAATTATCGAGGCTCCTCAGCGTGCTCTGATCCCATTTTCATCCACTACAAATCAGTTTCTGACCAAAGACATGAAATGGGGCCACAGCAGGTAATTCAGCAGCTCTGGCTGAGAGGAGAAGCATTTGCCTCACTCACTACTTATATTTAGATTCCAGTGGCAAAAGAAGATTCCCACAGGGAATAAATTGGGCTCAGACTTGAATTCACAGACAGGAGCCACCACTGTGCTCACGGTATGGAAAAAGAATCACAGAATGGTTTGGGTTGGAAAGGACCTAAAAGATGGTCCTGTTCCACCACCCCAGGCTGCTCCAAACCCCATCCAACCCTGAACAATTCCAGGGATGTGGCAGCCACAGCTTCTCCGGATAACCTGCGCCTCACAGGGGATAAAACCCCACTCTGGGGGGTAAAGCAGCACCGTCCCCTCGGGAAACGAGCACAGGGAGACAATTTGTCATCAGCGCTCTCACACACGCGTCGGCAGAGTTTTAATTGAAGGACACCTGGTGTTTTAAGGAGGGCTGGCACTGAGAGGAGTTCAGAGACAGCCTGTGGCTAAGCGATTAATTAAACACGTACATAAATCCGGATGAGCTGCACTGCTCACAACCTGTACGTAGGAAACTGAAGAGCAAACAAACTCCAGAATCTCCAGCCGAGGAGGCGAAGATCTCCTCTGTACGAAATGTGGATTAAACCCTTCCCTGCTGAGAGGAGAGGCAAACTCAAGTCTCGGCTACGGAACCTCGCTGAGGACGTTTAACCCCCGCACGGCTTTAGGGGGGCACGGGCGGTACCGGCTGGGACACACGGGAGGTCCAACGGTCCCGACAGCGGCTCCGGCACCGACCCCTTCAACCCGCCCTGGTCGTGATACCGGCCCCGGTCCCTTTCACCCGCCCCGAAACCGGTCCTTCCACCGGCACCGACCCCTTTAACCTGCCCTGGTCCTGACACCTGCACCGACCCCTTTAATGTGCCCCGACCCCTTTAACCCGCCTCGATCCCTTTAATCAGCACGGACCCCCGGAGCTGCCTCAGCCAACGGTCGGTCCCACACACCCACCCCGCCCGCCCTTTTACAGCCCCGGACCGGCCCGTCGGAGCCCACCACCGCCTCAGCTCGCTCTCGGCCGGTCCCCCTCCGCCTCACCGCCGTGCCCCGCAGCCGCCCGGCCCTCACCTGAAGAAGGGATCGTCCTCGAAGCACCGCCCGAACCCCCCGAACATGGCGACGGCCGCTGCGCTCTGCGCGCCCCCAGTCCCGCGCGGCCCCTCCTCACCGCACCGCACCGCGCGCCGCTCCGCCCCGCCCCGCCCGCGCACGTGACCTGCCCCGGCCTCTCCCATTGGCCGGCGCGGCGCGAGGGGCGGGGCTCCTCCGTGCGCCGCCGTTGCCGTGGCGACCGCGGGGCCGCCGCTCCTGTGGGGTCCCGGGAATCGGGAAAGTTCCGGAAATTCGGGAAATGCGGGAAATGTGGAAAATGCGGGAATTGCGGGAATCACGGCCTCGCTGCCCCTCCCGCAGCCCCGCTCTGCCACGGGCTGCGCCCCGGTCCTGGGTAGTGCGAGGCGAGGACAGGCCCGGCCCCAGCGAGGTTGCGGCGCGTGCCGCTCCTCGGCGATTTGAGAAAAAATTCCCTTTTTTCCAGTAGATGGCAGTAAAATAAAGCTGCGGCCTCCTCCCGGCGGCTGGGAACGGCCGAACGTGGGAAAGCAGCGAGAGGCTGCGGTGAGGGACCAGGAGCAGCTGCTGCAGGGATCCAGCGTCAGGAGGGCGGGAGGCGGCAGGGACCGGGATGGGCAGGGACCGGGACCGGGATGGGCAGGGACCGGGATGGGCAGGGACCGGGATGGGCAGGGACCGGGACCGGGATGGGCAGGGACCGGGATGGGCAGGGACCGGGATGGGCAGGGACCGGGAGCGGGACAGGGACCGGGATGGGCAGGGACCGGGAGCGGGACCGGGATGGGCAGGGACCGGGATGGGCAGGGACCGGGAGCGGGACCGGGACCGGGATGCAGCAAGGACGGGGATGCGGCAGGGAGGGACCGGGACGCTCCAGGGCCGGGGCTCCAGGACACAGCCCCTTCCTAAGGCTCTGGGGCAGCTCACGGTCCCTTCCCTGCCCTGGGCTCGGTTACAGGTAAAACGAGTCATGGTTTTACCAGAGGAAGCAGATAACAACTCCCCGCCTTCCTTTGGAATTGTTGTCAAAGGGAGGTTTCAGTAAAAGCACAGATTTGGGAGATCTTTCCCAGCCTTAATCATAGGGTGTTTTGAGAAGATGAAGTTCCAGGAGCAGGAGAATTTGCAGAATTTTGTATTTGATGGAGGAATTGTGTTAAAGGAAATCCACCTGGCTGGTTTGTGACAAGTGAACATTCCCACCTGGAATGGCTGCCCTAAAACCAACCACAGCATCTCTGTTAATCAGAATATTGACAAGTAATTAATAAATGACCGCTGTAAATTATTTAATCACTATGTTAGAAACGCTGCTTGTGGTGTTTTTAGTGCGAATAAACTTTAACATTCAGAGCAGTTTTAAATAGTTCCAAAATCTTTGAGTAACTGCAGTGCAGAGGTGGAGGTTACTAAAATATTTGTAATATTCTGTGTGTGGCTTGAAACAAAGCTGAATTCTGTGTGTGAGCAATAAAACCCATCCCAGCTGGCAGGAGATTTGGTCATAAAAAGCCCAGCAGAGGCAGAGCTGCCTCCCGGAGTTGGTTTATTTGCTGCCCTCTCATCCCCAGAGGTCACCTGGGGTTGATGCCTAAAGAGGCCACCTGCAACAGAGAATGATAAGAAATGATAGAAATGATAAAGGAATCAAGCAGGGATTTATTAAAAGGCCTTTACAGGACACACCTTGGGCAGTGCAAGAGCCTGGGCAGGGATACACCCAAACCAGACCCAAGATGGGCTCTGAGTCAGGAGTTCTCACCCTTTCAGAAGGTTTGGTCCCTTCCCACGCTGGGTTCACTGTCCAGTTCCAGCCCCAGGCTCTGCAGTCCCACCCTCCCAGCTGCTCTCCTCCATCCCTGCTGTTTGCACTCTCTGGGCTGGAGCTGCAGCGCTGTCCTTGGCTCTGGGGCTGGGCAGGGATTGTTCTGTGTGCCTGGGCTGTGAGGAGAGCTGCTGGCTCTGGTGAGGGGTGCAGGGTCACCCTGGGGCTGGGCAGGGATTGTTCTGTGTGCCTGGGCTGTGAGGAGAGCTGCTGGCTCTGGTGAGGGGTGCAGGGTCACCCTGGGGCTGGGCAGGGATTGTTCTGTGTGCCTGGGCTGTGAGGAGAGCTGCTGGCTCTGGTGAGGGGTGCAGGGTCACCCTGGGGCTGGGCAGGGATTGTTCTGTGTGCCTGGGCTGTGAGGAGAGCTGCTGGCTCTGGCTGTGGAGTTCAATACAAAAGCTAAACTGAAGGCATCAGGGTGCTCCTTTCCCTGGCAGCATTCCCTGCCACCAGTCACTCCCCAGAAACATTCCAGCCAGGAGTGAATCCCAAACCCTGGGATGTGAGGGAATTCCAGCAGCTGAGAGCAGAATCACCCGGGGGCTGTGATCTGCAGCAATGCTGCAGCCTCAGTTCATTCCCCTCTGATGTCTCTGCTCCCCTTTGGGCCACATCCCTGCAGCCTGATGGATCCTGATGGAATGAGGATCTCCTCTCCTGACTGCCATGGAAAGACTCAGGCTCTTCTAATCCCAACGGTTATCCCAGGCAAGTTTCCTGTAGGGAATCTGAGGGGCAGGACACAGGGAATGAATTCCCACTGCCAGGGGCAGGTTCGTGTGGGATTTTGGGAAGGAATTGTTCCCTGGACGGTGGGGAGGGGCTGGGATGGCATTCCCAGAGCAGCTGTGGCTGCCCCTGGATCCCTGGCAGTGCCCAAGGCCAGGCTGGACACTGGGGCTGGGAGCAGCCTGGGACAGTGGGAGGTGTCCCTGCCCATCCAGGTGGATCTTGAAGGTGATGTTGGGGAAGATGAAACAAGAAAGCCTTACAAATATGATTGCCTGGCAAAAGATTTTGAGAATATAGAAACTATAAGCGAGATTGAAATGAAAGCAAGCTTTGACATCCCTTAGTTACTGAACAACAGGAAAACAATGGTGTGGCCGGCTGAAGGTAATCCCCTTTGGATGATACAAGACCCTCTGCAAGCAGGCAGGTCCAAGGGTCAGAGCAGACCCTGCCAGCTTGGCAGAAGGGGTCCGAAGAGTAGTTTTTAGAGTTTAAAATGTAGCACAATATGGTAATGTAGTGATTCTTATAGGTTGTATGTAAATGCTATAGGATTTGTATGCTGTACTAGATTGGTTAGTGAGAATCAGAATATTCAACACAGAAGATGATTTATTGTATTGTAACAGGAACTTCACTCTCTTATGCTCTTGCTTTTGCTCTTATGCTCTTGCTTTTGCTCTTGTTCTCTTGCTTTTACTCTTGCTCTTAGCTCTTGCCTTTTTACGTTATTACCCTCTCATCCTTTCTCTTCTCTCGGGCCTGCTCCGAGCTGCAGCTGGCAGCTCCCAGCAGGGCCCTGTACCCACGCCCTTTGCAATAAACCGCAAGTTCCACGACCTGGCTTCAGAGATCTCTCGTCTCCGTCCGTCCCGACCGTGCTACCCCCAGTCTCGCCTACAGGTCTCTCCCAACCCAAACCATTCCATGACTCCCTGAACTCAGCCCTGTAAAAATAAATTATTTCTAACCCTGGGACAGGGATGTGAAACTTTCCCACAGCTGTTCCCAGCTCTCCACAGCACCCACATCTCCCCTGGTTCATTTTGTGCCCACTCTGACTCCCAGGGATGGAATCTCCCAGCCAGAGCAGCTCCAGTGCTGGATCCTGTGCAGGAACCCAGGGATGAGGCTGCAGAGGTTGTTAATTCCCCATTTCCCAGGATCCTGTGAGGATCTGGGGGATGAGGCTGCAGAGGTTGTTAATTCCCATTTTCCTGGATCCTGTGAGGATCTGGGGGATGAGGCTGCAGAGGTTGTTAATTCCCATTTTCCTGGATCCTGTGAGGATCTGGGGGATGAGGCTGCAGAGGTTGTTAATTCCCATTTTCCTGGATCCTGTGAGGATCTGGGGGATGAGGCTGCAGAGGTTGTTAATTCCCCATTTCCCTGGATCCTGTGAGGATCTGGGGGATGAGGCTGCAGAGATTGTTAATTCCCATTTTCCTGGATCCTGTGAGGATCTGGGGGATGAGGCTGCAGAGGTTGTTAATTCCCATTTTCCTGGATCCTGTGAGGATCTGGGGGATGAGGCTGCAGAGGTTGTTAATTCCCCATTTCCCTGGATCCTGTGAGGATCTGGCTGCAGAGGTTATTCCTTTTGCAGCTGTTGGAAGGAGCTCATTATGGGATGCTGGGTGCCAGGGATGAGGGCTGTGCTGGCACAGGGATCTCTTTAATTGCTCAGCCCTTCCCCAGGTCTGGGGCTGCTGCAGCTGCAGTTCCTTTGTGCAGATTAAACGAGTTCTGTAAGGAACTCCTCGTGCTGCAGCTCTGGCAGGCTGGAGGGCATCTCCAATGAGATTAATGATGTCTGCCTTCATAGGAGAAAACTTTGCATAAATGAGATTATGGTTTCTGCTGAAACCTGCCAACTCTTATTCATTTGCAGTAAATATTATCTTTAATTAAAAGTTTTAAGGTATCTTGTTCCTGAGCTAATGAGATCTACAGTGATTTCCCTTAGGAATTAATTTACCTTCTTAATTCTTATTCATTTTGGTGATAGGACTATTTAAATCTGCTCCAGACTTCAGAGCTTTCTTGAGCACTTTCAGCCTGAACCAAAGGTCATTTTGCCATATTGATGTTTGTTGGTATTTGTAATTCCCTTGTTCTCTCCCCGTTCCAAAGATCCCTGTTTAGGTTCCTGCCCCAGACATTTCCTTCCAGCCTTGAGTTCCTCTTAACTCCTCATGCTGAGAGGTTTTCCTCCCACCAATCTGGGTTTGTGTTTTCTGTTCCCCGCAGAGCAAAAATCAATTCTGGTGATGCCCAAAAAGACTCTGATTGTGATCAACTTTTTATATAAAATACACTAAAATCTGTGGGAAACACTTGGTGCAGCTGCTGAAAACTGGGAATATTTCTGCCTTTCTGGGAAATCATCCACTCTAATTCCTCTAATAATCCAAAGGATTATTCTAAAGCAGCAGGAATGCTTTAACACTTGGAGGTGAAAATTGCATTCCTGCAGATGTGTTTGAATGGGAAAAGTGCCAAACTGGGCTGGGAGAACTGGAGCCAGAGCCCTCCCTGAGGCTGGACACAACACTGCTGGCCAGGCTGAAATTCATCCATTATTAGAACTAAATGACAAGGTTCCCTGCTTTACAACAGAAATACAGATGGAAATTAAACAGCAGATTTCAAAGGAAATACCTGGTTTGTACACACAAAGAAGAAACCAAGAGGAAAGAAAGAATTAATGCTCCTCAGCTCATTATCAGCAGATTTTTCTGTTGAAATCCAATCTGAATCCTGTGATCTCCTCTGAAGATGCTGGATCTGACAAGCTTTAAATTTTGGGTAATTAATTACCCTAACGAGGGAAATGGAGCAATCAGAGCCAAGTGTTGACCAGAGGTGGTTTTGTTCTGATGAAATATAAAATACCTGTTGAGGACTATGCTGTCAGGAAAGACAATTCCTCCTTTCTATAAAAAAAAAAAAAAATTCAATTTCTTTTACTATTAATCCAGTATTTTCCATTTCCCACCCAACAACTTGTGACAGAAAACCTCCCCTGTCCTCTCTTTGTGTATAATTAAGAAATATCCCTAAAAAAGTGCCCTTATGTGTCTGCAGCTGATAAAAGGAGTCACTTAGAGGCTGCAGGAGGAACTCCTGCCCGCAGGAACTCCTAACCCTGAACTTGCAGCACCAAAAAAGGGGAAGAAGCACATTTTGGGGCCTGGGCCTGGCTATAAATAGAGCTGTCAGCAGCTCGTGCAGGCTGCTGAGGACCTTCCTTTTATAGCTGACTGCAGCCCAGCTCCCTCCACCCACACAAAGGAGAGACTGGCAATTAGGGATGAGCTAATGAACACTGCTGGAGGGCAGCAGATCCCTCTGGGAGCAGGAGGGACCCTCGGGGTGGGCAGTCCAAGACTTCTGTGCCCATCATGCCTCAGCAAAGTGGGAGAATGGGATTTTGGGGGTGCTTCTTTGGGGAAGCTGAGAATTGGTACAAAATCCAAAGGAAGGCACCAATCTGAGCACAAAATACCTGCAGGGACTGCCAGGCTGGAGCAGCTGGGTGGCTCCTTGGTGTCCCCTTTAGGGTTCCCCAGGCTGGTGTTGGGTAAGGAAGTGGCAGAGTGTCCCCAAGAGCTGGATGTGACACAGCCAGCCAGGGCCTGGCACTGCACTGGCACCCCAGCTCATTCCCAAGAGAGCCAGGAGAAGCTTTTGGGTCTTTTGAGAAGTTCTGGGATGTTGCTTTTCACAGCAGTGATCCAGTGGGGAGTCCCTAAGGTTTGGGCTTTAATGAACCCTGACCCTCATTTCCCATCCTGTGAGCCAGCATTTCTTTTAGTCAGCCCAAATTTTGTGACCTTTATCTTCTCCTCTTGGTTTTGTTTAGCAGAGTAGAAACTGAAGCACAGAAATATGCTTCCCAAACACCAAGAGCTGGCTGCAGTGGGAGCTCCATCCCTGACTCCAGGATTTGATCCCAACTAAGATTTGTTCAGATGGGCTCTGTTGCCATGGTGGGCAGTCCCTGGGGATGGATAAAGCCTTTGGAAGCACAGGGAGTTCTCTCTCAGTTTGCCATTCCCAAGGCACCAAAAATACCCCCTGAAGGTGCTTGAACACCCTCAGTGGGATGTCAGAGTTATTCCTTAACTCCTGGCAACTTCTCTGTGCCACTGCAAGGGAGGGACAAACTGCTCCAGCCTCACTCAGCTCCAGCACTGGGGGAGGAGAGGGAAAACCACCTGGGTTTGGGGCTTCCTTCAGCAGCACATCAGGGACAGCAACAACTCTGGGGAGCCCTGAGTGCTCTGCAAAGCTGGAGAGGCACCAGGAGCAGAGCTCTGGGATTTGGGCTGGCATTTTGCAGGTTTTGCCCAGGAAAATCTGTCTCAGGTTAATGGTGGATGTCACAGAACTGAGCCCAGGCTTGGCCACGGCCTCAAGCTGGAAAATCAGACAAAGATACAGAACAGATAAAAAATCTCACCTGGGCAGCAGAAGCTGCTTGATTTATCAGGGGCTTCCAGGAGCCCTTTCCAGAGGGATCCAAACCCAAGTTTTCCTGGGACTGACACCAGGTGAAGGCACCTTCAGTCCCCGTTTACAGCCCGTGCCCAGTTCAGGCAATGCTGTGTTTGTTCCAAAGGGCTCTCCTGCCTCAGGCTGGTTGTGGCTGCAGCTAAAAATGCCTCCTGCCACTTCAGCAGATCCCATTAATCCCATGTTCCAATTAGTCCTGGACAAACTGAGTGCACAAGTTATCACAACATCGAGTTCCCAGCTCAGGTTCTGGCTGATGGCACAGGGAGGGCAGGGATAAATTGTCAGTTCTCAGCAGCCAGGAGAGGTTTCACTGCTCACTTGAGAAAGTCCCAGCTGTTATTACACAATTACTTCCTAATTACATTTCTTGCAGCCCCAAACTTCCAAACATTTAGCTCTGCTTGCCCAGCTAGTGAGAAACAGCAGAATTAGTAAAAATGGGAGTTTCCCAACTATTTTGGGAGAAATGGGAGCACCCGGGGGCCCTGCTCCATTCTCTGCCCAGCAATGTCAGGAGCAAGGTTGAAGGAAACCTGAGAGGGCTCAGACCAGCAGGGCTCCATCCCCAGCAGCTCAGGAGGGATCAGCAGCTCCTGTTTCCATTTCCCATGGACTGAAATGAGGTGTCCTCACTCCTGCAGCTGCTCCTTTCCAGGTGGGCTCAGAGCTGCTGCTCTGCAGTTTCCAGAGGTTTAAATGTATTTTTAGTGGGAGAGGCCTTTGGACTGTGCTGTTCCACAGCTGATTTCAGTCCATAGGTGACATCAGCTCCTGCCAAGGCAGCTGGTGATAAATTGTTGGTAAATGTCAGATAAAAGCAAGGACTGGAGGGAGATGTGTAAGAACATGGGAATTAATATTTGATTTAAATATCTCTTCAGCTCCCAGTTGCCCAGTTCAGGAATTTGTACAAGGCCTGAAATAAGACAAAAAGAATTTATAACAAAATACTGTTAAAATCACTGGTAGAGAATCAGAGAACCATGGAATGCTTTGGGTGGGAAGGAACTTAAAGATCATTTAGTTCCCACCCCTGCCTTGGACAGGGACACCTCCCACTGTCCCAGATGCTCCAATCCCAGTGTCCAGCCTGGCCTTGGGCACTGCCAGGGATCCAGGGGCAGCCCCAGCTGCTCTGGCAATCCCAGCCCAGCCAGGAATTCCCAATTCCCACTCTCCCATCCATCCCTGCTCTCAGCAGTGGGAGCCATTCCCTGTGTCCTGTCCCTCCATCCCTTGTCCCCAGCCCCTCTCCAGCTCTCCTGGAGCCCCTTTAGGTACCCTCAGCTCTCCCTGGAGCCTTCTCCTCTCCAGGTGAGCACCCCCAGCTCTCCCAGCCTGGCTCCAGAGGGGCTGCAGCCCTGCAGCAGCTCCGTGCTCCCCTCTGGGCTCTCTCCAGCAGTGCAGATCTGTTGAGGGAGCAGAGCACCTGGAATGTGGGAGCAGAGCACCTGGAATGTGGGAGCAGCGCACCTGGAATGTGGGAGCTGGGCTGGGAGCTCAGCTCACCCTGCTGGGAGCACCCTCCTCCTCCTCCTCTGCTTCCTTCCAGGAAGAGGAGCCACCTGGAGTCTCCTGAGTGGCAATTCCAGAGGCACTGGGGGCCACCGAGCCATTCCCAGCCCAGCCACTGCTGCTCTGTGTCCATCCTGGGAAAAACACACCAGGCAATGCTGCCCTGAGTCCAGACTACAAGAGGGGAGCATTCCCAACCCTGGCTAATTGTGGCTTTAGGTTTTGTATCACTTCCCAGCTGAGCAGTGCCCCAGCCCCGGGTTCAGTGCCAGGCTCCAGCTGATCCCTCCTCACAGAGGCTTCTGCAGTTCAAGGATCCCCACTAAAAATAACTCCCTCCTTGTAACCTGACAAATGGAAAACTGTCATCATGCAGGGGCTGGTTTTGGGTTACAGCTGGGCCAGAGGCCTTGGGATCACCCAGAGCTGCCCTCCTGGAGTGACTGGAGCAGGAGGAGCAACACCTGATCTCCTGGCCAGGAGGGTTTGCTTTGACAGCATCACCTGAGCAGCAAAACCCTCCTAAGATGTGGTACCAATAACAGTGATAACCAGGCAAAGAGCACCCCCAGCTCCTCTGCAGGCAGTGACCCCACACCTGCAGGGTGGAGCTGCTGAGGGAGGAGGAGCAGGGACCATCCCTGATGGGAATCTAAATTATCTGAATGGTATTTCCATTTCCTTTCCAGCTCTTGCTCCCAACTCTCCTCCAGCAAATTGAGATGTTGATTAATAAACAATAAATAAATAAACAAACAAACTCTACTTTAAATCTATTTACAGCCTATTGTAACATTTTCTAATATTCCACAAGGCTGCAAATAAAAGTAATCATTTACATTTTACCAAAATTATCCAGCACAATGTGTGAAAAGAGGAATTTACACCTGGGCCTTCCATGGACATCAAACAGTTTTTATTTTCTATGAAAGAAACATAAAAGGTGATGAGAAAATGCAGCACTGAGAAATCCTACCATTTAAAAATGCTGAAATGAAAGAAGGGAAACAAATTTTTCCAACTTTTTCCTGCAGCCAAGGTCTCGGAATATTTTGATGCAGGATGAAGTCAAACTAACACTTCATAAAGGAAGTAAAAATATCAGAATGCAAATTCAATACATTTTCCTTTTACATCCAGGATCTAAAATAAAAAACAAAACAACCAAAGTCCATCTGCAGAGTCAGCCTCCATTTTTTATCACCACAGATTGAGAACCAGGAGGAAGAGCCCCAAAAGCAGCTTCCCAAGGGAATGCTGGTGCAGGGCAGTTCCAGGGAGCACACCCAGAGGTGGGGCTCAGTTTTCTCCTCTCCTGATGTGACAATTTCCTCCCAGCTTTGCCAAAGAAACACTTTTGTCTTTTATTTCTGTGATTTGGTTGATTTCCTACACTTAGATGGATGATGGGCAGATTTTTGTGGAAGTTTGTCCAGGCTAAATTCAGATGTTGAGACTAAACTTTGATTATTTGAAAGTCCCACCAGGCCCAAGGGAACTCCATGGGCTGGGAGCAGCCCCTGCCCAGAAGCAGGTCTGTGGTAATTCCATCATTTGGTAATTACAGCAATGATGAGGTTGATAAAATTCCCCATCTGGAGCTGCAGGAGTGGCAGATGCTCAAGGAAAGGTGGAGCATTTCCCCCCAGAGTGAGGAAGTGGGAGCAGAGGGATGAGCACATCCAGGGAGAGATTCCCTCAGCCAGGAGCCTGCCCAGGACTGCCCAGGAGGAGGGGATGGCAGGGATGGAGCCTGGATCCTCTGCAGCCATGGAGTGGCCTGGGATGGATCCACCCATCCCTACCTGGCCCAGCCCCCAGCTCCCAACTCCTGCCTGCCTCTGGGAAATTTTCTGGGCTGGGAGGGATAAAATGGTATTTCATGGGCTGCCAGGTGCTCTTCACCTGAGGAATTCCCTCCAAAAAAAAAAGAAATGCCCCTGGCTGTGCTGCCCTGCCCATCTCCAGCACTGAGCTTGGAGAGAACCAGGGCAGGACATCCCTGGTTAGTCAGAGGAACCAGGAGAGAACGTCCCTGGTCATCCAGGGGAACCAGGAGAGAACATCCCTGGTTATCCAGGGGAACCAGGAGAGAACATCCCTGGTTATCCAGGGGAACCAGGAGAGAACATCCCTGGTCATCCAGGGGAACCAGGAGAGAACATCCCTGGTCATCCAGGGGAACCAGGAGAGAACATTCCCAGTTATCCAGGGGAACCAGGAGAGAATATCCCCGGTTATCCAGGGGAACCAGGACAGAAGATTCCCAGTTATCCAGGGGAACCAGGAGAGAACATCCCTGATTATCCAGGGGAACCAGGACAGAAGATTCCCAGTTATCCAGATGGATCAGGGCAGGACACTCTTGATTCTCCAGGTGGAGCAGGACAGAAGATTCCTGGTTATCCAGGTGAAACCCTCCCTGCGTGCCCAGCTCACTCAAATCTCCTGAGAGACAAGAAGAGCTGAGTGTGGAGTTCCCCAAGCGTGGGAAGGGGCCTGGGATGGTCCTGGGGGCTCTCAGGCCACGGGGCTCCCCATCAGCCTCTCCTGGCGCAGAGCCACCAGCCTCTGGAACCACTTCTCCTCAGCCTCTGCCTTCTCCATGAACAGCTGCCACAGGGAGAGAAGGGGGCACAGTCAGAGACTCTGGGGCTGTGATCATCCCCTGGAGCACCCACCACTGCCTCAGTGCCCACAGGAACAGCTCAGGGGGCTCAGAGACCAAGGTGAGCCCAAAACAGCCAGAAGAGCAGAGACTGTTCAGGGAATCCTGAAACAGCTGGGCTTGGGAGGGGTCCTAAGGATCCTCATCATGGGAGAGGCTCCAGTGCAATTCGTCCTTGACATGTCCTGGTCTCTGCTCTCTGTGTCCATTCTACAGAACCCACCCTGATTGCTTCACTGCAAGTCATTTTTACCTTGCTAATTCTTAAAAACCCTTTTATTTCCCCCTAAAGCTCTCCCAAAGGGGTTTGCTCAAGTTTAGCTACAATGATCTGAAATTAGCTGAACTCTGTCCCGTGTTTAAAACTTTGCAAGTTGGCAAAGTGGGCAACCTCTGAGTTTTCCACCAGGTTTCCAACTACAGAAACCAGTTTGTCCTGGATTTTTATTTATCCTAAATTCCCCAATGTTACATTAATTATAATAAAATTCTCCAAAACTCCTGGGGAACCTCCTGTAGGAGTGCTCTGCTGGGTGGTGGGAGGAGTGGGATCTCTTCATCCCAGAGCAGGGATTTTGTGAGGAGCTGTGGGGTCACACAACCCTGCCCTCATCCCAGGGGCTGCTCTAAAGCCAAAGGTGGGATAAATTCTGGCTAAAAAGATGGATAAACACTCACATTTGGATGTGCCAAGGAATTGTCATCCTGGTACTTGATGGCAGTGGGAATGCTGGCAGCCGGGGGCTCTTTCTCAGCAGCAGCTGCCTCAGTGGCTCCTGCTCCCACATTCACAGGCTCCTGCTGGAGTTCAGGAGGTTCTGCTGACTGGAAAAGAAAGAAACACACACAATTGGAGTGTTTTATCCCAATATTCCCAACTGTGGCAGTATTTTAACCCAGCACTTGGCTGTTTTCCCTGAAAGGATCCTTATGGATCCTCAGCAGGACACACTGGACAAGGACAAAGGACATAAAGTGACCAAAAAAAGGTGTAGGGAGAGAGCTGGAAAAACTGCACCACTGGGATTTTGGATCACTTCCTGAAGAAGCTGCACCAGATTCTTGGAGGTTTCTAGAAAGGCAGATTGCACATTTCTGGGGAAACAGCCAGGGGTAATTCCAAACACCCAGGTGGGAAAATGAACACATCCCACACCAGCTCCCTGCAACACCTGCAGGCCAAAATTCAGGTAAATTCTGGGATCTGGATGTCTCCTGTTGGGTTTCTGGAAAGCTGATTGAAAACCAAGCTGCTTCTTTAGGCAGCGTTAAATCATCTCCACTTTAATTACAAAGTAAATGTCTGTTCACTTGGGGATTTGGATTCTTCTGCTTCTCCTAACAAAAGTCTTCAAACCAGGTGATTTCCTTAAACTCTGCCACATTTAAATTTCCTGAGCCCACCCTGAGACCATCAGGGAGTCCTTGGTGGGATTCAGGAGGATTTAAGGTTCTCAACCTCGATGCTCTTTCATCGATGGAAAATGTTAATAGTGCAGCTTACTCCTGGCTCTGAGAGGATAATGCAGCAAGGAGGGACTGAAAATGTCCCTTTTTGGAAAGAAAATGTTTTTTTTGGAAGGAAAATGTCATTTTTGGAAGGCAAATGTACCTTTTTGACTTCTTTGCTGGACCTGAAGGTCTGCGGGACGAAGGCGTCGCTCTCGATGGCTTCGATCTCCTTCACTCGCTTCACCTGGTCCAGGAGGGTGGCTTGGTCTGCACAGGAAGGTGGGACTGGTGGGACTGGTGGGACTGGTGGGATCCTGGGAGCCAGGCCCTGTCCCTGGAGGAGATTTTGGGGCACACCAGGAGAAACTGCTGGTGCAGTGCAGCCCAAAATCTTCAGTTCCAAGGGAAAGCTCTGAGTAAAAGTAACAGCAGTGAGGTTGGGAACATTCCAGATGCTGACCTGAGGGTTTGTGGGATAACTGGGGAGGAGCAGCTCCAGGGAGAGCTCAGAGCCCCTGCCAGGGCCTGAAGGGGCTCCAGGAGAGCTGCAGAGGGACTGGGGACAAGGATGGAGGGACAGGACACAGGAATGGCTCCCACTGCTGAGGGCAGGGCTGGATGGGAGAGTGGGAATTGGGAATTCCTGGCTGGGATGGGATTGCCAGAGCAGCTGTGGCTGCCCCTGGATCCCTGGTAGTGCCCAAGGCCAGGCTGGACATTGGGGCACCCTGGGACAGTGGGAGGTGTCCCGCCCAGTCCCTGAATGGGATTTAAGGTCCTTCCAACCCAAACCATCCCATAATTCTAAGCTGACAGGAGCTGCACTACAGCAAAGACCATAAATACAACTTCAAACCTAATTTTTTAGTGGATTTGGAAGGAAAAAAAGGATTTGCTACATTTAAAGCTGTGTTTGCCAGTCCTGCTGCCTTGGTGCTGAGGCCTTCTCCTTTAGAACAGATTCCCAAGGATTTTTGGGATAAATCAAAGGAGAGGGAATCAGAATTCACTGAGGTTCTGGATACACCTGGTCTGAGGGTAAATAAAGGACCCTGATTAAAGCCAGGCATAGAAGGGCAGGAACAGGAGATTTCAAATCCAGAGCTCATCTCCAGTTTCACCAAATCCCAGGCAGCTCCAGGATCCCACCCAGCTCCTGCACAAAGTGATGGGAATGACAAATTAGGGAAGGGGCAAAAATCACTAAAAGCTGCCAATGACATCAGTGACATTAACGGGGGAAAATGGACTGGAGGAAGCAGAGCCCATTAGTGCAGGGAGTTTTGACAAACACATTATGGGGAGATAAAACGACTTCCAGCTGTTGTTTGTCAGCTGTCAGGGGCAAGGATATGTATTTCATAGGAAAATCAAAAATAATGGAGTCAGAAAGCTCCCAGGCTTCAGACAAAAAAAAAAATCAATACTAACTCAGTGCTCTGTGAGTCTTTTCACCCTGTTAGGGGGGAAATAAAGGAACTAAATCTTGGATTAGGGCTGGGTTTTAATAAAAAGGTGATTCCAGCAGCAGGCACAATTTCCAGCCCTGTCACCTTGGCAGGGGGAGCTTTCCCAGTTTACCTGGGAATGTCATCATCCTTCAGGGATAATCCAGTATTTTACAATTCCCTATTTACACCCACCGCTCTCCTCCCATGGATAAATGCACACACCCAGCTTTACAGCTGTAAATTCCTATGGAATTGGGCTGGAAGGTCACTTGAGAGCTAAAATGTGCTGGAATTCTCTCCGTGCCACCCCAAAACACTACACACACAATAATTAGAAACAGCAGAGAGTCAGGTAAAAGTAAAAGAAACAGGGAATTCTGTGATTCTACAAATCAGGAGAAAGGAAACCTTCCCTGTGAGCTCTGCCTAAAATATTCCCATTTCTTCCTTAAAGACAAAATTTATTCCACTAAGAGTTTTAAAGTCACTGAAATAGAAGCATTTAATGACCAATAATATCTTGTGAAAGATCCATTAAACAAAAACATGTTTTAAGTATTTTTTGGATAATCTCTGGGTGTGAATTTTTATGGATTCATTGCTTATCCATAATCCAGACCATGAACGTAAAGAGATTTTTTCAAGCAGGTCTAACTCCAGAATCAAAGCAATGACAAAAAAACCTCAAATATTCCTCAGAATCTGTTTCTTCCTATTTTACTAATTAGATTTAAGGGGTTAATTTAATTTTAAAATATAACACATTTTACATAAAAAGCTTTGAAATACAGAAAAAAGCTGCTACTTTTTCTTGCTCTTTTGAGTTGAGGATTAAAAGAAGGAAACACCCCCAGATCCCAGACTAAACAAACAACTGCAGCAGAAAATATTTCCCCTTTGATCCCGTTTTATTTGGGATTATTGGAAGTGATATTTTTATCCAGCTGCCTTTCAGAGCTGTGTGTTTTCCACCAGAACTGGGTTTTCACACATCCCGTGGCTTTTAACTGATCCCAGTTTTACTCGAGCTGCACAAGCTGACAAATTAAAGAAAAATGAAGTTGAGCCTGGGTAATTTTGTGGATGACACAAAAACCTCCCTGGTTGTGGAAGATCCTGGATTCTGCCCTAAGCAGAAGGAAAACACTGGGAAAAGGAGGAAAATCCAGCAGGACAGGTGGGACTCAGTGTGGCTGTGTCACCTCTGGGCTTCACCAGCCCTGGGGCTCTGGTTCTCAGGGAATTCTCCTGCCTCAAATCCTTTCTGTTTGGGTCAGGAGAGGAGCAGCTGTGCTGACCCTGATCCCGTGGTCTCCCAGAGCCCTGACACCCTTCCCAGCCCGAGGGCTGGAACTGCAGCCAGCGGGAGCTGCCTGGAGACCCTCCCTGGAGACCCTCCTTGGGAATCCCCCCCGGAGATCCCCACTGGAGACCATCCTTGGGAATCCTCCTGGCAGATCCCCACTGGAGACCCTCCTTGGGAATCCTCCCTGGAGATCTCCACTGGAGACCCTCCTTGGGAATCCCCCCTGGAGCTCCTCCTGGAGACCCTCCCCAGAGCCTCACCCCACTCCAGGTGAGCCCTCCCAGGAGCCGGAGCCCAATCCCGAGGGATGAGCCCAGCCCTGTGCCATGGCCACGAGCCCTGACCGCAGCACTCCCGGCACGCCAAGCCCCTCCCGCTCCTGCCCCGGCCGGAGCGCGGCTAGCCCGGGATATTCCCCGGGACATTCCCCGGGATCTCCTGCAGCTGATCCCGCTTCCCCGGGCTCCGCTGCCGTTAGAGGGAGGCACCGCCTCACTCAACAGCGCCGGAGCCGCGGATGCCGAGCCCGAGGATGCTCCGAGCGGAGCATCCCTGCAGGATCTGATCCATCCATCCATCCCTGCGGGATCCGATCCATCCATCCCTGCGGGATCCGATCCATCCATCCCTGCAGGATCTGATCCATCCATCCATCCATCCCTGCAGGATCTGATCCATCCATCCATCCCTGCAGGATCTGATCCATCCATCCCTGCAGGATCTGATCCATCCATCCATCCATCCCTGCAGGATCTGATCCATCCATCCCTCCCTGCGGGATCTGATCCATCCATCCATCCCTGCGGGATCTGATCCATCCATCCCTGCGGGATCCAATCCATCCATCCCTGCAGGATTGATCCATCCATCCATCCCTGCAGGATCTCATCCATCCATCCCTGCAGGATCTGATCCATCCATCCATCCCTGCGGGATCTGATCCATCCATCCCTGCGGGATCTGATCCATCCATCCATCCATCCCTGCAGGATCTGATCCATCCATCCATCCCTGCAGGATCTGATCCATCCATCCCTGCGGGATCTGATCCAGCCATCCATCCCTGCAGGATCTGATCCATCCATCCATCCCTGCAGGATCTGATCCATCCATCCATCCCTGCAGGATCCATCCAACCCTGCAGGACCCATCCCAGATTTTGGGATCAGCTTCCATCTCCCCTCCATCCCTCCCACAACTCATCCCAGATAATTCCCATTCCCACTCTCCGATCCCTGAGCTCTGCTCCCACACTCTTTCCCAGCTGTTGGGATTTCCAGGGAAGGATTTCCCAGCCAGAATCACAGGAACAATAAATATAGCCCCAAAATAACAATAAATACACCCCAAAAATAACAATAAAAACAGCCCAAAAATAACAATAAATACACCCCAAAAATAACAATAAATACACCCCCAAAATAACAATAAATACACCCCCAAAACAGAAACTGGGCAGAGAAAGCTTTGCCTGCTCATTCCTCTGCTCCCAACTTCATTGCAAGCACTTGAAAAACACAATTAAATGTATTAAAGTAGCAAGCTGGGAGTACTCCAGCAACTGTTTACAACAGGGAGCACACAAGACTTACAAATAAGGTTAGAAAAATACAAATTAACAAGAAAAACTTTGTCTAGCTTGTTTTAACATCCTGTGAAAATGAAGTTATCATTAAAATATATTAAACATTTTGTGAGCACTGTGGTACTTACTACAGGTAATACTACAGAGAGTACAGACTACTCAAAGTTTGCTATTTTGATACATTATAGTGATAATAACCTCATTTTTATAGGATTTTAAACCAAGTCTGGACACTAACAGCTTTTCCTTTAAAGACCTGGGAGCATTAGGTATAAAATGCAGCAGAAAACAGGAGGGGAAAGTTCAGCAGGTGAGCTCTGAATTTAAGAACCTTAAATTTAAGAAAATATCCAAAAATTTAAGAACTTTGAATTTAAGAAGGTGAAATTTCTGCTTGAGCCCTGCAAGTGCCTTCCTCACTGCCCTTCTCAAACCCTATTTTGGGGCTTTTTGGGGCGTTTTTGAGACCATCCTGGGCAAGAGCCCTGCAGAGGCAGCACAGGGGTGGGCCCAGGGAATTGTGCTGGATCTGTGGCCCAGGGAATCGTGCAGGAGCTGTGGCTGAGGGAATTGTGCTGGATCTGTGGCCGAGGGAATTGTGCAGGAGCTGTGGCCCAGGGAATTGTGCAGGAGCTGTGGCTGAGGGAATTGTGCAGGAGCTGTGGCCCAGGGAATTGTGCAGGAGCTGTGGCCCAGGGAATCGTGCAGGAGCTGTGGCTGAGGGAATTGTGCAGGAGCTGTGGCCCAGGGAATTGTGCAGGATCTGTGGCCCAGGGAATTGTGCTGGAGCTGTGGCTGAGGGAATTGTGCAGGATCTGTGGCTGAGGGAATTGTGCTGGATCTGTGGCCCAGGGAATCGTGCAGGAGCTGTGGCCGAGGGAATTGTGCAGGAGCTGTGGCCCAGGGAATTGTGCTGGATCTGTGGCCCAGGGAATAGTGCAGGATCTGTGGCTGAGGGAATCGTGCTGGATCTGTGGCTGAGGGACTTGTGCAGGATCTGTGGCCCAGGGAATTGTGCTGGATCTGTGGCCCAGGGAATTGTGCTGGATCTGTGGCCCAGGGAATTGTGCTGGATCTGTGGCCCAGGGAATTGTGCAGGAGCTGTGGCCCAGGGAATTGTGCTGGATCTGTGGCCCAGGGAATCGTGCAGGATCTGTGGCTGAGGGAATTGTGCTGGATCTGTGGCCCAGGGAATTGTGCTGGATCTGTGGCTGAGGGAATTGTGCAGGATCTGTGGCTGAGGGAATTGTGCAGGATCTGTGGCCCAGGGAGTTGTGCTGGATCTGTGGCCCAGGGAATTGTGCTGGAGCTGTGGCCCAGGGAATCGTGCAGGATCTGTGGCCCAGGGAATTGTGCAGGATCTGTGGCCCAGGGAATTGTGCAGGAGCTGTGGCCCAGGGAGTTGTGCTGGATCTGTGGCCGAGGGAATTGTGCAGGAGCTGTGGCCGAGGGAATTGTGCTGGATCTGTGGCTGAGGGAATTGTGCTGGAGCTGTGGCCCAGGGAATTGTGCAGGATCTGTGGCTGAGGGAATAGTGCAGGATCTGTGGCCCAGGGAATTGTGCAGGAGCTGTGGCCCAGGGAATTGTGCTGGATCTGTGGCTGAAGGAATCGTGCAGGATCTGTGGCCCAGGGAATTGTGCAGGAGCTGTGGCTGAGGGAATTGTGCAGGATCTGCGGCTGAGGGAATTGTGCAGGATCTGTGGCCCAGGGAATTGTGCAGGATCTGTGGCCCAGGGAGTTGTGCAGGATCTGTGGCCCAGGGAATTGTGCAGGATCTGTGGCCCAGGGAATCGTGCAGGAGCTGTGGCCCAGGGAATTGTGCAGGATCTGTGGCTGAGGGAATTGTGCAGGATCTGTGGCCCAGGGAGTTGTGCAGGATCTGTGGCCCAGGGAATTGTGCTGGATCTGTGGCCCAGGGAATTTTGCTGGATCTGTGGCTGAGGGAATTGTGCTGGAGCTGTGGCTGAGGGAATTGTGCAGGAGCTGTGGCCCAGGGAATTGTGCTGGAGCTGTGGCCCAGGAAATCGTGCAGGAGCTGTGGCTGAGGGAACCGTGCAGGATCTGTGGCCCAGGGAATCGTGCAGGAGCTGTGGCTGAGGGAATCGTGCAGGATCTGTGGCCCAGGGAATTGTGCAGGAGCTGTGGCCCAGGGAATCGTGCAGGATCTGTGGCTGAGGGAATTATGCAGGAGCTGTGGCTGAGGGAATTGTGCAGGATCTGTGGCCCAGGGAGTTGTGCAGGAGCTGTGGCCCAGGGAATTGTGCTGGAGCTGTGGCCCAGGGAATCGTGCAGGATCTGTGGCCCAGGGAATTGTGCAGGATCTGTGGCCCAGGGAATCGTGCAGGATCTGTGGCCCAGGGAATCGTGCAGGATCTGTGGCCCAGGGAATCGTGCAGGATCTGTGGCCCAGGGAATCGTGCAGGATCTGTGGCCCAGGGAATTATGCAGGAACTGTGGCTGAGGGAATTGTGCTGGAGCTGTGGCCCAGGGAGTTGTGCAGGATCTGTGGCCCAGGGAATTGTGCAGGAGCTGTGGCCCAGGGAATCGTGCAGGATCTGTGGCCACCCCGTGTTTGTCACCGTGCTCCTGCCTGGGCACACAAAGCCAGGCCTGTAATTCAATGCTCAATTTACCCTTGTCTCAGTGGAGATTTCTCCCCGCTAATTGATAGAAATTAAGCCATTAATCAAGGCACCAGCCATCATTCAACCCGGGGAAGATGAATCCAAACTTTCATCATAACCACCTTCCCCATTTTAGTGTTCATTAGCATTAATTTTTAATGCAATTATGCTCTTCTTTTACGCTGAGCTCATAAATTACTGCTCTTTTGTTGCTCGCTGGCCTTGTAAAATCCAAGGTAATGCTTTGTGCTCTGATCTTAAAGGCAATTACTGCCTGCCTCTCCCTCTTCCCTAGCTCCATCCCAAACAACCTCTGTGCTGGAGGTCCAGACTCACCAGTGGGGATCCCACACGATGCTCCCACAGAGATCTGCCCACCTTCAAACCACACACTGACACAGGCAGAGTGAGAACTGCTCCTGCTGCAGGAGCCCAGGAGCCAGAGAAACGACAGGAAAATGGGTTCCTGCCATGGACCCAGGGAAGAAACTGGGGCAGTGGAGTGGAAATGAGCTGTGGGAGAGCGTGCAGGACAGCAGGGCTGCAGCTTGGAGCCTCTCCAGCTTTTCCAGGGATCACTTTGTGTTGTCACTTCAAAAAGTGCTGCTGGCACGTGCCTGGGGCTCCTTGCTTTCCCCCTGGCCTGTGCCAGTGTGTGGTGACCCCCAGAGCCCTCCCAAGGGATCCTGTGTCCCGTGGGATCCCTGCTGGCACACGGGGTCCCCAGTCAGGAACTCCCAGCCCTTGATTCCCACTCTGATCCTGGGAACTCCGTCAGGGGAAAGGCACAGCAGCTCCAGC
Organism: Haemorhous mexicanus; assembly: GCF_027477595.1. Classification (NCBI taxonomy): domain Eukaryota; kingdom Metazoa; phylum Chordata; class Aves; order Passeriformes; family Fringillidae; genus Haemorhous; species Haemorhous mexicanus. The sequence goes on from NC_082350.1 coordinate 25,184,554, forward strand.
CACCCCTGGCTGCCCCCAGACACCCTGGGCTGGCTGCAGGGAAAAGGAAATGCACAGCAGGGAATGCTGCTGGGTTGGAATTATTTTACTGTTTCTTTCCCAGACTTTAGCTGGGATATGGAATAAAGTCACTCACTCCAGCTCAAGGTCTGCCCAGCACCAATGAAATATCAGCCACCTCTAAACTCACAATTTATCTGGCCCTTAGCCAGCCTGCCTAGGACCATTCCCAGTGAAGTCTCATGCTTATCCCATAGATTCCCAGAAAAAACCCCTCTGGGGTACCTGTTTGAGGGCCCAGATCCACAAAACCCTAATTTTAATCTAAATAAAATTCCCCACACCAGGGATTGTGGTCTGGAATTTTGTTCCATACACCCCTAATTCCTTTCCCCATATACCCCTGTTTATTTCCCCACACATCCCTGTTTATTTTCCCATAATCCCTATTTATTTTCCCCACACAACCCTATTTATTTCTCCACACACCCCTGTTTATTTCCCATACACCCTGGTCTATTTCCCCCATAACCCCCTGTTTATTTCCCACACACCCCTGTTTATTTGCCCTTTAGAAACAGCTTTTCAATACGTAGCCATAAATTTGTGTTTCCACTGACTGAAGTCCAATAAGCAATTCCATGATGGTTTTTACAACCCATTCCCCTAAGTGACTTCTCCTTTAGCACAAATAAATGCCATGGAGATGACAGGGAAACACACAACATTAATGAGGTACAGAAATCAGATTTGTTTCTCATCTTGAAATTTGAAGACTATTTCAAGACTTTTAATTTGTAAAAATAAATCATAAATTTTCCTGTTAGAGAGATCATAAATTTCTGTTTCACTTGTAGAACAGTAAAACTTTAATGACACCAGCTGTGATTGCTGAAATAAAATCACTCAAATATCAGCTTCAAATATACTTTGATATTTTTAAAGATTCATGGAATGCTTTGGGTGGGAAGGAACTTAAAGATCATTTAATTCCCACCCCTGCCATGACAGGGACACTTTCCCCTGCCCCAGGTCTCCAAGCCCAATGTCCAACCCAGCCTTGGGCACTGCCAGGGATCCAGGGGCAGCCACAGCTGCTCTGGCAATCCAATCCCAGCCAGGAATTCCCAATTCCCACTCTCCCATCCATCCCTGCCCTCAGCAGTGGGAGCCATTCCATGTGTCG